>NC_081295.1:38282500-39532500 GCF_030435805.1 Mustela lutreola
GAGTAGTTAGGTCTGGGTCTATCATGAACGGTGATGAAGAAGTTTGTTAAATACTTAATACATTCTACACTCTATATCCTGGCAGGATATACCTGAAGCAGCTAAAATACATCACCATCCAGTAGAACATATAACTTGAGAGGAAACCAGAAGACCCAAAGAGCTTTCCAGTGTTCATTATCCTAATAACCTCTAATTTGACTTGCTGGAAATACAGCTTTACAGCCATGAGGAAAGTGAAACTTATACAAGACTTACAGCAGAGCACTCATTTTTGTCACACCTCAAAGCCAGTCATTTTTGGAGAATTTCAACACCTCAACATCAACCTGTCCATGATGAAACATACGTATTTCCTTCCTACTGAATCAGATGTTTTACCACTCTCCCTTAACTCTGTGAGTGGCACCACGATGATAAGACAATGCCAAACATGTATCCAAATAATTTTATCATTTATAGAAGTGTTATCCTTATTGCTGCATTATTACTTTTCCTTTAGTTGGGCACCGAGTCCTATATATTGCTTTCTATAGGTTTTCTCAATTCACCATTTTGGATTCATTTCTTCGCCAGTATCCTATTTAAAACTCTAATTTTCTGTCTGAAATGTACTGAAATGTACTGAAAATGTTCTATCACATTATCCTCATCTACTCTTTAAAAAAATTTCTTTTGATATAGAATGTTACCTTAGTTTCAGGTATACACTGTAGTGATTTGACAAGTTTAAATATGCTAGGCTTACCACAAATGTAGCTCCAATCTGTCACCATACAACACTATTACAATATCATTGACTATATTCCATTGTACTATGTCTTTTGTTCCTATAACTTATTCATGGCATAACTGGAAGTCTGTATCTCCCACTCCCCTTCACTTATTTTGCCCATCTACCCTTTTCCTTCCCTTCTGGCAGCCATTAGTTTGTTCTCCGTATATATAGGTCTCAGTCTGCTTTTGTTTACTTGTCTGTGTTTTTTTTTTTTTTTTAATTTTTATTCCACGTATAAGTGAAATCATATGGTATTTTTCTTTTTCAGTGTGACTTCTTTCACTTAGCATAGTACCTTCTAGATCCACCCATTTTTGTCACAAATGCATGATCTCCTCCTTTTTTTTTTTATGGCTGTGTAACATTCCATTGGGCATATATACCACTTCTTTATCCATTTGTCATTGATGGACACTTAGATTGCTTCCATCATTTGTCTACTGTAACTAAGGCGGTAATAAACATTGGGGTATGTATATATTTTCAAATTAGTGTTTTTGTTTTCTTTGGGTAAATACCCAGTAGTGGAATTATTGAATCAGATGACATTTCTGTTTTAATTTTTTTAAACCCTTTAAAAATTTATTTAGAAAGAAACTGAGAGAGCGTGAAAGCACGGGAGGGTCCGTGCGAGAGGGAGAATCTCCAGCAGACTCTGTGATGAGCACAGAGCCTGATGTGCGGCTCAGTGTCACAACCCTGAGATCATGACCTGAATAGACACCAAGAGTTGGATGCTCAACTGAACCACCAGGCACCCCTTTAATTCTTTGAAGAATCTTGACTGTTTTTCACAGGAGTTGTACAAATTTATATTCCCACCAATAGTAACCAAGGGTTCGTTTTACTCCACATTTCATCAATGCTTGTTATTTCTTATCTTTCTGATTTTAGCCATTCTGTCAGGTGAAAGGTGATAGGTGATATCTTATTGTGGTTTTGATTTGCATTTTCTTGATAATTAGCAATGTTGAGTATCTTTTCATGTGTCTGTTGGCCGTTTGTATTTTTCTTTGGAAAAGCTTATATTCAGGTCTTCTGTCCACTTTTTAATTGGAATTCGTGTGGTTGTGTGTCAAGTTGTATAAGTTCTTTAAATATTATTAATACTGGCCCCTTTTGGATATGTCATTTGTAAATATATTCTCCCATTCACCAGGTTGGCTTTTTGTTTTGTTGATTGCTTCCTTTGCTTTGCAAAAGCTTTTTATTTTGATGTAGTCCCAATAGTTTATTTTTGCCTTTGTTTCCCTTGCCTCAGGAGACCTATCAAGGAAAATGTTGCTATGGGCAATGTCAGAGAAATTCCTGCCTGTGTTCTCTTCTAGGATTTTTGTGTTTGCAGAACTTAACACTTATGTCTTTAATCTATTTTGAGTTTATTTTGTGTATGGTGTAAGAAGTGGTCCAGTTCTAAGCTTTCACATATAGCTGTCCACTTTTCTCAGCATCATTTACTGAGAAGATGGTCTTTTCTGCATTGTGTATTCTTCTCTCCTTTGCCATAGATTAATTGACCTAAGTGTGGATTTATTTCTGGGCTCTCTGTTTTGTTCTGTTGATCTGTTTTGGTGCCAGTAATATACTGTTTTGATGATTACAGCTTTGGAGTACAAATCTGGAATTGTGATACCTCCAGCTTTGTTCTTTCTCAAGATTGCTTTGACTTTTCAAGATCTTTTGTGGTTACATACAAACTGTAGTATTCATTCCAGTTTTGTGAAAAGTGCTGTTGCTATTTTGGTAGGGATTGTACCCACATCCATTCTTGACCAACCTCAATCTAGTCTTCACACCTGGGTCAGAAATCTTATTAAAAGCCTACATATGAATGCTTTATCTTCTGTTTTCAACCATAAATGAAATTCTCTTGGGATTAAGATAAAAATAAAAATCTTAGTTTATAAATCCTTTGTCTGTTGTTCCTGTGTTACTCTCCAACTCCTTTTAATATCACATCCTCTCTTACCCTGTCTGTTAGAACCATATCTACCTGCTTCACCCTCTGGGATAGGCTGTGCCCTTCTGTCCATCATGGCTATGCTAGTGCCTTTGCATGAAGTTTGTTCTCTCTCCCTCCCTAGGAAATCCCTGTTATCATGCTTAAGATCTCAGTGTAGTCATCACTTGCTAGAAAGCCTTTCCTTATCTTTCGGATGACATAAACTCACTCTAATTTGCTGTGATCCTATAACATATTAAACACAAGCCCCTTATGTTTCTCCTTTGTAGCACTGATCACAAAGGCAATGCTACATCTATTTGGGTATTTGATTTGTGGAATAAGGATTGGTACAGGAATGGGTTTAACAATTTGGTCCACTAGCAAGCAGGTGGAATTCTCCCAGAATAATAAACATGACCCTTAGAGGAGGAAATACCTTACTCTAAAGTGAGAGGAATGATTCCCTATCACAGCAAATAGGAATGAATGTTAGTGTGTATGTGTGCGTTTTTATCTGTGTCTGTTTTTATGTTTACATATGAGTGACAAAATCAATATTAAGGCAACACCCATATGTCACTTGGTCCATGCTCTGATTAACTGACACTTAGGGGCAATGTATCTGTATGCTTAGTCTAAACAGGAATTTGCAAAAGATGATCTACGTCTCCCTTTTGGAAAATCTTCTTTCATGAATTATTACTAAAAACTTTCATCAAAATAAGCAATCTCAAATACAGTTTTACTCATTTATCTATAATTATTTTTAGCAGATAAATGTCATTGTCAATCACTTTTGGGAAATTATTCTGGAGATCAAACTAATGTGCTCCTACCATTGAGTAAAACTGATGCTCAGGAAGATTAGTCATGTTTGTGCTGAGACCTGAAACATTAACCTACAGGTGAATATGTAGTCTGGTATCAAAATACCTCTTCTAAACTATTTAAATCTATACATTAGCTAAAGAAGGGGAAATTGTGTGTATGTGTGTGTGTGTGCGTGCGCGTGCACTTGACTGCATACAAAAAAATACCTTAAGTTTACTCTAAAATCCGAGTTAACATTTACTATTAAAAAAAAAAAAACACTTTTCCAGAAAGTTAGGAAATTTCAAAAGTGTCATTGGAAACCTCTAATTCCCTAGAATGCAAATACTTTATAGGAGAGGACATCGGTCAGTGTGAATTCTGGTCATCATGCCTGTTGGATCTAATGTCTGCATTCCCAGCCAGTTACTCAAGTCAACTCTGATCGACAGTCCCAGGGCTGTTTAATTTTTTACCATGCCAATCATCAAGGCTTCCCTCTTTCCTCTCATTTATTTACATTAATAATGGAACCTTTAGCTGCTGTGCTCAAAGTGAAATAGTCTTCTCAGAGACCATTTATGGAGCCAAACTATTTTTTAGTGTCAAGTAGAGCTCAAGTCATTGACTCATTGTTTTCATTTTCCCAGATAATATCAAACATGTGTCCCAGATCATATATCGTGAACCAGTTCAGAAAACATTCTGACTGCCTTTGGTGTACAAAGTGTGATACCAGCTGCCAGAAACTACACATTTTGATGTTGGCCAGATGTTAGGTATTTGTGCCTAAAAATGATGGGGAAAAATATGCCTATTCATAGCCTGAGTTTTCTGCCAGCAACTACTCTGGAGGAGATTTTGATATCTTATTTATAGCATAATAGAATCAAATTATTAAGTAGGAAGAGTAGTTTATCCCACAAAATAGGCTCTTTGGAAGAATTATTGTAAGACTGACAAAAAAGCAATATAATTTCCAATTATCTGTGATTGATCTTGCCTCACATCTCTAAGTCCCCTCTTGCCATTCTTCATTTAAATCTATGTATTCTACTGTCAAACCTTGAGATGATATGGGGTCATTTTATCATTTTCATTAGGATGTTATAGGAAATATAGATACATAAACAAAAGTGAAAAATTGTTAGACTAGTAAATTGGGGAAAGTTTAGATGTTAAATTTTAATCATTTAAACGAAAGTATAAAATATCTGAATATTTGTCTCATGTTAATTCAGTTAGGTTATTCAGACAAGGCTCCTTTATATGACGGAGTTCTCATTTGCATTTGAAACCTGAGGCAAAATTAATTTTCCTTTCAGATGGTATATAATAAAATCCTACTAGTATTGTCTTTCTTTAAATCCCTTTAGATAAGTGATCCTGGGAGCATTTCAAGCTTCTTAAAATACCTGATGGAATGAATGAAACCAAACTCTGAAGAACTAAAGATAGTCAGTTAGCACATATGTCAGTATTAAATAGCCTCAAGAAATTAAAGATCAAATGTTGAGTTTGACAGATATGAGTTTCTGAGAAATATGGGGAAAACCTGGAAAGATTCCTAACTGCTTAGCATCAGAGTTAAAAAATTAAACTCCTAAAAAAACTACATTAATCATTTCTCTCTCTCTCTCTCTCTGTATGTATGTGTGTGTGTGTGTGTGTGTGTGTGTGTATATAAAGTAGCAAAAGATATGGAAAATGCTATAGGCAATCATTTTTTGCTTTTGACTAAGGAGAGGAGTATGCCAACTGGGTCAGAATTAAATGGTTAATATATTCAAAAAATTTATATGTATCTACATAGAAATTTTGACAACTCTTAAATCAGGAAATATAGAATATATACATTTGCAGAGAGTGTTTGAAATTTGAGTGCACTTTGATATGGGGAATTAATTGTATATTTAATGATCAATAAAGTGAGCAATCGTAAGAATGAATTTGCATTCTAGATCATCAAATAGCATTGTCAAGCAAAAGAGTTCTGCTAGGCACTCTAGTTTAGATGGTAGAAGCTAAACATGAAAATAATCGATTACTTAAACCTCAGTTCATGTATCAACCCAAAGGGGGAAAAAATGTTCAGTGAATGTAATTTTTGAATAGATATTTAGATGGTTTTTCTGAGTTTAGATCAGGTAAGGGTTGTGAGTCTTATTGATTCTAGAGAAGTGATTCTTTTCTAAAATATGCTATATGACCATGCAACCATGCTATAAGATTATTGTTTTGATGTCCAGCAATTCACTCATAAAAGCTGCTGTCTTATGCTGGTCAATCAGAGAAGCATGAAATAAGAGTATGTTTAATAGAGCCTTTCACCATATGATTGTAGGAGAGGGTTCTGAGTTCTGCCATTTTGGTGGCTCTTACTAGAAGCATGATTAGGTCAGCTGTCCAAGACAAGCTATTCATTCTCATTCTCAGTGCTGAGAAGAAATTTTTTTCATAGCGAGTACAACAAAATGGATCAATGGCTTGGTAGCAACAGATATGGTAGATATAAATCATGTGAAAGAAATGAAAGATTTATCATAAAATCAGATACAGAATTGAGAATGGTAAGTCATAGCAGGTAACATGAGAATTCAGTTATCCTTATACAGGTACAGGAAGATCTCCTACACAAACTGAGCTATAAATACCAAGAACCCCAATCAGCTGTGAAATCCTTACGTTACTAGGAAATAGCTTAGAGCCTGGCACACTGCATGTCCACTGGGACCATTTTTAAATGAAAAAGAAGAGATAATTTAAAAAAAAAAAAAATCAGTTTTCGTAAGAAAAACATTTTGTATGATTGCTCTTAGCACCATAAACAGAAAGAAAATGTAAAATATTTATACCTAAAAGAAACTTTTCATCCTATTTATTTAATACCACTCTATAGTCTCAAAATATGTGAACTCTTCCCCTCTGAAATTTCCACCATTAGTTTAAAAACGCTGGGTGAGGTTAGGTGCTTTGAAACTGTTTTTGATTAGCATGAAGATAAAAATATGCTTTTATGACTAAAATTATGTGGCAAATGAATATGTATCATCCACCAACATTATATTTTAGTCATCTCACCATAGAACTATCTGGGAATTGAACAAAACAGAGGTCTTTGTTGTGCGATTCTCTTGTTCAGTTCAATTAAATATAATTTCCACTTTGTGGCAGTAAGTAAACTGCAGGGTAGGATAAATGGTAAATCCTTAAAGAATGCATTCCAGGAGTATTCAATGTCAGAGCACTTTGATGCTAAAGTAGAATTTTAAGATGAATTTAAATGAAGATGTGTACTGTAATAATCATTAGTGAGACTCTTACCTATAAAATGTTCTTACATAACAAAACAAATGAATATGCTGGAGACTTTCAATTGTTATTTCTGTGTTGCCTTGAAGCAAGATTTTTATCTTGGCAACACCATAATTTGAAGTATATGGTTGGATGATTTAACCTAAATTGTAAAGTAAAATCTCTAAATTTTAGAAAGCTGAAATCAGAACAAGGATCTAGATTCAAAAGGGATTTTTTCCTTATAGGTGAGCTTACTTCAATAAATTATAATGCTACTTAATATATTCACTTTAGGAGGAACTCAGAAATTGGGCTTTACAGTTACATGTAATCATGGAAAAGAAAAACTACAGAAGTCAACAAAAATTGTCTCGGAACATTTCTAAGAATAGGATTAAAGGACATATTTTCTACTGGCCCATAGAATTGCACATTCAAAAAGTAAATGAAAGGTGCAAATTTAAATTCTAAGTGAAACATCAGTATAAAGTTTCTCTTTAAGATACTTGGGTAGAGGTGTGCCTGGGTGGATCTGTGGCTTAAAGCCTCTGCCTTCAGCTCAGGTCAAGATTCCAGGGTCCTGGATGGAGCCCCACATAGGGCTCTCTGCTCAGCGGGGAGCCTGCTTCCTCTTCTCTCTGTCTGCCTGCCTCTCTGCCTACTTGTGATCTCTGTCTGTCAAATAAATAAATGAATATTTTTTTTAAAAAAAGATACTTGGGTAGAGCCATCTGGCTTTTGATGTAGGAGGAGGATTGTAAGTAATCATTCCTATGTATGCTTTTGGAGAGGCAAGAGAAGTATATCAGCAGACAAGAGAGAATTGCTAATTAAATTATATAATTCTTTTTCTTCTATTTTCTTCTCTCAGGCCTCCAAAAGATTGATAAAATAATAGCACTATGATAGAACTGATAAAACTTGGTAATTTATTGGTGGTAAGGATCAAGAAAGAGGGATTGAAGGATAGCGGAGCTCTTCCTGATTCACGTGACAGGTATAGGTATGGGGAGGGAGGTGTATGAAGGTATCACTTATAAAAATAAAAGTTGAGGAAAGAATTTGAAAATGTAATTAATGAGGTAGCTATTTGAGAATATGGTGCAAGGGCCCAAAACAAAAACAAAACAAAACAAAACAAAAAACAAAGAAACAAAACTTAAATTGATAAGAGAATCATCCACAAAGCAAAAATAAGCAAAGCTATGAATTTTGGATAAGTTTTCTTCCTTAGGAGGGAGAAAAAATAGTCCATAAGTTATGTGTCTGAGGACACCTACATTTAGGATGTTGAAAGGTAAAGAGAAAGCAGAGATACTGTAACTAGACAAGGCAGTAGGTATTGAGGAAAAACCAGAAGAAGCAATGGAAGATTCAACTTAAAGGAAATATTCAAGAAATGGAACTGGGTGATTTAAAAAAGACTGAGGGGATGGATCAGAAGGAGAGAGAGACTGAAAAAGAAGAAAGGGAGCATCAGTCATGGAGCAAAGTGCTGGGGAAGCATGAAGAGAATATGCTTAGGTATGAGACTAATCCACTCTACTCTGATGATGGGCTTTAGCAGATGCACAGTACTAGAAGATGGGCTTTAGCAGATGCACAGGCTAGAAGAAAATATGAGATAGAAAGGGACATTGAAGGCATTCTGGGTTTCTTTTCTTTTTTTTTTTTTTTTTTTTTTTGATGAGGACTGAAAAAAGAAAAGGTTTGGAAATATGATAGAGTATGAGCAAAAGTAAGTGAGGGATGATGGGGAGCTTCCATGTGAAGACAAAGGGCATATGGATGTCCTGGGAATTTGCTTAGGTTCCTAAATTTCTTGAGCAACATTGGACAGGCTGGGAGCAGGTCCAGTAAACAGGAGACCAGTGTGATAAGAGAATAGAGGCCTAAGAAAATCAAAATCTCAGTTAAATAGTCATAAAATTGCTATGAGAGATGGAGGTAGAGGAAAAGAGGGCAGCAGAAGGGGATGATCAACCCCTCCTAAGGCGAGTGGTATCTGAGCACTGGAGGGGTCCTGTGTTCAAGGCTGCCTTCTTTTCATCTTCATTAAGCATTAGCTGTTGGACCTGTAACAACACACTAAACAGAGTGTTGAACGCTCTTCTTCTCCTACCTGGTGATGGGAAGTGTTGATTGCTCCAAAGAGTCACTTTAATCTCGTTTTTTTTTCTTATGTGGATCTAATTAAATTTAAAAAAATGAGAAATGAGGTCAAAAAAATTTCCCCCAGTTGATAAGAAGAAAAAAAAAGTGAAATGATGCAATCACTATTTTTCTCAGGGTAGAGGTCTAACCTCCTGCTAAAGATAGTCACATACTTCCAAGCTGATAGAACTTTCTAATTTTTAGAAGTAATTTCATTCATACATCTAGACTCGAAGTTTTCTTAAAATGCCTGAGGGGAAAAACTACAATTTTTTTGTTGTTTTTCCCTGGACAGACTATTTCATTTTTATTGGCTTCATGATTTGGGGAATATTTGATAACAAGGCAGAACTCAAAGGGGTGAACTTTATTACACTCATTTATTTTGGTCCAGGGTCAAAAAGAGTTGAAACATTTATCTCTGTAATGAATCCTCTACACACACTCCTACTATGGACACTGACTCATGGTCACGTAAAAAGTTTCACACTTCTGAAGAAAAAAATTTACTTAATAGCATGTCTACTAAACCATTGGGCCAGTTTTTGTTTGTTTTTTTTTTTTTAATTAGTAGAAACACTAGTAAGACATGGATGTAGTAGAAGGTAGCTAGAAATTTTAAAGCCCTCTGAAAATAATTTTAAAATGAATTTAAAAATCAGCCTTAAGAATCACTTGTAGCAAAAAGAAGAGTTTTAGAAATAGAAGAGTCAAAAAATTTAAGTTTATAGATTAGGAAACAAAGACCAGTGAAAATAAATCATTTATTGATTGCTGGAAAAAAATTATAACTAGAATCCACATCTTTCCAGAGTAAGGTTCTTTCTCTAAGCTCCCACCCAAACTGATGATAATTATAAATTATTAATAATAAAGAACAGTGTCAAACTAATTATGAACCTTTATGAACAAAACCAAAATCCACAGTTATAGTAATCTTTATGTAAACTGGAGCCAGTGTCCAGGATTATTTAACTTTTGTTATTTCTGTTCTCATCAACTGCATCCTTCTTGGAGCATACCAAAAGTCCATCAGTTTGACTGATTTTATTCTCATCTTTGCATGGGTAGCTGAATTTAATTTTGTATTTTCTGTAATTATTATATCAAAGCTAGTTATATTCTTCCTTCAGAGCTTTTTAAAAAACATATATGCCAAAATTTGAAAGCCTTTTCATTTTCTATAATCTTTTTTTGTTGTTGTTTTTCTATAAGAGGAACAGAATAAACCCTTAGTAAACTGCTACAGTGTTCCAGACCCTGTGCTCAGCCCTTTGCTTATGCTTACTATTGTTAACTCTTAAAGGGGTCTCTGGTATTCTTTTATTCCATTTTCCAGTCAGGAAGACAGGATAGTCAGATTATTAAATTTATTCCAAATAATATAATAGTAAGGTGGCACAGAGGTTTTCACCAGGTCGTTTTTATTCCAAAGCTCATTCTTTTTCTTTTTTTCTTTTTATAGACTAACCCTTCCCACATGGCCCATAATATCCTTAATTCACGGTTAATTATGTAATATTTCCTAGCCCCAATTTCTTTCAACTATAAATATTCTTTTCAACTCCCCAAATATGCTTCCTATATCAACATATGATCAGTGTGATATATTATTTGGTACTTCTATTCCCTGAGGAATATTTTGTTCTCTTTCCCAGTGGCATAAATATCCCTTGATTTCTGAAATTATATTGCTTTTTGTTTCTTGAAATAACATCTTGCAGAGCACTATTATTTGACACTAAAATTTAACAAATAAAATATCACCCTAGATAATGTATGGGGATTAGACCAGAAACCCAGAGAACTTGTCTTTGTCATTACATGACAAACCTATGAGTGGGCCAAGATTTTACTGCAGTCAACCAGTGGCTCCTCCATCAGTAAATAAGTTGACTTTTCTTTTATGGAAATTTTATATTTCTGAAATACTTAGCATATACTTAAGGGCATTCTTGTTGACAGAACATCATCAAATATTTGTAAAAATGGAGAGACCTATTTAACAGGTGAATTAACCAATTAAGGAAATTGTATGTATGTGTGGGGTCAAAATAAATTACAACCAACTCAGATGCAAAGGCTTTTGATTCTTTTTTAACTGTTGTTTACTCAACAATCTAACAATAGATAAATAAAGATACACATGTAAACATGACATGAGAGTTTCAGGCCAACTACATGTTATCAAAGACATATACAAATAGTAGAAATCAAAGATAGGATATCTCTACGTACTGGTTTGACATCTTTTCCCAATGAAACAATAAAAGGAAGTTGTCAGTTCATTTTTTTTAAGGATGTTAATTTAAGAATAGATACTATTGGATTGATTTAAGAGGTCTAGAACCATAATATTTTTTTTTTCCTGGCATTGAGCTCTTTCTCTCTGTCTCCCTCTCTATCTCTCTCTCTCCTTTCTCAGATTTCATCCTTTTCCAATCCATATCAGGGATGTGACATTCTGTCTTGAGACAAATAGAATCCTCATGCTGAAAGTACTATTTTATAAGCGACCAAATACAGAATAGCAGATCTGGGATAGATTGACAATCATAATAACAACTATTATCCTCTAAAGCTGTTTTCTGCTACTTAAAGGGGCAGTATCCATTATAGAAAGAATATTCTTTAAAGTATGACTCCACTGGAAAAAAATGTTTTGCTGTTGTGATTGTTGCAAATATAAGCATATTGCCTTTGGCTCTTTGAAATGAAAGCAGCTTCATTTCACTTAAGAAGGTTATAGGAGCACATTTAAATTGGTAACATTTGAATCCATGTGTAGTTAAATCTTTCAGGGAAAAAGAAAAGTTATTCATCTCCATTTCCACTACATTAATCTTAAGCCTGGATTTTCTACCCTCTATTCCTAGTACAAAGCCCTATTTGTGTCTCCATACTTCATATATAGTATTCAGATTTACAGAATAATAACTTTCAAACTTCATCCTGGTCACATTTCCCTTGTTCACAAATTTCCATTCATATCTAATAGATTAGCAGATCAAACATAAATCTATTAGCTTGGCACTCAGTGGATTAACATGCACTGATTTGGCAAAAGTAATTTCCTTATTTCGTTCCTTTCAGACATGGAAGTCTGAACAACAACAACAACAAAAACTGAGAAAATAAAAACTGAACAATTCCCTCTTAATTTTTGCGTTCAGCATCTAGGCTGATAATTCTCAAGTTTACATTTACAGGCCAGATCTCTCCACTTTATTCTGGGCCTAAATATTTAACTGCCTAATTGGCACCTGCACTTGGATATATAATAGGCATCTCAAAATGAACTTGTCTAAAACTGAACTCCTGATCTCTCCCCACACCAACCCTATCACTGGTTTTCTTCATCTCAGTTACTGACAACTCCATTCTACCTGTTGAGGCAAGTGATGTCACCTTTGCCTTTTTTCCTTTCTCACACCAGTTGCAACAATAAATCCTATTGGCTCTACTTCAAAATAAATCCAGAAGTCAACTGCTGCTCACCATCTTCAATTGGCAACCCACATTGGTCAAAGCCACATCATCTCTCCCCTGGATGAACGCATTAACTTTTGTGCTGGTCTTCGTCTTTTTCCCTGAAACCTACTCTCGATTCTACAGCCAGTCTTTGCTATTACCTGCAAGACGGTATGTGGTCTGCACCTCCTGTTAGTTCTCTGACCTCATCCTTTATGACTTCCTTCTTGTTCTCACAGCTCCAGTCTCATGGATTTTCTTTCTGTTCCTCTAATACACAAGGCACCCTACTGCCTCAGGGCCTCAAATGATCTGCTTTCACTATTCTGTTGTCATATTCCCTAAATTCCGTTTCAATGATTTTTTTTTAAGTTTTGTTATTTTAAAGCTTCCAAATATTTGAATCAGCATTAAATATTTTTTTCATTTTCTGTGTATTGCTAGGTGATAAAAGCTATTCATTTTCCTCTAAGCTTTCCTTTAGATAAATCTCATAAATTTTTAGTGTTTTATATTCATTATCATTTTTTTTGGATTTTCTATGATGTTTTATATTAACCACATGAACCAGGAATTTTCTTAAAAATACAGTATTAAATTTATAGTTAGTATAAAATTTTGTTTTCTAGTTATACTATTTTCATTTTTATTGACCTGTGGTCACCGTATAGTTTCTGTATTTCTTTTTTCTTGATAGATATTGAAGCTTTGTCTTTAGTCAAATATATGTTCAACTTTTATTAATATGCTCTGAAAATAAATTATAACATCAAATTTTGGAGTACAAGCTTTCTATATGTATCAAACTTTATAAGATATATACAAACATATATATGTAAATATATCTGTATGTATATATATATAACATATATAAATATACAAATACATCAATCTATTTATATATGCATATTTATGTGCATATATAAATCAATTACATTATTATTATCTGTTATTTTTCCTTTGATTTTCTAAAAGAAAGAATTAAAATAAATTCTGGGATTCTTTTTCTCCTTTCACAGTCTAAAGATTTATTATGTGATACTATTTTGGTCAATTTTATCTGTTTTTATTTTTTCTGATACAGCTCCAGAATTCCATACATTCATTTACTTCAGTATTTTTGCCTATTTTTCAAATAATGCTTTTTGTATAAATCTTGGATATATATTTTTTTTATAGAATTTTTCATTATAGACAAATATGAAATTATCTCTCTGGATGATTTTAGTTCATTTAAACTTATTTGCTTTTGGGGGCACCTGGGTGGCTCAGTCATTAAGCATCCACCTTTGGCTCAGGTATGAGCCCAGGGTCCTGAGATCAAGCCCTACAACTGGCTCCCTGCCCGGTGGACAGCTGCCTCTCCCTCTCCCCCTCTCCCTGCTTGTGTTCCCTCTCCAACTGTCTCTCTCTCTGTCAAATAAGTAAATAAAATCTTAAAAAAAAAAAAAAACAACTGATTTGTTTTTCCAAATATGTTTTCATATTTTTAATGTAATGTTACATTTATTTTTAAAATTTTATTTTCTAAGCTGTATGTTTGTTTATTTTTTAATATGTAGATTTTCTTGATATTTAGGAAGGGTTGCTTTTTATTATAGTGGTCATCTTTAATTTGAATCCGTAGTCTTTTATTGCATATCATGAAAAAATATATTACTATATTTTCTCTACTACTTTCTCTCCTACCTCTTATCTACATCTGATTTTACTCAGTAGTACTACTTTTATTATTTAGCTTTTCATCCCCAACAATACTTTCAATGATATCACTTAATTTTTAGCTATATTGGATGAGGTAATTGAACTTACTCTACTTCCCATCTTTTTTACATTTTCTTTTAATCGTTTTTTCATTGTGAGGCCAATCACTTTAACTTTTTTTCCTCACCTTAGACCTTATATAGATCTTAGATTTTATTCCACGGTTTCATATGCTTAATGCTCATAACCTCATCTTTTACATATCTCTTGAGATTTTCCACAGTTCACTGAAGTTCCTCTTATGATTTACTTAAGAAGTACTCTTGGGAAAAATATATTTTCAAGCTTTATGTATGTATGTTCAAGCTTCCTAGTTGAAGAGCGTGTTTCCCTACATAAAATCCATAGCCCCACTTTCTTCTCTTGAGTGCCTTGTAACTGCTTCTATATCTTCCAGGATACAAGTTTTTTTTTTTTTTTTTTTTTTCTTAAGATTTTATTTATTTATTTGACAGACAGAGATCACAAGTAGGCAGAGAGGCAGGCAGAGAAAGAGAGAGAGAGAGGAGGAAGCAGGCTCCCTATTGAGCAGAGAGCCCTATGTGGGGCTTGATCTCAGGACCCTGGGATCATGACCTGAGCCAGAGGCAGAGACTTTAACTCACTGAGCCACCCAGGCACCCCCAGGATACAAGTTTTAAAGAAGTTTGAGGCTAGCCTAATTCTATTTTTCTTCATAAAAGACTTGATCTTTTGGCTTTGCTTCCCAAAGAATTCTTTTCTTACCTTTAACATTTAGGATATACATTGATATTGACAATTCTTTGTCAATTTTCCTCACTCCACATAGTATCCTATTGATATATAAATTTAATATAGTTTTGATTTCAGAGAAATTTTCTTGATTTATGATTTGAAGTATTCTATCTCTATTTTGGGGCGGAGGGGTGGGTGGAATGAAGACCTAAGCAACTAGGCTTCTCCTTGTTAAATCCTCTAATTCTTATTTCTTATTTAAGAGCTTAACACTTTATTTCAAATTAATTTTGATTTTGTCAATTATATCCACCATTACCTTTACCAAATTTTCCACAGTCTCAATTATTTCTTAGGCTTTTTCCATTTTCTGTTTTTCCTCTATACTTTGAGGATTTCTACCAACTCTTATGTCATTACCTTCTGCTGTCTTTTCTGAGTTTCCATTTTGTTTTGTGGTTATAATAATGAAAATCCCGGTAAGAAACAGATGATCTACTCAAATGAGACAACACTAATGAGGCAAGTTTAATAAAAGGATTATTGCAGCAAGCGCATAAACATGGTGAAGCATCTAGAGCTGGCAACAGTGGAAAACACATTATTTTGGAGGCCTCAAGGGAAGAAACAATTACTGGAAGCCAAAGGAAATGGCAGTTGCTGTAAGAGATGGTTACTTATCAGGAGCTATAACGTGTAATGGAGGAACACAGTACACCAGTGTCCTGGTGGGAAGAAAGCTGAGGAACAGATGTCCTGACCTAAATCTTTTACCCCTAGATCTGCTGTCAGTTACTCCCACCAACTTGACTGACCAAAGTCAATCTGGAGGAGTTAAAGAGAATGCTTGAGGAGGTTCACAATGACCAGCCTCCATAAATTCCTAGCAAATCTGAGAAGAAGGAAATATGTATTAGGAACAAATAGTAAATATCTAACATAGGGCCATTCTTAAATTTTAGGTAAATTTTTTTCTGCTCTGTTTCTTCTTCTCCTAGTATTTTGTTGTACTACATTAATTCCTGCATTAATTCCTTTTTGTTAATTATCATACTGAATAAGTTTGTGTAGAGGATGGAGATAGAGGATAGAGATAGGGCCATGCTTCAGGTTGAACCGTAGGAAATTGTTATCCTTACAGGTTTAAATTGATGAACATAGTTAATATGATACAATATACAGAGGCTAATTAGTTTTCACAATCTTTTCCTTCAGGTATACATGATATACTTGCAAGTGTGCCTTGGCATTGTACCTCTTACTGGAACTTGGTTTTCTTTTTTTTTCCCCAGTTAATTTTTTTTTTTTTTTATTCTGTATTTATGTTAGTCACCATGGAGTACATCACTAATTTTTGATGTAGTGTTCCACGATTCATTGTATATGTATAGAACCCAGTGTTCCATGCAATACATGTTCTCATTAACTCTCACCACCAGGCCAACCCATCCCCCAATGCCCCTCCTCTTTAAAATCCTCAGTTTATTTCTCAGAGTCCACAGTCTCTCAAAGTTCGTCTCTCTTTCTGATTTCTCCCCTTTCATTATTCCCTTCTCCTAATGTCCTCCATGATATTTCTTATGTTCTACAAGTGAAATCATATGGTAATTGACTTTCTCTGCTTTACTTACTTCACTCTGCATAAACTCCAGTCCCATCCATGTTGATTCGAAGGTTGGGTATTCATCTTTTTTATGGCTGAGTAATATTTCATCCATTTTCTTTTTCAAACCAAATTGAGTCTATTGGCTTCTGCTGTAGCAATCTCTCCGCAGTGCACCAACCTGCAACTGAAAACAAAGGTGCACTTTTGCTTCTGACAGTGTCCCCTTCAGTTATAGGAAGTGTTTTAAAAATCTTCCTAGTGCTTTTCATCATTGAATCTCAGAAAGCATTCAACAAAAATATGCACCCACTGCTGAAATCTCCATCCCAACTTCTTATATTTACTTCTTTCCATTCTAATCCTGGTAAATTTCACTGCTTTTAAAAAGTTTTTAGACTTATTTGTTATGGCCTGAGAATGACACTTATCTTTTGTTCTTCCCAAACTGGAATATTATGTTTATGCTGCTACATCCATACCACAAATAAATATTTATTATGTACATGTTAAGTGCAATGCCTAAGTATTCATGATTCAACAAAACAAAGATTCTTTATTAATGAATCTTATATTCTGTACAGATAGAATTGATCAATAAGTAAAGGATTTATTATAGGTAGATGGGTAGAATAGTTTGTTATTCAGACCATCATTTTACTAGGCTAAAAAAAGACTACGTAACAAACTACGCCTAAACATGAAGTATTAAATTAATAATACTTTATTATCCTAGAGTTACACTTGGGTTGAAAGTTGGCTCACCTGACTGCACTGATAACTTTGGGTAGGATTGCTCCTGTTAGGATTGGAGCAATCAGGGTTGGAGAAGGGTGTCAGCGAATCTAGGCTAGGCTGAAATTGGGCCTTGGCCGTACTTAACAAGTCTATCCTCTTCCTAAAATTAGCAAATTAACCCCGGCTTCCCCTTCTCTTTTGTTTGTTTCCTGGCAATGGTAGAGGCACAAGCATGCAAATAGAAATATAAAATATAAATATATAAAAAGAAGTATAAAAGAGGTTTTGACTCAGAACTGGCAGATGGTCATCTTTATCCACTCTATAAAGGCTTAGTGCAGAGAATAAGTTGATTTTACTCTAGAGAAATCTCAAGAGAATTAGTGTGTGAAATTTTTTTTTTTAAAGATTTTATTTTTATTTATTTGACACAGAGAGAGAGAGAGATAGCAAGTAGGCAGAGAGGCAGGCAGAGAGAGGTGGGGGTCGGGGAAGCAGGCTCCCCACTGAGCAGAGAGCCCGATGTGGGGCTTGATCCCAGGACCCTGAGATCATGACCTGAGCCGAAGGCAGAGTCTTTAACCCACTGAGCCACACAGGTGCCCTATGAAATTTCTTTTAAAGCACTTTCCATGAAGGATAAGGTGCCCCTAACATTTAAACAGTTCTCATAGAGTTGTGCTTAACTTCTAAACTCTGTGGTTTGTTCCATCTACTGAACTTATTAGTATTTCAGGTGGCTTTGTTAAAACCTCTGTCTTTATAATTTTGTAGACTGGGACGCTGTAAAAAACAAACAAACAGAAAACACAACAACCCCTTAACAGTCATAAAGAGACAAAAAATTTCACTAATGATTCTTCTTGGTCAGTCCCACAGAGCACTTAGTTCTGGTCAGAAAATCTAAAGGAAACTGTCATTACCCACTATAAAGGTTAAAAAAGATGGTATGTGCACATATGTATACATATATGAAATATGTATAAAATTTCCATTATGGAAGCATTTGACATTACAGTAAAAGACTAAAAAGCTTAAAATGCCCAATAAATGTAGAGAAGATTTCTCTTAGATGGGCAAAGAATACATATAAAAGAAACTACAGGTCTTAGCACACATTTAATTTGGAGACTATGGGAATTCCACTGGGAGTGTGAAATAGCATAGAATAAAAAAACATGTTATTATGGAAATTTGTCATTGTGCTGCTTTTAAATTTAAACACTTTATCTTATGTCAAATAACCTATGATTGTTTTTCTTTTCTTTTTTTTAAATTTTTTTTTAATTTTTATTTTTTTTAAATTTTTTATTTTTTATAAACATATATTTTTATCCCCAGGGGTACAGGTGTGTGAATCACCAGGTTTACACACTTTACAGCACTCACCAAAGCACATACCCTCCCCAATGTCCATAATCCCACCCCCTTCTCCCAAACCCCCTCCCCCCAGCAACCCTCAGTTTGTTTTGTGAGATTAAGAGTCACTTATGGTTTGTCTCCCTCCCAATCCCATCTTGTTTCATTGATTCTTCTCCTACCCACTTAAGCCCCCATGTTGCATCACCACTTCCTCATATCAGGGAGATCATATGATAGTTGTCTTTCTCTGCTTGACCTATTTCACTAAGCATAATACGCTCTAGTTCCATCCATGTTGTCGCAAATGGCAAGATTTCATTTCTTTTGATTGTTTTTCTATTTGATTTTATTGTTAATTACCTTCATGCTGTTTCACAACATGCATATCCTTAGGATCTTCCTTCTTTCAGACACCTTTCCTTTCATACTTGCTTTAATTCATGTGCATCTATTACAGGAAGTGAGCCATAGCACCCTGTAATCTACATGGAATTGTAAAGCTATGGCTTTAGGAATTCTCTGGAAATCAAAACAACTTCAAGGGACATCCTCAAATAGTTGCCTATCTGTATTTCAACAATGAAGTTTGGAGAGGTAGGTTTGTTTTTGTTTTGTTGTATTTTGTGTTAGTATTTTCTAAAGTAACAAATATGCATTATTACCTATATTCATTTGTATAAATATATCATTAATAATTCCATGAAAAATTCTGTTTCCAATATAGCTAAGTATACTTCTCTGCCAACCCAAAGCACATGCATATATACACATGTCTCCAATAAATAGTAATAGCTTACTTTTCCACATGAAATAAGTAAGTTCTTAAAATGATAAACCAAGAGTCCTGGAGTAAAGTCAATAAGTACTCTCTGGATACTCCCCCCATTAGATTATTCTTAAATCTTATGTGCTGTTTCACCTGAGACACAATTTCTTCTTCTGTGAAATAAATGGGCCTAATTCTTTTCCAGTTTTAAATTCCTAAAATAAAGCATTTTGAAACATACACACACATGCACACATGTTCACACACACACAGAAACAACTGTAGTCAGATATTTCATTTCAACTATGCAAACATTACTTTACTCTTAATCCACACCCAGATAAGTCCTCAGTGATCTTCTTGTTTTAAAAGGTCCACTTGCAGCCTTTAGATCCAAAGACTGCAATCTTTCTACTTATCTTAATCAGATATTTATTTCCAACATCTCACATTTTTTTTCTTTTTAAGAAACATCTCTTGAATAATAGTTCTATAATTTTAAAATACCCAATGTTCTTAGATTAAAACATTAATTATATTAAAATGAAGAAAAAGGAAAATTGTTTCTGATGATAGTGAAGCTTAAAATACTAAAGAAACATTTAATAAACCAGTATGAAGTAGTTTTGAATCTATTGCAATGTAATTAAGCAATGATCTTGAACCATGCAATGTTTACTGTAGGTGTCAACTTCACAGTAGAGCAACTAAGGCAATGTCTGTAGCACAATTAACCTGAATGTAAGCTATGCAATTAGAAGGCTGTTTGTAGTATTATATTAGCATGGTTACAACCATTCTGGGGGTTTTCTTTAAGTTCTAATTACTGATTCATATGATATTAATAATAACTAAATTTATTGCCTCTGTAAGAAATGACACCTAGAATGTGTCTACATGTGTTCTTTTAAATGAATTAAACATTTATGTTACTTTTTAGAGCAATTAACTATAATTATGTAATTTACTTTTAGCGTAATGCAGTGGCTTTGTCTTTCCTCTTTTGGCTTGTAGGGAACTTTTGTTTAGAGTTTATTTGTGAAAAGAATGTTACAAATACACTAAAATTTTAATAGTGACTTTTTTATATCAAAGTTTTAAAAAACATTAAATACAAAAAATGAAAAGAAAAACAAAAAAAAAAAAAACACACACCCAGGGAATGCCAAACAAAGCATTAATTGGTTTTTAGAAAAGGGAGAACCATTACTGTGATTTTTCTTTTTTCTTCATTTTTCTTGGGTTGACCTTGTTCTTATTTAACACCTGATAGGAAATTCTGGAGGGCAATTTCTTGCCTTTTTCACAAGAGAAAACATATCTTTTTTTTTTTTTTTCTTTCTTTCTTTTGGCAATGACCCTGACCTCTGTGCCCAATGAAGGCAGAAAAACATTTAAGTGACTAGTTTAAATCCAGTAGCTCATATGTGTCACTACTCCTCTCACAAACTGCTGAAAGCAGGATTATCTTTAAAATATTAAATTATGAGCCCAACAAAACAATATGAAGAACTGAGAATATGTAATCTATACCCAAACTGTCCAAGGACAGAAAATCCATAAGGAACAAAACAGGGATAAACAGGGATGGGGGACTTTTTGGTCAGAAGATAATGATGATGGTAGAAAGCATCAAAAATATGTACTTAAATTAATCACAACCACAACTTTGAAATTATCTTTGAAGCAAGAAAAAACTATATTTATGTGTCCAAAGTAGAAGCTTCTGATTTTGACGACCTAGAGACCAGAATCTCTTTGTTTCAATTGTTACTGATAAAGGGTTCTGAAAAGGACATGTAAGCCATTCCTCCTCCCTTGTTTTGACTCTTAATATACCTTTCTCTGAGTCTGTTTATATTCACAATTTGAATGACAAGATCACAGCATAAAAGCAACTGTAATAGTTCTCTGAGCATACCAGCAAATCCAAAGGTTTACTATAATTTCAAGGCTCAACTGCAGCTAGTTTTGTCTTGGCTCAATAAGGACTGTCAACTATGAAAACCTGACAGTTAACAATTGTACATTTCAAGATGACACCACACAGAAGTTTTGTTAAGTTTAAATATGAATATATGTTTATTTATGTTCAGATATAAAAGCCAACAAACCACAACACAAAGTAAGGATCTAAGAGTATAAAGGCGGTGGCCTTGGGCTCAGTTGTTTAAATGGATCTGAATGTAAATTCTGGGACATGCACATTCAAACATCCAACGGGAAACCAGAACACAGATTTCTGTTCTCATTATGTCATCTTTTATGTACACTTGGAAACTAGAACACAGATTTTTATGCCATGAGGATGTATGTTATATACATTTGGGATCTAACAGCTACTTCTTCAAGTGCCTCAATTCAGAGGGATTTGACTCTAGAGCTAATTATAGGAAGCTGTGGGTTTGGACACTTTTCTGAATGCAGAATGAGGGTTCAAAAATAGGTGTTTAATCAGTAAATGAGCCTTAATATTAAAACTATGCATGCCCATTCATACCTCAGGTATAGAAGCCCATAGATGTGCATAAATATCTGTGTATACAAGGGGGCTGCTAACCATGGACCTGTTTTTGCCTGTTTTTGTAAAAAAAAGTTTTACTGGAACACAGCCATGCTTATTCATTTATGTACTGTCTATGGCTGCTTTTGTGCTTTAAAGGCAGAGTTTAGTAGTTGCAATACTGTGTAGCCCACAAAGCTGAAAATACTATCTGCCCTTTTACAGAGAAAGTTTGCTTATCTGTGGTCTGTGCTGTTTTGTTTAGGCATTTTTTTTTGCATTTTTTTAATTTAAAAATTTTTAAAGATATTATTTATTTGACAGAGAGAGAGAGAGAGAGCAAGGACGAGAGCACACACACTGAGCAGGGAGCCTGACGCAGGCTCCATCCCAGGACCCTGGGATCATGACCTGAGCCAAAAGCAGTCTCTTAACCATACCTGAACCTCCCAGGCGCCCCTTGTTTTAACTTTTTAAAGAGTATAAAAATTTTCATTTGCTATTTTTTTTTCATGAATCTGTAATACATTCTTCTCTTAGCAGCAGTTAGTCTTCAATCCAGTATCTTAAGCAAGGAAGTGGATTTCACAACCATGTTACTGCTCTTTCCATACCCTTTCCCCAGGTGTAGTGAAATCAGTCACAGGGAAGAGAATTTTTCAGAGTCTTTTGTAAGTTAAACTGGTCCTAATTTTTAGAGAAATAATTACAGGACAGTTTGTATGTGCTAATTAGCCTTTTTGGTTGTTAATAACTTTTCATCACCTCTCCTGTAAGAATTTGGGTAATTTTTAATTTTTTTTTTTAAATTTAGAATTTGGATAATTTCTAATGAGCAGGTGGGATCCTGGTAAACTTGATCACATTTACAAAAACATTAGATCAGGGCTAGCTTAAGCAAAACAAAAATGCATTAGAAAGATATATAAAATTAAGGAAAGTCCTAAATGACCAGATCATGTGAATAATATACGGACCTTTCCAAGGAACTCAGCAGTGGGATTTTGTGAACCATTCCATTAGGACATTGCTGTTGAATACTTCAATTTCATTCTCTCTGAGTTTCTACTTGAGATTCAAAACTCTGAGAGACCAATCCATCTGCCTATGCGAGGTTTTATGTCGAATTAGACAAAATTTGTTCATAATTAATAGCCACACAAAAGTCACTGGTGAGAGGCATTTTATAAAATAAGAAATGGTATGAAGAACTAAACAAAAGACCTTCATGAAGGCTTCTAAGCAAAGGGAAGAACATGCTTAAAGCTGTAAACTGAGTGAAAACGCAGGATCTACAATGAAAACAGTGAGGAATACTCAAAGGCTAGAACTATAAATATTTGGAAATTGAGTGGTAGGCGTGACAAAACAGAAACTAGAACTTTTATTTAGAAGTAAGTTCATGTTTTTGTGGACGTATAATCTCATTATAATGTTTGAAAGTACCACAGACCATATGTAAAGTACAAATGGGCATGGCAAGCTTTCAGTATAACTTTATTTACAAAAACAGGTTGTACATTTGATTTTACCTATAGCCCATAGTTTGCTGACCCCTGTTCCATGTCTCTGGTTGCTAGAGGAGATGGGATGTATGCCAAAAGTTATTCAAGATAAATTCTTAAAATATGGAGGAAGGTTAGAGGTTTTGCATTTGTATTTTTTTTAATCTTTTAAAAATTCCAGTTGTATATGTACATTATATCAAATATATGGGTAGAATAATAGGACTCTAATTTAATTATAAATACATGTTTTTTCTTCAATATTATTTTACTAGTGTAGGTATATGACCAAAAAAACACATATATGTATATCCACACACATGCAACCATTCTAGGCAACAGAGAATAACTGAATAATTGTACTTTTTTTTTTTTTTTAATCAGTGAAGGAACTTAATCAGATTTGTTTTTCAGAAGGATAATTTTGTGGGCTGTATTTTCATTATATTTAATTTCTTTACCAGGAATGCAGCTATCATTTTCTTAATTCAGAAGATTTTATAATGTGGTTTCTTATGTCTTTGACTATTTTAGTTTTAGCAAATACATTTCCTGATAGTTATCCTAAATTAAAGCCATAAAAAGCATCAGTATTACAGAAAGTAATGATACCAAAAAATGATAAAGAATTTTACTAACTTGATGAGATCTTGTTGACCAAGACAATTCAGTGCAGTTTTGGTTTCAGTTGGAGAAAAACATGAGATCACTGAGTAGAGCAAGTTTAATTCTCATGATAGACAGGTTAAAGTACTTAAATGGCCAAATCCTGGAACTACTACTTACAAGGGAATATAAAAGGGATGACATGGAATAAGTCACAATTTAATACAGTGGAGAAGATGCATTTTAAAATTTGAGTCAAGAGTTCTTCCTATTAGAATGGAACACACATTTCAGAATTAATATAGTACAACAAAGACAACAGGAAAGAGATCATCATGCTAAAAACAGCAGTGAGACTAAGGAAACAGATTCATCAATTATGGTTTTAGCAGAAAATATATATAGTTCCTGGAAAATAACGCAGAGAAACCTTTTCTATAGACATCTATTGGGGAAACCTCACTCACAAAGGAAAAGAAAATCAAGCATTCATATTCATATTTTTCATAACCAAATCCTAGCATAGATGACCTATACAAAGAATATAGCAAAATATGAAACCAGATATTATCCATTTGGCCATCAAATAGCATACTTGAAAAACTGATCATCCTCAGGGTTAAACCATTTTGTGCTCTGATCTTAATACCAATGTTACTCCATCTCAGGCTCTCACCCCTGTGGTCCCATCTTTTTTATCAGTATAACCAAGAACTGTACCAACCAAAAATTATGACCATCTATTTTCTTTATTCTTGCTTATTTGCCCAGTCTGTCTGAGCAATAACCTTTTCCTCATTTAGAGCTCAAATTCATTGACTCTAATAAATAGTATTATCAGTTATTTTTCTCTAGATTGGGTTCCTGGCTTCATCATTGCAATCACTTTTGCACAAACACTCAACATCTTTTCTAAAAATAACAGATTATCAATCAAGATTTTGTTAAATAACTATGTATATATTACTGTTGCAAAACCACAACCTGTTATTTTATGCTAAATGGTGTGGAATGGAGGAGTGATATTGTTCAGATGTAAAAGAGGACACTGAGTAATGGTGGGCAGCTTCCTGGAGGCAGTGTGGCTTGATCTAGAATTTTATAATGTAAAGAAACTTGATGGTTGGGAAGGCATTTGTAGGAGGGATTCTCTGGATAAGAATAAATGGGATAACTAAAATATCTGTTTAGATCTAAGGGATGTAAGTACAAGGGATTAAGATTAGGAAAGAAAAAAATCCAAGAATACTTTGAAAGTATAGGGCTCATTTTTGTATGTATCAGTTTCAAAGGTTACAAAAAATTATAGCTGAGACCACTGGGCAGGACACATATTGAATAGCAATTTATTTTTTAGTTAAGTAATATCACTTTTCAGGTAGTGACAGCAGTATTTTTTTCAACAAAAATATCTCTAAATTTTGTATACTTGATTACAGTTAGTCTTAGGCACATATATATGAAAATTATAAAATTAATTAAGTTAAATTTTTAGTGTTTGATTAAGTCTCTTTTATATAATGTCATACCCAATCATTTTTATGGCTCCAATATATTTAGCATGACAGGGTAAACAAGATTAAAAGCACAAAAGCTACTTACTGAGCTCAATCAGCATTTTCCCCACAATTTGCATGTATTACAGACTTTCATTTGCAACTTGGTATAAATTGAAATGTAAGTGTATAGATTAAAGACAATTAATCATGCTATGTTAGTGGTTTCCTCTATCTTGATCTATGACCACCATCTTAAGAATTCATAACTTCTTTTGATATTTCAGGAGCTGAAAAAGTAATTTCAAACACTAAGACAAAATTCAAGTTTCACAGCTACATATCAGAAAAAAATTAATAGTGGACAAGCAATGGTAGCACTTAAGAAATATAACAATGACAGTGTTCTGGATTTTACTTCTAATAGTCAAAACCAGGCAGCAGATTTAAAGAACACAATAAGCCTTCAACTTACAAACAAAAATACCCCAAACCAAAAGAACATTCTTAGAGTTTTGTTTTTTCTTCAGAATTTCCTCAGAATGTTTACTCCAAACATATGTTTTATATCATATGGGAGTTGAAAGTAAGATGAGTTTACTCTGAACCAACTGGCATAGATTAAGTTCTAAAAATCTGTAATTTCATTATTCTAGATAATATCTGAGGACTAGCTCTTGCCTGGGACCTGAGAAGAGAGAAGGTAGAAAGATAAAGTTCACATAAGATGACACATTGATTCTTTGTCTAGCCAGGTAGTTTATTAATGGTCATTGCAGAGATCCCTGTTTAGATATACACAAATTTTATAATCAATTAATTCATTCTGAATAAAGATATGTTGACCTGTCTAGTCAAAACTGTCAGAATATGCAATCTGCTATGTTCATGTAATGTACATTTATAGTATCAGATTCACTGAACCTGTTAAGACACAAGGGAGAAGGTTTGGATCAAGGGTCACAGCTCACTTACAAACATATGGGTACAAGTCACACATATATACCCTTTTTGAGTGTTATCAATAAACAAGAGTATAGGAAAATTAGAAATATAAAAATAAGCCTTAAAAATAGGATCCTTAAAATAAAAAAATAAAAAAACAGAATAAATTAAATAGTAGTATGCAGAAACTTTCTTGACATGAAAAAAAAAACAAGGTTTTAATCCAAGATTTTTCGAACATAATTAAGACAATAAAATCCAAAATTATAACATACTTGAAATATTACCAGAAACTTTGACATTCATAAAATTTCTAAATAAAAATGCATATAAATTGAAACCTCTGATTTATGTTATGCTTTCCTTCTTGAACAGTGAATACTGAAAGAAAACATTGTTTTGAGGAAGATTTCTCTGTTCAAAAGCTGAGCAATCTATATTATATAGTTTATATGTGAAGGTCAATGGGAATTCATTGTTAAATAGGGAGTAAGAATGTATAAGCATATTCTTATATGTATATATTAATATATTTTCCAATGGTATTAGATATACATTTAGAGCTATGAATATAGACATAGATTTAGATATGTTTACATACACACAAATACACTTCCTTTCTATCTAAACAACAAAAACACAAAAAAAGGTTGCCAAAAGGATAACCATGTTTATCCCAATGGGAATAAATTCCACACTTAAATTATAATTAAGGAGGGTTTATTTATAAGGTGACTATTTACAAAGGTGGGGGTAGGAACAGAAGGAGTGCTGTAATAACCTAGGACTATAGTCTACAGGCATGAGAGGAGAGGGGAGATGTTATAATCCTAGAAGGGTAATTAAATGAAGCCTATACTTCTGTTCTCCCCTCATCCACTCCCCTGCTGTGGCTTCCCAATACACAAAACCAACTGGAAGTCAGAAAAGTGAGATATCCATTGATGCAATTCCACAGAGATCAGACATTTGGGATAGCAGAAGGGAGGAGGTGAAGAATGAATCTGGAAAGACAAACAAGATATGGGGCAGGGAAGCCACAAAAAATCCCAGTAAATTCCAAAATCCAAGAAAGGCCCTGGACACATTCACTCTGATCCCAACAAAATAAAAAAGTAAAATGATAAAGCCATTTTAAGTCAAAAAGTGGATCCTCTTTAAACAGTTTCTTTGGTCATCATCCCTTTTTGCAGCTTGTTTATGTCCAAGAATTTTTTTTTCCCCCAAATAACATTAATTCCCTTAATAATTCTTTCAGGAAAGTCTTTAATGCTAAATTCTGTCTTTACGTGTGTGAGTCAATGCTAAGGAAACTAATCTAGGAAGCAAATATGAACATGTCATAAACTTAAATGTTGACTATAAGAGTACCAATGTGGGGGAATTAAAAATATGAAATATCTGAAACAATAATATGAAAGGTAGAATTAAGGAGCTCAGAGTTAAAGCATTGGAAAAAGATATTTACAGCATTTGGAAAATACAGATATTGATTGCTTCATGGTTAAGTGTGACCTTAAAAAAACTGATGGTAAGTGAAAAAATTGTTAACATCCAAACCAGTATGTGGGAAAACACAATAAAAGAATACTTAGTCAAATAGAAGCTAGGAAAGGAGAAAAAGAGGACAAAGAAAGACAAACATGCTAAATAGGAGACAAATTAACATGTTTAAAAATCAAAGTAGGGGCATCTGGGTGGCTTAGTCATTTAAGCAGTGTCTGTCTTTGGCTCAGTTCTCAGGGTCCTGGATAAAGACCCACATCAGGCTCCCTGCTTAGTGGGGAGTCTGCTGCTTCCTCTCCCTCCTCCCCGCACTCATGCTCTGTCTCTCAAGTAAATAAATACAATATTAAAAAAATAAAAATAAATGCAGACATTCATATAACCTAATAAGGAAAAGTTTATCTAATTACATTAAAATATAATTCAGTTTCACAAAGTTTGTAAGCCATATACTTGAAACAAAATAATCCAAAGACATTGGAAATAAAAGAATGGAAAAATATTTTCCAGGGAGAACTGCTATAGCCATGATTTGAGGAAAAAATTGAAAGCATCGGTAGGGTATACATATATGATGTATATATTATGGGATAGTATACAGAACATAAATATATGAACTGAACTTATTAATATGGATACATTTAAAATATAACTGAAAGACTATTTTGCTTAGTTATACATGTGATACAAAATTTATATTCATAAATCAGAAGTATGATATATTTTTCTATAGTACAAACTGAAAATACTGGGATGATACATATCAAATTAATGATACTGGTGACTCTTCAGACAAAAGGAAGGAAATCAGCCTGACTAGGGATCAAATGATTCTTTAATATAAAGAAAAACTGACTAAATGTTAATATTTTCTGGATATTTAGAAATTAATGCTTATTGCATCATTCTTTGTGTTTTAATGTTTAAGGCAGATAAAGAGAATTGAAAGCGGAACAGTAAAATATGACAGAGTGGCTAAAATTACTAATGCTGCCTAACACACTGTGAAATATGCCACAAAAATAAGATCTTGACAGAAAGAAAGATCAAGCATTATGGATTCACATGCATATGGTCCTAGTGCTCCGAATCACAGTATGTTCATCTCTACCCTTGGTATCAGAACTTGTACTTTTTTTTTTAGCTTATTTCTTTAAAAAGTAGCTGAAACTTCAGTTGGTTTCACTAGTCCTTTATTACACGAAAGACATTTAGACACAAAATATTTGGACAAGTAAGGGTCCCAGAGGAAAAGGGTAGGCAATGGCATAACCAAATCCCTCAGGACAAAGCAAGCAAACAAAAAAAATGTTCTTTTCTGGAAGGATGAAAGGGACCTTGAAGTAAGACCCTTATTGTAGCCCTGGTAACTGCAGACAAGCATAGTAGACCGAATGCACGATGGTAAGGGGTCAGACGGGTTGCCAGTGGCAGCCAGGCGTAATGGAAATGAGTGACTTAAGCCAGACTTTAGTACATGGTCAGGTAGGTGACTGACAGCCTCGGTGCCGGGGAAGCCCCAGGGATTGACAGAGGCTGTGCTGAGCTGGAGAAGCAGTGTTCCTTTCTGAACAATCAGCTCCAGTTGATCATTTTAATTAAGAGAGTGGTCTTAAGATTGCTGTGCTTCTGGTTTCTCAAGAGAAGACAAAAATTCTGGTGGTTGTAAGAAATCTGACTTCTTGAATGCTGGAAACAAGTTTAGTTGTATAGCATCATGCTAGCTGACACTGTGAAAGAAGCAAATGCTAGCTTTAAGCAAATATTGTGAAGCAAATATTATGGCCCTCGGGCCAACAGTATGGGACCAAGTGAGTCAGCAAAGATTGTTTACTCTATGATCTTGATCACAGTCCCAGCACCAAAATCTCTCCTGTCAAGCAAACAGAATGACTATCAGATAATCCAGAAAGCTCCCTACTTCTATGTCTACCTTATTGCATAGTCCATTTGTTTGTTTAGAACACTGAGTACTTTGTGCTTGCTCTGATCATAACACCATACCTTCGACTGTGTAATCTCTGTAACACCTTTCATTTTATTGCAAGATCTAGACAGAACTAGATTCTGAATATTGTGTTTATGATCTTTTTCACGGGCACCTGGGCAGCTCAGTCAGTTAAGCATCTGCCTAGGGCTCAGGTCATGTCCCAGAGTCCTGGGATGGAGCCCTCCATCGGGCTCCCTGCTCAGCAGGAAGCTAGCTTCTCCCCCTGTCCTTCACACTGCCTGTGCTCTCTCTTGCTGTCTCTCTCTCAAATGAATAAATAAAATCTAAGGAAAAAAAAACTTTATAATCTTTTTCACATGCCTGAAGGTTTTAATTCATGGCACTATTCATGTTATAAAATATTTCTTGAGTGAGCATCTAAGAGTTTGAAATTGACCACCTTCTGGATGACATCCGAATAAGAATAAAGTTGGCAAAAATCTTATGTGAGATTTAGCATGAAGATGTTTCCCAGATTATAGACAAAGGAAAGGACTGCATGGTGAAAATAAGCTAACCCAAAGACAGCACTTATAAGTGAGCACAAAGTACCAAGAAAGAACTTTTAAAGTTTGTGCACATGGTTATAAGTCTTCCGTGCTGAGTACATATCATGGCACCAACAGACCAGGATTGGAGAAATCTCCCCTTCAAGACTGACTCCTGTAAATCAGAAAAGTATCCTGAACTCAGGTCTTCACAGTTAAAACTGAGTAGCTCCTTGAGATTATTAAAGCAAAGCCTTTCTTCTGTTGTTCACTTTATTTCTATATATTCTCCTTACAGGCAACAACCTGCCTTTCCCCATACATATGTATCTTATAATAGGTTTTATACTGGGTTAATAGTAAATGAGTGTAATAAGGCCATTTCAATATGTTTATTTTTCACATGAAACCTTCAAATAAGTTTTTCAAGTAAGTACATTACAAGATCCTAATTTGTTCTATAAATTGAATAAAGAATAGAGAATACAAAAGAAAAGTATAAATTAAATTACAGAAACAAATAAGTAAATTGGCAGTTTACTGCCAATAATTACTAAATGTATTGGTATTCAAATCCTCTGGATTTCCCAAATTGACATTACCGTAACAGTTAAAATGGAAAAAAAAAAAAAATCATGTAGCTACTTCAAGGAAATAGTCATTAATGAATAGTCCTTAGTTGGAAAAGCAAATGAGTCCTGGTGATTATTCTAGTCTTGTCTCTGTGACTGCATGTGCCCATCTAAGCGGTGGTGGGCTGGCATGTGAATTTCCCCTTAGTTGCAATATGAACTAGAAAGTTAGGCAAGGCTTCACTGTTGAATCAATAATTGGATCAGTGTTTGGTTGTGTGTGTTTAATGAATTAAGACTACCTTTGTTTAAATGCCACATAATTAAGTGATTGATTTGTCATATACGATGTTTTGATTACCTTTATTATTTCTAGTTTCTATTTGTTTTTAAGGATTAAAGGCGTGTAACAGTCAAAATAGTAATAAAAGTAAGTGCCCCCTTCTTATGAAAGTATCACAAGAGTGTATCAATTACACTTTCAGACCCCTGACAACATTATGGTATATATAGACAATAGGGATTAAAAAAAAAAAAAACTGATATAACTATATATTTTGTGAGTTAGAATGATTTCAGAGAGCTGATGGGCTAACATTGTAGTTGAATCAGTTTTATTGCTGTTATATCTGGTGGCAGAACCAGTAAAAAATCAATCATTCAAAACAAAACCATTTACTGGGGAAAAATATTCTTTTTTGGGGGGGTGAAATATTCTGACTGGCTATTAGGATAAGTGTACTTTGATATTTGTGTAGATTAATTTTTTACTTTTACTTTTTGTTATTAGGCAAAAAATACATGGTAAAAAGTTAAAAGATCATACATTTTAATATGAAGTAGATATTTCAAAATACAAAAAATAAAATGAATACATGTTGATATGCTCTAACATATAGTCTCTATTTCCTAATTCTTAACATTTATGTTTTTTATTTTTTATTTTTTAGAAGATTTTATTTATTTATTTGACAGAAAGAGAGAGAGCACAGCAGGGGAACAGAAGAGGGAGAGGGAGAAATAGACTCCCCACTGAGCAGTGAGCCCTATGTGGTGCTCAATCCCAGGATCCTGGGACATGACCTGAACCAAAGGCAGATGCTTTATCGAGCCACCCAGGTGCCCCTAGGGTTTTTTTAAAGCATGAACTTATATTCATATATCTATTTCCTTCATATATTTCAAAATCATGACCAACACCTGGTTGATTTTTACTGGACTGCCATTTTTTTCCAATTATGCATTCAGATTAGGGTGCATTATTTTGTAATGAATTATTTTTTTATGCCTTAAACTCAAATATATGCAATTTGCTTCTAAGTTTTCAATTTGCAGTGATTCATTACACAGTTAGTTGACTAACTTACCTAGAAGGACCCAACTATTGACTTTTCAGTGCTTATTTTTCTTAAGATTCTCTATTAACTCCAAGGGAAATGTACACAGCACAGCTTCTTTTTGGAGTGATGTATGTGTTCTTTGGTAGTTAAACTTTCACTCAATTCTTAATATAACTGAAGACAGAGCTCATTAATCATACCCCAAAGCACAGAACTATGGCTATACCCCTGTAGTTCCAAGGTAGTAAGTAGGATCTGTTATCTTTCATGTCCAAAGAGATTTACTCAACTGGTTGCAACACAAGTACATGTATTAGCTTACCTTTGGTTAACTATTACTCTGTATTTTAAAATCAGTTGTTACTTCTGTCATGGTTATATGTGCATTAGAAGAGTATGCTAAAATAATTGCTTAAACATTCAATAGACTAAAAACTTTTAGAAAGGTATCAGTTTACTTTTGAGGTATTTATTTTTCTTAAAGATTTTTTTTTCTTTCTTTTTTTTTTCTTTTTTTTTTTTTGCAAAAGCAGAGGGTAGAGGGGCATAAGGAGAAGGAGAAGCAGACCAGACATGGGCCCGATCCAGGGTCTGGGGATCATGACCCAAGCTGAAGGCAGCCACTTAGCCCACTGAGCCACAAAGTCACCCCATATTTTTGAGATATTTAAAAAGGATTTCAATTACCAATCTTTTAATATTAAACTTGAAGAAAATGTGATTAACCTCTGAAAAACCTAAAGCATTTCAATTATGCCTAAATAATCCATCCCCAAGTATATGTGTGCATGTCTGTGTGTATAACATTGACAGCATTCTAGAAAGAACATTGTTAATTATATCATTTTAAAAGATTTTTTTTAAAAGATTTTATTTATTTATTTGACAGACAGAGATCACAAGTAGGCAGAGAGGCAGGCAGAGAGAGAGAGAGGAGGAAGCAGGTTCTCTGCGGAGCAGACAGCCCGATGTGGGGCTCGATCCCAGGAAACTGGGATCATGACCTGAGCCGAAGGCAAAGGCTTTAACCCACTGAGCCACCCAGGCGCCCCTCATTTTAAAAGATTTTTATTCTGCTTGTAAACATATTTCCTGTACCAGACTCATGTCTGCAGTCTTCTCCAGTCTGATCCCATCCTGTCTTCTGTCCCTGCTTATACTTATCCCCTACCACAGTGAGCCCTTCTGAAGGTCAGACATGTGCCCACAGCCCCGCATCCTCTTCCACGCCACACACTGCTCCTGTCCTGTCTCCAAAATACTTCCCCTATGTCTGCTAAAATTTTGATTCCTTACCTGGTAAAATACCTGGCATTTTTCTAAATTTCTTTAAGAAATTTTTGGGGCACCTGGGTGGCTCTGTGGGTTAAAAGCCTCTGACTTCGGCTCAAGTCATGATTCCAGGGCCCAGGGCCCAGGGATCAAGCCCCACATCAGGCTCTCTGCTCAGCAGGTAGCCTGCTTCCACCTCTCTCTCTGCCTGCCTCTCTGCCTACTTATGATCTCTCTCTGTGTCAAATAAATCTTAATCTTAATATTAATAAATAAAATAAATAAAATCTCTCTCTGCCTGCCTCTCTGCCTATTTGTGATCTCTGTCTGTCAAATAAATAAACAAAATCCCTTAAAAAAATTTGTCTCCTGCTTTATATTACCATTCAGGCATCTCACTTCCAATCAAAGTCAATCCATCTTCATCCACCGAATCAATCACCCTCCATTCTTTCTTATCTCTCAGATAAAGAAAAAAACAAAACAAACAAACAAAAACTACCTGCATATATATATATTAATAATTTTATATATAGATAGATAGATAGATATAGATAGATAGATAGATAGATAGATAGTCTGTCGCTGGTTCCTTCCACAGACTCATAAAACCCTTATAATTTCCTAAGTGAAAGAAGGAGCACTAGCAACATGTCTTGCTCAAATATTTGATCTTTGACTTATCTCTGACACAGGGCTCTCAAAACTCTTACAAATTCCTATGTGATAAGAGTACTAGGAGCATTATTTGTTCTACTGAACTGACTCTGGGTGGGTTCCAGAATAGCTTTTGGATGGGGGCTAGTCACCAGAAAGACCAATCCCTGGTTAGAAGCTTAGAATTTTCAGCTCCACCTTTAGTAGGCATCCTGAGAAGGGAGAGGGCTAGAAACAGAGCAAATAAACTAATCATGCCTATGTGAGGAAGCCTCCATAAAATCCTGATAGAACAGGGTTTAGAGAGTTTCTGGGCTGGTGAACACATCCACCTCTATGGGGTCAGAAGCCCCTGTGCTTATCTCTTCATCCGGTTGTTGACCTGTATCCTTTATCAACCAATAAACATTAAGTGTTTTGTGAGCTGCTCTAGCAAATTAAACCTTAGGAGGGTGTTGTTGTTATAGATCAGGAATCTCTAATCTATAGCTAGTTGGTCAGAAGTTTAAGTGATTATCTGGGTTTGTGACTGGCTTCTGCAGTGGGGATTGGGTAGCAGTTTTGGGGGACTGAGCCCTTAACCTGTGGGATCTGGTGCTATCTCCAGGTAGAGTGTCAGAATTAAGATTCCAGCTGGTGTCACAGAGAATTCCCGTAAAGGGATAAAGCCTCCGTAGATTTGGTGACCAGAAGTTGTCTGAAGTGAAGTGTTCAACATGAATATTCTATATGAATATTCAAAGAGATTTACACAGGAAAAATCTTATAGCAGGGAAGAACAGGTTTTTCCCTACAAAGGAAGGAAAAAAACCGTTTTTCCTGTATACTACTTCAATCTACTAAACTCTCTGCTCTCTTTCTTCTACCTCTTACTCATGAATTGCATCTTTCCCTTGGCATTCATATATGCTATAGTACGACATATCCAAAATACTAACAATGTGAGTCCCTTCCCTGCTATGTCTATTTCCACACACACCCAATTATCAGCTGCTTCCATGTCACTAATTTTTCTTTTTTCATTCACATTTCAGCTCATTTCAACTAGGGTTACAAGATTTAGCAAACAAAACAAAAAGTATGAGAAGTTAAATATTCAGATAAATAATTTTTAGTATAAATATGTTTCAAGCTTTGCATGTATTTAATCTGGCAATCCAAGTTTCCCAAACATTCATCCTCCATCATGAACCCAAACTTCTCTTATTTTGGTCAGAAATGATATCTTTGTTGCTAATCCAGCTTTCTTAGAAACAAAGAATGTCCTTTTACTCACCTGGAATAGACTGAGAGGGTTAGGTAATTAACTCTTTCTGGGAATAGCTATCCTCAATGACAGGTGGGTTTTGGCAAAAATATTCTAGGGTTCTTGTGTCCTTTTCATAGGTTAATTGTAAATTGTGTGATTTACTTAAGTTCCAAGAATTGTGCCATGGGATTATGCTTTAGAATGGTATCTGGCTTAAATAATGTGCTTTATATGGCTATTTTCTCTTCCTTGTGTCCCTCTGATGTTGCTCTGCCAGTGTTCCTAGCTCTTCCCAAATAGACTACTTGTTCTTAAATCCCTGACTTAGTCAATTTCTGGAAGAAACCAAAGAAAGGCTCATGTGTAAGCCTCTTTCATTTTTCAATCTATATTCTGCTCTTGATCTCTTCATTTCCATGGCTTTACCAACTTCCTATAGATAAACTAGTATTTTCCAAAAATTTTGTCTCCAGCTCAGACCATTTCTTCTAACTTTCAGGTTTACAAAACAGATATTGACATCCATCTGGATTACTCTTAAACATCTCAAAATTAACGTGTTCAGTTTTCCCCTTTCCTTATTCCTTTAATCTCCCCACTCTCAATAAATGGCTCTTCTACCTACCCAGGATTTCTGGGGAGGTGAGGGGTTTGGGAGATTTTTCTTTCTTTCTTTCTTTCTTTCTTTCTTTCTTTTTTCCCCGTAGGTTAAGAGGGGGCATTCTCAACAGCTTCAATTCACACCTATACAGATAATCTGTTACCAAGCCTCAGAGACTACCTCCACAGCATACTTATAATAGGTACATTGTTCCCTCACAATTTCTGTCACCTTAGCCCTGTCACAATATTCTTTACATTAGAATACTATAAATACCTCCAGCTAGTCTTCACTCTTGTATTCTTGACCTCTTCCAATCCATTTTCCACAGAATAGATAAGTGATACTGCAGAAATATAAATTAAGTTTTGTACTACTCTTCATGTAAGACTTCTTGGGTTTGCTATTTCCTTTCAAATAGGGTTCAACTCCCAAACTTAAATTATAGGGCCAGACCTGTATGATCTCCAGCCCAAATACAGCCACTCTTAGAGGACCTTTTATCACTCTGACACAACAGTCTTCTTTAAATTAGTTGAATCACTAACCTCATGCTACACCTGAAGAGTAATATTCTATTTCCTCAGCTCATTCTTAACTAATTTAACTAGTTTTTTCACCAAATTATATCATAATCTGTAATTGTATTTTTAACATTTTTATTTAAATTCAATTAATTAACATATAATGTATTATTGGTTTCAGAGATAGAGGTCAGTGATTCATCAGTCTTATATAGTACCCAGTGCTCATTACATCACATGCCCTCTTCAATGTCTATCACCCAGTTACCCCATCCCACTATCCCCCTCCCCTCCAGCAACCCTCCATTTGTTTCCTAAGATTAAGAGTCTCTTATGGTTTTTCTCCCTCTCTGGTTTTGTCTTGTTTTTTTTTTTTTTTTCTCTCTTCCCTTATGATCCTCTGTTTCATTTCTTATATTCCACATATCAGTGAGATCACATGATAATGTCTTTCTCTGATTGACTTATTTCATTTAGCATAATAGCTTTTAGCCCATCCGCATCGTTACAAATGGCATCTTCTTCTTTATTCATTCATCTGTTGATGGACACCTGGGCTCTTTCCATAGTTTGCCTTTGTGGACATTGCTGCCAGGAACACTGGGGTGCAGGTACCCCTTCAGATCACTATATTTGTACCTTGCTAACATCTGTCATTTCCTGACTTGTTCATTTTAGCCATTCTAACTCATGTGAGTTAGTATCTCATTGTGGTTTTGATTTATATTTTCCTGATGCTGAGTGATGTTGGGCATTTTTTCATATGTCTGTTGGCCATTTGTATATCTTCTTTGGAGAAATGTCTGTTCATGTCTTCTGCCCATTTCTTGATTGGATTATTTGTTCTTTAGGTGTTGAGTTTGATAAATTCTTTATAGATTTTGGATACTAGCCTTTTATTGATATGTCATTTGCAAATATCTTCTGTCATTCCATGAGTCATCTTTTGGTTTTATCAACTGTTTCTTTTCCCTTGCTGTTCAAAAGCTTTTTATCTTGATGAAGTCCCAACAGTTCACATTGCCTTTGTTTTCCTTTCCTTTGGAAGCCTCTCTAACAAGTATATGATTAGTTGTTAAATACCTTTCCTCTCTACCAGAATGTAACCTCCATGAGGATAAAAGTCATACCTGTTTTGTTCCATACTAATAACATAAGTTCCTGGTATGTAATTTTGTGTCTGATTTATGAGACAGCTCAATAACTGGTTGAAGAACATACTGAAAGATTCCCAAAATATATGTGATAATTTGTAACTCCTGAAGGGTTTTAACTCTTTCCAATTATATTGGAATTTTTTACTCTTTTACTCATTTTACATTTTACTCATTTACTGTTTCCAACTGTATAGAATCTAAGGGAAGCCACATCTAACCTTTCTTGAGCTTCCATTACATTCCAGGCATTTTGTGTGTTTCCCTTTTGGTTTTTACAATTTAAGCATCATCATTATAACCATTTTAAGATCAAGGAAATGAGTATTGGAGATGTTCAAAAAGATTAAGTGACTCATATAAATCTAGGAAGGATTATAAATGTCAGAGCTGGAATTAAAATTTATATTTGGCCTCAAAATCTCTTTTTCCAGTAATATTCTAGAAGCTGAATTGAATGATATTTCAACCTGGTGTTGTAACAATAGGAACCAATCTCAGAGATTTTAGCTTCTATTAAATTTAAAGTAATCTTGGTAAGTATCCCACAACTTCTTTTATTAAACACTATTCTCAGCAATGTTTATTACTGAAAGATAATTTTCCTGTGGTTTTCATAGTGAAAATTTCTGGGAATAAGATGTTATTGCTCATATGTTAAAATATATAACATTAACAAAACCTTTTAGGCAAATATTTACATCAACATTGAACACATCCCTATGTCAGAAGAAACAAAAATTATCATAGTACCTCTGGTCCAGAAAGCCAGGTAGGTTGCAATTTTTCTCCACACTTACTAGTGTGGGACATTTGACAAGTTACTTATTCTCTCTTTACATTTTTAACCTTCTGTAAAATGTAGATGATAATAGTAATAACCTCATGAATGTAGTTGGGAGGAATAAATAAGTTAATATGTATAGAATGTTTAAAATTGTTCTTAGCACATAATAACTTTGATTATCTCCCTCTCTGAAAACTCACTGTTAATAGTTTGTCACCTGTAATTTATTCAACCACTATTAGTCACCACATAATAGATGTTTAAAATCTATTAAGACAGGTAAAATCATTTCATCTTAATCTAGATGGGGAAAACAGACACTAAAATAATACACAAATGAATAAGAAATTTAATAGTTGAGTAAGAAATTTAACATTTGCCATGAATAAAATGAAACAGGAAAACAAATTTGCTCTCCATTAATTCTATATTAACTTTAATTGAAGTAAACTCCATATCTGTAATTTGATTTGGGCCTTTCAACTTAACAGAGGACTATGCTAATATTGGTATTTGCCATTATACTAGTCTCTTTTAATTTTTAGTTTGCTCATTAATCTCATAGTTATGTCATCATTTTCACTTAATGTTAAAAAGAACATGCACTTTGTTCTAACTGCAAAAATAATTTGAATTTTAATCATAAAATCAAAGTTGATAATCACTCTCACCTGCATTTTGTTCTCATATCTTTAAGATGAAAAAAAAAAAATAGTTGGTCTGGACACTAGTCCTTTCTCTGATATGTCGTTTGCAAATATCTTCTCCCATTCTGTCAGTTGTCTTTTGATTTTGTTAACTGTTTCCTTTGCTGTGCAAAAGCTTTTGATCTTGATGAAATCCCAATAGTTCATTTTTGCCCTTGCTTCCCTTGCCTTTGGCGTTGTTCCTAGGAAGATGTTGCTGCGGCTGAGGTCGAAGAGGTTGCTGCCTGTGTTCTCCTCAAGGATTTTGATGGGTTCCTGTCTATTTTTGTGTGTGGTGTAAGGAAATGGTCCAATTTCATTTTTCTGCATGTGGCTGTCCAGTTTTCCCAGCACCATTTATTGAAGAGGCTGTCTTTTTTCCATTGGACATTCTTTCCTGCTTTGTCGAAGATTAGTTGACTGTAGAGTTGAGGGTCTATTTCTGGGCTCTCTATTTTGTTCCATTGATCTATGTGTCCAGAATCTATAAAGAACTTAGCAAACTCAACACCCAAAGAACAAATAATCCAATCAAGAAATGGGCAGAGGACATGAACAGACATTTCTGCAAAGAAGACATCCAGATGGCCAACAGACACATGAAAAAGTGCTCCATATCACTCAGCATCAGGGAAATACAAATCAAAACCACAATGAGATACCACCTCACACCAGTCAGAATGGCTAAAATCAACAAGTCAGGAAATGACAGATGCTGGCGAGGATGCGGAGAAAGGGGAACCCTCCTACACTGTTGGTGGGAATGCAAGCTGGTGCAGCCACTCTGGAAAACAGCATGGAGGTTCCTCAAAATGTTGAAAATAGAACTGCCCTATGACCCAGCAATTGCACTATTGGGTATTTACCCTAAAGATACAAACGTAGTGATCCAAAGGGGCACATGCACCCGAATGTTTATAGCAGCAATGTCCACAATCGCCAAACTATGGAAAGAACCTAGATGTCCATCAACAGATGAATGGATCAAGAAGATGTGGTATATATACACAATGGAATACTATGCAGCCATCAAAAGAAATGAAATCTTGCCATTTGTGACAACATGGATGGAACTAGAGCGTATCATGCTTAGCGAAATAAGTCAAGCAGAGAAAGACAACTATCATATGATCTCCCTGATATGAGGAAGTGGTGATGCAACATGGGGGCTTAAGTGCGTAGGAGAAGAATCAATGAAACAAGATGGGATTGGGAGGGAGACAAACCATAAGTGACTCTTAATCTCACAAAACAAACTGAGGGTTGCTGGAGGGAGGGGTTTTGGGAGAAGGGGGTGGGATTATGGACATTGGGGAAGGTATGTGCTTTGGTGAATGCTGTGAAGTGTGTAAACCTGGTGATTCACAGACCTGTACCCCTGGGGATAAAAATATATGTTTATAAAAAATAAAAAATTTAAAATAAAAAAAATAAAATAAATTAAAAAATTTAAAAAAATAGTTGGTCTGTTTAAATGTATTTAAAAATTCAAATAATCCAAATGTTTTGTGTTTAAGTTAAAACATCTAGATCACTTGATTTCTGTTGGAGCAGACTGCAGTGATCCACATATTTTGCCGCTATGTACACACAAACTCTGTGCCATCCTCTTGTCTAACTGTCCTAACAGGAGGAGCGGGAGAGAATATGTGTTTACATGGAGTCAAAAACAAATGGTAATTTGGCACAGAGAGTTTATCTTGAATAATTTCTTCTTTATTCCCATACTGAAATCATTCCTATCAGACAGAAAGTGGTAGTAAGTAACCCAAAGGGGTGAAATAAAATTTGCCTTAGAAAAATTTTCTTGGTCACCTAGGTGTTTCAGTCGGTTAAGTGTATGCCCTCAGCTCAGGTCATGATCCCAGAGTCTGAGGATCCAGTCCCAGGTCAGACTCCCTGCTCAGCAGGGAGTCTACTTCTCTGTGCCTCCCCTGGCCCCTGTGCATTCTCTCTCTTTCTCTCTCAAATAAATAAATAAAACCTTAAAATTTTTTTCTTATGACTTCTCTTGGTCTCATTGCCTCCAAAATAAATACAAATGAATTGGTCTGAGCTATGTATGCATTCCCTCATTTCACAAAATAGTGGGCACTAAATCAGTTCTAAAAATGCTACTTTTTACTTAATTTCTCCAAACAAGCCATAGGACTATGCATGTTTACACACTTCAAATAAAATTAGAGATGAACAAATGTTTTTAAAACCTGAAGATATAAACCACATATGCTGAGATTCTATTAAAAATGGAAACTATAATTGGCTGGGGAGATTGGAGTCCTTTCCTAAGGAGCAGTGAGCAAAAATGGTTACTAAAAGAAAAAAAAAAAGGTCATTCATCTCAAGGAAAATTAAACTAAAAAAGGAAGACATCAAGAGATAAAATTTTAGAACATGTGTATTTGGAAAATACTTTTGAAAAAATATAAGAGAATTTCCTTCCATTTCGTATGTCAGGGAATAACTCATTTTCTCATTCTGATTTGATAACATTTGGACTGAGTCAAAAGAAAATATAAAGTGTTCACTGGACGTGTAAAGAGATCATAAACCTAAACTGTAAAATATTTGGAGATTTTACTCTTTGAGTCCTTGCTACATAGTTAAGTTATGACATAATTAATCTCCTCTTAAAGGAACAAAAATAGTATATATTATCAGAAATTCTCATCTATCCAGTGGAGAGTCCTACTGTCTTGACTTCCTATTTCCTCGACTGTTCTTATCTGTAGATTCAGGGATGTAGAAACATGATTTAGAGAATCTTGTTCTAAAGTGAAAAGAGGTATCACCCTCCCCATGGTGAAAGCTAATTCATCTCCCAGTTCTCTCCCACTCTAGTTTACATACTCAGCGACTTGGCTCTAGCTAACAATCCCTTTCTCTGCATTGTCTAAAACCTTTTTGCCACCAATGATTTCTTCTGCTTATAAATGTGCTCAATTTTTTGTCATAACTTTAAAAAAAGTTCTTTGATTTTATGTCTCATAGATAAACATAAATCTTTAAATGCCTTCTAGTCTTTTGAGGCCACTTCTAAGTATTGCTATTCTGCTTTCTCTCCTTCCTTATTTCCCAAATCTCCCCTTGACTGGTTACAATCTGGCAACATTTTTCTAAGTCACTAAAGTTGCTTTTCTAAGATCATTAACAATTCTACTTGCTGACTATAAAAACAAGATTTCAGTGAATATCCTGACTCCCTTTTCAGCTGAAATGCTAAGAAGAATGTTCAAGTTCTTTTCCACAAACAAGTCAACCACCCATTTTAGAAGCAGATGGTAAAGGACATGACATCAATCAGTCCTTCTCCTCTGGTTTCTCCTATAATGCATTTTGTGTCACGGCAATAAGTGAGTACAGAAAGAGAAGACTAATGTGATTTTCTTGTTCCTTCCTTGACCAATTAAAGTGTGTGATTACTTTACCTTGCTGCACTTTATATTCACATCATCATTTACATTATCAAACTCTGACCAAATACCATATGATGTAAGCATTTAAAACATGTAAAATAAGTAGGTCAGTAGGAAATCAACATACAAAAGGAACTGGAAACGGCCTTTAAGAGATTAATGTCTCCTGGTCTTAAAATTTTGTGTTTAATCTCTCCTTCATCCCATTCATATTGTTGTTGATCTCTATCAGTGATTAATTAAAAACTACTTAGAGAAAAAATAAGCATTAAGAGAAAATCTGAAATGCTATATAGTGTGTATAAATTGTTCTGATCCCTTAAATACAAAATTCAATTTCATTCTAGTTCCATGAATATGGAAAAAAGTTTCATGTAAATAAAAGTAAACCCCTACAAGATATAGCAATGATCTATTAATATCACTCAAACAGAACTAAATTTTTTTGAAAAAAATGTTTACTTAATTATACATATATATGCATATTTCATGCAAATTCAGAAATTCAGATAGATTTCACCAATCAAAACAGAAGATGTTCAGCTCTAAAACATGCCTCTGGTTCATGGCTTAAGTTTGATCTATTTTAAGACAAAACTGCTACATGCTGTTATTTATTTCCAGGTGCAATAAAATCCATTTAATCTGAAGACTGATTAAAGCAGAGAAACCTACTGACAAGAAGTAAACTAATGCTCTACCAATCAAACTAAGATCTGACACAGACTGCCAAAAACAACAGAGAACATTTGGTAAGGGAAAATGTCAGCACTGGTATTAAACATTTATACATAGTTTGTTACTGTTGTAAATCATGAAATTAAAGAACGCAGCTTAATATTTTGAACTCTAAGCCATATTAGAGACTATAGCTGATATCTTCCTCTAAAAGAGTTAACTAATTAAATCGTGTCAGTAAAAATCACCACTTAATAATCTGCTTCTATTTGTTTTATGTATATATTTCAGAGCACATTAGTAATCATATAAAAAAATTAAGGAAACATTAGAAAAGTTATTTATGTTCTTTCTGCTCATCTTTAATTAATTTCCAACTGAAATACTCTAATATAAACTATGATACTATCAACTTTTAAAGATTTAATTTAAAATTTTTGTTTGCTTTTTTTTTGTCTTACAGATAAATGAGATGATAAAGGTTTGACTTATTTTCTACTTGGACAACTGTGAAACATTATGTCAAAATAATTTATTTTTTTTTTTTTTTTTTTTTAAAGATTTTATTTATTTATTTGTCAGAGAGAGAGCGAGCGAGAGCAAGCACAGGCAGACAGAGTGGAAGGCAGAGTCAGAGGGAGAAGCAGGCTCCCTGCGGAGCAAGGAGCCCGATGTGGGACTCGATCCCAGGACGCCGGGATCATGACCTGAGCCGAAGGCAGCTGCTTAACCAACTGAGCCACCCAGGCGTCCCATGTCAAAATAATTTAAATGCTTAAAGACCAAAATACTAGTGAAGGTGATCTATCTCTTTGAATGTAAATTTCTCCTACTTTTAGGATCTGTGAAACTAAAAATAAGTCTATGTAATTTAAAATTTTCTGACTTCTATTTCCAATACTATACATTTCAAGTGTAATCTTTAAATTCTAGGTAGTAGGTATTATTAAGCCAAAGCATGTTGTTTAAAACTGAAGATCTAAATTGAAATCTAGAACCATTCTGTGAGATACAAACTCACTTTCTGAGACTCCGATTCCTATGTCAAAGAGTTACAATATTTTTGTATTATTTTTTTTATATTATTTTTTTCTCTATATGAAAGATAATATAGAAAGTAGTAAAGATATACAGTAGGGATTCAGAAAATGCCTGTTTTCTTTATATTAATGACTGAGTTGTTAAAAAGAAAATCACAGGGGCGCCTGCGTGGCTCAGTGGGTTAAAGCCCCTGCCTTCGGCTCAGGTCATGATCCCAGAGTCCTGGGATAGAGCCCCGCATCTGGGCTCTCTGCTCGGCAGGGAGCCTGCTTCCTCCTCTCTGCCTGCCTCTCTGCCTACTTGTGATCTCTATCTGTCAAATAAATAAACAAAATCTTTAATTAAAAAAAGAAAAGAAAAGAAAAGAAAAGAAAATCACAGGCCCAAAATGGCATCACTTGGGCTGAGTCACCAAACCAGGGCTTAACACCTAATCTAATTGCAGTTTCAACATCATCAGAAATATATCTTACCCAGTCAGTCTGGGATTTTCTGATTACCAGTAATGAAGTAGTCTGTCACATGGGTCCTCTCCGTCTACCAAAGTAAGATGAAACAATCTGCCTGTAAGCTTCCATTTTTACCCCTACAGGAAAGAGATCTTGCCTAGAATAATCCTTTTGTTTTTCTAATAACTTTCTGGCCCTATCTTTCTTTCTGTAAAAGTTTTCATTTTCTATAGCTACCCAGAGTTCTCCTCTACTTGCTAGATGGGATACTGCTGGATTCATAAATCACTTAATAAAGCCAATTAGATCTTCAAATTCACTTGAATTTTGTTCTTTCTTTCTTTTTTTTTTTTTTTTTGTAACAGATTTGGTGACAGTGATCTGAAGCAAACTTCTGACAGCATTTTGGGACAAAAAAAAGGTGTGGTACCTTGTGAATCATTTTGAATTCACTGCCTTTCTTGCCTTTTCTGAGGGCCATGGGTAAGTCCCTCTAGGTTTGAGCTCCACTCCTTTTGCATTTGGGCTACTGATTTAATTGGCTCTCCAATTCAGAGTTAACAGGTCAGTCAGTCTAGATCAACTGGAGGCTCCACAGAGTTCCAATCCTTAGTCCTTGGTTTATTCTGCAGTTTCACATTGGAATAACTTCCCCAGTTCCAATTCACAGTCCCTATCTACTGGTATTTTCAGGTTTAGTCCTTTCCTCATTTCTAGATTGCAGTCTCACTGAATTGAATCCGTTGGTTTAGTCCACAATGCCAATTAGCTGGTGATGTGCACGGTCTTAGCCAGTCTGCAGTGACATCTTTTGGTTACTGCTGGTATGTTGAGGTCCATGTTTATTTCTCTTGTTTTGTGCAAATAATGCCTGTTGCAGGGATCTCAGGCCAAAAAGCCTCAAAAAATGGAGGGCAGGATTCTACCATTAGATGGCTGTTAGAGTGCCCACCACCTAACTCAAAGATTCCTGTGTTTAGCACATGCAATGAGGCATACTGCAAAGCACCCACAAATCCCAACCCAATGGCAAGTCCCTCATAGGTATTAGTTTAACTCTAAGAAGCCCCAAACCCCAAGTCCTAGCTAAAAAAAAAAAAAAAAAAAAAAAAAAAATCCTTTCTATCTAGAGAGTTGATAGAGCCACATTCCAGTATCCCTGCTTATTTTATGTTCAAGAACTGCAGTTAATTGCAGATATGTAGCAAGTTAAAAAAAAAAAGAAGTTATTAAAAAATAAGGTGGAATTACATTGGCTATTTGGGAGAGCATTCTAATTAGGTAAGATCATGTAAGAAGCACCCTTGAAAAGAAGGGTTCCAAAGTGAGTGGGATATCTGTTTTACTAAAACAGAGAAGCCTCCAAAAGGTTTCAAAATTCCAAAATAGGGGGTGCCTGGGTGGCTCAGTGGTTTAAGCCTCTGCCTTCAGCTCAGGTCATGATCTCAGGGTCCTGAGATAGAGCCACATGTCAGGCTCTCTGCTTAGCATGGAGCCTGCTTCCTCCTTTCTCTCTGCTTGCTTCACTTCTCTACTTGTGATCTCTGTCTGTCAAATAAATACATAAATAAAATCTTTTTAAAAAAATTCCAAAATAGCTTCATTAAAGATTTACTTCAAAAGTTACTAAAAAAATTAAAGAGAAAAATACCCAAAATTAGAGACCATAAGACCAATACAACTCCTACTGCTACCCTCTATCCTTTGAACAGCCATCCCATTGATCCTTTGTTTAAATTGCCTGGGGAAGACCTCAGATATTCATCAACAGATGAATAAAGATGTGGTAATGTACACGATAGACTATTACTCAGCCATCAAAAAGGATGAAATATTACCATGTGGAATTTAAGAAACAAAATAGAGGATCATAGGGGAAAGGAGGGAAACATAAAATAAGATGACATCAGAGAGAGAAACAAACCATAAGAGACTCTTAACTATAGGAAACAAACAGGTTTGCTGGAGGGAAGGTGGATGAGGGGGGTGGGATAACTGGGTGATGGGCATTTAAGGAGAGCATGTGATGTAATAAGCTCTGAGTGTTTGATGAATAACTGAACTCTACATCTGAAACTAATGATACACTCTATGTTAACTGAATTTAAATATGGTAAAAAAAAATAATAAGTTGCCTTTCCACTCTAAAGAGACTATTAAACATGACCTTTTAGAATAGGACCACTCAAAGCTATAGGTAATCCTCTTCAGCTATCTTTTATTCATTTGTCAAAGGTGAAACTAAGGACCATAGTTAAAAAATTTCTTGGGGTGCCTGGGTGGCTCAGTGGGTTAAGCCGCTGCCTTCGGCTCAGGTCATGATCTCAGGGTCCTGGGATCGAGTCCCGCATCGGGCTCTCTGCTCAGCGGGGAGCCTGCTTCCTCCTCTCTCTCTCTCTGCCTGCCTCTCTGCCTACTTGTGATCTCTCTCTGTCAAATAAATAAATAAATAAAATCTTTAAAAAAAAAATTTCTTGAACCTAGGGAAGATGCTAAAGATTTTTTATAAGCAGAATATCTCCTGAGCCTGGTTGAGAAAATTTCACATTATCCCTTCCGCTCTAAATTCAGACCAACTGGTTATCGATGCTTCCTCTCCTGTAAATAGCTATGTCCTTCTTGCTTGTTTCAGCCCATGTCCCAGGAATAGGGCTTGACTTTCTAACTGCTTGGGACACACAGTGTTGGTTGTTTCTCTGGCTATCTTTGGGAGTGATTCTACATCTTATGAAGATAGTATCTTTTGTGTACTCTTTGATAACACTTCTTGAGTCCATAAGATTGTTTAATACTGCCAGAAATATTTATTGTTTGTTCTGGCTGAAGCCTGACAAGATATTAGAAAGGATTTCATAACTCTATGATCAGAAATTTAGCCAAATTGGAAGCTGATATTCAGAGCTTAATATAATTTTATTTATTTATTTTTTTAAGGTCTTCTCTAAGCTCAGTGTATAAGAGGTGAAAACATGCTCATAGGTGGATGGATCTGTCAGTCCTTTGATATGATTTAAGAGCCAAAATAATTCTTTGAGGAATTAAAAATAGTTATCTTTGTTTTACAAATCTAGTCTTTATAGGACCAGACACAAATAAAAGATAACCCATCCTCTTACCAATCCCCCAAACTCTATTTATCTCAAAAGGCTTGTAATTATTACAAAAAATTATGGCCTTGAAGGAACAAAAGTTCTTGTAGGAGGACTTTGCTTTTCTCCCCTGTGCACTAAAATGTAATTGCTCAATGTTCTATCTGGTCTTCTCTAGGAATGCTTATCTACCATCTCTTTTAAATCCAGACTTTGGGGTGATCTTTTTTTTTTTTTAACAGAAGTTTAATGGACCTACAATATTACATTAGCTTCAGGTGTACAATATAGTGATTCCATAAGGTTATGATATGCTCATAGGAACAGCTACAATCTTTCACCATACAACACCACTATAATACATTGACTATATACCCTATGCTGTACCTTATATCCCCATGACTTATTCACTCTGGGATTTATAACTTATAACTGGGATCCTGTAACTTCCACTCCCCTTTGCACATTTTGCCCATCCCCCAAACCTCTGCCCTTTGACAACTATCAGTTCTATTCATGCATTTGTCTCTTCACTTAGCATAACCTCTAGATTCATCTCTGTTGTTGCAAATGACAAGATCTCATTCTTTTTTTTTTTTTTTTTTCAATTTCTTTTCAGGGTAACAGTATTCATTGTTTTTGCACCACACCCAGTCCTCCATGTAATCCATACCCTTTCTAATACCCACCACCTAGTTCCCCCAACCACCCCCTGGCCCCTTCAAAACCCTCAGATTGTTTTTCAGAGTCCATAGTCTCTCATGGTTCACCTCCCCTTCCAATTTCCCTCAACTCCCTTCTCTCCATCTCCTCTTGTCCTCCATGCTATTTGTTATGCTCCACAAATAAATGAAACCATATGATAATTGACTGTCTCTGCTTGACTTATTTCACTCAGCATAATCTCTTCCAGTCCCGTCCATGTTGCTACAAAAGTTGGGTATTCACCCTTTCTGATGGAGGCATAATACTCCATAGTGTCTATGGACCACATCTTCCTTATCCATTGGTCCGTTGAAGGGCATCTTAGTTCTTTCCACAGTTTGGCGACCATGGCCATTGCTGCTATAAACATTGGGGTACAGATGGCCGTTCTTTTTACTACATCTGTATCTTAGCGGTAAATACCCAGTAGTGCAATTGCAGGGTTGTAGGGAAGCTCTATTTTTAATTTCTTGAGGAATCTCCACACTGTTTTCCAAAGTGGCTGCACCAACTTGCATTCCCACCAACAGTGTAAGAGGGTTCCCCTTTCTCCACATCCTCTCCAACACATGTTGTTTCCTGTCTTGCTAATTTTGGCCATTCTAATTGGTGTAAGGTGGTATCTCAATGTGGTTTTAATTTGAATCTCCCTGATGGCTAGTGATGATGAACATTTTTTCATGTGTCTGATAGCCATTTGTATGTCTTCATTGGAGAAGTGTCTGTTCATATCTTCTGCCCATTTTTTAGCATTCTTTTTTTATGGTTGTGTAATTGCAATATTCTCTCTATATGTATCATCTTTATCCATTCATCTATAGATGAGCACTTGGGTTACTTCCACATCTTGACTATTGTCAATAATGCTACAATAAACAAAAGGGTGCATATATCTTTCCAAATGAAGTGCTTTCCTTTTCTTTGGGTAATTATCTAGCAGAATTATTGGATCATATGGTATTTCTATTTTTAATTTTTCCACAATGTCTGCATCAATTTCCATCCCCAGTAACAATTGTAGAGGTTTCCCTTTTTCTCTACTTCCTGATCACCATTTGTTATTTCTTGTCTGCTTGAGTCTGACCAACCTGACAGGTGTGAGGTGATATCACATTGTGGTTCTGATGCACGTTTCCCTGATGAATGATGTTGAGCATATTTTCATGTGTCTGTTGGCTATCTGTATGTCTTCTTTGGAAAAAATGTATATTGAGGTCCCTCTACACATTTTTAAAACAGTTTTTTTTTTTATTGAGTTGTATGAATTTGTATATATTTTAGATATTAACCCCTTATCAGATTTCTCTCTTGCAAAAATCTTCTCTCATTAAGTAGGTTGTCTTCATTTTGTTGACAGTTTCCTTTGCAATGAAAGCTCTTTATTTTGATGTAGTCCCAGTAGTTTACCTTTGCTTTTATTTCCCTTGCCTGAAGAGATGTATCTAGAAAAATGTTAAGACTGATGTCAAAGAAATTAGTTTCTGTCTTCTTTTAGGAATTCTACAGTTTCAGGACACATATTTAGATGCTCAATCCATTGTGAGTTTACTTTTGTGTATGGTGTAAGAAAATGGCTCAGTTTTCCCAAACCATCTGTTAAAGAGACCATCTTTTCCCTATTGCATATTTTTGCTTCCATTGTCATCAATTAACCATATAGGTATGAGTTTACTTCTGGGCTTTCTATTCTATTCCATTCATCTATATGTCTGTTTTTGTGCCAGTATGATATTGTTTTGATTACTGTAGCTTTTACTATATCTCAAAATTTGGGATTGTGATACCAGCTTTATTCTCTCTTCTCCAGATTGTTTTGGCTATTAGAGGTCTTTCATGTTTCCATATAAATTTTAGGATAATTCTAGTAATGTGAAAAATGCTGTTGGTATTTAGATAGGGATCTTTTTCAATCTATAGACTGCTTTAGGTAGCATGGACATTTTCACTATTTAAATTCTTCTAACCTATGACCATTTGTTTGTGTCATCTTCAATTTCTTACATCAGTATTTGGTAGTTTTCAGCAGATAGATCTTTCACCTCCCTGGTGAAATTTATTTCTAAGGGTTTTATTCTTTGTGGTACACTGTAAATGGGAATGCTTTCTCTTTTTTTTTTCTGCTAACTTGTTATTAATATCTGGGAATGCCATAATTTATTTATATTGATTTTGTATCCTGAAATGTTACTGAATTCATTTATTACTCCTAATAATTTTTTCTGGAATCTTTATTCTATTTATAGTATCATGTTATTGCAAATAGTGACAGTTTTACTTCCCCTTATCAATTTGGATGCCTTTTGTTTCTCTTGTCTGAATACTATGGCTAAGAATTTCAGTACTATGTTGAATAAAAGTGGCAAGAGTAGGGACCTCTGGGCAGCCTACTCATTATGAATCTGCCTTTAACTCAGGTCATGATCCCAGGGTCCTGGGATCGAGTCCCGCATCAGCTCTCTGCTCAGTGGGAAGACTGTTTCTCACTCTCCCACTCCTCATGCTTCTGTTACCTCTCTCGCTGTGTGTCTCTTGTCAAATAAATAAAATCTTTAAAAAAAAAAATGGCAAGAGTGGATAGGCTTGTTTTGTTCCTTATCTTAGTGAAAATTAGTGAAAAAGCTTTTCCTCTGTTAAGTATGATATTAATTACGGGTTTTTCATATATAGCCTTTATTATGTTGAGATATATTCCCTCTAAGCATACTTTGTTGAGAGTTTTTATCATTAAAAAATGTTTAATTTTGTTAAATGATTTTTCAACATCTACTGAGATGACTAAATTATTTTTATCTCCTGTTTTCTTGATGTGGTATATCACATTGATTTTTCACGTACTGAACCATTCTCATGTCTTTGGAATAAATCCCACTTGATTGAGGTGAATGATTCTTTCAATGTATTGTTGAATTCACTTTGCTAATATTTTGTTGATGATTTTTGCATCAATATTCATCAGGATGTGGGCCTATAACTTTCTCTTTTATACTGTCTTTGTCTGGTTTTGGTATCAGGGTAATGCTGGCCTTATAAAATGTATTTGAAAGCTTTCCTTATATTTATTTTTTATTTTTTCCAAGGAGAATAGGAATTAACTCTTTAAATGTTTGGTAGTATTCACCTGTGAATCCATCTGGAAATGGACTTTTGTTTGTTGGGAGGGTGATTTTTGGTTCCTTGGTTTATTTAATTTTTTCCTTTTTTACTGATTCCATTTTGTTAGTACTAATTTGTTCAGATGTTTTATTTTCTTCCTGATTTATTTTGGAAGATTTCATGTCCCTCAGAATATATCCATTTTTTTTCCTTTTTTAGGTTTCTTCTATGTTCAATTTTTGGCATATGACTTTTTATAGTATTTTCTTACAATCCTTTGTAGTTCTCTTCTTTTTCTAATTTTGTGTCTACTTTTTTCTTGGTAAGTCTGGCTAAAGATTTATCAATTTTATTAATCTTTCCCATGGTTTTCTAAGCTCTAGATCTGCTCTAATCTTTATTAATTCCTTATCTCTACTAGTATTAGACATCTTTTGTTTCTATTTCCTTTAGGTGTACATTAGACTGTTCATTTGAAATCTTCATTTCTTCGGGCAGGCCTACATTGGTATGGTCCCCTGTTAGAACTGCTTTGGATAAGAACCAAAGATTTGGGCCCATTTTGCTTTTATTTTTGTCTCCATGTATTTTTTAATTTCCTTTGAATTTTTTTTAATATACATATAATATATTTTTATCCCCAGGGGTACAGGTCTGTGAATCGCCAGGTTTACACACTTCACAGCACTCACCATAGCATATACCCTCCCCAATGTCCATAACCCCACCCCCTTCTTCCAAAGCCCCTCCCCCCAGCAACCCTCAGTTTGTTTTGTGAGATTAAGAGTCACTTGTGGTTTGTCTCCCTCCCAATCCCATCTCGTTTTATTTATTCTTCTCCTACCCCCTTAACCCTCTATGTTGCCTCACCACTTCCTCATATCAGGGAGATCATATGATAGTTGTCTTTCTCCAGTTGACTTATTTCGCTAAACATGATACCCTCTAGTTCCATCCACGTTGTCGCAAATGGCAAGATTTCATTTCTTTTGATGGCTGCATAGTATTCCATTGTGTATATATACCACATCTTCTTGATCCATTCACCTGTTGATGGACATCTAGGTTCTTTCCATAGTTTGGCTATTGTGGACATTGCTGCTATAAACATTCAGGTGCACGTGTCCCTTCAGATCACTACGTTTGTATCTTTAGGGTAAATACCCTGTAGTGCAATTGCTGGGTCATAGGGTAGTTTTATTTTCAACATTTTGAGGAACCTCCATGCTGTTTTCCAGTGTGGTTGCACCAGCTTGCATTTCCACCAACAGTGTAGGAGGGTTCCCCTTTCTCCGCATCCTCGCCAGCATCTGTCATTTCCTGACTTGTTACTTTAGCCATTCTGACTGGTGTGAGGTGATATCCCATTGTGGTTTTGATTTGTACTTCCCTGATGCCGAGTGATCTGGAGCACTTTTTCATGTGTCTGTTGGCCATCTGGATGTCTTCTTTGCAGAAATGTCTGTTCATGTCTTCTGTGCATTTCTTGATTGGATTATTTGTTCTTTGGGTGTTGAGTTTGCTAAGTTCTTGTTAGATTTTGGACACTAGTCCTTTATCTGATATGTCATTTGCAAAATTTTCTCCCATTCTGTCAGTTGTCTTTTGGTTTTGTTAACTATTTCCTTTGCTGTGCAAAAGCTTTTGATCTTGATGAAATCCCAATAGTTCATTTTTGCCCTTGTTTCTGTTGCCTTTGGCAATGTTCCTAGGAAGATGTTGCGGCAGCTGAGGTAGAACAGGATGCTGCCTGCGTTCTCCCCAAGGATTTTGATGGATTCCTTTCTCACATTGAGGTCCTTCATCCATTTTGAGTCTATTTTCATGTGTGGTGTAAGGAAATGGTCCAATTTCATTTCTCTGCATGTGGCTGTCCAATTTTCCCAACACCATTTATTGAAGAGGGTGTCTTTTTTCCATTGGACATTCTTTCCTGCTTTGTGGAAGATTGGTTGACCATAGAGTTGAGGGTCTATTTCTGGGCTCTCTATTCTGTTCCATTGATCTATTTGTCGGTTTTTGTGCCAGTACCATGCTGTCTTGATGAAGACAGCATTGTAATAGAGCCTGAAGTCCAGAATTGTGATGCCACCAACTTTGGCTTTTTTTTTTAATATTCCTTTGGCTATTCGAGGTCTTTTCTGGTTCCATATAAATTTTAGGATTATTTGTTCCATTTCATTGAAAAAGATGGATGGTACTTTCATAAGAATTGCATTAAATGTGTAGATTGCTTTAGGTAGCATAGACATTTTCACAATATTTATTCTTCGAATCCAGAAGCATGGAACATTTTTCCATTTCTTTGTGTCTTCTTCAATTTCTTTCATGAGTACTTTATAGTTTTCTGAGTATAGATTCTTTGCCTCTTTGGTTAGGCTTATTCCTAGGTATCTTATGGTTTTTGGTGCAATTGTAAATGGGATGGACTCCTTAATTTCTCTCTTTCTGTCTTGTTGGTGTAGAGAAATGCAACTGATTTCTATGAATTGATTTTATATCCTAACACTTACTGAATTCCTGTACAAGTTCTAGCAGTTTTGGAGTGGAGTCTTTTTTATTTTCCATATATAGTATCATATCATCTGTGAAGAGTGATATTTGACGACTTCTTTGCTGATTTGGATGCCTTTAATTTCCTTTTGTTATCTGATTGCTGAGGCTAGGACTTCTAGTACTATGTTCAATAGTAGTGGTGATAATGGACACCCATGCCATGTTCCTGACCTTAGCGGAAAAGCTTTCAGTTTTTCGCCATTGAGAATGATATTTGCAGTGGGTATTTCATAAATGGCATTGATAATATTGAGGTATGTACCCTCTATCCCTACACTTTGAAGAGTTTTGATCAGGAAGGGATGCTGTACTTTGTCAAATGCTTTTTCAGCATCTATTGAGAGTATCATATGGTTCTTGTTCTTTCTTATATTGATGTGTTGTATCACATTGATTGATTTGCAGATGATGAGCCAACCTTGCAGCCCTGGAATAAATCCCACTTGGTCGTGGTGAATAATCCTTTTAATGTACTGTTGATTCCTATTGGCTAGTATTTTGGTGAGAATTTTCGCATCTGTGTTCATCAAGGATATTGGTCTATAGCTCTCTTTTTTGATGGGATCCTTGTATGGTTTTGGAATCAAGGTGATGCTGGCCTCATAAAAGGAGTTTGGAAGTTTTCCTTCCATTTCTATTTTTTGGAACAGTTTCAGGAGAATATGAATTAGTTCTTCTTTATTTTTTTTTTTTTTTATTTTTTATAAACATATATTTTTTATATACATATATTTTTATCCCCAGGTCTGTGAATCACCAGGTTTACACACTTCACAGCACTCACCAAATCACATACCCTCCCCAATGTCCATAATCCCACCCCCTTCTCCCCAACCCCCTCCCCCCGGCAACCCTCAGTTTGTTTTGTGAGATTAAGAGTCACTTATGGTTTGTCTCCCTCCCAATCCCATCTTGTTTCATTTATTCTTCTACCCACTTAAGCCTCCATGTTGCATCACCACTTCCTCATATCAGGGAGATCATATGATAGTTGTCTTTCTCTGCTTGACTTATTTCGCTAAGCATGATACGCTCTAGTTCCATCCATGTTGTTGCAAATGGCAAGATTTCATTTCTTTTGATGGCTGCATAGTATTCCATTGTGTATATATACCACATCTTCTTGATCCATTCATCTGTTGATGGACATCTAGGTTCTTTCCATAGTTTGGCTATTGTGGACATTGCTGCTATAAACATTCGGGTGCATGTGTCCCTTTGGATCACTACATTTGTATCTTTAGGGTAAATACCCAATAGTGCAATTGCTGGGTCATAGGGCAGTTCTATTTTCAACATTTTGAGGAACCTCCATGCTGTTTTCCAGAGTGGCTGCACCAGCTTGCATTCCCACCAACAGTGTAGGAGGGTTCCCCTTTCTCCGCATCCTCGCCAGCATCTGTCATTTCCTGACTTGTTGATTTTAGCCATTCTGACTGGTGTGAGGTGATATCTCATTGTGGTTTTGATTTGTATTTCCCTGATGCCAAGTGATATGGAGCACTTTTTCATGTGTCTGTTGGCCATCTGGATGTCTTCTTTGCAGAAATGTCTGTTCATGTCTTCTGTGCATTTCTTGATTGGATTATTTGTTCTTTGGGTGTTGAGTTTGCTAAGTTCTTTATAGATTCTGGACACTAGTCCTTTATCTGATATGTCGTTTGCAAATATCTTCTCCCATTCTGTCAGTTGTCTTTTGATTTTGTTAACTGTTTCCTTTGCTGTGCAAAAGCTTTTGATCTTGATGAAATCCCAGTAGTTCATTTTTTCCCTTGCTTCCCTTGCCTTTTGCGTTGTTCCTAGGAAGATGTTGCTGCGGCAGAGGTCGAAGAGGTTGCTGCCCGTGTTCTCCTCAAGGATTTTGATGGATTCCTTTCGTACATTGAGGTCCTTCATCCATTTTGAGTCTATTTTTGTGTGTGGTGTAAGGGAATGGTCCAATTTCATTTTTCTGCATGTGGCTGTCCAATTTTCCCAGCACCATTTATTGAAAAGGCTGTCTTTTTTCCATTGGACATTCTTTCCTGCTTTGTCGAAGATTAGTTGACCATAGAGTTGAGGGTCTATTTCTGGGCTCTCTATTCTGTTCCATTGATCTATGTGTCTGTTTTTGTGCCAGTACCATGCTGTCTTGATGATGACAGCTTTGTAATAGAGCTTGAAGTCCGGAATTGTGATGCCACCAACGTTGGCTTTCTTTTTCAATATCCCTTTGGCTATTCGAGGTCTTTTCTGGTTCCATATAAATTTTAGCATTATTTGTTCCATTTCTTTGAAAAAGATGGATGGTACTTTGATAGGAATTGCATTAAATGTGTAGATTGCTTTAGGTAGCATAGACATTTTCACAATATTTATTCTTCCAATCCAGGAGCATGGAACATTTTTCCATTTCTTTGTGTCTTCCTCAATTTCTTTCATGAGTACTTTATAGTTTTCTGAGTATAGATTCTGTGTCTCTTTGGTTAGGTTTATTCCTAGGTATCTTATGGTTTTGGATGCAATTGTAAATGGGATTGACTCCTTAATATCTCTTTCTTCTGTCTTGCTGTTGGTGTAGAGAAATGCAACTGATTTCTGTGCATTGATTTTATATCCTGACACTTTACTGAATTCCTGTATAAGTTCTAGCAGTTTTGGAGTGGAGTCTTTTGGGTTTTCCACATATAGTATCATATCATCTGCGAAGAGTGATAATTTGACTTCTTCTTTGCCGATTTGGATGCCTTTAATTTCCTTTTGTTGTCTGATTGCTGAGGCTAGGACCTCTAGTACGATGTTGAATAGCAGTGGTGATAATGGACATCCCTGCCGTGTTCCTGACCTTAGCGGAAAAGCTTTCAGTTTTTCTCCATTGAGAATGATATTTGCGGTGGGTTTTTCATAGATGGCTTTGATGATATTGAGGTATGTGCCCTCTATCCCTACACTTTGAAGAGTTTTGATCAGGAAGGGATGTTGTACTTTGTCAAATGCTTTTTCAGCATCTATTGAGAGTATCATATGGTTCTTGTTCTTACTTTTATTGATGTGTTGTATCACATTGACTGATTTGCGGATGTTGAACCAACCTTGCAGCCCTGGAATAAATCCCACTTGGTCGTGGTGAATAATCTTTTTAATGTACTGTTGAATCCGATTGGCTAGTATTTTGTTGAGTATTTTCACATCTGTGTTCATCAAGGATATCGGTCTATAGCTCTCTTTTTTGGTGGGATCCTTGTCTGGTTTTGGGATCAAGGTGATGCTGGCCTCATAAAATGAGTTTGGAAGTTTTCCTTCCATTTCTATTTTTTGGAACAGTTTCAGGAGAATAGGAATTAGTTCTTCTTTAAATGTTTGGTAGAATTCCCCCGGGAAGCCGTCTGGCCCTGGGCTTTTGTTTGTTTGGAGATTTTTAATGACTGTTTCAATCTCCTTACTGGTTATGGGTCTGTTCAGGCTTTCTATTTCTTCATGGTTCAGTTGTGGTAGTTTATATGTTTCTAGGAATGCATCCATTTCTTCCAGATTGTCAAATTTATTGCCGTAGAGTTGCTCATAGTATGTTCTTATAATAGTTTGTATTTCCTTGGTGTTAGTTGTGATCTCTCCTCTTTCATTCATGATTTTATTTATTTGGGTCCTTTCTCTTTTCTTTTTGATAAGTCGGGCCAGGGGTTTATCAATTTTATTAATTCTTTCAAAGAACCAGCTCCTAGTTTCGTTGATTTGTTCTATTGTTTTTTTGGTTTCTATTTCATTGATTTCTGCTCTGATCTTTATGATTTCTCTTCTCCTGCTGGGCTTAGGGTTTCTTTCTTGTTCCTTCTCCAGCTCCTTTAGGTGTAGGGTTAGGTTGTGTACCTGAGACCTTTCTTGTTTCTTGAGAAAGGCTTGTACCGCTATATATTTTCCTCTCAGGACTGCCTTTGTTGTGTCCCACAGATTTTGAACCGTTGTATTTTCATTATCATTTGTTTCCATGATTTTTTTCAATTCTTCTTTAATTTCCCGGTTGACCCATTCATTCTTTAGAAGGATACTGTTTAGTCTCCATGTATTTGGGTTCTTTCCAAACTTCCTTTTGTGGTTGAGTTCTAGCTTTAGAGCATTGTGGTCTGAAAATATGCAGGGAATGATCCCAATCTTTTGATACCGGTTGAGTCCTGATTTAGGACCGAGGATGTGATCTATTCTGGAGAATGTACCATGTGCACTAGAGAAGAATGTGTATTCTGTTGCTTTGGGATGAAATATTCTGAATATATCTGTGATGTCCATCTGGTCCAGTGTGTCATTTAAGGCCTTTATTTCCTTGCTGATCTTTTGCTTGGATGACCTGTCCATTTCAGTGAGGGGAATATTAAAGTCCCCTACTATTATTGTATTGTTGTTTATGTGTTTCTTTGATTTTGTTATTAATTGGTTTATATAGTTGGCTGCTCCCACGTTGGGGGCATATATATTTAAAATTGTTAAATCTTCTTGTTGGACAGACCCTTTGAGTATGATATAGTGTCCTTCCTCATCTCTTATTACAGTCTTTGGCTTAAAATCTAATTGATCTGATATAAGGATTGCCACTCCTGCTTTCTTCTGATGTCCATTAGCATGGTAAATTCTTTTCCACCCCCTCACTTTAAATCTGGAGGTGTCTTCGGGCTTAAAATGTGTTTCTTGGAGGCAACATATAGATGGGTTTTGTTTTTTTATCCATTCTGATACCCTGTGTCTTTTGACAGGGGCATTTAGCCCATTCACATTCAGGGTAACTATTGAGAGATATGAATTTAGTGCCATTGTATTGCCTGTAAGGTGACTGTTACTGTATATGGTCTCTGTTCCTTTCTGATCTACCACTTGTAGGCTCTCTCTTTGCTTAGAGGACCCCTTTCAATATTTCCTGTAGAGCTGGTTTGGTATTTGCAAATTCTTTCAGTTGTTGTTTGTCCTGGAAGCTTTTAATCTCTCCTTCTATTTTCAATGATAGCCTAGCTGGATATAGTATTCTTGGCTGCATGTTTTTCTCGTTTAGTGCTCTGAAAATATCATGCCAGCTCTTTCTGGCCTGCCAGGTCTCTGTGGATAAGTCAGCTGCCAATCTAATATTTTTACCATTGTATGTTACAGACTTCTTTTCCCGGGCTGCTTTCAGGATTTTCTCTTTGTCATTGAGACTTGTAAATTTTACTATTATGTGACGGGGTGTGGGCCTATTCTTATTTATTTTGAGGGGCATTCTCTGAACCTCCTGAATTTTGATGCTTGTTCCCTTTGCCATATTGGGGAAATTCTCCCCAATAATTCTCTCCAGTATACCTTCTGCTCCCCTCTCACTTTCTTCTTCTTCTGGAATCCCAATTATTCTAATGTTGTTTCGTCTTATGGTGTCACTTATTTCTCGAATTCTCCCCTCGTGGTCCAGTAGCTGTTTGTCCCTCTTTTGATCAGCTTCTTTATTCTCTGTCATTTGGTCTTCTATATCACTAATTCTTTCTTCTGCCTCATTTATCCTAGCAGTGAGAGCCTCCATTTTTGATTGCACCTCATTAATAGCTTTTTTGATTTCAACTTGGTTAGATTTTAGTTCTTTTATTTCTCCAGAAAGGGCTTTTATATCTCTCGAGAGGGTTTCTCTAATATCTTCCATGCCTTTTTCGAGCCCGGCTAGAACCTTGAGAATTGTCATTCTGAACTCTAGATCTGACATATTACCGATGTCTGTATTGATTAGGTCCCTAGCCTTCGGTACTGCCTCTTGTTCTTTTTTTTGTGGTGAATTTTTACGTCTTGTCATTTTGTCCAGATAAGAGTAAATGAAGGGGCAAGTAAAATACTAAAAGGGTGGCAACAACCCCAGGAAAATATGCTTTAGCCAAATTAGAAGAGATCCAAAATCGTGAGTGGGGAGAAAGGGGATAAAAAGAGGTTCAAAAAGGAAGAAAGAAAAAAGAAAAAAAAAAAAAAAAAAAAAAAAAAAGAAAAGAATTTTTTTTTTAAAAAAGAAAACACCTAAGAAAAATGTAAAAAAATATATATATATATTAGATAAACTAGTAAAAAATCGTTAAAAAAGAAAAAGGTAACAGTTAAAAAAAAAAAAAAAATTTTACCCGAAGGCGAGAAAAAAAAAAAAAAAATGAAAAAGAAAAAATTAAATTAACTGCAAGACTAAAAAAAATCACAGGAAAAAAGCCATGAGTTCCGTGCTTGGCTTTCTCCTCCTCTGGAATTCTGCTGCTCTCCTTGGTATTGAAACCGCACTCCTTGGTAGGTGAGCTTGGTCTAGGCTGGATTTCTTGTTGATCTTCTGGGGGAGGGGCCTGTTGTAGTGATTTTCAAGTGTCTTTGCCCCAGGCGGAATTACACCGCCCTTACCCGGGGCCGGGGTGAGTAATCCGCTCGGGTTTGCTTTCAGGAGCTTTTGTTCCCTGAGCGCTTTCCGTAGAGTTCCAGAGGACGGGAATACAAATGGCGGCCTCCTGGTCTCCGGCCCGGAGGAGCCGAGAGCCCAGGGCCCCACTCCTCAGTGCGCCCTCAGAGAACAGCGCCCAGTTACTCCCGTCTGCCTGACCTCCGGCCGCGCTCCGAGCTCACCGAGCCTGCGACCGGTTCAAGGTAACACGGAGCTGCGAGCTTACTGTCGGCTCTGTCTCTGTAGCCGGCTTTCCCGTTCCAATACCCGCAGGCTCTGCGACACTCAGACACCCCCGATCCTTCTGTGACCCTGCGGGACCTGAGGCCACGCTGACCCCGTGTGGGCTTCGCCCCGGTTTAGCCTCTGGAGCGATGTCCCTCCGCGGAACAGACTTTTAAAAGTCCTGATTTTGTGCGCGGTTGCTCCGCCGCTTGCCGGGAGCCGGCCCCTCCCCCCGGGGTCTATCTTCCCGTCGCTTTGGATTCACTTCTCCGCCGGTCCTACCTTTCAGAAAGTGGTTGTTTTTCTGTTTCCAGAATTGCTGTTCTTCTTCTCTTCGATCTGCCGATGGATTTTCAGGTGTTTGCAATCTTTAGATAAGCTATCTAGCTGATCTCCGGCTAGCTGAATTAGTTCTTCTTTAAATGTTTAGTAGAATTCCCCCAGGAAATCATCTGGCCCTGGGCTTTTGTTTGGAGATTTTTGATGACTGCTTCAATCTCCTTACTATTTATGGGTCTGTTAAGGCTTTCTATTTCTTCCTGGCTCAGTTGTGGTAGTTTATATGTTTCTAGCAATGCATCCATTTCTTCCAGATTGTCAAATTTGTTAGCATAGAGTTGCTCATAGTATGTTCTTATAATTGTTGGTATTTCTTTGGTGTTAGTTGTGATCTCTCCTCTTTCATTCATGATTTTATTTATTTGGGTCATTTCTCTTTTCTTTTTGATAAGTCTGGCCAGGGGTTTATCAACCGTATTAATTCTTTCAAAGAACCAGTTCCTAGTTTCGTTGATTTGTTGTATTTTTTTTTTTTTTGGTTTCCATTTCATTGATTTCTGCTCTGATCTTTATCATTTCTCTTCTCCTGCTGGGTTTAGGGTTTCTTTCTTGTTCTTTCTCCAGCTCCTTTAGGTGTAGGGTTAGGTTGTATACTTGAGACCTTTCTTGTTTCTTGTGAAAGGCTTGTGCCGCTATATATTTTCCTCTCAGGACTGCCTTTGTTGTGTCCCACAGATTTGGAACCATTGTGTTTTCATTATCATTTGTTTCCATGAATTTTCTCAATTCTTCTTTAATTTCCTGGTTGACCCATTCATTCTTTAGAAGGATGCTGTTCAGTCTCCATGTATTTGGGTTCTTTCCAAATTTCCTCTTGTGGTTGAGTTCTAGCTTCAGACCATTGCGGTCTGAAAATATGCAGGGAATGATCCCGAACTTTTGATACCGGTTGAGTCCTGATTTAGGACCGAGTATGTGATCTATTCTGGAGAATGTTCCATGTGCACTAGAGAAGAATGTGTATTCTGTTGCTTTGGGGTGAAATGTTCTGAATATATCTGTGATGTCCATCTGGTCCAGTGTGTCGTTTAAGACCTTTATTTCCTTGTTGATCTTTTGCATGGATGATCTGTCCATTTCAGTGAGGGTAGTGTTAAAGTCCCCTACTATGATTGTATTATTGTCAATGTGTTTCTTTGATTTAGTTATTAATGGGTTTATATAGTTGGCTGCTCCTATGTTAGGGGCATAGATATTTAAAACTGTCAGGTCTTCTTGTTGGACAGACCCTTTGATTATGATATAGTGTCCTTCCTCATATCTTATTATAGTCTTTGGCTTAAAACCTAATTGATCTGATATAAGGATTGCCACTCCTGCTTTCTTCTGATGTCCATTAGCATGGTAAATTCTTTTCCACCCCCTCACTTTAAATCTGGAGGTGTCTTCAGGCTTAAAATGAGTTTCTTGTAGGCAACATATAGATGGGTTTTGTTTTTTTATCCATTCTGATATCCTGTGTCTTTTGATTGGGGCATTTAGCCCATTAACATTCAGGGTAACTATTGAGAGATATGAATTTAGTGCCATTGTATTGCCTGTAAGGTGACTGTTACTGTATATTGTCTCTGTTCCTTTCTGATCTACCACTTTTAGGCTCTCTCTTTGCTTAGAGGACCCCTTTCAATATTTTCTGTAGAGCTGGTTTGGTGTTTGCAAATTCTTTCAGTTTTTGTTTGTCCTGGAAGCTTTTAATCTCTCCTTCTATTTCAGTGGTAGCCTAGCTGGATATAGTATTCTTGGCTGCATGTTTTTCTCATTTATTGCTCTGAATATATCATGCCAGCTCTTTCTGGCCTGCCAGGTGTCTTTGGATAAGTCTGCTGCCAATCTAATATTTTTGCCATTGTATGTTACAGACTCCTTTTCCTGGGCTGCTTTCAGGATTTTCTCTTTGTCAATAAGACTTGAAAATTTTACTATTAGGTGATGGAGTGTGGACCTATTCTTATTGATTTTGAGGGGCGTTCTCTGCACCTCCTGGATTTTGATGCTTGTTCCCTTTGCCATATTGGGGAAATTCTCTCCAGTAGTTCTCTCCAGGATACCTTCTGCTCCCCTCTCTCTTTGTTCTTCTTCTGGAATCCCAATTATTCTAATGTTGTTTCGTCTTACGGTGTCAGTTATCTCTCGAATTCTCCCCTCGTGGTCCAGTAGCTGTTTGTCCCTCTTTTGCTCAGCTTCTTTTATTCTCTGTCACTTGGTCTTCTATATCGCTAATTCTTTCTTCTGCCTCATTTATCCTAGCAGTGAGAGCCACCATTTTTATTGCATCTCATTAATAGTTTTTTTTATTTCAACTTGGTTAGATTTTAGTTCTTTTATTTCTCCAGAAAGGGCTTTTATATCTCCCTATAGTGTTTCTCTATTATCTTCCATGCCTTTTTCAAGCCTGTCTAGAAACTTGAGAATTGTCATTCTGAACTCTAGATCTGACATATTACCAATGTCTGTATTGATTAGATCCCTAGACTTCGGTACTGCCTCTTGTTCATTTTTTTGTGGTGAATTTTTCCACCTAGTCATTTTTTCCAGATAAGAGTATATGAAAGAGCAAGTAAAATACTAAAAGGGTAGCAACAACCCCAGGAAAATATGCTTTAACCAAATCAGAAGAGATCCCAAATTGGAGGGGGAAGAAATGGTATAAATAAAGGTTCAGAAAGAAAAAGAAAGAAAGAAAGAAAAGAAACAATTAAAAAAAGAAAACGAATAAAGAAAAATTATAAAATGGAAAAAAATATATATATATTAGATAAACTAGTTTAAAACGTTAAAAAAGAAAAGGATAAAAGTTAAAAAATTTTAGCAGAAGAAGAGAAAAAAATTGAAAAAAAAATTAAATTAACTGCAAAACTAAAGAATCATGGGGAGAAATCCATGAGTTCCGTGCTTTGCTTTCTCCTCCTCTGGAATTCTGCTGGTCTCGTTGGTATTGAAACTGCACTCCTTGGTAGGTGAACTTGGTCTTGGCTGGATTTCTTATTGATCTTCTGGGGGAGGTGCCTGTTGTAGTGATTCTCAAGTATCTTTGCCCCGGGCGGAATTGCACCACCCTTACCAGGGGCCATGCCGAGTAATCTGCTCAGGTTTGCTTTCAGGAGCTTTTGTTCCCTGAGCGATTTCCATAGAGTTCCGGAAGATGGGAATGAAAATGGCAGCCTTCTGGTCTCTGGCCAGAAGGAGCCGAGAGCCCGGGGCCCCACTCCTCGGTGCAACCTCAGAGAACAGCGCCCAATAACTCCCATCTGCCTGACCTCCAGCCGTGCTCCGAGTTCACCTGCGACCAGTTCAAGGTAACCCCAATCTGTGAGCTCACTCTCGGTTTTGTCTCTGTAGCCGGCTTCCCCGTTCTAATACCTGTAAGCTCTGTGACACTCAGACACCCCCGATCCTTCTGTGACCCTGCGGGACCTGAGGCCACGCTGACCCCACGTGGGCTTTACCCCGATTTAGCCTCTGGAGTGATGAACTTCAGCAGAACAGGCTTTTAAAAGTCCTGATTTTGTGCTCCGTTGCTCTGCTGCTTGCCGGGTGCCGGCCCCTCCCCCCGGGTCTATCTTCCCATCGCTTTGGATTCACTTCTCCGCCAGTCTTACCTTTCAGAAAGTGGTTGATTTTCTGTTTCTAGAATTGCTGTTCTTCTCTTCGATATGCCCTTGGATTTGTAGGTGTTTGCAATCTTTAGATAAGCTATCTAGCTGATCTCCTCCTAGCTGAAGTAGTCTCAGCCTGCTACATCTCCGCCATCTTGACTCCTCCCAGTCTCCTTTGAATTTTTTTAAATTTCTTTGTAGATTCACTATTTAGTAGCATGTTGGTTAGCCTCCATATTGTTGAGATTTTTTTTTTTTTGTAGCTGATAGCTAGTTTCATACTGTGGTAGTCAGAAAAGATGCTTGATATGATTTCAACCTACTTAAATTTATTGACTTGTTTCATAGTCTAAAATGTGATCTTTCCTGGATAACATTCCATGTGCACCTGAAGAAAAAAAATGTACTCTGATAAATTCTGCTGTTTTTATATTGAAAGTTGTATTTGTATCTGTTAGGTCCATCTGGTCTAATTGTTTGCTTAAAACCACTGTTTCTCCTGTTGATTTTCCTGTTTAGATAATATATTCATGATGTAAGTAAAGTGTTAAAGTCCCTTACTATCATATTACTTTCATTTTTCCCTGTATGTCTGTTAATTTTTGCTCTTTGTATTTAGGTGCATTGATATTTACTATTGTTGATTGTTGGATTGATCTTTTATCATTATTTAATGCTTTCTGTCTATTATTACATACTTTTTTTTGCTCCCGTTTGCAAGATAAATGTGTTTTTCTATTCCTTTACTTTTAGTCTGTATGTGCCTTCAGGTTTGATTGCATACAACTGGGTATTGTTTTTTTAAAGATTTATTTTAGAGAATCCTAAATGGACTCTGTGCTGAGCATGAAGCCTGATGTGAAGCTCTATCTCAAAAACCTGAAAGGATTACCTGAGCAGAAACCAAGCAACAGACACTTAACCAACTGTGCAATCAGGTGCCCCCATGTTTTGATTGGATCATTTATGCCATTTACATTTAGAGTAATCATTGCCATTTTTTTGGCTTCTGGCTATAGTTCTCTTTTCCTTCTCTTCCTAGTGCAGGTCCCCAGTAGTGGTAGTACCTGATCCTTTTTCTTCTGCATTCTTATTATTTAAATCCCATTTGCAGTTATTTGCACTGGGGGTTTGGTTCCCAACACCATCATCAGCCCTTTCTGATGTGGCATTCTCTCTACAATTAGCTATGGAAGGTCTATTTGGCCAGTCTTCAGTTCATTTTCAGAAGTAGTTGTATAAATTTAGTTGCTATCTCAGTGTTTTCCTGGGATGACATGAACTCAGGAACCTCCTACTTCGCAGTCTTACTGCTACTCTTTGTAATTTGAGTCCTCTTTAAGGCACTATGATGGGTAAGGGAATGTAAAAAACAAACAAAAAAAGGAGATTTGTCAGGGAACTGGAAGGACCCAACCAACCATTTTGGATTTTGCACAGCCCCAACTGATCTTTAACTTAAGAGTCACCATTTACCAGTCTTAATTTCTGATTGAGGAGTAGATTATTGCCATGTTACAAGAATGTGAGGATTACAGTAGTGTGGCAATTATGTGTTTGTTTGGTTTTTTTTTAAGTGAAGGAGAATGGACTTATCTACATGTGCCACAATCTTACAAATGCAACATAAAGAAACCTTAGTATTACTTGTTTGATAGTACTTCCCATGTAATTTACATAACATATCCTTTGGTAAATTCCAGATTAAAATGTTTTTAAAAGGGTTTTAAAACACTTGATGAAACAGAATCATAGATCATTATAAAATTTGATTGTGAAAGTTTCATTACCTTTAAAATATCATCAAAAAGCAAAGCAAAAGTCCAAGAAAATCTTTCCTTTTAACAGAGGAAAAAACAAAACAAATTCTAAATATGTACCATTTACTTTTAAAACCCATTTTTAAATAAGTTCATTTCAATCTTAGTCAGCTTGGCCACACAGTAAAATTCATTTCAAATATACCTTTTCTGCAAACCTTCTACAACTGTATTTTTCTACATTTTGATTTTGTCCTGTATTTTTCCTCTTTAAATAATCAGGCTTATTTTAGGGTAAAATTACTTTCTTTACCCTTAATGAAAAATGCATCTCTATTTCTTAAACCCCATCTTACTGAAAAAACATCTAATTTTTCTGGCACATGGAGATATTTTTATTATTTCTAGTAGCTCTAATGGTACATATTACTTAGAATTCTTAAACCTCAGAATCTCAATTTCTAGTGAAAACTAAGAAATAACCAATTGTCATCTGTTATACCAGCATTCTTTAAATTTATAAATTTATGAATATACTTCATAATTTCTAGAAGTATAGGCTTTTTTCCTCCCAGTGTAGCATTAACATACTCAAATATTGTTTTAGTTTCTGTAAATAAGAAACCAAAAGTAAATAAACCTCTACTGAGTAATTCTTTAGTATTTTGTCTTATTAGGAAATGACCTAGATATCTGATGAATTTAAATTCTCATCATTTAACCTAACTCAGAGAAACTTCAATATTTTAGATTACCAAAAAGATGTGGAAAGTAGACATAAATATTGCTGAAAGTTCATTTTTAAAAACTTTTATCTTGTTTATATCTATTTAATTTACTTGTTCTTAGTAATAATATTTAGACTGTCTAATGTATAATGAAGTTTTTCTTAGGTAAAGTCAGCCATTATCCTAAGCTATTTTATTGTCGATACATTTTGTGTGAGATAACAAACTTATTTGGCTGTAAACTCTGGTAAAATAAAAGTTTTATATTTAATGCTGATAACTCTAAAGACACATAAGTTTTAATTAGACTTTCAACCTTAAGCTGGCTTTCATATCAAGTATTTTTTAGATCACATGATCTTGAGTAACATTTGGGTTGGTATCTATCTTTCTGAAGGTTTTAGAGTGCCTAATCCTTACAGGTGTTTGCCTTCCAAACATCTAAACAGAGTTATTCTATGAATTCTAGTAATACTACCCAGAGGTAGAAAATGCCATATATCTACAACATACATGAATATACTCAGCTAACTTTTAGCTTTCGTTTTAAAATTGTTACCATGAAATACATACAAAATTCACTAGCTATAAGAGCTCAGTGTGAGTTTATTTTCTGGGTAGGTGGAATAAGATAAGATTATCTGTCTTGATGCATAAAGCTTTATCTATTATTTGTAGAAAAAACACTTAGGATTTGTATTTGTCCTTACCAAGTCAAGTTCCAAATGACCCTTCCCCTCTTTTATTTTTGTTTATTTTGATAAGAACTACCCCCCGGGGTTCCAATCCAAGATGGCAATATAGGAAGATCCTGAACTCACTCCCTCCTGGACATAACCAATCTAAACCTGTTTATAGAGTAATTCTTCCTGAAGAAGAGGCTGACTGAACAGGTGTTGCACAAGAGATAGACCACATAGAGAACAGTGTGAGAAATAGAGACACAGTACAAAAGGGAATCCCACCTGATGCTGAGAACAACAGTGGGAGGGCTAGTGCTGATAAATCATGAATAGATATGTGTACCCTGGGGCACAGAAAAAAAGCCACAGATTAAAGCAGCAACCAGAATATAAAAGATCCAGTCCTAGAAGTTTGCCAAACACAGGTGTAGCTACTGGAACTACTCCGGCCCTGAGGAACTGGCAATATCCATCGTTCACATTCCCCTCTATCTTAATGGTACAGACGGGAACAGGGTTTGGATGCCACAGATGCCCTGCTGCCTCAGCAATCCCTGATATCTAGCCCCCACCAGCTCCAGATATCCTGAGGCACAGGACAAAGCTTACTTAAAATGTAAGTAGGATATAGAGGAATGATCCCTGGAACTCTGCCAAACAATGGGGTAGCTAATGGAACTCTCTCTGGGTTGAAGGTCATAATGAGCACCACAGTTTATCACAGTCCACCTTGATTACAGGATCTGGATGCCTAGCTGTCCTATGATCTCAGTGAGCCCCAAGTCCCCAGACCCCACCATCCCCAACTATTCCACTAAAGCAGCCTCAGCATGGCACACACTATAGCTTTAACCATTATGCCAAGGTCACACCAGCACAAAGCAGTACAACACTCCAGGCCCATTAAACTTCAGCTCGAGATGCCTTGCTAAGGAATAGGTTGAACACAGTGCTCTAGGACTTCCTTGTTCATGCCTGTTTGGGCTTCAGTCAGGGCCAGCCCCATGGTACTTCCTGTATATTGTACCCCAGGTCACCCCAGTCCATATCAGCCTTGGTTCCAGTTGTCCCTACTCAGGTAACCCCTACAGCAAGTACCCTGGGACACCCTGTCCAGTACCCACTTCAGCTGTCCTGCAGGGTGCTCTCTGGGTGGGCTCCAGCCATCCCAGTCACCAGCCACACACAGTCTATACAGGGGATTACCATACACAAGACCATTCCTTCAAGTTTAGGAGAAGCAGCTGTTCTGCCTAATCCATAGAAACAAACACAGAAAGTTAAGCAAAATGAGGACAAAGAGTAATATGCTCCAAATGAAAGAACAGAGACAAAATTTCAGAAAAATATCTAAATGAAACAGAAATAAGTAATATGTCTGATAAAAGAGTTTAAGAGTAATGATCATAAAGATGATCAGAAGATTGGAGAGAAGAGTGCAACAACTCAGAACTTCAATAAAGACAGAAAATATAAAAAAGAACCAGAGTTGAAGAGTACAATAACTGCAATGAAAAATACATTAGAAGTAATCCACAATAGACTAGCAGATGCAGAAGAATCATTGGATCATTGATTTGGAAGACAAGGTCATGGAAAGCAATTAAGCTAAACAGCAACAAGAAGAATTTAAAAAAAATGAGGATAGCTTGAAGGAATGTTTTGGGCAATATCAAGCAAAAAATATTCACATATAAGGGTCACAGAAGAAGAAGAGAGAGAAAGGGGAAGAAAAATTATTTTAAAATATAAAAGGGACTCGGGTGGCTCAGTGGGTTAAGCCTCTGCCTTCGGCTCGGGTCATTCTCTCAGGGTCCTGGGATAGAGTCCCACATCAGGCTCCCTGCTCAGCGGGGAGATTGCTTCTCCTCTCTCTCTCTGCCTATCTCTCTGCCTACTTGTGATCTCTCTCTCTGTCAAATAAATAAAGATCTTTTAAAAATATATATAATAGATGAAACCAACCCAAACTGGGGAAGAAAACAGAATGTAGTATCAGGAACTACATAGAGTTCCAAACAAGATGAACCCAAGAAGTCCACATCATGACACATAATAATTAAAATGCCAAAGTTTAAAGATAAAGAGAATTTTCAAGGAAAATGTTACAAGGGAAACCCCTTAAGGCTATCATCTGAATTTTCAGCAGAAATTTTGCAGGCCATGGAGAGAGTGGCATGATATATATAATCAAAGTGCTGAAAGGAAGAAAAAATTACAACAAAGAATACTTTCCTGGCAAGGTTGTCATTCAGAATGGAAGGAGGTAGAGTTCTCCAGAAAAACAAAAAAGGAGTTTACCACCACTAAACTGGTTGTAAAATAAATAGTAAAGGCACTTCTTTAAGTGGAAAAGAAAGGCAGAAAATTATGAATAAAGATATGTAAAATATGACTATATATATAAAAATGTGGAGGGAGAAAATTAAAAAAGTTCTTTTAGAATTTATTCTAACTTATCATCAACTTAATATAGACTGCTATATACTGAGGATGTTATATATGAACCTCATGATAACTATAAAACCAGAACATAATACACAAAAAATAAAGAGAAAGCCAAGCATAACACTACACAAAGTCATCAATCACAAGAGAACAGAAGAAAAGGACAGAGAAGAACTATCAATAATAACAACAACAACAACAACAACAACAAAATAGCAATAAATACATACCTATTGAAAGTTACTTTATATGTAAATGGCATGAATGTTCCAATCAAGAGATGTAGAGTGGTGGAATAGATAAAAGAAGAAGACCCATCTATACACAGCCTATAAGAGACCCACTTCAGACCTAAAGACCTATACACTGAAAGTGAAAGGATAGGGGGAAAAAAAAAAGGTCCATGCAAATGGAAACAAAGAAAAAATCCAGTATAGTATACTTATATAAGACAAAATAAAATATTTTAAAAATGTAAAAATAAAGTTTATGTATTTGTCAGAGACAGAGAGCACACAAGCAGGGAGAGTGGCAGCAATAAAGGCAGAGGGAGAAGCAGGCTCCCAGCTGAGCAGGAAGCCCAATGCTCAACTCAATCCCAGGACACTGGGATCATGACCTGACCAAAGGCAAATGCTTAACTGAGCCACTCAGACATTCCCAAAATAAAATTTCTTTAAAAACTGTAAAATTTGGGGCACCTGGGTGGCTCAGTGGGTTAAGCCTCTGCCTTCAGCTCAGGTTATGATCCCAGGGTTGTGGGATCAAGCCCCACATCAGGCTCTCTGCTCAGCGGTGAGCCTGCTTCCCTTTCTCTCTCTGCCTGCCTCTCTGCCTACTTGTGATCTCTCTCTCTGTCAAATAAATAAATAAAATCTTAAAAAAAAAAAAGACTGTAAACTTTAAAGAACAAAAAACAGAGAAGGGTATTACATAGTGATAAAGGGGTCAATCAACAAAAGGATACTATAATTGAAAATATACCCCACCATTAGAGCTCCTAAATGCAGAAAGCAAATATTATTAGATATAAAGGATGAAATTGATAATAATAATATAGGACTTTAACACTCCACTTATACCAATGGATACACCATTTAGTCAGAAAATAAGTGTCTTTGAACAATACATTAGACCAGATGGACTTATAGATCTATACAGCACACTCTATCCAAAAAACCAACAGAATGAACTATATTTTCAAGTCCACATAGAACATTCTCCAGGATAGATCATATATTAGTCTACAAAACAAATCTCAATAAACTTAAGAAGACCAAAATCCTATCATGCATCTTTTCCAACCAAAATAGTATGGAACTAGAAATTAATAACAAGGAACTAGAAGAAACACAAATACATAGAGGCTAAATGACAGGCTGTTAAACAGGCAATGGGTCAATAAAATAAAGAAGAAATGAAAAAAATACATGGAGATAAATAAATGAAAACCCAACAGACAAAATCTTTGGGATGCAGCAGAAGTAGTCTAAGAGGGAAATTTATAGTGATAATGATACACAGTAGTATTGTGATATGTCAAGAAACAAGAAAAATCTCAAATAATATAATTTTACATTTATAGGAACTAATAAACAGAAAAACCACAAAGCCTAAGTTTAGTAAAAGGAAGGAAATAATACAGATTAGAGCAGAAATAGAGATAAAAATAGGAAACATCATGAAACAAAGAGAAGATTCTTTGAAAAGTTAAAATTGATAAACTTTCAGGCAGACTCATCCAGAAAGAAAAAAAAATCAGAAGAGTAAAAGTAATAATCAATAACACAGAAATTCATAGAATTATAAGAGAATACCATGAAAAGTTATATACCAACAAACTGGACATACTAGAAGAGATGGATAAATTCACACATGTAAAGAGGTATTAATATCTATTCTTTTCAAACTATTCTAGGAAATAGAAGAGGAAGAAAAACTTCAAAATTCATTCTGTGAGGTCAACATTACCCTGATTCCAAAACTAGACAAAAACACTACCAAAAAACTACAGGTCAAATATTTCTAACATAGATGTAAAAATAATCAACAAAATATTAGCAAACCAATTTCAACAATACATCAAAAGAATCATTTACCATGATCAAGTGGGATTTATTCTGGGGATACAAGATGGTTCAATATTTACAAATCAATGAACATGATGCATCAACATTAAAAAGAAATGTAAAAGCCATATGATCTAATAGATACAAAAAGAGCATTGAACAACATAAAATATCCATTTATCATAAAAATTCTCAACAGCCTGGATTTAGAGGGAACATACCTCAACACAATAAAAACCACATATGAAAAACCCACAGATACCATCATATTCAATATGGAAATACTGAAAATATTTCCTCTAAGATCAGGAGCAAGACAAAGATGTCTACCTCATCACTTTTATTCAATATTGTACTGGAATTCTTAGCTATGGCAATCAAACATCCAAAGTTATAAGGAATTAGTAAAACTGTCACTATTTGTAGATGACATGATACTATAAACAGAAAATCAAAGACTCCAGTAAAAGACTATTAGAACTGTTAAATGAACTCAGTAAATTTGCAGGATACAAAATTACTATACAGAAATTTGTTTTATTTCTATACACTAATTACAAAGTACAAAGAAAAATTAAGAAAACATCCCCATTTCTAATTGCACCAAAAGGAATAAAATGTCTAGGAATAAATTGAACCAAGGTGGTGAAAGAACTTATGAAGAAAACTATAAAATACTGATGAAAGAAATTGAAGTCAATCAAAAAAATGCAAAGATCATTCTATCCTCTTGGACTGGAAGAGTTGATAAAATGTCCATATTACCCAAAGCAATCTACATATGTATGCAACCACAAAAGACCTTTAATAGCCAAAGCAATCTTGAGGTATCATAATCTCAGGTTTTGAAATACACCAAAAGCTATAGTAATAAAAACAATATTATATTGGAATAAAAACAGACACACAGATCAATGGAATGGGATAGAAAGCTGTTCTAAATAAAAGATTCATGGCGGTCATAGTCTCAGTTTTGAAAGGAAAAAAAAACACTTTATTTATTTTTTTTAAAGATTTTATTTATTTATTTGACAGAGAGAGATCACAAGCAGGCAGAGAGGCAGGCAGAGAGAGAGGAGGAAGCAGGCTCCCTGCTGAGCAGAGAGCCCGATGCGGGGCTCGATCCCAGGACCCTGGGATCATGACCTGAGCCGAAGGCAGCAGCTTAACCCACTGAGCCACCCAGGTGCCCCCAAAAAACACTTTATTGACATTATAAAAATCTAATAGAAACAGAAGAAGAAGGAAACCTGCACACAAATTGGGCAATAATAAGCATTAAAGGAGAATGAGGCAGATTCATCAAATTGGATACTTAAAACATCCAACCACATCAGCTGGGGAAGCGCCATGGAAATAGCCAGGCTGGAGCTCCAGTTGAGAAGTCTGAGCAGGGCGTCCTCCTCTCAGGTAAGACTTGCAACTGACCATTCCCATAATGGCTATATTTATAGGCCAAGTGATGTGGTCCGAAGTTCAAGATTTGTTTGCCTATGTGCAATTGGGAGCCAGCCGCATTCCTATGTTATCATGTCTTGACATACTCAAGGAGCCATACCCATTCCGCAGAATGGATGGGAATATAAGGCAAAATTTATTGCTCTTGGAGTCCAGACCATAAGGCCCAATTCTAACCTGGAGGCCAGCTAAGGTCAGCTAGTCAGGCTCCCAAGATCATTCATGAAGCACAAATCTCACAAACAATTCTTTAGCCTGCCTGTGTACATGCAAGTTGGATAATCAGGTTTTGCAGGACAAATCGCAGAAACCTCCATCCATACAATACAAAAGCCCAGAAGTAAACCCACACCTATATTGTTAACTGATGATAACGGAGGCAAGAATATACAATGGGGAAAGGACAGTCTCTTCAATAAGTGTTGTTGAGAAAAGTGGACCACTTTTTTACACCATACAGAAAAATAAACCCGAAATGGATTGAACATCTAAATGTGAGTCCTGAAACCATAAAACTCCTAGAAGAAAACATAAGCAGTAATTTCTCTGACATCAGCCTTAGCAACATATTTGTGGAGAGGTCTCTTCAGGCAAGAGAAACAAAAATAAATACTGGGAATACACCAAAATGAAAAGCTTTTATACATCAAAGAAAAACATCAGCCAAACAAACGACAACCTTTTTAATGAGAGAAGATTTTTGCAAATGATATATGCAATAAGATGTTAATATAAAATTATATCAAGAATATATATATATATATATATATATATAGAGAGAGAGAGAGAGAGAGAGAACTTACAAAACCCAACACCAAAAAAACTGAACAATCTGATTAAAAAATTGGCAGAATAGACATTGTTCTAAAGAAAACATAGATGGCCAACAGGTACATGGAAAGATGCTCAACACCATTAATCGTCAGGGAAATACAAATCACAAATACAATGAGATACCACCTCACACTATTCAGAATGGCTAATATAAAAAAGATAAGAAATAGCAAGTGCTGGTGAGGATGTGGAGGAAGGAACATTCATGCACCATTGGTGGGAATGTAAATAAGTATAGCCACTGTGGAAAACAGTATAGAGATTCCCCCTGAAAATTGAAAATGGAAACTCCATAGCACCAAGTACTTCTACCGCCAAGGAAAATGAAAATACTAATTCAAAAAGATATATACTCTCCTATGTTTATTGCAACACTATTTAGACTAATCAAGATATGGAAGCAACCCAAATGCATATCAGTGGATGAAAGGATAAAGAAGATGTGATACACACATACAGAGTAATATCAATCAGGCATAAAAAATAATGAGAGCTTGCATTTTTGAGAAGTTGAATGAATCTAGAAGGTATTATGCTGTTATCAGAAGCTATTGTAAGTCTCTAATATCTTATGCTCAAGACTATTAACAGATTAAAGACAACTTCCTGGATTCTAATTTAAAGGATCCTGTTGATCATAACCTGATGACATGATTATTATTTTGGAAACCTCATCAGAGCAAAATAGCTCACATGCTCAGTTGGGAAGACCTTACCAAATGTTCATGACCACTGATAATGCTTCATAACTAGGAGGTATTAATACTTTTGGCTACATATCACACAGCTCTAGTAGGTTCCACCTGATGCTGGAGACCTCTAAGTCCAATTGCGGAGGAAGATAAATAGCTAACATTGAGTTAGACTGCTTCTACCCAAGACAGCAAATCAAAATTTCATACTTTAAATGTTTCTTCTTTCCCTTTCCCGTTTGGCCTGGAGAGATAATGTCCTCATCTGTATCTTCCAGGCCATTCCTAAATGAGGGGATGGAGGATGAGCTCTAGAATTAAAAACAAAAACAAAAACCAACAACAAAAACACCTTTTATTTCAAGCTGGGAGAAAACCTGTTTTCTCATTGAAAACTGTTCTCTCATTGACCAAAATCTCATTGGTCTACTCTCTGAATTTACATTATTGGGTTAAAAAGGACCTACCAGGAGGCTTTGTGATTCAGAATTTATTCCTTTTGGCAGGTCCCTATTTACCTGGTTAGGGATAAATGTAAATAAGCCTATGATCAAGAACTTCTTAAATCTTAAAATCTCAAAATTATTGCAGACTTTGAATCTGCTAAAACAATAATGGCCCAACAAAGATCCTTAAATTTTCAAGCCAAAATAGTCCCTGATAATTGGATAGCCCTTGATAATCTTTTAGGTGAGCAAGGTGGTGTCTGTGCTGTGGCTACCACCACCTGCTGTATCTGGATTAACATTTTTGTGGAAGTTAAAACTCAGGTTACAAAAGATCACTAAATAAGGCACTTGGCTTTAAAAATGACTCCTTCAATCTGGATTTTTTTTTTTTTTTAATTGGTTTGGATCTTGAGGACCCTGGCTCTGAAGGGCACTCCAAATTTGGGAATTATCCTGTTTATAGTTATCTCCTTGGTGCATTGTGTCCTCTGGAAAGTTTTAAATGTATATTCCCAGCCACGAAATATCAAGCAGATGTTCTAGATTGGAACATCAGACAAGTTAAGAAAATAACTAAAGGATTGTGGACGTAAATTGTGGCCTATGAATATCACAAGGATTCAGAAAAATAAGCAAACACCCATGATCTGTGACTATCACACACCGGATCAGTAAAAGCTACAGGAAGTGCAGACCAGTAGCTGAGAGTACCACCAATGCCTTAAATTTTTATCAAATCTCTCAGTTAAACTGATCATACAGGGAGAATTGTTAAAATGAAAACCACAGGCCCCAAATGACATCACTTAGGCCAAGTTACCAAATGTGACTTAATACCTAATCTAATGGCAGTTTCAACTTCTCCCAGAAACATTAAGTCTTAACCAGTCAGTCAGGAATTTTCTGATCAGCCCCAATGAGGTAATCTGTTATAGAGGCCCTCTCCATCCCGCAAAGTAAGGTGAGGTAATCTGCATAAAATCTTCTATTTTTCCCCCTAATGGAAAGTGACCTTGCCTGGAACAATACTTTTTTTTTTTCCCCTAATAACTTTCTTCCTTCACCTTTTTCTCCTTATAAAACCTTACATTTTGTATAACTCCACTGACTTCTCATCTACTTGCTAGATTTATAAATCATTTAAACAAAGCCAATTTGATCTTCAAATTTACGTAGTTGAATTTTGCTTTTTAAGAGTAAGGAAAAATTAATCATACATTTATGTTTTTATTCACAATTCACATTAGGTATTATATATTAAATTATAGAAAATATATGGCAGTAGCATAAGCTTTCTAAACATTGTCAGTAGAAAATATTCCAGTAGTGATTTCAGCTTTTTGTGGCATATTGCTGAACATGGCTAACAGGACATAAAGACTTTTAGGAATTAAAATTTTTAAATTTTAGATAGACTAGGGGCATCTGGATGGCTCAGTCAGTTAAGTGCCTGCCTTTGGCTCAGATCATGATCCCAGAGTCCTGGAATCAAGCCCCACATAGGACTTACTGCTCAAGTGAGGAACCTGCTTCTCCCTCTCCCTCTGTTGTTCCCCTTGCTTGTGATTTCTGTCAAATACATAAGTAAAATCTATAAAAAATTTTAGATAAAACAAACAGTATTTGATTTCTTTTTATATTTAGCACATTTAGTCCTAACAACAGAGGACCTCATTTCTTCTCCCTCAAAATACCAGCACCCTAGCTTTAGCTTAGCACCATTTATTCTATTACTGCAGCTTCTTAGGTCACCACAATACACTGAATTTCTCAAATCCAGCCTTCCTGCAATTTTCAGACTCTATTAATAAAATGCAAATGTGACTATTTCACATCCCCATGTGTGGTTCCTTATTGTTATAAGGCACATTTCCAAGTTTCTGAGTATAGCACCCTTTTTCTCCAGTATTGAGAACCTACCTACTTATCTTTCCCAATCCCATTTGCTGCCACCACCTACCTCATATTTGAAGCTCCAGCGCACCAAATGATAAATATTTTCCCCAAGCATACCTGTGTATTCTTCTCTCATCACTATTCCTTTGGTCATGTGATGAATTCTACCCAGAATCCTCTCCTCCAACACCACTTGGTGTGAATCAGTTCTATTTATGGCCATAAATTCAGTTATGTTCTTACTACACCTCCACAAATTTTTGATATATCTTCAAACAGTGATGTAAAACTCAAAGATAAAGAAATGACTGGCACATTTAAGTATCATAAGCATAAGATATAAGTTAAGTATCATAAGTATCATAAGTTAAGTATCATAAACATGAGATAAACTTAAGTGGGAATATATTAGCAGTGTGCATTCCACAAATGAATGGTTAGTATAGAAACTATAGAGTTCCTTCAAACAATAAGCAAACAGTAACTGAACTAATATGAATGGGGGAAACATATAAGTAATTCAAAAAAGGAGGAACTCAATTAACATGTGCATGAGTGGATGGTTGTCAACTTTCAATATTAGCATGAAATCACAAACAAGAGAAAAATCAATCCTGCTTTTTTACATATTACCTTGAAAAATATTTGAGGGGTGTCTAGGTGGCTTGTCAGTTAGGCATCAGCCTTCACTTCAGGTTATGATCCTGGAGTCCCAGGATTGAGCCCCACATCAGGCTTTAGCAGGGAGTCTGCTTCTCCCTTTGTTCCTCAACCCACTAATGCTCTCTCTCTGTCACTCTCTCAAATAAAAATCATAAAAAAGAAAAATAGAAGTGTTTGAAATGACTGAAAATATTCTGTGTGGGTAAAAATTTGGGAAAACAAACTCTCATACACTAAGTCCTTAAGGAAGCCAATTAAAAGGTATATATACTTTGACATGGCAATTTCCCCTTCTAAAAATTTCTCCCACAAAAACACCCACACCCAAATACACAAAGATGTATGTATAAAGATCATTCCTTAATTTTAACAGTCAAAAATTTAACAACCTATGTGCCGTGAAATTATATACAGTGAATGCTAACTTTTACATACCATGCACATATTGGAAAACAATAAAAACTAGGTTATGTATTTGTAAAATAAATTAGGAATAAAGATCAAATCACAGAACAGTAAGAGCAGTATAATATCCTTATGTTAAAATATATTTTTAATTTTCAGCATAAGACAGGAAGCATAGGATAGTTGGTTAAAATACTTATAAAACTGCCTACATTTTTTTAATTCCCTGTTCCACCACTTACTAATTATATGACATTAGGTGAGTTATATGCCTTTTTATAGCTCAGTTTCCTCATCTGTAAAGTGGATATAAATATGTTTTTTAGTGAGTAATAAAAAGATTGAAAGATGCTCATGGATATATCACTAGGGGTTATTTCTAAGCAAGGAACTGGGAAAACAAGGGTTTCACTTAAGACTTTAAATTCTTACTCTATATATTTCTGGATTTTAAAATATTTAACATTAGGCACATTATTTTTACAATGAATTTTGTTAAAGTGGCATTGCTCAGATCTACAATATAAACAAGTCTTCCATATTAGACATGTAAACACAATTAATTCAATTATTACAAGAAGACCCATGTCAAGAATATGAGCATTTATGCTGTGTTCATTTTTATGGATATACCACAATATATAGAAGAAAGAAACACATCCTCACCTCAACTTATATCTAAGATAAAAAATATTAATGTGAAACTAAGTAAAGCATACACTGATAGATAAAGTCTTAGGAAGGTATTAGTTTATATAGATGCTATTCACCTAGGTTGACATTTCTGGATGGTAAAAATTTGATTACACTTCTAAGTTCAGATTAGCTTGGTCAAGATATCTATCTGAATCATAAGTATTTTATTTAAAGATTCATTTTTTAAAATTTTTTAAACTTATTTCAATTGGCCAACATTATTAGTTTCAGATATAGAGTTCAGTAATTCAATAGTTGCATATAACACCCAGTGTTCATCACATCACATGCCCTCCTTCATAAGCCCATCACATGCCCATCACCCAGTTACCCTATCCCCCAAGCAACCCTCAGTTTTTTTCCCATAGTTAAGAGTGCCTCATGGTTTGTCTCCCTCTCTGATTTCTTCCCACTCCATTTTCCCTCCATTCCCCTATGATCCTCTGTTATGTTTCTTATATTCTCAAATAAGTAAAACCATATGATAATTGTCTTTCTCTGACTTATATTCACTCAGCATACTACCTCTTCCAATTCCAACCATGTCGCTGTAAATGGTAAGATCTCATCCTTTTTGATGACTAAGTAATATACCATTGTATATATACACCACATCTTCTTTATCCATTAATCTGTTGATGGATATCTGGCCTCTTTCCATAATTTGACTACTATGGAATTGCTTTAATAAATATTGGGATGCAAGTGCCCCTTCGGATCATTACATTTGTATTTTGGGGGTAAATACCCAGTACTGCAATTGCTAGGTCATAGGGTAGCTGTATTTTTAACTTCATGAGGAAAATCCATACTGTTTTCCAGAGTGACTGTACCAGCTTGCATTCCTACCAATAGTGTAGGAGGGTTCCCCTTTCTCCACATCCTCACCAACATGTTGTTTCCTGACTTTTTCATTTTAGCCATTCTGACTGGTGTGAGGTGGTACCTCATTGTGGATTTGATTTGTATTTCCCTGATGCCTAGTGATGTTGAGCATTTTTCATGTGTCTGGTTGGCCATTTGTAGGTCTTCTTTGGAGAAATGTCTGTTCACATATTCTGCCCATTTCCTGATTTGATTATTTGTTCTTTGGGTGCTGAGTTTGACAAGTTATAGAACTCAGATATTAGCCCTTTATCTGATAAGACATTTGCAAATATCTCCTCCTATTCCATTGGTTGCCTTTTAGTTTTGTTTGTTTGTTTTTGTTTGTTTTTTACTGTTTCCTTTGCTGTACAAAAACTTTTTATCTTGATGAAGTCCCAGTAGTTCATTTTTGCTTTTGTTTCCCTTGGCTTTAGAAATGTGTCTAGCAAGAAGTTGCTGAGGCAAAAGTTGAAGAAATTGCTGCCTGTTTTCTCTCTAGGATTTTTTTTTTTTAAGATTTCATTTATTTATTTGACTGTCAGAGATCACAGGGAAAGCAGGCTCCCTGCTGAGCAGAGAGCCCAATGAGGGGCTCGATCCCAGGACCCTGAGATCATGACCTGAGCTGAAGGCAGAGGTTTTAACCCACTGAACCACCCAGGCGCCCCTCCTCTAGGATTTTGATGGATTCCTGTTTCACATTTAAGCCTTTCATCCATTTTGAGTTTATCTTTGTGTATGGTAAAAGAAAATGGTCCAGTTTCATTCTTCTACATGTGGCTGTCCAATTTTCCCATTTGTTGAAGAGACTTTTTTTCCATTGGATATTCTTCCCTGTTTTGTCAAAGATTAGTTGACCATAGAGTTGAGGATTCATTTCTAGATTCTCTATTCTGTTCCATTGATCTATGTATCTGTTTTTGTGCCAGTACCATACTGTCTTGATGACTGCAGTTTTGTAATATAGCTTGAGGTCTGGAATGGGTCAACCAGGAAATTAAACAATTATTTTGAAAATTCATGGAAACGAATGAAAATGAAAACACAACTGTTCAAAACCTTTGGGATGCAGCAAAGGTGGTTCTAAGAGGGAAGTACATAGCAATATGATAAGTATAATAAGTAAAAAGATAAGTCTCAAATATACAACCTAACCTTACATGTCAAGGAGCTAGAGAAAGAAGAGCAAATAAATCCTAAACCAAACAGGAGACAAGAAATAACAAAGACTAGCATATAGATCAATGAAACAGAAACCAAAAGAACAGTAGAGCAGATCAATGAAACTAAAAGATAGTTGTTTGAAAGAATTAATAAGATTGATAAACCCCTAGCCAGACTTATCAAAAAGAAAGGAGAAGGGCAACTATATGCCAACAAATTATGCAATCTGGAAGAAATGGATGCATTCCTAGAAACACTTAAACTACCAAAACTGAAACAGAAAGAAATAGAAAACCTGAAACAGACTCATAATGAGCAAGGAAATTGAAGCAATAATAAAAACTTTCCCAACAAACAGGAGTCCAGGGCTGAATGGCTTCCCCAGGGTAGCCTATCAAACATTTAAAGAAGAATTAATACCTATTCTTTTGAAACTTCATAAAAAAATAGAAATGGGAGGAAAACTTCTAAATTCTTTCTAGGAGGCTAGCATTACCTTGATCCCCAAATGAGACACAGATCCCACTAAAAAGGAGAATTACAGACCAATATCTCTGAAAAACATGGATGCCAAAATTCTCACCAAGATACTAGCCAAGAGGATCCTTTAGTACATTAAAAGGATTATTCACCACAAGCAAGTGGGATTTATTCCTGGGTTGCATGGGTGATTCAACATCTACAAATCAATGTGATACATCACATTAACAAAAGAAAAACAAGAACCATGTGATCCTCTCAATTGAAGCAGAAAAAGCGTTTGACAAAACATAGTGTCATCTCTTGATTAAAACTCTCCACAGTGTAGGGATAGAGGGAACATACCTCAATATCATAAAAGCATGTACAAAAATCCTGTAGTGAAACTCAATCTCAATGGGGAAAAACTGAGGGTTTCCCCTAAAGATTTATATTTTTAAAGTAAAAGATTGAATGAGATTTATAGATTCAACAGTAAGGAAGAAGACCAATTCAGAAATGATTAAATTTTAATCATAATTACATAGACACATAGTATAGAGGTCAATTTTAATCTTTTCTCACAAGTACTGCTAAAGCATGTATTTATATGTAGTAGATAGGAGTACCTCTATTTTCTTCTGGTTTTAACTTTTTTTCCCATATTAATCATAATCTGATTATTTTCTTTTTCAGATAAGTCTGTGGCAGAATTATTACTTCTACTTATCAAGGTTTCTCATTGCAAATAATTTTGTCTAAGTGCACAATGTTTACATTTGAAATAAATCCACATTTACTAGAAGGAAGCTTATAGTTTTCAGTTGTATGTTTCTTGTGTACGGGAAGTAGATCTGAAAATAACTTTTCTGTTTCTGTGATCAGAAAGTGCACATTATTGAACTGTTTTTGTTCAGTTGGTTTTTGTTTTTTGTTTACCTGGGAATGACTGGTCTCTTCCTAAACTGTATTGTACTATTAACTGTCTTTGTTTATCTTCAAGGCCTCTAGTTTGTTCAGTGATGATAGCAGTTTTATAGTCAGTCCCATCTTGTAGCAGGAAAAGAACTGTTTTTAGATTGAGTATGACCTCGTAAAAAAAATCTTCCTACCATGAAAACTCATTGATTCTACAATCTTTTCCAAGTTCTAATTGCCAGCATTTCCCTGGCTACAGGAATCTATGTTCTTACTGCTTAACTGCATTTCCCCATTGTATGTAAACTTCTCTTATTAATTCAACAAGTTAATTTAAAATAAAATTAGAATTGATTGAAAAAAAGAATAAATGCATTTTATGTCTGATACAAATGTAAACCTTCAACATATAACTGATATCTAAAAATTTAAAAAACCTCAGGTAAGAAATCTTGAAAGTCACTAGTAATTCAAGCTCTGAAAGAGTCAATTTTAAAATTTAATCATTGGGTTATAACAGGTTAAAATAATTTCAGAGTAGGCATGCAATGCTTGTTAAATAAATTAATAAATAGATGAAAGGAAGAATGTGGTGAATACTTTTTTTTGCAGATTATTTCATTACTGCTACTTGTGGGTCTTGTCCAACTTCCATTCAATTTACTCTGTGTGGACAGTGGAATTTTTATCTCTGCCATGGCAACCACTATGAAAATGGCTGTTCTCTCTCAGAGAGTAATATAATTTTGAATTTTAGGAATCTGAAAACAAAGGTCTAGAAGTAACTTTGCTCTATGATCAGGGAAGACACATTTTCAGGCACCCAGGGAAGAATAAAAGTGAATATAATATTTAATAGCCATGGGAGTACGTAATAATCCACTTTGATCATCCTCATGAGAAATATAAATTTACCTTTATGTCTTTATTGTGATTCCTTTAATCTATCAAATGACTGAATTTGGCATTTCCCATCCCTTTGATTGCTCTAATCTATCAAATAATGGAAATATGTGATTCTCATTTCCTCTAAAACAGTGTTCTGTTTTTCTCTTTTCTTTTTCATAGACTGATTTACAACCTTTTCTTCTATTACTCCCTCTGGAACTCTCTATATTTCTACCAGCTTTTGTGTTAAACAGTTTAACTAAATTGCATGGTGGCTCACCCCCTCATTAACTTCAATCCCTGACTTCCTACTTTTAAATTAACAATGCCTGACTACCAAGGGAGTTTTATGACCATCAACCCATTTCTTTCTTTTCATGATTATATAAATACAGTTATTTTATTCCCAATGAGAACACTATTAGAACACATTTTCTCTGAGATTAAAACAAAACCATTCTGCCTAAATTCCTTCATTATACATATATTTTAATTGTTTTATTGATTTCTACATTTGGGAAAAGCTGAATGGAATTGCATATACTATTCTAAGTGTCATTTCAACTCAATATTTTACAATTATATTTAATTAGTGCTTATAAGAAGATCTTTAGGGGTGCCTATGTGGCTCAGTGGGTTAAGCCTCTGCCTTGGGCTAAGATCATGATCTCAGGGTCCTGAGATCAAGCCCACATCAGGCTCTCTGCTCAGTGGGGAGCCTGCTTCTCCTTCTCTCTCTGCCTGCCTCTCTGTCTACTTGAGATCTCTCTCTCTGTCAAATAAATAAGTAAAATCTTTTAAAAAATAAGATCTTTAACTTATAATGCTAAATACATTATTTTGATTTTGGTTTATAATTATTTTTCCATTTGTTGAAATATTATTGTTTGGATATTCCTACATATTTTTGGTATTTTTACTGAAAAGCAGTTACTAGTTTATACATTTTTATCATTATGTGCTTTTTGATTTTGACATTGACTTTTTTACTAAATAACTTTTTTATTAATGATTCTAACATGCTCAATGATGCTTTCTGTGAAATTCTACCATTCACTATTTTTTTTAAAGATTTTATTTATTTATTTGACAGAGAGAGAGAGAGACACTGAGAGAGGGAATACAAGCAGAGGGTGTGGGAGAGGGAGAAGCAGGCTTCCTGCTGAGCAGGAATCCCAATGCAGGACTCAGTTGCAGGACCCTGGGATCATGACCTGAGCCAAAGGCAGATGCTTAATTACTGAGCCACTTAGGTGCTCCCATAATTTACTATTTTTTCAATATTTTTATTCAGTGCTTTAAACATTTCTATTCTCGGTAGTCCAAAGGTAAGGTTACTATGAGGACTGTGACTGGTCATATGCAGTGACCAGTAACCCAATGACCAAATAAAGGATGGATACAATACAGGATATTCATGTGGGAAGTCATTTATTATATACTGTATGTGTGATGTTATAAAATAAATGTTTCAGAAGATGAATAAAGAAAAGTCTCTGCCCACAGGCATAATCAGAGGCTAGTGGGGAAACTTCCAACACCTACTACTACCTACTTCTGGTACATTGCAATAAAAACTGAAAGCAGCATAAAGTGCTTCGAGAAATGGCAGGTGATGATGACAAGAATCTTTACAAAGCTTCATTCATTTAAAATTAGATATTCAGTGATGCTACAAAACAGACACATTTGTAGGTATCATGTACATTAAAATGTACAAAACAAAGTCTCTTGCTCTCATGGAGTTTAATCTCTAGTAAGTGATAATCTGCACACATTCAGACAGGAAGTGGAAGAGGAAGAGAAACATATTTCAAGCAGAAAAAAGAGCCCCCCCCCCCCAAAAAGCAACTTGGAATTATGAAATAATTAGAAGTAGTCAGAACCAAGTATATGTGTACTCATGCAGGGAAAGGGCTGGTGGTAAAAAAAGAGAATTGGGATACAGAGTGAGAAGAGACCATGAAGGAAATGGGGATTTCCCCATCAAGGATTTTAATTTTATCTGTGTAATCAGTAAGTTGTAATAATAAGTTTTTGAGTAGAGATATAGACAGATTTTACATAGTAACTGAGGCAGCAGAGGGGAGGAAGTGTTACCAGTGCAGATGGGAAGACCAGTGGTAGTTATTTCCTCTAATGGTTCAATATAGAAATGTTATCACGACTGGAATTTGGATGTGAAATAAGGTAGCTATAGAGATTACGTGACAGGAAGAAGAGTACAAGGTGATCCAAGTTTGGGTGGCAGGGTTTGATAATACAGTTTCCCATGATGGGAATATAGAATGCAACAAGGTATGAGAAACAAGTGTTTAGTTTGTTTGTTTGTTTGTTTGTTTTGAGAGAGAGAGAGAGCATGCAAGCAGTGCAGGGAAGGGTAGAGAGAGAATTCAAGCAGGCTCCACCCATAGCATAGAGCCTAACATGGGGTTCAGTCTCACAGTCCTGAGATCATGACCTGTGCTGAAATCAAGAGTCAGACACTTAATCAACTGAGCCACCCAGATGCCCAGAGAGACAAGTTTTATGGTGGAAAATTTGGATATCAAGAACTTGTGGTTCCTGTTGGTTTAGATACCAAGTAGGCAACTGGTATGTTGAGAAATAAAGATGAAAATTTGGTATTAATATGCATTAATAGATGTTGAAAATTCACAAAATGGGACTGGATGAGATTGGCTGGGAGAGAACACTTCAAGAGAAGGAAGAGGACAAAAGAAAAAAACCACTGATGAAAAATAAAATGAAGAGGCAGGAAGAGAAAAAGAAGATCTTAAGAATTCTGTTAAAAGATAATCAGGGAAATTACTGGTATGATTATAGAAGAAAGGAGAATTAATAAAAACATATGATAAAACAGCCTGTTACATGTCAGGATCACTAATGATCATTACAGAAGCAGAAGCAGAGTCAATAGAGTAAGAGGAACAGGGATCATACTAAAGAAGAGTGAAGAGTAAATGAGAGATAATAAAGTGGAAGCAACAACTGCAATACAAGAAGTGAGCACTTATATAGACATGATAATATTTGAGGCCATTTTAAACATTCAAATAGTTTTACAGGTTTAATTCTCAACAATAACCATGTGAGGTATGTATGATTATTTGTCCCACATTAGAGATAAAAAAAAAAAAAAAATTGAGCCAGAAAGAAATTAAGTAGTTAATCCAAGGATACAGAACCACAAATAATGCAACCGGGATTTGAACTTGGTCAATTTGTTCCAAAACCTTTCCTTTTAACAACCACCGATTATTTCCCAGTGCATATACTTCTCTGCATTGTGTTTTGCTGCTCCTCCCATCCAGAGGTAGAGTCAATGTTACCACAATCATAAATCTGTGCTGGCCTTATGATGTGCTTTTTTTTTTTTTTTAAAGATTTTATTTATTTATTTGACAGACAGAGATCATAAGTAGGCAGAAAGTTAGGCAGAGAGAGAGAGAGAGAGGAGGAAGCAGGAAGCAGGCTCCCCGCTGAGCAGAGAGTCCAATGTGGGGCTCAATCCCAGGACCCTGGGATCATGACCTGAACTGAAGGCAGAGGCTTTAACCTACTGAGCCACCCAGGTGCCCTATGATTTGCTTTAACAAATAGATTATAACAGAGGAAATACTGCTTGAAATCTAGAGGCTAGGCCTCAAGAGGCCTTGCAGCTTCTACCTTCACTCTCTTAAAAACACTGTCCTAAGATACCATGTAAGGATGCTAGTCCAGTCTATTACCCACATGGGGTGGAAATGAAGTGCCCCACAGAAAAAATTAGCAATTATTTTGAGACATGTTAATAACTAACTCAGTCGAAGATGCAGCTGAATGAGCCACATGAGTAAGCCCAGGGGAAACAGAAGAAACACCCAGATAACCCATGGGATCTTGAGAATAGACTGCTAAATTTGGGGGTTATTCACCAGGCAATAATAAACAGTTGATGTAGAAATTGCTATCTAAAACCGGGTTGCTGCCATAACAAAAGTCTAAAACATGTGGCATTTACTTTTGGCCAAAGTAATAGGAAGAAAACTATAAAAGCAGCTAAGAGAGTATTAGTGGATTCTGAGAGACCAATGAAGAAACTGCTACTGAAGGCTTGAGAAAGTGTGATGTGTATTATGTAATTGGTAATTGGTATAATGTAGTGGATAAATAATTGACAACAATGTCAATCTAAAAACCTTAGAAGATAAAAAATAAAGCTAATGAACTTGTTGGCCAAGGAAATTTCCAGACAGAATATAAAAAAGGTCAATTGGCTTCTTACAGGTTCGTATGACAAGGTATGGGAAGGTAGACATAAACTAAAGTTCAAGCAGCAAGAAAAATCTTCAGAAATTACGGAAAATGTGGTATATACCATAGGTTGGAAAATAAATCTATTTCTCTTCTCCATCTTCTCTCCCAAAAATATTCTTTAAATATAAATTGGCCTTATGGTACTTATAAAATTTATGGTGTTAAGGTCTCAGAGAGTTAAGTTACTACCAGTAAACCCTTTCAACTAGAAAAAAGAAAAAAATATATCTTCTGAAAATCATAAGGGCATTATCTCTTAGAAGTTTCATGTATTCCTCAAGTAGTGGTCTGTTTCAAAATGAATTGTGGATTTACCCTTTAGTTCATGGAGGAAGCATGACTCAGATTCATAGGAAACTAGAAAATTATAAGAAGAAATTATCAACACTACTGGCTTGAGCTAAAGGGACCATGGTAGATTAAAATGAACAAAAGTCTCTGGGAAAACTACACAGTGGCAAACAGAGACTATTTCTTATTAATAAGGAAAAAAAAAGAAAAGAAAAAAGAGAGAGAGAGAGAGAAAGGAAAAAAGAAGGGAAGGGAAAGGAAAGGAAGGGTAGAAAAGGAAAAAGAGACCGTTTTAGTGACTGAGAGTCACTGAGGGCAGAAGATGAGTCCAAGGTCTTGAGCTAAAAGCCCAGAGGGCAGAGCCAAGAGCTGAAGAGAAAAATAGGTTAGGGGAAGCCAAAGACCATCCTGCTTAAGAATGTTTGGATCAACTAGGAAATCAAAGAAGAACTTTAACAATTCATGGAAACCAATGAGGATGAAGACATATTGGTCCAAAACCTATGGAATATGGCAAAGGTGGTCCTAAGGGAGAAATACATAGCCATCCAAGCCTCACTCAAAAAAAAAAAAAAAAAAAAGGAAAAATCCCGAATACACCAACTCCAACTCCTTTACACCTTAAAGAACTGGAGAATCAACAACAAATTAAGCCAACCCCACACACAAGAAGGGAAATAATTAAGATTAGAGCAGAGATCAATGAGTTATAAACTAGAAATACAGTAGAAAACATCAATGAAACTAGAAGCTGATTCTTTGAAATAATTAATAAAAGTGATAAACCACTGGCCAAACTAATACAAAAGAAAACAGAGAGGACCTAAATTAATAAAATTATTAATGAAAGGAGAGAGATCATGACTAAAACCAAGGAAATAGAAACAATCATCAGAAATTATTAACAACAGTTTTATGCCAAAGATGTAAGCAATCCAGAAGAAATGGATCCATTCCTGGAAAGCTATAAACTTCCAAGACCTAAACAGGAAGAAACTGACAACCTGAATAAACCAGTATCTAGTAAGGAGATTAAAGCAGTGATCAAAATCCTCCCAAAGAAAAGTGAAAAACAAAACAAAACAAGGGGCGCCTGTGCGGCTCAGTGGGTTAAAGCCTCTGCCTTCGGCTCAGGTCAGAATCCCAGTGTCCTGGGATCGAGCCCCACATCGGGCTGTCTGTTCCGCAGAAAGCCTGCTTCCGCCTCTCTCTCTCTCTGCCTGCCTCTCTACCTACTTGTGATCTCTGTCTGTCAAATAAATAAATAAAAATCTAAACAAAAACAAAAAAACAAAAAAACAAAACAAAACCAAAAAAAACCTCCCAAAGAACAAGAGACCAGGAACTGACAGATTCACTGGGGAATTCTACCAAAGATTCAAAGAAGAAATAATACCTATTCTCCTGAAGCTGTTTCAAAAAATAGAAACAGAAGGAAAACTTCCAGGCTCTTTCTATAAAGCCAGCATTACCTTGATTCCAAGGTAATGGAATCAAGCCAAAGACCCCATCAAAGAGGATAATTTCAGACCAATATCCCTGATGAATATGGATGCCAAGATTCTCAACAAGATCCTAGCTAATAGGATCCAACAGTACATTAAAAAGATTATCCATCATGACCAGGTGGGATTTATCCCTGAGATGCAAGTTTGCTTCAACATTTGCAAATCAATCAATGTGATAGAACAAATCCATAAAAGAAGAGAGAAGAACCACATGGTGCTCTCAATTGATGCAGAAAAAGCATTTGACAAAATACAGCATTCACTCCTGATTAAAACTCTTCAAAGTATAGGGATAGAGGGAACATTCCTCAAATTCATAAAATCCATCTATGAAAAACCACAGTGAATATCATTCTCAATGGGGAAAAACTGAGAAACTCCCCATTCAGATCCGGAACACCACAAAGATGCCCACTATCATCACTGTTGTTCAAGATAGTACTAGAAGTCCTAGCAACAGCAATCAGACAATAAAAAGAAATAAAAGGTATTCAAATTGGCACAGAAGAATTCAAACTCTTTTTCTTCTCAGATGACATGATACTTTATATAGAAAACCCAAAAGACCCCACCCCTAAGTTACTAGAACTCATACAGCAATTCAGTAATGTGGCAGGATAAAAAAAAATCAATGTACAGAAATAAGTTTCTTTCTTATACACTAACAATGAAACTATAGAAAGGGAAATTAGAGAATCAATTCCATTTACTATAGCTCAAGAACCATAAGATAACTAGGAATAAACCTAACCAAAGAGGTAAAGAATCTGTACTCAAGGAGTTACAGAACACTCATGAAAGAAATTAGAGAAGACACAAAAAGATGGAAAAACATTCTATGCTCATGGATTGGAAGAATAAACATTATTAAAATGTCTATACTGCCCAGAGCAATCTGTACTTTCAATGCCATCCTGATCAAAATACAACTGGCATTCTTCAAAGAACTGCAACAAACAATCCTGAAATTTGTATGGAACCAGAAAAGACCCCCAGTCACTAAGGAAATGTTATAAAGAAAAAGCTGGGGGCATCACATTGCCTGATTTCAAACTTTATTACAAAGCTGTGATCACCAAGACAACTTGGTACTGACACAAAAATAGACACATAGACCATGTTCCACATGGAACAGAGTAGAGAGTCCAGATATGGACCCTCGATTCTATAGTCAAATAATCTTCAAAAAAGCAGGAAAAAATATCCAATGGCAAAAACACAATCTTTTCAATATATGGTGCTGGGAAAACGGAACAGCTATGTATGGAAGAATGAAACTCGACCATTCTCTTACACCGTACACAAAGATAAACTCAAAATGGATAAAAGACCTGAATGTGAGGCAGGAATCTATCAAAATCCTAGAGGAGAACACAGGCAGTAACCTCTTTGACATCAGCCACAGCAACTTCTTTCAAGACATGTCTCCAAAGACAAAGGAAACAAAAGCGAAAATAAACTTTTGGGACTTCCTCAAGATCAAAAGCTTCTGTACAACAAAGGAAACAGTCAACAAAACAAAGAGGAAACCCATGGAATGCGAAAAGATATTTGTAAATGATACCTCAGACAAAGGGCTGATATCCAAGATCTATAAAGAACTCCTCAAACTCAACACCCAAAAAACATAATCATGTCAGAAAATGGGCAGAAGGCATGAACAGACACTTCTCCAATGAAGACATACAAATGGCTAGCAGACACTTGAAAAAATATTCATCATCATAAGCCATCAGGGAAATTCAAATCAAAACCATATTGAGATATTACCTTGCACCAGTTAGAATGGCAAAGATTAACAAGACAGGAAACAACAAATGTTGTAGAGGATGTGGAGAAAGTGGAAACCTTTTACATTGTTGGTGGAAATGCAAGTTGATGCAGCCACTTTGGAAAACAGTGTGGAGCTTCCTCAAAAAATTAAAAATAGATCTACCCTATGACCCTGCAATTGCACTGCTAGGTATGTACCCAAAGATAAAAATGTAGTGAAAAGAAGGGCTGTCTATACTCCAAAGTTCATAGCAGTAATGTCCACAATTTTCAAAGAGTGGAAAGAGCCATGTTTCCTTCAACAGAAAAATGGATAAAGAAGATGTGGTACACATATACAATGGAATCAGAAAGGATGACCACCCAACTTTTTATCAACATAGATAGGAGTGAAGGCAATTATACTGAGTGAAATAAGTCAAACAGAGAAAGTCAATGACCATATGGTTTCACTTACTTGTGGAACATAAGGAATAACATGGAGGACATCAGGAGAAGGAAAGGAAAAGTGAACTGAGTGAAATCAGAAGAGGAGACAAACCATGAGAGACTGTGGACTTTGAGAAAGAAACAGAGGGTTTTAGAGGCCATACAAGTGCAGGGATGGATAAGCCTGGTGGAGGTTATTAAGGAGGGCATGCATTGCATGGAGCACTGAATATGGTACATAAACAATGAATCTTGGAACACTGAAAAAATAAAATAAAAAAATAATAAAAGTATAGGTTAGGGAACCATTCCCAGAAAATGGAAACGGATCATTGTCAAGTCTAATTTCTTGTTCTAGGAGTTGGGAGAAGTGATGGCATATACCTTCCTGGAATTTAGAATCATGAGATTACTACAGTCCACTGGCTGCTCTGTCCCTCCTTTTCATTTTTAAAATGGTAGTGTAATCCCTATACTTATTTCGCTGTTATATGTTTTGGGGAGTGGGAATGGTAGACAAATTATTATCTCTTTATTTCACGAGTCTTTGGATTAAGAAAACTTACACTTAAAAAACCTCAACCAGAACTGATACAGATCATGAAATCAAAAACTTCAATCCTGATGCTATGATTTGATGAGACTTTGGAAGACTCTTTGGAAGCATGAACACATTTTGCATAGAAGAATTATGTAGTTCGTTGTGGCCAAAAGACAGACTACAGGAGACTAAACTGCCACAATTTTTTTGTAGCATCTTTCATCAAGAGGTGAGGGCTATCTCCCCATTTCCTGAATCTAGGCTGTTGTGGTGGCTAGTTATGGTAAATGTAATGTGTTAGAAATTACAGTTCTAAAGTCTAAGGCACAGAGGACTTTCAGATTCCACTTTTTCTCCTTAGAAAGAGAGTATGGACTCTGAAAAACAATTTGAGGGTTTCAAAGGTGCGGGAGGTGGGAGGTTGGGGGAACCAGGTGGTGGGTATTGGAGAGGGCACTGATTGCATGGAGCACTGTGTGTGGTGCAAAAACAATGAATACTGTTACGCTGAAATGAAATAAAAAATCTTTAAAAAAATATGTGGGAGGAAAAAAAATGCTACACTGACACTTCAGAGAGTGAAGAAGGTTTACTTTAGTATAGGGAGGAGAGGCCACATGGAGGAGAAGCAAAGTGTCCCAGCCAACTGGAGGCATGTGAAAAAATCCTGGACTATTCAGCCTAGCCTCTTCCCTTGTTAAGTGTGGCCGTATGAGTGGGATGGAGGAACTCATAAAAGAAACCTCCTAGTCAACCCACAAAATCCTAAAGAATAATCATTGTTTTAGCTAAGTTTGGAGTGATTTTTTTTTCAGTCTGGCTTTATATAAGTGGTAAACATATTGTTGCTCACTACTGTCTGCCTTTTAAAGGTGTTTGTTTGCAAAAGGTAAGAATTAATTTAAATTTAAAAGAAAACCTGAATCAATGGATATGTATTTGTGTATATATTTTAGAATAGGGAAGTCTAGGATACATTAGGAAGATGGGACAAAATATAACAAGGTATAAAATTACTAGGAATGAAAAGAAAATATAAGCACCTATGCAGCAGAGATTAAAAATTTAAGAGACTATTATAAGCAACCGTATGCCAACAAATTTGAGAAATTTTAACATAAATGAGAAATTCCTAAACTGACCAAGACATCACAGAAAATTTGAGTAATATTAATGATATGAAGTAAGTAATTTTAAATTATCCCAAACAGATAGACAGGCTCATAAGGCTTTCTAGGAATATTTGGTGTTCAATAAATCGTAATTCCCACCTTAACTTCATTCTTTCAGAAAATGAAAAATGAAGGAATGCTCCTCAACTGATTTTATGAGATTATTCCCAACTCGATATTTTGTTAGATAATACCTAGTTAAACATGAAAAGTTCAGGTTTTCTTCCCCTCAAACTCACAGTTCTACACTGCAATTCCCCATCAATACATGATCGAGTCACCAGATAGCATTGCAGTCTGATAATAGACACCATAAACACTTTTAATGAATCATAATTATATATATGAATATATATATATATATATATATATATATATATATAATTACAAGTAATAACACTCTTTTCTCTGTAATCTGGGCTAGCTAGAAGGGCTTCATGGCTGAGTCCCACTCAAAGCTCTCAGTACTATGGCTTACCAGGTAAATAGGTAGGAATAACATTTTTAAATATGTGTATCAATTGAGCAATCCATTAAACTTTGGCCTATGTCATCTGTATATCTAAAAATATCCAGCAGACATTGTGCTTTTCATATATTTTAGGGGGTCTGAGATGCAACTTATTTGACACCTGGAAGGGGCACTCAATATCCTTTAGACAACTGAAGAGCTAAAACATTTAATTCAGTGGCAAGCACCTAAAAGTCCATCATCTTATTTTCCATAGTCTAGTATGCATGTATCTTTCAAGGTATCTAGGTACCTGCTACTTACCAATCAATATATCCTATCAGCATAGACAATCAATGTAATAAACTGGCATGATTTCCTATAGGGAACAAGATAATTAAGGTCCCACTGAGTTAAATTATGGAGCCAAGCCCAGGGATTGATAAAGGCTTGTGGCAAAACAGTACAGTTATATTCTGCCAGTTGAAAGTAAGTGACTTCTGATGCTCTTTGTTTATTGGTATTGAGAAAAAAAATGCATCAATCAGCTTGATAGCTAATTTTCCAGGTGTCAGGGACTATATTCACTATCACCATTAAGGAACAAATGCAATTGGAGACACCTCTTGATTGAGCTTATGATAGTCTGCTATCATTTTCTATGATCCATCAGCCTTCTACATAGGCCAAAGTTAAATGGGACTGTGATGGTATAAGCACCTCAGTGGATGGAAATGGCATCCTTCCAGTTACTTGGGGCAAAAACTATGAGATCATTCTTGATTTCTCTCATTCATGCACACAACCAATTTGTCAAGAAATTCTATCAGGCTTATGTTACTGTGATAGCTTCCAAACTGCTTTCTTCCCTTCATCTCTGTTCTCTACCATTGATTTTCATTGAAGCAACAGAAAAATACTTTTAAAATATAAGGCAGGTTGTGTCACTCCTCTGTTGAAAATGCTGGAGTAGTTTTCCATTTCACTCACAGAAAAAGGCTGATAGTTATACAGTGGCTTACAAAACAATATGGGTTCTGGATCTCCATTAAATTTCTAACTTCATCTCCTGATCTTTTTTGCTCACTCTACTCCAGTCATACTGGTCCTCTTGCTGGTTCTCAGTCACACCAGTCATATTCCTGCCTTGAATTCTTTGCTCTATTTGTTTCTGCTGTGTGAAATGTTATTCTCCTAAAATCCATCTTGCTAACCTCCTTATTTTCTTTAAGATTTTGCTTAAAGTCATCTGCTGAATAAGGCCTCCCCTGGCCACCCTACCTAATATAGGAAACTCTCCTCCTCAATGCCTGCATAGTCTTATTGATTTCCCATACTCTGTATTTTTCTATATATTTCATCTAAATATGCTATGTATTTAACTTGCTTATTTTACTTACTCATTTTTATTAGTTTTTTTTTTTTTTTTTTAGTAAAATGTGATCCCTATGATAAAATCTTTGTCTGATTTGCTGATATAGTCTGGGACCATAGAAGGGTGTGTGACATATGTAAGATGCTCCCAAACTTTTGAGGAATCCATAAATTAATAAATAGACAAATCTAAAAAGTATTTTAAGTGAAATAAGGTAAGTTGCAGAAAAACCCCTATTACATAATTCCACTTACATTGAACGGAATACAGGAGAACTATAAAATGTTATTTAGCAATTCATCCACATATGTTAAACTATGGAGTTTAACATATATGTTAAACTATTATTCTATGATAATCGTGGAAGTCAGAATAGTAGTTATTTTGGGGTACAGGAAGGGTAATGTAATTCAGGAGCTAGGCGTAGGTTACTTTAAAGATAAAGGGAGGTCCAAGATGGCAATATAAGAAGAGTCTGAACTCCCCTCCTTCTTGGATATAGTGACTATGTGCCTTCACATACAGCAATTCTTACTGAAGAAAACTAAGGGCTGACTGAATAACTTCTACATAATAGAGAATTGGAGAGACCACAAACAGAACAGCAGGAAAGACAAAGACCCCAGCCCTGACACTGAACTACAGTGGAGAAGGATACCACTGAGGGACTAAGAGCAAATTCATTTGCCCAGGAGCACAAAAAAAAGTCATGGTTTAAAAGGGTAGCTAGAACTTAAAGGAACCAGCCTTTGCATATCTGCCAAATGGAAGGCAACCTGTTGAATGTTCTTTGGAGTCTGAGGAGCTAGAGTACCATTGTTTATACTTCTCCTCCACCTTGATAACATAGACAGAAGCAGGGTCTGAGCACTCTGGCCAGCCTGATCCTTCAGACCTCTAGCCCATAGCAGGCCCAGATACCTTGGGTATGGGGGGTGGGGTGGGGAGCCACAGTTTAAAAACAACTAGAATATAATGGAACTAGTCCTAGAGGGATGGAAGGAATGCTTTCTGGAGTTGGAGGGAGCAGTGAACACCATGTTTCATTTCTGCCTACATCTTGATAGTACAGAGAGGAGCAGGTTATGAGTACTCTGTCTAGCTAGCTGCCTGAGCAAGCCTTGGGACCCTAGCCCACACTAGCCCCAGTTGTCCCCAAAAGGAGGCTCCAACCAACCATCTAAATTCCAGCCATCCCCAAAACGAAGCCCCAGTGCAGCACACACCAGGAAACCCTTGAACAATAACCCCTATAGCTCCAGCCATCTTGTTCTGGCAACAATAGGCACAAAGTATCCTGAGACAACCAAGCCTATACAGGCTTCTGTTCCTGCTATCCCACTGAGACCCCACCCTCCTACATCAAGCACCCTGAAACCCCCCCTGGCCTGAGTCTGTTTCAACTTTAGGTGTCCCATCATGGCACCCAAATGTAGAGTGCCCCAGGATCCCTACCCCATGCCTCCTACAATGCCAGCCATCCAGTCGAAACTGCTAGACACAAGCAGTTTGTGCAGGGTACATTACTATACAAAGGCATTCTCTCAAGACTAGGAAAAGTAGTTATTTTTTCTAATATATAGGAGTAAAAACAAAGAGTCAAACAAAATGGAATATCATCTAAAAGAAAAACAAAACAAAACAAAACTCAAAAAAAAAAAAAAAAACTAACAAAAAAAAAAAAGGAGATAAGCAATCTACCTGATAGAGAGTTCAAAGTAATGGTCATAAAGCTGCTCACCAGACTTGAGAGAAGAGTGGATGTACTCAGTGAGAAGTTCAACAAAGAGAGAGAAAATATGAAAAAAGAACCAATCCGAGTTGAATACTACAATAACTGAAATGAGTACACTTGAGGGAATCAACAAGAAAATAGAGGATGGAGAAGTACAAGTCTGTGAAATGGAAGACAAGATACTGTAAAGCACCCAAACTGAACAACAACAACAACAAAAAAAACAAAAACAAGAATTTATGAAAGGGGGATAGGTTAAGGGATCACTGAGACATCACATGTACTAACATTCACATTATAGGCTTTTCAGAAGAAGGGAGAAAGAGAAAAGGTGAGAAAACTTATTTGAAAAAACATTAACTGAAGATTTCCCTAATCAGAAAGTGAAGAAAGACCCCTAAAAGATGAACCCAAACATATCCATACCATAACACATAATAGTTAAAATATTAAAGATTAAATACAAAGTTTAAAAGCACAAGAGAAAAGCAACTAGTTACCTACATAAGACCTCATAAGGCTATCAGCAGATTTTTTAGCAAATCTTCTGGTCAGAAGGGAGTGGTAGGATACATTCAAAACACTAAAAGAAAAAAAAAACACTACAACCAAGAATATTCTTCTGGCAAGGTTATTATTCAGAGTTGAAGGATAGAGAGTTTCCCAGACAAAACAAAAGTTAAAGGAGTTCGCCACCACGAAATTGAGCTTACAAGAAATGTTAAAGGGACTTCTTTAAACAGATGTGAAAAGATCCATGGTTATGACCAGAAGTAAATACACACATACACACACAAAAGAGTTTCCCAGACAAACAAAAGTTAAAGGAGTTCACCACCACTAAACTGAGCTTACAAGAAATGTTAAAGGATCTTCTTTAAACAGATGTGACATAGATCTATGGTTATGACCAGAAGTAAATACACACATGCACAAACACACAAAAGGAAAATACATACACACACACACGAAAGAAAATCATTAACAAATAAAAACATACAGTAAAGCTAGTAAATCAATCACTTATAAAGCTAGTATGAAGGTTAAAAAAGAAAGGTAGTAAGATCAGTTATATCTAAAAGATAAATAAGGAACACACAAAATTTTTTAAAAAGTAAAATATGGTATCATATACATAATACAAGGACTGAGGAGGGGCACCTGAATGACTCAGTCCGGTTCTTGATTTCAGCTCAGGTTGTGATCTCAGGGTTGTGTGACTGAGCCCTGAGTTGGCTCCATACCCAGCAAGGAGTCTGTGTGAGATTCTCTCTCTCTTTCTCCCCTCCTGCCCTTCCTACCCCCACTTCCCAAGTGCATGCTCACTCTCCCAAATAAATAAGTAAGTCTTAAAAAATAAAAAGTGGAGTGGGGAGTAAACAAGTAGTACTTTTAGAATGTGTTCAAACTGAAGCAATCATCAACCTAATATAGACTCCTCTACATGTTATAGATGAGCTAACATTACCACAAACCAAAAATCTATTATAGATGCACAGAAAAATAAAAAGAATGAAATCCAAGCATAACACTAAAGAATCATCAATCACAAGAGAAGACAGAAGAAGAGAGTAATAGAGAACTACAAAGAAAAATCAAAACAATTAACAAGACTGTCAATAAATACATACCAATCAATAATTACTTTAAATTTCAGTGGTTTAAGTGTTCCAATTAAAAGACACAATGTAACTGAATTGAAAACAAAAAAAACCAAGATCCCATCTGACGAGACTCCCTTCAGACCTAGAGACATAAACAGACTGAATGGGAGAATACAGATCCATGATAATGGAAGTGGGGGGAAAAAAGGCCAGGATATCAATCCTTATAACAGACAAAATAGGTTTTAAAACAAAGGCTGTAACAAGGGACAAAAGAATTTTACATAATGATAAAGAGAACAATCCAGCAAGAAGATATAAAAATTATGAATATCTATGTACCCAACATAGGAGCATTGAAATACATAGAGAAAACATTAACAAGTATAAAGGGAGAAATTGACAGTAATTCATAGAGGGAGGCAAACCATAAGAGACTCTTAAGCATAGGAAACAAACTGGGGGTTGCTGTAGGGGTGGGAGGCAAGGGAATGGGGTAACTGGGTGATGGACATTAAGGAGGGATGTAATGAGCACTGGGCATTAAAAGACTGATGAATCACTGACCTGTATCTCTGAAACTAATAATATATTATACATTAATTAACTGAATTTAAATTTTAAAAAGTAGGAGAAAGGCACCTGGGTGGTTCCGTGGGTTAAGTCTCTGCCTTCAACTGGGTCATGGTCTCAGGGTCCTGGGGTCAAGCCCCACATTGGGCTCTCTGCTCAGTGGGGGGCCTGCTTTCCCCCTCCCCCTCTGCCTGTCTCTCTGCCTACTTGTGATCTCTCTCTGTGTCAAATAAATAAATAAAACTTTAAAAAAGTGGGAAAAATAAAATTTTAAAATACAATAATATTGGGAAAAGGAGGGAGGGGAGAGGGAGGGAGAAAGGATTTTCTGACTGTCATTTGTTCACTGATGTAAGTTTTATTCAACATAGTACTACAAGTCCTAGCTGAAGCAACAGACAAGGAAAAGAGATAAAAGGTATACAAATTATAAAAGAAGTACAACTGACACTATTTGCAAATGACATATATAGAAAACCCATATATAGTGGAGTCTTTATGGTTTTCTATATGTAGAAAATGTACATTTCTATATGTAGAAAACCATATAGACTATATAGAAAACCATAAAGACTCCACCAAAAATCAGATAAAATCAATTCAGTAAAGTTGCAGGATACAAAATATGCAGGAATGTGCTGCATTTCTCTACACTAAAAATGAATTGGCAGAAAAAGAAATTAGGAAAACAATCCGATGTACAGTTGTACCAAAGAGAATAAGATACCTAGGAATAAACTGAATCAAGGAAGTGAAAGACCTACATGATAAAAACTATAAAACATTGACGAAAGAAACTGAAAATGAGAGAAACAAGTGGAAAGATATTTCATACTTAATGAATTGAAAGAATTGATATAATTTAAATGTCCATATAACCTGAAGTAATCTATAGGATTAATCCCTATTTATTTATTTATTTTAAACATTTTATTTATTTGAGAGAGAGAGAGAAAGTGAGATGGGAGAAAGTCAGAGGCAGAAGCAGACTTCCTGCAGAGCCGGGAGGCCAATGCAGGACTCAATCCCGGGACTCCAGGACCATGACCTGAGGTGAGGTCAATTGCTTAACCAACTGAGCCACCCAGGTTCTTGGATTAATTCCTATTTAAATGACGAGAATATTTTTCAGAGTTAGAACAAATAATCCTAAAATGTGTATAGGACCAGAAAAGACCTCAAAGAGTCAAAATGATCTTAAGAAAAAAGAGCAAATCTGGAGGTATTATCATCCTGAATTTCAAATATACTAAAAAGCTCTATGAATCAAAATAGTATGGTACTGTTACAAAAAAAAGACACATAGATCAGTGAAAAAGAATAGGGAGCCCAGAAGTAAATCTGTGCCTATATAGTCAATTAATTGAGAGCAATGGAGAAAAGGATACATAATGGGGGAAAATCAGTCTGCAATGATTGATGCTGGGGAAACTGGACTGCTACACGCAAAAGAATGAAACTGGATTACTTTCCTATATCATACACAAAAATAAACTCAAAATGGATTAACGACTTAAATGTGAGTTCTGAACCATGAAGCTCCTAGGGAAAACATAGGCAGTAATCTCTTGGACATCAATCTTAACAACATATTTATGGATGTCTCCTTAGGCAAAGAAAACTAAAGCAAAAATAATATTGAAACTACTCCAAATTAAAAATCTTTTTTCCCAGCAAAGAAAACCATCAACAAAATGAAAGGGCAACCTAGCTAATGGAGATTATTTTCAAATTATATATTCAATAAGGGATTAAGATCCAAAATATATAAAAACTCACACAATTTAACACTAACCTCTCCTCTCCCACAGATAATCCAATCGAAAATGGACAGAGGACCTGAATAAACATCTTTTCAAAGACATACAGATGCCCAGCACATACATGAAAAGATGCTCAACATCATTAACCTCATGCCAGTCAGAATGGCTAGTATCAAAATGACAAGAAAAAACAAGTGTTAGTGAAGATAGAAGGGGAACACTCATACACTGTTGGTAGGAATATAAATTGGTATAGTCACTGTGGAAAAACATATGGAAGTTTTTCAAAAAATTACAAATATAAATACCATCAGTCCAGTAATTCTAGTAGAGGGTATTTATCTCAAAAAAATTAAAGCACTAACTTAAAAAGATATATGCATCTCTATGTTTACTATGTCATTATTTACAATAGCAAAGACATTGAAGCAACCCACATGCCCATTAATAGAAAAATGGATAAAGAAGATGTGTTTTATACACACACATACACACACACACAAATATTACCCAGCCCCCCCCAAAATGAGATCTTATCATTTGCAATAATATGGATGGGCCTGGAGAGTATTATTCTAAGTGAAATAAATCAGACAAAGACAAATACCATTTGATTTCACTTATATGTGGGATCTAAAACTCAAAGGAAACAAAGAAAAACAGAAACAAACTCATAAATACAGAGAGCACACTGGTGTCTGCCAGAGGGAAGGAGAGTGGGTAGTAGATGAAATAGGTGAAGGGGATTAAGGGGTACAAAATTTCCCATTTTAAAATAAGTAAGTTACAGAGATGAAAAGTAGAACATAGGTAATATAGTCAGTAACATTTAAATAACTTTGTATGGTGATAGATGGTGACCACACTTATTGTGGTGAACACTGCATAACTCATAGCATTGTCAAATCAGTATGTTGTACACCTAAAACTAATGTAAACACTCTATTTCAACCATAATTAAATAATAAAAGTTTTTTAATAAAAATAAGTAATATGTAAAGATGGAGATGATATTCTAATACCTGTTTAATTAGAAGGCAAAAAGATATTTTTCTTCTTTCATATACATTAAGCCATTAGTGAAATAATAGATTAATTTCTAATTTGGATATTTAGTAGTATGAAACTGAATGAGGATGCTGAGAAGATGATATATTAACTCATCCATTTATTTACTGAATAAATAGTTACTCAGCATGTTATATATTACTGTTATATATTAGTGTTATATATATTGGTGCTAAGAATATCTATGGAAAATTTTAAAAAACAACAACAACAAAAACTAAAAAAACAAAACAAAACCTGCTTTGCCTTCCCAGAGTTTAAATCTAGTGTGGGAGATTAATAATAAAGAAATAAATAGATGGCTATGTATTCTATCAGATATTGAAAAGTAGAATAGAGGTGGTATTTTACATATGAAAATCAGTAAAGTCCTCACTGAACTGAAACTGGAGAAACAAGGAAATTCAAATCATAGAGAGATTTTGGGAAAATTATTTTAGGCAGGTAGAAAAGCTGCTGGGCATATCCTGACTTGAAAGTATTCAGGGAATAATGAGATGGCCTATGTGAATCAAGAACCCAGAAGTGAAAGAACAGAGCTGTAGAATACGAGACCAAGCTGTATTTTAAAGGCTTTACATTGTACTCTAAATTAGATGAGAAGACCCTGGAGGTTTTGATCAAAGGACTACTAAATTAAAATGTTTAAAAATGGAGCCATCTGGCTGCTGTGTTAAGAATTGACTATAGGCAGATGAAGATAGAATGAGGAAGACCTGTTAGAAGACCATTGCAGTAATCCAGGTAAGAGACCAGGGCATGGACCAGGGTACCAGGGTATCACAGTATAGGTGGCGAGATATTGTCAGACCCTAGGCTTATTTTGAAATTTTGTCTGATGGGTTGGTTGTGGGTTGTAAGAAAAAGAGATGAGTCAAGGATAGCATAAAAGTTTAAAACCTGAGCAATGGAAACAAAGCTATTTAGTGAGATAGGGAGACCATGAGAAATGTCTTAGTCTATTTGTGATGCTATAACAGAATACCATAAACTGGGTATTCTGCTTATAAAGCCAATGGAAATTTATTTCTCACAGTTCTGGAGACTGGAAGCCTGAAACTCAAGGTACTGGAAGATTCAGTGTCTGATGAAAGACCTTTTCTGGTTCAGAGGTAGCCACATTTTTACTGTGTCTTCATATGGTAGAAAAAACAAAGGAGATCTCTGGGGCTTCTTTCTATAAGGATACCAATCCCATTTGTACTAATCTGTTCTCAAAGGCCCCAAACCTCCATATACCATCACATTCGAGGAGTATGTTTCAACATAAAAATTTTTGAAGGGATAGGGCCATTTATTCACAGCAAGGAAAATTCAGGTTCAGGAAAATTCAGGTTCAAATATTAAATTTGAGACATAAAGTAGATTAAGTACTTGGATATACAATCCTGGTATTCAAGGAAGAAGTCTAGAGATGACATTTCATGAATCATCAGAAAACAGACTTGGTGGGGAAAATAGACTGGGAATGGAAGGATTAATCTCAGGCATCTGTTTAGACAGAGTATTTTCAAGGAGCCTGGAGGCCTTTCAACATTTGAAGACAGAGAGTTGAGGAGAAATCAGCAAAGCAGTCTGAGGATGACTAGTTCAGGAAGAGGACCAAAAGAAAGTGCAGGGTTCAGTCCCAAGGCTAGGGTAAAGTGTTTCACAAAGAAATGAATGATCAACTATGTCAAATGACGCCATTATGAAAAAATAAATAAAAGATTTAAAATTGGCCCTGGAGTAACATAAGTGAGACTGGGAAGAACTGTTTTAGTGGAATACTGAGAGTAAAATGAATATGAGTAGAAGGACAAAAATGGTGAATATAAACATTAGAAAGAGAAGCAATTCTTACTTTCAATAAAAAATATCTGAAATCCCCTTTAAGTGAGATAGGAAGGTTAACTCCTAACATTTCTTGATCATGCTTATAATAGTCATACCTTTATTTGGTCCCTGGCACCCTGGGTGGTTTGAATCAATAGTTCATAAGAGTATATTGTAAGTCAACTGGGTTTGCTCACGATGAGTAGAATATTTTACAGTCTACTTTTCATTTGCTTCTCTCTATAGAATCAAAATATTCTTGAAATGTTCAATTCCTAAGAATCCACCAGGGGATTAGGCACCAGTTTCCCTTTGGAAACTTCAGCCATCAGCCTTGTGAATCAACTTCTGGCTATAACAGAAACAATGCTTCAGTTGCACAGCTGAAACCAGTTGGAGAAGAGATCTTGAACGTATTGTTCTTTTCAAGGATGTTCAAGAACCAGTTACTGCTCTCATAATCTTTCTTCCAAGACATAAAGTATTCAAAGAGAAGATATTCAAAGAGAAGATATTTTTACTACATGTAAATTTATAATCAATTGTCTTTTGAAAAGAGACTGAGCATGCTGTGCCTAAGATAGACTACACTGGTTTCAAGAACTCCATATTTGTGAATTCCGTAAAAGTGGAAGCTGAAACTTTTTCTTAGCTTTTTTATAGCATTATCAACTTTATCTGTCACTAACTTTCTACTTAGATTCCTTAACAACCCTACTGATTCTTTTCCTGGTTGTTTGCTTCTTTTATTGATTTCTCTTTTCCAAAGCCATAGGCAGTACCAAACACAACAAACAATTTAAGGTCTTTATTTGTCTCCTGAGTCAAACAGTTTAAAACCGATCTGATGATATTATCTCTTCAGCCCATAAACTTCATAGTGGGCCTCAACAACACAACTTTATGTTTTCAGAGCATAATCTCATTCTGATTTCTTCTATGTTGCCATACAAGACCCCACCTTCATTGCCCACTGTTCTGTCAATTTCAGATTTGCTAAACAGAGGCATACTAGCATTCATTAGCTTTAATTACCCACATCATGCATTCCTATGCATTTGTTCCATAAAAATACATTAAATATAATCAAAGCTTCCTTTACTGTGGTGTGCCACTGTAAAGGTTGTTTGAGGTATTGTTTATTCACATTTAGCTATATCCTCAGGGTTGTCATTTGTTATCCTACAGAGTTCAGTAATGTTCTAATTCTCTAGCTGTTTTTTAACGACATGAGGATTTTTCTAGATTCTCTTTATGTTTGTAAATTGGCAATAATAAATTTTATCTAACAATAAAGCTAATACTTTATCAAATATATTTTATGTATCCCTTCACATCTAGCTGCTGCTGAATTTTTTGATAAAGACCCCCCCCCCCAATTGTAAACTCTATCTCATGAGAATTATTTTTATTTTCATTACAAATGGCATAAAGAGTTTTCAAAATTTATTGGACTAGGGCTAAAGGTCTTCTTGGACTTAAAATTCTTTTGTATACTGGACTATAGATCATATACCAAGCAAGGAACTGGTGATAAAGCAGTGAACCAGACAGACACAGATCCTGCTCTCACAGATCATTAATCAGATATGCAACTACTAGAATAGATAGAGGGGATAATAGCAGAAGTACATCTTAGGCTTGAATATTTTTCTATCCCTCATTCTTGTGCCCCTCCTAACTCAATGGTGGAGTGTAGTTCAACTGGGATTTATATTTTGTGCACTACAGAGACTTATATTAAAAGAATGAAACACAGAATAAATGTTTCATTAGCAGTAGGTATCTTTAAGTCTAAGAGCTTGTGAAAGAACAGAGGCAACAAGCCAAATACAGCCCTACTAAGGTTAGAATTTTGCTCAGTATTAGATCTATTGGCATTATATTATTGGAATCCAAAAGGGATACCTTTAGTATAAAAGCTTTCCATGCTATGGAATCCTCATATTTCACCTTTCCTCCTGATATTATTTTGAACCTTTATACCAACTTTTGCCTCTGAGACATAGGAATGTTAAAAGTAACTTGGTCGCAATGACTCTCCAGTAAATCTACTTTCTTTAATTTGCTGTGTAGAGCAAATGTGGACATATCCCAACCACTATAATTACCCTGAATCCAATTTTTCTTTTGTAGAATTTGTGGAGGTTTATGGGTAGAGAAAATTGTGATATATTACTAACTCATGGTGTACTGTATGTTTGCTTGGGGTTATAATATGCCAGACCAAGAAGTGATACATGAAGGCTAGATAAGCCTGCACACATGAGATAAGGGATAGCCCAAAGGTAAGATGAAAGATGCAATTAGATGTGTCATATGCACAGAAAACATCTACAATATATATTTTGTATAATTCACAGAAAGCATCCAGAACACAACATTCAGGAGTTTCAGGAAAGGAAAGCACAACAGGTACTGGCTTTCAGGGCAAGATACCTATTCTGGTACCAACATAATGGCTTTGCCTGAAGGACCTGGTTGAGACCTATTAACTAAAATACAAGACAGACTTAGAAGGAAGAGAACAAATGATGTAAAAGGAAATAGCAGTGAAACTGAATGGATTCTGAACCAATGCCTAAAATTCGTATCCCATTTTCCTATGACAGAGGTAAACACTTCCACAATAGGAAAGTGTTAAAGTGCACCAATTTCTATAATTAGGCAATTAGAGATTTAAGATAAGTAAAATTCAGAGGTTATTAAAAAAAAAACAAAAACAAAAGCAAACACCTCGGAGGTGACCTTGAATTAATGCCGCTAGTCTTCATAACAGACAAGACTGAGCAATTTTTGTTATAGAATTGCCTGAATGGCTGTCAGTACATGGTATCGACATAAAATTTCTTCCCAATTTCAAGTGATCAGAGATATGTCATAGCACCAATAACTGCAATTACATAAGAAAGACTTTATTAGAACAACTTCCAGTCTACTTTTATTTTTTATTTTTTTTTAAATTTTTTCCAGTCTACTTTTAAACCTTTATAAATCTATATGTGATTTCAGCAAATACTAACCTGATTCAATCAAACCATATCCTCCACAAATTCTAAAGGGTTTGAATAAACTAACATTTATTTGAAATAAGTCATCTCTCTCTTTTCTGAAACTGGAGTAGTTTCTCTTTTGGTCCTTCCTGACTTGACATTTTCATTATTCACTTTTGGACACTTGTTTATCCACTTTTTCTCAATTTACTTTTTATTTATAGATCATATCAAGTTTTAGAGTCTAGAGTGCTTTGAATATAGTGACTGATTATATTTCCGTTCCTGGAAAAAAATACTGGGTATGCCAGTCACAATTCTATAAACTTGTTTATCCTTCAAGGAGAAATATTTGATCTTATCATATCCTGAAATTTATCTTTTTAATTTACAAATGATTACAGATAGCTAAGCTTCTACTCTAGGGATTTGATGATGTCTCTACTTAGTAAAGACCTACTCTTTGATTCTTTATCTGTTTTCCCATCAATGAAACATGCTACCTTTATTAAAGTAAATACAACACATTAGCACAAGATTGATATAACTCATTTAGTGAATTCAATGAAACTGAAATTCGCCTTTTACTGCTATTTCCTTCCATGTTTTTTAAATGTTTCCTAAAAAAAGGAAAGAAAAAAGAGTGAAAATAATAATGCTTTAAAAAAAAACTGAACATTTGTACAATCTAGTCTGTGATTTTTCATCCTTGAGTATTAAGTTCATTTTCTTAATTGTTATCTTTATATGCTTATAAAAATGATATCCAAATTCTAAACATTTTAAAGTTTGCTTTTGCCTTATTTTTTCCCTTTCGAGATAGTATAATCCTATTGTAACTTTTAAAATAATAATTTCAAATTTACCTTTACATGAGTAAGAATATTTAATGTTTTCAAGTACTATTTCTATTGATTATACTGATTGAAAAAAGAAAAATTTGCTCTAGCCCCCAAAGACTTGTGCTTTATCTTAAGTATGCTGGACTCTCACAAAGGACTTAAATTCTCAGAAGAATCCTATAATCGGATTGTGAATTACTATGTTTAAACTGCCTCAAGGGTCAATCTAATCCATCATGTAAAAATACTTTGTCTTTTAAATGGAATATGTGTAAAACCTAGTGCTGGTCATTTGAGAGATTTCTAAATTTTACTTCAGTGATTGTTTGTCCAATATTGAGTTCTATCATGTCCAAATGGAGTCAGGGGAATGCCCACTTCTTCTAAAATGAAAAGAGCTCATTTTTATAATAAATGTAATAATAATAATAGGTGTTCTGGAGCAAGCTGTACCAGCTTGCTGGAGTCAATGGTATGCATTTCCTGCTGACTCTTCATTCAGAAACAACATATTGGTAGCTTAGAACAGGCCATGTCGGGACTATTTACAGCACAGATCCACAAATCCTACAAATAAGGTCTTTTGTTTTTGAAGAGCAAGTTGTTAAATATTTACACTCTTGATAAAACCTCAATACCAAAGTATACAAAATATAAATGTATAATAAAAAAGGTAAAACTTCCCCTGAAATTTTACCACCTAGAGATTAGATCTGTTCTTATCTTAGTGTATATAACTTTCTAGAATTTCATATAATAAAAAATTCTACATTAAAGGGGAAAAGTGCAAACTCTAATGAAATAATTGATTCAGACAGTGGGAAAACTCCAGTAGCCAGAATTGTAATACAGTTTCCAAGATTTTTCCTCCCTGATGTACAAACCCTATATAACTTCCTCTACTTAATTTTGGTAAGTGTTAATGATTATGCTAGAAATACTCCCGTTGTGCTTAATAATCAGATGAGTTTGAGTTAATCCAAAGGGAGATAATCCTGGATGACCTAATGTAGTCAGATGAGCATTTTAAAGAAGGTGAAATATCAGAGAGTTCTCCTGATGGCCTGGAAGAAGGAAAAAACAGCCATGCTGTCAACTGTCTATGGAGGGAGCTTATAGCACAGACTTAAGAGCAGCCTCTAGAGAGGTAAGAGAGATTCCCTAGACAACAACCAGGAAAAGAGAGAGAGAGACCTGAAAAAACAAGAGACAACAATCACAAGGAATCTATTCTGCCAACAATGTGAATGATCTTGGAAGAAGACACCAAACTCCATTCAAAATCTCAGTCCTGTTCAATATCTCAATTTGGGACTCTGAGCAGAAAACTCAATTATACTGTGTCAACAGAAATTACGAAAGATTAGATGAATCCTGGGTTAAGTGGCTAAATTTGGAATAATTTTTTTGACTTAGTAATAGAATACTAGTATACTCTATAAGGAATATTTCAAATATTTTTAGAAAATGGTGACTTGGGCGGAATAAATGAAGTGGAGTCAAACCACAGGTAAAGATTTCAAGGATGTATCTTTATGTTCCTCTTGAGGAAGAATAAGAGGTTCCTGGGTCTAGGCCTGTATAAATAGGCCAAGGAACCCAATATGGCTCTTTAAGGTTGAATAGGAAGTGGCACAATCTCCTGGCACTTGGATTCCGAGGAGTGAAATGGAATAGGAGACAGAGAGTGGACCTCGGCCTGACAGAATTCAGCTCTGCTGATAAAAATCAGTGCCTTAGGCTTAGTTTCAGGGATGCTAGTAAAAATTGGCCATGGGAACTCTTACTTCCTAAAGGTTCTTCATGAAAAGCCCAATGTTTAAGCTTGGAACAGAGGTATCTAAGTCACCACAGTTACAATATCTGAAAAGAGCTTGCTGTCATGGACCAGGAACTCAAACTAGACTTTAAAATTCTGAAATCAATATTTATTCCTTGAGGACTTTTGCTTGCAAGAAGTAAAAGCTACTATAATGAAAATAGTTGAAGGCAGATGGAACACCATTTTTTTTCCCAATATCCAAATTCTCCAGTTTTATTACATGATTTGATACAAGGCAAGGACAGTAAACCCTGAAGAAATGTTGGTATCAGGGTTTTCTTCTAGCTAGTTGTATAGTTTAATTTTAAATATACAAATAATGAAGTGACCTCTAGTTTCATGGAGCAACTTACATTTATGAATTCATAATTTTGTAACTTGTTTTCTTAACTTAAAATCCCTCCTGTAGTGGATATATGCTAATATTTCCTTTAGAATATGTTTTCCAAAGTAAATTAACTTGGACAAAATGTGGAAACACTTTCAAACTTTAGATATGTATGGCCAAATTGCCTTTAGGAAAAATGGCATTAAAATTATACAACACATCAGTAATGCACATTTTATAGTATCATCACTAGCACTAAGTACCATGTGCTTTGTTATTGTATAGGTAGTATTACACATTTTATGGCTTAAATTGGCTGTTCTTAGATAATTTGATATAAGTAATACACTTAATGTTAATTTCCTTTTCTAAGAAATCTAGTGAGGCATTTGTTTTCCTTTTACCAATTTTTCAGATTTTTGCCCAAGTAGTAAATATTTTTATAAAATAATTTTAGCTATTTATGAAATCATTAAACAAAGCAATAAGAAAATAATATTATTGGCAATATTTTCCTGAATATGACCATTTATTCTTCATAATAAATGAAGAATATAATGTCCTAGGATATAACTATATCCATAAAACATGCCAACAAATTTTGTGTTGTGAAAAACAAAGTATGTTTAAGTGTATATATTTACAATGTACAGAGAGAAAGAGAGAGACAAAATATGCAGAGATATTTTTGTTTACTAACTCTAAGGCAGCAAGAGGCATATTTTTTTAAAATAATAAAATAGCACTGGGTGTGGTGAAAAAATAATGAATACTGTTTTTCTGAAAATAAATAAATTAATTTATAAAAAATATAATAAAATAATAATAAAATAAATTTGAATGGATAACTAATCAATAACATAATTTAATAGCTATGAAATTTTTGGTAATTTGTGAGACTCTGGCAAATCTACTTGGCATCATTAAAGCTTATGCATCTAGAACTTGGTATGGGATATCTGGGTGGCTCAGTCAGTTGAGAGTCTGAATCTTGATATTGGCTCAGGTTGTGATCTCATGGTTGTGAGGTGAGCCCTGTGTCATGTCTGCTCTTGGCAAGGGGTCTCTTTGGATTCTCTCTCTCCCTCTTCTTCTGTTACTCTCCCTGTTCACTCTGCTTTCTCTCTCTCACTCTCTCAAATAAATAAAATCTTAAGAAAAAAAGAGAGAACTTTGTGTAGACCTTTGTCCCATCACTCTATCCTGACATGTGAGAGGCAGCCCTGTTAACTCTGTAAAAATAGTAGAGGGAGAATCCCTTATGTCAATGGGTGAGTCATCAATATCAATGCCTTTACACAAGCCAAAATAGGAATAGTTGTTATTGGTTGAGGTCTGTGAGCCAGAGAAAGGGGCTGAATTATGCCTTTTATTAAATTGATGTTCATCATATTTTATGGGTAGTTCTTCCAGTTACATCTACTTGTTTTTAATATAATTAGAATAAAGTAAAAAAAAAAAATGGATGTGATCTTGATATTTTGAAGAGATTAAATAAGCAGCAGAGATGCTAACTCATCAAGGAAGACTGGAGTGGGGCATATTGAGTTGAATGAGACTGATCTAGGCCCATATTCTGGTTTCTCATTTTCAGATGAAAAAATAATAGTAATTTCTAAGGAGTAGGGAATGGTTTATTGCATTACAAAGTCATCAGTTAAACTTTGAAAAAAAAAAATGGCCCTAAACAAAGTGTTATTATTTCTCTACCTATATATGAACACACACAAAATTGATTAGTTTAACCATTACTAGCCATAGAAAGAAATGTGGAAGGTACAAGGTCCTGGTCAAAATGGCTGATCTGGATGAGACAGAAAGTGTATCTAGCCTGGAACCAGCAAGGCAGATCACTCTGGAGCAGTAAAAAAGAGTCTCAAATAGAACTAGAAGTAAATTAATCTCTCCCAGTAACCTCCTATCCCTGTGTTATGATAACACATTAGTTTTTATTATCATAAATAAGCTTTGATTTTTCCTCTGGTTAGGATTCTATATTTAGGTTGTCTCCCATATAAAGAATTAAAATAATTTGTGAAAATACAATCTGAATCAGCAACAGAAATTCTTAAAATGGGAAGTGGATAGAATATATGGCTTAAATGAAATTCCAGACAGAAATAAGACTTAATTTTTTTTCTTAAATAAACTTGTCCAGAATACAAATGTTATGGCAGGATGAACCTAAAAGGAGGCCTCTTTGAATAGTACAAATCCACTTTAATTTCATACCACCTGTCTTATACTGAAACTGTCTTGATGGTAATGGCTACATGAAAGAGCATACAGTGGTGTGGTAGATTTATTATGATGGCAAATATTCATTCACACACACTTGTCCTCTTTACCCTTGTAGTATACATTCTATCCCACTGATTCTGGGCATAATTAGTCATATATTTTTATGAATGGAATGTAAGTAGATTTGACATACACTACAACCTAGTGGAAATTTTACATGCAGAGTTTGTCTTACTCTTTTGCTAATTCCTCCTGCCAAAGAAGGAGCATGTCCTAAATAGTATCAAGGCAGAGGATCATAGGGAAAAAGGTAAAAATGAAACAAGACAAAACCAGAGAAGGAGACAAATCATAATAGACTCTTAATCTCAGGAAAGGAAATGAGGGCTGCTGGAGTGGAGGGGCATGGGAGGGATGGGGTGGCTGGGCAATGGACATTCGGGAGGGTATGTATTATGGTGAGCGCTGTGTATTGTGCAAGATACATATACCTGTACCCCTAAAACAAATAATACATTATATGTTAATAAAAAAACACGTGGAAATAAAAAAAAGTAGTATCATCTTTTTCAGGCTTGGTCTTAAAATAAATTTACTGAGGAGGGCAAAGCTGAATGAAGTAGAATTACAGCAACCACAGATAACTTGAAGTCACCACCACCTATAGAGGCAAAGATTAAATGTCTGCTCTAAAACACTTAGAGTCTAGATTGTTTATTTAGCAGCAAAGCTGACAGATACAAGGGAGAATTTAAACACTGGTTAAATGTTTAAATATTTTATTTTTAGTTTTTTAATAAATTTATACACTTTTACCCATTTCTCTCATCCCTTAACTGCTACTCTGACACCACTATACAGAATAGATTTATTTTCTAAACTCTATCAGTGTTTTTCTTTTTTTTAAATTTTTGATTTTACATATAAATCATATGGTATTTTTCTCTGACTTTTTTCACTTAGCACAATGTCCTCAAGACCCAAAGGCATTATTGTATTTTATGGCTGAATTATATATTATATATATATATATATATACACACACACACACACACACACACACATACACACACACACACACATACAATATGTTAATACATATTGTTATATTATTGTGTTATTATAATAATATATATAATATGCATTATTTATCCATTAATCCATTAATGAATACTTAGTTTGTTTCCATATCTTGGCTATTATAAATAATGCTACAATGAACATGCGGTTGATATATCTTTTCAAGTTAGTGTTTTCCTTTTCTTTGGACAAATACCTAAAAGTGGAATTGCTGGATCATGTGGTAGTTCTATTTTTAATTTTTTGAGGAACAACCATACTGTTTTCAACAATGTTGCACCAGTTCACATTCCCACCAAAAGTGCATAGATTCCCTTTTCTCCACATCCTAGCCAACACTTGCCACTTATTCTTTTGATAATAGCCATTCTAATAGTTGTAAAAGGATATTTCACCATGGTTTTGATTTGTATTTTCTCTAATGATTAATAATGTTGAGCATCTTTTTATTGTACCTTTTGACCTTAGAAAAATGTCTACTCAGATCTCTCCAATTTTTAATCAGATTGGTCATATTTTTGTTATTCAGTTGTATGAGTTCTTTTATATTTTTGCTATTGACCCCTTATCAGATATATGATTTGAAAACATCTTCTCCAACTTATTAGGTTGTCTTTTAACTTTGTCAGTTGTTTCCTTTGCTGTGTAGAATCTTTTCATATATAGAATGTAGTGTGTGTATATATATATATATATATATATATATATACACATATCTCATATGTATAATGTAGCTATATATAATATGCATATATATATATATCATATATCATATATATACAATGTAGCTCCACTTTTTTTGTTGTTGCTTTTGCTTTTGGACTCAGATTCTGTTTTTGTTATTGTTGTTGTTATTGTGATTCCATACAAATTTTAGGATTTTTTTTATTCTATACTTTTGAAAAATGCCATTGAACTTTTGATAAAAATTACACTGACTTTGAAGTTTGCTTTGAGCAGTGTGGACATTTTAACAATACTAATTCTTTCAATCTTGAAGCACAGAATCTGTTTTCACTTATTCATGTCTCCTTCCACTTCTTTCATTAATGCCTTGTAGTCTTCCAATACATAGATCTTTTTACCTCTTTGATTAAAATTATTCCCAGGTATTTAGTTTTTTTTCCCAATATTTATCAACCTACCATGACTTCTAATTAGCTCTGAAACTCAAAGTTGAATAAATGTCCTTCAAGAGAATAATGAGCATATGCAGATTAGTACTAACAATGACTCTGTTCATTAATTAACAACTTTATTCAAGTCACCTCCAGGCTAATTTTAGGTACTTCAAGAAAGTTTTATGACTTTGAAATTGTACAAACATAGAATCCCTAAATTCAAATTATATCATAATTTTTTTAGATTAGAAATGTTTAAATAGGAAGATTTCAAGAAAATCCAGTCAAATTTCAAAATAAACTATAAGAACATGTGCAAAATCAAGCAGTTGGCATTAATCTGAACAGGGTCTCAGATTTTGTTTCCAGCTACATTATTTGCATTAATTATGTACTGTCAGTTTATTTGTCATGCATGAGAACCAAGAGATACCAATCCAAATGTGTATCATAATTGTCCTTTCAGAAGCAAAAAACATTCCATAGCAAATATTGTGAAAGATTAGCGTGGCCACTTTACCTTTTTGCTTGTGTGTTTGTGTTTAATCTCATTTTTCCAAATTCAATGTTGAACAGACACACAATACCATTACTTCATGAATTTGACTTTTCAATTTGTTCGATAAAGTTGATACTATGCATACTAGATATTTTCAAAAAAGTTTTTGAGGCTTGTGATTTCTTCTTTTCCAAAAATGTTACACATTTCTAGGTGTTATTGTCTTGGGTCGTAAGATGACAACATTTTAAATGTGTCATTAAAATGCATCCTATCTGATTTGTAGACAGAATAAATATTCAAAGACTCTATCCATGTAATCCTATTAAAGCACACTTTGCAAGGAAATGTTTCGCATGCTCTTGAATCTTTGAAGCTCATGATGGTTGTAAGCTATGCTATAGCTCTGTTGTTAAATTTTCCCAAAGCAGTTAAAGCTAATGGCAGTAACAAATGAAATGCTGTAAATCCAGGAAAGCATCAAGCCTGCTTAATTCCTGAGGCATACATTTTAATCATTGGAATAGAATTTTTTCTGTTTCTTTAGCTAATCTCACTTTCCTTTGTTTCTCCCCAAGAGGATTTGATGTTTTGTTAAGAATGAAATCAATTACAATACGACTGCAATTTATAAGAGATTTAGGCCTAGACAGAAGTCACTAAGATGCAAGAAAGGTGTTTCACTCTGTTCTTCAAGCACTAGGGTCCCTCTCTCATTCTCTTTTCTCTCATTTGTTTGATTATTTTTTTCTGGTATTTTAATTGAGGAATTAATGGCAAATCAAGCAATGTAACATTGACATTCAGTTGTGACTTATTTTCTAAACGTCCTTTATTAAGCTAAAAAACTGCTTTATAGAATTTATATGGTTTAACTTAAGTTCATATGTGACTATATAGATTTGTTTCGCCTGTTAAAGCATTTGAATCATCACTATCATAATTCCCTGGGTTTCTTTTCTCCCCTTCCCCCAAAATACAGATTCCTTGGCTCTGACTAAAACTCACTCAAATAGAATGATTCATAACCCATGTATCTGGATATTAACAAGTTCTTCAAGTGACTCTGAAATTTGAGGACCCATTGCTATAAATAAAGTAGCCGAATACATACAATCACGGATATTTTTCACCTTCCCTTTTCACTTGGCTTTTTTGCTCTTCATTTCTCAATTTGATTTGCTACAACTATACCTTCAAAGTTGAGTTTCACCTTTCATCAACAGAATTACAGCACCGCTGGGTAAATCTAAAATAAATTAAATTTGTACCCTAAGGTACTAAGCCCTATTTTTTCTTGTTTCATTGAATTTGTTATGTTTGTTATGTTTCCAAATAGGAAATTCATTTGTTTCTCTTGTAGATTAGCAAACTTGTACTTACAGGATGTATTTTAGTGAGGGAAGAAATTGTCTGTACTGGGCTTTTAAGAACTTAAGTCCATTGCTTCCAAGAGAATGAAGATAATTTACTGAAGATTTATTAGGATATCTAAAATGATCAATATCTGGAAAGAAAAGAAAACCTATGTCAAAGATGAACTTGTTTCTTTCATATTTTGAAGAAAACTACATTCAAGCCCACAGCAGCATAAAAGGAAAAGTACGAAGCTATAAAATAGTAATAAAATAATGTATGCTGAAACATCATTCCCTACTGAGCAAATGGACAAAAACTTCAAACTACCTTGTATTATAGCCCAGTAATAAAGACTCATGTACACATGCACAACACAATTCAAGTTAAACTGGTGTTGACTTAATACAGTGTACATCATGCTAATAGACTAAAGTAATTTCCCAAATTTCTACCTAAATTACAACAAAAGAAAAGCATATATACTAGAAAATTTTATTCAATAAAGAGGATAAGCTCAAGAAACCTATCCAACTAGCTAAAAGTACATTCTACTATGTTGTAGTAATCCTGATATACAATCATGTGTGTGTATGTGTATAAAATCTACAAATTCTAAGAATTATCTGTAGAACTAAATTTTCAATGACTATGAGAAAGAATATAAAAATAATTTTGCATTGACCTAAGAAAAAAATTGACTGCTGAACTATTACCCTTGTATTTCAACTCTCAATTTTGATAAACAGCAATAACAGACCTCATCATGACCACTATTCTCCCTAGCTGGTATTGTCCTTTTAGATTTTCTGAATACTTCTCTTAGCTCTTTATTTTGTTTCTTTTGATGTAACTTATATAATCTTGAAATTATATAGGTCCCCACTGGCTCTTTCAGAATGCTTTATATCTGTACTATCATGGGAAAATTGTCATAGGGTGTTTATAAATACTTAAGCGAGAATGAGTTCATTTATTAATCTATCGATAATTAGGTATATGGAAGTAACATAAAAAATCTGAATCTCAATGCTTTTATTCCTAAATAAAAGTGTTTATCCCTTTCATCTCTAAATTTCCTTTCACCTCAAAAAGTATGTAATTCCATGAGGCAGTTTGAACTGCGACTGAAACAGCACTGATTTCCAGAAATTTCTCCCTTATATTATTAAGAATAAAGCTGGTCAACCATGATTTTCATTCTTTCTGGAGCAGTACTCAATAGGATCTTTTTAGACATAAGTAAGAGAAATCCATGTCAAACTGAATTTAGCAAATGAATAATTTATTGTCTCACAAAACTGATATGGCTTGAGCCAGGTGCTCAAATGATATTATTAGAATTATCTCTCTCTCTCCATCTTTCTGTTTTATTTTCCTCTGGCTTCCTTACGTTTTGAGAATGATTTCTCCAAATGGTAACAATGACCCAAGCAGCAATTCTGGCCAAATAGCCTTGTGGTTTATCAGCTCCTACAAAAAGAGGTAGCCTCTTCTCCAAAGCTTCCTGCAAAAGTCTGAGAATTGAGTCTCATTGGCTTGTACCCCTTTCTGACTAATTACTCTGGCTACCATAGGAAGAGATAGTGCTTATAAAAAATATACTTATTGGCTATGCCTAGGTAGAATATAACCCCAGCAGCAAGGAGTTAAGATAACCCCCAATTTAAACAGAGGCAGTCTGATTCACCAAAGGAAAACTGGTGTGGTTCTACCAGAAAAACAGAAACTATAGGATAAGTAGGTAAAAACAAAAGCTGTCCAAGTATTCTCTCCAACACTTAATGACACCTACCATTTTGTTTCATTATTCTTCTATTAGGTTTACTTAAGTAAGTACTTCTCACGTGTTTCTGTCTCAGGGCTTCTTTAAACTCCTGAAATTCTTGAGAACTTCCAAGAAATTTTACATATGTGAGTTATATGTACTGATATTTACCATATTAAAAATTAAAATGGAAAACTTAAAAATGTTTAATTATTAATTACTATAAAATAGCAGTAATAAACCTATTACCTATTAGTGTAACTACTGTACTTGTTATGAGAAATTAGTATATATTCCAAAAGAAGTAATTCATGAAAATGGCATTGTTTTACATGTTTTCCAAATATTTTTCCAGACTCCAGATGGCTGGATTCTCTTCATTCTGCATTGTTTTAGTGAAAATCTAGCCCCACACACTATGTAGTTGAAAAGGGAGAGTATTCTAGCAACATTTTCAAGTAATTATGGATATTAATTTTTGATACTATATCCAAACTTGACAAATAGTTTCTTAAAGGCTGCAACATGGAACCAAAACTGTACCAATAAATGTTTTTATTCTGTTCCTCAAAAATCTACTGGTCTAACTTGCACTTTGATTGGGACTTTTACCACCCATGCATAACTTTGAAATTCTGAAATGTCATACATTGTTCATTTGGAAATTGTTTATTCACGTTGGTATGCAACAGAAATGTTTTATGTGTATTTCCCATTTCATCACACAGAATATTAAGGAGACATGTACTCAGGGGTTGATATTTAACATAAACAATATTTTTGCTTCATCAAGGAAAAAGTTCTTAAATGAAACTGCCTTTTCTTTTTCTGTGAGTGTCTTCTAGTGAATAATACAATGACTATTAGTATAGTTTTGAACCCCTGCTTTGATTTCAGCACAGGCATCAGAAATTTCACCCATCACTGCTCTTGTACCATCAGTGAAAATGTCAATACGCTGAAGAGGCAAATAATTTCTTAGCATCATTATGAAAACTATATCTACCTTCCAGTTCTCTGAATGAATCTTGAAAACCTTAAGAAGTCCAAAGATCAGACTTTTAAAACCAAAGTCCTACCTTAAAACTGTTGTGTAGATGTGTCTGGATGGCTTAGTTGGATAAGCATCCAACTTTTGATTTAGGTTATGATCTCAAGGCTGTGAGATTAAGCCCCATGTCAGGCTCCATGCCCCAGTGTGGAGTCTGCTTGAGATTCTCTCTCTATCCCTCTGCCCCTCCCCTGTGCTCGTGTATGGTCTCTCTCAAAATACATAAAATCTTAAAAAAATTTAAAAAAAAAAACTGTTGCCCAAAGTTTTTGCTGTTTCTCTCCAAATAACTTGTTTTATCATGCCTTCTCAGATATACAGAATTTTATTAGAATTTGGCTAAAATGGAATAATCTATATGAAAATGAATTTTAGACTGTATAACACCTTACAATTATAATAACAATTATCATCATTATCATTATAAGTATTAACTATTATTCTTCTATTAATGTCATCTAACTTGTACTAAATTTTAGCAGCTATTTCATTATACTAGCATACTGAATTTCTGGTTTACAAAAGATCAGGGATTTTTTACGCATGGAATTCTGGTATCCTGTAGTCTGTATCCCTAAAATGAAACATGAAATTATTTTTGGTTTAGTAATCAGAGAACAGAGTTGTTTCCTTGTGACTGAAGCCCTGATGTGATAACCCACCGTATTTCTAGTCTTTGCAGGAGCAGAAACTTGTCAGTTCTATATTCTGCACCAGAAGGTAATTGCTATTAAAGTTCCAGTCTAATAAAATGATTTGCTTTAAGAACACAAACTACACTCACGCACATACTCTCACACATACACAGAGTAAAATGAGGAGAGCTTAAGGACAGTCCATTGTCTGTGTTAAGGACCTTAAGATCAATGCTATGTTTAGAATCTGTGCCATATTACCTCATGGTCCTTCAATTTTCATCTTTGTTCTTTGCCTAAAGTATTTTTATAGTTTACTAAGTCATTAACTTGGACAAGCTTTCAAATGTTCTTATAGGTTACACATACATACATCACAAAAATCAGATGGAGTTTTTTGTACTTTCTCTGTTGCTATATCCTATTTAAGACCCTAATAACCATATAACTTTATCTGTGAATAAACATTAAATCCTGACCCATCCACTGATTCTCTGGAAAACCCTTGGTGAAAACTAAACTTCAACATAATATATTCTTCTGGGTCACTTAACATTTGAATAGTTTGAAGCACATGGATGATTTTTACTTTGTGCACTATCCTGAAATAATGTAAATATAACCTGACACTATGATACTATAACAGGTACTCAGAAATATAAGTAATCTTGGAAACAGAAAGCTAAAGGAAATTAAAATAGGAAATACCATAGTTCTGCTATAGAAATAAAATAAATTTTAAAAGATGGATCCAAATTTTAAAAATAAATTATAAAAAGCATGTTCAATTGACTATGACTCATCACTTACATCCAGAGTACACTATGGAAAGGGCAAAAAAAAGAGTAAGCGCATTGGAGAAACCTGACGAACACAACTTCAGCTAGAGACAAAGGTTAACATCATCAATGATAAGTCAGTTTGATATATGTACCTTTGATAGCGTATGGTGAGAACAGCACTTTACCTCTGTGGTCTTCCTCCTCAACACCACAACCCTAGTCTAATTGTAAGGAAAACATCACATAAATTCCAGTAGTGAAACATTCTTGAAAATCCCTAACTAGTACTCCTCAAAACTGTCAAGGTCATTGAAAACAAAAAAAAGGTGAGAAACTGTCACAGCAGAAAGTTGTTTTAGGAGACAAAGACAAAATATAATATGGAATCCTAGATGGGACCTTGGAACAGAAAAAAATACATTAGGTAAAAAGTATAAAGATATGAATTAAATATGTACTTTAGTTATTATTAATGTAAATGTACTACAGTGAGCTAAGCTTTAATAACAGGAAAAACAGAATATGGTATAAATGGCAACTCTGGTATCTTTGTAAATTTTTTGTAAATCTAAAACTATTCTAAAATAAAAAAGTAATTTTTTAAAGCATGGTTAACAGTTAAAAAAGAGAGGAGAAACCATTTGTTTTAAGCTCAGAATACCAAGGAAAACTCACCAAAATTCATTGTTGCAAAAGCTTACACATTATTTTCAGTCAGAATATGGGGTGAAATCAAGGTCCAGAAGTTATGACACAAAATTTAGATAAAAAACATGATGAAATTCTGAAGGATAGTCTCTAAATGATGGTAGTTCTAGCCAAAGGATGTAGAAAAATTCATATATAATTGGGATGTATTAACTAAATTCATTTTTAAAGAACTCCATTGGTCATGTTAGAAATAGCCTGTGGATATTGTGCTTTCTATGGAAAGAAATGCACACGATAATTGCAAAACTGCTCGTGGACTGACTAACCTTTTAACAAATCAATATACTTAATATCTGGTCTTTTTTTATGTCTTATACACATATGGTGCTACAGGCAAGATATGTGAAAATTAACTGGATTTATTTTTAAGTGGGAGATTTCATATTCAAGAGTTAACTCCATTAACACTTGAATTTTTAGAAAATAAAATATTTGATCATTAGGTTCATTTACAAATACCATATAAAAAGAAAGATTTCCTTAAGTCAACCTCTGGCACATAGGTTAAATGCTAACAGGGACACAGAAAATTAAATAAACTCTCTGAACTCCTTTATAATTTGTAAACTTCCCAAGGTATTATCTATGCCTCATTATTTTCTTTGTCTTGTATATCTGGTTTATGATTGAGAGAGAAAGTTCATAATATCATAGATCTGATATTGTCCCTAGGTTCATTCAGGCCAGTGAATCAAATAGTATGAACATTTAAATAGCTACATTTGTTCCTTTTTTTTTTTTAGGGAAATGAGTTAATACTTTAATTTTGACATTTAATAAAACCATATTGCTTAACTGGTGTTTCATCAATGGCTTCTATTAATCTGTTGAGGATTTTTTCCCTGTGGGAAGCAGGAATATGGGAATATGTGAAGTAGGTATTCCTTTGGGGTTTTTTCCTCTTCCAGTATTATTGCATGCAAGAAAAAATAGACCAGTAATTTAGGGCACATTAATATTTGAGTTATAACCATTAAACAACTGGAAAACACAGCAGAAAAGAAGGTAATTATTTAATTTCAAGGCAAAATAAGTCAATAGTACAACTAAACATAAATCTTCCTTCAACTCTAGAATATGGAAGCAAATATCTTGACTGGTGAACTATTGCTAATTGTCTTTAAGACTAATCTTTGTAGAGTTTGCAAATGTAGCTATTCTTCCAATACTAATTCTTCAAATAAATAATCCAATACAAATTAACAAAGCTATTTAAAACTAAGGTAAAAAAAGGATGAACCTAGGTTACTAATATTTAGGTCTAACAAAATTACATATGTTAGGGTAAATAATGTTAGCTGCTTTAACAGATCAATTCCTAGGTCTCAGTGGATTAACACACAAAGTTTATTTCCCACGGATGTAAAGTGCAATCATGCTTCCTTACTGGTAAATAGACTTCTGTACAGTCATTTGTGGTACCTGACTCTACATTCTTTAAAGCCAGGGTTCAGAGACATTTCTTTTGACTGAAGATGGAAAACAAAAATATACAATCACAATCGGAAGATTGTATGGATCAAATCTAAACATGGCACACATCATCTTCACTCAGGTTTTACTGGCTAGAATTCAGTCACATGATTGTATTTAATTTTAAAGAAGACTGATATATTTAATCTAGTTGTGTTTTCAAGAAGAGTCAGGTATTCTCTTACATGCTATACAAATAAGAAAGTAACTATTTTTAAAGACCTTAACTATGTCATTATACAGTGGGGCTGTGTTCAGATTGTCCTCTGTTATTGCCCTCCCACAATCCATGCCCTTGAAATACAAGTTAGTAGCTTTTACCATTAAGAGGCAAATACTGTTAAAATCTTGAACAATTTAGACATTAGGGTTGCCAATCCCCCATGCAGTTGAAAATCCATGTATGACTTTTGACTTCCCCAAAACGTAACTACTAATAGCTTACTATTGACCAGAAGCCTGGTCATTACATGTTTAGTCAGTTATGTTTAATGAGTTTATGTAACTCAATACATAAACAGTTAGCACACATTTTTTTGTATGACATATATATTATATGCTATATTCCTATAATAAATTAAGCTAGAGAAAGGAAAATCGTAAGAGAAAATACATTTATAGTACTGTACTGAACTTATTGAAAAAACCCACCTGTAAGTAGATCTGCACAGTTCAAACTCATGGTGTTCAAAAGTTAACCGCATATTCCCCAACCTCATCAATATATTTTTTTGTTTTGTTTTGCCAAAAGAATGTGGTACAAGTGGCAATGTGCCAATTCTGAGCCTATCTCTCAAGATACCTAACATATTTCTGCTTACCCTTTTAGAAAGTCGCCAAGCTACCACAGAAGGAAGTTGACTTTGGTCTGCTAGATGATAACAGATGGTGAACAAGAGAACCAAAGTGCCTCAGTCACCAGCTAGCTAATCTCTAGAAGCAGAACAATCTAACCTCACAAATGACAGCAAATGCACAAGGAAGTTCAGATAAGAACAGAAACATCTCTCAGATGAGGCTAGTTAGTCTGAATTGTTGGCTGACTGGCAAAACCACTAGCTAAACAGGTAATTTGTAGATTGTTTAATAGATAACTACCACATATAAATACTGAAACATAAATATTAGCTCACACAAAGCATGTTTTTAAAATTGTTTGGTTGAAACACTTAGAAAAATGTAGGATACTAATTTGCAAGAATATAAATAGAAAGATTTAATATTCTTTTTAAAGTTGATGAAGGTGATTCTTATTTTCAACCTAAGAAATTTGCCCTTCACAATCTTACTAGGTATGGCCAACCAATCAAGGAAAAAAAAAATCTTTGCACTAACATAGTTCCATTTTTCAAAGAAAATTATTTATTACTTCACATTCTTCATTAGTCTATATGACATGTTCACGAGACATGACAAACATGTTGCCTATTAATCTTTTAAAGCAAAAAGGCATTGAAGAGTGAGCTACCTAAACAAGATTAATTTAAAAAATAAAAAGTGTTGGGGGTGCCTTGATGGCTCAGTCCATTAAGGGTCTGACTTTAGCTCAAGTCATGATCTCAGAGTTCTGGGATTGGCAAGGAGACTCCTTCCGCCCCTCCCCCAACTCATGCTTGCATTCACATGCTTTCTTGCACATTTGCGCCCACTTGCAAGTTTTCTCTCCCTTGTTCTTTCTCAAATAAATAAAATCTTAATTTAAAAAAAAAAAAAAAGGATCTGGCAAAAGAAACTGAGTTTCCTGGATTTTAGGTTAAATATGTTATCATTTCTTCTTATTTTGGAAGTTTGATTTTGTCCATTCTTCCCTTAAATACCCACTTGGAATTTTCCATTTCTAGTCACTTTAGAATACTATTAGCATCCTATTGTGATATCCTGTGCCTTCACACTGAAAAGACTATAAAAGAGAATGCCAGATTTTGACACATTTAAAAGCTACATGACTTGGCAATGTTCTGCTTTGTTCTCCTATCTTTTACTCTGGCTCAGATTCTAGGACACTGAGGCCAACTTAGAAGTTCAACATCTGACCACCAATAGAGAAATGCATGCAGTCCCTGCGGTATTCCATGATTCCCTCTGGGCCATTCACTGCTCAAGAAATTCTAATGTTCTTTGACTGGAGGAATGTAGAATTTATATCTTTACTATATATGTATGTGTGTATATATATATATATATATATATATATAATAAGTAAGAGGAAATAGCTTTCAAATGAAATCTGAATTTATAAACTTAATCAATGCATGAGAATTGTGAGGAAATCATAATGAAATTGTTAGTATTTTAAAAGTAGAGCTCATAGAAAAGAGATTATGGCAAATTCCTATGTTTTTAGGTTTCTCTCCTCAAATTGTTCTTTCATCATTTTTTAACTCAGACTCAAATTCACATGAACACATCAAAATCCTTTCTTTTCTCTATTATTGGTTATAAAAATATAAAGTTCTATATAGGGAAGCCTCACAGAATTGTATTGTATTATAGAAGAGACAAGAGGACACAGACAGGAGGTGATGGCCATAGTAAAAATCACAAACCAACAGTAGCTCTCCCAAATTACAAGCTCTGCAACTATTTGAAGGAGTGTTTGGGAACAACTGAAGACCTAGACATTGTTATCCATCCATTTATAAACTGATAGGAAGAAATAAAGTAAACACATCAATAAGTGTAAATCATAGCAATATTTATATCCAGCAGGTAGTCTCACTGCCTTGAGGACTGCTTTTCTTTGTCCCTGCCTACAGACAGACTGCCTACATATGGAAACAAGTTCTACTGAACAAAGCAGAAATGCATCTAGTAAGTCCCAACAGTAGTGTGGCATTGCTGCAAATACACAACTAAAACACAAAGAACTGTTAAATAATACGGTTTTGGAGATTGGACTAACAGCAATTCTATCTTATTAAAGTAACTCTAAAAGTTAATGTAAAACTCTCAATATCCAATTTTACTCAATACCCAATATAGTAAAAATAAGACCTATTTCTACTTAGTGGCAGTATAGATATTACACAAGCTTATGTGACTAAATATTAACTTATTATATCCTGATAAAATAGTGGAAAAATAATTTTAACAATGGATGTTTAAGTTAAAGATAGTTACATTCTTCTAAATTCCTACAGCATAGATAAAACCAATATTCTCTTTATAATATTATGTAAAAGGTGCCTAATAGGATTATTCTACTGTAACATGTAAATACGAACAGACAACTGTAAGGGTCTATTCAGCCAGAGCGGCCCCACCCTGGTTGAACTGCCATTTTGTTGTAAAACTTAAATTGACCTTGCCCACCCCCACAGGGGAACTTACTTAAAAGCAAGTCTGGGAAACCAGTCCACATAACAAAGTCCAAGTACAAGGGTGGGTCAGGCCAGGAGGAGGTATTCAATCAGTGGGGGCACATACTGTCTCCTACCTACCAAGGAGTATGGGCCCCTGCCCTTTAGGCGCCAATCCTAACCGAGGTGTGATAGGCTAAATCAAATGTCTACTAGGGTAAATTGTAATTCAATTGGTCACCTAGCATCACTGTGGAGTTTCCTGTGTGTGTTACATTCTCATTGGCCACTTGCGTGTGGCTAGGCCCAACCACATGGCCTTTCTTTGCTCTATAAAAGTTAGTCTGGAAAGCAGGGAGGGGTTGCCCTCTCTGTAAGAGGTGCGGCCCTGGCCGGCCAGTTTGATTCTTGATGCTTGGCACGAAATAAAGCTTTGCTTGACCTTCACTTTGTATCAGTCCCGCTCCTTTAACCATGAACCCATTATTGGGGTACCCAATTTCGGAGGGACCCAACAACAATAATAACAATGAGAGGATCACAAAATAAAATCTTAGGAATCACCTACTAAGTGATAGACATTTTGATTTATGAGAAACATATGCCCAGCTGACAAATCAAACTATAGATCAAACGTAGCAGATGAAATAGTCTGCAAGGGCATGCTGAACTCTTCCATGTCCAATTTAGAACTCTAAAAAGTGTTATATGTGAGGCAGAACCATGAGATGGTCTTGGTCTCAATATTTGTATGATCTTATGAATAACATACATTATCAACAGGGAATTAATTGATTGTTCAATCACAAAATTTTAACTGTGTATGTTATTGGAATTTGGAATTTCAGCTGAAGTGATTAGATCAAGAAAAAAGAATACTGTATCAGTCAGAAAACTTCCAAGAAACTGATCATCACACTCCAGTACAGTAGTTGAGTAGAGTTGAATGGAAGGTCTATTTATAATGGTAGGAGCAGGATTAAAGAGAACTATTAAGGAGCAGTGCAATACTCCAGGGCTAGAAATAGATGTTGGTATTATAGCTCCCAAAGTCAAGGATAGGGAACAGTAATTAACAGTAAGAGGAAACTGGGCATAGTTGTAGGAGAGAGAGGTTTATGAGGTTGGAGCTTGAGGCCATCAAAAGACAGGGGATGTGCTATGACACTGCCCTCCTTCCTGCTGGAATCTTACTAGTCAAAACCAAAGAAAGCTGAAGGGCAAGAGAGATTGTTATTGATCAAAAAAGTTCAGCCTCCCATGATGGACCAAGATAATATAAGGGGAAAAAAGACCATGTGTAATATAGATATGAATGTAGGTTACATAAGCACAGAGTTAGGATTCAAAACCAGGTCTCTCTGAACCCAACAGCAAAGCTCTTACCACCATAACACTCTGATGGGAGAGAAGGACTCTATCTTAGGCAAGATTTTACTGAACTTACCTTCTTCTCGATCCTGGTTCCTTCCTGTAGTTAGTCTACAGGTGTTAGTAGTAGCCATGTTTTTTGTTTGTTTGTTTGTTTGTTTTTTCTCATCTGGTGTTCTTGTTCTTAATTTCTACTGTAATGACCTATAGAATTTGGGGAGGGGGGGCTCTTTTCCACACAGGAACTCCCACAGTGCCCCAATTTTCTCAAGCCCCTTTCCTCAAAACCTACTCTGCTTTGTTCTGCTTTTGAGCTAATCTCTTAAAGTTAGTATGATGCTTGAAATAATCACATCAGTAGCAAGTTTATCTCCAATTGCTTCCCACTCTACTACTACCTCTGTTTCTCTGTAATACCATAGATTTCCCAGAGGGCCCCTTTACTAATTCCTAAATGTCCAAGACAATGTACATCACATGTTAAGACATAGCCTCCCTGGGCATCTCATCCGATTGTACTAGTAGCTGCCTTAATGCACAGAAAGCTCCTCTGAGGCCAATTCTCTGCTACCTCTACTACCCATACTAGTTAGACTGAATACGTAACTGCTAATTTGTTTTCAAATTATATGCTCAAGGTAAGCACCTGAACCAAGTGGAGCCAAATATTTTATATTATATGTTATGATTCCATCAAGGAGTGAACATGAAACATAATCAAGTCAGGGGCTTTGCCTGGCTTTTGAAATAGGACTAGTAGATAGGTTATCTTTCTTATTTAATAAGATACCCTGAGGATGCAAACTACAACTACAGGTGACCATATGCCACAAGAGTAAAGAATTTTATCGGTAGAAGAGAGAATGAAGCTAATCTGAAAAGAGAAGCAGGAATCAAGCAGAAATGGAAACTCTTATGTGTTGATTCTCTAGTTTAGGAAGTTGCTGTGCTTCTAAAACATTCCTGGTTCCCTTCCTCCCAGCTGTTTGCAGTTTCTCTTGTTCTGTATATTCTAAGAGGCTCCCTTATAGCCTTAAGCTAGTTTGTGTTAACTTTTAATTACCTGCAACCAGAAGTCCTGATAAACTTAACAGTGTTCTGGTCCTCTTGCTCTTCTTCATTCTAATGCTCTATCATCATTACTTGTGGTATAATCCTTCCTTCTTTACCTTCCCTCCCCCACTTCCTCCCCCCTTTCCTCTCTTCCCTCTCTCCTTCCTTTGTAATTCGACGTAGTATGTTTAGATAATTTATGCTAATAGATTTAAATAAGTTTAATCTTTTCAGATTTGCACTTTAACACAGAGAAAGGACTTTAATAAAAAAATACCATGATTTCTTAGTAAAATATAAAGAACTTCTGGAATTAGATGGACTGGTATTTGAGTCCATCTTTTCTCTTATTAGCTATATAACCTTATAAATTTAATTGCCTGTCTGATAAAAATGATTGCAATAACACATATCCTGGTTACCTCTCAGTTTTAAACATAGTTTGTGAGATCAATCTGAAATCTCTAGATCTCAAAGAATATTATTTTAAACTTTTATATTGTACTAATTTCTTGTTCTATTCAGATACGTTTTGATAAAATGATGAAGACATGTTTTAGGGAAAATAACTTTCTGTTTTCCTCTAAATGTCACAATATAAGTGACCGAGCCACCTTTCATCTTTCAAAGCTAGCACAGGCAATAGGAATGGATTTTGGTCCTATTGTTGAAGAGACCAGAACATCTATGTATCTACATGGATTGTTACTGGTAGTGCACCAAGGTCAGTTCTCTGAGTTCACGGGACAATGACACAGAGGTAGAGAATGTACATAGTATCTTTCAAATTCTGTTTTAATTTTCTCTCTCAGTCAAGAAATATTTTATTGTATTGAGAGGATAGATGCATAAGCTGTACATACTAAGAAAATAAAATGATGCAGCATTAATTTTTGACTGTATTAAAATATAACACTCCTAAAATTAAAGGAAACCCAAATATATATTCAGATAGCAAAGTAACGATAGGGGTGTCAGAATTCACTTGAGTCTACAATTTTTCCAGTGTCTGATTTTACCATGAGGTCACAAGTATGTTCCATCTTGTGAGTGAAACAGTAAGACTGACCTGTCCTGACACTTTCATAATACTAAAGGCTTCATAAGTTGAACTCCCAAAGCCTCTCGTGACTTCATTAGCCACTTTTTGTTCTCTCCTGTCAAAAACTCAAAGAGGTAATTCATGCCAATGTGTCATTCCAGGTTATACCCATGACATGGAATTATGCTTTCTTTGTGTTTGCAATAGTGCTTTAGGGTAACATTAGCCTTTCTTTTCCTTTTCGGCTGCAGTGGTGGTGGTGACTTGGTGTTTTTTTATTGTTTGAATGTCAGGTGGAAATAAGGCAGCTAAGGACAGAGGAAATGAGATTAAAAAATAAAACAGCACCAGTTCTTCATAGGAGCTCTATTGTCCTCTGCAAAGTGAAGAGCGAATCTACCAGCTGCCAGAGAACAAAGAGCTGTCACACATACCCTAAGTAATGAAGAGCTCTTCTTTCCCCTCAGATTCACCACACAAGCTCTTAAGGTCCATTGTAGGTATATTACCATTATGATGAAAGCTTTAGTAGGTTTAGCCTAAGGGGACATCAATTGTTGTGCATAAAAACAGAGACCCAGTGTGTGTGTTTCCATCTTTAAATAGGTTTTGCAGCTTCAATTTCCTTTTGTTAAGTTCTCACAGATCTCAGAGTCAGAGACACATTAAGGATGTCAATTTCCTTTCATACATGCTGATCAATCACTTCAACCATTTTAACCATTGATAAATGAGGACAACTGAAACAGCAATTCACATTATTGCCATTAAGACCCCGCAGTCAAGTGTTGTGTGTGTCTGTGTGTGTGTGCATATGCAGATAGGTGGATTATTTATGTGGATATTTGATACATATTCTCTATCTAGATACTTACATGTATATTTAGTATATGGCACAGTTATTTTTTTTTTTACTTGATACTTTAAGCAAAAAAATGAGAAAACAAGATATTTATTTATTTATTTATTTATTTTAGATTTTATTTGTTTACTTGACAGAAAGATCACAAGTAGGCAGAGAGGCAGGCAGAGAGAGGGGAAAGCAGGCTCCCTAATGAGCAGAGAGCCTGATGCGGGGCTTGATCCCAGGACCCTGACATCATGACCTGAGCTGAGAGCAGAGGCTTAACCCGCTGAGCCACCCAGGCACCCAGAAAAGCAAGATTTAAAAATAAACATATGATTAAACTTTTTTATATAAAGAGTTTCTATGTTGTCCACTGGATATTTTAAATGCTGAATGAAAGGACGGACTGCACATTTAAATAAACTTCATAAAGGCCAATATATCCAGGCAAATTAAAGAAGATTCTGCGGAAGGTGGCTGAAAAGATGTGACCGCCAGTTGACCGATGACCTGGACCAGGCACTCCAAGGCTCCCTATCCCTTCTCTTGTTTCTGGAATATATGTTCCACATGCCTTGACCACTTCCACAGGCTGCTCCAAGGACCCAGCTTTGAGATAGTGTTGTGTTGAGAACACCTACACAGTATATGTGGCTGAACTCAGTTAAGACCGCTCTACAAATTTCTAATATTTGGCAGGCAGGTGCCAGGATGCACTCATTTTGCTGCTGCCCAAGATAAACCTTGTAGGTAAGTTCACTTTGCTTACTAAAAAGCAAAGGGGAAAAAAAAAGTACAAAACAAAACAAAGAACCCTGCCACATACCAACCTGGAGTGACCTCTTTCTTCAGTCTCTTACTGCCTTCTTTGTATGGGGCCAGTTTCAGATAACATGAGTGAAGTTCCCAAGAGGGTTGTAAACCAATAACTGGTAACCAGCCAGAAGATGAAGGATATGGGCTTTAGGAATGAAGTATCCACAGGGGAAATCCTGAGTTGGCCATCTACCTCTATGTGAGGAGGAGTGACCCATGTCAGATGCCATGGGACACCATGTGGGAACGGGGGTATCCCCAAAATGCCAATCTTGTGCCAATCTAACACACATGGAAGAACTGCACATAGCACACAGTGGCAAAAAAGTGAAACAAATGATTGCTGCAGAAGGCTGGCTTCTGTGGGCAGCTTGGCCAGTGGCCAATACCCAGCTAGAAGGTGAAGCTCACATCAGAAGATTAGAAGAGCTGAGGTTAGACCAGGGCACATGGTTCTCCCTCTTCTCCTAGCTTCAGAGTTGATACACAAGGTGGGAGAATAGGATAGTAAGTTAGAGACCTTAGCATGCTCTTTTGCAAAGGAGAGGGAGACTTCCCATGGATTAAGATCTGGACACTTGTGACAAAGTCTATGATTAGGAGGCTGAGGAGGTGGAATCTTGGAGAAAGTGATGAAAATGAGGAGAAGGACGTTTTGGTGACTGACAAGAAAAGAGGCAAGATGCCCCATGTCTTGTGGACCCTGATACGAAATTTCAAATAGCTACTACCCTAAAACTCCTAAGAGAAAACTTGCATTCTTTCTCTAGCCCTTGAAGTTGTAAATCTTATCATATCTTTGAAATGTAAACACCTCAGGAGATAACCAAAACATTGCCCACAGAGCTGAAAGAAAAAAGAGGCCAGAGGGAGGCTTTTAAAAGTACACACTATGGTAAAAGTTCCCTTGTCAGATGCACTATAATGAACTCCCATTAGATCTCTAATCATCACCATTTTTAATTCTTGCCAATTACAGTTATTGTTGTACTCTAATGTTTTGGCAAAAAGGGTTCCTGCATAAGAACTTCTTTTTCAAGAGTTAGGGAAAAGATTTTGACAAGGTTTCTGATAATTAAGATCAATTTGCCTTCATGTGGGAAAGATAATAATAAACTTTTCAAATCCTCCTGCAACACTATCTGCAGAGTTCCACAGTATGTCATGGAATGGTGGCCTGTGATGTGTCTTTGTACCCCATCCCCACATCAGTAAAATGGGCCCAGTACATTGATAATATAATGTTAACATGTAAAGACTTTCCTCTGTTGTACTGTACCTTGCAAGCTTTGCTGGAACATCTACAGGGCAGAGGAAGAGCAGTGAAGAATTCAAGGCCCAAGTATCACCATAAGGTTTTAGGGAGTTGTCTGGTTGGGTAAGACTCATGTTGTCTCAAAAGCTGTGGCTAATAAGGCGTAGGTTTATCCCTAAGAATGTGAAACAGGTGCAAGTCTTTTTAGAGATTTGGGGGTCTTGAAGGACTTTTATTCCCCACCTGGCACAGGACTTCCATTCATTTTATCACTTGATAAAGAAAGGAAATATGAGACTGGGGGTCAGAGCAATAAGCTACCTTTGAGAAGGCAAAAACACTAGTGAAGCAGCTGAAAGATCTGGGCATCTCCTATACAGAGTTACCATTCGAGTTATATGTGTTTCTGACTTCAGAAGGTATGGGTCACATACTATGGCAGAGATGACAGAGGGGGAGAATGGCCCTAGGATTTTGGTCCCCACTCTGAAACCTGCTATGCTACCATACAACAAAAGCTTCTAGCAATGTACACAGTGCTCCTCTAGAGGCTCTCATATAAAAGCCAGTGCAGAAGCCAGTGGACTGAACTCAGAACCCTCTAGCTGGTGATTACTCATGAGCCCTGGCCATTAACCCTTTGACTTTGGACCATTCTGAAAAAAATTAACCCTATGGCTTAGGGAAGCCAAAGGACAGGCGATCATAAATAATCCCTTGTGGAGGCAAGACATGTGGAAGGACATTTGGGTCCTCTGCAGGAGTCTAAAGCAACCCTCAATGTTTATAATGCCCCAGTTCATAAGATACTGGCACTCTCTGGCATTCAGGAACCTGATGCCCTAGCTTGGGTACCAGTGCTAGTTACTGACATTTCAGTAGTTACAGGAGATTGGACACAGAGAAAGAGGTGCCACCACAGTGCCTGTGTAAGATGGTATATTGCTGAGGATGCCAGAGTGCCCTTAAAGCATAGTGAGTTGGTTAATACTCTAACAGAATGTCTTGTATGTTCTAAACAGCACTCAAGGCAAGTGCCAAAAGAACCCAGGGCCATGCACTGGAGTTCCCAACCAGTGAAGGATTGGCAAATTGATTATGTTAACCTCTTTATTCTGAGCAAGAGTTCTAAATATGCCTTGGTTTATATGGACACTGCAAATGGCCTAACCCAAGCTTTCCTTGTTGTCTTGCAAACAAAGCTACCACAATTAGGGGACTACAAAAGCTGAGTACCAGGTATGGATTCTCTCATCAAATACATAATGATCAGGTATCACATTTCACATGTATATCACATGAAATACAAGGCTGACAGCAAAAAAAAAAAAAAAAAAAAAAAAAAAAAAAGAAGAAGAAGAAATTAAATTGATGTTCCCTTCTCCTCTATAAGCCACAACAGGGTTGGTAGAAAAAAAAAAATGGAATATTAAAACAGCAGATTAAATTATTCACACATAAAATCACCTTGACTAGTTGTACTAAAGTACTGTCCTAGGCTTTCATACATTTGAATGCTCAACTAGTAGGGCCTGTTGCCCCAAATACCATATTGGGGGCCCCTGATGAGGAACCTAATACCATCAAGGAATAGAAGCTGCGGGAAACAGCTATTGCCATTACTCTCACTGCGGATCAACAGGCTATGCTGCTGAGAACACCAAGCCCCATCACACGGGAGAAAGAAATTATCTACTAGAATTTACAAGGGGATGTCCCACCAAGATAGGTGGTTATAACTTCACACTCCCGAGGTAAAGGGGAATGCACCATCTCCACTGGGATCCCATTGTTCCGCTACAAGCCAGACTTGTTAAAATCCACTACACTTGGAATGGAACATGCACCAATGAACGAGGGGAAAATGGGGGTCATGATGTGGCATAATCAACCTCCAGTCATCTCCTCAAGCCTGATGGTGCTGCCTACCCTGGCCAACATATATGGTATATATGACCAGATCAAGTTTCTGAAGTTGCCAACCTCCCCTCATCAAGGCCAGGTGGGAACATTCTGTTGTCATTGGAGCAATCATTCCATTGCCGTCTTTTTTTTTTTTTTTAACTTTCATTAGCCTGAAAGATGTTATAGCCTATATCTTTTATATATGCTACTTATTCATTACTAAATAAATTCAGTAAGCCTTAAATGACAGCCAACAAACCCTGTCCTTACTGAACAATCAAATGACTCTAATGAGAAAAATTGTCCTCCAAAATAAGATAGCCTTAGACATGATCATTGCCTCACAAAGAAGCACCTGTGTCATTATCATAACAGAATGTTTTGTGTTCATACTTGATGAGTCTGCTAATATACCATCTTTATAAAATCACATGAGTACACAAGTGAGTGCCCTGAGTGATCTGATCCCAAGCCCAGGGGATTTAATAAATCAATGGTTTGGGTCCTGAGGATCTTGGTGGAAAAAGTTGTTTCTGATTTGGAGGATTAGCAACTTAATCTATATTTCTCTTACATGTGCCTGTGTTGTGACTGTGGCATCACCTGCAATGTTGCCAGATGACTACCAATGGAACCACCTCCATGCTAATGAAATGGCTCACTGACTGCTGAGAACCCACTGTGGAAGAGGGGGGCATATGAGATTGTAAGAGTTGGTCATGAGGGGTGGAGTGTTGAGAAAGATCATCAAAAAATGTGACCACCAGTTGATTAATGAGCTGCACCAGGGTCACTCACTGGAGGGTCCTTATCTCTTCCTTGTCCTTGGAATGTGGGTACCATTTACCTTTCCCCTCCCAGAAGCTACTTCACAAACACAACCTTGAAATAATGATGTGGTGTTGAGAAAATCTGCATGGTATACATAACTGAACCCATTTAAATCCTCTTTCTAAACTTCTAAGATTTGGTGAGAGAATGTGGGGATCCATTTATCTTGCTGTCACCTAAGACAATCCTTATGTGTATGTTCCCTCTCTTTATTAAAACTACCACCTACCAACCTAGAGTGACCTGCTTCTTCCTTTGGTCTCTCCCCACTCTCTGTGCATGGGAGCCAATTTCAGTCAGCTTGCATCAGGAAGTTCCCAAGAGCATTGCAAACCAACAGAAGGAAGAACAATATGTGCCTACAAGTGGGAATCAACATGACACATTTAAAAACTTGAAGGAATCTGTGTATGTTGGAGTAGAGAGAGAGGTGGAGTAGCAAAACATGAGGTTGGAAATATTCTTGGGAACCAATTACTGAGAACCTGGTAAACATGTTAAGAATTTTTACTTTTCGTTTTATCTATAAAGCAATGGCATATGGACTAAACTGAAGAGAGTGGGATTTCTAGTAAATAAACAGATTTAGCTGTGATATGAAAAATGGAAAAGCAAGAGACATAACTGAAGACAGAAAGCTGTTAAGAAAATGCATCAGAGGCTCAGGCTTCCTTTTAGGGACTTTTAATGAGCTTCTAGGTTCATAGGAGAGAAGAGTGTCACCCACGATAAATACAAAAGTAAATGTAATCAAGAAAAAAGAAAGTGACTCAGAGATCTGAGAGCTATAAACAAACAAGAAAGCAAAGGCTGTGTTGAGAGCAGGTGACAATATCAGAGCTCTAGAGACTAATTTTGAGCCATTAACAAGATGAAGAATCTGAACCTCGGCCTTTAGTTTTAAGCCTGGGACCTGGAACTAAAATGTGCCCTGGGCCATATCAGTCATTTGCATCCAGGTAGAGCAATCTCTCCAGAATCAACTATTCCCAGCTGAGCCTTCCTGATTTCAACAGTTTGAAATCAACTATAATTCTAGGTCAAATACAAATAGTTAAGCTATATAAATCACAATCAACAGAGAATATAAACAAACTTAGACTTGCAAGGACAAAAGATAATTAGAATTATCAAATACAGTTTATAAGATATTTATCGATGAAGTATTTAAGGAATAAAGACAAAAATAAAAATGAGGAAGCAATAGGAGATTTTAAAAATGATTAAGTTCATATTCAGAAAAATGCATTTTGAAAAATGGAAAATGAGTAAAACGGTACATCACACACAGTTATGGGGAAAAAAGGAAGATGAATCTAAATAATATAATCAGAATACAATAAAGAAACAACAAAATGGGATCTTAGGAAGAGACAAGGAGGTCAGAATGGGAAGAGGTAAGATCCAATTGGGAGTCTGGAGACTCCCAGTTGTCTGGAGAAGGAGAAAATAAAAGAGAATGGAGCAGAGATTATATTTATACTTTAAAAGTAAAATATTATAGAAATGAGAACTATAAGAATCCTCACATACAGAAAGAACAACAGATAAGAAGCAGAGTAGGAGAGGGAGAAGGAGAGTAAAAGAGAGATAATCCACAGCTTGACATACTTAAGGAAAAGCAGAAAGATTCTTCTACCAAGGATACTTAGATGGTGGCTAATTGAACATGAGGAAAAGGAAGGAATGGAGGAAGAAAGAGGAAGGAAGGAAGGAAAGAAAGGAAGAAAGAAAGAAATGAAGAGAAAGAAAGAAAAGAAAAAAGAAAAGAAAAGAAAAGTAAAGAAAAAAGAAAAGAAAAGAACAAACTGCATTTTTGGAGCTTACATTCTAGTGAGGAGAGACAGTAAATAAATAAACATAATGAAAATATAAATTATGCAGTTTAAATAAAACACATTATATATACAAAATAATAATGTCAAATTTATGAGGTTAAGATGAATCTAAAATACTCTACCGATATATTACAACATGCATCAGGAAGGGATTCAAAAAGACTCGGTTTTCTAAGTCTCCTGCATTTTTCAGAGGATGAGATTAATCTCTGTAATTTTTATATTGATTAGGTATACATGATAAGATATCAAGTTTAACTGTAAAAACAAGATTAATATTAAGTACAAAGATGTCAAACCAGCAAAGAGAAAACCAGAGTAAGAAACTACAAGCATAAAAAAAAAAACAAACTATAGCTGAGATCCAAGTGAAAAAATAATTATTGTAATCCAAGATAGTGCTAAGCAGGATGGGGAAAACTGAACAAATGCTCCAAATATTGGAGTAGAGGAATGACAGGTAGGTAGAGTGAGGGATTGCCATGTGAGGAGGATTGGGGAAGGAAGAGGCAAGAGGAAAACCCAGGTTTCTGTCCTGATGTTTGAGGAGGATGGTGATGCCATTTGTTAAGATGAGATAAGCAGTTGAAAGAGAAAGGCAGGGATTTTCACTTTGTTTTATGAATTCCACTTTCACCGTCAAAGAAACATTCACATAAATTGCATACATTAAATGTGCTTCTGAAACTCACAGAAAATACAGAGGCATTAGTTATGGATTTGGCATCTCAGTTCATGATGTGGTATGTACTTCTTTCTCTAATCCCCCCAACTGCCTCAATTTTTTTTTTCTGTCCTCCTATCTTCTTTACTTTCTTATTTTTTTTTTGTCTTTTCCTATTAATCCTTCCAATCTCCACTCAGTTGCTTTTCTTAATATCACCTCAGCAAAGTAGAAGTTGAAAGGTTAAAATGGATTGAAATGTTCATTATTAAGTTTGGTAAATTTGTAGAAATGCAAACCTTTTTTATATCTGGGGAAAAAAAAACATTTAACTGGTATCTTTAGATATAGTAATGGCACATCTAACAAATCATCCTAAAAATTTTTATATATGCAAGCAAATATGTATGCATAAAAAGGTTCATGTTAGATATGGTTGGCATAGCTAAATTTTTTTAAAAAGCTAACGGGTTAGAGTATTGGTTAAACACTTCAGCACATTTGTGCAGAGGAATACTGTATCTCCTTAAAAAAATTAAGAAGCTAACTTAGGATTTCAGATTTTATTAGTCAAGTATCTGTCACCAATCATGCTAAGTCAGCAAAAAATGAAAATAAAATCTTAAACCTACTCATTAAAAATGTATCTTTTGTTTTTTTTATACTTAGGGACAGTTTTGTTGGTTTTGGTAATCTTGATAGGCTTCTACTGAGTCTATACCTTGCTTTTTATAAAATAAAGCTTTGATAAAATAGTATGCTTTTAAAATACAATCTTGCCAAATTCTAATGAAGACCAAAATAAATTCAAAATTTATCAAATTGAACATCAGAAGATTTTCTATTATCCTATGCTTTGTATTTATTTGGCCTTTAGGATTCAATCAACTGTAAGAAACTACATATTCATGAACACACCTTGAATAAACTACTAATGGAAATTATAAACTGTTTACAGTTTTACAAATGTATTTTTAGTTCATTTAATTATATTTAGTTCACCATTTCCAATAAAGTTATTATCCTAGCTTTCTCCGATTTTATCATTTAAGTGGAAGAGAAGCAGTGTTGATATAGTTCCTATGGCTTTTAACTGAACATGGTTTCATATCAGAAGGTACCAAAGACATTATTTTATAACTCAAGGAATACATTATTATTCAAGAGCTTCTTAAAATTTGCGTTTTATTTGTTTGTTTTGTATATTTTATACTCTGCAAATACAAACAAGCATGAACACCAAAAACACAGTTGATAATTTAACTTTTCTATATACAAATATTATAGGATTAGTAATTGTGTGATCAAGACAAAAGGTATTCAGTATCACTCCCCTTTTCTTAAAGATTTTTATTTATTTGACAGAGATCACAAGTAGGCAGAGAGGCAGGCAGAGAGAGGAGGAAGCAGGGTCCCCACTGAGCAGAGAGCCCTATGCGGGGCTCAATCCCAGGACCCTGGGATCATGACCTGAGCCCAAGGCAGAGGCTTAACCCACTGAGCCACCCAGGTCCCCCTCTTCCCCTCTTTACTACTTGAAATGTACCCCCCCACACACTTTATGCCGCTTTTTGCATATCCTCTCAGAGGGGAGAACTGGAGAACAGAGTTCCCAAAGGTCTTCCTGATGACAGACAAAAGAATAGCTAGAGCTCAGGAGTCTTATGTGAGTGGCTCAGACAAATGGTGTAAGTTAGTGGAGCACTGAAGGATTTCCTACATCCAGATCACCTGGCCTTGTCTGTTGTCTAAAAGGCAGTCAGCTGGGCACTGGATCTTCCATTCCATTATCAGAAAGAAAGCTTCTCCCTGTGGAGAAGAGACACATGCCTCAAACCTAAGGGGCACAGATCACTGGAGAGGGCTAGGAGTTGTCATCTTGAGGAAGAAAAAGGTGTGGGAATATAAACTCTGTCTTCACTTTGTCCAGGTCTAGTAAAAGTCAACCAAAAAACATGAGGTTGTGCACTTAGTTCAGAGGAAGGTGAGAAACTTACCTAGCAGGAAACCGAATTAAACTTTGAAACACCTGGGTCTTAACAGGGCTAGGAAGGGCAGAAAGTGAAAAGTCCTATGGCCAAAAAGCTGAAGCTACTGGACAGCTGAATCACAATCAAAGATGAATTTGTTCAGAAAATAGTGCATAAATCATACTTCTTCACCATGATGTTCCCAATTCTCTGCTCTCTTCCTTAACCTTCATTTCCAGATAATAAAATTCAATGACATTCTAGTAGGGACTCTATTATAATTTTTGGAAGCCATTTAATATCTCTTTATGCCAGAATAAAAGTAATAATCTTAGCATTTAGTTAGAAAAAAAAATCAAAAGAGAGGGTGATATTTAAGAACCAAATCATGGTTTCAGTTCCGCCACAAATATTTTTAACATTATTCCCCTGGCCTGGAATGCTTCCCTGTTCTGTTGTCAGATCCTCTTTCAAGGTCTCCCTGACGCCCTTACTGGAATTTAGTTTCTCATCTCTTTACCACTCCTTTACTAGCTCTCATTATAATGGGATTTTACAAGTCTGTCCCCCTACTTGACTGCAAGGCCTATTAGGGCAATGACTGTGTTTTATAAAACATATAAAACATTTTCTCCCAGCATCCAGAGCATTCCTGGAACACAATAAGTAAGTATTGGTTGAATGATTCTTGTTATTATGTTGTTTTGCCCCTTTTTTTCTTACTGTATTTTATATAGATTTGAATTCCCTAATTAAAAAAATGCTTGATTAGGCTTCATAAACTCTAATTTTCTCCCTAATTTGGTACTTTTCTCATCTTCAGTGGCTAATTAGAAATATGGCTACTTTAATTTTGCATGGTACAGGAGAAAATGATGTTGTTCTCACCAAATTAGTAAAGAGAGTGTGAGATTTGAAGTCCACAGGAACAATTACTTACTGAAGGGAGATTCTCAAACATATAGTTAGCAGTTAGATGACTGTTTATTGAAGGTTATGTTTTGGAAGAAAAGGGGTTGGGTAAAACCTAGAGTTAATATATATTTGAGTACAGATAGAGGGTATAGGAAAAAAGTATGTGATCATTGTGGCAGTAAATCCCAATTACATAAATGATGGGAATCAGATGTTTTCTGCTCCCACAAACTCCCTCCCACAAACTCTGCCTCTCATGCCCAAGTTAAGAGTTCAGTATCAGCATGATGGCATCGCCCCTGGGATCTTTAATGATATACACTGGTGGCAGGACTTACTCTCAATGAGTGTTCCTAAACATAGATTTCCATTCTTTATTGCCCAAAACTTCTGAATTCTTCCCTGAATTCTTTCACTGGTTCTCAGTGACAGTTAAAAGTGAATTGGAGGGGGGCACCTGGGTGACTCAGTGGGTTAAGCCGCTGCCTTCCTTTCCAGGTCATGATCTCAGGGTCCTGGGATCGAGTCCTGCATCAGGCTCTCTGCTCAGCAGGGAGCCTGCTTACCTCTCTCTCTCTCTGCCTGCCTCTCCGTCTACTTGTGATTTCTCTCTGTCAAATAAATAAATAAAATCTTAAAAAAAAAAAAAAAAAGAGTGAATTGGAGGGATATGAGAAACTCTACAGCTGAGCCTTGGGAAGGCAGTCATCATAAGAGCAAGAGTGATGGTTGAAGATCTGCTGTTGCAGAGAGCAACTTCCATTTACAGGAATACTACTGCAAAGGCTTTAAGTCTTTATCAAAGCAGCCATGTCTATAACCACCTCTGTTGCATTTCTCCAAACTCTCTTTACTCCTTCTTTCTTCCTTTCCAGCTAGGGATTGCATATTACATATATATAGTACTTAAATAAGACAATTCTACCACCACAACATTGGCATTTAAGTAAAGAATTCACATGGCTACCCTCCTGCCTGAGCTGGGAGTATAGACTGTGGTAATACTAAGACTAAAGATGATGACCTAACCCCTAGGAAAGCTATCCATTTGATAAATATTTACATAAGGTTATTTGCTTCATTCATTAATAATTAATTTTTTCAAAATGATCCTGCCAGGTTTGTTTCTATCTTCTTTTAACTTGCTGTCTCCTAGGTCTAAAGATGATCAGGGTTGGTGATTTTTCATCTTCTGCCTCACTTGATTGAAGTAATTCTTAGGCATAATTTGCACTGCTACCTGCTTGTTTGTTCTATTTACAACAAGCATACTGTTTTTGTGCTTATACTTAACTTGAGTCTTGAGGCTGCTATGACTATAACTTCAATTTGTGAAAAGTAACATTCATTATTTGTGGAGAATTTATAATATACATGATTTTACTTCGGGAATTTTCTTTGTGTCATTTTTTTCCTCTGAATAACAAGATGGTGTCCTCAACTTCTTGCATATTGCTGGAGTAGTTTTTGGTATGTTTGCTTGTGTGTGTGTTTAACTCTGTGAATGCTAGTCAACCTCAGAATAATATGGCATGATTCAGAAGACTCAAATTACATAGATATATATATAATTCCTTTCAAAATTATTTTTCCCCCAAAGTCATCATAGTTGCTTTTAGAAATCTAATAACCCTAGACCTTCAACAAGGGACAATGAAAATTTGAAAAAATCTAGAGCATTTACTTCCATGATTTGACGCCTCCTTCACCCTCTAAAGTGTCTTAAGCTATACATTAATACACACACACACATTGTTTAGAATAAAATGTAGGGGTTTTTTTATTTGAACTAGTATTCCTAGTATTAATACTTTAATTTTTCCCTATCACCACTTATGGACTCTAAATTTTAATATTATGGACTCTTTAAATTATAAAAGTTGTGCATCTCTCAGTGGAAAACATATAGAAAATACCAAAAAGTATAAGGGAAGCCAAATTTACATTTCTAAGAGGCTATAGCAGTTAATTTTTTTACATGTTTTCCCCATGATTTTTCTATATGTATGTGTGAATATTTATAAACCCATATATATAACACAAATAAGGATAATACTATATAGATAATTTTGCATTTTGCATTAGTGTTCTCAATAATGCAGATACAATTTTACAGGGTGGTCATCTAAGAAGACCCTCTCATCTTTTCTTATAATCAGCAGCTTTGGGCAATAATAGCACATCTTAAGGAGTAAGGTTAAAATAGGGAGCCCACAAAAGAGTACTGGGAAGTAACAGAAAAGGGGCAAGTATGTCCTGGGCTCTGAGAAAGAAAGAAAAGGAAGAAAGTGACTAAAGGAAGTACATGGATATTTAGGTGACCTCTTTTTCTAACCCAAAAAGGACATCCCCTCACATAGGTCCTAGAGAGTTATACCCATTTAGAAAATTAGTCTATGGAAGATTCTCCAGGCATTTTTTTTTTTTCAGGCAGAAAATGAGAATGGTGTTGGAAGATATTCAGGTACACAAACAATAAATTATATTTTTGATAGCATAGAAGGCCTTGATTAAGATCTATAGTCAATTAGAAGGCACAAGTAAGAGTATGATTAATCCTGGTATCTAGATTTTTATAATGATTAGTGCAATGTCAGTAATTTTGTCCCAAATGAATAAAGCTGAACTCATCTGAAGTTTCATTCTTCCACAGGCTATGGATCATGAGAGAAAAGCAAGAGAAGTGTGAACTGAAGTAATGAGTAAAAACTATTAGCAGAACAGGAGCCTGAGGAGAACTGGGGAAAACAGTTTGAGCAAAAGAATGTACTCCTCCATACTTAGAGAAGAAGGTAATTGTGAACTACCAAACACTTAACAGAAAAATCTGATGCAAAAATTAATCTCTATCACATGAGCTCTTGTTTAAAGTTTCAAAACCTGCTAATATGGACATTTAAATAAAGTATCTTTAGGGAGATAATAGCCAGAGACAAAATCCTCAAACCAAATTTTAGCTGAAGAATTACCATTGACATATGTATGACAAATCTTACTGAAATTTTCAAACAAGTTATCTTTAATAAGAGTATCTTACTATGACCTTGTTTTACCATTTCAAAAACACAGTTTTGCTGAACTGTATGTGCATGTTTATATAGTTGTAGATCTTAAACCTCATATTTTATTATTTGCATCCTAACTTAAAGAGCTTAATTGATTATTTTAGTGCAGTGGTAAAGTTGGTAAGCATTTAATAAATAGTGTTAAATTAACCTACTTAGCATTTTACAATGGCCATGATATGACGATGATGACAGTGACAACAATAATGATTTCTATTCACAAGGCTTCCACTCATTGAACAAATAGTGACTGGTATTGTAAGAAGTATAACATGAACCAATTACTTTATGTAATTCCTCTAACAATATGATTTTGAAGGCACCATAAATAAGACTTGGAGATGCGAAGCATCATATAAGCTGCAGTAGAGTCAGGCTATTAATTATAGTGTTTAGAAAGACCTTTGTCCTCAACCACTATATGTCATTTCCATCACAGTTTTGTTTTTCAGCCACAAAGTATTATGTGTACTTTGGTGCTACTCATTATTTTTGAGGCGGTAAGGAGTCAACAGTTTATACCTTATTTCCCGAGACACCAAGGGTTTCAAAAATGATTACTGAAGACCCAGGCCCAAACACAGTTTTCTGTAGGATGTGGGTGGACCATTCTGAACCTATCTCCTCCAAGCAACCAAACAACTGGCTTTCAGGATTGGGAAACCAAGGAGTACTAAAATAAAGCTTTATGATATTTTCTAATTTATTTTTAGTGTTTTATAATTTTTTTAAAAAAAGTTAGACATTTTAAAAAAAAATTTATTTATTTATTTATTTATTTATTTATTTATTTGATACACAGAGAGAGATCACAAGTAGCCAGAGAGACAGGCAGAGAGAGTGGGGGAAGCAGAATCCCTGCTGAGCAGAGAGCTCGATTTGGGCTTAATCCCAGGACCCTGAGATCATAACCTGAGCTGAAGGCAGAGGCTTAACCCATTGAGTCACCCCGGTGCCCCTTGTTAGAATATTTTTAAAGAGGCTACCTTAAGAAATTTCTCTTGACCAATTTTCTGGATCTACAAAGCTGAAAGTTGAGTACAAGTCTTCTTCATACAATTACATAAAGGATTTGGCAGAGACACCTGGTCACACTCTCTTAGTTGTATTCTCTGGAGCAGAGGCAGCATTAGTTGGGAGGAAGAGGACATTTTTCCCTTGGCACTAGATATTGTCTGCACTCCTGGATACCTTCATGGAGACAGCTCCTTTCCTAGTATAAAGGCAATGCATTAAGCTCACAGTGGATTTGGTTGTGGGTATCTAACATGAATTGATCACAGCAAAACCTGCAGAAATGCAGGGACACCAACAGAACAGTATAGAGATTGCAGAATCTCCATGCTCAGTTTTTAGAGGAAAATTTCAAGAGACAAAAGTTTAAAAATACTTGGCATCTTTTGCTCCATTGCTTTAAAATTATACTTTTTCTGCCCAGTTAAGTGCTAGCCATCAGAATGAATAAAGAGTTTGCAAGTTTGAGGCAGCACAATCTCAAAGTAAGATAAATTTTGTCTGTAAGCAAAACTACAAAGGATTTACTAAAACCTCTGGAAAGCTTCATGTAAAAAAGTTACAAAGCAGCCCAGCAAATGTCCAGGCTTATGGAAGTTAATGAAAATAGCATAGATGTAATTTATATAAAAGCTCTATTTGGGCTCTGGTTACATACTTTAAAATGTTATTGGAGAATGTCTGCTTCAGAAATGATGGGAGTAGATAGACAACACATATGAAACAATGTTTTCAGACATTAGATAATAGGAAGGGAAACAAAGGAGGTAAGCCCACAACTTCCCCAGCTTATTGTGTTGCAGCAATTGTCTGGCCACAGTGAAGAGAGGGAGATCCCAACAGACACTAGCAGTTTTGTTGAGCTGAGGAAATTGAAAGTTAGGGAAGCCAAAGCAACTAATGTCTGGGAGACAGTATACCAGAAAGAGGGCTACAGAAATAGAGTTCTGGAGATCTGAAGTAAGGTTCCCTCTAATCTTTGCCTAAATAATAATCAGTGCCTGTATGAAAGGAACTATGTAAGGCTGTGCACTAGCAATAGTTTCTCTCATTATCTCAAGATAAAAGACCTTGTAGTATACAGAGCACTGGGAAGAGTCCCTAGAAGGATATCACCTTAGAAGAGAGATTACATTAGACCTAGACTAAAGGATACTCTAGTCCCTCTTTTTAAAAGCCTAATAATAGCCTTGAAAGAATAAAACTGAGTGTAAGTATCATTAGTCTAAGTAATTCAACTGTATGCCAGACAAATTCAACCATAGGTAAGGAGAATCTGGCAAAATCCAGAAAACACATGTAAAATTCACAATGTCTGCCATCCAATAAAAATTTGTTGAGAAAAAGGAAAAACAGAATAAAACGCAATCAACAGAAATAGACCCCCATATGACAGAAATGACCTTAAGATAACTATTATAAATAAGCTACATATATTCAAGAAAAAGGTAGAAAATATGAAAATGATTTAGTACCAAAATGAGATTCTATGAAGAAAAATACATTATGTGAAATGAAAAAGATAGTAGATGGCATAATAACAAATTAGATTAACAGAAGAAAAGATCAGTGAAGTTGAAAATATATTAATATAAACCATCAAATATAAAACCCAGAGAGTAAAGGACTGAAATAAGTAAACCGAACATCAGTGACCTGTAAAACAATATAAACAAATCTAGTATTCTGGAAATAAAGGAAAGAAACAGAAAAGAACATTTGGAGAAATAATAGTCAAAACTTACGCAATGTCATAGAAGCTACAAATCCACAAAACAAAGCAGCTCAAGTAAACACCCCAAATAAAGACAGTAAGGTACACTATAATCAAAATGAAAAAATGAAAGAAGAAACATCATTAAGAGCCAGGGGTGGAGGGGGAGACAAATTATGTACAGAGAGACAAAAATTCAAATTATAGCCAATTTATCAGAAACTTTGTAAGATAAAAAAAAAAAGAACCTATATCAATATGTTCAAATATTGTAAAAACCACACCCAAGCAAACAAACAAACAAACAAAAAAACTTGCCACCATAAACTACTATACCCAGCACACAGACCCTTTTAAGAGAAAGGCAAAATAAAAACTCTGAAAATCAGTAGCAGAATTTATTTTCATCAGACCTTCACTCCTAGACATATTAAAATTTGTTCTTCAGGCAGAAATAGAATGATACCAGATGGAAATATAGATCTCCTCACAAAAATGAATAACGATGCAAATGACTAGTATTTCCATGAACAAAAAAGACTTATTTTCTCATTTTTAATCTTTAAAATATAATTGACTATTTAAAGCAAAAAATAACATGGTGGTATGAAGGGAAGGAGCTAACAACTGCCAGGAAAAGTAGATTTGACCTCTATATAAACAGTCAGTAAAAGTCATACCTTGTTACAAACATTCCAGATGAAATATAGAGCAAAAGTACATAAACCAAAACAGAAGAGACCTGGAAAGTCAACCATATTAAAGGGTAGATTAATGTGATCTTACATTGTCACCTTCCAGTTTACATTTATTTCTTACTCATTATCATACTAGGTTCGATGTGTAAGAGATGACACAGATAACATCACTTTGGTTTCAAAGTGTGTAGTAGTAATCATGGCATTAATTTTTAAAAACTGAGTCATGACTTATAAAGTTCACAAAGATCTAGGTCTCTGTTTCAGTACTGATTACTGAGCCATATATGAAAAGAGCTAACTCGTTTTTTACAAAAATAGACTGAAATTTTATACCAGCATAAGAATAGGATATACCTTTAGAGTAAGAGGCAAGATGTCCACTGAGCATATTTTCTATTTCCAAAACTAACAAAGGAGGAAAAAATCTTCAATGCATAGGGAGAAATTAAAATAACCAGTTGGATAATTCAAACTGTGATTAACTGAGAGGCTTATATCCTTAGAAGCATAAGAAACTGCATTAAACTCCTATAGATATTACCCTGAACTTGTAATTACATTGGCTCATTTTTACTTTCTTTGGGGATCATCACAGCATGAAAGAAAGAAGGAGGCGAGTAGGAAATATCGTATTCATTACATTATTCAGAATGGCTGGCCATACAGTAAACAAGCTGATGATCAGAAAGCTGTTCAGGTAAGAACTTTTCTTATTTATAATTATGTGGTCTCAGAATCTTATGAAAGTGGATTGACAGACTCAGGCATCAAGAGTATTTGGGAAAGCAAAAATCCTCTTAATAAAATGAAAGAAAAAGAAAACAAAAGCAGAAAAATGTTATGCTCAGGATTTTAGCCCTTGACTTTACATTTGTTTCACTATGAACACAACCTTGGAGCTAATCATATCAAAATCTTCTAAGACTCCCTACCATCAAAGGTATTTACATAAAATAATAACAATATAAAACACTAAAGCTGTATTTCAGGCCCAAACAATATGCAATTTTAATCTTCCTGGCTTTAAAAATAAATCTCAAAAAAGGTCAGACACATGGTTTCCAATATACTTTCCATTGCCTTATTATAGAAAAAACAAAGAGCAAAATAATGCCACACTCTGAGGAAATAAAGATTCCTGCATTTAAATTCCCACACTCTAAATAAAATAGAAATTTTATTTAGAGATCAAATGGTAGGATATAAAGATAAAATAGGATATAAAGATAAAAACTTAGCTCAAATTCTAACAAATTTAATTATCTTTGTTAACCTCAGTAACCTTCTCCTACAGATTAGAATTAATTTTATTTGCATGTAGGTAAGTGAAATACAGAGAAGTTAAGCAGTTTTCCTAGAGAAACCCAATAAGTCATAAGCATAGTCTTCATTTAATTGGTGGTCATTATTATGCATATGTATCTATACTATATAAGAATCTATATCTATAGAATCTATAGAATACTATGTAAGAATCTATATACATATATATTCGACTGTATATAAAATAACATATGAGTATATACATGAATATGTATCTATGAATATAGGTACATATTTATATAGAGGATATATACATGCACATAAACACATATGTGTGTGTGTATAGTGTAACCTAGATAATTATTATGTAATTAATCACAATTATTAAAACTGGGAGGGGCGCCTGGGTGGTTCAGTGGGTCAAAGCCTCTGCCTTCGTCTCAGGTCATGATCCCAGGGTCCTGGGATCCAGCCCCACATCGGGCTCTCTGCTCCATGGGAAGCCTGCTTCTTCCTCTCTCTCTCTGGCTGCCTCTCTGCCTACTTATGATCAAATAAATACATAAATAATCTTTAAAAAAAAAAGGAAAGAAAATGCAAAGTAATACTACTGGAATAGCTAATGCTAAGAAACTGTTCATACCAGATATTCATAAATATATGAACAACTACCACCCTCTAGAACATTGAAGTTTGGAGTATAAAATCTTAAAACCACTCTGGAGAGCTGTGTATCAATTATTTCTAATATTAAACATACACCTCCTCTAAGACCCAGGAGTTCTCCTAAGGGGGGTAAATTCCTGAAGAGAAATATGCCTAAAGTAATTGCCTAGGAGAAATAAAAATATATGTCCAAAAATGGCTTATGTAAGACTATTAAAAGCAGCTTTATTCAGTAGTCACAGACTGGAAACAACTTGAATGTCTATCAGCAGGGTTTATAAATCCAGGTATACAGGTATCCCCTGCTTTTTGAAAGTTTGCCGTATGCCACTTTTACTTTCACGAAAGACCTACATTAGTACCCGCTTTTGCTAACTGGACGGGATCAAAAGAGGATTTTTGCTTTTATGAAAAACAATGAAAAGCAAAAATAGCATTCAACATTTGTTTTTCAAAGAGCCATTGTAGAAGCAGTATGCACTCCCAGCAGTGAGAGGGGTAAGGCCAAATTCTTCATTCGTTAATTACATTCAGCTTCTCAGTATCAAGCCTCCATAGGTCTGAAACGTGCGAGCATTAGTGCTTTATCTTGGTCTTGTGCATCTATTAGCAAGATGTGTCCTAAGGAATCAGAAGAGCCTAAGAGAGGTTATTTTTGGGGTCTGAAAATGCTGAAATTTTTTTTCTTGCTTCTTCAACTTACAGCATTTCAGCTTATGAAAGATTTCATAGAAATGTTTTACTTTTGAATAATACATTTGAATGTATTCAAATGATGATACACCACTTAGCAATAAAAAGGAATTAACTGCTGATATATCCAAAAAGATGGAGGAATCTCATAGACACTATATGGAGCTCAAGAAACTGAACACTGTTAAGGTGGCTGGTGCATGTAGCAAGAACCAGGACAGAGTTTATTCACTCTCCAAGGGACGGGAGGGACCCACACCAAGAGAAATATCTGCCGTGAGCTTCTGTTGGGTCTGGAAGGGTTTTTGCTTGTTAGTTAGTTTGGGTTTTGTTGTTGTTATTTAAAGGATGTGAGGGAGTTGCAGTTAAGCCCCTGGCAGGTGTAGGAAAGGGTCAATACCTGGCCAGGTAGAGCAAGAGGTGGCAGGTTTCTCGAGGGGCTCTTCTCAGGCTAGAGAAGAACATTCTTTGTAGTTGGGGTCTCTTTTCTGACAACGTAGGGTTCCATGACTTGGAAAAACAGAGTTAGGGCTAGACACCTGTGAGTTTTGTCTATAAGCGTGGCTCTGGGTGGGGCTTTGAATAGATTCCTTTCAAACACAGATTAGTACTTTCTATCTGATTCTCTTTATAGGAATTTCTAGAACAGGCAAAACTAAATTTTAGTGGAAACAGAACAGGCTGAAAACTGTTTGTGAAGGGATCAGGGAGAGGTGAGGAAAATGCTCCTTATCTAGATAAAGGTAGAGCTCACCTGGGTGTATATATTTGTCAAAAGCTCATGTAATTCAACACTTCGGGTTTCTGTACTGTAGGGCCCAGGGCAGGCCACCTCTAAATGTACCCCAGTGGCATACTGATTATTATTTTGAACTGAAGCTCCTTGGGAAATGACTGGTACAAAGACACTCAGACCCTATGTTGTCCCCCTGAAAAAAAGGAAACAAATCTCCCATATGAAAAATGCCCTCCCAGTCCAAAGAAAAAAGAAAGACATCCTTATCACCAGATACAGGAACTTTCAAGACGAGAAAGCTATAGGAATAAACCTTGTTACCTTCTTATGAATCTGCCGCCTCAACCCAAATTCCACTTATTAATTACTAATTAAATTTCCCAAACACATGTTTTCTTGTCCTATAAATTCTTCATAAATCTATCACCTCTTAAAAATATACAGAAACTGTCTGTCTTAGTCACTTCTTTGGGGTCTCAATTTCATTATTAAGCCTTTTTGCTCTGGTAATGAAATCCTGTTTTTTCTCTTGATAATCTGTCTCAGGTAAATTGAATCCTTAGCTCAACTGGAAGAACTTGAGGGTAGAGAATGGATTCTCCCTCCCCAACAGTACTTTAATAATTCGTATAAATTTGTCTCAAAAAAGGGACGCCTGGGTGGCTCAGTGGGTTAGAGCCTCTGCCTTCGCTCGGGTCAAGATCTCAGGGTCCTGGGATCGAACCCTGCATCGGGCTCTCTGCTCAGGGCGAGCCTGCTTCCTCTTCTCTGCCTGCCTCTCTGCCTACTGAGATCTCTGTCTGTCAAATAAATAAATAAAAATCTTTAAAGAAAAAAAAATTGTCTCAAAAAAGAACTGTGCATAGAAGAAAGGAAAAGTAAAATAAAAATTCTAAAAATATCAAAATGTAAATAAGTTAATACATATTTGTGAATGAAAGGTGTCTAAACATTATCTCCACCATCATCCTTAAATAACTACTGAAGAAACTATCATTAACAGATATGCATCTTTCCAAGGCCCTATTTTTTTCCTTCAACTTTCTATTCAAATGCATAGAAATAATTTATGAAATGACATCGGACTCCATCATGCCTTTTCAGCTCTTTATCTTTTACCTGAGGCAGGAAGAGGCTGGCCTGGGATGTACCGCGCATCAGAGGCGGCTCGGAGGACGGCCGAGTCAGCAGTGAGGCGCAGGTGCTGCTGTGTAGACCACTCTGTGAAGAGAAAGCCAGATTGTCTGGGTCTTGGGAGAAACCGTTTTTCCTACACGACGCCTGATCTCACGAGATCTTGAGATGTCACGCTCTTTTACTTTTGTTTAATGGCTTACTATTTTAAATAGCTGAGAACTACTGCATAACACAGATACCCCAGCATTTATTTGATAGTCTTTTCCTAGATGCTTAGGTTGCCTTTAATATTCACTTTGTATAGACAATTCACATTAACCCTTTTGCACAAATTCTTAACAGTGTGCTATTAAGTCTTCCGTATCCATATTTAAATTGTGATGCCTTTTGCTTATTGTCCACCAGTTTTCATAACTACCAAAAGAATTTTAAAGAGTCATTTTTCATGGAGTCATCATATTTAGTATTTTGAGTGCAATCTATGTACTTATCAAAGGGGAAAAAAAAGAGATTAAGACTAAGAAAAGATACCTGCGATGGTTGGGAAGGAGAACTTATTTTAAACTCCTTCCTACTCCCTTATTACATAAACTTTGGTGAGAGAGAGAAAATAAAAAACAGCTCGGCCCTAACAAAATAATTACCTGAGTTTTAATACTTAGGAGAGTCCCTTTTTTAAAAGGTGTGAGAAGATTTGTTCTTTGAAAAATTGTGTCACCAGTTCTCTTAAGTATATATTCTGCTTATTCTGTGTTATACATTTCATAATTCTTCCCAACCCAGTTGTTTCAGTAAAATTTACACAAACTGCCTCTGATATCAGTAATTATGAAAAAAAAAAAAACATTATAGTCAATTGCTACTAGTTGGAAACCATTTGTATTTATAACATATTTTCCTATATTCCCATATAACCAGTTATCTATTAGGGAGGTATGAATGACTTCTTCAGTTGATTTGTTCATTTTAATTATGTATAAATAATTTAGCTTGCAGGCTTCCAAACAGACATAGTCAGTCCTCTTTTTCTTTGTATTCTATTTTCATATTAGCCAAATCTGTATTTTGCACTGATACTCTTAAAATTCATTTTGTGTTTAAAATATAGGGGTTTTTTGTTTGTTTGTTTGTTTGTTTGTTTAGTTCATTAGCTAAGGGAAGACTTCAAAATATTACATTTCATATATTTCATACAGTGCCTTCCATAATGATTTTCTCCTGGATTACTTCATATCATGTGACATGTCTCCCCACCCCCGACCACTACAACCAGCCCTATGGACTTCCCCAAGATTCTTTGGCACTATGATATGTGGATTTCTAATCATACTTCTCTGAACCCTCTATTTCACTTTTATTGTGTATGGCCATTACTCAAGTTCCAAGAGATCTGTACTTCTTTTCCCTATATAATCTTTCCCTTAAGGGGAACATATTTACAACTTCAAAATATCAGTTTCCTGGGGTGTATTTCAAATATTTACTTTCCATGATTTCCCATTTTGAAATGTAGCAGAAGACATCCAGCTTGCTAGGTAATTCCTTTTCCATATCCTACTCTGTCACCTCCAAAAAACTCACCCAAATTTGAATACAACACTCTCCTAAACCAACTTCACTTCTTTCCTTTTTTGTTTTCTCTGAATAGTACAGCATTTCACATTCTATAATATCCTCTGCGGTTTTCATTCTTTCATTTCACTCTTTCTGCCATGACTCCGCCATAGCAGAATCTGTAATCAAAGAGATAGTACACTATCTCATCTCTAAGTATACACCTTTACCAATTTTATTCACACTACATAAGCTGCTTCCCCATCTGTTCTCTCCCAAACAAAATCCCATTGTGGACAACCTTGCTTCGCCTGCACATGCGCCATGAAAGCCTTCCGTGACAATACTAATTCACACTGATCCCTTCCTTGTCTCAACTCTGTCATTGCACAGTAGATAGGTCTTTCATGACTTACTACATCATCCGGCTCTTAGAGCCATTGAAGCATGCCAGTGCACTTTTTCACAATCAAAATTCAGTTCATTTATTTTCAGAGCTGTTTTGACTGCCTGCATCTTTAAGTTAAAGCCAAGGAGAATATGAGCACCTTGCTCATTTTCAGTATGTTGATACCATCAACCTCTCAGACCAGTGATCCTAAACCCTAGAAAGAAGTATTTGATGTTGTTTTTACCCACCATCTTCCAAAAAGTGGAATTATCAATGCTGCTTACACTGGAATAATTTGCCTGCTTGAACTTAATTCTTTTTTTTTTTTTAAGATTTTATTTATTTATTTGACAGACAGATCACAAGTAGGCAGAGAGGCAGGCAAAGAGAGAGAGAGGAGGAAGCAGGCTCCCTGCTGAGCAGGGGCTCAATCCCAGGACCCTGGGATCATGACCTGTGCTGAAGGCAGAGGCTTTAACCCACTGAGCTACCCAGGCGCCCCTTGAACTTAATTCTTAAATGACAGTTTTTAAAAACACTCTTGAAAGGCTGAATACACAAATGGACATTGATCAGATGCCATATATGACAACAGAGCTCTGACCTAAAACTTTTGCAGCAACCATAACCTCCGCAGCAACTGGCTGAAAACACACAAGAGTTTTTCAATGACTGCCAACTTTCCTGCTTCTTTTTGCCCCTGTTTTTGAATCAGGAGGAAGCAAAGAAAGCCAAATATTCTCCTAGTCCATCATGTAGGATGCATCGCATTTAGGTAGCCCACCTGCAGCTTTCCCATGCCCATGTCCTCCAACCAGAGCACACCTGAAACCTTTCATGCCCCTGGACTATAAAGCTTTTCCACTTCACTGCCTGCTGTGGAGTCTCTGCCAAACAGAAGTCATGGTGACTGACTCCCTTGCTATAGTAAGCTTAGAATAAACAGCTTCTGTTTGTTCTCATTGGGGTGGTCTTTATTTATTTCCGCACTCTAAAATAATTTGTTTTGACCTTGATTCAAGCATAATTGATATCACATGCAAGTAGTGGCATCTTCATGTCTATGTGCCTCATGTAGAGAAAGTTTGAATCATTGAAGTTATCAGTGTTTATCTGTTGCTAGTGATACGTGCTGGCTTTGGGATGCTGCTTTCTGTCTCTTGATCACACTGTGTATAGAGCAACCATTATTATGGATATAACCGTATTTGCAGGCCATGATTATTATATATGGAAAAAGCATTAAGCCTGAATGCAGTTCTTCAGATTAGGAAGAGGAGAAAGGACACAGCTGCCCAGATCACTACCTGGAAGTGTAACAACCTCATCTCATTATCAGTCCCTGTCTTTAAAGGTTTCCCAAATTTTCCAGGTGCCAAGGCTGGAAGCACACACTTTTTCCCTCTGAATGTTCAATTTTGAAATCACAGAACCACTCCAGGCCTGGGGAAAGCTACAATCAATACCCTTTTTAATCTGCACTTTCAGTGAACACAATTTAGCAAGGGTACACAAGTAAAGCATTTTCTGATCCGAAAACAATAGGAACACAGAGCTATAATGCTGTATCTATGTCTCCGCTGATATCCTGAAAGAGCAATTTAATTTTGCAGCCATCCATGTGTAATTCGAGTGTGACACATTAACAAATGGATGGCTGGTCCATCTTCCTGGCTTCCTGTCAGGATCTGGCTCTCTTGATGCCTTTGGGCATGTCAGTGGGAGCTTCAGCCCATTCAGAGCTGCATCTGAAAGAATTAGGGGACATAAATGTGAACTGATGAGGACAGCGGCTATGAGGCAGGAAAATTAATAGTCTCATAGAAAACAATATGCAATGTAGTAACAAATCAGGGGAAATTGACATTTTACTTAGTTCCTCAGAACTATTTTAAATATAATATAGAGAATTTAAATTATTGTTGGGTTTATTGAACCTATTTAACATCTGCCAGAATTTAAAAATAAGTAAATCAAATGGAATGCTAAACTGTAATTGGATTTCTATTATATGTCTTCTGTATAACACTGGGTTGCCCTGGGAATATTAGACCTGATGTAATTAACCTGAGCTTGTCCTAAATGTCTTCCAGAGAGAAGCTGGAGGGAGAGTGCAGAAAAATGTCTCAGTAAGGTTGATTAGGATATACTCTAGCATACAATCTCTCCTCAAAGTAAAAATCCATCTTAACCAGGATTCCAAGCAGGATATGACTCTTCATGCCACAAACCAGTTCTCTCCCAGCCTCACCCTGACTACTTGCAAAAGCAACAATTCAGCAGGCATTTCTTGAGTTGAAAAAGAGAAAAGAGAGATGAGAACCCAGACTACAACAGAACCTACCCTTGGTAGGGTAGCTGGCCAAGGGTTATCGCTAGGGTCATCTATTTTTATTAGAATCACATGTTTATAATCTACCGGGTTTTTTGTTTTGTTTAGTTTTTTTGTTTTTTGTTTGTTTTTATAATGTGCATAATAAACCCAGTGCACTTCTTTTTATAGGTTACTGGCCTATCATTTCTAACAAACTTTCAAAACAGTTTTTAGTTATTTTAGGAATAGCTCTTCAGATTTGTTAAATACAGATGTGGAAAGCAGCTAAAACTTAACTGCACTTTATTAGCTGTAAGATCTGCTGAAGAGAATTAGGTGAAACCAAGGTTTTTACAAAGTTGTGCTCTGAAGAAATCTTTCTCCCCTAGAATATGCTGTCACTGACAACTGGATCAGGCACTAAATTTGTATTTTTTTTTAAAGATTTTATTTATTTATTTGACAGAGATCACAAGTAGGCAGAGGGGCAGGCAGAGAGAGAGGAGGAAGCAGGCTCCCTGCTGAGCAAAGAGCCTGATGCGGGGCTCCATCCCAGGACCAGGGATCATGACCTGAGCCAAAGGCAGAGGCTTTAACCCACTGAACCACCCAGGCGCCCCAGGCACTAAATTTGTATTGTCAACATTCTGTTTTACTTATCATTGAATTTTTGTTGCATAGGGTAGTTTCTGACATATGACACACTCCCAGAAAAGATTTGGTTAATGAAATTCATAAAAAGCAATATAAAATAACTGAATATATGAACTTTAGCAAAAAATATTTTATAAAAATTACATATGAAAGTGTCTAGCCTACAGCAGTTACTTAAAATGGCAAATGAATGCAGAGGTGGATTAACTTTTATCATATATGTATAGTACATGAACATTTGTTAAAAAAAAAAAAGGTGAATTAGATTGAGGTTTGAAATTTTGATGACATGAAACAACCATATAATTGGCATTACTATTTAAGGGCTTTTGAATGAAGAGTCTTTTAACAACATCAAATAAATTAGTTCTCTGACAGTTAAACAAAACTTTTGTCAATTTTAGTTAGCAAAGTAGGCTTTAGCTAGAAGTACCAGCCTCAAACAACTTTTTGGTTTGTTTTTTTGTGTTTTGTTTGATTTGGTTTGGTTTTTTTCTAAATTAAGATAGCAAGTAGAGGCCCAAGCCAATTATTTAAAAAATTTAGCTGGAAAAATAAATATCATCTGAGGAATTTTTAAGATGCAGATTTCCAGGGAACTTTCCAAGTTGGTTCTGCTTTCATGGGTCCAGATGAGGCCAAGAAGCTGAGTCACTTAACAAATCTCTGGTGATTTTGATGTAGGTATCTATGACTTCACTCAGAAACACTGATCCAAGCAAATTTAAGTTATATTTATTAGAATAAAACTGCAGCCTAGAAAATTATATTAAAATGTCTGCAGAGGAAGTAAAATGAGGCAGCAGCAAAAGATAGCATAACCTGGTGGTAAAGGGGAAAAAGATACAAAAAATGGATGCGCTCAGAAGATTGTCTTATGGAGATATAGTAATCCAAACTAGGTGTAGGAATTAGACAAACTTGGTCTTTAGTGTCTTTGGCCCTGTTGTCAAAAACTATCCAAATGAAAGGACTTTCCTTCAATTACCTAACTGCAATGTTTCTGCTTTTCTTTTTAGGGGGAATCAAACCTTTTTCAAAATAATAAATTGACTTTATGTTTATACTGATCTTGACTACATGTTGATGATGGCTTTAATTCTCACTATAAAAGAACAAATAAATTGGCTTTCTGGAATCTTGATTTTATGCACGTGTGATTACTCAAAGCCTGAATACTCCTGGACCTTACTATGCTTCATATATATATATGTGTGTGTATATATATATATATGCACACACACACACACACACACATATATATACACATACACACATATGCATATGTATGTATATGTATATATGTATATGTATAAAATAGCTTTAAAATTAAACAGAATCTCCGTGTGAAGAATAGTAAAAACTCAGAACCTCCTCTTTCATTCTCAGAGATCTACTTGGCCATTGAACCACTCCTATTATTACTGCTGCTTCATGATATGACCTTAAGGAGCTGCCTTTTTTTTTTTTTCCTCCTTGGATAGGGAACTTTTCCTTCATTTTCTGTAAAAGATTTGAGAGGATGTTATAAAATATAAATCAGATTTTAAAACATCTCGAAAATGTAAAAAACAAGGAATGGGTTAACATATAACCAATTTCATAATAAATTATGACTGACTTGTTTTCCTCTTTCAATGCTCTGCAGTTTTAATGTTCATTTGAATCACTTGTGTATCTTCTATTATGCAGATTTAGAATGATGAGGGCTCAGGACCTTAATGTCTGCATTTAGAAGAGGACATTACTACATCTTGAACTTCAATGCTGAGTAGAAAGGGTGCAGGATAACTTCTCTCTTTTTCTCTCCTTTTTATTTCTTATTTCTCTATCTGTTTTCTTCCCTTCATATACTACTCAGAGAGAATTAGAAGCTATCTCCCCTGCTTCTCTAAGCACTGGCTTCTAAGCTTTCTGTCCTCACCACATTTTTTTTCTTCTGATAATTTGCTACATAGGGAAATATGGCTTTAGCCATGCATCAGTCCAATGATATTAAAATTAATTATAATAAGCTTAGTATCCATACAAGAAAGATGAATACACAATAGCAGTGGCAGTGTTCTCATTTACAAGCGCTGAAAAGTCTGGGTATTTGGGACTTCTGGCCACATGCTGCTCTCTGAGCTTACTTTTTCTTTTTATTCCTCATTTTTAGTAAATTCCTATTTAAAGTCTTTTAACTAAAGTATGACTTGATGAAGTTTAACTCCAGCTATCATTTACTATATATCAAATATGTAGGGGGTACTTGTTGAAAGTTTATAAGTATGAAAAACAATGTGGTTCACAATTACCCAAGTAAATGAAGTTACCCAAGTAAATGAACAAAAAACATTTCCAAGCTAAATAATATTACTTCATGCTTTTGTATTTCTGAGAAATTTTAAGTTATTTCAGATTATTTATAGAAAATCTGGAAAAGAGATTGTTTCTGCAGTTAGAATGTCAAAATCTTAATTCATATAAGCTGCATTAAAAAGTTCATTTGGTTTTGGTGTAGGTCACAAATCCAAGAACACCCTTCTACCTTCACCACTTCCTAACCTCAAATGGCAGGTCAAAGATTGACCCAGAGGAAATGAAGAAAGGTAGACAGAGATAGAATAATTCAAGACAGGCTCTTCAGTAAGTGAAAAAAATGAGAGTCTGAATCCAGTCAACATTTCAGCGTATTAATTGCTTTGTTTCCCTGTCAAGAGGCCCCAAAGCTTGATAAACAATTTAATGAACCTCCCCTTGAGCATGGGTAGACACACTTTCATAAAAATCTGGATTCATGGGTATTGAAGATTATTATTATCTAATTGAATTTTCATCCTGTTTGTAATACAAAGCTTTGGAGGAACTTTTAAAGGGGAGAGTTCAGAGAAAACTGCCAGAATATTCTTCTGGAAAAATACCAGCTGAACTGCCCCCTACTGCAGCTTCCTGAAACAAGCTTCCAATGGAAGAGACACTAGGTCTTAGAGCAGGCCATTCAAGGGTCTCTTCCACATGAGTATACATTTTTAGTTCTTGTTTAATTGTTCCTGACAGGGAAGGTGGGAGCAGGAAAGCCACACCAGCTCATTTTGCTATTGAAAACCTTGTCTCTGAGCCAGGACCTCAGGCAGAGGTTACTAGGGGTTACTTGGAAGAAGACTCAAAATGCTATACACACTTGGCCAGGTCTACTATTTCATCATTTTAAAGCAAAAACTTTGAACCTTTGTCAGAAAACTATGAACTTATGGTTAAATATCTCGGAGAAGGGGGCTGAAAAAATAAACACAGGTCTTTTTTTTCTTTTCTTTTAACAGGGGAAATGCACCAGCACATGATTTCAGTAATTGCTACTTGTCTCCTGGGAGTGTTGTGAAAGAATAGGTGAAGGATATGGGGCTCTTCCTCTTCCTATAACATAAGCAAGGTCAGATCCACTGGCCTGTAGAAAGGATCAACTTTTTCCTTTTGCATTTTTATGGGAAAATTTAAAAGGCACTCTCTCTCATCAGTTAATATATTTTCACAAACTTATGAAGCGCTGGGCATTTTAATAGATTCTTGAAAAAGAACAAAACAGTATATTAATTTTGATCAGAATCAATAAAAGGGAGAAGCAAATAAGTAGAAAAGCAGATTTTATTTTTAGAAGATTTCACTGGAGGAATAGCAAGGATTTAGGGCAGAATAAGAAAAAGAATGTAATTTTAGTGGGTTTTTTTTTTTGAGTTTCTAAAATTAATCTACTAGTTTCAATAGATGGTCATTCTGTGTTGAGTATCTCAGGAAAAGCTGGGGACAGCTGGACTGAGTAAATTAACCTTTCAATGGTATGTGCATACACACACACACACACACACACACATGAGAAAGAGAAGATTCAGAGATTCTTAGTATTGATAATGATAAAGATGATAATAACTATTTTTATCAAATGCTCAATATCAGTAAGACATAAAATATTTTGGGAGACTATGTGATTGAATTATTAATAAGGACAACAACAAAACCCTATCCTCATTTTATAAATAAGAAAACTAAAAACATAAAAATAAAAACAAAACAAAACAAAAGAACTGACACCAGAGAGATTAGAAAGTGGTGTTGAAAAGCCAACTGTCTTTAGCTCCAAAATTAGTAGTTGATAAAATTATATATAATTATTTTATTATTTTCTCTTTTTTCCCCCCCTCCCATTGTCCAGTACTACCTACTAGTCACCTTGGGTATTATCTTTTTTACTGAATGCATCTCCATCTTCTCTTTTTCTAATTTCACTTGCATAGCTATACAAATGACATCATAGATCTGTTATCATTCAAGACAGGAATTCTATTTGCTAAAATTGTAATAAGTTCTTATAATATTGAAATGTGTAAATAAATACACTGATGTGGGCTGGGTAAATTTAAAAAATCAAATATGTAAATGACAAACTAATTTATTAATGTTTTCAGAATTTCTATATTTGACAGGATCAAGTAACACATGTAGTCTGTAAAACCCCAGCTACTCAGGCATGTTTCTATTGTGTTACATGTATGGTCCAGATTATAGATGATCACTAGGTATTTAATGACGTGAGACGATTTATGCTTAGGATTTTCAAGAGAGAAATTCAGCATCAGGCAGTTGGATAACCTTTAACATAACTTTCAACGTTGAGTTACTCCAATTAGAAAATTTACTGTTTAAAACATCATCTTATTCCCATTATTTTATTTGATTTTTCATTTTTATTTACTAAGAACTTGGTCTCCATAGATATATCTTGTAAAGCACATGCCATATCTTGTTTTGAAGTTCAAGAAAATTTTTAATATGTCACATCAAAAAACCAAAAATGACTGTTTTTTGTTTTTCTCTTTTCTTCTAGGATTCAGTTCACAGCTATTTATTTATCATTTAAATGCATTCAACTGAAAAACGAACATTTTCCTGCTGAATATGGGAACCATCAAAGATAAAGATGGGCTGCTGTTTTTAGTGCCTGCAAACACCCTGCAAACACAGGGTCTAGATTTATCTACCTTGAAAGACATGCTATTTGTCAAAAGCTTGTTTAGCATGGAAAATCCTCTATGACCAGTATTAGTCAAGTTCAGTCATTTTTGTCCCTTATATTGGATGTCAGGAAGAGGAAAGGAGCGAATCCTCAGTAATTCAAGCACACTATTCTTTTATTTGAATGACAGCTTTAATAACTTCTCATTAAAATACAATTTTATAGACATTTTACATTAATTTGCATTAAATATCTTTTTGATAATTAAGATATCATGAGTATATATGTGTATGTGTGTTTGTGCATGGTTTGGTGGATAAATAATCCTCAAATCTCTCTCACATTATTTAAATAGCTTGTGAAATTCCATTCTCTCCATCAAGCTTCTCCAATTGATGACACCATTTTCTACAGCACTGTCATATCAGTTTGACATTCCCCTGGCCTCTTCCCTAAAATCCATGGAATCTGTGTTCTTACTTTGCTTCCCATACACAAAAAAATGCAGCTATTCATTTTTTTCTGACTTACTTGGCTATTCATGTATTTCTTATTTATATATATGTGACAGTAATTTATTGTCTTTAGGATCCTTGGTTTTAGCGAAGTCTTCACTCAGTATAATTAAATGGTTTCAGAATCATCTCTTAATCTGGTCTAAATTTTACAGGCTAAGGCAGCTTTGCTTCACAGTTGGTGGTTGAGTCAGTGAGCAGTTTTCCAGCAATTCTGGAGTTGAAGCTGTCTGTCCTTGTTTCATTCTTTTATTGTTTCTTGGTACAAGGAAAGAAGAAAAAGGGTTTTCTAATTGTAAGAATTAAATACCTTTGTTCTTCCTCTGAGCTTGAGGTCTTCTAAGCCTTCATGTAGCCCATTTTATTTATCTTTAACCCATTTTAATTCACTTACATATACATGTTACAGTTTTTCTTGGTCTAGAGCTTTCAGAAAAACAGGACTAGTGTACACATTCTATATCTATATGGAAGTAAACAATATGTTATCACCTAACTTTGATCATATGATTTATCTTGTCCCTTTGGAAAGAAGAATATAGTCAAAATATAAGACTTTCAGGTTTTTAACTTCTCAAATAGGAAATGAATATAAGGAGCTTAAAAAGGGGAATGATTTGTTTGACACAAAAGACAGAAACCTCAAGGACCTTTCATATATAGTCTGTGTCAGCAAAGAGAGGAGTAACTCTTATTGCCCATGAAAACATGTTCTAGTGAAAAGAGCGAACCCAATGGTCTAGAATTCTTTAAAGAGAAACCCCCACATAATTGTAACTCAGGAATGTCCTTATGGATACTTGTTTTGTGTATGTGTACCCTGGTCATTTAATGAGATGAGTTTGGTTTAAGAAGTTCTGTTCAGAGTCTGGAAAACTTTGGGTCAAGTAGGTTATTTTTGAGTACCCCCCTCCCCCAAAAAAGACTGAAATCATTAATAAAGACCCTCCTAAATTTTGCCAAAACATTATGATAACTTTCTTGGCTAATTTGGATATTGTTAGTAAGTGATATGTTTCATATGTAAAACTTATACCTTTGCTGCCAGGAAATGATGATGAAGAGCAATTTAGAAGTCCTATCTCCTTCATAATGCTTTAAAATTCGAGGCAGAGACCTTCATCACATCCTCCCCCCCCAACACACACACACAGGTTTCTTTTATAGCACTGAAGACTCTAAGGGAAATGGAGCTAAAAAACAAAAAACAAAAACAAAAACAAAAACCAACCAAACAAACAAAAAAAACTATTTCCAGCCTCCTTAGAGGTACAAATCCACAAATCCCTAGGGGTTTTGATCAATCTTAGGGTATGCCAATGTACTTAAACATCCTTATCTATTTTACTTCAAGGAAAACGAAGAAGCCTCTGTATATTTCTGAGTTGACAAGTCCTCTGTCATGGGCATGGTCCTGGACCAAAAAAAGAGTGATATCAACTCTATCTCCAAAAGGTTATTTTTATTAGTTAGTTTTCAAAATGTTTGAAACAAGATTTGAATAGGAAGCCCAAAGTTTGAAAATCTGACAGTTGAGATGTATTTGATGTGCTCATGAAGGTATGGTGAGATCCCAGAGTCTCAGCTACTAGGTTCTTTCTCCTCTCTCCAAACCCAGGTTAGCCCTGGGACAATGTCCACAAAGTTACTCCATCTGAGTCCTAGAACTTCAACTACTATTTTAAGCTTACTGCCTATGTAGCTGAAGCACAAGCCTTACTACTTCTGATTTTAGGGCAGTATAATATGTTAAATGGCACACTCCTCCCACTCCCCCAAAATGCCCACATCTTAAACCATGGGACTCATGAATCTGAACTTATTTGGAAGAAGCATCTTTGCAGAAGTAGTTAAGGATCTCAAAGATGAGATCTTTCCAAATTATCCAAGAGAACCTTAAATCTAATAATAAGTATCTTTATCAGAGACACACAGAGGAAAAACATACATGGAGAAGAGAAGGCCATGTGAAGATGGAGACAGAGGCTGGAGATAAGTAGCTATAAGCCAAGAAATGCCTGGATTCACCAGAAAATAGAAGAGGCAAGAAAGGATTCCCCCTGGAGTCTTGAGAGATAGGAGTGCAAATCTATCAACTCCTTAATCTCAGACTTCTGGACTCCAGAACTGTGAGAGCATAAATTTCTGTTATTAGACACCCAATTTGTTATAGCAACCACAGGAAACTAATACAGGTAGCTAAATTTCTTTCTGTAAGTTGATTTTCCAAAGGTTACCAGAATACTATTTTTACTCATTGCTACATTGACTTGTGAATGCAAAAACAGAACAAAATCAGTCTTTCATGGTTATTACTGGAGACAGTATTTAACATGTTATGGAGCACTAAGGCTGGAGAGATTTATATATTCACTATTCATTCAATAGTATTTGGGAAAGTACTAAAGCATTCTTAAAGGCACATGATAAATAAACATATGAGGTTCTGCTCCTGTGAAATTTACATTCTAGGGATAACACTAAATAGAAGGGTTTTTTTTTTTCAAAATAGCATATTTAAATTTTAAAACAGATTTTAAAAAACCTGTTGACAGTTGACAGATATCATTAATATGTAGTAGAGGAAATACCTTCTAAACTAATGTAATGATACCACGTGATCCTTTTCTTAGATATAAAGGACTTTTGAAGGTCAAATCAAACTAATGTGTGCCTCTGTTTCTCAAAATGTCAAAATGCTCCATGTGTATGAAGTTGCATTATGTATTCCATTATTTTCTAATAAATTACCATATCTTCAAAAAACCAAATGGGGAAAAAAAAAGAATAAAAAGCAGCTGACAATTAAATGCTAGAATAGATGAAAATAAATATTTAATGGTGTGACTAAGTATAAGGGCATGGGGTTATTAGAAAAATATTGGGTTAAGAGTTTTTCAGGGGGTATTTTAAGCTTTCATTTCCTTTTTGTTCATGCCAAGCAACCTCAGGCAATTGAGACTCGAGAGATTTCGTGGTATGAACTGTTAGGCCATAACTTAGTGAAGTAAAACACAGCATATGGCAATTAGTGGCGTGTGGTTTCCTTTAAGCTATTCATTTGGCCAGTGTAACAGGAGCACCTAAATTCCTTCAGCTTATCATAATGTGGTACTATGGAGGGGGTCCAAGGCAAAGACGGGCATTGCAGGAAAGAAGTTTTCCAAAAGGTACAGGTACTTAGATAATGAAGGATGAGGAGCAAGAACTAGCTGCACAGAATTTGCCAAAAAATGGAAATTAGACAAAGAAGAGCAAGAGCCAGAAATGATATATGATCCAAAGACATAAAAGTCCTCAGGCATCAGAAACTCTTCAAAAGTTCTTTCGACCCATTACCCTTTACCATTTCAAATTTTCACTTCGTGAAGTATAAAAGGTATTTCCTGGCTTGTATTCTTTTGGAGGGGTTAAGTAGCTGTGAATTGTTCTCCTATATTTAAATTCTAGAGGCTTCCTCCTCCTGTGTTTTTAATTGGATCATATGAAAAATATCATACATCAAAAACCAGAAAGACATCTGCAAGGCATTGGGACAGATTCCCCAGTGGAATAAATGCCCGAGAAGAGATCATATCCTGTCATTTTTCACTGAAAAATTATCTTCCTTATGTCATAGTATATGATATCATAGTATAAAATATACTATTATATATTTTCCTCTAAAGTATCACATTTTCCTCTAAAATTTTTGTAAAGGTTGGGATATATATATACCCCTTGTTCAGTTATCAACCTAATTCTGATTATTGGATTTCTACTTCAATATTACTGATTAATCATAATGAAACATAAATCACATTTGTATTCTATAAACATGATTGCTTCTGTAGCCAAAACTATCGTAGTTATAAAGAAATGGAAGATTAAACTCCAAAAGTTTTCCCTCTTTCTTATCATTAATTCATGGATATGATGGAAAGAAGTAGTTATTTGCTCCTCTATGTGCTAGATACTTTGTTAAGTAATTTACATTCTTATTTCTTTCGCATGGTGACCTTGCTAAGTAGTTATTATCGTCTTCATTTTATAGGGAAAATCTCTCTTCCATCACCTAAAGCTGAGAGTTGTAGTGATGGACTATGTGCTCAGCATTTCCATATATGGTTATTCAAATTTGCATTTCTTTAATGTAAAATGTTCTGATTTTAAAGTGTTATCATGTAGTTGATTTTTTTTTTAAAAATCACATGTAGAAAACAACAACAAAAGGTTCCAGAGGTGTGCCTTAAGCACTGAGCTTCTGAAATCATAATCATCCTTCATAAAGAACATTTGATTATTAAAAACTTCTATCACCTACTATACACATCAAAATGAGTCACTCTATAGAATAGAGAATCATAGGATCATCCATTCTAATGGAATCATCTTATGACTGAAGAAACTGAATTCCAAGGAGGGAAAGTGAATATGCCAAGATCACAGATATAAAGAGCAAAGATGAAACTAGAACATAATTCTCCTCTGAGCCCAATCTTTCTTGCACTTTATCTTTCTTTCCAGCCCATCTTTCTTGCACAGTATTGGGCTGCCTCAAAACCAAACTAGGTATGTATGATGCAACACGTCACTAACAGGTGATTTGGTGACGATTTTTCCCCAACTGCAGCTAGCCATTATTGCATAAAATCATGTTTTTAAACTAAAATCTATGCACATGCAAAATCCATTCATTTTGCTGCTGTTTTATTTAATAATGGGGAATGTGATATCAACACAATATACAGAAAGTGATGACAACAATAGCTTGATAAAATACTATATACATATATATTGCTTGTAAGTTGCTGATGGCTTTATTTCATAACTTTAGTCAAAGAAATAAAATTACTTACATACCTCAAATGAAATAAACACAGAAAATCATTTATATTTTGTAACACAAAAATTTTGCCTATGGTTCCTGTTTTATTCTATTCTTGGTTTGGGAAGCTGACTTGCATACTAATGACACTGTGAATGCAATCCTCTGGTGCCTTCTGGTTCTCATCATTCATTATTGATGCAGTATTTTTGCTGTTTTTCTTTCATTCTCAAAGTTTATGTTCCACAAAGAGCTATCCTTTAAAGCCCCATCAATGTAATTGTATTATTACATTTATCTACTCTGAAATGCCTTGGACAGCCTTTAGTCTTTTAGGGGTTTAGAGTTTTATGATATCTGCTTAGATTCCTCATTTTTTACTATATATTTATAATCTTTTCCTTCGAATTCAGTTATAAATCAAAATATTCTAGTGTGGACATGAGCATGATTTACAATCTCTGGAGAAGATAAATCCTATCTTTTTTACTGTATTTCAGTGAAAATGTGTACTGAAGTTCTTTAAAGATTTGTTTATTTTAGAGAGAGAGTATGAATGTGCCAGTGAGGTTCAGAGGGAGACAGGGTGAATCTCAAGCAGATTCCCTGTTGAGCATGGAGCCTGATGTTGGGCTCAATCTCACGACCCTGAGATCAGGACCTGAGCTGAAAAGTCAGGCACAACAAACGGAGCCACCCAGGCACCATTGTAGTGAATTTTTGAATGAAATATATTCATTTTTTAAAAAAGAAAATAATAAAAAAGTGAACTGAAAAAGGAAAAATATTAAATGGGCTTGTATAATTAAATATTGATAAATAATATGCAATGTGTATATATGTATATATGTGTATATATGTGTGTGCATGTATGTGTGTATATGTATGTATAGACATATAAATATTGATATATAATATGCAATGTGTGTATGTATATATATGTGTGTGTGTGTGTATACACCAATACAAAGTTTACTTCCTTGGAAGAATGAAAGTCACCTCTCTTCAGTCTTTAACTTTTCAGATTCTAGAGGATTCCAAAGTTAATCATATTTAAATCCAGTTAGTTAGAAACCTTTATAAAGGTAAGACATTGGGGAAATATTTCCATTATTTGCTCAGGAAAGCACTGTGGTGGTAAAATAAAACACATGATCTCAGGTAACAAATCAGTGGAAAAACAAGCCTACCATATCTGAAGTCCTTTTTGCACTTAGGAGAAATAAAGACAAGCCTTAATTAAATGCCTCCTATGGGATAAGCCCATTGCTAAGCAGCTTGCCCCTTTCATGCCATAGAACTCTCACCACATGAATCTCAGAAAAACTTAGGGGACAAAGAGCAGTCTACTTGATAAGAAAGAGTAGGGGGATTTGGTTTAGAGAGGTAAAATGGGTCAGCAGATGAAGGCCAGGTTGGGGATTTGACCTCATGCTTTTCTCTGCACCTCAGCTTCAGGTGCAGAGAAAAGAACATGGTGCTTTAGGTGTGTCCATCCTTTGGAGTGTCATTGGAATGCCTAGAGCCTGAAACCATCCAATTATTTTTATAACAAAAGGGAGCTCATGGTGGATTAACATAAAATAGTGGGAAAAAACAGAAAGCTAAAGAAAAAAAATCAAGTTAAGTCGTAGTTTTATTTAATTTGACTCCTCTTAGAAAATGTTTCACATTTGTTTAAGTATAATCCTTTTAAAAACACGGAAATAAATGTGTTTCTAATAGCATATGTATGGCAGGTAGGCTATTATGGGCAGGTGGAGATAGGGAAAGCAAATAAAAGAATTAAGCTGTAGCAATATACAGTTTATTTTGATGGTAAAAGACTCAAAAGGAGATCCAAGGGAGCTTGTGGAGTGAGTGTGTGTGTGTATGTGTGTCTGGTCTATAATGACAATGGTGGGAGCCATGAAGATATAAACACACACACAAATTATAAATAGCAGGGAAGAATCAACCACAGAAGTTTAAAGAATACTCACATGAGTTTAGGATGGGGGAAAACAAAGACAGAAAAGCCAACAATGGAATCCAAATCACAGCTCAAGAAGATGGAGCAGAACATGCATTCCTTTTCTTGTTGCCTTTTCCTGTTTTCTTCATAGATTTAAACACATGTTCATTTATATAACATTTGCTTAGAGTGTTTTCTTTGAATAAGCTATTATGCATTGAGCATTTGTAAACATTTTATAAAGTAAGCAATTTTACGAGGTGCTATTGATTTTAATAGAATGGGAATAAGGTCTGCCTGATGTTCAGAAAGGCAGATTGGCAACGCCACAAAACTCCGTGTTTTGTGAGTACAGCCCTTTACTTTCTCTCTTCATATGTAGTATTTACAGACTGATTCACAGAGCAGTTCTGCCAAATTCTGCTCCAGTGACAAATAAAAAACACCTCCTTATCTCCCATGGAAACTTTCTGTAAGTGTTGAATGTCAGAATTTGGCCTGAATCGCATGTCCCATAAATAAGAAGATAATCTAACTAAAATGTTGGCTCAAAAAATCTTCTCACACAGACTTAAAGAATTTATTTTTTCTGCTCAGATTTATGAGATGTCATGCACTGTCCTTCCCCAAATTTTTTTGGATAAAGCCAGGCACATTTTTTTTTTTTCTGATGACCTGTCCCTGGGATAAAGGCTTAATCTTTCTGATTTCTAGAGTAGTTCTTTAAAAAGTGGTTCTACAGAACATGAACATTTAAACTTATTTTTAAAATTTTATTTTTTTCCTAGTTAAGTAATCTGCTCCTTTTCTTCCTCAGTGCTTATGTGATCTTTTAATTCCTGAAAATTTAAAGCTATTAACATACTTATATGTCATTATATATATATATATATATATATATATGTATCTTTATAATATTCTTATTTCCTCAACACATTCTTATTTCTTGAGTTTGTGTTTTCATTCATTCTTTTCTCATTCTACTACCAAATACTTTTAAAATCTACTCATCTATCCCCTCTTCACCTCCAAGTGTCTGTTTCTTTACTTTTGTAGGATGGCCTTTGAACCTTCTTCAGAAAGGCATTTCCTGATGCTGACGGAGTGTAGGCTCAAGCCAGACCACTGGATTCAAAGTCTTTCTCCACCATTTACTATCTATGCACCTGTAGACATTTGCTTAATTGTTCTCTGCCTCAGTTAAAACTGACAATATTAATAACATAAGTATAATAACACTAATTTTCTCATAGCATTACCATGAAGAAAAATGCACATATGGCACTTCAAACAGTACCAGGCACAAAGTAGCCAATAAATGTGAATTATTAACATTCTCAGTTATTAATCTGAGTGGCTGGTTGATGTGCAGTTGTTTATTATCAACTCTATGATCCATTAGCCCAAGGGATCTGGAGAACAGCTCATATATGGACAATCCCAAAAGAATATCATTTCTACACCATTCTTCCCTGTGTTTGTTGAAACAGTCATGCAAAAAGCCTACCTTATTGGGAAGATTCTTTATTCAATCTGATCACAACTCTACTCCCTGTTGTAGTGTGGTGGTCATCTGTGTAAGGTCTATATATAGAATCTTGATGCAATAGGGGAAGAGAAAAGAGGTGAAATTTATTCATACTTTGGAGAAAGTCCTAACATTCAGGAAAGATGGCTGGCATCTTGGGGGACTTGGGTGGTGCAGTCAACTAAATGTCTGACTCTTGGTTTCAGCTCAGGTTACTATCTCAGGGTTGTGAGATTGAACTGTGGGTTCAATCTCTGTGCTCTGTGCTCCATTGCAGTCTGCTTAAGACTCTCTCTCTCTGCCCATCCTCTCTGTCTCTCAAAATAAATAAATATATAAATAAATAAATCAAAAAAAAAAAAAAGGATCACGGGCAGATGAAGGAGGAACCATCAGTGCAAGAAAAAAGTAACAGAAATTTCTTACACTTTCAGATCTCCTGCTTGGGATTAAGTGCCCCAAATCTTGGTGACTAATATTTTTTTAATAGAAACTTCAAGTGCACTGTCCTCTTCTGATCCAACATCAGTTATTGCCTCTGGCCCAGAAAAAAAAATTAGTACAGAAAAGAACATAAATAAAGAGCATTCATGAGCAAAAATTTTTTTATTCATTATTTAAAATATATATATATTTTTTTTCATACTCAGAATATCTATACTATTTCAAAACTTATAGTTTATATATTTTACCTTGTCCTAGTTTTACAGAACTAAAATTGTTACTTTTTTTTTTTTTTACTTTTAGTCATTTTGCATCTATTCCAGGAAGAAACATTTCCTTTCTCTCTAGGAACTAATTTTTGTTTTTATGTTTTGGGAGAGGCTACTTTGTTAAACTATGTACAATATAGATTTCAAATCAGTTTCTTTTAATCCATGTTGACTACCCTTTTCCCCCAGTTCAAAGTGCTGTCATGTCTCATGTATACTATTGCAGAAGGCTCCTAGCTCGTGCTCTCATTGTCAATAAGGATGTCAGAGTGATCTTTAAATATGAATTCTGATTCTGCCACTCAACTTGCTTATAACCCTTCCCACACTGATCTCGAAAAATTCTCCCAGTATTCGAAAGACAAAGCTCTTTATAAATGTAGAGACTGCACATAGGTTTTTTTTTTCTTTACTGAAAAGTATTTTTTTAATTTGTATTCATTTTTTTAGTTTATTTTCAGTGTTCCAGAATTCATTGTTTATGCACCATACCCAGTGCTCCATGTTTGATCCCTCTGATTTTCCTCATTCTATCCCCTTTGCCTACTATTAATTACCATCTCTTCAGTCAAGATTAGTTTCTGTGACTTATGTTTTTCTATCACTTGAACATTTTCTTTACAGCCTTATTACAATTTTTAATATTTAACTACCTATATGACCATTTGTTTCATTCTGTCAACCCAAAAAGTCTTAAAGCTCCATGAGGACAAGCTTTTCTATTCAATTTTGAAAGGGTAGTATTAACAACTGATAGTTTATGACACCAAAATATTTACTGAATGAATAAATTTGAATCTTCTATGATTTTTTTAAGATTTTATTTATTTATTTGACAGAGAGAGACAAAGTGAGAAAGGGAACACAAGCAGGGAGAGTGCGAGAGAGAAAAGCAGGCTTCTTGCAGAATAGGGAGCCCTACCTGGAGCTTGATCCCAGCACTCTGGGATCATGACCTGAGCCAAAGGCAGACGCTTAACAACTGAGCCACCAGGTGCCCACTTCTATGATTCTTACTTAACTTAAGGGTATTTATAAATTCAGAGTGTTCAGCAGATCACGATCGCTTTTTGTGAGCTTCAAGATTTTTTTTTTCTCAACTAAACATTGAATTTTGTTACGTGTGAATTCCCTTTGAGCTTTGAAAGAGGGCCAGAGTAATAAGAAGGAGCATTCTGACATCATAAAAATAATGCAGAGCTTTATTCTTCTTTTATCACATACTCTTTGTTTTTCCACATCACAAAAGCATAAAGCTATTTGATTCATGCTTTATGCTTTCTCACGGTAATAAAAATTTTAAAACATCCCATTTTAAGATATTATGTAACTACTGATTTCTTTTTCCCACATTATTGAATATTTGTTTATTTCACTTCCTGTTTAAAAACCAGCTATTGGTAAGTTACCTCCTTACCCAGCTCTAGAGCTATTCTTTCCCAGCATCTGAATATACACAGAAAGTTGGCATCTGATACGTCCTACCTGCAACAAAATTGTTATAAAATCTGTCTTTGAAATAAAGTATACATACAGGAAAATAAAGAGATGGGTATTGTTTTGTACAGTCTTTACACTGAAATAGAGATAAAGTACTAGAAGACCAGAAGGCTAATCTATTTCAAATGCTTGAAGACAAAGTCTAATTTGCTAAAAGTAAATCCTAAAAATGTGTTATTTTGCTTTAGTAATACATATTCAGAGTACAATTATGTGGTTTCATGTAACCGAGATTTCCAAACATTATTTTTGCACTGTTGGTCATCATTTTGTGCTGTTTGTGTGCCTGTTATCATCACAGTTTTCTGCTGTTTCTTCTGAAGCCATTTGCAAATGATAGACAGTACAGTAGAGAGGTGTTTATTTTCTCTTGTAAGCTCTATTAAATTATGGCATTTGTATGGTTGGTTTTCTATGAAATATGTAGTTCTGGCTTATTTTTAATTTGACATCATCTTAACTGCCGATCCCTCTGCTGGGGAATTAGATTAACCATTGTCTGCACTGGTGCCTGGTTCTTCCAAAGTCATTCTGGTACAGAATTACCACAGAGATGTACATGGCCTTGGGCAAATCATTTAGCTTCTCTGTACTCTCCTTTCTTCATATAAAATGGGGATTAAATGGCCTTTCTCTACCTACCTATCAGGAGTGCTTTAGATACAATTAGATAATAGACTTGAAAATACGAGGAGAGTTCGTTATAAAGCATGATAATCTAGCCTGAGGAACTCAAGTAGGAAAGCATATGTATAGAAGCTTTTAAGGAGATTTGTGTGTGTGTGTGGCTAGTTACATTCATAAATCAATTTGCTATCAAAAGAAAAAAATGTTGATTTGAGAGTATAATGAAACCATTTTCTATTTGTTATAAAAATGCTTCATATCCAGTCAATATTATTTTTAAAAAGATACATTCTAGTTTAAAGTGAGCTTTTGTAACTTAAATCTTTAGAGTGGCAAATGATCTATGTCAGAGCCAGGCTGGAAAACTCTAGGGGGACCTTCCGTGACTTATGGAGGGACAGAATTATTATTATTATTATTATTATTATTATTATTTTTAAATAGAGGGACAGACGTTTGGTGGAGAAGACCATTAGGTAGTCATTCTCTACAGATAGGGAAGGATCTCATGAAAAGCTTCTAAAACAGAAAATTCAGGAAAAACCTTAAAAGATCAATTCTTGGGGAAACACTGATTGGTAGAAGACAAGCATCAGATTTTCAAACAACAATGCCATACTTGCTTCTGATTTTTGTTTCTATTTTTTTTCTTTTTCTAAGTTGTTAGGAAAAGCTAAAGAAAAGCAGAGAAATTCAAAGGGCAAATGTGATCTTTGCCAAAGTGATTGGTTTCTTTTTCTAGATGAAGACCAAAGGTTAAAGTGAAGCCTATGGGCAAGGACTTTTAAGACAAGAGGAAATCAGAGAGGGAGACAAATCATAAGAGACTCATAATCAAATGTAATAAACTGAAGGTTGATTGAGGGGAGGTGGGTGAGGAATAGGGTAACTGGTTGATGGACATTAAGAAGGGCATGTGATGTAATGAGCACTGGATATTATATAAAACTGATGAATCACTGACCTCTACCTCTGAAATCAGTAATACATTATATGGTCATTAATTGAATTTAAATAAAAATAAATAAGTGTAAAAAAAAGATGAAGTTCATTTGATACAGCAAAGTATACTGGATTCATGATAGAGGAATCCACTTAATGAAAATGAGGGCAAATTAAATCTACCATAGTCTGGAAGAAAATCATGGTTAAGTTAAGCAATAAATGACAGCAATTAAAGATAATGAAATGGAAATACAATAATAAGTAGGTATTTGTATATAGTATAAAACCCAATTATGTAGAATTTAAGTATGGTATACTTACTATGGTTTCAGTTATTTTCTTAAGGAGTTCACCTTTTATTGAAGAAGCATGGAGATATGAAAATCGTGCCTTGATATTTGATTAACCATACCTAGAGAAATTATTTGAGATTTATTCTAAGGATGCATAGCTGGGTAAAGCCTGTCTATCAGCTACCCTGCCTGAAATGCAGTAACCATTCTAGTCACATAAATAGGAAGGTGGATGCAATGGACAATTTTACCAAGACAAGGGTAATCACCTAGATTTTTAAAAAAGAGTGGAGACAAACTCTTATAATTCTAATAATAGAATTCTGAAGACTTCTTTGAAGATTATCTGAGTTTACTGGGTTTTTATTTACCTTTTCTTCTGTAATCTTGTTGTCCATTTCATTAGGCAGATCGACAATATCTGAAATTGATTTAAAATAGTTTCTTAGAACCTGTTTACTGATTCTGAAAAGAGTTTCCAATTTCCTTTTGCTGTTTTAACAAAAAAAGTTTTTTTTAACAAAGTTTTGTTTTAACAAAAAAGTCTTTGTTGTAAATAGCTACAACAAACAAAAATTAAGATAACTATAACATAAAATCAAGAATCTTGTATGATTTATATATGTGTGCTTTTTTGTCTTACACACTTGAAAACTAATTTCTAGAGAGCAGAGGTAATAATTTACATTGTTCTTCCATAAAAATAAACAATCTGCACTGAAGTCTTTATTTGCAAAACAAATGAAACAAAAAACCAAAATCCCTCAGATATCATAGATTGAATAAGATATGCTTTAAAGACACAGTAAGATGGACTTTGAAAACTTGTTTTTAATCATTTGACTTAAGAATAGACCAATTGTTGTCTGATTGCTAAAAGAACTAACATGTAAAATTTAATAGATATATACATAGATGTATACCATGAATTCCTACAGAGTGTATAAGTGATGTAGAATATATGGTTTAACAATCACTTGTTTAAAATATTTCTTTATTATTTTAATTTTTAATTTTCACTGAGATGTTTTCTTTTCTTTTCTTTTTTTTTTTTAAAAAATTTTATTTATTTATTTGACAGACAAAGATCACAAGTAGGCAGAGAGGCTGGCAGAGAAAGAGGGGAGGAAGCAGACTCCCTGCGGAGCAAAGAGCCCGATGTGGGGCTAGACCCCAGGACTCTGAGATCATGACCTGAGCTGAAAGCAGAAGCTTTAACCCGCTGCACCACCCAGGGTCATATCATAGAGAGAGTTTATAGATACAGAATATTTCTAGCATCTCATATGCCCCCTCCCAATCAATAACCTCCAAATGCAATCTTGTCCTGATTTCTGTCACAAGGGATGAATTTTGCCTGCTCTTCAACTTCATGTAAATGGAATCTCATGGTGCTGTTTTACGGCTGGCTTTTTTGGTTCAGCATTCTTTGGGAGCCTATCAGTTATCTATAGCTGTGTAACAGATTACCTCCCAAAATTTAGCAGCTTAAAATTACAGTGAACATGTATGAGCTTACAGTTTCTGGAAGTCAGGATTCCCCAAGCAGTTTGCCCGCATGGTTCCAGCCTATGATTATGAACCTTTGCAGTTGCAAGAAATTTTCAGGTTGTGAACCTGAAAGATTTAGAACATAGAAAAGAAGAGAAAGGATCATGGTGTACAGGAAAGACCACACACAAGGAGAAAGAAAACTGATATAGATGGAAAATATTTATCATTATTTGTGTCTAAAATTTAAAAAGTAGGGTACTGTCAGGATAAATTGAATACTTTTAACCAAAGTTGACTGAAATTCCTCATACGACACCTGGTCAAAAACACTTCAGACACAACTTTTCTTTCTTTAATTTTACTAAATTTCCCCCTTCTAATCTGTTATTTCTCCTTGCTAACATGTATTTAATTTCTAGTAAGAATCACTATACATTTGATTTTCTCTTTTCTCTCCCCCGCCCCTGAAATCTCTCCTCCTTGAGCTTCCTGCTGGTGATATCATTGATAATCACAAAGGATAAAAGTTTAAAAATTTCAGTCTAACTTTGAGTGCTTTGTGAACATGGATTTGTAAATGAGCCAGCTTATGACTAAAAAGAAAAAAAAAATCCGGTAGCAAGTTTGTGAAGCAAATTAACTGGGGGCCAAATTTAGCCTTCTAAACTCATTTCATTTGCACCTCAGCTTGGACTTAAGCCATTAGCACAGCAGGAAAAAGCAATGGTTATGCACCAGGCCACCAGCACTTCCATGCATAAGATTTTGCAGAATGACAGAAATAATGAATGTAATTAAAACAGCATGTAGCCAAGAAAAAATAATTAGTATACAAGTTGGATGGCTCTGGGAGGCCCATGACATGACAAAAACATTTTTAAGGATTTTAATGACATCCTAAACTAGTTTAGTTTCCAAATAAGAGCTCATGTATCATAATATTTGATGAAAGAATCTTCCTAATAATTATTTTCAAGCTGTAGACTTAAGGTGTTCTAGTTTTAATAACTTCAGTTTTAATCTCAAGTTTTTCCCACTTACTCTTTAAATGACACCTATAAATTATTTAATTATTATATTCAAGAAGAAGGAATAATATAAATGCCCTACAGTCATAAAATGATAAAAGTTAGCTGAGATTTTTGGAAGTTGTCACTAATGGAATTTGAAGTGTATTTTTTTTCATAATTACAAATCAAATTTAAACACCAATCCTAAATTATTTATTTTTAATCATACAGGCGATAATTTTTAAAAGGTTTTTAATCTTGAAAGAGAAAGATAGAAATCTGAACTTCCTCCAGGGAGATTGTTTTGAAAAATCAAGTCAAGCACCACCGATAACAGTGTTAATTCTTTAAAATAATTAAAATGGGGGTGCCTGGGTGGCTCAACGGGTTAAAGCTTCTGCCTTTGGCTTAAGTCATGATCCCAAGGTCCTGGGATCGAGCCCCACATGGGCTCTCTGCTCAGCAGGGAGCCTGCTTCCTCCTCTCTCTCTGTCTGCCTCTCTGCCTACTTGTAATCCCTGTCTGTCAAATAAATAAATAAAATCTTTTTTTTTTTTTTTTTTGTTTTTTTTGTTTTGAGAAGCAGGCTCCCCGCTGAGCAGACAGCCCGATGCGGGACTCGATCCCAGGACCCTGAGATCATGACCTGAGCCGAAGGCAGCGGCTTAACCCACTGAGCCACCCAGGCACCCCAATAAATAAAATCTTTTAAAAAAATAATAAAATCATTAAAATGTAGTACATTCTAAGAAACAGAAGTCCCTAAAGATAGAAGACACATATATATTTTGGACAACTCTTTTCATTTTTTAGAATTAAAAAAATACTCACTGTTAAAGTTAACTTTACAATGTAACTTTACAATGTAGGACACCTTTTATTCTCTAACTTAACTATTAATGCCCAATATTTTGTTTTTTTTTTTAAATATATCTGGTTTCTGGAGAAAAACCTAAAATACCTTCTATTTTTTTTTTTTTTTTTGCAAACTTTTTAGAATTCCAAGAAATTATAATAGAAAATAAAACCAAGTTGGTTGTGACTATTGAAGTGTCAAAGCAGATAGAATTTGATCTGGTCTTTAAGTAAATTGCAGAGTGATTGCAAGGCAAGGGGAAAGTTTGTCACATGTCTAGAGATAGAATTAGTGAAGATAAAGGAAATCTCAAGATTTGGGCCTTGAATATCTAAGAGAATAATAATGCTGCTGACAGATGTATATACAGTACATTATATTTGTTAGGAAAATGATGAAAGTAAGAAGTTGAGGTTGAAGTAATCATGAGGCATTTAGGATGAAATGTTTAGTAGCTCTTTGAATGTAGGTCATGGTACAAAGTGAAGACCTCAGAGATGACAGTTGTTTACAAAGCCATTTGCTAAAAGATATTACTCAACAATACTATTGTGGTTAAGTTCATATTTCAAATGATCAACATTCAAATCTTTTTAAAGAGGGAGGGGAGGAGAAAAGATGGTGGAGTAGAGTGCCCTATTTCAACCAGTGCCCTAAATTGAGCTAGATACCTACCAGACCATTCTGAACATCCACACAATCAGCCAGAGATGAAGAAGATAAATCTGGATTTCTACAAACAGAACCTCTCTGGCAGTCGATCTCAAGGTATGAAGTGGGGAGCCATGTTTCTGTAGGCAGATATTGGAAGATAAATGGAAGGGGGAGGGAGCCTCCAGGATCTTACACTGGAGCACAAAAGCCTCTCATGCTGGGGACCAGGTACAGTCTCACAGACTTGTAGTGGCAGGGAAGGGACTTTAGGGCAGCCCCCCAGACTAAAACCTGGAGCTTCAGAGGCATGCCTGAGAACAGGGGGAAGCTTGCGGTTTTTGGAAGCACAAAGGGCAGAGACATGCCCAGATCTGGAAACGAAGTTTGGGAGTGCTGCTGTGGGGCACATAACCCAGGATATTGTGGTTCTTAGCAGCACAGACAGAAGTGGAGACAAGGTGGTCTGGAGAGCTCAGTGAAGTGCAGACTATGATCTGTCTGTTCTGAGACAGAGGTTTGGATATGGCCATTTTTGCTCTGACTCTTGGAAGATATTCAGAAAGCCACCAGGGAAAGACGCCAGATCAAAAAAAAAGCCAAAAAAAAAAATTGCTTTTTCACTGAGCCTCCCCTACCTCTGCAACAGGGACAGGGCAACTCTGCCCAAACAGGGTTGCCTGAGTAGCAGCACAGCAGGCTCTCCCCCAGAAGACAAGCTGGAAGAACAAGAAGCAGTCAACCTTAAGGTCCCTATAAAGCAGGTGCATCTTGCTGGGGTTGTGGTCAATAATTTGGACTCTACATTCCCTCAACCACCCCTTAACAGAATGACTAAGAGGAGGAACCCCCAACAAAGGAAAGATTCAGAGACCATGGCTTCTGCCACAGAACTAATGGATACAGTTATAACCAAGATGTCAGAAATTGATTTCAGAATAACAATTGTCAAGGGGATATCTAGGATTGAAAAAAAAAATATTAACAACAGTATAGAATTTCTAAGGACAAAATGAGATCTAATCAGGCCGAACTTAAAAATGCTATGAATAAAATGTAGTCTAAATTCTTTTTCATATTCCAGGCAGAAGAATAAATTAGTGAGATAGAGGATAAGATGATAGAAAAGAAGGAAACTGTGGGGCCCCCGGGTGGCTCAGTGGGTTGAAGCCTCTGCCTTCAGCTCGAATCATGGTCTCAGGGTTCTGGGATCAAGCTCTGCATCAGGCTCTCTGCTCAGCAGGGAGGCTGTTTCCCCCTCTCTCTCTGCCTGCCTCTCTGCCTACATGTGATCTCTGTCAAATAATAAATAATCTTTAAAAAAACAAAAACAAAAACAATTAAGCCTAAAAAAAAAAAAAAAAGGAAATTGAGATGGCACAGGTAAAACAAATTAAAACCCAAGGAATCAGGGGCTCCTGGGTGGCTCAGTGGGTTAAAGCCTCTACCTTCGGCTCAGGTCATGATCCCAGAGTCCTGGGATTGAGCCCCATGTCTGGCTCTCTGCTCAGCAGGGAGCCTGCTTCCTCCTCTCTCTCTGTCTGCCTCTCTGCCTACTTGTGATCCCTGTCTGTCAAATAAATAAATAAAATCATAAAAAAAAAAAAGCCCAAGGAATCAAACTGGGAGAGATGAGTGACTCAGTGAAATGTTTCAATATCAGAATTATTGGGATCCCTAAGTGGGTGGAGAGAAAACTAGAGGTCTAGATGATATATCTGAGTAAATTGTGTCTGAGAATTTCCCTAACCTGGGGAAGGAAACGAGCATTCGTGTCCAAGAGACAGAAAGGACCCCTCCCAAAATCAATGAGAACAGACAAATGCCCCATCATAAAATAGTACAATTTGCGAATTTTAGATCCAAGGAAACAATCTTGAAAGTGCCAGGAGGAAGAGATTTCTTATGTATAGAGGGAGGAACATCAGAAATGTGAAACCTGTCCACAGAGACATGGAAAGTCAGAAAGGTCTGACAAGACATATTCAAGGTCCTAAATAAGAAGAACATATAGCCAAAATACTTTATCCAGTAAGGCTGTCATTCAGAATGAATGGAGACACAAGGAGCTTCCAAGACTGGCAGAATCTGAAAGAATATGTGACCACCAAGCCACTCTGAAAGAAACATTAAGGGGAGTTCTATAAAAGAAGAAAGACCCCATGAAGAGATACAAAACAGAAATTTACAGAGACAATCTATAGAAATAAGGACTTCACAGACAACATGATGACAATAAATCATATCTTTCAATAATCACTCTCAATGTGAATGACCTAAATGCTCCCATGAAATGGCACAGGGCCACAGATTGGATAAAAAAAACATGATCTGTCCATATGGTGTCTATAAGAGACTCATTCTGAACCTAAAGATACATCCAGACTGAAAGCGAAGGGATTGAGAACATTTTTTTTCATGCCAATGGACCTCAAAAGAAAACTGAGGTAACAATACTTATATCAGACAAATTAGATTTGAAGCTAAAGACTGTAGTTAGAGATACAGAAGGACACTATATCATGCTTAAAGGGTCTGTCCAACAAAAGGATCTAACAGTTGTAAATATCTATGTCCCCAACATGGAAGTATTCGACTACATAAGCCAGCCATTAACCAAAATAAAGAGATATATTGATAATGATACACTAATAGTAAAGGACCTAAACACTCCACTCTCAGCAACAGACAGATCATCTAAGCAGAAAATCAACAAAGAAACAAGAGCTTTGAATGACACGCTGGACCAGATAGACCTTATTGATGTATACAGAACATCCCCCCTTAAAACAACAGAATACTCATTCTTCTCAAACACACACAGAAGTTTCTCCAGAATAGACCACATACTGAGTCACCAGTCAGGTCTCAACCAATACCAAAAGATTGAAATTATTTCCTGTATATTCTTAGCCCAAAATTCTTTGAAACTGGAACTCAATCACAAGGAAAAAATTGGAAGAAATTCAAAACTTGGAAGTTAAAGACCATTCTACTTAAGAATGTTTGGGTCAACCAGGAAATTAAAGAACTTAAACATTCAATGGAAACCAATAAGAATGAAACACATCAGTCCAAAACCTATGGGATGCTCCAAAGGCAGTCCTAAGGGGGAAATACATAGCCATTCAAGCCTCACTCAAAGAAAACAGAAAAATCCTGAATACAGAAATGAACTTTATATATTAAAGAATTGAAGAAAGAACAACAAATAAATCCTAAGCCACACATAAGAAGAGAAATAATTAAGATTAGAGCAGAGATCAATGAGTTAGAAATGAGAAATACAGTAGAGTAGATCAACAAAACAAGGGGCACCTGGGTGGCTTAGTCCTTAAAGTATTATCAACAAATATATGCCAGTAAATTAAGCAACTTGGAAGAAATGGATGCCTTCCAGGAAACCTATAAACCATAAGACTGAAACAGCAAGAAATTGGCAACCTAAATAGACCAATAGCCAGAAACAAGATTGAAGCATGATCAAAAAACTTCCCAATAAACAAGAATCCAGGGCCTGATGGATTCCTTGGGGAATTATACCAAACAGTCAAAGAAGGAAATAATACCTATTCTCCTGAAACTGTTTCAATAAATAGAAGAAGAAGGAAGACTTCTAAACTCATTCAATGAGACCAGCATTACCTTGATCCCCAAACCAGTTAAAGACCTCATCAAGAAGGAGAATTATAGATCAATATGCCTGATGAATATGGGTGCCAAAATTCTCAACAAGATCCTAAGTAATAGGAAAAGGATTATCCATCACTATCAGGTGGTATTTATCCCTGGGATGCAAGGGTGCTTCAACATTCGCAAATCAATCAATGTGATAGAACATATAAAGAAGAGAAGAGACAGGAATCACATGATCCTCTCAATTGATGCAGAAAAAGCATGTGACAAAATACAGCATCCTTTCCTGATTAAGACTCTTCAGAATGTAGGAATAGAGAGAATATTCCCAATTTCATGAAACCATATATGAAAAGCCCACAGTGAATATCATTCTCAATGGGGAAAAGCTGAGAACATTTCCGTTAAGATCAGGAACACAATAAAGATGCCCACTCTCACCACTGTTGTTCAGCATAGTACTGGAAGTCCTAGCAACAGCAACCGGAAAACAAAAAGAAATAAAAGGTATTTGAATTGGCAAAGAAGAAGTCAAACTCTCTCTCTTTGCAGATGACATGATACTTTATGTGGAAAACTCAAAAGACTCCACCTCCAAATTACTAGAACTCATTCAGCAGTTCAGGAATGTGGCAGGATACAAAATCAATGTACAGAAATCAGTTGCTTTCCTATACACTAACAATGTAAGTGTAGGAAGAAAAATTAGGGAATTAACTCCATTTACAATACCATCAAAAACCTTAGGATACCTTGGAGGAAGACACAAAAATATGGAAAAACATTCCATGCTCATAGATCAGACAAATAAACATTGTTAAAATGTCTATGCTGCGCAGAGCAATCTATACTTTTAATGCCACCCCAATCAAAATACCAATGGCAGTTTTCAAAGTACTGGAAAAAATGATCCTAAAATTTGTATGGAACCAGAAAGGACACTGAACTGCCAAGGAAAGGTTGAAAAAGAAGAAAAAAAAAAAAGTTGGGAGCACCACATTACCTGATTTCAAGCTATATTACAAAGCTGTGATCACCAGGACAGCATGATACTGACACAAAAACAGACACAGAGACCAATGAAACAGAGTAGAGAGCCCAGATATGGACCCTCAACTAATTTTCAGCCAAGCAGAAAAAAATAATCAATGGAAAAAAGACAGTCTCTTCAATAAATGATGCTGGGAAAATTGGACAGTTATATACAGAAGAATGAAACTCAACCATTCTCTTATACCACAAAAAGAGAAACTCTAAATGGATGAAAGATCTCAATATGAGCCAGGAATCCATAAAAATCCTAGAGGAAAATAGGCAGGAACTTTCTCAACATCAGCCACAGAAAATTCTTTCAAAACATGTCTCCAAGGGCAAGGGAAACAAAAGTGAAAATGAACTTCTGGGACTTCATCAAGGTAAGAAGCTTTTGCATAGCAAAGGAAATAGTCACCAGAATAAAGAGGCAACCCATGGAATGGGAGAAAATATTTGCAAATGACTCTATAGATAAAGGGCTAGTATCGAAGATCTGTAAAGAACTTCTCAAACTCAATTCTCAAAATACAAGTAGTCAAGTCAACAAATGGGCAGAAGACATGAACAGATACTTCTCCAAAGAAAACATACAAATGGATAACAGACATGAAAAAATGTTCAACATCATTAGCCATCAGGGAAATTCAAATTAAAACCACATTGAGATATCACCTTATACCAGTTAGAATGGCGAAAATTGACAAGAAACAACAAATGTTAGAGAGGTTGTAGAGAAAGGAGAACCCTCTTACACTGTTGGTGGAAATGTAAGTTGGTATAGCCAATTTGGAAAACAGTGTGGGGGTTCCTCAAAAAGTTAAAAAATATAAATACTCTATTACCCAGCAACTGCAATACTGGGTATTTACCCCAAAGATACAGATGTAGTGAAAAGAAGGGCCTTATGCACCCCAATGTTCATAACAGCAATGTCCACAATGGACAAACTGTGGAAGGAGCTTACATGCCCTTCAACAGACAAATGAATAAAGAAGATGTGGTCCATATATACAATGGAATATTACTCAGCCATCAGAAAGGATGAATATCCAACTTTTGCATCAACATGGATGGGACTGGAGGAGCTTAAGCTAAGTGAAATGAGTCAAACAGAGAAAAACAATTATCACATGGCTTCACTTTTTGAAGAACCTAAGGAATAGCATAGAGGACATTAGGAGAAGGAAAGGAGAAATGAAGGGGAGAAATCAGTTAGGGAGACAAATCATGAGAGACTATGGACTCCAGAAATCAAACTGAAGGTTTTAGAGGGGGAAGGAGTAGAGGTATGAGTGAGCCCGGTGATGGGTATTAAGCAGAGCACATATTGCACTGGGGGTTATATAAAAGCAATGAATCAAACTAATGATGTTTTGTATGATGACTAAAATAACATAATAAAAAGAATTACAAAAAAATAAAAGAATCTGTTGGGCTGGCAGGAAGGGGGCTACCAAAGATGGCGAAAGTTCCCGCCACAAGACCTGAGCTCGGACAGGAGAACAAAGGCCCAAGCAGGAATCTGAGACCCCCGCCCCGGGCTCCTGTGGACCAATGGGATCCCGATGAGCAGGCGGGATATCCAAATAAGGGAAACTTCCAAAAGACCCCTGAGCTTCCTCCGAGACCCCTTAAAAGCCCCCTCCTCCCTGCCTTGGGTGCGACTTCCGCCACTCTGCTTTCCAGAGTGGCGGAACCTCGCCCGAGGGTGCCCACCTCCTCCCGGCGCAACTTTCCTGGCTCCCCTTCTCCTGAGCCCTGAAACTTCGCTGGAGAGCGTTTTTAATAAATCTTGCCTTGCACCCACTTTGCCTGGTGTTGTGTTTATCTCGCCGGAAAAAAACCTTACATTTGGTGCCGAGACCCGGGAAGGAGATTGAGCCCCCACACAGTGGGGAGGCTCTCTCCTTTCCCTGGCTGAACCGGACCTGCCTTTCCGAACGCCACTTCCGAAGCTGTGGTGAGTTTCCCCGATTCCGCGCCTCCTTCCGGAAAGCCCTGCCCTAATCGCGGCCGCGTCAGGGTGGACCCCGCCGGTCACCAGGTGACCTCCGTGACTCCGAGAGGCTGGGAGACGTCCTAACCTCTATGGCAGTCGACACAGTTTTTCTGCAACCCAGTAGTGGACGAGGGGACGCCTTCCTCCAGCCCTCGGGTTGCCCGGCAACGAATCGTGGGGACCTCCCAATCCAAATTCGACCCTAAAACATCCCGGGGGTGTTTTAGGCCTGCTGGCCAATCTTAAAACCCTGGAACTGGACCAGGACCTGCGAAAACGACGTTACTGTACTGTCGCTTGGCCACAATACCGATTAGACAATCAGTCCCAATGGCCTCCGGAAGGCACGTTTAACTATCAGACTTTCATGGACCTAAATAACCTCGGCAGGCACCAAGGCAGATGGGCCAAGGTCCCTTATGTCCAGCTTTCTGGACTCTGCACTCTCGCCCCTTCCTCTGCTCTCACTGCTCCACCTCACAGGTCCTCTTGGCCCGCTCCCCTCCCCCTACCCTGCCACCCACTGCTCCCAAAGACTCGGACCTCTCCTCCCCGTCTCCTCTCTCTGAACCCCCGGAGAGCTTCACCCATCCACTGACAAGAGGGCCTCTGGTTCCTCCTCCTCCTCCTCTTTACCGCGATCCTTCACCCCAAGGTCCCTTAAATTCAGGATTTCTGAACCAGCGCTCTCGTCTACCCCTCCTTCTCCCCCTCCCCACTCCTATCCGAACTCCTGACAAATTTATCCGCAGTAAACGGGAAACTCCAATCAAAGTTTACTGAAGGTCAAATAGGCTCTTGTTATTTGTTAAAATCTGCTAGCAAAGAGATGACTAGAACTGCTGGTTACTTGTGTCTCAGAGTTTTAATGGGTCATTCTTAAGGTAGCATTCAAAGTCTTTGGTAACCTTTAACAGAATGGGATAAAATACCCGAGCGCTGGTCGCCAGAACTAGGTTTACGCTTTTGAAATCTGTTGGTAAACACCTTTTGTGCTTAATTGAATTCTGTTGTAACAGCCGCAGGGCTACTGTTTGAGCTAGATGCTTTCGTAAAGAATGGAAGGGGAGACTGATCACCTCCCATTAGCCAGGGATACCCAAAGGGGAGGGTGTCCAATCTGTTTGAATCTGAAGAGTGCCTGACTGCGTGAATGTGTCTGTGTGGCTCCAGCCGCACTAGGGCTCGAAAGCCCCCCGCTGAGTTAGTCTGACCCCCAAGGGAGGTTGCTGGAGCTGAGGAAGTTTGAGTTCATGCGCCCTTCTCTCTACAGGACCTTTCCCAAATTGAGAAACGTTTGGGCTCCTTTTCGGCCAGTTCTGATAACTACATTAAAGAATTCCAGTATCTGGCCCAAGCCTATGACCTCACCTGGCATGATTTACATGTGGTCCAGACCACCACCCTCACCATAGAGGAGAGGGAACGCATCCAGGCTGCTGCTCAGGAGCACGCGGATCAGGTCCAGCTCACTGATCCTGGAGCCCAGGCGGTCCCAGCTGTAGAACCAGGTTGGGATTATCAGGATGGCCAAGATGGCCACTGGCACCGTGACCGCATGGTCCAGTGTCTCATAGCCGGCATGAGGGCAGCCTCTAATAAGGCCGTTAATTACGACAAGATTAGGGATATTGTCCAGGCCCCTACGACAACCCCACCATGTTTCTTAACCAGTTGACCTAACTTTTAACCCAGTACACTCGCTTGGACCCTGCCTCTCCTGCGGGGGCCACGGTACTGGCTACTCATTTTATCTCTCAATCGGCACCGGATATACAGAGAAAGTTAAAGAAGGCTGAGGAGGACCCTCAGACCCCCATTTCTGACTTGGTGAAAATGGCATTTAAGGTCTTTAATTCCCGTGAGGAGGCGGCTGAGCTTAAACGACAAGCCAGACTCCAGCAAAAGGTTCAGTTGCAGACCCAAGCCTTGGTAGCAGCCCTGCGGCCGGCCGGCTGGCTCTGGGAGCCAGCAGAGAGGGGAAACCAATCGCACCCCGTCGGGGGGCCTGTTTCAAATGCAGGGCCGAGGGACATTGGGCTCGCCAGTGCCCCAATCCAAAGCCGCCAACTCGGCCTTGCCCTCAATGCCATTTGATGGGCCACTGGAAATCCGACTGCCCTAACCTCGGGGTATCTTCGGCGCCTCAACGTGGGGGACCCCCCGAGATAGTAAGTCTGGCCTTTCAACTGCTTGGATTGGAGGACGACTGATGAAGCCCAGACTCCGCCACCCCTCTCACCCAGGCCGAGCCCAGGGTTATGTTCCAGGTAGCGGGTAAGTCCATCTCTTTTTTGCTGGACACGGGGGCTACCTACTCTGTTCTGCCTTCCTACTCGGGACTTACTCGAACCTCACCAATTACTGTTATGGGGATCGATGGGACCTCCTCCAATCCTAGGGTGACCCTTCCCCTTACCTGTAGCCTGGATGGGTTTCCCTTCCCCCACTCGTTCCTATGATTCCTTCCTGCCTGGTCCCTCTACTGGGCAGGGACATTCTCCAGAAACTGAGGGCAACTATCTGCCTCTCCCCTTCCTCCCCTCTATCCACCTCAACCCGTCTCATCCTACACCTCTCCACTCCCTCGACCCCCGCTCCAGATGACCTACCTACTGTAGACCCTCAGGTGTGGGACACCTCAGAACCCATCATTGCTTCCCACCTTACCCCGGTTCAAGTACAGCTTAAGGATAACTCTAAGTTTCCCTCAAGCTCAGTTCCCTATTTCCTTAGCCCACCGCCAGGGCCTGAAACTATCATAGAACGGCTTTAACGTCAGGGACTCCTGATCCCCATCATTTCCCCCTGTAACACCCCATCCTCCCAGTACGCAAGCCCTCAGGGGCTTATCGACTGGTACAAGACCTTAGGCTTATCAACGAGGTCGTGGTCCCCCTCCACCCAGTTGTTCCTAACCCTACTGTCTCGCGTTCCCCCAAACACCTATGACTTTACTGTACTGGAACTAAAGGACGCTTTTTTCACCGTCCCCTTGCACCCTGATTCCTATTTTCTTTTTGCCTTCACCTGGGAGGATCCTGACACGCATGCTTCTGGACAATTAACTTGGACTGTTCTACCCCAGGGGTTCAGGGACAGCCCTCACATTTTTGGCCAGGCCTACAGACTTAACAGCAGTGCGTCCTTAAGGCCAGTACTCTACTACATATGTGGATGACCTCCTCCTCTGTAGCCCCTCCCTCTCGGTCTCCCAAGACGACACCTCCACCCTACTTAGCTTTCTGGGGGCCAAGGGATATCAAGTACCCCCCTCTAAGGCCCTCAACATGACCTTAGGGCAGCCCATCACGGTCTACTCTCCTGCTGACTCACAGAGCTCCTTAGCCACCGATCCCTGGCCCATCTGACTCCGTCTCCAGCTATTCCATCTGCTATTCCTAGAGAACCCGCATCTCTCTCTCTCTACCTCCCCCCGCTTAAACCCTGCAACTTTACTGCCTAAACCCTTGCCAGATAAGGGGTGGATCCAGGACAGGATTGCCCTGCCAGGCAATCTGGTGCACACCTTGATTACTGACCTCCACCAATCCCTCCATAGTGGCCCATAGGCTCTCCACTAATTTCTTCAGCCATTGTTCTATCATCCTTCCTTATCTAAGGTAATCAAAGTTGTCCACAGGGCTTGCAAAACCTGTTCTGCCATGAATTCACAAGAAGGAATCTGCAGACCAGGGCCTAACCAACAGCTCCGAGGTCATCAGCCAGTGGAAGACTGACACCTGGACTTCACTCCCATGCCTTGCCATAAAATTCATTCACAGGCTGGATCGAAGCATACCTCATCGCCCAGGAAACAGCAGACGTAGTGGCTACAATACTCATCGAGCGCATCATCCCGAGGTTCGGATTGCCCCAGACCCTCCAGTCGGACAACGGACCTGCCTTCATCTCCAGTGTAACCCAACAGGTAGCTGAGAGCCTCAACATAACCTGGAAACTTCACATCCCATACCACCCACAGTCATTGGTAAGGTAGAAAAGGCCAATGGGCTGCTCAAAGCCCAACTCACCAAACCTACTCTAGAAACCCGTCTTTCCTGGCCTACACTTCTGCCTATGGCTCTCACCAGACTCCTGGCTACGCCCCGCGGGTCTTCAGGCTTAAGCCCATTTGAATTACTATACGTCCGGCCCTTTCTTAGAAATCACAGCCCTCCAGCCATTTCCCCACCTCTTTTATCCTATCTACCTTACCTCACTCCTTGCCCTAGGGATACCCCTCCCTATTGACTGGCCACTCCCCAACTTCAGGGCCACAAATAATAGGGTCCATATGGGCCCCATCGGGGGAAACATACATATTATTAATGTGTCCTCCCTTACCACCGCAGCTGCCATATCACTAATTCCTCCCTCCTGTACTGTACTCCCTCGGAATATTTCTCTTGTGCCCTCAGGGAATCTATCGCTGCCTGACCACTAATGACTCCCTGGGCTGTATATTCATTCTACTATCTCCTACCACCATCTACTCTGAATCCCAGCTGCTGTCCATCCTATTTCCCCAACACCATGGAGGAAGGGCTGCCCACCTCCCATTCATAACAGGGGCAGGAATAGCCACAGGGGTGGCAACTGGAACAACGGGGATAGGAACCTCAATAGACTTTTTCTTACAAACTCTCCCAAGCCCTGAATGATGACACAGAACGGGTTGCTGACTCCCTCACAGCCCTACAGACGCAAGTCACCAGCCTGGCAGCCTTAGCTCTACAGAACTGACGGGCCTTAGACCTTCTGACCACCGAAAAAGGGGGGACCTGCCTATTATTAAATGAAGAATGTTGTTACTTTGTTAACCAATCATATAGTTACCTCCAGGATCAAAGAACTCAGGGATCGGATCCAAGCACAGTGGCGAGACACATCCTCCTGGGGCCTGGACCCCTACAACTGGGTAACCTGGCTGCTCCCTCTGGCGGGACCTGTAAGCATAATCCTCCTCCTAATCTCAGTTGCTCCTGGTCTTTTCCGGTACTTGCAGGGTCGCCTACAAGAACTTGCCTGAGTATCTGTCAATCAACTCCTCCTCCAGCCCTACTCTCGCCTGCCCACTTCCGACTACCCCTACGACGACGCCCCCTGTCAGCAGGAAGTAGCCAGAACCGAGTCGACGCCCCTGACACCATTATATTAAGCAAAAGGTCGGAATGTTGGGCTGGCAGGAAGGGGGCTACCAAAGATGGCGAAAGTTCCCGCCACAAGACCTGAGCTCGGACAGGAGAACAAAGGCCCAAGCAGGAATCTGAGACCCCCGCCCCGGGCTCCTGTGGACCAATGGGATCCCGATGAGCAGGCGGGATATCCAAATAAGGGAAACTTCCAAAAGACCCCTGAGCTTCCTCCGAGACCCCTTAAAAGCCCCCTCCTCCCTGCCTTGGGTGCGACTTCCGCCACTCTGCTTTCCAGAGTGGCGGAACCTCGCCCGAGGGTGCCCACCTCCTCCCGGCGCAACTTTCCTGGCTCCCCTTCTCCTGAGCCCTGAAACTTCGCTGGAGAGCGTTTTTAATAAATCTTGCCTTGCACCCACTTTGCCTGGTGTTGTGTTTATCTCGCCGGAAAAAAACCTTACAGAATCATGTATACAGACAAATTTTTTAAAGTATCACATAAATATAACAACTGCATATTACATAAGTAATATGTAATCACATATATAATATGTATATATGCATTTTATAATATAAAATATATATTTATATAATATATTTATATAATATTAAATTACATATATAAAATGTAATATATAGTATATGTAATAACACATATAAATGTAATAACTATAATTACATTTTAAGTACTCTTCGACAAGACAGTGGCATTGCTTCACTTTGCCTGTAAGAAATAAGTAATTTTATATTTACAAATAAAATTTAAGATTTCAGTTCAGAATAATTATTTATAATCATACCAGCTATAATTGTTATTTTTAATGTTAAGAGGTAGTAAAATCCAAATTTTCTTGAAAAAATGATTTGTCAAATATTAGGAAGTGAGCCCATGGAGCACAACATGGATCTGCTTCACCCATTCTTCCCAAATCAAACATACAGACATAAAATGTAGGCAACATAGTGATTCGTGCTTTTTAAAGTGTAAGTTGCATACTATGCTGCCTTTGAATGATGAGTGCTATAAAACATCTCACAGAGTCCCTGCCCTCTAGAAGATCACAGTCTAATGAGAGAGAAAGTCATACTTAACTGTGATCAAGTACTATGGGAAGACATCGAAGTTACACTGCATTAAAAATTTAAAAAAAAAAAATTAAAGTAATAGTCTTGGGATCCTACCTTGCTCACTCATGCTTTTAATTCACAAGATGTTGGTTTTATTCACAAAGCTCTTTTTATCTGTCAACATAATTTCTGGCATTTTATTCTATGCTTGTATCTAGTTTATATAAGAGAGGTTCTCTTGAGGATGTATTTGGCAAGAGAAATTTTTTGTGATAGTATTCCTTTATTTTAAGCAAAAAAATGACTATTTGTGATTTTTATTAATTTTTCCCTATAAATCACTGCCAAGGATTTCCAGGTTTGAATAATTTGGTTATTGTTTATTATATGATCTCTTGGTATCTGACCTTGAAGTTTTAGTGAATATCTATGTAAGAACTGAAATAGTTGAAGTATAATAATCAGTCTACAAAAGCACAGGTACAAAAACACCTAAATAACATGTTTTTACTGTGTCTTGTTGGAACTGGTCATTTATTTATTGTAAGTAGGGGTTTTAACTGAAACAAATTATCAGTGGCTAATGGTCTATTTGGCAGAGCTCATGGCCAGCATTATTTTGGCCACATTTGATTAGGACGTGGACTTTAGAAAGCCAGGGACCCTTAACTGATTGTTATTAACAGCCTGTGCATTGCATATAATAATGAATAAAACTGGATCAGAAGATCTTTTGATAAAAAGAAGAGCTAAACAAAATAAGGGTTATCAACTCCTCAAATATGGTTGAGATAAATGTGGTCTAAACAGCACCTGGAGATCTAAATACGTTTCTTTCAACCCTATTTCTGAAATGCCTTGGGAAAAAGGAAACTGATTTAAAAAGCAAGAGCTATAAGGATTTATTTTGGAAATCAGTTACATGGCAGATGTAAAGACTGAAGCATACTGGAAGTCATCAATTCACCAATTGCATACTCGATTCAACTTGGAGCATACTTTTTACAATCTATGGCCTTATTAACATGTTACAACAACTTAACAAATGAGAAGAAATGTCTGGTCAAATGGACAGTACAGTTATATGTACTTCTGGATATGGATATAGACATGATATTAAGATTATTATTTGGTGCTATAATTTGTCTTAACTCTGACAAAACGTACCCATGCACTAAATGCAAGTGTGCCCTAATTTTTGAGGAAAGGGAAAGGAAGGGAAGGCAGGATGGGTAAGAAAGGAAAAGAAAGAAAAACAATATCATGGCCATCTTTAAAGTAGGTTGCAACTTGGCAGGAAATGGATAGTGGAAATCATGAACACTTAAATATGTTTTTCTTAGTAGTAGTGTTTTCCTGTTGTACAAAACACCTAAAAACAACAGGGAATAACAGATTAGATACAATTTTCTCAGTTTGGCTAAACACTAGTAAAAAGTCATTAATTTCCAATCAGGCTGTGAATAAGAAGGGGTTGGCATTTCTGTGATTTCCAACATTGCCTTAGGAATAAAATATACATTATTCATTGGCCAAGACCCAACAAAATTCTTCAAATGAAAATAAATGACTAGCTTTGTTTCAAGTAACATCAAAAATTCACGTTGTTTTATACATTCTACTCTACCTGTTTCTAATTATACTGATATGGATGATTTAGTAAACTAAAACAATATTTCAGAAATGGTGAACATAAATTAAAAAAATTATTATAACAAATGTGTTTATAATTATCATATTGATCTCACTCATTTATGGAAGATTCTGGTAGAAAAAAATAAGGTTACTAAGTAGGCTAATATATGTTTCTCAAAGCAAAGACCAACTGACAACTCTGTTGACCTCTCTTCTTTGTGAATATAACTGCAGCTTTTAACTTTTTTATGATTTTTATTTATTTATTTTAGAGAAAGAGAAAGTGCTAGGGGGAGGGACAAAGGGAGAGGGAGGAGAGAATCTCAAGCAGACTCCTCACTGAGTGCAGAGCGTGATGCAGGGATGCAGGATTTGATTCCACAACCCTGAGACCATACCATGAGCCAGAATCAAGAGCTGGGTGCTTAACCACAAAGGTGCCCTCAACTGCAGCTTTTAAAATGCCATTTATGGGCACCAGCGTGGCTCTGTAGGTTAAGCATTGAGCTGTTGATTTTGGCTCAAGTCATGATCGCAGGGTTTTGGGATCAAGCTTAGTTAGGATCGAGCCCTGCACTCATTGGGGAATCTGCTATCATCCCCTCTCTCCTCTCCCTCTGCTCCTCCCTTGAAAACAAATAAATGATTTTTTTTTTAATGCTGTTACAATAACTTCTTTTTTTTTTTAAAGATTTTTATTTATTTATTTGACTGACAGATTTTTATTTATTTATTTGACAGTAGGCAGAGATGCAGGCAGAGAGAGAGGAGGAAGCAGACTCCCTGCTGAGTATAGAGCCCGATGCGGGGCTTGATCCCAGGACACTGGGATCATGACCTGAGCCGAACGCAGAGGCTTTAACCCACTGAGCCACCCAGGCACCCCCAATCACCAGTTCTTAATTTTCTGGGCATAGATATATTTTAAATATCAGTACTATTAATATTCTTATTTGTTTTATTATTTGTCATTTTTAATTTCAATGAATGTAATGATTTTTATATGTTAAATGGTATCATATAGACATATAGACAAAGTATATCCCTAAGAATCTACATTAATTTGCAAAATTATAACAATGTGAACTCAACAACTTTGTTTTGAAAGCTCTTATGGTTAATAACAGCCCAAATGAAAGATATATTGAAATACATTTAAGATTCTCAATTCCATTAAGTGGAACTGGTACTAGTGAATCCCCAAGATTTACCAAATACATCATACTAAAGCTCTCAAAACAGATAGATATTTGCTTACTCCATAAATATATTTGTTATATTTGCATTAATCAATGAATAATTCAGATGTTTAAACACAGTTTATTATTATGAACCCGGGCCTACTTGAATAAATTAGATCTGAAACTCTATAATCTATAGATTATAGTAGAAAACAGAAAGATGGCTGCTTTCATAATAAAGCTGTATAAAAGCTATGATAATGATTAGGTTGACTACAGTTTATATTTGAATTGTTTTATTCTAAAAATCGACCTACTAGGAGAAGTCATGATAGTCTGTAACTATTGGCTGTGAAATTCTTATTGTTAACAACATTGATCTTTGCTATGCATTACTCATACATACATGTTTGTCAGATTGGAAACGTGTTTCAGTGTAATCAAACGTTTAGGAATAAAATTGGAATAAATAGAATGGAAAGGATGTCTAGGTCTAGGTCAGAAGACAGCCTGAATTGTCTTAAACAATTTCCCCAGGACTGATCCTTCACTATTAGAAACTAAGTGAAAGTGATATTCACATGTTAAAAAGTTGAGGCCTTTTTTCTAGATTTGTACCAGATGTGAGAAGATGGAAGATAACCAATGAGGCCTGGAAAAGAGCTGCTTTGATTGAGAAGCAGCTAAAAGCTGTGTAAACAGAGTAGGGTGACCTTCGAGTAGGGTGACCTTCGCCGAGTCACATAACAGGAAACATAAACTACATCATCATGGTTAACAGGGGAAAGTCAAATTATAACAATATTTTAGACAACAAAGTATCCAGGAATGATCTTCATACCCTGTTTTGGGATAAATACCAGGACAAAAAGAACTCTATGCAAACATGAAAGTATTAGTAAACTGGAAAAAAAAAAAAAAGGAAAAAAGATACAGAGTAGGAATTGTAAAAATACTTTGCAAGATAAAAAGCAGAAATTGTTCTTAAAAGTAAATATGTACTTATCTTTTTAATGCTCTGCTATATAATGCAGTGTATTTTTAAAGTACCTATGTTGCACTTTCAGTAGAATATGATCAAATATAGACTACACAGAAACAAAAAGAATCTATAATTCTGATCAAGGACAAAAGGCTAAGTTGAAAGGAGAATTAACCTACGTGAGGAAAGTTGGTAGGTAAACTTTTCTTTTCTTTCCTTTTTTCTTCTTTTCTTTTCTTCTCTCTTTATTAAAGTCTGTATTTCAAGAGGAGAGCCTTGAGAGTAATGAACAAAGTCTGGATGAATTCTTTTCAACCTAACCCTACTTGATACTTATTATTTTTGTTCCTCCTGATATGTGATAAGATCGTCAACCTCCGCTTTTGTGGAACAATTTTTAATCCTTTTCATGTCTATATTCTTAAAAAGCTATGGTAATAACTGTAATTCTTTGAGGAAAAATACGTTTTTCCTCAAAATCTTTGAGGAAAAATAATTCTTTGAGGGAAAAATAGATTTTAAATCCATCAATTTTTAATGACTCAAAATACCAAGTATTAGAAAGAGAACAAATGAAAAATAGGACAATCATCTGAAAATGATATTAAATAATTACTTTTGAATGAATGAAGATAATTATGTCATTTATCTACAATTGGATAGTCCTTCAAAGTACCAAGTAAAAGAAAGTCAAATGCAGAAAATATTGGATTTACACAACACAAAATTTTATAGTAAATATAATGACTTGTAGCTTAGTTTTTGATGAAGAGTATTGGTTGCAACACTTGATATTTTATAGACATGTAATTCCTATAATATTATAAAGTATCTTTGAAATTATTTATCTTAAATTTCTCATCATATTTCATATTATAAATTTCTCATACTTTTTGTGGTATATAAAATGTCTTATGCCTTAGCTAGCTACTATTGAGGTACATGATTGTGACTTTCACATTGTCTTCTAATTTCAAAACTGATTTTTTTTTTTCTGTTCCCTCAGCAAAGCCATTGCTGGAATTTCCACTTCCCAGGTTACTTTTCTCTAAAATCAGGGCTTCCTTTGAGTAAGCCAGTCTCCATTCTTCACAGATAAAGATCCCACACTTGCTTGGCATTTAAAGTAACCTATGGCCTGACCTCACGTTATCTTTCCAACTTCAATCCCTAATTCTCACATTAACAGGATCTTTTTCTGGGGTCTAACTATAGGGTGTGTGTGTTATCAAGCACACCTTTTAAAATACCTCCTTATTTACTTATAGCATTGATCTTCTGACCTGAGTGTCCTTCCCATTTTACCAGCCTCCTTCTGCACACACATTTTTTTCTCTCTCTCTCTTTCTCTCCCTCACTCACACACATATACACTTAATAATCTCTCAAAATATAAACAAACAAACAAACAAACAAAAAAACCTATTTTCTCTTAGGAATCCTTACCAGACATTTTATGTACACATTGATTTATTTCTTCTCTGAGAATTTATTCATTATACAGTGCATTTAACAAGGAATCATGTACTATTTTATTATACTTCTTAACACTTGCTTTCAATCATTATTTAACTATATCTATGCTCAGTTTTCCTGTGTTTCATTTCCCCAAGTGGAGTGTAAACTCTTTGAGCAGAGGGAAAATTAAATTATACCTCACTTGTTCTAGCCTTGATACCCTTGTCCAAAAAAAAAAAAAAAAAAAAAAAGTATTGAAAACACATTTGTTAATTTATTGACATTATCAAGGCTTCAGAATAACATACTACTAGTTGGGGTGAAAAAAGTAACTTTACATATCCCGTTAGAATTGGTAAGCATCCGGCATTACATTTAGAAGAAACTTGAATTATTCAACTCAAAGTTACTAAACTATGAACTGCTCTGCAGAAAAGCCAAAGGTGTAAGTGCAGCCATGTATGATGTCGCTGTAGGTTAACAATGAAATAGATCTTTTCCACATTTTCAGGGAAAGCATTTGTGAAAAGATGTATTGCTCCAAGTTGGAAATCTATATTCTGCGACAGCTGCTGACTAGTAATGAGATCTAATGAGCTGTCTCTTTATTGGAAAAAATAACATTTGCAATAACAGCCCCTTTGCAAATTGTAAAAGAGTATGGGAGTGCAGATATAACCCCAAGTTGATAGGGCTATATTCATGTCAATGTCATTTCAATTCAAATCTAAGTTTCTGTTCTCATTTAAAGTAAGGTACTGTACATTCAATGTGAAAATCAACTCCTTTTTTCCCCTAATAGCCCTTGGCTATAAATTTAGTTTCTTTCATGTAATATTAACATAACACTGATGCCAATATTATCATAGTAAACTTAGGACAAGTAAGTTTAAACAATGATAAACTTTTCAGATTTCATTTCCAAGTTTAACAGAAAGCTATTGCTATTGTCCTTTCTCATTGTTTTCAGCTAATATTCAGAGTTCATTATTTGAAATTATTATACTGCCTTTTCCTTCTATTACTCCACAACCCCCAACATGCATAAAAAAGACAACTGTGATCAGTACTACATTAAAATTTTTGAAAACTGATGGTAGTTTACATTATCTTGGAATGCCTCAAGGCTTGGATTAAAATCATTAAAGTAGCAGTGGCAGCAGAGATATAATTGATTTTGAGAATATAAAAAAATCTAATATTTAGTAGAATGAAAATAGAGGTGTTATCAAAAAGTTGTCAACAAAATGCAGTTTCTTCTTTTAAAAAAATCACTTTACCCTTGATTCACATTTAAATCAGAAATTTGAATGCAAAAAACATGTAGTACTGAACAAAAATTTTTATGGCTTCCATTGCTCTATCATATAATGTATTTTATGTTATTGATATTATGTATTGGTAATGATTCCTAGACCCAATGCAATCTTCCCCTTTTCTTTCCCATTAGAGGGGAAAGGTCTGCGTTATCCTTAAAGTTACCTGTTCTACTTGTTCTCCAATTCTCATGTCTTCAGCTTTTTTCTGGGATGTTTCTCTCTGCTTTATTCCTTCAGTTTTCTGTATTTTTAACATGACCACATCCACTGGCTCTCAAATCACCTCTTTGCTATACTTGAATATTTCCTATGCTTAAATAAAATAGAACAACAAAAACTTACCCAAAAAATCCACAAAAAACTCTTACTCTATTTTTCCAAATCAGAAATGAAGCACTACTGGATTCATTTCAAAAAACAAAAAAACTAGAAATCTCTATATTTTCTATTTCCACATATGTCTCTTCCTCTTACTCTTCAGTCTACTCCTCAATATATTATAATTCCTTCCTCTAAGAAATCAATCTCTCAATTCATTTCAAATACATAAATTTTGGAATTCCTCAGCAAGGTTTAACATCGTGGATCACTCTCTGACTTGGCATCAATATCAGCATGTTCTCCTGCTTATCTTTCTCTAATTTAGGATCCTCTTCAATCATATTTTCTGAGTCCTTTTTGTCCCATCCCTTAAATGTTGTTGCTTTTAAGATTCTATTCTGGGCACTTTTTTCCCTTTATTCTTCAGATTCTTCCTAGAATGATCACTTGAATTCTCACCACTTATGATCCAACTACTGAAGACCCTCTTCTATCTACCCAGATCTGATGTGTCTCTAGAGCATCAAAAACATCTTAACACCGACAGGGTATATCAACAGCTCCACACTCGATGTATTCAGCTCTTTGTTTATAGGCCTCCTTTCCCTCTAACAGTTTGCTCAGGTTTTTCTCTGTTAAGAAACGCCTTCACAATCCCATTAGCTTCTCAGGCCAGAAAACCTTGATTATTCCTTCACCGCAGTATTCTTCCACATTCAGTAATCACTAAACTCTGTCTGTTGAATCTTCCAGATATCCCTCATATTTGTCAGCTTTCTTTGTCCCATACTACTACCCTAATTCATCTGACCAACAAATCCCACCACTTATTCAAGTTTGTGGCTCAGCATAATAATCGTCATCCTCTGGTCAAGTGACCACACGGGACCAAAGTGATCTACCTAAACACTAACCTGATTATGTTATTTATCTCCTTAAAGTTATACCATTATTTTTTGTGTCTTAGGCTAAAGCCCAGATTTTTAAGTTGACTTCATACTCCTTCAGACCCCCTCATGTGCTTCCTTTTCACTTAAAAATGAGCTGCCCTCCATATTCACCATTCATTATATAGAAAAAATTAAGTAAAAGTAATTACAAAAAATGTATTAAATGTCTACTATTACAGGCTGTGGATCATACTTTCCTAAGCACATCTGACTAGTTGAAGCAGTTTTTTCTTAATTTCAAATTCAGAACAATGTCACTTCCTTAAGGAAGCCTTTATAAAACTTCAAAATTGATATTGCCTGTTTATATTTTTCCAGAGCAGCCAATACTTTCATTAATATAGCACTTATCACTTTACTGTAGTTACCTTTTAAATTATTTGCGCCCTTGCATGAGGCCCTACAATCTCCAATGTCTGTTCTGTTCACCATTGTACTTCCTAATGTAGTACTTTGAAAATTATTGTCATTCAATACACAAGCTTTAAGATATTGAGGAGGAAGCACAAGTCAGCCAACCCATTTCCACCCAACATATTCCAGCCAACGCGCTTCCACCCAAATCTCCAACTTGAATCTTAAGGTAAGGGCAAATTTTAAATGAGTAATTAGCCACTTTCATCATCAGGCACTACGCCAGGCATTTGTTGTCCCAATTTCTTCTAAAAACAACATCCCCCCTCATTTCAGAATTGCCTTTCCCTCACTCTATGTGATTCTTGTGTAGCTGCCAATCATAATACTTGACCTTCCTGACCACAGGGGCAAGGGGGTGATGGAAATCTAGCCAATCATAGTATTTATGATTCTGACCACCCAGTTTGGCTCTGGGTGTGTATATAACCTATGCCACTCTAATCAGTCTAATGGCTAGATAATGAAATGGAAAAGTTCCTTGCATCATTCAAAGCTCTAATAGAAACACTATAATTTCCTTAAGGGGAAAGTGAATCTTTTAAAGTATCTCTCTTAGGGCCAGAGAGTTAAGTTTGGAGGACATACAGCCAAGACCAATACTCAAACCATGCCACAAAACTACTCCAGGAGAGACTGCACAGAAGCCCCCTTGTCATTTCCCTAGGATAGGCTTGGAAAACAGTTGGTACTTGGTAAAAAAGTGTAACATGAATGGGATTCATCCAATCAGTTGAAGACCTAGATAGAACAAAGAAGGACTGCCACTTAACAAGAAGGAAATCTGCAAACAGATTACCTGTAGACTTAGACTGCAATCTTCTCTGGGTCTCTGGCCTGCTAGACTACACCATCAGATTTTGGACTTACCAGGCCTCCACAATTACTTGAGTCAATTTCTGAAAATATATCCTTTCTATCTATATATTATAATGGTTAATTTAATGTGTCAACTTCACTGTGCCAGGGTTGCTTAGATATATGGTAAAAGATAATTTTTGGTGGGCCAGTGAGGGTGTCTTTATGAGATTAACACTTAGCTTTGTAGACCAAGTAAAGAAGCAGATTACCCTTCATAGTGTGTGTGTTGGCGGGGGAGGGCACTCGTCTAATCAGTTGAAGACCTAAATACACCAAAAAGGCTTACTTTCCTCCCAGAAAGAGAGAATTCTTTCTGCCTGATGGCCTTTGAACTGAGACACTGGCTTCTTCTTACCTTTTGACTGGAAATGAAGTATTGGCTCTTCCTGGCTCTTACACCTTCTTGGCCTTTGAAGTGGAACTAAAGCATTGGCATATATATATGTGTGTGCATATAAACATATATATCCTATTATATATTGTATATTTATACAAGGTATTATATATGTGTACACACATATATCCTATTTTTTTCTCTGGAGATCCTCAAGTAGTACAATATTCTACTGAGGAAATTGTTAATGGTAGGGATAGGAAAGTTTGAAGCAAATATTACTTTGTATGTTATAGAAAAGTAATCCCCTTTGCATGGAAAACATAGAAACCTTACTCATCTTCTGGTTCCCTACAAGGTAGCAGCAATTTCAGACGTTAGATGGTTAAATATGCTCAAAGGGTAAGGCCTTGTTTTAGGGAAAGGGTATTCTGTGGACTAGCTTTGGTCTTAGTTCATTTAGGCTGCTGTAACAAAAATACATATTGGGTGACTTAACAACAAATACTTATTTTGTACAGCTCTGGAGGCAAGGCAGTCCAAGATGATAGCACTGGCAGATTTGTTGTCTGGTGAGAGCCACTTTCTGGTTCATAAACAGTTGTCTTATTGCTGTGTGGAATAAGCAATTCCATTGTGGAAGAAACAAGGGAGCTCTTTGAAATTTCTTTTATAAGGGCACCAATTCCATTCATGAAGGCTCCACGTTCAAGACCCAATAACTTCCAAAAGGCCCCACCCTTCCCCATTAGGTCCCCCCAAAGCTTCTAATATGATTACATTGAGATTTAGGTTTCAACATATGAATTCAGTCTATAGCAACCTTCTATTCTTATGTGTCTAATTGGCCCACTGCTGTACACAATGAAGTTTATATTTCAAATCAAAGAGTAAATGACATCAACTATATCTACTCTGGGGTGCTAATCAGGTATGTTCATCATGAGCTGTCAAATTGTAGAGTCTAGTTGAATGGTGATCATACAACTAATGCAAAATATTTGGGAAATAAATGGACACGTCAGGATTTCTAAATTTTTCTACACCAGAATTGCTTAACTTGTCCCGTTGTATAAGAGTCCCTTGCACTTGGGGCTATGACCTTAATATGTGCCATATGAAGTGAAGCTGATGGAAATTTTAGAGTGGAGTACGTGTGAATAGGAGTTCTTGGAAAATGTACTCTACCATTTACTACCTTAGATAGCATTTATTAAGACAAGTTTCAAAGTTTATGTTAAAACTTTGGCTTTTATTTTTTTCTTTATGCAGTTATTTATTTTTTTATTCAACAAATATTTGGGGGAAAGCCACTTAGTGCTTAGCTTTTTTGGAAATAATCATTTTAATTCCAGGGTAAACTTGTGGACTAATCATTTTTAACTAAAACATTCAATAAAATTAATCAGAGTAAAATTTTTACCAGAGTGAAAATTATTTCTCTAGTCCAAGAATTCGACATCATTCGGTTGTAAGGATTTGTTGAAACCTTTAAAATATATTGAAAATATTCTAAAGCCAAATATCCAATGATCTGCTTTAATTTCATAGCTCAGGTTTCTTACAGGTATAAAATAATAGTTTATACAGAGAAAAAATAAAATATTTAATTTATATTCAGCTTTGTAGTACACACATATGGAGAGCAGTGGCAGTTTATCAGATTACAATATGCCCAAGAGTTTAAATGTTAAAATCCAAATAAAACAAAACACATTGCTAACATGAAATCTGATTGATTTTCTTCCTTATCACTGCCCTAATCAATAAATGATAGAAGGGAATTTTGATTACTACTGACATAATAATAAAATATAAATTTTGTTAATAACAAAAGAAAATACTGAACTATCATTATAAACAAAGGACACTTTTTGAAATAGGTACATTGTTTTCCCAAGTTTATAGAGGGAAAACCCAAGAATTAGAAAAATTAAGTAACAACCCCTCAGCTATAGAGTTTGTTGTGTCAGAACCATGATTCAAACTCATTCAGTCTAACAGAGCCTGAGTTCACTATTAACCAATGTCTTGTTGCCTACCCACTTGATCTTGAAGGTGAGTCAATTTTTGGAGACAAGCATCAAGATCCACTTTAGGGGAAAAAGATGTTTTGAAAGGCAGCATTGACCTCCTTTCTTCCCAGCTCCTCACTCCCAACAAAGGAGCAAGAATAAAGACAAAATATTTGAGAATAAGAAGGGTTTGTTGGTGGGTTTTTCAATTTTTAAACTAAGGGACTCAAGAGATCTGGAGTAATGAAATGGGCAACACGAAGAAGATGTAATAATTTTTCCCATTCAGCTTCTAAGGATGGTGCAACAGAGTTTCCTAATGTAAGGTGGTGAAAGCTCTGAACCCTTAGCTACCACATGGGAAAACAAAGACCAGGTATGTTGTTGGACAGCCCTGAGTGTGCATTTCAACAGGGAAAAAAAAAAATATATATATATATATATATAGAGAGAGAGAGAGAGAGAGAGCGCTGTTCTCTCTCTCTCTCCTTCACAAAGAGAAATCACCAGTTGCCCTTTACAAACTCATCATTAGTTTGCAAGTATATCTAGGTGGTGAGAGACTGGGAATGATATGGTGCTAAACCATGCTTTGGTGGTAAAGAGCAAGCTTCTTTGGGTTCACAGTTGGCAGGAAAACAATGTTTTTGCTCTCAGTAAAAGAAAAATCAGCTTCTAATGGAGGGATAAGCTCCAACAATGACAGCATCCAGAGCAATAGCAATATCTACAAAAGCAAAGCAATTCAAGATCACAAATAGTACACCCAGTCTGTGCTTGGCACCATTGATTGGTGCTAAGCTGTATTTGGAGTTGGAAGGATAAGAAGGAAGAAAGCATTTCTTTTTCCTGAATGGAGATTCAGAAGATCACACTTGAGAATCCTTTCTTTCCTTTTTCTCCCCAGGTATGTTCATGGGAGAAACTTTATTATTATTATTTTTTTAATCATGAGAATGGAGAGATTTTCAGGACTGGGACAGTTATTAGTTTTCAATTTAGCTTAATTCCCAGCATAGTGAATAACCAAAGGGAACGAACTATTTAGAAAATTCAGTAGACTTCCTGATAGGATATGGTATTAACTATAATTTAGGAGGCATCCCTAGGTGGCTTATTTGGTTATGCCTCCAACTCTTCCTTTTGGTTCAGGTCCTGAGCTCAGGATCATGAGATTGAGCCCTGTGTCTCAGGCTCCATGCTCAGTGCAGAGTCTGCTTAAGACTCTCTCTCCTCCCTCTTGCCCTCCCCTCCCCCAAATAAATGAATACTTCTTTAAAAATTAAATAAATAAACAAATAAATAACTACAATTTGGGAATTTATGGTGTCCTAGTTAACGAAAGATTTGGGCGATTTTCACGTGATATCCAAACTGCTAGAATGGAGACACGTTAATTTGTTCACTTCCCATGTATTTATAGACTGTAGTTTAGAGTCATGGGTAAATGGGACATGGGTAAATCATGAATCCTGCCCTCCGTGATTTCATGGAATGGTGACAGAGTTCAGTACATAAATAAATGAGTATAGAACAATGTGATTATGTGCTAGAAGGTTTGAAAAATGCATCATTAAAGCCAGTTATAAAAGAGAACTTATCTTGCTTGAGGTATTATGCTTTAGCAGGGCTGAAAGAAAAGTTTGTGCAGAGAGATAACATAATCAAGACCTACCTGATATGTGTTTTCTCTTTTCCAAAATTAAGATATAGAGTAAAAAGTGTCAGAAAAATTTACTAGTAGAACTTTCTTTAATTTGTTCCATTACCTACTTCTATTACTCATGTGATCTTTCATTTGGTGATAGAGATGGAAAGAGAAATAGATGAGATCTTTGGGTATTTTGGTTTTTTGACTGAGTACATTTTTATTAATTTTTATTAATCCACTTTTTTATTTTTATTAATTTAAATAAATACTTGTTTAATGCCTAATATAGCTAAGTATGTCATTTTAGGATTGAAAATACATCAGTGAACAAAAAAATTTTATATAAATATATAATACTTATATGTATAATATGTATATCTTATATATATCTTTTATATATACCATATATATGGTATGATAAATATGGTGATTACTTCTATGGGGAAAAGTGCTGTTATTTTACATAATATTATTTTATATTAGGTGGTATTTGAGCAGATACCTGAGGCAAGTGAAGAATATGAGGATTTCTGGGGAAGAGTGTTTCAGAAAAAGGGAACAACATGTGCAAAAACAATGAGTGGGGAAAGTTCTCCTTTGTTCCAAGAACAGCAGGTGGTTATTGTGACTGGGACAGAATGACTAGGTAAATTATAGGAAGTGAGGTCAACGTTATAAGGGTCAAGGTCATATTAGGCCTGGAAGGTCACTGTAGGCATTTTGCCTATTATTTTGAGTAGGATATAAGCAGTGTAACACTTTAAAGATTAAAAACTGCTAATTCTACTCTAAGTTGTTCAACCCAACAAGCAACTATAATTCTTTAATCATCTCCATAAAAAGCTTTTCTTTTAGATTGATTGGTTACAAATCCTGCAACAGGAAGTGATCTCCAGAGTAAGTCTTTCTCATTGAAATCAGTAAGAAGCACTTTTAATTTTACTACCTGGAGCTATTATACTGAATAGTTAAAGGGCAGATTAAAATTCAAGGAATCAGTAATTAGTAATTAATCAGGTTATAGAAACATCAACACCAAGGTCATCAGTTCAAATCAAAGTTGTGGAAACATAATTGTTAACATCTGAAAACACTTCACTGGAAATTATGGAATGGAGGTCTGTCTCAATCTTTTTTTCTTGTCAAGAAGCATTCATATGCACAAGGCAAGAATGACCCAGCTTTTGATATTCAATGGTTTGCCTGCAGGAAGCCTTTTTTTAGATGCTAAGGTTAAATGAATCTGGAAACTGGCCTATTGGGTCAGGGTAAAACACTTTAGCACAGCACATAATCAAACATTTTCTAAAATGGCATTAGAGTGCGTTCTCCCTAGTTGATTCTAACCCTCATTATGCAAAATGCACTGAAAAATGTAATGCAGAACATGATGATTTGATTATGTAACAAAACTAGTTAAATGTTTTCATTAGCTACATAATATTTTTGCACAATAAAGATAATTGAGTGTTGAAAATGTACTAATTCATTTAATCCCATGAGGCAAAAAATAATATTGAGGGAAATAATGATACTGTTAGGGACTCTGATTAGCAGAGAACAAAGCACAAATTCTTCTTGCTAATAGGCATAGTTTCAATTTGAAGCACAATATGGGAAAAAAATTTAGCCATTTTGCGTGTTGAATTATTTAAAGTTAATAAAGTGGTTAGACTTTGCCTTCTTATAAAGTTCAGACTGTTTTACCAACTGGGTGGGGTGGCAAAAATATTCTTTGCCCACATATATTACATTTGTAAGTATGTATATGCTAGATTTCAAACCCCTGTGGAGGAGAAGAAAGGAAGAGTATACTGTAGTGTCTCTCCTAATCAGATGGTGGCCCCCAAATGTGGGGAAATCAAATCTGGTAAAAGCTAGTGGTGTGTGCATGGTGGGGAGGGAGGCTTGGAGGGAGGGGTGGTCAAATAATTCACCCCAGGCAGAACAAAGGAGATAGATGATTACTGAGTACACCATAGTAAAGTGGCAGGCAGGACAGCAAAACAGAGACTGCAAGAAGGTGGTGAGGGACCATAGTGATAGGGTGGAGTGAGGAAGTTTGGGGACTTATGGACTGTTCCCTTTTTTGGTAATCTTAGAAACTAGCCTGGTTGTAATTGGTCAGTTAAGGCCTATGGCAGTTTTGACTTCTGTTGCTTAATGAGCTTGTTTGCACTCAGCTGGGGAACACTGTGGACCCTTCTGCATTGATCAAGTTTCTTATTGCTCAAGCCAGTTGCCTAAAAGTTGTCTCTAAATTCCTTACAGATTGAGGTTGACAAATCTTTGTTATTTGGGCAGAGGTCTCATTAGCTTCTTCCTGCTGAATGAGGGGTATCGAGATGTCCCTATCTATGGGTCAACACTGGTCCGTTGGCAATTTATATGTAGACATTACAAAAGGCAGAGGCAAATGAATCCAAGAAATATATGAATTTCTCTGAATAAAAAGGATCATCTGTTGGGCTGAATTTATGTGAAGAAACAGTGAAGAAACCTCAGCCCAGGTGAAGAGACATTGGAAAAACCAAAGGAAGATGATGATGATGATGATGATAATGATGATGATGATCAGAAAGAGAATCACAAATAAAAGATCTTTCATAGTTGACCAAAATCTTCCCCCAGTCTTGGAGTTTAATCATTAAAGGAAAGAGAGGGATTGTTTAAAGTGCAAGTTTGAATAGTTATGTCTTCTAGTAACCCTGTCACATTTTTATGGTAATCTGGAGTATATACACATCACTTTTAATAATGCATAAGTTCCTCCTTCAGCTATAGTCAAGTTATGAGAGGCTACTCAGTTTTGGAGGTAGCCTCTGTTGAGATAAAGGTAGCCACTGTTTGCTTGGCCAAAGCCCCTATTTGCAGTTTTATATCAATAGAGGAAGCTCCTGGGATAAGTATAGCTAAGTATGAAACCATCAAGAGGCCCTCTTTGTTTGATGTCCAGCCTTAATGATCTTCTAATTACAAGGAATCACTGGCAAGGGGGAGCAGACTTGTCTAGGGATATGGGCAATACCAAGTGCATCATCCAATCCAATCATAAGCAAGTGGGCCATACATTATTTCCACAAGTCCATAGTTAATCCCATGAAGTAGGGTACAGTCTGGCTTTTAAGAAGAGATTTTTGTCATCCCAGACCCACAGAATTGGTCAAGGTGATACTCAAGTTATATAATTATTGTGGAATCCATTCCATTTTTTAGCTGTTCAATTAATCATATGCACATGGGGTCCTGTTATTATCCCCACAGAATAACAAGCATGAAGATTGCATGTACATGGGCTATTGTGGAAAATTCTCTGAAGTTTACCTCACATTGTCAAGCTTAGGCAAACAATAAATACTCAAAAACAATCAAAACTAGAATTTAATATCTGCAGAGGTATGTTATTGAACATTTACTCCCTAAAATCACTGTCATTTTTAATCAGAGATAACCAAATCAAGACTAATTCATTTAAAAACAAGTCCAATTTTAACGAACTTGGCCTAGTTATTTACATAAGCCCAGCAAGAAGTGATTGACTATATATATAATTTTAAAATATGTTTTGCTGAAATCTTTTATAAGAAATCTCTAGGGGAGCCTGGGTAGCTCAGTTGGTTAAGCTGCTGCTTCTGGCTCGAGTCATGGTCCCAGGGTTCTGAGATTAAGCCCCATGTCAGTGTCCCTGCTCAGTGGGGAAGTCTGCCTCTCCCTATCTGCCTATCCACCACTCATGCTTTCTCTCACTCTCTCTCACTCTCTCTCACAAATAAATTAAATAATAATAATAATTTAAAAAAAGAAAGAAAGAAAAGAAAATAAATCACTAGATTGAACTTTCAGTAGACTCTCAAGGCCAGAAGCCAAGCCAAATACTTGCCATCAGACATGCCTGCAATAACTGTAGATTTGGGTGAATTCTGCTTTTTGATGTCCCCAAAATATCATGAGGTTCCTGCACCTGCCAGGAAGTGACATTCTTTATTCTTCTGTTAAGTCTGCTGGGAACTTTGTAAGCAAGGTATCAAGCCAACATTTCCAAGGGGCTTTATTGGCTCCATAAAGTCAACTTTGGTGCCTTAAAGCTGTATTGTCATATCTGAGTTTATGCCTGTCTCTCAAATATGACATTCCAGTCAAAACCTTGGTAAAATAACCAAGGTTTTCCAACAGTGTCCTGTTACAAGAACAGGTTTTTGTAGAACTTATGCAAATAACTAAAATTTCCATGAAAGAAAGAACACTTATTGAGAGTTTCTGAATTTCAAAGGTAAGAAGAAAATTTAAATGCTTCAATTTTTTCATAAAGGAACATTTTATCATATTTCTATATGTCATGAATATTTTTTAGCTTTAAAAAAGTACTTATTTATTTCTTCTACATATCTTCTTTTCAGCTTTCAAATGTGTCACAATAGTCTAAATATAATACAATATTATTTTCTTTGTTCTTCTTTACTCCTAAAACAGCTCAGCAGTGAAAATAAGTTCCAAGATTTACTATTTCCCTTAGTTTAGGTTTTGTTGTTGTGGATACACATACATGCTATTTTAAATAGCCAGCTCCCACCTCAAAAATCCATAACATTAATAAACTATAAATTCCTGTAATGATAGAGGTTCTTCAAATTCTGCCTCTTTAAATAAAATCTGACACATAAAAATAGAAACTCACAGAGTACAAAGGAATTATTTGTATTATGGAAAAATTGGCCAAAGGTAATAATTATACAAATATTTCTCTAATAATTCTGAAAATATGGCATAATTTCACAAACTGAAGTTTCCTCAAACAATTCTGTGTTTTGGCCCCATTTCTGTTTTCTTCAATCTTTTTTGTTTTTAATTTTTTAAAAATTTTTTATAAACATATATTTTTATCCCCAGGGGTACAGGTCTGTGAATCACCAGGTTTATACACTTCATAGCACTCACCAAAGCACATACCCTCCCCAATGTCCATAACCCCACCCCCCTTCTCCCAACCCCCCTCCCTCCAGCAACCCTCAGTTGGTTTTGTGAAATTAAGAGTCACTTATGGTTTATCTCCCTCCCAATCCCATCATGTTTCATTTATTCTTCTCCTACCCCCTTAAGCCCCCATGTTGCATCTCCACTTCCTCATATCAGGGAGATCATATGATAGTTGTCTTTCTCCGACTGACTTATTTCACTAAGCATGGTACCCTCTAGTTCCATCCACGTTGTCGCAAATGGCAAGATTTTATTTCTTTTGATGGCTGCATAGTATTCCATTGTGTATATATACCACATCTTCTTGATTCATTCATCTGTTGATGGACATCTAGGTTCTTTCCATAGTTTGGCGATTGTGGACATTGCTGCTATAAACATTCGGGTGCACGTGTCCCTTCGGATCACTACGTTTGTATCCTTAGGGTAAATACCCAGTAGTGCAATTGCTGGGTCATAGGGTAGTTCTATTTTCAACATTTTGAGGAACCTCCATGCAGTTTTCCAGCATGGTTGCACCAGCTTGCATTCCCACCAACAGTGTAAGAGGGTTCCCCTTTCTCCACATCCTCGCCAGCATCTGTCATTTCCTGACTTACTAATTTTAGCCATTCTGACTGGTGTGAGGTGTTATCTCATTGTGGTTTTGATTTGTATCTCCCTGATTCTGAGTGATATGGAGCACTTTTTCATGTGTCTGTTGGCCATCTGGATGTCTTCTTTGCAGAAATGTCTGTTCATGTCTTCTACCCATTTGTTGATTAGATTATTTGTTCTTTGGGTGTTGAGTTTGCTAAGTTCTTTATAAATTTTGGACACTAGCCCTTTATCTGATATGTCATTTGCAAATATCTTCTCCCATTCTGTCAGTTGTCTTTTGTTTTTTTTTAACTGTTTCCTTTGCTGTGCAAAAGCTTTTGATCTTGATGAAATCCCAATAGTTCATTTTTGCCCTTGCTTCCCTTGCCTTTTGTGTTGTTCCTAGAAAGATGTTGCTGTGGCTGAGGTCGAAGAGGTTGCTGCCTGTGTTCTCCCCAAGGATTTTGATGGATTCTTTTCTCACATTGAGGTCCTTCATCCATTTTGAGTCTATTTTTGTGCATGGTGTAAGGAAATGGTTCAATTTCATTTTTCTGCATGTGACTGTTCAATTTTACCAACACCATTTATTGGAGAGGCTGTCTTTTTTCCATTGGACATTCTTTCCTGCTTTGTCAAAGATTAGTTGACCATAGAGTTGAGGGTCTATTTCTGGGCTCTCTATTCTGTTCCATTGATCTATGTGTCTGTTTTTGTGCCAGTACCATGATGTCTTGATGATTACAGCTTTATAATAGAGCTTGAAGTCCGGAATTGTGATGCCACCAACTTTGGTTTTCTTTTTCAATATTCCTTTGGCCATTCGAGGTCTTTTCTGGTTCCATATAAATTTTAGGATTATTTGCTCCATTTCTTTGAAAAGATGGATGGTACTTTGATAGGAATTGCATTAAATGTGTAGATTGCTTTAGGTAACATAGAAATTTTCACAATATTTATTCTTCCAATCCAGGAGAATGGAACATTTTTCCATTTCTTTGTGTCTTCCTCAATTTCTTTCATGAGTACTTTATAGTTTTCTGAGTACAGATTCTTAGCCTCTTTGGTTAGGTTTATTCCTAGATATCTTATGGTGTGGGGTGCAATTGTAAATGGGATTGACTCCTTAATTTCTCTTTCTTCTGTCTTGCTGTTGGTGTAGAGAAATGCAACTGGTTTCTGTGCATTGATTTTATATCCTAACACTTTACTGAATTCCTGTACAAGTTCTAGCAGTTTGGGAGTGGAGTCTTTTGGATTTTCCATATATAGTATGATATCATCTTTGAAGAGTGATAGTTTGACTTCTTCTTTGATGGTTTGGATGCCTTTAATTTCCTTTTGTTGTCTGATTGCTGAGGCTAGGACTTCTAGTACTATGTGAATAGCAGTGATGTTAATGGACACACCTGCCATGTTCCTAACCTTAGCGGAAAAGTTTTCAGTTTTTCTCCATTGAGAATGATATTTGCAGTGGGTTTTTTATAGATGGCTTTGATAATATTGAGGTATGTGCCCTCTATCCCTGTACTTTGAAGAGTTTTGATCAGGAAGGGATGCTGTACTTTGTCAAATGCTTTTTCAGCATCTATGGAGAGTATCATAGGGTTCCTGTTCTTTCTTTTATTGATGTGTTGTATCACATTGATTGTTTTGAGGATGTTGAACCAACCTTGCAGCCCTGGAATAAATCTCATTTTGTCGTGGTGAATAATCCTTTCAAAGTATTGTTGAATCCTATTGGCTAGTATTTTAGTGACAATTTTTGCATCTGTGTTCATCAAGGATATTAGTCTGTAATTCTCTTTTTTGAAGGGATCCATGTTTGGTTTTGGGATCAAGGTGATGCTGGCCTCATAAAATGAGTTTGGAAGTACTCCTTCCATTTCTATTTTTTGGAACAGTTTCAGGAGAATAGGAATTAATTCTTCTTTAAATGTTTGGTAGAATTCCCCCGGGAAGCTGTCGGGACCTGGACTTTTGTTTGTTTGGAGATTTTTGATGGCTGTTTCAATCTCCTTACTGGTTATGGGTCTGTTCAGGTTTTCTATTTCTTCCTGGTTCAGTTGTGGTAGTTTATATGTCTCTAGGAATGCATCCATTTCTTCCAGATTGTCAAATTTGTTGGCATAGAGTTGCTCATAGTATGCTCTTATAATTGTCTGTATTTCTTTGGTGTTAGTTGTGATCTCTCCTCTTTCATTCATGATTTTATTTATTTGGGTCATTTCTCTTTTCTTTTTGATAAGTCTGGCCAGGGGTTTATCCATCTTATTAATTCTTTCAAAGAACCAGCTCCTAGTTTCGTTGATTTGTTCTATTGATTTTTTTGGTTTCTATTTCATTCATTTCTGCTCTGATATTTATCATTTCTCTTCTCCTCCTGGGTTTAGGGTTTCTTTCTTGTTCTTTTCCAGCTCATTTAGGTGTAGGGTTAGGTTGTGTACTTGAGACCTTTCTTGTTTCTTGAGAAAGGCTTGTACTGCTATATATTTTCCTCTCAGGACTGCCTTTGTTGTGTCCCACAGATTTTGAGCCAATGTGTTTTCATTATCATTTGTTTCCATGAATTTTTTCAGTTCTTCTTTAATTTCCTGGTTGACGCATTCATTCTTTAGAAGGATGCTGTTTAGTCTCCATGTATTTGGGTTCTTTCCAAATTTCCTCTTGTGGTTGAGTTCTAGCTTTAGAGCATTGTGGTCGGAAAATAAGCAGGGAATGATCCCAATCTTTTGATACCAGTTGAGGCCTGATTTAGGACCGAGTATGTGATCTATTCTGGAAAATGTTTCATGTGCGATAGAGAAGAATGTGTATTCTGTTGCTTTGGGATGAAATGTTCTGAATATATCTGTGATGTCCAACTGGTCCAGTGTGTTGTTTAAGGCCTTTATTTCCTTGTTGATCTTTTGCTTGGGTGATTTGTCCATTTCAGTGAGGGGAGTGTTAAAGTCCCCTTCTATTATTGTATTATTGTTGATGTGTTTCTTTGATTTTGTTATTAATTGGTTTATATAGTTGGCTGCTCCCATGTTAGGGGCATAGATATTTAAAATTGTTAGATCTTCTTTTTGGATAGATCCTTTGAGTATGATATAGTGTCCTTCCTCATCTCTTATTATAGTCTTTGGCTTGAAATCTAATTGATCTGATATAAGGATTGCCACTCCTGCTTTCTTCTGATGTCCATTAGCATGGTAAATTCTTTTCCACCCCCTCACTTTAAATCTGGAGGTGTCTTCAGGCTTAAAATGAGTTTCTTGGAGGCAACATATAGATCAGTTTTGTTTTTTTATCCATTCTGATATCCTGTGTCTTTTGATTGGGGCATTTAGCCCATTAACATTCAGGGTAACTATTGAGAGATATGAATTTAGTGCCATTGTATGGCCTGTAAGGTGACTGTTACTGTATATTTTCTCTGTTCCTTTCTGATCTACTACTTTTAGGTTCTCTCTTTGCTTAGAGGAGCCCTTTCAACATTTCCTGTAGAGCTGGTTTAGTGTTTGCAAATTCTTTCCGTTTTTGTTTGTCCTGGAAGCTATTTAATCTCTCTTTTTATTTTCAATGATAGCCTAGCTGGATATAGTATTCTTGGCTGCATGTTTTTCTCATTTATTGCTCTTTCTGGCCTGCCAGGTCTCTGTGGATAAGTCTGCTGCCAATCTAATATTTTTACCATTGTATGTTACAGACTTCTTTTCCCGGGCTGCTTTCAGGATTTTTTCTTTGTCACTAAGACTTGTAAATTTTACTATTAGGTGACGGGGTGTGGACCTATTCTTATTGATTTTGAGGGGCATTCTCTGCACCTCCTGGATTTTGATGCTTGTTCCCTTTGCCATATTGGGGACATTCTTTCCAATAATTCTCTCTAATATACCTTCTCCTCCCCTCTCTCTTTCTTATTCTTCTGGAGTCCCAAGCATTCTAATGTGGTTTCATCTTATGGTGTCACTTATCTCTTAAATTCTCCCCTCATGGTCCATTAGCTGTTTGTCCCTCTTTTGCTTAGCTTCTTTATTCTCTGTCATTTGATATTCTATATCACTAATTCTTTCTTCTGCCTCATTTATCCTAACAATGAGAGCCTGCATTTTTTATTGCACCTCATTAATAGCTTTTTTGATTTCAACTTGGTTAGATTTTAGTTCTTTTATTTCTATAGAAAGGGCTTTTATATCTCCCAAGAGGATTTCCCTAATATCTTCCATGCCTTTTTCAAGCCCGGATAGAACCTTGAGAATCGTCATTCTGAACTCTATATCTGACATATTACCAATGTCTGTACTGATTAGGTCCCTAGCCTTCGGTCCTGCCTCTTGTTCTTTTTTTTTTTTTTTTTTTGTGGTGAATTTTTCTGCCTTGTCATTTTGTCCAGATAAGAGTATATGAAGGAGCAATAAAATACTAAAAGGGTGGCAACAACCCCAGGAATAAATGCTTTAACCAAATCAGCAGAGATCCCAAACCATGAGGGGGGAGAAAGGGGGTAAAAAGAGGTTCAGAAAGAATATAAAAAAAAACAATTAAAAAAAGAAAATGAATAAAGAAAAAAGATATAAAAGAATATATATATATAAATATATATATATATATATATATATATATATATATATATTAGATAACCTAGTTAAAAAAACAATAAAAAAGAAAAGGGTAAAAGTTAAAAAAAATTTAGCAGAATAAGAGAAAAATTTTGAAAAAGAAGAAAAAATTAAATTAACTGCAAGACTAAAGAATCATGGGGAGAAAGCCAAGAGTATCATGCTTTGCTTTCTCCTCCTCTGGAATTCCGCTGCTCTCCTTGGTATTGAAACTGCACTCTTTGGTAGGTGAACTTGGTCCCGGCTGGATTTCTTGTTGATATTCTGGGGGAGGGGCCTGTCATAGTGATTCTCAAGTGTCTTAGCTCCAGGCGGAATTGCACCGCCCTTACCCGGGGCCGGGCTGAGTAATCTGCTCAGGTTTGCTTTCAGGAGCTTTTGTTCCCTGAGCACTTTCCGTAGAGTTCTGGAGGATGGGAATGAAAATAATGGCCTCCCAGTCTCTGGCCCGGAGGAGCTGAGAGTGCGCCCTCAGAGAACAGTGCCCAATTACTCCTGTTTCCCTGGTCTCCGGCCGCGCTCTGAGTTCACCGAGCCTGCGACCGGTTCAAGGTAACCCCTAGCTGAGAGCTCACTCCTCGGCTCTGTCTCTGTAGCCGGCTTCCCCATTTTAATACCTGCAAGTTCTGTGACACTCAGACACCCCCGATCCTTCTGTGACCCTGCGGGACCTGAGGGCACACTGACCCCGCGTGGGCTTCACCCTAGTTTAGCCTCTGGAGTCATGTCCCTCAGTGGAACAGATTTTTAAAAGTCCTGATTTTGTGCTTTATTGCTTTGCCGCTTGCAGGGAGCCGGCCCCTCCCCCTGCGGTCTATCTTCCCGTCGCTTTGGATTCCCTTCTCTGCCAGTCCTACCTTTCAGAAAGTGGCTGATTTTCTGTTTCTAGAATTGCTGTTCTTCTTCTCTTTGATCTCTCATTGGATTTATAGGTGTTTACAATCTTTAGATAAGCTATCTAGCTGATCTCCTGCTCGCTGAAGTAGTCTCAGCCTGCTACTCCTCCGCCATCTTGACTCCTCCCCCTGTCATGTGTATCTTAAGAGAAAGTTTCCTTAACCTGGAAGAGCAAACATTAGAGAACCAGCAATGTTTCAAACAAGAGTCACAAAAACTATAATAATCTTCCTCATTTCATTTAGTCTCATGTTACTAATTCTTATTCTGTTTGACACACTTTTTCTCCTTAGTTCTGGAAATTCTTACCCAGTTCGGTGTAGTGATCTTAAAGATATCAAATTCGAAAACAAACAACAACAACAACAACAAAAACCCCAAAAAACAGTATTTGTCAAAACAAACAAACAAAAAACAACAAAAACCACCTGTATTTGTAAAAAAAAAAAAAAAAAAAAAGGTCCTTTACATGAATTCCTTGAGGTCAAAATTCATTTTGCAAGACCATCAGAAGAATAAGTACAAATGACAAAAGAAATTAAAAATGGAAATAGTTAAAGATCTGATATGAGATGGGCACCTGGGTGGCTCAGTTGGTTAAGCATTGGCCTTTGGTTCAGGGCATGATCTTGGGGTCTTGGGATGGAGCCCCACTAGGCTCTGCAGGGAGTCTACTTCCCCCTCTCCCACTGCCCCTCCACCCCACTCCATGCGTGCTTTCTTTCTTTCTCAAATAAATGATTTTTTTTTAAAAAAAGACCTGAAATGAAAGTTCATTATAATGCAAGTGACAAAGAAATTCAGTTATTTCTGTGACACATTAAATCTTGGGGAAATTTGTTAAGAACATTAGAAAGTTTTAAAGAACATACCTGAAAAGAATTATGGAGCTCAAAGAACTGATAAAGATAAACATAAAAAGTTGGTTTTCTGGGCAAAGAAAAATGAAAAGCCTTTGCATACATTTTCTTGTCAGAAGTGGGCCAACAGTCTGAGAAAGCTTAGTTTTTTTAACAGAAGGAAAGCAGAATTCCAATTATACTAGTGTATTTAAAATCAATTCATTCAACCTTAGTCCTACCTGACCATTCAAAATTCCATTCCAAAGTTTTCCATTCACAAAACTTTTACAACTTTCTTTTGCATTTGGATCTTGTCCAAAGTCTTTTCTCACCAATAACCAGTTAAATTTTAGGGGAAAACTATCTTCTTTTCCCTCAACAAAATATTTCCATTGCTTATATCTTTCTTTTTAAAAAATTATTAATTATTTTTATTATGTTATGTTAGTGACCGTACAATACATCATTAGTTTTTGATGTAGTGTTCCATGATTTATGTATAACACCCAGTGCTCCATTGCAATACTTGCCCTCCTAAATACCCATCACCTGTATCACCCATCCCCCACCCCCTAAAACCCTCATTTTGATTCCTGGAGTCTGTCATCTTTCATGGTTTGTCTTCCCCTCTGATTTTCCCCACTTCATTTCCCCCTTCCTTCTCTTAATGTCTTCCATGTTATTCCTAATGTTCCACAAATAAGTGAAACCAGATGACAATTGTCTTTCTCTGTTTAACTTACTTCACTTACCATAAGCTCCTCCAGTTCCATTCATGCTGATGCAAATGTTGGGTATTCATCCTTTCTGATAGTGGAGTAATATTCCATGGTGTATATGGACCATCTCTTCTTTATCCATTTGTCTTATGAAGGGCATTTTGGCTTCTTCTAGTTTGGATATCATGGGCTGTGCCACTATGAATATTGGGGTGCATATGACCCTTCTTTTCATGACATCTGTATCTTTGGGGTAAATACCCAGTATTGCAGTTGCTGGGTCATAGGGTAGCTCCATTTCTAACTCTTTGAGGAACTCCCACACTGTTTTCCAAAGTGGCAGTACCAACCTGTGTTCCCATCAATTTAAAAGGGTTCCCCTTTCTCTGCAACCTCTCCAACATTTGTGGTTTCTTGTCTTGTCAATGTTTGCCATTCTAACTGGTGTAAAGTGATAACTCAATACAGTTTTCATTTGAATTTCCCTGATGGCTAATGATGTTGAACATTTTTTCATGTGTCTGTTAGCCATTTGTATGTCTTCCTTGGAGAAGTGTCTGTCCCTGTCTTCTGTCCATTTTTTGACTTGATTATTTGTTTTTTGGGTGTTGAGTTTGAAAGTCCTTATATCTTTATTACACATCCCTTGCTTTCCTACATACAGAATTGTTTTCCTTATTTCTATCAGTCTTAATTACATTTAGCATAATTCTAACTCTTAGAAACCGTAGTCTCCAGTGAAAATCAAGTAGTAACCAATTGTGAACTGTTATACTAGAATTCTTTAGATGGCAAATTAATGAATATATTTCATAATTTTTAGGAAAGCACATTTTTTATAGTACAGTCTTCCAATAAGACACAAACAGATCCAAGTATCTTTAGTTTCTCTGCAATAAGAATTCAAAGAACTTATGTTCAGTAATCAATGCCTCAGTATTTTATTTTATTTGGAAAAGACAAATATCCAATGAATTCAATCCAATTTATTATTGAATTTAGCAAAACGTCAAAGTTTCAGGTTTAACAGCTATCTACAGGGTCAGATGACCATGAAACTGAGAAAGACACATTCTACAGTTTTTGCAGAGTTTGGGGTTTTGGGACAATGATTGAAGCCTTGGACATATGAGACCTCTCTTCATTTGGAGTTCTGGCAAAAGAGGTCAAACTGGAAACTAGTATTACAGAAAAGAGTTCCATGGAAGTGTTATACCTCTTAATGTGGGAGTTTGTACTAAGACCAGAAAATGTTATCAAAAAGATGAGATTTTTTTTCCCCCTGAGGTCTTGGAGTTCAAATATATTAAGTTATTAAGAAAATAACCCAACCATGACTCCAAAGGAATAGAGGGTGTTTGTCCCATAGTGGGAGTGATCAGCCACTGATTCTCACAGGGGCATCCCGCCAAAGGGAATGGAGTTCAACCTAATGGTTATGATTTCAGTCAGGGAGTCCTGCTGACCTCAGAAAGGAAGGCTATTGATTTTTCTGGAGTATCCCACCAAGGAGCAGCTTGCAGGAAATAGCAATGGCACTTTCTGTTGGGTCTCCTGCAACACAGAGAGACAGATACTTGTTGTCCAAACTGTGTCAGAAAGGGAGGGGCAGGACTCACCATTCAGATCTATTGGAATGTATTTTGACCATAGATCAAGATGGTAACTAGACCTGGGGGAATGAAGCAAAAAGGGGAGGGGTCCAAAAGAAGCCAGGTAACTAAAAACCACCCAGATCATGAAAAGGTGCCAAGTCCCTAATGTGTGCAGATTGACCCTGGGTGAGCAGCAGATGGAAGGAGGGAGAAGAATAAAGGGGTAATTTGCCCTCATAGGCACAGGCTGGCTGGCTTCAGACCTTTAGATGACACCAGAGAGCCACCCGGGCCAGAAACCTTCAGTGCTCTGAGGAGTACTAGGATTTGGCTGCAGAAGGACCACAAAGAGAAAGAAGGAAGGCAGGATCCATCCAAAGGGCAAAAGCGGAAAAATCCCTCACCCTTTAGGGCATAACTGGTCTGGTGGGTTCCCCCTAGGGCTTCAGATCCTCATGGAGGAGTAACATCAGCTGGGACTTGTTGGTTCCCCAAGGAATACTAGACTCAGTCCAGCAAGGGATAGTCCCAAGAAATTCCTGGAGAATCCAGGGAAAGCCCAAGGCTGACAAAGTCTCCCTGCACAGGGTCCACCAAATGTAGGGGCAGGGGTGCTCAGAAAGCCTCCTGGTAAGGGCTACCAAGTATGGTGCCTCTCCTGATCAGATGGGGACCTTCAAATGTGGGGCAACTCAACTTGTGGAAATCAGGACTGCTGTCAGTGAAAGAAGTCACCTGATGTAGAACAAAGGCAATAGGAGTTTACTGAATACACCACAGGGACATGGCAAGTAGGACCGCAAAGGAGAGACCATGAGGAGGAGGTGGTGAGGGACCACAGTTAGAGGGCGAGGGCAGAGTGAAGGAGCATGGGGCCTTATGGAATTTTCCCCTTTCTGATAATCTTAGGAGCTGGCTCTGGTTATAATTGGTCAGTAAGGGCCTATAACTATTTCAATGAGCCTGTTTGCATTCAGCTGGGTGGCTGCTGTGGGCCCTTTTATCTCCATCAGGTTTCCATTGCTCAAACCTGTTGCCGAAAAGTGGCCTCTACTTTATTGCTTGAAGTAAAGAGTTGCATGTAAAGAACTGAATTCAATAAAATACAACATGATCTTTAGATACATATTTTCCTGATCTGAGTATATTTCCTGACTTCATAAAAAATAAATATAAAAAGTGTAAACCACATAAAAAGCAATAATAACACCTACAAGAATAATATTTATATATTTTGGGGTCCAGGAAGGCCTTTATAAACTTGACACTGAGTGAGAAACCATAAAGGAAAAGAGTAATAAATTTGAATAAATGCCAAAAATATCGAAATATGAAACACAGAAATGGGAAACTATGTGTGGTATTTATTGGAGACCATGGATTAATATTTTTAATGTTACTGCATAAAAGAAAACAAAAGATGAGCATCTTTAAAGAAAAATTATCAAGAACACAAGTTGATAGCAATATAACAAATATTATGGTCAACAAACAAATGAAAAAGTATTTCAAGTCATTCATTAACTTAAAAATGAACAAAATTTATTTTTGTCCTATTAAATATCAAATTGGCAAAGTTTTAAAAAGTGAACAAACAAGAGTAAAATACTATTAGGATAAAGAAAGATGAATACAATGAATAAAAAATTCTTATTTACTTCCAATGGAAATATATATTTATGTATAGACAGATACTAAACTTCTGGGGAATAATTGGTCATTCAAAATTAATCCTGAATATGTACCCAACATTTTTTTTAAATTAATTTTTTCTAGGGAAGTAATAAGGATGTTTATACATAATTAACAAATATGTGTGAATATGTGTGTGTACATACATATTTATGTCCATACATTTATGAGTCTATCTACAAATTTAGTTATTTTAGTAGATGGACAGTGGTATCTCATTGTGTCTTTGTGTTTCCTTGATGGCTAATGTCTCTGACTACTTTTTTTCATTTACTTATTTGCCATTCACGTTTTCATTAGTAAAATATCTGTTCAAATCATATGTGCATTTTTATAATAATTTTTAAAGAAAAGTATAGTCTAAGTACAGTACAATGTAAAGCCCTTAAGTGCTCAATGTAATGAATTTTGACAAATACATATAACCACACAACTCATACATTGTGTCCCTTTGTCAACTCCAACTCTACTTCCACATCACTATTCTGACTTAGATCACCACAGATAAGTTTTGCCTGTTCTAGAGTTTCATGTAAATGAAATCACACAGTATACACACGTTTTTTTGTGTCTGCCTACTTTACCTAAAAATAAGGTTTCTGAGATTCATCCATGCTGGGAGTGTCAATAATTAGTTGTATCCTTTTGTGTGAATATACCACACATTGCATATTTATTTTCCTGTTACTAAACACTTAAGTTGCTTTAAGTTTGTGGCCCTTATGAATAAAGTTACTATGCACAGTTATATGCATGTCGTATTGAGAATATATTTTTATTTCTCATGAGTAAATATCTATGAGTGGAATTCCTGCGGTAAATGGCAGGCTATACCTTTTTCCACTCCATTAGTAATTTCTGAGAGTTCTATTGTTCCATATCATCACCAATATTCGGTGCTTCCATTCTCTTTAAACTGTGCTATTTTAGTAGGTTAGTAGTGGTATCTCATTGCAGTTTTAATTTGCATTTCTGTGATGACTAATGATGAGCACTTTTTTTCATGTGCTTATTATCCATTCATATGTCTTCTTTGTGAAATGTTTCCTTAAGTCTTTTGTCAAATATTTTGAAGAAGGGGGTGATACTTGTCTTTCCACTATTGAATTGTAGGATTTCTCTGTATATTATATATTTAAATCACATCAAAATGTTGTGAAAACCTTTCTATTTAATATTTTCCTATTTATTTTCTTAATAATGCCCAGAAGTTTTTAGTTTTGTTGCATTACTAGTTATCATTTTTAAAAACATAATTTGTAGTCCTTCCTATATTTTCTTAGGTTCTTTGCCTACTGAAAGTTTGTGAGGATACTCTCGGATATTTTTCTTTTTTACTTAGACCATTAGTTTTAAAATTTAGCTCTATCATCTATATAAATTAATACTTATGTACAGTGTGAGGTAGAGATTTAGTTTTTTTCCATACAGCTAGCATATATTTAAGTACAATTTTTTAAAGAAGATTTTCTTTTCCTTTCTTCCTTAAATTGATTTGGCTTCTTTCTCAAAAATTATTTCTTGACAAACATAAGAGACTCAATCATAGGAAACAAACTGTGGGTTGCTGGAAGGGAGAGGAGTGGATAGATGGGGAAACTGGGTGATGAACATTAAAGAGGGCACATGACGTAATGAGCACTGGATATTCTGTAAGACTGATGAATCATTGATCTCCACCTCTGAAACCAGTAGTACAATATATTTTAATTAATTGAATTTAAAGAAAAATAAAATAAAGTGAAGACAATAGCATACTCCATAAAAATTATTTGATGAATATATGTCAGTCTATTTCTAGAATCTCTATTATGTTTTAAAGATATATTTATCCATCCTTTTATCAAAACTATTTTGGGGATTGAGAGGTATAAACTTCTAGCTATAAATAAGTCACAGAAATGAAAAGTACAGCATAGGGAATATAGTAAAAAGATATTGTAATAACTTTGTGTGGTGACAGATGGTGACGACACTTACTGTGGTGAGCATTGAATAAAGCATAGAACTGTTGAATCACTTTGTTCTACACCTGAAACTAATAAAACATCATATGGCAACTATACTTCAGGTAAAAGTAAATAAATAAATAAATACTACCTTTATTACAGTGACTTCATAGTAATTTCTTAAACCAAATATTTTAAGTCTTCCATCTTAGTTTTTCTTTGTAAGATTGCTTAAGGTATTTCAGGTTTTTTTGCATTTCCAAATAAATTATACAAAAGAACTTGTCAATTTCCACAAAAATGTCTGCTAGATTTTCACTGGGGTTATATTAAATCTACATATCACTTTGAAAAAAACGGGCACAACAATAGTGAATCTTTTAAAATATAAAGGGCATATCTTTCTATTTATTAGGCCTTTAATTTCTTTCAGATATTTTCCTAGTAATTTTCAGAGTAAAGTTTTTGTATATTATTTGTTATATGTAGCTCTCAATAGTTTATATGCTCGGATGCTTTTATAAATATTTTAAAATAAAATTTTATTTAAAACTATTTGCTGGGCGCCTGGGTGGCTCAGTGGGTTAAGCCGCTGCCTTCGGCTCAGGTCATGATCTCAGGGTCCTGGGATCGAGTCCCGCATCGGGCTCTCTGCTCAGTAGGGAGCCTGCTTCCCTCTCTCTCTCTGCCTGCCTCTCCATCTACTTGTGATTTCTCTCTGTCAAATAAATACATAAAATCTTAAAAAAAAAAAAAAAGAAATGAAACTATTTGCTAATAATATTGAGCAATTCTATAATTTGATTTCTTTGTTAAATTTACTTAAAGTTTCAAATATTTTCCCATAGATGCCTTATTATTCTACTTAAATAACCATGGAAACTTGAACAGAGATTTTCTTCTTTCTTGCGAATACTTATATCTTTTAAATTCTTTCTAGCTTTCCTGTTTTAGCTGGGCCCATAGTACAAAGTGAAATGAAAATAGTGAGAATGGACATCTTTACCTTGTTCCCACAGTTGGAGGGAAAGAATTAGGTCTTTCCCCCACGTAAGTGTGGTATTAGCTATAGTTTTCATAGATAGCTTTTATCAGACAGAGGTTTTTGTAATCATAAATGTGTTTTGCTGTTATCCAAGTGCTTTTTCTGCATCTATTACCATCATAAATTTTTTATCTTTTACTTCGATAATGTGATGAAATATGTTAATTTGTTTTTGAATGTTAAACCAAGCTTTCCTTCCTGGGAGAAAATACACTTGCTCATGACATTAATCTGCTGTTTCTGGATTCCACTTGCTAATTTTTTGTTAAGAATTTTTATGTTTATATATTCTTGTGTCTATATATTCTATATATAGACATATATATGTCTATATATTCTTAATTTTATTTTCTTGTAACATCCTTTTCTATTTTTGATGTGAGATCTATAAGGGTTATGCTTCCTCATAAATGATCACTTATCTTCTGTGTTCTGAAAGATTTTGTGGCAGTTTTTAAAATGAATTTTTCCTAAGTGTTTGATATAATTCATGAGGAAAGCCTTTGGCACCAGTGTTTTCTTGTTAGGGAGGTTAGTGGTTAGACACGAATACCTTTGACAGATACAGAGTTCTCTAGGTTTCCCACGTAGTCTTTTGCCAATGTTAGAAGGCTATGTTTCCAAGGAATTTGTAAACTTCACCCAAACTGTCAGATTTATTGGCATAAAGTTGCTCATATTCCCTGTTCACAATATTTCCATACACTCATATGTATGTATGTATGTGTACAACCTAATAGTGATAGGATTCTTTCATTCCTGATACTAGACTTCAGTTTTTTTCTCCCTTATTTTTCTTAAATTACTATTATTAATGGTTATCATTATCTTTTCCAAGAATCATTCTTTTTTCTTTTTTGATTTTACTTGTCTGCATTCTATTACATTGAATTCTACTTATAGTATTATCCATTGTCTCCTTTTTTTAAAATTTGTTTTCTTTTTCCTAAAATTTGTTAGTAGAACCATAAATACTTGATTATGTGCCTTTGTTTCCTCATCATACAGTAACTGAATTCTATAAGATTCTCTTATGGATTACTACATAGACATCTTATAAATTTAATATGATGTATTTATCAATAAGACATATTTTCTAATTTCAACTGTGACTCCTTTTCTGACATATTTTTTAGCAGTGCATTTTTTAATTTCCAAATGTTTGGGATTTTTTACTATATCACCATTATTATTTTTGCATGTAATTCAGTTGTGGTCAGAAAAAATATGCTTTGTAATGATTTTAAATCTTTAAAAGTTAGTGAGAATTGCTCTATGTCACTGAATATTATCTACAGGCATACCTGGGAGATATTGTGGGTTCAGTTCCAGACCACTGCAATAAAGCAGATATTGCAATAAAGCAAACCGAATGATTTGTTTGGATTCTCAGTGCATATAAAATTATGTTTACACTATGTTTATGTTTTGTTTAAGTGTACAATAGCATTATGTCTAAAAAACCCACAATGTATGTACCTTAATTTAAAAATACCTTATTGTTAAAAATGTTAATGAAAATCAAAAAGTATAACAAAATAAAATAATTCTTAGCATCTGTGGGTTGAGGTAGGGAAGACTCATTACATGCAGGAGCACAACATAAAAAGACAAGTTTAAAGTAAAAGCTGGAAAACATAGCACTTAAACACTCAGCATAAGAAAGCTGCTGCTGTATTGATATCAGAAAAAGTAGAACTCAAGGCAAAGATTATTACCAGAAACAGCTCTTTCATAATGATAAAAGGGTCAATTCATGAGGAATACATACAAGATTATAACTATATATAATTAATAACAAAACATCAAAACCTATGAAGTAAAAATTTATAAATTTCAAGGAAGACATTGAAAAATCCCAGTCATATTTAGAGGCTTAAACACTGCATTTTAAATAATAGAAAAACTAGATTAAAAATACCAAGAAAGCCAGAGATATTTAAACTACACTATCAACCAACTATATGTAACATTTGTATGATATAATGCCAAAAAACTACAGTCTACACATTCTTTTCAAGTATACATGGATATTCAGCAAAATCTAGGCATACCTCACTTTACTGCACTTCGCAGATAATGCCTTTTTTTTTTTTTTAAACAAATTCAAGGTTTGTGGCAGCTCTACATCCAGCAAGTCTATTGGTTCTACTTTTCCAGCAGTATATGCTCACTTCTTGTCCCTATTTCAACTTTTTCAATCTATTTTCTTCTTTATTTCTTTTATTTTTTAAAAATTTGCTGTGTATTGAGAAGTTCTTTTGATCTATTTTCTTCAAGTTGATATCAGATTTTTTCATATTTTTATTCTAACATTTATGTTTAGTTCTTTTTTACAATCTCCACTTCTTTAACAAAATTTTCCATAAGTTAAAATATATTTCCTACCTTTCTCTAGGCCCTTTAAAATATTCATCACAGTTAATTTGAAGTCTCTACCAGATAATTCAATATTTGGGCCCTCACTAGGTCTGCTTTGATGGCCTGATTTCATTTTGGACAATTGATCACATTTTATTGCTTTATCTATTTATTTATTTATTTTTATTGTACACCAGATGTCTTATGGAAAAGAATAGTAGTGATTAACTTAATTCTAAAATAACTTTTGCTCAGGGTGCTTGGATGGCTCAGTTGTTTAAGCAACTACCTTCAGTTCAGGTCATGGTCCTGGAGACCCAGAATCAAGTCCTGCATCAGGCTGCCAGCTCCACAGGAAGTCTGCTTCTCCTTCGGACTTTCTCTCCTCTCATGCTCTCTCTCTCTCTTTCAAATAAATAAATAAAATCTTTAAAAAAAATGAAAGTGCCTGCTCCATATGTAAGCATTAACCATTGAGACAATCTCATCCGCTGTTGAGAGCGTTGGTTCTTTTGTTACTTCGGTTAGATTCAGTTCAATACTGACTTCAATGATTTGACTACATGATTAAGACCTTACCTTTGGCTGGTATTGAAGCACCAGGAAGACGCCAAGAATCCCTTCATGCCTTATATTCCAGCCATCAACCTTCCAAACTGTTGGAGGTTTTTGTTTTGTTTTGTTTTGTTTTGTTTTAAATTTACAGCCTAGGTTTCCAGGTCTGTTTGGTCAGTTTACTGGGGATTTCTCTGTGCTCATAGTATATTGTTCCTGGTTTTCCATCACACAGGCACCGTATCTCTGCTCTGCTTTCCCACATCCAGCCTTACAAGGCTTTGGCAATGTGTACAGTAAAGCTTTACAGCATCTGTGGAGAGTTTATCTGAGGTCCCCATCCCTCTCTTAATAGGTATTAGGCAACAACAGTGAATTCTGAATTGGTTCAAAGGTTTTCTTTCATTTCTCCTATTCTGTCTTCCGCCTTCCTTTGCTTTGCTTCCCTGTACCCCAGGGACCTTTTCTCTCACCTATTTCTCTCAGCTCCAAAAATGGCATGTGAATATCCAGTGATAATCTATGGGTAAGTGAGTGAATGATTGCAGAATCTCTTGGTGGCTGTGGCTCCTCAGTTTTTGAAACCAATTTACGAGCCAGTGCTTGGTCTCTAAAATGCATAGGAAGAGTTTAGCCAGTTTCTTCTTACCTCTGCCAACGGTTGCTTCCTTACACTCTTATTTCTCCATTAGAAATGGAATCCACCATAAATCCTTTTTCTCCCAGGATGAGGCTTGTCATTTTCTATTTTGTAAACATTTTTGTAGTCTCACCTGTCTGATTAATTAAGAAAACCTTTACTTTTATGAATTACCCAGTTGTCCTTGTTGTTAAATGGAAATGACATTATGTTGTTACTTTCTTCATCTCCAGCAGCAGAAGACATTTTTAAATTATTTTAATAGTAAAAAATATCAAATAATTATATGTTTAATAAATTATGATTTGCCATAGATTACAGCATTATAAAAGTGATACAGAAAATTATTATTTTCATTAAAAGATTTTATATTTTTTAAAAATTTCTTTATTTAAAAGATTTATTTACTTATATATTTATTTGAGAGAGAAAGGGAGATACAGGACACTTGGAAGGGGCAGAGGCAGAGAGAGAGAGAGAAGCAGACTCCACTAAGCCTCAAGCCTGACACAGGGCTCCATCCCAGGATCCTGAGATCATGACCTGAACTGAAATCAGGAGTCGACACCTAACCGACTGAGCAACTCAGGTGCCCTAATGGTTTTATATTATTATTTTTATTTTAAAGATTTTATTTATTTATTTGACAGACAGAGATCACAAGTAGGCAGAGCAGCAGGCAGAGAGAGAGGAGGAAGCAGGATCCCCGCGAGAAAAAAGCTGGATGTGGGGCTCGATCCCAGGACCCTGAGACCATGACCTGAGCCGAAGGCAGATGCTTAACGACTGAGCCACCCCAATGGTTTTATATTTTTAAATGACAAATGCAGATTATGAAATTTTAGTTAATGCATTTTAAAATTATGGCTATCTCTGGTGAGATTATATACTCCTTAGCTAGGGATCATCTTGTTGCAAGGGACAGAATCCCTCTCTAGGTATTTTTTCCTTTGATGCCAAGCTACAGTATTTCCACACAAATAGGCTCTTGTGGAAGGACTATACAGTAGGGTTCAGAAGCAGCTGCTCTTTCTAGCCCTTTTACATTAAACAGCCTCTCATATCTGCTACTCTCTGCACAGAGGTGCCCCTCTATCTAAAATGATTCTCTGAGATCCACTTGGAGATATTTAGGAAGGAGAATCTGGAACGTTCTCTCAGGTTCAGCCTGTTATGGTTATGTTGTACTAACAGGAAGGTTGGGAAACTTTATTTTTTTTATTTTTTAAAAATATTTTATTTATTTATTTGAGAGAGAGGAGGTGAGAGAGAGCATGAGCGAGGAGAAGGTCAGAGGGAGAAGCAGACTCCCCCTGGAGCTGGGAGCCCCAAAGCAGACTCTCCCCCCCCCCCAATGCTTGGAGCGCCAGGACTCTGGTATCATGACCTGAGCCGAAAGCAGTCGTCCAACCAACTGAGCCACCCAGGCATCCCAGGAACCTTTATTTGTGAGTGTCATTGTCATTTTCATCTTTGTCTAAATGTTTACAATCTTGCTTCTTCATTAGAGAACAACTCTTTTAAGATCAAGATCTGACTGGCTTATTCCACGTTGTATTCCCAGTATGAAAGGAAGTGTCCTGCACGCAATGTGTATTCAAGAGACATTTTAAATAACAATCTCAAGCTCTCTTCCCCACCACAGAAGTGTTATTTTCAACCACTGTATTTCTGTTATTTATGAAATTTACTACCTGGCGCAACAGTCCTTACAAAGATTAAGTAATACATATGAGATTTAAAGTGGTATACAAAGTTACCACCTAAAGGATTTTATAAAATATGAATAGAAATTAGACTTACTGAATCATAACAATTAACAATGGAGTTGAGGTTTAAGAAAAAAATGTGACCATGCAGTATGAGAACAGACTTGAGATAAAGGGTAATGTGTTCAGTGACTAAGGTAGCATTAGAGGTTCAATATGCTATAGGGTAAAAGAGAGGGAGTATATTTCCATATACCGAGTATGGAGATTTCTTCTGAGGTGAGTCTTGATTGTTGAATATATTTCCTCAGGCAAATATAGTAGAATGATTGGAAAATATTTTAAGTTTTATTATGAGTGCTACTAGCAAGTTCTTTCTTTTATTTGTTCTTTTCTTCCAGCCTTCTTCTTTTCTTTTTTTTTTTTTTTCCTTCACAAAATTGTAATGGATACCTATTATGTATAAGGCTAGGCACCTTTTTTTCAGAGCTACAGAGAGAAATGAACAAAACAAATCCCATTCCCTTATACAGCTTGCATTTCATGGGGAAGGACAAATAATGAACAAATATATCCATAACGATGAGTATGTGTGTGTATGTGTGAGTGTGTGTGTGTGCACCTGCCAGTGTGTGTGTGTATGCAGTGGTAAGTGCAGTGAGAAGAGTTATTGATAGGGAGTACTATTAGCTGCTCTTTTCAATAGACTATCCTCTGGTCAAAGGCTACATCCTTGTACTTGAGAGACCTGAAAGAGCCATCCAGGTACAGGAACAGTGGATTGGGTGCAGTATCTATCAGATGACAACACTTGGAGATGGGAGCCCACTTGTTACATTCACCCAAGTTCAAAAATGCCAGAACAGCTGGAGTGGAATGAAGAGAGCACTGAGTGATAGAAAATAAATTTGGAGTGGCAACTCAGAGCCAGATGACATAACGTATCACAGATCATGAAAAGGACTTGAGATTTTATTCTAATAAGATAAATTATTGGAGGTTTTGGAGCAGAAAAAAAAAATGATCTTAAAAGGATCAGTCTGGCTGCTGTGTAAAGAATAATCTGTATAAGACCATTAGAGTAAGGATAATTTTTGTTCATTTTTTGAATTAGTGTTGGGACATACATATATCTTCTGTTGTAGCTTTATGGGTCTTTAAAGTATTCTACATAAAGTACATTTTTGAGACTTCTATTGTCAGTCAACAAAATGGATTTGTTATGCTTATGACATTAAGACATTCAGATAGAAAAAAAATGAAAATTTCGTTATGTCGTTTAAGCCTCCAAATAGTTGAATGCATTATTAGACTGAGTATGATCATATAGGAGCAGGTAGCAGCTATAATAAATAGTGTAATGTCAAAATTATAATTTTAAAACCCAATTCAAGATATTAAAAATATTAAATCATTGGTATAATCATGTGAATGTAAATGTATGTAAAAATAATTTTCCATATTGGATTTTAAAATAAATATTTGTCAGAAACTATTACCGAAAGAGAAGATTTACAAAGATACACGTGGAATATATTTTTAACAGCATCATAAATAGCAACATAAAGTTAAATGAATTTCAAGAAGGCTTAGATTCGAAAATAAGGGCATCTATCTGGGAGCTGTTGATGTACTTAAAGAGAAGAAGTTATTTCAAATCAAATGTTATATAATGGTTGTCATTTTGGGGCTGCTACTCTGCCAGACACTGAACTAACATATTGTACAGATAGATTATTTTTAATATTCTCTCCATTCACTGCTAACGAGAATAAATTGTGGTCAGTTACTACTGAAAAATAAGGCCTATTATTGCATCTCTATTTTAGGTAAGTAGTGAATTCTTAATCAAGAAAGTAAAAATATGGTTTAATCAGGTTAGTATTGAGATCATTGATGAAATAATAGAATCCCAGATCTTCCTATTGCTCTGGAAAGAAAGAGCTGAAAAACATTTAGCTGTAACAGTACAGAAAGAACTAATACACTACAGCTTTATATTTCATTTGTTTATTTCCTGCAGCTGCCTTGCAGGAAATGTGTGTATCATCTAATTGGGAAGGTGTCCACCAGCAATTACATCAGATGGAATCCATGGGATCCAGCAATTATAGCAGATTGGATTAAGAGCAAATGGATACTTAGTACTTCTTAATGATGATGATGACGATGACCATACTAAGAGTATTGGTGTGACATTAACAGTGAATAAAAGACTATTTCCATTATCTCTCTCTTTCTTTTTTTTACTACATATGTAACATTCTTACTTGCATTCCAAGTTTTCAGTGAGAGCACATCTTTCTCAAGGTCTCTCATTTGACAATATACCAGTTAGTGATAAATGAACTAAATGAGGTAGATAGCATGTTTTAGCTAGATATCATACAAAGGGCAACTAGTAGTAATCATAATTTTCTTCTGCATAATATATTTCTATGGTGATCTAAAATTAAATTATAAACATTGAATAACTTCACCTCTTAGAGCCAAATAAAAGGTCATTATTTCCAGAAATTAACCTCAACTGCATCTTACTCAATAAATATCCACCTATCTAACTTAAGCTGAATTTGAAGTAAGAGGAAGTACAATTGCTATAGAATGCAGAAAATCAAAAAATTATTGAAGTGGGATTTTAAATAATTCTCTCAGAAATCAAAAGATAATTTGTCATATTAAACTAAAAATGACCAATTTAATTATGCATTCAATTGTAAATAGTTTTAACATTAATTAATGTTATTCTTTTGATACTATAAACTTTGATGGGTAATGTGATCTTCTAGGCTTCTAATAAGCAGAGATCATATATAGAATCACCTATGAAACCTGACCTAGTGCTAAGTACGAGAGACAAAAGGAACTGATACTGCACAATTGATACTGTAAACAGAATACTAAATTTAATAAGACATTCTAATTAGATTGAAAAGTGATCAAGTTAAAATAATGATCTAACAGAGTTCAGGCTTTTTTCATGTTTCATGCAAAAGTAAGGAAAATGCATTCTAGAGTTAATATCTGGGAAAAATTAACTTATTCTCTTTCTGTTCATAATGCAAACTTTTAGAAGTCTACATAGGATCTATGGAAATGGGTATTTGTAACTCTTGTGTATATTTTGTGTGTGTGTGTTTCTTTGAAATTTTCTTTGATGTGCTAGTTGCCTTAGGGTATTTTGGAGTATGCTTTTGCAAAGAATTTTTTTTTTTCTATTCCAGTCAATAGGAAACAAAATTAAGTTTGATGTTTAAACATACCTAAACTAGGAAATAGAGGCTCAAGAGACTCACAGTTTTTGGAAAGAACACTCATATTGTATTTATTTATGTAAGCATTTTACTTTTTATGAATGCATGAAAGAACCCAATATGTGATCACTCTGTAAAACTTCTTTTTGAGCAGTTTATAGAAAAATGCATTTCTTGTCTAACTCCACTGTCAAAATTGTTGTTGCTATGTGAGATAACTTCTTTATATATTATGGTATTATAGAAAGCAGTGTTCTAGCAGGAATGGCTTTTTTTTAACTCATTTCTATAATCTCTCCCAGGAGTTGCTGGCCCTGCATTTGCATGTAGTCTTCTTTAACATTCCTAATCTAAATGTTACATTTATGGTCTATAACATTTATTTTGCTTTAATAACTGAAGTAAATTCCAGGAATCTTCAAGACCATAGAAGGGGTCTCATACATTATCACTTTGATTAAATCTCAACTCCTGATTATGACAGCAGGGCGTTTATGGCGTTCTGGCACATGACAGCTTTATAAAGCTTCTTTTGTGTCATCGTGATACCACTTAGTTTTGCCATTGATCTGTGCAGTGTAAGATTTTCAATGGTAAATCCATACTGTGACCCAGCATTCTTTTAGTTTTATGCTTGGGGAAGCAGTGCATTCTATGTAAATAACTTTTAGTCAATGAGAGCGAAAGGCTAGTGAAAAAGAGGAGGAAATAGTCTATCAAAGTGGTCTATGCACTTTGAAAAGGCATATTCAAATCACCTCCAGTCTATGCATATGCTGTTATCATAGAAGAGGATCATCGACTGAGTACGATCTATAGACAAAAACTCAACTAAATTTTCTGACTTGGTAGGAATAAAAATGAAGGAAAAGTCCATGTTTTGTGATTCAGTTATTTCTCCCTGGGGAGAGCAGCCATGGGTTTAAAAGATAACCAATGAAATGAGCACTGGGTTATGGCAGAGAACATCAACTATCTAGCCTTTGTATCCAACAGTTAGAAAAATATCATAAAACATTTATGTTCCCAATTCATAGATTATGGACATACATTTGGGGCACCTCACAATGCTTGTCTCGCCTGACCTTCCCACCTCCCAAGAGAGTGAGCTTTCTGCTGGAAAGTGTCTAGGCAGCCCATTCTATATTGAAATTATTTCAACCTTTCCTTTTATTGAGCTAAATTAGTTTCTCTACAACTTCTCCCATACCAGTCCCAGGTCTGCTCTTTGGATCTGCACCCAATTATTTAATTCTTTTCTCGGACAATCCTTGACATAGCTAAAAACAGGTATCAAGTCTCCCTAACATTTATTTCCAGGCTATTTGTATGTCACTAAAGCAAGATATCCCTCATATGCCTTGTCTCAAGATGGTGATGAGAATAAGGTGAAATAATAGATGTGAACATGTGTCAAGAATAGAAATAATGATACCTGAAATTTATCATTGTTATATTTTAAAACTAAGAGGTATGAAATGCTAAGCCTTTAGCTTAAATAGTTTTTGCCATGGTAATTTAAAAAAAAAATTCAATTGTTTAAACTTCTGCATTCTTAAGGTTGAACTAAATTAGTGCTGAGATAAGCAATAATTAAGGCAGATAAAGCAGGTTAATGCAACCTCCAGGAAGGATAGAATATGTAGCCACGGAGACTCAGTTGAGAGACTCTTCTGGTTTAGCAAACCCAAAGAAGTTGAGGGACGGATCCAAGGAGGCTTCACTGTTAAGTACAATGTCTCTTATAATATGAGAACTTCAGCCATAGGTCCTGTCCCTCTGACAGAGATCTTTCAATCTGGGGGTTAAATCTACCTGTGGCATCTACATAGTTATTCAGACCCTGGGTTCAGATCAAGCTTACATCTGACTATACACTTGTTAACTGTGTGAACTGTGGCAAGTGATTTTAACTTTTGGCTTCCAATTCCTTGTCTGAAAATGGGGATAATAATAGTGTTATTGTAAGGATTGCATGATTTAAAACATAGAGTGGCTCAGAGCTCAATAAATGTCAGTGACAAGGATGATAAATTCCTCAGTACCAGGGCTAGAATGGGTATCTTCAGCTATACACTTTCCTTAATTTGTGCCCAAGGTTATGTATTATAGCTCCATGTTTAAGTCAATGGGCACAGAGCTGGTTTTCTTACTCTTTCTCTCATCCTTAGAATGTGTCACAGAGAGAAAGCTGAGATATTGTGCACTGAAAAGAATTTATTCATTAAGAAAATGCACGCCCCATAATTAACTGACAGGACTGCTACAGATGATGTTGATGACTTGTTACAATCTGCCTACCCAATCTGAACAAACCCATTTCTTCTACATTTGGCCAAAGAGTAATATCACTGTTCCAAGTGCTCAGTTCAAAGCCACATAATAAGGGTCAGTCATATCACAAAGAATATTCCAGTGATATCATTGACCTGAACAAGAGAAAAATTATAGATGCAACTACCAGAGTAGTAGTACCCTCACCAGTGGTAACCAAAGTTGGAGGGAAAGACAAAACAAATGCATCAGGTGCATAAATTGTCATAAGTACGCAGGCTCAAGTTAACAACTTTATTAATAATGTATTTCCCTTTGACCTTACTTGTTGCTATATAAATCCCTTCCAAATGTCTTCTCAAAGTAGAAGAAGCAAATCAGACCACCAGAAATTCTGTCCATGACTACTGTTACTTCATTTTCCTATGGATTTCTCATTCCGGTAGAGTCAGATGGAGGAGTAGGTTCCCTTTGCAGGCCACATGGAGTGACGCCTGTTCACAGCAACCCTTTCTGTGAAAGCCGGAGGCAACTTGGCTTAGTTGTAGTATGTTGTTGGCTCATAAGACTATACTCTTTTTGCAGTTTCTCCATTTTCATTCTGTTTTATTTTTCATAAGTCTTGCTGACTGATACAATTTCTTCTGAATTTTCAACTTAAATTATTCTATTTTCCTCATACTTTGATGACTTTCTGATTTCTTCTTTGGTCTACTTTTCTAATCAATACTGCCCACTCAAAATACAATACAATTTGAGAAGTACACTCTTGAATCTTCATGTTGTTTTTTGAATTTTATTTTCTTTCATTTTGTTTCACTTTGTTCCTTTCTTTTCTTCTAATAGGAAACTTTTCTTTCACTCACATTTCGAAAAATCTGGCTTCCACAGGTGACAGGGGTTGACCCTTTTGTTGCCCATTGGTATGATCTAGAATCCATCTGCATTCTGTAATCAGGCTGTGAGGTTGTTAGCTCAGAAACTCCAGAAGCTAGAAGCCTAGGAGTTTGGAGACAGGACTCCTTTACTTCTTTCTCCTGGAGGTTAGACCAACCTTATTTGGCTCCTTCTTCTTCCCTTAAAATTCCTTGGTTGTGGCTGAGATGCTGTTTAGGGGATGCCCCTTACTTCTGGTCTCTTTCTTCCATACCCCTTCCATAGCCATGCATTTACTTTATGTTTTGTGGATATCTACAGCCTCATTGTATTGATAGTTTATGCAGGTAGAAAATTTCCTCAGCAGATAAAATACCAATAAATAGTAAATTTTTGGCTCTTCCATCAATCAGAAAAGCATGAATTAAATAGGTCATATTTTGAGGATGCTAATTATACATATAACATTTTTATGCCCCTGTAGGATCAATTAATTTATATTAGATATAGAATTGAACATGCTAGTATCAGGACCTGAAGCTTATATGAATCTGAATAAATATGACTGCATAGATGCTGAAGAACATATCTAATGAAACTAGTTTGTTACAAAATTTATTTTAAAACCAAAGCTGATAGAAAAATTTAAAACAAATATCAGAATAATTTTATGAACAAAGAAGTCAAAGTCATATTTACAAACTATTTATGAAATAAGAACTTAGTATACTAAAACCTATACAGAGTTTTGAAGCTATACTCAGGAAAATATTCTTAATTTCTAAGCATTAAATCACTTGAAAATCTTTGAAAATAATTGAAAATAAACATAAGGAAATTATTTAGACAGAAGCAAAAAATAGATAAGTAGTAAAGTTGATTTACAAATCCAAAAACTGGTTATTTTATTGTTAACTGGTTATTTTTAAACCAAATTAAATAAGTACATAGATAATCTAGTTAAGAAGAAGAGAAATAGTAGTAAATAAAACTATCATTTTGAAAGAAGTTTTAAGTGCTTCTAGAAAATAATTTGGAGGGGCTATTTTGTACACTTCTATACAAATATATATAAAGTATGTGGACAGTAGATCGATTTGTATGGAGAAATATTACACAGTAGTTAAGAAGGCAACAAGAATTGCTATCTTATTTCTGTCACTTGCTAGCTGTGTAAAATTGGGAAATTTATTCATATTATCTGTGCTTCAGTTATATCATCTGCAAAATGAGGTTGATTTTAATTAGATTTACCACAGCATATTGTTCTGAGGATTGAATTAAAAAATGTATCAAAAGAACTTTGCAGATTCCTGGCACCAAGTTTGTGTCTAATAAAAGTTCAGCATTAGGGGTGCCTGGGTGGCTCAGTGGGCTGGGCTGTTGCTTTCGGCTAGGGTCATGATCCCAGAGTCCTGGGATGGAGCCCCACATCGGGCTCTCTGCTCAGCGGGGAGCCTGCTTCCTCCTCTCTATCTGCCTGCCTCTCTGCCTGCTTGTCATCTCTCTCTGTCAAATAAATAAATAAAAAATCTTAAAAAAAAAAAGTTTGGCATTAATAACAGTTGTGATAGTTGGGTTTTGTGAGCAAGCTTAATACTTTATCAGTGACTAACTTGGATATTCTTAATATATTATTATTAGAATTACTTTAAGCCTCGCCATACAGATTGGCAAGTGGTAAGCAAATTAGTATACACATTTTCAAGGAAATAAAACAAAAATCAGTGATTAGATAACTTCAAGGGCTATAACTCAGCCCCAGTTCAAAGCCCCGGGGACTCATTTCAAAGGCCAACTTCCAAATTTCTTCTGTCTTCCCACTCGGTTGGCAACCATGCTGTAGGGAACTTGCATAAACAAGGTATGGGCAAGGGAGAGACCTCCTTCTAGGACTTGTCTGGATTTAGACCCAATGTTTTTGCTGTTATCAGCTGCTGGAGCTGTCATCATCTGTTTTCTTGGCATAGAAAATATCATTTATAGCTTGGGCAGATTCACTTCCATTTTTTCTGTTTAGCTCTTCTGGCATTGGTGATCATACAGAAAAGGTGGTCAGCCCTCCCCACCCACCAGCTCCCCTGCAAGTATAGAAACACCCTGCTTTTGCAACAACGTAGCTGCCAAGTCTTAGAAATCCAGAGGACAAAAGTGAAGTACACTTTCATTTCCTCTCATCCAGAACTTCCAAGGGAACACAGGCTAGTACCAGCTAGCCTTCCCTCCCTCAGATTCTCCTGCTGGAGCTGAAATATCTTACCACTCCTCACTCATCCTTTCTTTCATTTGAACTCTTTTTCATTCAAGTTCCAACGGCTTCACTAAGTGTGATATTGGTGGGTAAGGGATGGTATTGATTAACCAGGTCATGTCTTTTATCAAATCTATGAGCTATAAGTCAAACCAATCTTCAAATGCTTTAAGCTGACATTAGAGGGGGGTATCTCTTATTTGGTGGAGAAAGAAGTTGTCATAGAGACACAGAAAGTTTAGTGTGAGTTGGAAAGTAGGATACAGGTCACAGTAAAGGGAACAAAATCAGAAAAATGGGCAAGATTCAGGGGTGTATGGTCTTAAAGATCATGATAAGGAATTTGGATTGCATTCAGATTGTAATGATAAACAATAGAGGATCTTATGCCAGGGAAGGTCATGATTTGGTTTATGATGCTAAATATGGGCACCATTTCACATTTCACAGATGAGAGAAGAGGTAGAGAGATGTCATAGGATTTTGTTGAACAAATCCAGATGAGAAATGAAATGATGGTGAGGTCCAGTGCTGTTACAGTGCAAAGGATGGCAAATTAGATGTGGAATGGAAAGAAAATGAAAAGAATCAAAGATGAGTTCTTTTTACAGACCTGAGAAACTAAGTAGTTGGTAGGGCCATTTAATGAAATGGAACATTTATTCTGCTCCAGGCTTTGAGATATGTAGAGTAAGGGAGAAAAAATAAATAGTTTCCATTTGAGAATGATGTGCTCAAGGAGATGAACGTAACCTTCAAAGATGGGAGTAAAGATTCAGGGAGGTTACTAATGACAGAATGGCCATTGCCTCTGTTGGGGGCAAGATTTGTTTGACTAGGGGAGGATATGAAGGAAATTCCTGTGGTAATGGAAACATTCTATAATGTGTTGCATACTGGTGTATGCATTTGTCAAACCTCCTGGAACTATATGCTTAAGATCTGTTCACTTCAAAAATAGAAACTTGTGTGTTACAAAAACAAAAGTAATTTTGCTTGCATATAAAAAGGTGAGAATAAAAACAATTGAAGTAAGGAAGTTATCTGCTGAGAGAAGAGTCAAATAACTTTAAGTCTCTCAGCAAACTGTTTCTGCTAAGCTTATTGTAGACAGAAATTTGACAACCTCGACTACAAAGAATCCATCACAGTTACTTGAAGAAATAAGTTATCAAGAACTCCCTCCACAGTAATGATATCTTGTCAGTTAACCTTCCTTATATGATCAGATATATGAAGGCTTGTATCAGTCACCACCTGACCCTAAATTTCTCAATGAAGTATAAGGAAGCAATGGTTCATGGATATCTTGTGTTCCTATAGAGTGGAGGTCCTCTTGAAGAACAAACATGTCTTGGGAGCTATAGGAATTATCCCTAAAGATAGAGACACCCAGAGACATGTTAGGACAGTAAAGTGTGATGGTTAATACTATGTATCAGCTGAAGTCTCCTACCCCTTGTCAGCAGCATTTGCTTGCTTTCTAGGGTAATGAACATTCATTCTTTCTCTGGAGAGAAGGGTAAGCAGATGTGCCAATAGCCATAAAAGCTTTGCATCTTTTACTTTCGGGGTCCTCCACTGTGATGCAAACCACTGCATGCAGAAGTAAACATTTTGCCCTCATCATGTTGCCCCATGGGGCTTGGGGTCATGGGGATTCAATACTAAGTTATTGCTCTGGCTACTGCTTTTTGCTGTGAGTTTCACAGCAAAAAAGGGGTATCTGGGTCTCTGGCTTTGGGCTCTGTGTTCCTGGCTATATACATATATGAAAAGCAAACTAACTTGGTAGCTTGCAAGCAGGCCATTCTCAGATCCTTCACAGTTTGGAACTAAAATAGAGATTCTATGGTAATTATGTTAATCATTTCTCATGCTGTAGGTCAGATCCTCAGATCAGGGCCTTAACTCTAAAACCATGTGGACCACAGAGGCCAGAAAAATTTGCTGGCTATTTCTAGCCAAGATAATGGGACCTATGCAAATTTAGAACTACCTGTCTTTGAGGAATAAAAATAAAATAAACAACTCTGCAACCGTCTGCTACATCCCTAAGCTCCAAATATACTGTTAGTAGCCTGCATTATTGTTTGAGTGTAGTCATTTGCTATCAGTTGTCACTGTGACTCTGCTTTATAAAACTAGATACAAGCAGTAAGCAGTAGGCACCCCTCCAACATTGCCACTACAGGAGACAAATTTTGCATTAAACTTACATTTAAACTGAGCAAGCTGACTTATACTTTCATTGCATAAAACCTTCTCTTGATTTCAGATATATACATTTTCAATTCTTCTAACATGGGGCTCAGTTCTTACTTTTTTCTGAGAGCGGAATATACAGACAAGTTAACAATAGACTTCTGTTCAGATCTACCACCATTATCTTCCTATATCGAACTTATATAAACATCTCTATAGCAGCTTGTAGGAAGATCAGAAAATCTGAAATTTGCAACACCGTACTACTCCCCTCGATACTACATCTTCCCAGGATAGAGAGGTCTCTCTTCACAGCTCACTTCTCCTCTGACACTCCTAACTTCAAGACCCAGCCCTCTTGTGAGGAGAGCTCTTTCACTGACATGTTGCACACCTCTGGTCCTGTTCCAAAGATGTTAAACTTGTCCTTCAGGTAAACTCGCTCTTAGGCAGTGAAGCATATGATTCCAGGGCAGGCTACCACATTGCCCGTCTCTGGCACTCAACTCATGTAGTCTAGGATTTCATGGGCTTAATGAAACATATTAACTTTATGAATCTGCCTGCAGCAAGAACTCTTCTGTAGGTTTAGGGGAGTAGCTAAAACAAAGAGGTACTTAGAAAATTCTATGAATGTGAATATATCTTGAAATATAGATAAAATTGATTTTAGTCCTGACAACATTATAATAATATTTATTCTTATATTATCAATTGGATAGTGGCAATGGAAAAATATTCAACACATTGTGCAAGTCATTACTTTGTGTGATTGACTACTCTAACCAGGTGATTATTTTAATGCTTTATTGAGAGACAGTGTGATAGTGTGTCTGCTACACCTCAGTAGGTTATTTCTTTTTAGGTAGTAAACATACGCTATGCAATATACAGGACCTTGGGTTTTAGATTTTGATCGATGATCTCATGCTAATTTCTATTCAGTTTGTTTTGGTAGTGGGAAACTTTAAGAAATTTCAGATCTATTACATATTTTTGAGGGTATTTAAACCCTAAAACGATATCCTTTATAGATGAGATTGCTCCTTATCTCTTTTCTTAATGTCAGTTCTTTACATATCTAGGATTATTATATATCTCCTAGAAAACTCTGATCTTTTATGAAAGAATGAAGTGTGAGCACAATCTATTTCTAAGAACAAAGGCACTGAATATCTTTCTTTTCAGCAAGGCAAAATAATCTTAAATTGCTTTAAATTCTAAGTGATATTATCTGGACTGAAACACAAAGATAATGCCATCGTATTTTTTATAACATTCACCAACCTACACTCTGGGACTAATTAAATGAAAGATTCATAACAAATAATGAGATAATAAAAAATAATTTTTTTCAGTTGTCTTAATTCTTATATCTATATATGCACTTAAAACACCTAAAAAAGTCAACCTATCTTCAATTAAGAGTATCAGTGAGATATTTCAATTATCTTTGAACCACCAAGATTACCTGCTGAAATACATGGACTATTTTGCTTTTTTTCTTACAATCCACTACACAGTCTGCAAGTTGGTAAATTGTTCCCACACCAAAGGACATTAATTCAGAGTCCTCCTGGGAACTGGGGCATCACTTGCCCTGATTGTGGATCCTTTTTCTCTCAGTAACCAAACAGTGGGATGTGCCCCTTCCCCTCCCAGTAATTACCCATGGTGTGGAGCTGGGACACCAGATGTAGAAGAAAAGTTGAGTAGGCTGAATATACTGACTTGATAGTTTTGAAAAGAAGTTTCTCAATCTGGCATCTTTTTTATGTCATTTTGAATGAATGACATCTTTTTGAAGTTTCCTTATTAGGGCCCAAGAGCCAACTTTCATACTTCAATGTTCTCCTGACCCATTACATCTGGTGAGTCCCATGCCCAGTCCCTTCATTGACAGCAGAATAGAACAGATTCTCAGTATTTCTTCCCCATCCTTTTCATTCTTTATGAAGCATAAAGTACTTCTGGGGATTTTCTCTACTCACAGACATTCTGTCAGAATACCTGTCTTTCATAATATTTAGGCGATAACCTGGGAAGATATATGAGGTAAGAATCTGTCTTCTGAAATCTCTCTTCTTCCCTAAACCTCATTTGGTCCTGGAAGGTGTGATCTGCAAACTTGGTGGCCCAGCTATGATGATTTGATGCTGATTGCTGCTAGTGAGGGTACAGGTTCAGGATAGGAAGATACCCTTCTCTTTTAAATACTTATTTAACATAAAATATCAGTATTATTAAATATTGAAAATGAAATTTATATAATACCTCTATTACCTTGCCGCACCAAAGCCAAACTGTACATCTCTAAGCTAAATACCACCTACAGGGATAGCACCTTACATCAGCTGCAGAGAAAGAAAAAAAACATATAGAAGGTGATACTGGCTGGTCTTTGCCCATAACACGATGGAATCTGGAGTCCTATATTTTGGGATTTATTCATAGAGGTAGCTATAAAGGGTTTCCCATATTTTGAAGGTGGACTTAGTATTCCTCATATTCCTTTATGTCTCTAAATGTAATTAGACTGGTTATTTCTCCATTTGTCAAACTCTTAGGGAGTTTATTATTACACTTTTAAGAATTTTTTTTTCTCTCTCCTGAAAATTACTCAAGAAATCCATGGGATTAAACTTTTTGGAAAATAAGAAGTTCACCTGAACTCCATTGCCAATGGGAAAAAAGTTATGGACATTTCCCATCTGCTCCTTCCATCACTGCTATTGATCTTCACTACCACAAAATGCCTACCTGTAGAATGATTCTGAGAAATCAGCTCTGAGCTGTTTTCTCAAAGCCCTTCTTCAGCTCCCCAACGGTGGGTGTTTAGCCTCAAGTCATTTGCCGATGTGTCTCCTTATCACCCATTCTATTTGGGAGGGATCTTGGCTAGATAGATCTTCACTGACCTGACTTCCAGTAACTCAAACAACTCAAACAACCTTATCATGCCAAATGTACAGAGCATATACCACTCCATCACTATTTCCTACCCCTACCCTTTCTACAATTCTTCATTCTCCTATTTAAGGCAATTCATTTGCCTACTACTTACATAAACACCAATCCAGAGAGTCGTATGTCAGTGTCCCCTTTCTCCACCCTGCATCTGTATGAGTGACTCTTGTAATGGACCTCTCAGTGGCCAGGAGTGGAAAGAAGCATGCCTTTATTTTTCCTTCTTCAGGAAGCAAATGAGAAAGCCCCTGCATTCACAATCAGACTGACAATTTCAGATTCTATAGATTTCTTTCTCCCTTCCCAGCTGATTGTTTGCTTTTAGATTATATAGCCTGATTTGGGGGTAAACAACTTGAATGATGTTTGCAGGGAGTGAGTCTATTATTTTAAATTCTTAATGAACTTCAGCAGAGTGGTTGCTCTCTACTGATGTCGGTCTGCCTTCCTTCCTTCCCTCCTTTTCCCTTGTGTTCTTCCTTGCCCTCTTCCTTCACCATGAGTACTACTATGACCACTACTATTTCCCCCCTCCCCCTCCTCCTCCTCTTGCTTTTCTTTTTTTTTTAAAGATTTTATTTACTTATTGGACAGACAGAGATCACAAGCAGGCAGAGAGTCAGGCAGAGAGAGAGGAGGAAGCAGGCTCCCCGCTGAGCAGAGAGCCGGATGTGAGACTCGAACCCAGGATCCTGAGATCATGACCTGAGCTAAGGCAGAGGCTTTAACCCACTGAGCCACCCAGGTGCTCCCTCCTCTTTCTTCTTCTTCCCCTTCCTCCCCCACCTTCTTCTTCTTTTTCTTCCTCCTCCTCCCTCTTCTTCCTCCTGTTCCTCTTCCTTCTCGTTCCCCTCCTCCTCCTCCTTCTCCTCCTCTTCCTCCTCCTCCTCTTCTTCTTTCTCTCTTCTCTTTCTCTTTCTTCTAACCTAAGCTTTGGACACCAGATCCATCCCAATTCTGGGATACCAGAACACATTCTGCTCAATATCGGACATTTGTATGATGTTGGTACAATCCTAAAGGGAACAGGCTGTGAGGTTTAAAGGAAATTCTGGAAACATTCTGAAGGCTGAGACCTCAATGAAGTAACCTCAAGTAAGCATGACACGAAGAAGACATTGATGGTGCACCAGTATAGGCGGAGAGAAAATTGCTCTCATCCTGTATAAATAAGGGTTTCTTGGAGGTTGAAGAAAAAGGGGAAAAACAAGTCTTCTAATTCCCAGTGCAGAGTGCAGGAGTCTTCAGCTAAATGCCCTGACAGTAAGAAGTAGAGCTAGTGGTCAGGGATCCAGAGTAGAAAGTAGACTGATGGGCTAAGGGAAAGTATGGCAGTCCTGCCCCTTCACATGGTGCAAGGGGTCTAGCTAATACTTGCCTAGAGGAACCTCAGAAAGAAAGGCTTGCACTGGATAGTGAAAGTCTAATGTAAAATTCTGCTAAAAAAAACATACACACTTGGTAGTAATATCTTTCTGCCTCGACTGAGCCTCAGAGAGGAGACTGAGCTGGGTTAATAGAATAAAGTTGACATTGTGCCCTGCAGGGTTTGTGACTGCTATTCATACCTGATGGAGGGAGAATCCTTGTGAAAAAATCTCTCTTCCTCTTTTCTCCAGCCCAGTCACAGAGGAATGCTCTCCCCCCTTGGCCCTGACCCAGTACCCCTGAAGGAAGCGATCCTGAATTTAAGCAGCAGAGAATTTCAGTCTCCATGGTATCCGGCTCAATAAGAACAGAGAAAGCTTGTTTTCCTCCTCCATCTTCTCATCTGTTGCACTTCGATCTCAGTTAACTACTAAGATCCATGTAAGGTTCCCAAGTTCTGTTCTCTAGGGCTGGATTTCTAACTTGAGGCCACATTGTGGGAATCATCGAACAGTTAGGTCAAGAGAGAACTTCCAGCTGAAAGCCCATGTGTTGTAGGATGTGGACAAGGGCACATCTCTGGTTTGAGGTGGAGAAGGCATAGGGAAGGATTGAGGTGATTCTCTTGCTGGCTGTAAAGACTAAGGAGTGAAGCCAGTGGTAAAGAAACCTTGCCTGAGCGTGTGACCCTATCCCCTGGAATATGTGAGGCCCAGCAATAGGTAAAGCTGCTCATTCCAAAGGACACAGCGTGGGTCACACCTAAATGTGACAAACAGTAGATTTGAGTAGAGGGGGAAAGAGAACTATCCCAGGAGACTGCTGCACAGGGACGGGGATGGGTACAAAAGGCTTGCCCATGTTGTTAGTGGCTTGGAACTTGTTGCTATTAATCAGAAATACAAACACATGGGCGGAAAGGGAGTTTGCTGATTTTATACACCAATCTCTGAATGAATGCCATTTTTATTCTATAAAGAAAAAATATTTTTGAAATCAAAATGTCCTTTTAGGTGAGCTCTACAAAAAAAAAAAAAAAAAATTCTAGGTGGCTCAAACAGTTGAAGCCTATTTTAGTGTAGCGGAAAACCTATATAGGTCTCGAATATGTAAAATAGGCCCTTGGAGCTGAGTGTGGGAATCAAAATCAGAAATAGCAGAACAGTGCTCAGTGGAGGGAAAGGAATTTGAGTTCTGAAGGCAATGCAAGGGTCAAGAGAAGAGGGGAGTCACAAGGGGAGAACAGTCTAGAAGGTGCAAGGAGAGAGCCTTAGCAGAGGAGATGCAGAATGGGGGCAGCGGGTCAGAGACTGAAAAATGACCCTTGACTCAGCAATTCTGGCAGAAACGGGAGCTAGGGCCCTAAACAAGGAACTTGGGATTTTCCATATGTTGTCAGATGAGCTTGGAGAGACCTAGCCTCTATCTTAGAAGCAGGAAGCTTCCAAATAATTAAACATACCAAAATAATTAAGTGACCAGAATGCCTTTCCCAGTTCAGATATTTTTAGGAGTGCTGGGTGAAGGGAAGGAAATACGTGATTACCTCAAAATAGTCTAGGAAACAAATTGCAGGAAACCTTTAAGCAAGAATGACTCGCTAAAGATATTTACCTATAGACGCCTCCAGACTGTGAATCTGCTCAGGACAGCATTTTACCCATTTTAGTTATTTCAGTGGCTGGTACAGTATACCTGTGACAGATGTTCAACAAAGGTTTATGAAATAAAAATAAATAAATAAAAGGAGGAAGAAAGAGAAGTGAGAAGCAAGGCAGATACCAGTCCTTGGTTAGAAGTAAGCAACAAAGCAACAGCTTTAGTCACTTTGACATTGCTTTTCCTTCTATCTAGAACATGCATCCCCACTATATACCTGCTCACACATGTGTGCGCGCGCGCACACACACACACACACACACACACACAGAGTTACAGGGTATGTTTCCCCCACTTTTATTCCTTTATCACTTTATTTAAAAGTACAACTCTCTCCTGGGGCCCCTGGGTGGCTTAGTCATTTGGGTGTTCAGCTATTGGTTTCAGCTCCGGTCATTATCTTGGGGTCTTGTGATGGGTCCCATGTCAGGCTTCGTGCTTAGTGTGGAGTCTGCTTATCTCTCTCCTTCCCCCTCTGCCTCTCCTCCTGCTTGCGTGCACAAATTCTCTCTCTCTCTCTCTCAAATAAATAAATAAATAAATAAAAGAAAAAAGTGCAACTTTCCCCTAACATGGGTTAGCATTCCCTATTCTATTCCCTGCTTTACTTTGCTACATGGCCTGCATACCATCTGGTCCATTATATATTTCATGCACATTTATTTTCTGTCACCACACTTTGATAGTAAGCTCTAGGACAGCAGGAACATCTGTCTGTTTTGTTCACTGATATATCCCTAGCAACTTAAAAGTACCTGGTCCATAGTAGGTACTTTTGAAGGAATATATATATATATATATATATATATATATATATGAAGGTGTGCAGTTGAGTCATGAAACTGGTTATTTGAAAAATAGAGATTATTTTTTTCTAGCCAGACTGAAAAGAGTCACACTGAAGAAGTTAAAAGGGAAAAAAAGAAAAAGAAATAAAGAAAGAAAAAAAAAAACATTACCAGATATGAATTAGAGTCCGTCTGCTTTTATGTATTCAAAAACCCCAACCTACACAGAACAGTAGTCAGAAGCTGGACCTAATTTCTAGGAAGGAAATTAGAAGCTTATTTTCTGTCTTTCCATCGCTTTTGAGCCCTTGTCCTGATATAAGCCAAATGTTGTCTGTCAGCCTGTTACAGCATGTGCTCTCATATGCTGCCACACTTTTCACTGCTGTCCCCCAGAGTTAAACGGCTCTGTTCTGCTGCCTCGCTGTCTAGGGCTTGAGATAAAAGTGCTCAGCTGCTGATGCCGTGCTGTCCGTCGCCAGTGTTTAAATGCTTCCGTATCATGGTGTTTGCATCTGACTACATCTCGGCAGCTTCCAAATAAGACTTAGAGAAACCAAGCAACCACTGGGATGATGACTAATCATTTCACAGAACAGTGAGGGGATAAGAAAAGTATGGTTCTTGTGGCTCTCTGTTTTCCTTGAGAGAAATGCCCTCCCCACACAGAGAAGACAGATCACCGGCAGGCACCCTCATGGGCGCAGCTGTAACTGGTCAGCAGATGCAGCTCTATGATTGTTGGCATTCCTGAAGAATATGAAATTGGACAAAATTAGAATTAAAAATATAGAGAGATTGAGCCGTTTTTCAGATAAGATGTGTACAGATGCCTGGCCTTTGTTTTTGACCTTTCCAAGAATTGCAGATGTTGTAAATTCTACCAAATTAAAAAAAAAAAATGTAAATGACCACCAAGGTCTGAGTGGTCCTTAATGCAAAACTGCAGGAATGTTAAAATTCAGAATTTCTAGCAAGTTGTATTTATTAATATTGTTCACATATGCCTGCTCTTTTTTTGGTCTTTAGGGTGTTCTTTGATAGAAGTCCAAGTGGTTGTACAAAGAGTATGGAGCGTTATATGTGATACTCTTATTTATTGGAGAGGAATGTACCACACCAGGTGAAGGCCAGTTGCCATTAGCTTGTAAGCTTGGTCCCTGGGAAGAGGTAAGGCAGCACGAAATAACATAGAACATGCCCTTTTTTAGGTTATTTATATTTACCATTTATCTAAAATACCCTTCCCTGGCTAACTTTCACATTCCTTTTGTAACATTCTGAAATTCAGTTCTGTTCAGGACATTTTCTCAAACTTTCTACTTTTTTTTTTTTTTCTAAATGTCTTCATAAAATTTATAAAGTTAGGGGAAAAAAAGTTGCCATCCGAGACCATTTGCCAATATTTGTTTGGAGTGTATTTATGTATAATATAGAAACCATGTTATAAATGTGGTTTATAACATAAACAGGGGCTCTTGGAAGGGATATTTGAATAATGCTCTGAACTTTTTGACATTCAATAAATATCATTCTTAGAAAATAAAAGCCCCCCGAATTTGGATTCACAGTTTCAGTGTTTAAATTTAGAAGAGAATATTGAAGTCCAGAAATCATTTAATCTCTCCTCCCTTCTCAACAGGAACCAATGGGAATTAATAAAAACAATGTAAACTGAATACTGCAATCACGTTACAGGAATTTGGTTCCTTTTACTGACTGTTGAAGGAACACATTATGACAAGCAATCTTAATTTAAAAAGTTAAACTTTGAAAACAAAAGTAATGACAATTTCACATTGCATTTGAAGAATAAATGTCAAACCTTACAGATTAATGTGTGCTTATAAAAAAAAAAAAAGTCTTTCCATGTTTCTTTATTTAAAAGATCTACCTGTCATCATTTAAGATAGGAATCTGATCCTACACTGTCGTACTGCCTTTCTAGCGCCCTCTACTGGACACTATGGCTGATGAATATGTGTATCTACAAGTTAGCTTGATTTTTATTTCTAATCCATAGAATCAAAGGGCAAGGCTGGAAGGAATTTGAGAATACCTTCTCTGCTTTCCATTGAGGTCATATCCAAGCCACCTGAGAGATATGAAAATCTCTTCTGTTTTTCAAGACTGTTAGAAAAGCAAAGTGGTTCAAAACTACTTTGCTTGGTATTTTTACCCACCTGGCCTCATACTGTGACTGCCTTAGTGAGCGTTTAGGATGACTTAAATTACTGCACCTGCCACAAGTGCCTTCAGGGTGCTGTAATCTATAACACTGCCTTTATCCCTTAAACACAAAAGATGTGACTTTCATTCCAAGCAGATGGAATTTATCAGTGTAACATAAAAATTGCAAGTGTGTTTGTCTCCATCATTTTTTTTTCTCACCATAGTAATCAGTGCATATGGGTAACCGGGATGTCACACTGTTGCTGTTTTTAAATGTTTTTCATAGAAAATACCTTGAAGACTATATGTTCGTAAGTAAGCAGCTCATGTTACCTTCTAATGAAATTCTTTTGTGACATTTTAATGTGAAGGACAAAATATCCTTTATTATTAGCTTGGAATTTAGCATCTATCAATATTAAGCTTGTGTCCAGAATGCAACCTTTAGTATGTTTTGGTGTATGCAATTGATCTCCAAAATCTTATTAGCAGGATTTAAAACAAAATGAGTCAAATACTCTGGCTAAAGGGACCCAACGGGAACTCTCTGTTCTTTGTCTCCTTTGGGTAGTGATAGAATTTGCTAATTAAAAGCATTAGAGGGGATGAAATTTGGTACATTTAAGAGCTGCTTTTGATTGAGTTTGACTCCCTGAACGTTAAGTGCATATGAATATTTATAACATATCAATACATGGAAACCTATTCTATCTCTTGTCTTTCTGAGATTCACATAGGCTGCTTGATGATCTCCTGGCCATGGTCAAAGAATACAACTACCACTATCCCCAGCAACCTTAGAGCGGGTTCAGAGCTGCAATACCTTAACAGAATAAACCTTCTGATGGATTTAACATCTTTCAGTTTCCTGGACTTACTCGATTATTTTTTATAGGTCTCAGGTAATCAACTGCTACAATGATGAATAAAAAAGTGCTGCAGTACTCACAATAAAATACCCATCCACCATAGTTAAAAATGATTGTAAAGAGACCCACCAAACATTATGCCATATTTCTTCTGCAGAAAGGTTACAGATATGTAAAATATATGTGCATATTATAAGTAATATCACTTTGCATCATTTTCTGTAGTCATTTTTTATAAATATTCTATTGCAAAATGAAAATAATTAAAAGTACGGGAATCTTGAACTTGCAAAAAAAAAAAAAAAAGGAAACTTTGTTCAAAGCTAGAGGAAGACCAGCGCACTGATCATATCTTTCAAAACCTCTTGAAGTGTAAATTTAGTCAGAGGGCCAAACATAGAAAGCTGATTTCAAATCTTCAAATGGACAAAACATTCTCTTTGCCTCAACAGGGACTGAGTCAGCTGCCAAGTAACAGAAGCAAGCAGGAGGGTTGAATATATGATTCTGTTTCTTTGCTTCAAGGTAACAGAGCCTCAACATCATGGATCAGAGCTCTGAAAATTAATAGAGGCAAAAGGAACCTTTCAACTTCTAGAATTATTCTAGCTTGAGATATTTTTGACTGTGTTATCGTGTTTATAAATTTTGTGATAATATACTGGAGAACAAAGACCTCATGCTGGAAACGTTGTCACCCAACTGCTGGGCCCCGAATTAAAATTATTTACATTTTTGTTGCATTCGGCTACCAACTGCTGTTTACTACCTGCATGTGGAACTAAAAAATGCTGATGAAAGCCTGGTACGATAATGGAGAAAATGCTGGATCGGAAGTCAAAAGATGCGAGTGTTGTTTTTTACCTACTACATGTCTCAGTGGCCTGAAATAAGGCTTTTTATATTATCTTTAAAGGAACCTTTTAAAATATACTGACCTCCTCATCTCTAGTAAGTATTAGTTGAACTAGGTTGATTATGTGTTGTCGTAGCTATAAAGCCAGACTTATACATATATCCAAGTGTTTTGTCAACATCTTTGCTTAGAAATCTAACCAGGTATCATTAGTAGCATGTCAAGATGTCAAAAACAAATATTAGACGTTCCTTCACACATCTGCTTCTGACTCAGTCTTCTCAGGCCAAAAAATCTTAAGTGTCCTGTGCTTCCCTCTATTCCTCATTCTCACACTCAATTAATCAACAACATCCATTCATTCTATCTTCAAAATAATCCTTATACTGACCACTTCTCTCTCCTTCCAGTGTTTGAACTCTGGTCAAAGCCTCTATTATCTCTGCACTGGATTATTTCCTTAGCGCGATGGTACGAGTTGAATTGTTTCCCTAAAAGGATAAATTAAAGTCCTCATCCCGATCACCTCAGTGTTATTTTTCAGAAATAGACTTTGTTGATGTAGTTGAATGAAGATGAGGTTTTTAGGGTGGACCCTAATCCAATATGCCTAATGTCCTTATAATCATAAGAAATTTAGATACAGAGACAGACAAGCACATAGGACACTGCCATGTGACATGAAGGTAAAGATCACAGTGATGTTATCTATAGGCTGAGTACCAAAGATTTCCAGGAAACCATCAGAAGATAGGAGAGGGACACTGAAGAGTTATTCCTTCATTATCATCAAAAGGAAACAACCCTGCAGACACCTTGCTCTCTGACTTCTAGCCTCCCGAACTTGGGGACAATAATTTTCTGCTATTGAAGCAACCCAGGTTATCGTACTTTGTTACAGCTGCCCTAACAATCTATATACTGAGTGGTCTTCCACGCTTACCCCTCTACTGTGGTCTGTACCCTACGCAGCAGCTAGAAACAAGTCTTTTCTAAAATATTCATAAAACCATTTTGCTTTTTCGTTAAGAGTATCCCATATCTTTCTGATATACAATCACATTTTCTCGCCACTGTTTCTTCTCTGACTTCCTCTGCAACCACTCTCCTCCAAAGCCAGGTGGCTCCAGCCATATTGGCCTCCTTGCTTTCCTTCCAGTGCATCAATGCACTTTCAGGGCATTTACAATTATGGTTTCCACTTTTCAGCATGTTCTTTGTCGATATGTTCCCTGAACTACTGCTCTCACTCTCAGTTTCTGTTCAACTGTCATCTTGGGAACGAATTCTTTTGTTAACTTTTATTTAAAATAACATTCTAGGGGCACCTGGGTGGCTCAGTGGGTTAAGCCTCTGCCTTCGGCTCAGGTCATGATCTTGGGGTCTGGGATCAAGCCCTGCATTGGGCTCTCTGCTCAGCAGGGAGTCTGCTTCCCTTCCTCTCTCTCTGCCTGCCTCTCTGCCTACTTGTGATCTCTCTCTGTCAAATAAATAAGTAAAATTCTAAAAAATAAATAAATAAAATAAAATATCATTCTACCCTCTATTCCTTCTTTTTCTTTTTTTTAAGATTTTATTTATTTATTTGACAGAGAGGGATCACCAGTAGGCAGAGAGAGAGAGGAGAAAGCAGGCTCCCTGCCAAGCAGGGAGCCCGATGTGGGACTCGATCCCAGGATCCTGAGATCATGACCTGAGCCAAAGACACGGGCTCAACCCACTGAGCCACCCAGGCATCCCCTTCTATTCGCATGGTTGCCTTATTCCTTTCTTCTTTATAGCAGTCTGAACATACAATATACTTGATTATTTGCATACTAGTTGAGTTTCATGAGAGTTTGTTTGTTGTTTTTTATTGCTAGTAACCCCAGTACTTATAAGAATCCTTAGTACGTAGTAAGTACCTAAACAGTACCTGTTGATTGACAGAGTCATTAAATTTTGAATCTGCAAAAATAATATTTGAGATTTAAAAAAGATGAAAAATGGAGGGAATAATGCTGCGTACATAGGAGTCAATTACATATAAACTGATAGGAAGTTGCAACATTTTGCTCATGCAGTCGACACACTTATGTTACTTCCTGTTGTGAGTCAAGTGCCGTTTTAGGCACTGGAGTTCCACGTATGGAGAGGACCTGGCGCCTCAACATCAGGCACAGACGAAATGTGGACTACAATGCACGAAGGTAGAAGTGAGAGCTCTGGAAGTAAGAAAAAAGCTCTATCGTGGCGCAAATCAATTACTTCCTCCTGAAGTAATTACTGGAGGTTTCACACACACACGCTCACACACAAATGCTTAAGCTAGGCAATCTGGGAAGTTTGACAGTGGTGGTCCTGGTGTGAAGCATCAACAGGTAGTTAACATTTCAAGCTGTGAACACGGTGCAAATACATTGTAGAACCATGCATTCTAGAAATGCCAACAAGTTTCAGCAGGTTTCCTTGGAGCTGTGCATCACCAGCTTGCCCTCTCACTGCTCAGCAGCCAGCCCTCTGCAGAGTGCTGTAGGAACACTGGAATCTCTGATGTCCAGGAAGCAAGGCTTCCTTTATTTATATGTTCCACAGCCGATAGGATGGGAGACAAACAAAGTAGAGCCCGGAATCCGACTCTGTCTTCAGTTCAGCAGCTGGGTTATAGTCAGGAGTGGATTCCAGCCTTGACACCTCATATCTGACATAAATATTTGAGTGGGCTTTTTTTCCCCTTATTTTTATAATTCCTAATATTTCACAACATTAATATTTTATCACCCTTTTTTTTAAAAAAAAGATTTTATTTACTTATTTGAGATAGAATGAGAAAAAATGAGAGAGCAAGCATGAGTTGGGAGCTGGGCAGAGAGAGAGGGAGAAGCAAAGTCCCCACTGAGTAGGGAGCCCAACGCGGGGCTCGATCCCAGGACCCCGACATCATGACTTGAGCCTGAGCTGAAGGCAGATGGTAAACCGTCTGTGCCAACCAGGTACCTCATCACTCCTTTTCTTATGTTGCATGAACAGAAATGAAAAGAAAGCTGGTATTTTTTAATAGGCTGGTCACTGCTTAATGTAGGGTTCAAGGTATTTAAACTTCTCCTTATTGATATTTAATATAACATTAGCTATCACGACTGCATTGTCTAGACTGGTAAAATTCGGTTGAATATATCTTGTGAACTAGAGAACTGCATCGTTTCTGGGTTCTAATCTCAGTTCTACCATTATCACTGTGTGCTATACAACAAGGCATTTAACCTTTCTCTTAGCATCCACGTCTATCCAGCAAGGAGCTGGGACTACAACAGTTGCTAAGATTCAGCATTCCCGGATTCTGGAAAGTAGAAAAACAAAACAAAACAAAACAAAACAAACAAACATACCACAAAGAACTGTCAAAGAAATTGGAAATGGTCTAAAATCACCATCAGTCGTTATTTAAAAGGCATAGAGATTGTTTGTTTGTTCTTTTACTTTAAGTACTGACTTCTCCAATGGGTGAATTGTGGCTATGGCTTCTTGATCTATGTGTCTATTATCCCACAACCATCTGGTCATGGTCGGAATATTGAATTTAAAGAATTTATTAGTTTGCATATAGTGTTAATGGCATTTGTGTGTGTATATCTGTGTCTGTGTGTTGCTGTGTGTGTCTCTGTATGTGTCTGTTGCATTTATCTTCCTAAATGTCTCAGGCAGGAGTTATTTAAATCAAGTAGGGACTGCTTTGCAATAAATCAGGGCAGGTTTTTCTCTTTCATCATAACTACTAGGTAGTGTGAGCATGGCTTAAATGGGTGGCTGGTGGTCATTACACATCATTGCTACATTCACTTGCTTTTATAGATATTAGAAGTGTTAGAGAAATTCCCTGGGCATGACACACCATTTTTTCCCTGTGCCTTAAATGATGGGCAATACTGACTACAAACCTTCACTCTTGTTTCCTCGATGGAATCTTTGCTTCTGGATCCCATTTGACCCCAGGAAGCCTACCCAGCTCTTCAATCTCACACATCATTCCTCCACTCCCCTGCTTCCCTGGTGGCATAATATCTCCATCCAAGGCTTAGATCAATTTAGGAAAGACTTCTATGGGAACTATGCAGAGCATATTTTTCTAGTAAAATATAAGTTTATTTTTTAAAAGAACAGTTGTTAGAAAAAAAAAATAGAACTTGGGGTAAAAGAATATGATTGGAAACCAAAAACAATGATAACCATTGAGGTATATGTTTATGAATTTTTTTAAGAAAATTTTCTTTTCTTTTCTTTTCTTTCTTTCCTTCCTTCCTTCCTTCCTTCTTTCCGAGAGAGAGTGTAAGCACGAGCAGGGGAAGGGCAGGAAGGGGGATCAAGCAGACTTCACACGAGTGTGGAGCCCAAAGGGGTCTCAAGCCCACAAACCTGAGCTCATGACCTGAGCTGAAATCAAGAGTTGGATGCTTAACTGACTGAGGCACCTAGGTGCCTCACTTTATTTTTATTATTTTATTTCTTATTGCTACCTTCCATCACACTGCATATGAAAGTGATATCCAATTTATAACTTAGGCTAACGTGATTAATTCCTTTAAATTAAAAAATAGTAAATTAATATTTTTAAGATGATACTTTCCAATGTCTGGCTACTAAGCTCATATGATTTGAAAGAAGGATCTTTATACATTAAGAAACTAAATTTTGAATAAAATAATTTAATGTTATTTCTGTATATGCTATGTTCATCTTCACATGATCTGATAATCTTACTGCTACCAGGTTGAAATCTAGTTTACATGACTTTAGGGCACTTACCCTGGTTTTATTTCCTTTTTTATGAAAATTTGTATAAGTCAGTCTGATAATGGGACTGGTTTCTATTATATCTATATTTCTATGATATCTCTGGTTTCTATTCATGTTTCAAACATAGTTTCAGAAGAGTATGGTTCTGACAAGCATTTAAGGGACAGAGGCTCACAACAAGCCAGATATTGTAGTTCTATGTGAAGGGATTGAGTAGCTTATAATACACTGTCACAGATCCTGGATTCTCCCCTCTTTCTTGACAGCAAAGGTCACGTTCACTTGGCTGCTTGTTTTCAAGCAGTTTTGCAGACCCAGTGTTCTACATTCCCAATTATTGTCCTGTCTTGGAGTTGGGGGAGCATCACCTTTGTAGTAATGTTTACGTTAAAACAAATACAATTTTTATAAATCCTGAAAAATAAACCTGCGTTTATTTGTAGCTGTTGATATAAAGAAAATACCACTAAGAACAGCTTTTATTTCTGCTCCGTTGAAAATCAGCAAAAACCAGTCGAGGCACAATTGGGATGACAGGACATGTTATGCTCTTCATTCATATTCTGCCCCCTCACCCTCTTGTTGGCCATGCTCTGCCATCTCCTGCTTCAAGAATCTGGTGCTCCTCCCTTCCTCCTCCTGTTTCACAAGGCTCAGCTGCCCATCAGGACCCTTTCAAATAGATTGACTTATTGCCCTTTATATAAAAACGTTCACGTATGTTCCTAATCTAGCCTCACAATCTTCAGGCTTTTATCCCTGATGGCGAAATAAATGTTATAAATTCATGAGCAGGTGGCTCATAGAGTTGTTACAATACCTGAAATCACAAGATACAGTCAGTTCTGCTATAACACTTGTTTTGAGAACAGAATGCTTTCCAATGTGATTGATAAATTAAGAAACAATTTAAGCATAATGCAAATTTCCCATTTGCTTATGTGCAAATTCCTCTTCCAGAAACACCAGGTGAACTCAGAAAACTGCACCCAGCTGAATCGAGCTGCATAGGGATGCACAAAGCTCAGACACGAACATTACACAGCCCTCTACCAGCTACCTCAGTCCACCATGCATGTTATGAGCTACACCCATCCACATCTGGTGTTACAAATGTACTCCCCTTCTGAGAACCTTCCTCTATCATCTCACAATATTATACAAGCTACTACCCTTCTGTTCCTCACTTCCACAAGCAAACGCTAGATCTTTTTAAAAGCAAAATGCCATGCTCATTATATTTATGTATTTCTAAAGCAGGTAATATTTGTAAAACCGTTACCTTTTATATGACATTCATTTTTTTAATGTGTCACTGACAATGTTTTTGAGCATTGTGTATCTGTGGTTTTGTTGCATAGATCTGTGTAACATGCTGATTTTTCATAATATATGCACATACATTGCAAATAGCAAACTTGCTGTATGAAACCTCTTTCATTCCCAAGACCAACTTTTATTTGTCTAGGGAGGGCATCTGACAATGCCTTGTTTGGAACTATTCTGAGAACGTCTCCTGATCCTTAACTCTTGTTCATATCAACTTCCATTTGCCAATCAAAACCTTTTTTCCCCCTTTCTTTCTTTTTTTCTTAAAATTAATTAATTTATTTATTTGAGAGACAGAGATCACAAGTAGGCAGAGAAGCAGGCAGAGAGAGAGGAGGGAGCAGACTTCCTGTTGAGCAGAGAGCCCGACGTGGGGCTCGATTCCAGGACCCCAGGATCATGACCCAAGCCAAAGGCAGAGGCTTTAACTCACTGAGCCACCCAGGTGCCCCCTTTCCCCCCTTTCTTAGAGCAGATATGAAACTTCTTGAACCTTATTCCAAAGGGTTTGGTTTTTATGGGGAAGAGAAGAGACGGAATTCTAAACTGGAATGGCCAAGTTAATGACAGGAATCAATGCAGGTAAGGGTTTGTGTGGAAGAATTCTAAACTGGAATGGCCAAGTTAATGATGCGAATCAAGCCCATGCAGGTAAGGGTTTGTGTAGAAGTTTCTGTTAGGGGGCTCTGATTCTGGCTCAGCTACCTGTGAACTCCTGGAGAATATGTTTTATCATCTCTGAAGCCTCAATGCTGGGCACCCTACTTGTCCTGGAAGGGCTCAAAGTGTTCACTGAACTGAATCCCAACAGCACAAATGCAGATTAAGCCTCAAAATAGTCACAAAGGGACACTGGAAATGTCTTAATAATCATGCAGATAACCAATTTCTCCACTGAGGCAGAAAAGCATTCTCATGCATTTGGGGGGGGGGCAGTTTGACAATTAGAATTGAAACAAAAATGAATTTTCATTTAGCCTAGCTGAATATTATGTTCCTTGAGTTCCTGTTTTATTCTTGATAATGCTGGGCACAGTGCCTTTCCTACCAGGATATGATTGATAATCATTCAGTTCATCAGAAAATCAATTAGAACATTCTACTTCCTCATAAGCATTCTGTCTAAGTGTCTGTGGTGTATAGTTTAGTTTCTTCACACTTAGGCTATTTTAATTGTTTTAAAGAATTTTGGAGTTTTGGAGATGAAAATAAGAAAAACCCAATCTTATGAAACATTTATACAGATAAAACTAAGACCGAGAATGAAAGTCAGAAGTAAAACCATAGAGAATATGGAATCATGAATATGGCTTACTCTAAATGTGGTCTTTATTGGTGACTCTGACTTCATTTCAATTAAGTGCATATTACAACTCCCCAGGTGGGTAGCCCATCTGCCTCTCATGGAAGGCAGTGCCACCCAAGCTCCTGGCTCTCTTCCCTGTCAATTAGTCCCCGATACGCATTTTATATGAATGTTGCAAAGCCTCGGATAGATGTGAGGTTTGAACCTTCTACAGTTTTGCTGAAATCTGACAAAGGAATAGAAAGAGCAAATATCAATATGGGGCTTAGAAATGTCTATAAATGTACATTTTTATTCCCTAAGTGGTTATAAAAATTTGAAATGATATTCTTCAGGCTTAAAATAGATGAGTCATCTAATAATAGATTCGCTTTTAGTAAAATTGTCATCTTTCTCTACCCTGCTTATCAGTGAACTTCAACTGTAAGACAGTTTTCCAAACATAGTTTAAATACATATAACTCACCATAGTGAGTCCTGTTGGGCACATTGGCCTCTCTGTGTGTTGCACATGTTTGCCAGTTGTTCTAAATGATTACATTTGACCCCAAATATTTTTTATTGTTTTATAGCATGATTCTGTGTCGCAAAAATAAAACCAAACTGGAATTATTTAGGCCAAGTGATATAGTGGGTTTGTAGGAAGCCTGAGGCAGAGTGGCTGTTTTGCATTCAAAAGAAGCCACTGGAGAGTGACAGTTCAAGTAAAATATTGTTGTGAAATAGTTGATTGGGGAAACAGAATTTGGGGAAGCTCAGTTTAACACATTAAGACATTATTATGTGCCCCCAAAATAGATATCCTGAAGACAGTCTGCCACTTTCAATATATTTACCCTAGTTTCTACCTACAAAATCAGTTGTTGTCATGGAATAGACCTAATCTAAATTAAAAGTATAATGTTTAAATAATAATTTAAGGAAATCAGAACTAAAATTACAAGCTTCATTACGATCAGAGGTAATATGAAAGTAAAAGTTAATCAGAATCCCTATTAGTAATTATTTCTATTTTAATTTTTCAGAACAGTTATTTTAGTTTACTGTTATAAATATAAACCAAGCTGTTGTCATAAAGAGACATGAAATAGCCGTGATTTGAGTAAAACAATAGAATTTTGTATCTCTTGCCTGTGAAAATCCAGAGTCCCAGGTCTGGTAGGCAATTCTGATCCTGAGAAGGTTTTCCTTCCTTGGCTGCTTAGTTGAAGCTGATCACCGTTAAGAAAGAAATAAGGAGATGGGGTATAATTTCTTATCTAAAACATTAGAATTTCTTTCTAAAAGATGTGATCCTGTAGTTGCGCACACTATTTCTCATACTGACTTCACGTGAGGCTGAGAAATGACAAGGATGTGGAACAATCCTGCTAGGCCATTTCTTCATTTCTTCATTTTGTTTTTTACAACTAATAAAATATTTTTCTACTGACATAACGTAGAAGCTTTTCTTCTTGAGGGAAGGGGTGTAGAGGGAGAAGATGAATCTTAATCAGGCTCTATACTCAGCACATAGTTCCAGGCAGGCCTTGATCTCACCACCCTAAGATCACGACCCGAGCCGAAATCAAGAGTTAGTCCCTTAACCAAATGAGCCACCTAGGTGTTTCCCCCATTTTTTAGAGATAGAGAGAGAGAAAACATAGATGCTTTTAAAATAAGTCATACCAAGTTATCTTCTGCTTTAAATTATTAAATGGGTATGTTATATTTCATTATCCCTAATATCACTTACCAGGCCATGAAGGCACCAGCCCTTGCCTACAACTCCCAACACTACTTTACACATTCTCTTCCTAGCTTCCTATTTTATAATTACGAAGACCTACTTTGTGGATACCTCTCATATTTCTGTGTCTCTGTTCTTGTGGTTCATCCTTTAAGATCTGTTCTTCCCATAATTCTGTGTTCAATTGGCAATTGCTTCTCTTGAGAGTTCAAATATCACTTCTTTGTAGGTTGTTTCACTACCTGGTTTCTCCGTATCTATCTCGTCACCATTTTGTTATTTACTTCATAGGTCTTATACTATCAATTAGTACCTGATTTACTTACTTTCTATGAGATCTCATCTGTTTTGTTTCTGATACAAACCAAACCCTGTGACACCATTACTGAAACATAGCAGATGCTCAAGAAATATTTTTGAAATGAGCAGATGAGTATATAATTATCAATACATAATCGGCATATACATATATAATGTCTGCAGTATCTTTTTGGAATGTTGTGTTGTCATATTAATGTCTGTCATTTTCTTATGCTCTCATTAAGGATGAAAAAATATAATGTAAAGAGTTGAGATACTGTTCATTGTTTACCTCATCTGAGATGTAGGCAGTCTACTGACTCTAATAGGGTTTATAGAATCTGGCCCTTTGTAATAAAACACTTAGCTATAGCTTGACATTGTATTTTCTGTTAAGATTGTATCACCAGTGCATTTTCACTTGCTTTACACCATAGCCCTAGAACTCTATTGACTAAATCCTGAACAAACATTCTGAAATAAAATCAAATATTTTTGGTCTACAAACAAAAGACCAATCTGCAGTATTGATCAGATAAATAGCTACTCCTGAATCATACAAAAAAATCTTCAAATCACAAAAACGAGACTACCTAGGAGAAATGTAATAAATATAGTCACAAAAATCTTAAAAGTAAGGGAAATAATATACAGTTTAACATATGTTTACACAAATCGTTATATTTTACAAAATGTTTTTAATGGTGTATATTACATTTTGTTCCTTATCCTATAAGCAGTCATATGAGATAATTCAATTGACTGAGACTGAACTTTTATTTCCTACTATTGTTTATTTATATCATTAATTTAAATACTTTGAAGACCATACACAAAGAAAGGGTTAGTCACCGTATGGTGATATAAATGGTCAATAGATCTTCTCAGAGCCAGTAGACTAGACTATAGAATAGTAGCATAAAGGTTTTAACATGTTCCCAATTTCATTCATTTGACCTAAAAAATTATAAACTTCAGAAACTTTTTAAAATCCATTTCTTAGTTGGCTGAATCATGTTCAGATAGATAGCAGAATCAACTTTAGATGGAGCTTGCTGGAACCATCTCCAAAGCAATGTATCATTTTATTAAACAGGTTTTCAAAACAAAAGCCTTGGTATGAATAAATAAGGAGATCTCTGTGAATTCTGTGTTAATTACAGTGATTCCTCCTGAGACTCATTGGCGAGTCCACTAAAAAAACCAACAACTGCAGGTATTATGGTAATATTAATAACAACAAGCTACATTTTATAAAAGTTACAATATTTTCTTTCTTCTATGATAACACAAATGGCAAATTTTAGACACTTTAACTGTCTGAAAGTGAACTCAGTGAAGTGAAATAAGAAAATACTCTTCAAATACAACTATTAGTTTCCTCTATTTAAAAATGCACCCTAATTCACATGAACCATCCTCAAACTGTTCTACATGCCAACATCATTAGAAAGATCTCCTTACCTTATAAAGAAAGGAAATATTGGCCACATGCAAAAGTCTACTGACTCAAGGAATCTACCATATCTATAGTCATCTTCTGAGAAAAGCCTCAACAATTCCTCGGTGATCCTATTCTTTGTCTCTTGAAACCTTGGCTACAGGTGATTGGATCTGATCAAAGAGCTTTGAGTATGAGACACACAAATGTTATTAATATAAGTAAGTTGTAGCAGAGAAAGAGAAGCTGATGATTTGAAGGAGAATGAGATGCAGCGAAGTACAATAAAAAGGAAAACCAGAGCCAAAGGCATGACGGAGTCACTAGGGCCATCGTTATCAAACTTGACTGCTTCTTAGAATCTCTTTGGGAAGTGTTTTTAAAATCTCAGTGCACCCTAGATCAATTAAATCAAAAGGTCTGAAATGGGCTTCAGGAATCAGTACTTTTTAAAGCTCCCCACGTGATTCCAATGTACAGCCAATACTGAAAATCAGTACAGAATCACATAGTGGAGCAAAGGGGGAAAATTTACTGAAAGGGTGCAGAAGAGGTGAGGTCACCACAGCCGCTCCTGTATCACTAGGATAGCTATTGCATTTTGGATCTAGTTGGAATACAGTTGAGCGTCTGTAAAGCCTGAAAATGCAACTCCTGTGCTCATTTTTTTGTTCTTCCTCCAAGGGTCAAGTATCCTTATAATGATATAATGATAATTATATATATATATGGATATAATGATATCCTTATAATGATGCAACTTAAATTTGCATATAATCTTTGCAAATTGCAAGGACTCCAATATGTAACCATTGTTAACCAAATCTGAACACTGGATCATTACATTCAATAAATGAAACCAAATAGGAGAACCAAGAGTTATTGCCTTTTTAAAAATTTTTATTTTATTTATTTATTTGACAGACAGAGATCACAAGCAGGCAGAGAGACAGGCAGAGAGAGAGGAGGGAGCAGGCTTCCTGCTGAGCAGAGAGCCAGATGTAGGGCTTGATCCCAGGACCCTGGGATCATGCCCTGAGTCAAAGGCAGAGACTTTAACCTACTGAGCCACCCAGGTGGCCCCCAAGAGTTATTGTCTTTAACCAATGGCAATTTTTCCAAAAGTTATATGATGGTGGAAAAGGTTTAGAAAATATTCTTAGAACTGGTAAAAGGCACTTGCACAAACACTAAATCTGAGATTAAAGTACCAAATAAAATCATACAAGGCATATTTTACACCAGAGAAATTCAGAGGCACACTTTCAAAAGTAAAGTATTTGGGACACAGAAAGAAGTCTTATAATTCAGAAATTAAACAAGGATATAAGAAAGTAAAAATATTAAAAATTATTTTAAATGTTAATAAATACACTGCCATGCTGAGTTTACACTGAGGAATTACACGATACCTGATGTGGTTAAGAAAAACAAAGTCTACTTGCTAATATTTGAATACCAGATGTAAATTTGTGTGCACCTAAATCCATTCACTCTGCTATGTGCAGATGGAAGACATACTTTTGTATTTTAATTAAATATAGAATGTGTAACTAGTCTTTGTGTGTTCAACATTAATGGCAAGAGTATGACTTAAGTGCATATTTATTTTTGTAATAAATGTAGACCTTAGGACTGGAGTCATATGTTGACATCATAAATGGATTTTTTCTTACATTTTATTAATGTTTTTTCAACCTGTTTCTTATTTTGCCAAGAAATCATGCTGCCACTTGCATAAAACTAGTCAGATTTTCAACTTAGTTAAAGGTAAACATATTAATGGTGCATCAATGTTGAGAAAAAATGGTATTTATTACATAAACCATACCAATAGTGACTGCTAAAATCTGAACACAAGCGAATTTCTTCAGGTTTTATATTTAACTCCATCATAGCTTTGAACCACTTTTAATATTTGTTTTCTTCCTCACTCTTAATAATGTGAAAAAGAGATGAAGTATTCCAGATGTGCTTGAAATGTTAGTGACACACATTATTCTCTCCTACTGACTTCTGCCTTACTTTCTAGATTAGTTACTGAATCACATCAGTAAAAGTGCTTAAGAAACAAAGCTGTGTATAATGAAGATATAATCATTAGTGATGTTACCAGCAACTCTATTACTTTATTTTATTGCAAAAAACACCATAGAAAATTCTGTAACTTTTTCAGGAAATATTTTACATATGGCCAAAATTCCAATCTACTTCAAAATAAAAGCCCCCCCCCTTTTTTAAAGTAGAAAACCCTGACTCTTAGGACCATAATAATATTTCACATACTTTCAAAATAAGAAAATGATTAATAGCCAAACAGGAGGTGGGGAATGGGAGGGACTCACAGCAGAATACAACCACTAACAAATAAATCTAGCTGAATTTATAAAATGAATAACATGACTACCCTGAAGGGGATGAAGAATGAAATCAAAAAAGCTATTAATGAGGTGCAATCAAAAATGGAGGCTCTCACTGCTAGGATAAATGAGGCAGAAGAATTAGTGATATAGAAGACCAAATGACAGAGAATAAAGAAGCTGATCAAAAGAGGGACAAACAGAAAGGGACTTTAAAAGATTTTATTTATTTATTTGACAGACAGAGATCATAAGTAAGCAGAGAGGCAGGCAGAGAGAGAGGGGGAAGCAGGCTCCCTGCTGAGCAGAGAGCCCGATGTGGGACTCGATCCCAAAACACTGGGATCATGACCTGAGCTGAAGGCAGAGGCTTTTAACCCACTGAGACACCCAGGTGCCCCAAGACTAGAACTAACTTAAGTAACTTTGGAAAAATGGTATCTCAACTAGATGTTGTAAGGCTGAAGACGAGAAAAACAAACAAAAGAACTCTGCATATATGCTGAACTATAGTTGGCAAATGTATTTATGCTGCCTTATGAAGGCAGAAACTTTAGTTCCTGAATTTCACCAATTTCATAACCAATGGAGAAAAATGATTAATTTATCTTTATAAGTAGAGACGACCTCATTTTATTGCACTTTGCTTTATTGCATTTCACAGATATTGTGTTTTTTACAAATTGAAGGTTTGTGGCAATCCTGCCTTTAGTAAGTCTATCCGCGCTACTTTTTCAACAGCATTTGCTGGTGAAGATGCTGTGAAGGTGTTGAAATGACAACAAAGGATTTAGAATATTATATAAAATTACATAAAACATTACATAAAATGACACTGCTTGCTAAAGCAGTGGCAGGGCTTGAGAGAATGGACTCCAATTTGGAAAGTTCTACTGTGGGTAAAATGCTATCAAACCTTAATGTGTGTTACAGAAAAATCATTTATGAGAGGAGGGGTCAATCGATGAGGCACCCTTCAGTGTTGTCTTATTTTAAGAAATTGCTACCACCACCTCAGCCTTCAACAACCAGCACCGGGCTCACTCAGCAGCCACAAACATTGAGACAAGACTCCCCACCAGCAAAAAAAATTACAATTGGCTGAAAGCTCAGATGATGGTTATCATTTTATAGCAATAATATATTTTTGAATTAAGGTACATACATTGTTTTTTTTTAGGCAAAATGTTAATGCACACTTAATACTACCAATAGAGTACAAACATAATTTTTATATATACTAGGAAACCAAAAAATTCATTTCACTTATTTTTTTGAAATATTCCCATAGTTATGATTGTCTGGAACTGAATCCACAGTTTCTTTGAGGGATGCTTGTCTATTCACTATATTAAAAAAACAAACAAACAGTGTAATTCTAATCTTCATAGACTATTGGGGATTATCACGATTTATTTTGAAGCCAATTTTTATTTCATTTTCTTTCTTTCTTTCTTTCTTTGTTTATTTATTTGATAGAGAGAGACACAGTGAGAGCGGGAACACAAGAAGGGGGAATGACAGAGGGAGTAGTAGGCTTCCTGACAAACAGGGAGCCGGATGTGAGGCTCAATCCCAGTTCACTGAAATCATGACCTGAGCTAAAGGCAAACATCTAACGCCTAACAACTGAGCTACCCGGGTGCCCTGAAAGTCAATTTTTTTAATTGAAATATATTGTGTCTAGGGTTTTAATAATTCTGGAGAAAATAGTATATTTGCCTCTATGCAATAAACAAATTAGTCATGAGACAGTCTTGATGATCTTTTCCATTATGCAGAAAATGGATTTTATGAAAATGACTGGATCAAACTCCAAGATGCTATTAATCTTAGGTTAAGAGAGAAGAGAGACCAGATATCCTTCAATATGATCTAATTTCTTACCATGATGTTAGATGTAGCTAAAGTTAAGCACTTTGGAGAATAATAATTAATCTTCTCATTCCCCTGGAAAGAACCTTTTAGGTTACTGAAGGCAGGATTGTCTATATGGCTTGACAGAAGCACCTTTTATAAGCACATGGAGAAGTGTATTAACTGGAAGTCTCCTTCCTACTTAGCATCTAGCCATTTCAGTGAAAACCTCACATTCGCCTCAAGAGAGGCATTTAACTTACTCTCAAATGGACACTAAGTAATCAGGCATTTCTTAATATTAGACTAAGACAGATCAATGAGTAAGGAGCTTTGTCTTTGAAGTCCTTGTTGAAAGTTTTATTCGCTCCATTACAGCACGGACTTCTGAATCCTGTAGACTATGTATTTCTAGGCATGCTGACATTTATCATTCCCTTTTCTGACAAGATCCTGATTTCTGACAATGTAATTATATTAAGACAGCATCTTCCCTATAACATTAGCTATGAAACTTGACTTTTTAAAAAAGTACCTAAAATGACAAATGATTTTAGACTGAACAATGTACGATTCTTTCTTTGGAAACTTTTTCCTAAACTGTATGATAATTTTAAACTATGAAATAAAGAGTAAAAAAAGAAAAGGATAATGAACAATGCCCATATTTAACTACTATGCTGTACACTTACAAACATAATGTACTATGGTAACAAATATATTAATCTCCCATAAACACTTACTGGGTGTCCTGTTCTAGTTTATATCCTGTTCTAGTTTATTGGTAGAGAAATATTTCAGATTTACCTTTTTTAAAAAGATTTTATTTATTTATCTGACAGACAGAGATCACAAGCAGGCAGAGAAGCGGGCAGAGAGAGGAGGAGGCAGGCTCCCTGCTGAGCAGAAAGCCTGATGTGGGACTTGATCCCAAGGACCCTGGGATCATGATCTGAGCCGGAAGCAGAGAGGCTTTAACCAACTGAGCCACCCAGGCACCCCTCAGATTTGCATTTTATTGACTATTGAATTTTTTAAATTGTTGTTTCTAGTGTATACTTCCAGTTATGATTTTAAAATATTTGTATATTGATGAAGTCACCAAGTCCTAGTTCAATTGCTGTGGGATGGTTTTATTTATTCACTTTTACTAAGAAATTTTTTAAGTTTTGGGTCTTAGGTTACTTCAGAGACTAGCTTGGATTTTTCTTTAGCTGGATCAAATATAATTGAGATTTCTTTGAAAGAGAAACAGCTGACAAAACTCACACAAGAAGAAATAGATAATTTAAATAGATTTATATGTATCTGAAAAATTGATTAAATAATTAATAACCTTCCAAAACAGAGGCCCTAAGGTCCAGATAGATTGACTAGTGAATTGTACCAAACACTTATGGAAGAAATTATATCAATTCTCTATAATCTCTTTCAGAGAACAGAAGCAGAGTGAACACTTCCTAATTCATTTGTGAGAATAAAATTATCCTAACACCAAAATCAGACAAACATTACAAGAAGAGAGCAAAACTACAGACCAGTATCTCTCACAAATATAGATGCAAAAATGCTCAAAAATATTAACAAATCAAAAGTTTTTAAAAAGTTTAAGAGGAATCATACATCATGACCCAGTGGGATTTATTCCAGATATACAAGGCCAGTTCAACATTTAAAGACCAATTAGTGTAATGCATCACATCAAGAGAATGAATAAAGACAAATTACATGATAATAACATTAGGTGCAGAAAAACATTCAACAAAATTCAACACTATTCATAATGCATAATAAAAGGTCTCAGTAAACTTGGCAAAGAATATAAAAAAAAAAAAAAAAACCCTACACCTAACATCATACCTAATGACGAGAAACTCAGAGCTTCCCCACTGAGATTGGGAGCAAGACAGGGATTTTCCTTTTCACCATGGCTTTTCAACATTGCACTGGAAGTCCTAGCTAATACAAGGTAAGATAAGGATATGACAAACATAAAGTTGAAAAGGAAGAGATAAAAGTATCTTTGTTTGTAGATGATATGACCATTTATGCAGAAAATCGAAAACAACCAATAAAGCAACTCCTAGAACTAATAAGCAGTTATAGCAAGTTTGCTGGTTGCAAGGTTAATATACAAAAATCAATTTCTTTTCTATATACCATCAATAAACAAGTAGGATTTAAAATTAAAAACAGAATACCATTTATATATTAGCACTCCCAAAATGAAATACATAAATATGAATCTAACAAAACTAGTACAAGATCTATGATGAGGGAAATGACAAAACTCCAATGAATGAAACAGAAGAAAAACTAAATAAATAGAAAAATAGTCCATCTTGATGAATAGAAAGACTCAATATTGTTAATATGTCTTCTTTTCCCAAGTTGTCTATAGATTCAATGCAATCCTAATAAAAGCCCCAGCAAATTAGTTGGTTGTTCTCACCATGATGACTCTAAAGTTTACAGGGAGAAGCAAAAGTTCCAGAATAGTCAATACAATATTGAAGGAAAATAAAATTGGAGAACTGATACTACCCAACTTCAAGACTTACTGTAAAGTTATAGTAATCAAGACAGTGTGATATTCATGAAAAGATAGACAAATAAAACAAAGGAACAGAATAGAGAGCTCAGAAACAAACCCACTTAAATATAGCCAACTGGGGCGCCTGGGTGGCTCAGAGGGTTAAGCCTCTGCCTTCAGCTCAGGTCATGATCTCAGGGTCCTGGGATCGAGTCCCACATCGGGCTCTCTGCTCAGCGGGGAGCTTGCTTCCTCTTCTCTCTCTCTCTCTGCCTGCCTGCCTCTCTACCTGCTTGTGATCTCTGTCTGTCAAATAAATAAATAAAATCTTTAAAAAAAAAATAAAAAAAAATAAATATAGCCAACTGATCTTTGACAAAAGAGCAAAGACAATAAAATGAAAGAAAGATAGTCTTTTCAACATATGATGCTACTGGACATTCATGTGTAAAAAAGAAAAATTAAATGTAAAAACAGACTTTACAACCTTCACAAATATTAACTCAAATGCCTTGAAGACTTAAATAAGAAACTATAAAACTCTTAGAGGATAACATAGGAAAGAAGACCTTAGATGTGGCAATGAGTTTTTAGACACAACACCAAAGGCATGATCCATGAAAGAAAACATTAAGAGGCCGAACTTCATTAAAATTTAAAACTTCTGCTCTGAGAAAGACAATGTAAAGGAAATTAAAAACATACATACACACATGACTAGACAAGCCACAGAATAAAGGAAAATATTTTCAAAAGACATATCTGCTAAAATACTCTTGTCCAAAATACATAACAAACTTTAAAAATTCAATAAAAAGAAAATAACCCCATGAAGAAATGGATAAAGATCTGAACAGACATCGTACTAAAAAGGCATATAGATAGTAAATACATGAACAGATGCTTTACGTCATAAATCATCAGAGAAATGCAAATTAAGGCAACAGCGAGGTATCATTGCACACACAATGGCCAAAGTCAAGAATATCAGAATATTTACAACATCAAATACTGGCAAATATGTGTAGCATTAAAAACTCTCATTCAGTTCTAGTGGAAATGTAAAATGATACAATCACTTTGGGAAACAGTTTAGTAATTTCTTATAACACTAAATATATTCTTACAAACCAGCCATCACCTTCTCTGGTATTTACACAAAGGAGTTGAAAACTTACCTCAACACAAAAACCTGTACACGGATGTTTATAGCAGCTTAATTCATAATTGTTAAAACCTAGAAGGAGGGGCTCCTGGGTGGCTCAGTGGGTTAAGCCTAAGGTCACCATCCCAGTGTCCTGAGATTGAGCCCTGCATCGGGCTCTCTGCTCAGCGGGGAGCCTGCTTCCCCTCTCTCTCTGCCTACCTCTCTGCCTACTAGTGATCTCTCTCTCTGTCAAATAAATAAATTAAATCTTAAAAAAAAAAAAAACAACCTAGAGGGAACTAAGATATCTTTCAGTAGGCTAATGGATAAATACCAATTCATTATTATGAATTATTATTTAGCACTGAAAAAAAAAAGATCTACCAAATCATGAAAAGACAAAGATGAAACTTAAATATGCATATTACTAACTGAAAAAAAAATCAAAAGGCTACATACTGTATGATAAAAACATATGACATTGTGCAAGAGGCAAAACTATGGAAACAGTAAAAATATCAGTGGTTGCCAGAGCTTAAGGAGGGGAGGGGATCAACAGGTGAATCACAGAGGATATTTAGGGAGTGAAACTACACAGAATGAAACTGTAATAGTAAACAGGTATCATATTACACATTTGTCAAAAGCCATAGAATGTACAATACTAAGAGTTACCCTAATGTAAACTATGGACTTTGGGTGATTATGGTGTGTCAATGTAGGTTCATCAGTTGTAACTCATGTATCATTCTGATGAATGATATTAATAAGGGGGAGGTCATGCATGTGTGGGACTATGAGGATAAGGAAAAGCTCTTCACTTCTTCTTAACTTGGTTGTGAATCTAAAACTGTTCTATAAAAATTAACTATTTATATAAATTTTTAAGATATTAAAGTATTTTGTGAATATGATTAATTTTGATATAATATTAATTATCATAATATCATTAATGATTTTGCATCATAGCTACAGTGTTTTTTTGTTTGTTTGTTTTGGCCTGACTAGCTTTTGGTCTTCTATCTCTGCAGCCTGGGTTTCTCTGGCATCTTCTGTGCTTCTTTCAAGCCCAGCTAATATTCTTGTGATTGTTGTTCTGAATTCTTGTTCAGATATATTGCTTATATCTGTTTTGAGCAAATCCCTGGCTGTGATTTTTTTTCTTGATCTTCCTTTTGTGGAGAATTTGGCCATCGTGTTATCATGTCTAAGTTTCTGTCTTTGTGTGTTCTAAAAGCTTGTTATGTTTCCTGCTACTGAGAGTAATACTAAATGTTAAAAAGGGTTCCTACACTTTCTAGGGCCTGGTGCTTCAGGAAGTGTTTCTGGCGTATGGTGTACAAACTCTGATGTTGTGTTCTGGCTGCTCTTTCCCACATGTCAGTCCTCTGCAGGAGGAGCTCTGTAGTGTGCAGTGTCTGGAGTCTGGGTCTTTAACTAAGGGTGTTTTGATTTGTTTTTTATGATAAGCCTAAGATTAAAAGAAAAAAAAAGAAAAAAAAAAGCCTGAATCAAGAAAAGAGAAAAGAAAACAAACAAACCAAAACTATAAACCTGATTGCAAGGAAATGAAAAGAAAGAAGGAGAAAGAAAAAGGGGGGGGGGGAAGGAAACAAACAAGCCAAGAAATGAACAAAAAACTATAAGCCTGATGATAAAATAATAAAAATTAAAAATAATATATATATATAAAATAAAATTAAGAGATGTTAAAAAAAAAAAAAGAAAGAAAGAAAGAGAAAGAAAGGAAAAAAATAAAAAGAAAAAAGAAAAGAAATAAAATAAACCTGGTCCTAGTTCCACCAGAACCAAAGCAGACCTTTTGGAGCATTCTATGATCAGTAATGGCCTTGATATATTTGGAAGGCCTATCTATGTTGGTCATCTGAGTGAGAAGTCCAACATATTGGTTCAAGTCAACCTGCCCTAATAGAGCTGTCCCGGCTGGGCTCAGGGGCACGGGGAAGTTGTAAGTGACTCTAGCCTCTGCTGGAAGCTCTATGTTTCTCTGAAGTCTCACTGTGCAAGCAAGCAGGTAGACGGTATAGTGGAAGATGGTATCACCTTGACCTCTTATCCCTGGAGAGGGGAAGCTGCTGGCACTGTTCAGGAAGCCCTCACAGAAAAGAAAGCCCTCACAGAAAAGCCTGTGTCCCAGGCTTTCGCCGGATGCCTGTCTTCAACCTGTCTGTGGCCAGCCCTTGGCACACCCAGCACCATAGTTCTGTTTTATATCTGTCCAGTGGCTGGAATTCAAAACAACCAATCTTAAAGAACCCAGCAGTTTGTGGACCCAGTCCCTCCCTGCAGGAAAGCATCACAGCACTGTACCAGCACTGGCACTTTTCTGTCCCAGAAAAGCAGTCCCATGGCCGCATGACTGCCCAGAGTCTATGTTGAAGCACAGCAAATAACGGCAACCAGCTTATTGGCCCTTCATCTCCCTTTGCTGTCTCTGTCCCCTGCTGCTGGCTGGCTGTTTGATAAGGCCCAGTGGGTCTTTTGTCATTGGAGTGGCAAGACACCCTTTTCCACACGTACTCCAGGAAGGGGCACATTCTCTTTCTGTGGACTGAGGGGATCCCCACACCACGGTACTTTGCATGAACCTTACCTGCCATTTTATCTCCCATTCTCTTCCTCTCTCCCTGATCTCTGTCTGTGAAAAGAGTTCCCACCACTTTCCTCCATAGCACCGCAGCTTTTCTCTCTTCCAACTCACATCTCCAAACCTCCCATCACCCATCTTCTCTCCCTCCAAATGTGCAGATTGTTTTCTTAATCCTTAGATCAATTTCTTAGTTGTTCAAAATGATGTGAGGTTGATCTGACTGTGTTCGTGTCACAAGGCAAGCCCAGGGTATCCCTACTAATCTACCCTCAGTCTTCCCCCTAAACAATATATATTGGTTGAGTTTGGATGCATGGTGTAACAGGGTGTAGGAACAAAAACACAGACATATGCAAAACACAAACATCCACATCCACACACACACACACACACACACACACAAATAAATAGCCATGATCTGCAACATTTGAGTCTTTATATGAACAAGAACTAAATGTAAACCTGGGAGTCTCATGAAGAAAGATGTGTTAGCTTGCTAGGACTGTTGTAACAATATACCAATGACTGGGTGGCTAAAGCGAAAGACTTTTATTTTCTCTCTCCTAGAACTCTCTCTGCTAGAATTCCAAGATCAAGGTTTGAGCAGGTTTGGTTTCTTTGGAGATCTCTCTCTTTAGCTCGCAGGTGGCCACTTTCTCGCTGGTTCCTCAGATGGTCTTTCCTTGGTACATGCATGCCCCTAATGTCTCTCTCTGTGTCTGAGTTTTCTGTTCTTCTAAGGATACCAATTAGATTTCAGTAGAACATCCTAATACCTTCATTTTAATGACATCACTTCTTTAAAGTCTCTATCTCTAAATATAGTCACATTTTGAAGTATGGGGAATTAGGGCTTCAAGTTATGAATAAAGGGGGCAATTCAGTTTATAACAAAAGTGATAAATAGCTCACTTTAAACTATTTTTGCATTTGTTACTTCCCTTTTTAAAAAGAACATGATATTTCATAGATTCTCTATACAATCTCACCCCCCACATTTCATCCTAGAGATTCATCAGAAAAAAGTCAGGAAAGGCTTCACAGAGCATAATAGAGGAAATAGCCTTTGGTGTTACCATGCCTACAGTCTGATCTTGCAACATAGTTTGAAGTTTAAAAGTTATCTTATAAATTTTATCTTTATATTACACTGACACATATCTGAGAGTCAATTATTTTTATTAACAATTTTTATTGCTATGATTAAACACAATTCTACAAATAGAAACATTGCTATTTATCTTGAATTGTGAATCTTTTTTAGTTTGAACTGTTAACTTCTTGATAATTTCCACACAGTTGAATATCAAAAAGACTTTGCAATTTCATTGAGAACATGCATGTTTTTTTTAAAAAAAATATATCATCATGTTTGCTGATTTTTAATCTCTGCACTATCACTATTCTGGAAATGACTGTAAAAAAATGAAAACCTATTGACAATGTCTGTTAATAAAAACAGCTAGGATGTTTCTCATGTTAAATCATTTTTGTGTGTATCTTACATAACACTCAGAAGAAAAATATGCTTCTTTTTCATTTTACTAGACTGTTTATATTATTTTGAAAAACATTTCAAACTCTGTGTTATATACTGCTATTCACTTTCTTTTACTCTTAATTTAAGATACTATGTTGTTAAATCATAATTTTCTTTAATTTTTTTGAAATAAAAATTATATCTGGCTTTCTAAAAGTTTCATAGAGTCACACATTTCAAGGGGTGAATAGTTTCAATAAACCACAGTATAAAATGATACTTCGGTAAGTGATGACTGATAGGATTAACACAATGCACTCCAGCATTTTCTTAATCACTGACTAAATCTACAACTAAATCCAGTAGTGGCCTTTCTGTGTTTTAAAAGTGACTTTAAGCTGGAGCAAATAATCCTAAAATTTGTATGGAATCAGAAAAGACCCCGAATTGCTAAGGAAATGCTGAAAAAGAAAAACAAAACTGGCAACATCACGTTACCTGATTTCAAGCTTTAGTACAAAGCTGTAGTCACCAAGACAGCATGGTACTGGCATAAAAACAGACACATAGACCAATGGAACAGAGTAGAGAGCCCAGATATGGACCCTCAACTCTATGGTCAAATAATCTTTGATAAAGCAGGAAAAAATATACAGTGGAAAAAAGAGAGTCTCTTCAATAAATGGTGCGGGGAAAATTGGACAGCTGTATGTAGAAGAATGAAAGTCGACCGTTCTCTTACACCATATACAACGATAAACTTGAAATGGATAAAAGATCTCAACGTAAGACAGGAATCCATCAGAATCCTCAAGGAGAACATAGGCAGTAACCTCTTTGATATCAGCCACAGCAACTTCTTTCAAGATATGTCTCGAAAGGCAAAGGAAACAAAAAGAAAAATGAACTTTTGGGACTTCATCAAGATCAAAAGCTTCTGCACAGTAAAGAAAACAGTCAACAAAACAAAGAGGCAAGAGATACTTGCAAATGACAGTACAGACAAAAGGCTGATATCCAGGATCTATAAAGAACTTCTCAAACTCAACACACACAAAACAGATAATCACGTCAAAAAATGGGCAGAAGACATGAACAGACACTTCTCCAATGAAGACATACAAATGGCTATCAGACACAAGAAAAAATGTTCATCATCACTACCCATCAGAGAGATTCAAATTAAAACCACATTGAGGTACCACCTTACACCATTTAAAATGGCCAAAATTAGCAAGACAGGAAAAAATGTGTGTTGGAGAGGATGTGGAGAAAGGGGAACCCTCTTACACTGTTGGTGGGAATGCAAGTTGGTACAGCCACTTTGCAAAACAGTGTGGAGATTCCTTAAGAAATTAAAAATAGAACTTCCCTATGACTCTGCAATTGCACTACTGGGTATTTAACCCAAAGATACAGATGTAGTGAAAAGAAGAGCCATCTGTACCCCAATGTTCATAGCAGCAATGGCCACAGTTGCCAAACTGTGGAAAGAACCAAGATGCCCTTCAACAGATGAATGGATAAGGAAGATGTGGCCCATATACACTATGGAGTATTATGCCTCCATCAGAAAGGAAGAATACCCAACTTTTGTAGCAACATGGACAGGACTGGAAGAGATTATGCTGAGTGAAATAAGTCAAGCAGAGAGAGTCAATTATCATATAGTTTCACTTATTTGTGGAGCATAAGAAATAACACGGAGGACATGGGGAGATGGAGAGGAGAAGGGAGTTGAGGGAAATTGGAAGGAGAGATGAACCATGAGAGACTATGGACTCTGAAAAGCAATCTGAGGGTTTTGAAGAGGTGGGGGGTGGGAGATTTGGGGAGCCAGGTGGTGGGTTTTATGGAGGGTACGTATTGCATGGAGCACTGGGTATGGTGCATAAACAATGAATTCTGTTACACTGAAAAGAAATTAAATAAAAAAAAAAATATATATATATATATATATGAACAACAACAACAAAAAAGTGCTTTTAGTCTGAATTCCTCAAATGAATAGGAAAATTAATCAAACCATTAAGATTCCTAATTTATGTATTACTAACATTTTGATTTTAGAAGTTTAATAATTTCTTGCCATATAAATTTAGACTTCATTCAGAGTAAGGCACATGTAGCTGATGATGCAAGTTTAATTAGTTTTCTAACTTTTATTACATTTTTCATAATTAACTTATTTTTTAAAAAATGAAAACTTAGATATTATGATGTTCTAAATTATGTCCTTACTAATTTTGTACAGGCCAACACCTAAGAGGGTCTTTAGAGACAACATTGAATAATTTGAAACTTAAAATAGATATTGGAAGTAGAATCTATATTGAAATGAAGGGAATATTTTCCTTTTACTTGTCCTTCTCCCCATTCTTTGCTGAGCAGACTTTGTGGGCTATGTTCCTTGGGCAGTTCCAGTATGTGATCCTATAGTTAGTCGAGTGGGTGGAGATAAATGGAGTTTGGTCAAGTAGTAAGAGGAGCAAAAAGGCTAAATTGGAGGGGAAGGACACAGAGTAAGGATGCCAGCCCGACAGAGGGAGTACATAGCTATCAGAGGGTGAAAGATCAGTGCATGGTGGGGTAAAAAGGAGAAAAATCCTGTGGTAATGAGTATACTTGCATGCTCTCCTGATAATAGGCTCATGTAGATGTCAGGATTGCAAATCTGCATATGTTGTTAGCTTTATCTCCAAAAGTCAACTACAGAAGAAAACACCTATGGAGATAAATCAAATAAAACCTTTGAGACACTTCTGCCGAGATCAAAAGCTGTCTTGGAGTAGGATGATGGGTGCATTCTGGGGCAAGGGTGGCCCGGGAACAGCAGCAGAGCAGGTTGGGAAGAGGTTATAAATTCTACTTTTTCATTCTCACAACTTTGCTTGAACAAAATTATTTCCTCCTCCTTCTCCATATAAATCAATAGCAGCAGTCAATTGTGTTGGGCAGAGGGCAGGAGATAGTCATAATTTTAGGAAAGCACAAAACCCCTGCTGGGTTGAGAATCAAGTGATAAGAGATGCAGTTTATCCCTGTCTCCTCATCCAAACATTCTGGGCTGACAGGTTGCCTCTTACTTTACTGCTTCTTTCTAAAAATGTTACAGGAAAATCCTTTACCAAAATTTGGTGCTATGCCAGCAAATGGGTTTGTCTAAAATTTTTGTGCTTGACTTCTTTGCCCTGAAGCTGATTCTTCCCTTCCTCTTAAGCTCTAGAGAAGTGACAAAGAACACAGTCTGGCTTTCCCCAGTCTCCAGTGCCCACCACCAGACAAGATAGTCTTCAACTCAGGGAAAATAAAAGCACAGGGCAATTAGTTACATACACAAGCTAAACATCCAATATAAAAGAAAAGCCTGCAGAATAACATATCAAAGACAGAATGAGATTTCTATTGGATTTAACAACAATAAAACTAAACTAAGATTCAATGATGTGTTGCCTAAAAGGAGACACATTTAAACAAAAAGACCAAGTTTGAAAATAAATACATATAGAAAATATACCAGGAAAAAGAATGTTGCAAAATGAATTTAATATCTGAAAGAACTTAAGAAAAAGTATATGAGACAAAGATGGGTGTTCTATGCTGGTAAGATTTAAAAAAAAAAAGTTGAGATAACCATCACAAAATCCATCTATTAAACACTTGAGCCTCTAAATTTATGAAGTTATAACTGACATTGTGATGGATTGACTCACTATATAAAGATAAATAAAAGTGAATTTGTTCCTAAAACTGTATAGTGAATTTGACACCAAATGTATTAAAGATCTAAATGGGAAAGGTAAACATAAAGTCAGTGGAAAATGGAGAAGTTCTTTTTAAGCAAACACCTAAAAGAAATTATAAATGAATATATTTATGTACCAGACTTCACCAAGATCGATGAGTTCTGTTCATGAATTATACTACAAAGCAACGGGTAGATGACAATGTTCTGTGCAAACCTATTTTATAATGTCCAAAATTGATGAGTGATTAACATCCAACATATACATATACTACTAAAACTAACAATAGGAAGACAGACATAAGATGAACAGAAGCAATATAAAGAAAGCCAAAACATTTAATAAACATATGAAGAGATGTACAGATTCATTAATAAGGAGAAAAATAAAAGTAAAATAGAGTATCATATTAAATTAATCATAGTCACAAAAATTAGAAAGCTGCATAATATCAAGTGTTGCTAGAATATACAGATACAGGAACTCTCATGCATTGCAAGACAGTCTTTAAGTTACTGATGCCGTTTTGGAAAGCAATCTCACAATTCTTAATCAAATAGCATATGCATCCTCCATCACTCAAAAATTTCATTCCTGAATATAAATCTTAGAAAAATTATCTCACGATTTTATAAGGGACCATACATAAGGATTTCATACAGTGATTTCATTGTGATACATGGATTTTGGGAAATCTTGGTGCTTTTCACTGGGTGATTATACGCATATGGCAATATGAAGAAATATTACAGACGTAGTACTAAGCAAAGAAGGTAAGAACCAGAATAAGATATCTAGTACCATACCATGTATATAAAAGAAAAATTCATGTAGGAAAATATCAACAAATATTTTCCAAGTATGTTTAATGCATACTCATCAAACACATTAGATTGATGGTAGATAGAGAGTAGCAGTGACCTAGGGAGAAGGAAGTTCTGTAGGGGAGTATAGAATGGGAATGCAGGGAATTGGATAAATAAATAAAACAAGAGGACTCATTAAAACAAAGGGGAATTTTTAATGAAAAGATGTGATTAACTCAACTATTATCTGCACCTGAATCTAAAAAAACAAACAAGCAAACAAAAAAACCACAGAGATGTAAATTATGTTAAGTATAAAAAAAGTATAATGTAAAAGCTAGGTAAGTAAGCAGAGAATTTTTGGCTCTTAATAAACTTGCATTATGTACTCTAATTAAAAAATGTCTTATCCACACAATTGAACTGAACAGTAGCAACAATGTATACAGTAGCATTATTAAGACATTTTAACATTGTCTTCCCAAATAGTTTCACATGATCATGTAAATATCACTGAGTAGTATATTTATTTCTTCCATTCTTATAACTTTAATAACATTAATATAGATTTTCAGCTATTTTTCTAAGTCTCTTGATATATATGTATACTATACAATATATATGCATGTGTAGACATATATAATATATATGCACGTGTATACATATATTTTATATGTGTATTTGTATTCATGGTTGTATGTATATATACACAATGCAAATTTCAGGATACATATTGCAGAAATAGCTAAGACAAGGAAAATTAGCATCATTAAGTTTTTCATCTAATTTTATTAAAGAAATTTGATTTCAAGAAGTTCTCAATGAAGAGATCAATTATATGAAAGCCTGTGACTTTTTTGTTTTTAATAACTTTTTAAAAATCCATCTATCAGCAAATATAACATTGTAATTAATTCCAAGAACATTTTAATTTACAGACTCAAATTCTATATCTTGTATCCCAATTTAAAAATCTAATATACCAATTTATATTAATGAAGATTCTTAGGACTAAAATATATCCTCATGCTTGTTATATATAAAACATTGACATTTTGGTCTCCGTATTCATCTGACTCTCAAAATGGCTACCAAAAGACAAATTATTTAATTTCCTATGTCATTAGAATGATTTTCCTGCTTCTTATTTTGGGTAATCTCCTGAACTTTTACAAGTTTTATACCAAACAGATACAAAAAAGAAAATGCCAAATATCATTACAGAACTTGGACATTTTTACAGGTAGCATTGGTTCTTAGAAAGTCAAAGTTATGAAACAACGGTATCCCAACAATCCCTCCCTGCCACCTGGCTATGGCTATTCCATTCAGGAAAACGTTTGGACGTTCAATTTAAAGAACATTTTAAAACTGAGATGAATGGATTTTTAGCTACTTGGGAGTCACATGGCTGCCATGAGTACAGATGGCTATCTGAAATACTGAGAATGCCAAAGAGGGGTATGTTGAACAGAACAAACATCTCTACCCCTGCTTAATCATTACCCCTTCTCAGTTACCTGTTTCCCTCTCTACCTATATGAATTGTTCTGTGATCCACTCTGTTTAGGTCTGGTTCTCCTCGGGTTTTATGTGCCTATCTATCTGACTCTTTCTTATGTCTTTTTTCATATCTTTTTGTTCTTCTCCATTTCTTTAATTTTATTATTATTTTTATCAGAGCGCATATGCAAATCAGACCAAAGTTTTATATGCTTCCTTCTTTTTCAAGCTTTCAAGTCACCCTAAAGCGATTTGTGCCTTGATTAATGAACTTCAGAGGAAAAAAATAAATTTACTTCTAATATGCAGGTCACTGTAGATTATACTTAATCATCCATTTTAGCAGCTAACAAAGCATCTCCTTCAGAAGTGTCCTTCTTTCCACAAAATTAATTGGATTTTTTTCAGTCTCATAATACCAGTTACATAAAAGAAGTGGAGAATTACAGACTCACAATATGAGTCTGCACCTCTGTTTCTTGAACACCATTCTTGAGGAAATATATCGAATCTATCTTTTCTTCAACATTTGTTCTACAAATGTAAAAACCTGATGGAGAGTGCTAGCCGGGGTTGCACAATGGTCCCCCACTAATGGAAATTAAAGGTCATATGGAAAACAGAATAAGGTAAATACACCGATCAGTGTAATGTTAAAAATATTTTGGGGAAACAAATGACAGGTGTAGAACATCATCTCACACAAAATGTTAAGGTTCTTTGACCAAGTGAGGTTTGACATGAAATTGGACCTGTGAAAGGAGGAGAATCAGCAGCCTCCATTCCTGCTCCTCTTCAGTCTTTTCTCCACCCTGCTGCTAGAGGAATCTATTTGAAATTCACAAGAGATGGCATGTTCAAGGACCTTTCCTCCTTCAAGTGAAAACCATTTGGTGCTCAATCCTTGACGTCACCTGAAACGCTCTCCGATTTGCACATGCTCTTACCCCAGAGAGGAACAGTCTTTACACATGCTATTCCTGAGGCCTGGAAATGTCTTCCCGTATTTTTCTTCCTGGGGAGTTAACTCATTTAGAACAGCCTAGATAGAAACAGGGAAGGCATAGTGGTTTCCTTGTCCTAACAAAAATTTTGAGCCCTTTTAAAGTGAGAAAATACTCTCTAGTTGCATATTTCCAGGAAACCTAGAAAATTAGTGCATCCCTAATATATTGACACATGATTTACTTTACTGCATTGCTACAATTTTCTTGTGTAACATAACAAATAAAGTCTTCCCAATAAGTACTTCCTAGTGCATACCCTAGAGATGATCACAAGACTGAGTTTTCATCTAAAATTTATCTAAAATTTTGAATCCATAAAATACATTATGAGATGTAAATTGTATTTTCCAGTTGATAGTCCTTGTTCTGCTCAGAGATACAAACTCAGAGTCCTTTAACCTATTTCCATATGAATGTATCCTATACTTCAGTTCGTTAGCTCAAATTTAAGTGTAAAATAAAAATTGTTCATGCTAATCAGTCCATTTGTGATTTTTACCAGTGACTGTTTGCTGACTTCATTCACCAAAAATCATAGCACTATACATTCTCATGAAAATCAAGTAAGTTAAAATACATAAAAGCACTTTGCAACCACTAACAAGTTCTGAAAGTGTAAAATACAATATTTAGGGAATAGAATTTCTGTGCTCAATAAAGAACTGGTGTTATTCTTCCAAGACATAAAAGCAACAGTTGTGTTTTCTTAGTTGTGAAAAATCTACACAAGCAAATCAAACTTCCATGTCTGAATGTGAATTATTTTAATTTCTATCATTTCCTTGCCAAAAATGTGAATGAGCACTTATAAGAAATAAAAGATTGCCTTAAATTCTTTTCTTTTGTTTTCCTGTTTATAAATCGACTCTCTTCTGTATACTCTGGAAAAATTATGTGGTTTTTTTGGTTTAACATTTGATAAAATCTCACAAAGATTTAGAAAATCAAGAACTGGATCTATTTGTAGATGGAATAAATGGTCTGCTTTCAGACATCTTCCCACTGGACTAAGAAGCAACCTAACTTTCAAGAGAAAAATTGAAAGAGTTCTTTAAATTAAACCATGTTTAAAATGAAACAAGATGGGGCCAGGGAGGGAGACAAACCATAAGAGACTCAATCTCAGGAAACAGAGTTGCTGGGGGTTAGGGGAGTGGGATAAGGTGGCTGGGTTATGGACGTTGGGGAGGGTATGTGCTATGGTGAGTGCTGTGAATTATGTAAGACTGATGATTCACAGACCCATGCCCCAGGAGCAAATTATACATTATCTGTTAATAAAATAAAAAATAGATAAAAAATTAAAAAAAAAAACAACTGTGTTTTTTCCTAAAGATCTCCTTCACTGATTACGTAAAAAGTACCACACACATAAAGAGATCAGGGGTTAGTAATGAATTCTCAAGTGTGGGCATTTGGGGTACTCATACCAGGTGAAATGTGTGTGTGTGTGTGTGTGTGTGTGTGTGCGCGCGCGTGTTCATGAAACTGGTTTCCACTAGATATCTTCTAGATTATAATTTGCAGGCTATTAAAAAAACAAGTTGACTTAGATAACCATAATTATTTATTAACAGTGAATTCTTGTTAATAATTGTTAGAAGATGAAGGAGAATCAGTGTAGTATCCTCTCAAGGAGAAGGCATTTTATAATTAAAAAATGAACCCAGCCACTCCACACCACTAACACAGAGTTTTATGAGGTAACTTACAGCAGAGATCAGGCAGTGGTCCAGATGGTCCTCAGCTATTCTTTGGGCCCATTTTCCACCAAGTCTGGACCTTAACCCATAGCTTTTATAGAGCTAGGGGCATTGTGGTGAGGTAAAGGATACTTATCTAAACTGGTGCTATCTGTGTGCTAGAGGATCTCCGCTAGTTACCTCAAGTATCATCTTCTGATCCTTCCCAAATTCCAGTCAGGGCACACATTAATTCCCACTGGGCCTGGGACAGCTCAGTGGGGGTTAATAGCCCCAGGAGAGATAGCCCCAGGAGAGATCATTCTGTAGTCATGGACATGATGGAGGCCAAAGATGGAGTCAGTGTTGTTAGCACTCTGAGAATAACACAAACAATAACAGTACAAAAGTAAAAAAAACAAAACAAAACAAAAAAAACCTAAAGAATCAGGAATTCTAAATATGGATACTTTTAAGCCAGCACTCAAACGTTTAGCCCACTGACTTTCTTTCTGTGTCTTTCTCCACCTCACCCTTGATAAAGAAAACTTCCTTGATAGAAATTTGTTTCTTTTCTAGAGACTTAAGCAAACATTAACCAATTTCATCTTAAAGTAAGAAATTTTTCTTTCTACAAATGCAAAACCTAAAACAATCGAAATATCTTCCATTTGGGAACTGATGAAGTAAATTATTACATTTCTATATAATTAAATATCATGACAGCAATTTTTTAAAGATTTTATTTATTTATTTATTTGGGAGTGAGAGACAGAGCATGAGTCAGGGGCAGAGGCAGAGGGAGAGAGAGACCACTGAACAGGGAGCCCTATGTGGGACTCATTCCCACAACCCTGAGATCATAACCCAAGCCAAAAGCAGATGCTTAACTGACTGAGCTACCCAGGTATCCCTCATAACAGCAATTTTTAAAATGAGATACAAGGGGTGCCTGGGTGTCTCGGAGGTTAAGTGTCTGCTTTTGGCTCTGGTCATGATCCCAGGGTCCTGGGACTGAGCCCCACATGGGGCTCCCTACTCAGTAAGAAGCCTACTTCTCCCTCTCCCACTCCTCTTGCTTGTATTCCTTCTCTCACTGTCAAATAAATAAATAAAATCTTTAAAGAAAAATAAAAAAAAAATTTAGATATAAAACATTTGATAAAATATGATTCTGTTCTATAAACAATGAATATGGATTCATATTTGTATGGAAAATTTCCAAGATAACTTACAATAATGTGTTAATATTGTTTATTACCTGAGTCACTAGGCAGTCGTGATCTTTTTCTATATTTTTTTGTATTTTTAAAGATTCTAGAATAAACATCCATTTTACATATCAGAAGAATGTGCTGGTATTTTAGATGAAAAAGCTTATTAATTTGGATTATGCAAAGGTTTTATACCTGTTGTGCTTCCCAGTTATGAGGTCTTCAACAATATACCAGAAGATGATTTCCTACATCAGACAACCAGAGATACTCTCTAATCACAGACCTGTGAACACATTCTTTTGGCTCAAGAGCAATCCCTGTGTTTAGTTGTGTGGTCTCAAGAAATCTAACAACCGGCACTCGACCTCATTTCCATCTCTTACAAATTTTATGTAAAAACCTGTTTCATATGAAGAAATAATGTGATTAGGGGTTACAAGGAGAAAATGATCTTCAGTTACCTTGGCAGACCTCAACATCTTCAGGCAAGAAGACTGTGTTTTGCACCTACTTTTGCATCAGTGCTTTAAAACTGACATGGAAAAGCTGGAGTTCTTGAGAAAAATGATCATAATGATAAGTGGATTTTTCAATCTGCCATATGTGGTATGAGTTGGAATAAATTGTGATCTCTAGCACGGGGAAGAGTAGACTTAAAAGAGAAATGATAGCTATCTTGAGATGCTAAAAATCATGTCAAAAGAAAGACACATGGAACAGATAATCTGACTGCTTAGTTGTTGCCAAATAAGAGAAAGTAATTGACAACTGATTAAAACAAATAAAGTCCATTTGAAAAAATTGAAACAATTTGTAAATTAGCTAGACCACTAAGGAGCACTAAGGATAGTATAATCCAAATAACTAAATGAATTCAAGCTGAGCCTGGATGATGAACTGCTAGAAAATTTTTAAAAAATATCAGTAAGTCAAGAACAGATTGGATGAGATAGAATCCAAATTACCTTTCAATTCCTAGATGTGATAATTCCAAGGTAAACCAGGGAGTGACATAAAAACCACTGGCCCATGTGTGAGTATGTGCATGTGGTGGGGGATTTTGTAGATAGTGGGAGAGGTAACAGCAGAAGTAAAACAAACAAGTAAATAAAAAGTCAAAAACCCACATAAATTCAAGGGTTGCAAAAACCTGACTGCTGTCAAAAGGTTAAGCAAGACAGTAAACAGACTGATCCTCTTTAATACAGATGTGAATAACTGTAATTTTCTTTACAAATTAATTTATATTTAGAACCTTTATACTCTGGTCCTTACTCAAGTTTCTCCTTTCCAGATGCTTTTTAAGATTCTGGAATGCTTGTGCATGCCAGGACATTTAGAGATGAGCCCTGCAACTACCCACAAACTTTCATCTAAGTACTTTCTCCTCTCAGGCAGCCTGACTCAGGTCCAAGGGCTCTTCCTCTTATGAGCGGTGCTCAGGGAATAGGAAGCATCTCACAGAGCAGCACCTGCATCATCGCATTTCCCACTGGGTTCTGGCCAACCTCCCTAATGCTGAAGGGAGCATGGGCTCCATGCCCACTGCCCTTGTGATGTTCAAACATTTCTGCACCTACTACTGCACTGCAAGACAGCAGAGCACAGATGAAACCCTACTGCAAACCCAAGGGAGTATCTTTCCAGTTGGGAGAGAGAAACTCTTCTCTCCCTTCTGCTTTTGGTTAAGATATATGTTTTCTCTATGCCCTGCAATCCTCTTCCTATGTTTTTGGACAAGATGTTTTGTCTATAGCAGCAAATCCTTTTCCTCTCCCTAAGGCCTAAGCTTTTTGAAAGTAAAGCCAGGATGTCTTACAGGAATTTCAAGTTTCTGCCCTGCTATATTCATTCCCTGAGGCAATAAACACATGCTGACCAACTTGTTTTAATGGGGATAAAATAAAGGAAAAGATACAAGATTACCAAAAAAGACTAATGTCTTCAAATATCACCTTCTTTTTAAAATAAAAAAAAAAAACTCATCATAACATATACACATTTTTATGTGGAAGACATGAGTGAATTAGGAGACTGCAGCAAAGATCTTAAGAAAACACCAGGAATCAGTTTCCTAAATGGAAATTTCAAAAAGTAGAATTAAGAGTGGAATATATACATGACAGAGAGGTAGGCTTTACAACAAAGATTAGTTATATTGTGTTAGAATGGTGAAACTAAGAAGGTAGTGAGTGGCAGATTAAGACCTCCTCAGTATACTTTCCAGAAAGGCTCCAGCAGGAATGGAATGTTTTCACTTTAGCTCATCCTCCATTTTACTCTTCGCTTTCTAATCTGCATATGGACAAGGCTTCCTGTGGTTGGAAGTATCTTTATCAACTTACCTTCAATATGGCTAGTTGTGAATTATTCCAGCACATATCAGCAACAGAAGGATGTGTCAGAATTTTTTTCACACAGCAGATACTGAGGAGCCATGATCAGCAGGAAGTCACTGATAACCATTTTGAAAACTGCCACTGACTTTGATAATAATTCTATCATAGTAATAGCTACAAATTCCCTACAAATGTGCAGTTAACATGGTTGGGGGGATTTGGGCAATTCAAATTGGGCTTTTTCCCTAAGTAAGATACAGGGTCTACCAATTGTAGCAGAAATCCATATTCCTCCCCTAAATCCATATTATTTTTCTTCTACGGTAATAGATGCAATCTACTTTTTAAGTGATAGATGTAGTGTATGTTTTTCAGTCTCCTTTGTAGCAAGGCAAAATCAGATGACTAGAGTCTAAAAAGAGAATAGCTATACAAAATGTATACAGATTCTGATAGGTATCTTTATAAAAGTTATGTTTATGTCTCTTGAGTTTATTTCTCTTTCTTTCTTGCTGGTTAAAAGACAGATGTGATGGGTGGAACTGAAGCAGTTATTTTGGACCATGAGGTCCTTTGATAGAGTAATAAGAAAAAAAGAGCCTATGCATTTGATATTATTGAGAACCATTCCAGCCCTAGACTGACTACATGAAGTTTTATGTGAAAAATAAACTTCTGATTTATGTATACCACTCTCTTTTTTTAAACCTTGAAGTCTATTCTAATAAAAAATTCTAACAATTTATGTGTGTTTTTATTAATATTCAGAATTCAAATTTTCATGGGACCTCTGCACTCAATAATGCCTCTAGAAGTAACCTACAGAATAAAGTATTGGTGGGGATAGAATACTTTTATATCAATTTAGAAAGTATACGGTTGCCATAAAAAAGGTTCATGTATTATCTAACAAGCATTTCTGCCAGAAAGTAATGTCTCTGTTAAATAATTACTTAAATTTATAGTTACTATATATTTAAGAAAACATACACAGACTTCAATCAGCTCTCAAAGGTATTCAAAATAACTCTGGGTGGAAAAACAAAAAACAAAAGAGCAATAAACTCCTTAACAGTAGCCAAAATATGTTTCATTTACTAAGGAAATTCCATGGTTAAGGAAACAAATATTTTCCAAGTAACAAATTATATACCTAAGCTTAGTATTTCAGAGTTTGGGAGACTCTCCTTTTAAAGCTTGGTCCAGGTAAGATTTATTTTTATTTATTTATTTTTTAGTTTTTTATTTTTTATAAACATATAGTTTTATCCCCAGGGGTACAGGTCTGTGAATCACCAGGTTTACACACTTCACAGCACTCACCAAAGAACATACCCTCCCCAATGTCCATAATCCCACCCCCTTCTCCCAAACCCCCTTCCCCCAGCAACCCTCAGTTTGTTTTGTGAGATTAAGAGTCACTTATGGTTTGTCTCCCTCCCAATCCCATCTTGTTTCATTTATTCTTCTCCTACCCACTTAAGCCCCCATGTTGCATCACCACTTCCTCATATCAGGGAGATCATATGATAGTTGTCTTTCGCTGCTTGACTTATTTCACTAAGCATGATACGCTCTAGTTCCATCCATGTTGTCGCAAATGGCAAGATTTCATTTCTTTTGACGGCTGCATAGTATTCCATTGTGTATATATACCACATCTTCTTGATCCATTCATCTGCTGATGGACATCTAGGTTCTTTCCATAGTTTGGCTATTGTGGACATTGCTGCTATAAACATTCGGGTGCATGTGCCCCTTTGGATCACTACGTTTGTATCTTTAGGGTAAATACCCAATAGTGCAATTGCTGGGTCATAGGGCAGTTCTATTTTCAACATTTTGAGGAACCTCCATGCTGTTTTCCAGAGTGGTTGCACCAGCTTGCATTCCCACCAACAGTGTAGGAGGGTTCCCCTTTCTCCGCATCCTCACCAGCATCTGTCATTTCCTGACTTGTTGATCTTAGCCATTCTGACTGGTGTGAGGTGATACCTCATTGTGGTTTTGATTTGTATTTCCCTGATGCCGAGTGATATGGAGCACTTTTCATGTGTCTGTTGGCCATCTGGATGTCTTCTTTGCAGAAATGTTTGTTCATGTCCTCTGCCCATTTCTTGATTGGACTATTTGTTCTTTGGGTGTTGAGTTTGCTAAGTTCTTTATAGATTTTGGACACTAGTCCTTTATCTGATATGTCGTTTGCAAATATCTTCTCCCATTCTGTCAGTTGTCTTTTGATTTTGTTAACTGTTTCCTTTGCTGTGCTAAAGCTTTTGATCTTGATGAAATCCCAATAGTTCATTTTTGCTCTTGCTTCCCTTGCCTTTGGTGTTGTTCCTAGGAAGATGTTGCTGTGGCTGAGGTCGAAGAGGTTGCTGCCTGTGTTGTCCTCAAGGATTTTGATGGATTCCTTTCTCACATTGAGGTCCTTCATCCATATTGAGTCTATTTTTGTGTTTGGTGTAAGGAAATGGTTCAATTTCATTTTTCTGCATGTGGCTGTCCAATTTTCCCAGCACCATTTATTGAAGAGGCTGTCTTTTTTCTATTGGACATTCTTTTCTGCTTTGTCGAAGATTAGTTGGCTGTATAGTTGAGGGTCTATTTCTGGGCTCTCTATTCTTCTCCATTGATCTATGTGTCTGTTTTTGTGCCAGTACCATGCTGTCTTGATGATGACAGCTTTGTAATAGAGCTTAAAGTCCGGAATTGTGATGCCACCAACTTTGGCTTTCTTTTTTAATATTCCTTTAGCTATTCGAGGTCTTTTCTGGTTCCATATAAATTTTAGGATTATTTGCTCCATTTCTTTGAAAAAGATGGATGGTACTTTGATAGGAATTGCATTAAATGTGTAGATTGCTTTAGGTAGCAGAGACATTTTCACAATATTTATTCTTCTAATCCAGGAGCATGGAACATTTTCCATTTCTTTGTGTCTTCCTCAATTTCTTTCATGAGTACTTTATAGTTTTCTGAGTATAGATTCTTTGCCTCTTTGGTTAGGTTTATTCCTAGGTATCTTATGGTTTGGGGTGCAATTGTAAATGGGATTGACTCCTTAATTTCTCTTTATTCTGTCTTGCTGTTGGTGTAGAGAAATGCAACTGATTTCTGTGCATTGATTTTATATCCTGACACTTTACTGAATTCCTGTATAAGTTTTAGCAGTTTTGGAGTGGAGTCTTTTGGGTTTTCCACATATAGTATCATATCATCTGCGAAGAGTGATAATTTGACTTCTTCTTTGCCGATTTGGATGCCTTTAATTTCCTTTTGTTGTCTGATTGCTGAGGCTAGGACCTCTAGTACTATGTTGAATAGCAGTGGCGATAATGGACATCCCTCCCGTGTTCCTGACCTTAGCGGAAAAGCTTTCAGTTTTTCTCCATTGAGAATGATATTTGCGGTGGGTTTTTCATAGATGGCTTTGATGATATTGAGGTATGTGCCCTCTATCCCTACACTTTGAAGAGTTTTGATCAGAAAGGAATGCTGTACTTTGTCAAATGCTTTTTCAGCATCTATGGAGAGTATCATATGGTTCTTGTTCTTTCTTTAATTGATGTGTTGTATCACATTGACTGATTTGCGGATGTTGAACCAACCTTGCAGCCCTGGAATAAATCCCACTTGGTCGTGATGAATAATCCTTTTAATGTACAATTGAATCCTATTGGCTAGTATTTTGTTGAGTATTTTCGCATCTGTGTTCATCAAGGATATTGGTCTATAGCTCTCTTTTTTGATGGGATCCTTGTCTGGTTTTGGGATCAAGGTGATGCTGGCCTCATAAAATGAGTTTGGAAGTTTTCCTTCCATTTCTATTTTTTGGAACAGTTTCAGGAGAATAGGAATTAGTTCTTCTTTAAATGTTTGGTAGAATTCCCCCGGGAAGCTGTCTGGCCCTGGGCTTTTGTTTGTTTGGAGATTTTTAATGACTGTTTCAATCTCCTTACTGGTTATGGGTCTGTTCAGGCTTTCCATTTCTTCCTGGTTCAGTTGTGGTAGTTTATATGTTTCTAGGAATGCATCCTTTCTTCCAGATTGTCAAATTTATTTGCGTAGAGTTGCTCATAGTATGTTCTTATAATAGTTTGTATTTCTTTGGTGTTAGTTGTGATCTCTCCTCTTTCATTCATGATTTTATTTATTTGGATCTTCTGGTCCAGGTAAGATTTAAATGACAAAATGTTTAAAAACTTAAAATATTAACCTGGTTTTCTAATTGTTCTGGAACATGAAAATTCAAGCTGGCAAGTAGGGAGTCAATGACCATGTGAACAAAATAGACAGCCAGTGGACTTTTATGGTTTAACTTTTTTTCCTGAATAGAATAAAGATTTTCATATTTCTTAGTAATATATAATAAGTAAAAATATTTATTCTCTGACTAAAAGGATGGCACATCAACGTGATATTGTTGTCTAGGTTCACTGCACAATCAGATTTAGTCAGAATGAAACCTTAACCATAAATAGGGACACAATTTCCATTAACTTCAGTGAAGGATTTTTTTTTTTTTTTTTTTTTTATGAAAGGACTTATTTCCATGACTCACCCTCATCTTCAGCCATGTTCATTAATTTTATCTGGCAATACAAAGCCTTTTTTTTTTTTTTTCATATTTCATTCTTTCACACGTACAGCTATTTATCAATTAATAGAGAAAAGCCTAGTTATAAACCACATCCTGGAAGGAATAAATTAGGTGAATTTAAATGGCACAGGATGTTGTTATGGATTTAACAATATTGCTAACATTCTGGGGTTTCACAATTATGGGTATGTGATTTTTTTCCAGATCCTGTCTTTCTTGTTTGTTTGAAATCCTGGCATAATGTCAACATTGTTATGTTCGTGAAAGAAAGAAAAGTCTATTTACAAACCTTTCCAGGGGAGAAATGTACCCCTTAAAGATGCATCATAGAGCACAAAAGCATCTATGCCGCTAATGAAACCTACTTGATTCTCACAGTCATCACTTCAAAGTGTATAAAATCTATTTAGCCTGATTCCTGGTATACATACATTCTCATGCTTAAAAATACTTTTAAATAATGCTTCTACTTCATTTTGATGAACAGGCCCTCTCTGTGAAAAAGTGAGTTTAATATGCTTGAATTCAACATGAGGGAAGGCAGGGTGAGAAGGGAGTTTCTTAGAAATAGTGTATAGTAAGTAGCAAAGAAACCATCATGACCAATGAGGAAAAGCTAACCCTTTAAAAGGCAGAGAGCCAATTTTAATTTTTTTTAATTTTTTTTAAGGATTGTACTTGATTTATCTGAGATGGAAAGACTGAGAGTGAAAGCAAAAGAGTGAGAGAGAGAGCACAAGCAGAGGGAGTCGCAGAGGGAGAGGGAGAGGGAGAAGCAGACTCCCCACCGAGGAGGGAGCTCAGCACAGACCGGGCCTCGATCCTGGGACCCTGGGACCATGACCTGAGCTGAAGGCAGAGGCCCAACTAAATGAGCCACCCAGGCACCCCAGCAAAGAGCCAATTTTAGATATTTGCGGAAAATAAAAAGTAGGGGTATAGAGGTGTAGCTGCAGTTGCTAAGTACACAAGAACAATTCCTATTCATTTAAAGGTACTCATTTCTTAGTTTGAACTTAGGCTCTAATTTATACCTCGTTTCTTTTGTTCCTGCTTCCGAAATTAAAGACAAAATTGTGGCCAACACAAGCATTTGCTTTAGGGCAACCTTGAATTGAGATAATCACTGTTTGCTTTATTATTGTGTAATCCTGAACTGCTGTTAATTTAGGATAAATAAGAAGAGTGGCTCATTCTACACTTAAAATGCTTTTCACATTTAGAACTGTTTTTCTAAACCCTCAAGGTTTATTGTGTGCTTGATTTTGAAGGAAAGGGTCCATTAACTTGCTAAGACTCTTCAGAGAAACTTATTGCTGACCTTGATAATAGTCTCTGCAGCTGGCAATACAAAGAGATGATGAAGATGAGGACAGCTGTTTTGCCAGCATGCTAGGTTCATGGTAGATATTGTTTAAATATTATGTAAAATTACCAAAAATAAGCTTCCTGGGCCATACATTTAAATGAAAGTCTTTTCTAAAATTTGAAGCATAATTTCTGAATAACTTATTTAATTACAGAACAGCCACTTTTTCCTCTCACTCTTTAATTCCACAAACAGGGCTTATAAATTTGAATTTCACTTATGCATGTATTATACAGTACATATATGACAAGAATTAATTTGAATTCCAGGAAGCAAGAGATAATAGATTAATCTCTAAGGAGAAAATATTAGAAAAAAATTATTTTCATTTTGAAGATCTCGGACCTAATGGAAGAGTCCATCTTTTTTTTTTTTACTCTAAAGGTATATCTATTGTCCAGTGGAGGATGGGGAAAATAGTGTGTAGATTTCTTCAATCGTTACAGATTAGTCTACTTTTTAAAAATTGTGTTAACACATAACATGACATTTACTCTCTTAAAATTTTTAAGTGTGCAGTTCTATGGTTAACTGTAGGCATGATATGGTATCACAGATTTCTAGAACTTGACTCATGTTGTGTAACTGAAACTTTATAATCATTGAAAAGCAACCCTCTATGTTCCCCTACCCCAGCTCCTGGAAACACCATTCTATTTTCTGCTTCTATAAGTTTGACTCTTTTAGACACCTCATATACATGGAATCCTGAAGTTTCTGTCCTTCCATGACTGGCTTATTTAATTTAAAATAATGTCTTCTGGGTTCATCTATATTGTCAAAAATTATAGACTTTCCTTCTTTTCTAAGGTTGAATAATATTCCATCATATGTTTACATCAAATTTTCTTTGTTTTTTTTTCTTTATTTGGCATTATAATTTTTTTCCCGATATTGAGAATATATACCACATTGAGATATTGAGATATATACCACATTTTCTTTATTCATTAATCTGTCAATGGATATTGATGTGTTTTCAAATCTTGGCTATTGTGAGTAAAACTGCAATGAGTATGGTATTGCAGATATCTCATCAAGATAGTGATTTTAATATTTTTTGGGTAAAATTCAGAAGAGAGATTGATGGATCATATGAGAGTTCTATCTTTGATTTTTTGAGAAACTTACATGTTGTTTTCCTAATTTGCATCCTAACCAACACTGTTAAACCATTCTAGTTTCTCCACATCCTCATTAACACTTCTCTCTGTCTCTCTCTTATTCTAAAAGATGTGAGGTAATATCTTATGGTGGTTTTGATTTGCTATTTTCTGATGATTAGTGACATTGAGCATCTTTTTCTGTACCTATTGACCATTTGTATGTCTTCCTTTTAGAAATGTCTATTTAGATCCTTCATCCATTTAAAAAATTGGGTTAGTAATTTTTCTTTGAAAGTTTAGTAGTTATTGTTTAGAAATTCCTTACATATGTTGGATATTACTCTTTTATCAGATATATGGTTTGCAAACATGTCTTTAGATTGCTTTTTCACTCTGTTGTTTCCTTTGCTGTGAGTTTTTGGTCACCATACAAAGTTATTACAATATTTTTTACTATATTTTCCATGCTGTACCTTGCATTCCCATTAGATTATATTTAAACTTTGTTTTCACCATCATTGTGTTGCATTGGATAGAGTACACTGTTTCCAGAAACAGAATGTGGATTATCATACCCAAGTACCTAGTGGAGAATCTGCATAAGCTCTACCACATAGTATGGAGTATTTAATTATTAGAAGGTTTAAAGTACTCTATTTGTATGAAATATATGATTGCTATTACATCCCTTTTAAGTTAATACATGGCATAATGTATCAATGCCATTATTCTTATTTTAAAGGCAGGCCAAAAAAATTTATACTCAAAAATACTCTTCAGCTCTTGTCCTTCTAGTATTAGAAGGACCACCTAACATATTCATCCTCCCATTCATTGAAGAAATATAAAAAGCATTATGTGCAAATATGAAAATATAGGTGGTTTCAGGTCTTTCTATAACAACTATTGCATATTGATGTAGTAAACAAAACAAATAGAAAAGAAGTCTGATTCTATTTGAGGATGAATATATTATTTGCCTAAATTAAATCTTAAATCATGCACTATATAGATGTAAGATCCTAAGTCTAGATAGATATTTTTTGAAGATATTGCAGTTGTCAATCCAATGTATCAATATTTAATAGAAGAAACAAATATTATAGTGTTAGTTCCTTTGCTTTCCTTATTTGACAAAATCAATCTGGAAAAGATATTTTAATAGAGATCCTTCTTCATTTGCAAGACTAACAGAGGTGTTAATTCGCAATGGAAGAGTTGACTGGAATTTAATGATTTATAGGAGAAATGCATATCACTCAGTTTGCTTTTGGGTATACAGAAAGATATAAAGAAGGTTTGACTATACCTTGAAATATCCTGAATTTGAGTTGCTTTCTTTTCTGGTTTGATTCAAGGGAAATTATTTAAATGAAAATGGAAAAGGGGAGTCTGGGAGGCTCAGTAGGTTAAGCATCTGCCTTCAGCTCAGGTCATGATCCCAAGGTCCCGGGATTAAGCCCCACATAGGGGAGCCTGCTTCTTCTTCTCCCTCTGCCTGCCCCTCCCCCTGCTTATTGTCTCTCACTAAAATCTGAAAGAAAGAAAGAAAGAAAGAAAGAAAGAAGAAAATGGAAGAATGGGTCTGGGAAAAAGCTCATGGAAGAAAAGCTTTTATTACCCATTAAAGCTTTTTAAAAGTTGCCAATTTTTTTTTCTGTTTTATTGATGTCACATATTTGTTTCACAATAAATTATGAACCTTAGTACTATCAACCAAGTCAATTCTATTATCCTGTTTGGCAGTAACCCAAAGAAGGCAGACATAAATTTTTGTTTTCCATTAAAACTTTGGGAATCTTTAAAGCTTCTTTAAGGATTACAGGAAAGGTCTGCTTCTATACTTAAAATATATTTATTTCAGTGACATCCAAAGAAATGGTTTTTCCACTTCATACTGTAACTCTTTTAGAGATAAAAGCAAAGAAAGTTGCAAGATATGCAGCTGGAATCAAAGTGGTCATCTGGGAATATCAATACCATTCATACTGTCCAAATGCAATAGCCCAGATAGATGTACTTACTTGTACCATCACACCACTTGAGAGAGACATTCATGTGGGGATTTAACTTGGAGTTTCAGAGGCAGCTGGATCCAAGTTTCCCTAAGACCTGCCTACCAGGCAAGCATTGCAGAACTGCAGCTCTAAATTTCAAATCTAAATTTATACTCTGATCTCTCCTTTGACTCTGTGTTTATTTTTTTCTGCTTATTTTCTACTAAAAAAGCTTTTCCCCCACCTAGAATCTTAAAAATTTCCCAACTCCACCATAAATCTTACATATTTTTTAAGGTAGGTTTATTTGCTTCAGTCACCTAAGTCATCCCCAGGAAGTACCAGAGAGTAATGGGAACCATAATTGTGTGACATTTACACTATTTTAAAGAATGAATTCTACCTTAGTTCTAATCTTGGAGCTCACTGAGAATTTAAAAGATTTATAGTTGCTTCCTTAGTTGAAAGAGAAAGAAGGAGTGAAAATAATCTCATTGCAGCAAACTTTTCCCCTTCAGTAAATATTCTAGGTTTCTCCTAGAGATTTGTAGCTTATATTTTGACATTTTGGGTCACTGATATTGATGGTCAAAATTCACAATATTACATGGCAAGGGGAGATAAAAAGAGAAAAAATGCTCATCAATATAAAATGGTAGCAAATGGATAATCTCAGTATCTAAATGAATTTACCTTTCTTAATTGAAGAAGTGTATTATCATATATACATACATATATGTATATAAAGCTGAGCTATTTTGTTTGTCAAAAATTATCAGTCAAAGTCATTACTGTGTCAAATCACAATTACATGTTTATTTTTAAATTTAATTCATCGTGTAAAGAATAAAGGCAAGGGAGTAGTAAACATTTTACTTGTTTCTTTCCTTCTTATAGAAATGTCATATCTATAAGCCTACAGAAATAAAAATCAAATATCAATATTTTATGAAATACCTGAAATATTTTCTGAAAAGTTGATTATGAGAATGAGCTCTTATTTTGTTCATGAGATTTAATTTTTATTGCCCTGAATGTTCTCTGGTTGTCTCAGAATTCTTAATAGAATGATACAAACATGGTTTTGAAAACTGTAGGACATATGTAAATCAAGTCTTTTTTTTTCTTTTTGCCTGTGTATATTTAAAAATCTTGATAGCTGATACAATGATTTTATAATTCGTAATGAATAACAGATAATCTTGATTATATTTCCCTTTGCTTCATATTATGAGATTTTTGAGGTCTCTGCTAAAATATAATATGAAGTATAAATCTAATCAAATATACCTTTCTCTCTTTTAAAAAAATACTGTATATAGTATGTTACAAATTAACTATATTTAAAACATGTTTTAGATTATCACATATCACAAATTTTACACTGCTTAAGTGTATCAATTTTACACCTGGGGTAGATGAGTGGTATATGTGGTAAAAATGAAAATGAATTTAGGAAAATATCTTAGTTGTATGAAAGAAATATTATTATTTTAACTATAAGAAAAAAGTGACCTCAATAAAATTAAAATTTATTTAACACTTTAGTAACTAGAGAAAAAAAATATATATATATGCTTACACCCTCTTACCTTTTATCTGAAGGTATGAATAGTAATGTAAATGCAAGAGATACAGAAGGATAGAAAATTATAGATAAAGACAGTCTTGTCAGAAAATTCATCTTTTTCCCTAAAAAAATATAGTGACAGTTTTCCTCCTACTTCCCTGACATAAAAAAACTTATAGATGATGAATAATAGTATAAAACCATAGGTAGTTGTGAAAGTAGGCATAATATATTCTAAGAATTCTAACTATATTATTGTATCCTATGCCTTTTATTATTCCATTCGCATGTTATGCTTCTCTTGATTTGTGAATGTCAATAACGTGCCCATTTCTAATTCTGAAACTGCACTATGATAATTGCTTTACAGTATTTTGAAGGACACATACCACAATATACACTGTGCTTTTCTCCTATAATCATGAACTGTAAAAAATTTACAGTATTACTCTTAGGCCATAGTTTTTTAAAATCTATGTCAAAACTAAAGTTATTTTCACCTTTTTAAAAAGCTGTAATATGGACCCTCAACTCTATGGTCAATTAATCTTCGACAAAACAGGAAAAATATACAGTGGAAAAAAGACAGTCTCTTCAATAAATGGTGCTGGGAAAACTGGGCAGCTCTATGTAGAAGAATGAAACTCGACCATTCTCTTACACCGCACACAAAGATAAACTCAAAATGGATAAAAGACCTCAACGTGAGACAGGAATCCATCAGAATCCTAGAGGAGAACATAGGCAGTAATCTCTTCGATATCAGCCACAGCAACTTCTTTCAAGATATGTCTCCAAAGGCAAAGGAAACAAAAGCGAAAATAAACTTTTGGGACTTCATCAAAATCAAAAGCTTCTGTACAGCAAAGGAAACAGTCAAAAAAACAAAGAGGCAACCCATGGAATGGGAGAAAATATTTGCAAATGACAGTACAGACAAAAGGTTGATATCCAGGATCTATAATGAACTCCTCAAACTCAACACACATGAAACAGGCAAACATATCAAAAAATGGGCAGAAAATATGATCAGACACTTCTCCAATCAATACATACAAATGGCTATCAGACACATGAAAAAATGTTCATCATCAGTAGCCCTCAGGGAGATTCAAATTAAAACCACATTGAGATATCACCTTACACCAGTTAGAATGGCCAAAATTAACAAAACAGGAAACAACATGTGTTGGAGAGGATGTGGAGAAAGGGGAACCCTCTTACACTGTTGGTGGGAATGCAAGTTGGTGCAGCCTCTTTGGAGAACAGTGTGGAGATTCCTCAAGAAATTAAAAATAGACCTTCCCTATGACCCTGCAATTGCACTCCTGGGTATTTACCCCAAGGATACAGATGTCGTGAAAAGAAGGGCCATCTGTACCCCAATGTTTATAGCAGCAATGGCCACGGTTGCCAAACTATGGAAAGAACCAAGATGCCCTTCAACGGATGAATGGATAAGGAAGATTTGGTCCATATACACTATGGAGTATTATGCCTCCATCAGAAAGGATGAATATCCAACTTTTGTAGCAACATGGATGGGACTGGAAGAGATTATGCTGAGTGAAATAAGTCAAGCAGAGAGAGTCAATTATCATATGGTTTCACTTATTTGTGTAGCATAACAAATATCATGGAGGACAAGGGGTGTTAGAGAGGAGAAGGAAGTTGGGGTAAATTGGAAGGGGAGGTGAATCACGAGAGACTATGGACTCTGAATAACAATCTGAGGGGTTTGAAGTTGCGGGGGTTGGGAGGTTGGGATACCAGGTGGTAGGTATTATAGAGGGCATGGATTGCATGGAGCACTGGGTGTGGTGAAAAAATAATGAATACTGTTTTTCTGAAAATAAATAAATTGAAAAAAATTTTTTAAAAAATTAATACATTTCTCCTTTATAAACATCTTTTTCTCACTTTTCTTCTTTTTTTTTTTTCATTTTTCACCCAGAGAATAGTTTTACATGTTTCTTTTACCTTTCTTAGTAGATTAATCTTTATACCAGAAAAACATCTTTAACTTTTCATTTGCTAAGATTCTTCTAAATTTGTAGATAATTTCAAACCAGTGACAAAATATTAGATTTAGAGGCATAACTTAAGATGACCTGGACTCCAACTTTTTTCCCTACAAATCACAAAATTAATACAAAGAAAGGGTACATGATTAGCTGTGTATCATAGGAAATAGAAGATACCAGTCATGAATACTTGAAGAAAATCTCATTGAAAAAAAAAACAAATGACATCTTTTGAGGATAATTATATTTGGTAGTATTTTAGATTAAATATTCTTATATATCTTCCCTACCTTCTATCTCAGCATGATGTAGTCCTTGGTCAAATACAAAAATATATGCATATATTGCTGACTCCCAAGAAATCTCTAGGAGACTGAGGTTTTCAGAACACAGTGAATTATTCACAGTGGGCTGAATACTAAATACTAAATGCTAAATACATCTGGTAATGCAGCTCTAAACCAAACGTTCTAAGGAAGTGTAAGGGAGTCATATCTGTAATATTACATTTATAGATGTAAAATTGACAATAAATTAAAAAGAAACAGGTGAAATTAATCTGTTATTGTATTTTATGAAATCTCATATAACTAAAATATTATTCAACTTATATGAGAACTTATTATATCTTTTGTATTTATTCTGCTCTTATTCATCATTTTATCTTTTTGTTTTTCTGTGTTGTGTCTTGATTATTATTATTATTATTATTATTTGATAGAACTTCTGGCTTTCTAATTCTTCCATCGGCAGAAGTTAATACTCATCAGCTGTTTGACTCATCCTTTAAAATTTTATCTTTTATTTAGTTTTTTTAAAGATTTTTATTTAATATTTTACAGAGAGAGAGAGAGAGAGAGAGAGATAGCGTGCGCGCACAAGCAGTGGGAAGAGCAAGAGGAGAGGGAAAAGTAGGCAGCCTGATGCAGGGCTTGATCCCAGGACCCTGAAATCATAAACTGAGCCAAAGGCAGATGCTTAAATGACTGAGTCACCTGGGCACCTCCTCCAAATTTTTTTTCTTTATTTTTTTTTAAGTAGGGTCGATGCCCAATATGGAGCCCAAAATGGGGCTGATGTCACAACCCTGAGATCAAGATCTAAACTGATATCAAGAGTTGGATGCTCAACTAACTGAGCCACCCTGATGCCCCTATTTTTTAATATAGTTTTAATTAAATTTCTATTTTCAGAATTTCCTTTGATTTCTTTTCATATCTGTTTTGTTTCCATGTCTTTGAAGATATTTTCAAACTTGTACTATTTTAAAAATTATTAAGATGTGTGTATGCGTGTGTGTGTGTGTGTATGTGTGTATCTTATAACTCTTGCCTGATGTCTTTATGGGTGTCTTTCAGCTGTAGATATTTTTCATTTGCATTGCTCATGACATTTTGTTTTCCTATTGTTTATTTTTTTATTTGATTTCCTTCTTAATATTCCTATCAAATTATCTGAGATGGTAAAAAAAAAAAAAAATGACTTCCTATACGACTACTTCCTATGATTACTTGTTTTTCCATGTGAAGTGCCACTACCAGTCTAGTATTTTTATGAAAAAAAAAATACTTAACCAACTGAGCCACCCAGGCACCTCTAGTATTTTTAATTCAAAGTGTGAGATTTGGTCTCCAGATCCACAGAGTGACTACTTTATGAAAACTTTTGAAGAAGTATTTCCTTTCTGATTACTGCTTTGCTTAGTACTAAAGGATTTTATTTTCTTTTTACCTCTTGTGTGACACTGTTGGAGAGGAGGGTAGATTTTCCTCTTACTCATGTTAGTGGTATGACCCTACAGTGACTCAGCTTAATGTGAGCATTGCTATTGTAATCATTCCTCCCTTGGCCTGGCTTGTGGTTTTAATTACTGTCTTTCTTGCTTCTGAATATCAAATATCAAAATCAGAACTTAAGATTGTGGAGGTTTTTTTGTTTATTTCAATTGACAACTATACTACATAAAGGGGTTCAAGAAGTCCTTTTCTTTCTGATTTTTAGCTTTCTCTTAATTTGAAGCCTGGTAACTCCTCACTATCTTGGTAATTATTTATTTCTCTTAAATAACAAAAATTTTTTTTGTCAAGTATTTTGAATTGGTTTGGTAGGAATAATGCTCAGAATAGCTTGTCATACTGCAAAAAAATGGAATTTAAATAGAAACTCTTATATCTTGGGGCTCCTGGGGGGCTCATTCATTAAGCATCTGTCTTTGGCTCAGGTCATGATCCCAGGGTCCTGGGATTGAACTCTGAATTGGGCTTCCCGCTCAGTGGGAAGACTGCTTCTCCCTCTCCCACTCCCCTTGCTTGTGTTCCCTCTCTCACTGTGTTTTTCTCTACCAAATAATAAAATAAAATAAAATAGAAAAAGAAACTCCTATATCTTTGAGTATGAGTAAAATATATTCAGATGCTCTGAAAGATAGTTGAGCTGTATTTTATAATTTCAAGCATGGTTATAACCTGAGACCAAACAATTTTGTGTGGAAATACGCAGGATAATTTACACATATAATATGTTGTACAGTAATATACAACATAATCTACTGTTATATTTATAGTTGCACTGTTTGTTAGAACAAAAATGTTGAGATAATCCAGTCTTTGACTCTGTAGTACACATATTGCAGGGATCATGTATAGAGAGGTAAATCAACACATATTTCTTGTAATATTCACAGAATGGTATATTACACATCACTGAAAATGAATGGACTATTTATGCATTAAGCAAAATGGATAAATTCCAGAAATATAATGGTTTTGATTGAAGCAAATCTGAAAAGTTTGAGTGAGGGGCCACTTTTATAAAACTCATTAAAAGTAGAATGCTGATATTAATAAAATTCAAAATATTGGTTACTCTTGAAAATAAAAGACATAAACATGGGAGAAACACATGGGTAGCTTCAAATATTGGTAATGAATATTCTAAATTTGAGTTTATGTAGTGGTTGCAAAGTTTTTCAATTTATTTTCATATTTTATAACTAGCACATGTATTTATAACTTATTATATATGACTTTAACACGAACAGACATGATTTTGTAAATATCCATAATTGCATGATTCGTACTAAAAACTATTTGAAATTGTAGAGTATTATTGCCTCTCCAAGGCATCAAATAATTGAGCATTTAATGTAGTGATTTTATAATCAGGACTTCAAAAAACTCTAATAGAATCTTATTCCTCTTAACCTAAAGATATGACTGTGCTATCACACTGTTTTGGACTGGAGTTCTAATCTATTCTCTAATCAGTTTGGTTGTTACCCATTTCCCTATTCAGATATCTACATTTATAAAATATATTCTACATTAGTCTGGGAACTTTAATCTGATTATTTCAAGTATGGTCACACAGAGAAAGGAGAAAAGAGATATGATAACCATCTTTTTAAACTATGGCTTATCATATCAATTTATTCCATGTATTTCAAGCAAATCACTTTTGTGGGATATATTATCTATGTCAGTTAACTAGAATGAACATGTTAATAAAATGGTCTTTTGGATTCTACTTACATTATTGCTACATAAATGTGGTTGTTGAAATTTATAGAGCTTAACTTTGTTAATATAAGCTGGTGGTTTGCCTACCATAATAGGCAATATATTAGAATATCTCCATGCAAGTAAATGCAAAACATCTTGAAGATTTTGTCCACCATGAGGGCACAACAGCAGTTCAGATCATAATTGTGCTGCTATTCACCCTAATTCACTTCAATCAGAGAATTAAGGAGGCAGGCAGAGTCAGAGTTTTTTTCCCTTGACTTTTACAAAGAATTTATTTTAAATAGAAACAGAAGAGTAGAATCCACCTCAAAAAAATATGTGTTTTGTTATATCATTTCACTTCCATTGTATGCTTTCTTACCCTTTGAAAAGAATCACTGCATTATAATATTATTTTCTAAAGGAAAGAGTTCGATTTTAGGGAACCTGGGTGGCTCAGTTGGTTAAGCAATGCTTTCAACTCAGGCCAAGATCCTGAAGGCCCAGGACCGAGTCCCTCATTATGCTCCTTGCTTGGTGGGGAGTCTGCTTTTCACTCTGACCCTCCCCCCTCTCATGCTTTCTCTCTTCAACTCATTCTCTCTCAGATAAAAAAATACAATCTTTTTTTGTTTTTTTTTTAAAAGGAGGTGTTTTTATGTGGGTTTTTTTTTTTGTTGTTGTTTTGTTTTGCTTTTAGAACTTGCCTCAAGATGAGGGATAGAAAAGGCACAAAGTGTTCAGATTTTCAAACATAAAGTAGTTTTAAAATTGCATTTGTCTCTCTGATGGAGGTATAATTCTTCATGGGATATATGGATCATATCTTCTTTACCCATTCATCTGTCAAAGGGCATCTTGTTCTTTCCACAGTTTGGCGACTGTGGCTATTGCTGCTATGAACAGTGGGGTACAGATGGCCCTTCTGTTCACTACATCTGTATCTTTGGGGTAAATACCCAGTAGTACAATTGCAGTATCTTAGGGTAGCTCTATTCTTAATTTCTTAAGGAATCTCCACACTGTTTTCCAAAGTGGCTGCACCAACTTGCATTCCCACCAATAGTGTAATTGGGTTCTCCTTTCTCCACGTCCTCTCCAACACAATTGTTTACTGTCTTGTTGATTTTGGCCATTCTAACTGGTGTAAGGTGATACCTCAATGTGGTTTTGATTTGAATCTCCCTAATGGCATGATGATGAACATTTTTTTCATGTGTCTGTTAGCCATTTGTATGTCTTCTTTAGAGAAGTGTCTGTTCATGTCTCCTGCCCATTTTTTGACATAATTATCTGTTTTCTGCATGTTGAGTTTGAGGAGTACTTTATAGATCTCGTATATCAGCCCTTGTCTGTAGTGTCATTTGCGAATATCTTCTCCCATTCTGTAGGTTGCTTCGTTGTTTTGTTGACTGTTTCCTTTGCTGTGCAGAAGCTTTTGATCTTGATGAAGTCCCAAGAGTTAATTTTTCCTTTTGTTTCCTTTGCCTTTGGAGACATGTCTTGAAAGAAGTTGCTGTGGTCGATGTCAAAGAGGTTACTGCCTATGTTCTGTTCTGGGATTTTGATAGATTCCTGCCTCATGTTGAGGTCTTTCATCCATTTTGAGTTTATCTTTGTGTTTGGTGTGAGAGAATGGTTGAATTATATTCTTCTGTACATAGCTGTCTAATTTTCCTAGCACCATTTATTGAATACCCAACTTTTCTATCAACATGTACAGGACTGGAGGAGATTATGCTGAGTGAAATAAGTCAAGCAAAGAGAGTCAATTATCATATGGTTTCACTTACTTGTGGAGCATAAGGGATAACACAGAGGACATTGGGAGAAGGATAGGAAAAGTGAGTTGGGGGAAATCAGAGGGGGAGACAAACCGTGAACACTGAGAAATAAACTGAGGTTTTGGGAGGGGAGAGGGGTGGAGGGTTGAGTGAGCCTAGTGGTAGGTATTAAGGAGGACACATATTGTATGGAGTACTGGGTGTGGTGGATAAACAATGAATCTTGGAACACTGGGGGAAAAAAAAAAGAAATCATTAACTAATAAAAAAAAATTGCATTGTTTCATAGGAAATAATTGGTGACCTCGGTTACCTTTCTCAGTGTATAAATATATCCTCAGTACCACAATAAACCCCCTAAATTTCATAGACTTTTATTTATTCTTTTCCTATCTATATTTCTATATAAGTTGTAACATGTGTTATGTTTGTACAAATCAATTAAATCATATCTGAGATGACTGGAAAGCAAACAAACAAACAAGTAAAAAGGTAATATAGAACATTCTCTTGTCATGATTTCTGTCAAACTAAAACCTCACTCAATACTATGAGAAGTATTGACCATTTTGCAGGCATCCCATTATTTTTGGTAGCCAATTCCCTTTTGGGAGTGAACAAATCTCCTAAAATGGACCCCCTAAATTGAATTGGTGCAGGGTACCTAAATCTCTTGGCTGTCTTTGAAAACAGGTCTCCAAGTGTAGCACAGCAATGTTGCTGTATCACCAATTGAAAAATTCCAATTTACTTTCCTCTTTAGATCTGCACAAAGAATGAGTCCACATCAAATTGTTATGATCAAGAAAGATATTGCTTGTAACAGTCTTTCCTACTTTAAAAATGACTTCGCTGGGGTTGAAAAGTAGTATACACCTCAATAATAAAAGAACTAGGAGGGACTGAAATGACTCAGAATGAATTGTGTAAGACTTCAGTTATAACTGATGAAAGTAAATTAACAAAAGAAAGATAGTAAATAAATATAAAGAATTGTGTATGTGTGTGTGGATTTGGGAAGAGTAATATAAATGTTAGTGCATATGCCTAGCTTTTCAAAAAATTCCATCAGTGAGAATATATTTCTTTTTTGGCAACCTTATTTTAAAAACACATGAAGATGAAGATTCTGTGTGACAAGTAAAAATTCACTATATTCTGTGGAAATCACACAAAATCTGGGATTTGAGCAGGTCTGTTTACTGAAATACTGCAGATTTTTTGATAATCATTTGAATATCTAAATTTGGAAACAACTCTTTCTAATTAAAAAAGTCAAACCTAGTTCATCTAATTAAAAATATTGTTCATTTAGGGACTCGGTCCTTCCTGAACATTTTCTCTATCATAATTAAACAAAAAATTCATGTTTTTTTTTTTTTTTTTCCTTTAGGGTTGACCAAGAAATCTTTAATATTTCCCTCAACTCAACTAAACTTTAGTTCAGCTTCTTCCTGACTATAGTTCCATGGACTCCATTTTCTTAGAGCATTACTTTAGACACTAGCAATTGTAAACATTTTCTCTACTTTTTTGAGATGTTAGTTCTCCTGTAGCTCAAGGATGTCATTTTCAAAAACTTGGGAGACATCCTTTTGAAATCCAATCACTGAGAAAAGTAGTGTCACCTTCTCCCAATTTATGTGGGAAGGCAGCTGCCTAACTTCTCTGGTATGTACAGATTAGCAAACAGAAATGGCCTAATCACATTGGCCAAGCTTCCACCCCAAAGTCCTTCAATATTTTACATTAGCTTGCTCCAGTGTTTAAAAATCCTTTCTTGGGGTGCCTGGGCGGTTTAGTCAGTTAAAATCCAACTTGATTTGGGCTCAGTTCATGATCTCAGGACTTCAGGGTCATGGGGTAGAATACCAAGCCTCTGCTCAGTACGGAGGCTGTCCATCTCTCTGTCTGTCAGTCTGTCTGTCCCCTGCTGCCTGCTTTCTCTCTGTCTTCAAAATAAATAAATCTTTAAAAAAATTCCTTTAAATTCTTTCTTTTGTTTCAGCAGTGCTGAGTTCAATCTGTCCTATTGAAATAATCTTGAATTCCATTGCAATTTTCTTTTTATTTTTTTTAATCTTGAGTTTTACTAAGAATTTAAAAATCTAAACATTTTATAGAGGCCTGGAAGCGTACTCAGAAACACTGCCCTCTGGCATTTCCAACATCCACACGTCCATATACCTCACTGCACTGCACCTCCCCACCAAGACAGGCAACTTGGCAGCACAGTGAATGTCGCTGTGTTTTTACTATTTGTAGAAAACTGGCATTTAGATTTAAGAATTAATAATATTACAAAATTACCAGCAGCAGTCTTAAGCATTTTAACAATGCTTATGAACTCCACTTTGCTGACCCAAACAAAGCTATTATTCCAAGTTCAACAAGCAGGACTTGTCCCAAGGAGGCATAGTATACATCCTGCAGATACTCAGGCCACATTGTTCAGGATCCATTTGTGACTGTGTCTTCTCCCATCTCCTCTTCTCTGTCATCAGTGGGATCTGATCTTCATTCCCTGCCAGGTATTTGCCCGGACTGCAGCAAGCCCTTCAGCCCCTCCACTTCAGCCAGGGTAGATGCATTCCCTATAGCATTCTTGATTGCTTCTATATCTCCTGGAGATGGCCCACCTTTCTTCTTGTCAGTTGGCAAACCAGCACCTGGGTTGAAAGTTTTGCTTCTCCTGGAAATATCCTTTGCAAGTTGTGCACCTCGTTTGCCCTTGAACATTTTCTCTGCTTCCTGACGCTCTTTTAGTTTCACCTTCTGGAAATCCAGTACTCTGACTTGCGGAACTTTATAAATTACATATAGTCTGTAATGCTTCTTATTTGTTACAGGATTTCTTAGAATACTTAGGTAAGTCAGTGATTTGAGAGATGCCAAAGGGTCCAGATCACCCAGTTCCACAAGACTACTGTTGGTGAGAATGAGTTCTGTCAGACAGGCTAGAGCCTGATCAAGTCCCTCACCTATACGGCATATTCTATTGTTGTTTACTAACAATGTTTTCAGTCTTCTTAACAAAGGAAAACCATCCAGTTTCCTGATTTCATTGTCAGAAAAGTCAATAGCATCAAACTGGTCTAAGATAGCACCTAGATTTTCAATGACAGGAATTTTATACCCCCGGAGGTCCAGCTCGCGGTCCCGCACGGCGTTGGTGTACTGAGCCACCAGCTGGATCAACTCTGCGGTCAGTTTCACCGTCCTGCCGCCTCCCGCTGCCGGTACCACGGCCCGCCGGCTCTTGAATAAAACCCTGATTACTACTTTAAATAAGTGTCTGTTGCATTTTTTTTTCTGACAGTTAATAGATATTAAGTGTAAATATTCACATAAGAAAACATGTTTTAAGGAATGAAGATTAAAATATTATATCCCTACATTGTGTATTGCTTCTTACAAACAATATTATTTCTATAACATTTTTAAATGTTGCGAAAAGCTTCCAAAGACATTACTTAACTTAATTTTCACAATACGTCAGTAAGATTGATAATAACAGTATCATTGGGCTAACTTTTAGACATCTGAGACTTGAATTAGTTGTCCTGCCTGAAATTATAGCACAAAAGAGCCCTCTAGAGTTTCACTAGAAGTGAGCATTTCTTGGGTCCCCTACCTATTCCTCATGTATCCACAATCTCCAGGTTCCACATCATAGTTATCGTTAATGCACCATTCACATAATTGTTGAGTTACCCAGATTTCTATCACCACAAGAACATGGTAAAATTGTAATTTCACTGAAGTTCTTTGACTTCAGTTACTCTGTTTTATACCTTACCTTAAAAAGCCACATTATTTTATTTCCATGTAAATTTATGTTATCTATATGTTAATCCATTTTGACAAAGACTAAACTATGAAGTATATTTGCTTCTTATATGGAGTCCAGAGACTGACACAATTTTTTAAACACAACAGGAAATCAATATTGTTGAGTGGATGTATTAATGAAGTCAGACTTTTGAGAAATTATATCTGTATTTCTAGAATGTTCAGGACAAGGTTCGCACACTATTGATAACCAAAAGCCAATAAATATTGGTTCAGGAGAAAAATGATGATTGTTCAGTTCCATGTTACCAAGTTTTGAGTGTAGCATCCATACAGTAAAATATTCCCTAAAAGAATCTACTTCCTTACTTTTATGGTGTTTTTTGTTTTTTTTTTAAAACAGCTTATTTGTTAACCCTATATGCCAATCATTATGAATGAGTTCAGAAGGTATACTCTAAGGTGCTGTAGTCAGAGAGAACAATAGAATTAATTACACAAGAAACACTGTGACATTCACATTTATGAGAAAAGTGAGCACAAGAAGAGTTAATATGTGCAGAGCATCTTTTCATTTAGTTTGTGATACTTTTATGAATATGAAACTAAGAGAAAGGAAGATCACTAATCTAATCCATAGAAGTTCTTGGGTACTAACACAGGTTTCATTGATCCCAGTATCTAACCTCATTCTACTGTCTAGATATTTTCCTCATTTTGCCTTAAACCCAAACCCTTCACACACACACAGTTTAAATCCTCCAACCAGTTACGTCACTGAGGCAGAGAAAAATTATATACAAACAGGACACTCAGAAAATAAAAGCATGTTGTGGATATCTGAAGTATTCAAAATGGGAAAAATGAATATACACTAAATACATGCACATATATGCATACTTTTCCATGTTTATATTAGAGGAAAATCTCTTATTTTCTTTTATACTACATACAACTCTACTATGACAATAGTTCACTTCTGGTCACTGAATGTGTTAGTTTTTCTCACACCAGGCAATTCTGCAACAACAGCTGGGTGTCCTACAATTTGACTCAATTCTGATGTTGTCTACCTACAGATTGCATTGGATCTCATAGATTAAAAAGTCAGTCCCAGGAGACTCCCCTGCCAGCCATTTCGGATGCCAATAGCAAGTCCAGGTTGCCATCTGTGCTTCTGATCAACCAGCTATAAATCAGAAGTTATTCATGACTCCCTTCTAAGGTTCAATTAATTTGCTAGACTGGCTCACATAACTAAAGAAAACATTCATTTAATAGATTACCAGTTTATTATAAAAGGATATAAATCGCTATCAGTCAGATAGAAGAGATGCATAATGCAGAGTATAGGAAGGACTGTGGAGCTTCTGTGCAATAAGAACATATCACTTCTCTTGCATTTGTACATGCTCATCAACCTGGAAGATCTCCAATTCCCATCATTTTAAGTTTCTATGGAGGCTGCATTACATAGGCATGATTGATTAAATCACCAGCCATTGGTGATTGAACTCAATCTCCAGCATCTCTCCTCTCCCTGGAGGGTGGGGCTCAAATCTCCAACTCTCTGGTAAAGATTGGTTTCCCTGGCAACCAACCCTCATCTTGATGTTATCTAGGGGCTTTCCAAAAGTCACTTCCTAAACTTAAACTGAGGTGTGGTTGAAAAGATCTCCTTGTGAATGACAAAAGTCACTCCTGTCACTGAAAACATTCCAAGAGTTTTAGGAGTTTGTTTCCAAAACCCAGCGACAAAAACTTTGGGCCAGGTCTGCATTTCCCAAGGCAGGAACACCATCATCTAAGTCATTTAAGCATTCTCTATTATACCACATACGTACAATACATATGTATATTGTGTGGTATATGTCTATGATTTTTCCTATAATATATATTAGTAATTCTTCAAAAATAGTTATTTTATTCAAAAGATACATATATTATAGACTTCAACTTGAGAAAATCCTATCTAATAAATAAAATAAAACAAAATGAAATTTACATAAGAACATGTAGGACAAAACAAAACAAAACAAACAAAAAACTGATTAACAACCTCTGATACAGTCTGTTCAACTTCCTGATAAAATTTCCACTGAAGAAGAAACTCAAATTATTTTTTTTATGAGAATATTTGAAGGAGGTTGTCAAAGTAATTCTTTTATGCCAAAATTTTGGGAGCATCCTCAGTTTTAAGCTAAGTGCTTAAATACACCAAAAGCCAGTACTAGTGAAAATGTCAAAACAAACTCCCTGACTGTAGGAAGAAAGGAAGAGAGATCTCATTGACTGGCTTTATTTCCCTTTGTCTTCTTGTAATGGTCTAGCTGTTGGTTAAGGTCTGTGGTTTATTATGGTTATCGGAGACAGAATAAAATAGAAGCAGATTGTGAAATATTGTAAAGGGACAATCATAAAAGCAGTAAAATTTTCTAATATCCTACCAGAAAGACTAGATTTTTTCTTGCTGTTCTTGACCACATAACCTTTAGAGAGAGAATGTCTAGTAATGGCAGCATTTTCCTTTAGTAATAAGATAATATATGATATCTATCACTTACAAATACACACACACACACACACACACACACACACGAGGATGTTTTCCTGATGTTTCAAAGAAAGAGAATAGTACAATAAGTGATCTCCTATTAAAAAAACAAAACAAAACAGAAAACAAACAAACATGAAAATGTTTCAGTATAAGACCACACAGCGGCAGAGGGAATCAGGAATTGAAAGTCTTATGGAGAGACTATTATAAGATAAAAGTAAAGTAGGTGAAAATCTAAAGAGCAGCAGAGATGGAAAAAAGACTTGGATGAGACATTGAACTCTTGCAAGGAAACTAGAACAGAAAGAGCAGAATCAAAATCTGCAAGTGAGGTGATTACAAAAATTAATTGTTCAGGAAAATTGAATTAATAATCTGGAGGAGAATGTTTTTAAAAAATCCATTAGTCTACGAAAATGAAAAAGAAATGATCAATGAAAGTGAACATGATTGATGTCAATGACATACACACTGTGGAGGTTTCACTTGCAGAAAACTGGTGTCCTTAAAAAATGGTGCAAATAAATATAAGAAAGAAGGCATAAACTGAGTATAAATCATAACACATGATTTCAATTTGGTAATAAGGATAAAGAGTGTGTGTGCATGCATAAATATATATCTCATGAATATGTACATATTTGTGAGGGGTTGTGTGACACCAAGTAGTTTTCTTTGGTTGGAGGGAGGTATTATTTTCCAAAATAGTTTTTCATTTTCCTATTTGTAACAATAAGCAGGTACTTACTATAAAAACATTAAATAAAATGTTGATGAAATTGAAAAACATGAATTAAATTACCCAGAGTGAGCAAAATTAAGAAAGCATTACCCAGTAAGTACTGTTGTTTTAATAAGATCTATTTTTCTAGATGTGTCCATGTTACTAATTTACTATACCTGTGTTTCTATTATTCTAAACCAGCAAACTATATCATCACAGAAGGGTGCAAATAATTCAGCAAGACCATTTCATTCTATTCATATGACTGACTGTACATTCTTTTGTTAAATCTGCTGATTTTTCCCAGAGGAAACCCTTACACCCTACAAAATCATAAAGTTGAAATGAATAAAGGTAGCAAAGTGCTAAGTAATTCTGAAATTATTCATTTTCTGTTACTGTGGGACAAAATGGAATAGGAAGGGGTGGGACAGAATGTCCAATTTAGGATGATGAAGTTATTAAGAGGTTTCTTGTCTGCCTACATTTCAACAGAACTGTTCTTTCTATATATACTGAATAGGTAAATAGAAAGATAGATGATAGATGGTGGATAGGTAGACTTTTGTACAGAAGTAAGTTTATCTATCAATACACACACATACACACACATATGCTGATATCTACAAAGTAAAATCATTGGTCATTCATGCTTTTAGGTTAGTTACTTTATGAAATAATTACCCAATAGAGATCAAATTAAGTGATACTGAGACTGGAGAATAGGAATGGGAAAACAATAAAAATATGAATGAATGGAAAACATATGGTAGTGTAGTCTGAACTTCTGTATGCTAGTATAGTTCTCAACTTGATACTCAAAGAGCTATCTGTACCTTGGCATTCAGTGTCTATCTATTCTATTGTTGAGAATACATATGATTAAGATGATTTCTATCATCTGGGGTCCTTGAATAACATAGACTTTTTAAGGCATCCACATAATTCACCATACAATGATCTGAACTGATTTTAAAACATCCATCAAAAAGCTTAAATGGCATTTCTGGGCCATGTTATGGACCTTTTTACTTATTGCCTATATGTAAATTTCTTGTTTTGAAAGACAGTAGCATTTTATATGGTTTTTGCCATCTGAATGATAAGTGCAATTGTGTACAATAAAAAGGATTGCTTTGAGGCAGTTGAGATTTAATTAAATTCACTGAGCTTTGTGATTAAAAAAAAAATGCTATTCCTAAAACTAGAATGCACACAACACATTCCAACATTTTGGAACCAATATTAGACTTCTCTCTTACTTCATTACAAGTTATGACAGATGATTTGAAAAGAAAGCAACATGGAAAATGTATCAATTTTGACAATAGTTCAGAATTCATAGTTAGCATCAGTATTGTGGATTATTCAAATAAGTATGTGCTTCAATATTTACAACTAAAATGTATTTAAATTCTCAATTTAATACTACTCTTTTATATACTCTGGTCTTATACTTATCTCTATCAATTAAAAAAGTAAATATTTAAACATATGCCTGCCATTTAAGATATAAAAGAATTTTATATCTTCACTTGATTGTAAACTCTTGAAGTCCTAACACCATACCTTATATTTCTTTCTTTATTTTACTGGATGCTTATCATAGTATAATCACTTGGCATATCCTTGCTGATTAATTGACTGATTAATTATTCATCAAATTTCAACGGCATTTTTCCTCAAAAAGATCAAAGAGTTCTACAGCAAACTGCAAATTTATAGCATTTAGCAGTACAGAGTTGAAAATAGTAAATCCAGGGAGGATGTAGGAAAAAAATAATCAAAGGGATGAGGAAGGACAAATGATAAAATCAATTCAACACATACTTACTGGTTATCTAATTTTATGCATTGGACTACATTTCAAAATCATTTTGCCATGAGAGATGATTTTAGTACACTGGTGGAAAAGTAGAAAAAGTCTTCTCTATTACCCAGTCCTCATAGATTTTGTCTGGATCCGTGTAGGTATGCTTCCTTTCCAGCTTGAAGCCTTGTTTCAGTTTTTCAGATTTCTGTGCAATGGGTCAGAAACTCATGCTGCTGGTGCCAAACAGTTCAGCTAGAGAGAAAATATATGCGGCCAGGGGTTGGGGGGAGCCTAGAAGCAGGGAATCACTTGACTACACAGAAGACCCTGAACCCTCATTATCCCACATTTTAGGCCAGGCATAAATGATTTGTATGCAGCATAGCTAAATTTCCAGTAAAGTCGCTCCACTCTCAAAATGCTATACAAATGTATGTGCTGGGAAAGGAAGGAATGAGGGAGAGGGAGGGCACATCGATTCCACTATGTAGTAATGGAAATTGCCTGCTCAGAGAAGTGTCCCTGCGGCATCCGGTCTGTCCTAGTGACTTATCTCATGCTGCTGAGATAGCTCTCGCCTAAGTACTGGCACAAAGAGTGTGGGTAGAAAAGGAGCCTCCAGAGTCAACCATGAACAAGAATAAGAGAATTCAGAAGCCAATATTAAATTGTCAAACTAAATCTTCTGGAGTAATGGGGCACTACAGGAATCATTACATTACATTTCTGGAAAACTTCGTTCAGATAGTTTTGACAGCGCATGATACCGAGTAGCAGAGCGTTGGAGCCCAACTACCAGCCACTCTGCCCTTGGGTAGAAAGGCATTTATATTACAGTTCGTGCAACACTGATACCACTCTTGCTCGTATTCCTGCGTGCTTTTATGACTGCACATTTTCCAGTGAGGAAAAAGCCTGGGAATATCATTTCCTATGGCAAATGGTTGACTTGTTTGTATTATAAACACGGTTTGGAGATTTTGAGTTGCTTTAAATACTTAAACATTTACTTGTAAGTGTTATTCTGAAACAGGTATGTTGTCTAATATAAAAATATTTTTAGATAATTCCCAAATCCTCTTTACATTGATGCTATCTAAACCAACATAGAGATCACCTGATCATCTAATCACTAAAGAGATTATTATAGTCCTAATTGATTTTATAAGTTGTATTTACCATTTAATTTATAATTTATCTTGCCTGTTTACATTATTTAGTTTCAAGAATACTGGTCTTCGATATGCATTAGGTATTTCAAATAGTAAGCTATTTGTTGCAATAATGTTCTTTCTCTTCCTTCTAAGTCCATAAACACATATCTATATTTGCTCTCTCTTTTACTACCTTTTAGCTCTTTCCTTGCACTTTTATTCCATGTTTTCTTTGAGAACAAAAGTTGTTTATTATTATTATTATTCCATACGGTAATAGGAAATGAATACTTAGAAATTCGAAGAGTGGTCAAGTGGAAAAACATTTCAGGGAGAGTTTGGTACTGAAGATTCTGTTCTGTCCTATAGTAACATTTCTGGCTGATGCATTTGTTTTTGTATTAGATTACACCCATAAAAAAGGAACACATCAGAAGAGTGTTATAAAGTTTCATACTTGGCCTCTCATTCTATTTCATCACAAGGCATGGAGACAATTCAGAGTATAATAAAGAAACACTGGGGAAAACAGCTTGGTGAATGGATACAATTATTTCATTTACAACTCACTCATCTAATTGTCTCCTATGGTCTGCTCATTATTGTTTAAAGAACAGAAACTAAAATGAAGAAATTGAAGTCTTTGTCACACCTATATTTGTGAAAGTTTGAACATAGATTTTAAAGCAGAACCTGTAAGGGCCAGTTCGCACATTTGAGTTACAGTTAAATCTTAACTCCCAAGATGAAGGGTCAATGAAGTCCTAGATAGTGACTTTTATGAAGTGGCTAGTTACTTGTTGATTCTGCAAGACTCCCTCCCTCCCCGTGTCACCCTCACAAACACAGATCATCCACCAGGCCTGCTTTAAACCCATTACAAGTGTGTTTACAACAAATGTGAGCATAGTTGTAGATTTTTGCGTGATTTAAAAAGCAACAAAAATTATCGGTAAAAGTAGCAGAATCAGTGAAATTATAAGGGGAAAACAGGTAAGAAAAAATACTCTTGGTTCTCCAAGTCTAAAATTAAAAAATTGAGTAAACTATCTTTTTTTTTTTTTTTAAGATTTTATCTATATACTTGACAGAAAGAGAGATTATAAGTAGGCATAGAGAATGGAAGCAGGCTCCCTGCTAAGCAGAGCGCCCAATGTAGGGCTTAATCCCAGGACCCTGACATCATGACCTGTGCCAAAGGCAGAGGCTTAACCCACTGAACCACCCAGGCGCCTCTTGAGTAAGCTCTTTTTTTAGACGTCTTACAGTTCTATATTCTGTGTCCATGAGACACATTCGTATGGAATGTACTGATGAAAATACAATTGCTATACTGTTTGCAAATTGGGAGTTTTCAATTAGCAGTTGAGAGCTGCAAGTCAAAAATGGCAAGAGGAGGGGGCGCCTTGGTGGCTCAGTGGGATAAAGTCTCTGCCTTCGGCTCATGTCCTGATCCCAGGGTCCTGGGATCCCGTGGCATCTGGCTCTCTGCTCAGTAGGGAGCCTGATTCCCCCTCTCTCTGTCTCTGCCTGCCTCTCTGCCCACTTGTGCCTGATTCCCCCTCTCTTTGTCTCTGCCTGCCTCTCTGCCCACTTGTGCCTGATTCCCCCTCTCTCTGTTTCTGCCTGCCTCTCTGCCCACTTGTGATCTCTCTGTCAAATAAATAAATAAATTAAATTAAAATGGCAAGAGGAGTTTTAACACTGATGTTTAGCCCAGTAGCCACTCCCATCTCTACAAAAACAAATAATAGAAGGAAAAACCCAACATAGTCAAATAGTTATCAAACAATATTCATAGAATAGGCCACCTAGGAAAAATAAACAAACAAAAATGCTTCTTCCTTTTTGCTATGAAAATTGTTCTTTACAATTCCTTGACGAAAACACTGGATGTGGAAAATATATAGTGAGTGTTTTGTGCCTGTGTACAAAATATCTTCAAGATTTTTGATGATTTGCATTTAATAAATTTGAATATTTACAAAATATTTTTACTACATTAATATTTTATTACCTTAACATGAAAATAAGGGTATATTAAGGAGATAAGTCAGTTAAGGTAAAAGAAACCAAATAATTTATGCACAGAGAGGCTGGACTTCAAGCTTCATGTAATCATAATACCTAGATGGGGTATCATCAAAAATGCCTGATTTGTCAGAATTATTTCACCGAGGTGGAGGCCGCCGTCAACCGTCTGGTCAAACATGCATCTGCAGGCCTCCTACACCTACCTCTCTCTTCCATTTCGACCGTGACGATGTGGCTCTGGAAGGTGTGGGGCACTTCTCCCGCGAGTTGGCAGAGGAGAAGCGCGAGGGGGCCGAGCGTCTCTTGAAGATGCAAAACCAGCGTGGCGGCCGCGCCCTCTTCCAGGACGTCCAGAAGCCATCCCAAGATGAGTTGGGGGGAAAGCCTGGACGCCATGGAAGCTGCCCTGGTTCTGGAGAAGAGCCTGAACCAGGCCCTTGTGGAGCTGCACGCCCTGGGTTCTGCCCGCACAGACCCCCATCTCTGTGACTTTCTGGAGAACCACTTCCTGGATGAGGAGGTGACACTCATCAAGAAGAAGGGCGACCCCCTGACGAACCTCCGCAGGCTGGCCGGCCCCCAGGCTGGGCTGGGCGAGTATCTCTTCGAGAGGCTCACCCTCAAGCACCACTAGGAGCTCTGGAGACCAGCAGCATCCTTTGAGGGGTCCTCGCTGACATCCGTGCCCCAGCCTCTCCCTGCAGCCAGAGGCAGCTTTGAGCCCTCTCCCAAGTCCTGGACCAAATGGAAACAATAAAGCTTTTTGCAGCAAAAACAAAACAAAACAAACAAACAACAAAAAAATACCTCTCACGACCTGGTGTAAGCCCCCTGTGCCAGTCTCCTGAGACAGATTTAATGTTTCAGAACCTGAAAGCAGCTTGTTAGTCAGAATTCACACAATAGCTTCAATACAAAGTGAAACAAATTGTGACACCACAATCTCAGACCAATACACGGAAGAGATGGAAATTTCCCTCTATCCGTGATTTTGACAGTGTTAGAAGGAGGACAAAGCAGGGAAAAGCAGGCTCATCCCACTTAGTGCTGAGCTCTATGGAAAAGCAGCATGTGTAACCTTAATTTCTTTAAGCCAGTAGTAAAGGCTGAGAACTAGTCCACATCTGGCATTTTCCCCCATCTCTTAAGATTTAAATTCTATTTTATTATCAATGACAAGAGGGCTAATAAATATCTTGAAAATGTGATCAAATATATTGAAATGTTTGTATTTATACTAATTATGTCTTTTTAATTTTCAAAAATGCATGCTCATTGTAAAGAGTTTAGAATATGTAATAATATGTAACAATAAAAATTAAAATATGTAATAAAATTACCTTTGTAGAAAATTGCTATAACTGATTTCATATATATTTTCCAGTTTTTAAATTTTTACTTTTAAAATTATAAATGAGTTTTTTATACAATATATTAAGATTAAGTAGACTTGATATAGAATTGTATCCTTATTTTTAATTTAACTGCAAATTGTAAGCACTGTGCCATGTCATTATAAACTATTTAAAAACCTATGCTTATTCGCACCACATGTTCTACCTTAAAACTATAGTAAAATATATTTAATCACTATCCAACCATTAGACATTAAGGTTGCTCAAGGGATTTTACTGTTATAAATATGTCATGATTTTCATCTTGTATTAAATATTTGTCTGGATTTTTTATTAGTTCCATAGGATAGAGTTCTAGAAGAGAAATTACTGTACTAAAGGGTATGAACTTTTTACAGACCTTTCTGTATGTATTGACAAATTGCTTTCCAGAAAGGTTGTACCAGGTTATACTCTCACTAGTAGAGTATATTGATAAGTCTTGCAGTGCACACATACTAGATAGAACTTTAAAAATCTTTACTTACTTGTTTTTTAACAGTAGTAACTGCTATTATAATTTGAAATTTTGTAATTAATAGAAAGATTGAAATATTTTTCATGGGTCTAAATATCATTTGTATTTCTTTTTTCTGAATAAATTCATGTCATGTTTAAGCTTTTCTACTGTTGTTTAAGTGATTATTATCATTTGCTTTATAAGCTTGTCATTAAGGTTATTATTTTTTAGTTTTTTAAAAAATTATAACTCTTCTCTTTGTTCTTTAATTTTGTTTTTGATGGACTTCATCACATATATTGATATTTTGGTATTTTACTTTCCTCTCCATACTCAACATAGCTTTTATGATTAGGAAGTGTCTTCTGACTTGGTAATGAGACAATTTTTAACACTCAATTTTTTATACATTTGTCTCCTGTTATAAAAATTATGATAGATTATTATTGTTATTCAACAATATAAAACACTAGATTTAAAGTATTTTATATTCACACTCAATTATTTATTATATAACATGTAGCACTTTTTAAGGTATGACTAACAGTTCATTTAAGTTTCCAGAGAAATTTAAACCTATTGTAATGCAGTGTTTGAGACCTGTCAGAATTCCTTTAACCTGTCAGAAGTTTTGATATGCTATAGCAATATTGATACATTTTAAAAGAAAATATAGCACCATATTCCCAGAATCAGCGTCTTTCATATAAAAGAGTGGGAAAGAGTCATCATATCAAGATTGTATTTTATTCTGTGGGTTTTCATTGCAGTACAAATTTGCTTCACTGCTGTGATTTTCATCACATATTTTTCTGAGGTTATTTTATCCATTTCAGATTTGTATGGCTTTCTTCTGATATTTAATAAAATGATTCTAGAATGGTATGGGTGATTATCCTTGAAATGATCATCTAAATGATACCAATGATTGGCCATTACTTTATAAAGAACTCGAACATCCACTCACTCTATAATTTGATCCTTACAACAACAGCCCTGTGAAATTGGCATTTTACAACTATTCATTTTTTTTATTCCTACTGATGAGAAAAATAAGGCTCAGAGATGCTGAGCAACTTTCCTAAAATCATATAGTTAAGGGTGACAGAACTGGAATTTGAAATGGTTCTTCTCAGTTCAGATCCCATATTTTCTATTATAATCGCTTCTTAGTTCCCAATTATCAATCTTTCTTTTCTCAACAAAAGGACGTTTGGAGTTTTCATCATTGTGGAGTGATTCAACACTCTACATATTAAAATAATAACTGCTTTAGAAGTAAACGGCTATGGTAAACTACGTACACATTTTCACATTTATTCCAAAATATCATCATAATTTCTTTAGAAATAAATTAAAAGAAAAAAACTTGATCTGTTTTAGAGCAATTTTAGGCTCTTAGCAAAACTGAGCAGAAATTACAGAATTCTGAGATGTCCCTTGCCCCACCACGTGCACAACTTCTTCCTCTCCCAGCATCCTCTTCCTGAGCGGTGCATTTGTTACAATTAATTAACTTTCACTGACATGTCATTATCACTACAAGTTTATAGCTAACCTTAGAATTCACTCTTAGTGTTGTACATTCTACAGCTTATCACAAGTATATGATGACATGTACCTGCCATTACACTTCCATTCAGAGTTATTTCACTGCTCTAAAAATTGGCTGTGCTCTACTTGTTTTTCCCACCCCTAACACTTAGCAACAGGTGTTCTTTTGATTCTCTTCACAGTTTTGTCTTTTCCAGAATGTCATAGAGTTCGAATCATACAATATGTAGACTTTTCAATTTGGCTTCATTCAGTAGTATCCTCAGTAGTATCCTCACTTAAACAACCCCCCACCCCCACCCCACAATGTCTTTGCATGGCTTGATAGTTCATTTCCTTTTAGCGCTCTATAATATTCCATTCTCTGGATATACCACAGTTTATTCATTTACCTACTGAAGAACATTTTGGTTGTTCTCAAGTTGTGAAAATTATGAATAAAGGTGCTAAAAACATCATGTGCGGGTTCTTGGGTGGGTATGTTTTCAACTCTTCTGTGTAAATAAATACCAAGAAGCATGATTGCTAGATAATACGTTAGGAGTATGTTTAGCTTTGTAATGGATATAATCTCCTCAAAGAATTTGTTTATGCATAAAGATGCATGTAAACACATTTGAGGGGCAGTGATTTGGGGAAGGAAGCCTAAATATTATAAAGATGGGCTATTCAAGTTATAGCACATTACTCAGCTTAGTGTTAAATTACATAATTCATAGGTGGTAACGACCACTCAGTGAGGTATGTGTGATGATGATCACGATACTTCTACAACTTTTTAGATAAGAGGTTCTGCTTCTGAACCTGGATAGATGTTTGCATCATGTGATTTTTCTATACTGTAGATTATCTGTAGCCTACTCAAGGTGCTCTTAGTGACCTGGGGATGGATTAATTAGGTGTTCTTGAACAAAAATTTCTTTTGTAAATAAAACTCAGGTGTAGTTACTACCTAGAGGAGTTTTGTGTCATTTAAAACCAGCTAAGACAGGAAAATCATGAGAAATGAATAGGAATTTATTTCTGTAAGAGCTAGCAGGATGATCTGAATAACATACTTGTACTTACTAGGAAACTACCAGTTTATTGAACACACCCATACTGAGCCATTCACAAAAATGAAATCACTTGTTATAATTTTAAGTTATAATTGATTTGTTGACTTACTCCCTTTACAAATGGTAACCAGTCTGTGGGGGAGATACTTTTCTCATAAACTTTCATGGCATTTAGGATTCTTCCCAGAACCAACGTATATTTGTGTGAATACATGCACACCAAGTATATACTGTTATCTCCAACTTCAATCCACTTCCGGGTTCTTGCTTGCCTTTCCTTAGTCCATATTTGTATGCCCTTCTTCCATGATGAAAACCCTGGCTCCAGAAGTGGCTGGGTAGCTCAGATGGTTAAGCATTTGACTTTTGATTTCAGCTCAGGTCAAGATCTCAGGCTCATGTAATGGAGCCCCATGTTGGGCTCTGCACTCAGCTTGGAGGCTGCTTTTATTCCTATCTCTCTACTCCCGTAAACTCACTCTCTCTCTTCTGATATAAAGAAATAAATCTTAAAAAGAAAAGAAAAGAAAAACCTAGCTCCAAACACCAACATACTCACTCAGTCTGAAAATACATACAAAGACCTTCAAAACTGCTAGACTCACACTATCATGAAAACACAACCAACAATAAAAAAAAATCAAGATTTATTTGTAATTTCTTAAAGTGTATTGATTTATTTTTACTTCCCGAGTATTATAATAGTAAAATCCATAGGAATAACGTACATCAAAACTCATTTGATACTGAATTTGTTTATAGTTAGGATATGCTTCTACTTAAATCTATTTACCTGAAACGTGTGAAGCAGGATTTAAACATTCTGTATGCTGATCTTTGCTTTTCACTGGTCCAGGAGAATGGAATGGTAATTTTGTTTCCTTTTTGCGGGAATTGCTCTGCGGTTGTATACTCTGAATACTGTGTTGAGAAGATTTCTATAAACAGTCTAGATTTAGTAGCAATTCTACTACACCATGAATACTGATGTTTGCCATGATGTGAAACCAGGGTCTGGAAGCTTGTTTTATTTCTTGTTTACTTGCTAGAGAGTCACTTCTTCTTTCCTTGCGAATTCTTGTTTTCCATTAAAAGAGAAAGAAAGAGAGAGAGAAAAGAAAAAAAAATAAAATGAGAGACACCTTATGTTTTCTTATCAACTCTAAAGGTTGTTTGAGAATTGAATTATATAGTGTTTGTAAGTCAATTGAAAATTATAAATCATCCTAAAATATGTTATTGAGTTTGGAGCAGAAAAGACATGGATGTATAGAATGTTTCTATCTTATTTTAAGTTAAAATCATTGGTGCCTTATTTTTGGCACCTCTGCATGGTGGGAATTAAAGTCTACCTCAGAGACTAAAGTCTGTAATTTTAGAGTATCTAAGAATAGCAGGATAAAAATTGACCGGAGGCTAGCTCCAACTGGCCCCTCCAATGAGCCTATGGGCTACTGGTGGGTCATGATCACAAGCGTTCCAAAGCTCTGCCATGTTTCCTTTAAAGATTACCTCTGCTGGAATCCTAAGAACATCTGATCACAGCAGGAGGAAAACTTTAACTCTCTGCCTTTTACATTTCATCAGCCTGACTCATGACCTTCCCAGTCAAATAGGGAACGGTGATGAAGTCTATATTTCTGACTATATATTTCAACTTTCTTAGCATATTATACAAAATAAGCACCTGTCTCTGCAGTTTTCTTATTCAGAACCAGAGAACACTCACTGCCATGCCGTAATCCCTGGACACGGCTCCGTGGAATCAGGCTGCATTATGGCCTGTATTTTTGGAGCAGTGAAGAACCAAGCAGCTCCCAGTGCCTGTCTTTCCTCCAGCCCTAATGCTGGTAATAAATTTTATTGAGCAGCAACAGCCCAGGGGAATCAAATATTGTTTCTCTTCTGCCATGAGGACTGATTTTTTAAATCACTCTGGAAAACCCCGCCATTCGTAGTCCCCTTACCCTCCATATTATGGCAAATAAAATGCTGAAGCTGAGTCATCCTGCCCGACAGAATATTGGATTCATGAACCTTAGACTCATCAGGAAATACAGGAACCACAACAGTAGCTTACCAGTAAATATTTTATTTTATTTTTCTTTTTTCATCTATTTGTTGATAGGCCAAATGCAAAATACATTACAAAATTAAAAAAAACCAAAATACAAAGTCACCTCCTTTGAATATTTGTCTGCCTCTTTCCTGGCATCAGATCGTTTATTCATTTATATTGGTATTTATTATTCATCAAAGCATTTGATATTTAAAGCTTTATGTCAAAAGATGGAATGCAAATAGTTACTTCTGAAAAAAGAACACCAGAACTTTAAACTATTAAAATCTAAGTTAATGGGTATGGGTATATTTTACAATACCATTTAATTTATTTATGTAACATTTTAATAACCATTACTAAACAGGTGTTTTCAAAGTAGCTGATTGCTGGAAATAAACTTTATATTTTTAGAAAATTTACATTTTGAAAAGTTTTATAAAAACTTTGAAATATTACGATAATCTAAAAGTCTTGCAATAACATCAATGCATATTTTAGAACCAAATCATCTTTTTTCAAGTTGATAGATACACATATACATGTATACATATAGATATATTTTTTCTTCAGATTAGTAAATTAAATAAATATTTAGTCATCGCTTTTTTACTGAATGCTTACTAAAATATGCTGATATGCAAAGTCAGGCCTCACTCTTTATGTTCTAAAGACAGCCTCAAACAAGAAAATAAAATAATAGACTGGATATTTATGTCTTTCCTTAAAAACATGCATTTTCAGTACAAATTTGGGAGAGGTGGATTTACTATATGGTCCTCCTTTGCTATAAATCTCTATTATTGTAGGGCATCTACTGATGCTATAAAATGCACTGCAATTGAAATAATGAAATGGATAAAAATGAAATTGAGAAAAATAATAATGATGAGGCTAGACCAGGGAGGTGATCAGAGAATAATCGTATAATGATTTTATGAAATCTCAACCGTATAGGAAAATTAAGAATATAAACATCTGTTGTAAAAGTCTAATTATTAGAGCCTCTTAAAAATAGCAATAGAGTTGAATCAGTTATATCTATAGAAGGATTGTCAAGTGTGTCCACTTTTGACAAAAGTTAAGTCAAGTTAATGTTGACATTCATTAAAAATAAGTTTTATTCTATGTTTCAAAATACCTTATGGCTCAATCTTGTTTATATGTCTTAGGCCCATCATTGTGTGTTCTGACATTTCTTTGTCCTGAAAAGATCAATTTCAACTTCTAAGTATATTGCATTTTTCACAACTAATATAATATATATGCATGCACCTTACACCTTGGGTTCATTTTCGCATTTTAATCTGTAAGAACAAAATGCCAACTGCAAAGACAACTAGTTATTATTTAGTAACTATCATTAATTTTACTTTGTTAGGAGATTTAGCCACATTGTGGCTATTTACACCATAACTATTAGTTACACAGAACAACAAAATTTCACTCCATCTCAGTTACAGGTCTTTGATGACACGTTTAAATGCACTCTGCACATACTCATTCATTTTATAAAAAAATGAAATTGGTTTGTTTCCCCCCTTTTTTCCCCGCAAATAACAAGTAATCCATCCACATCAAATGGACATTAGTTACATTCCACTGAAAAATGACTTTGAAAAAAAAAAACATACCGGGCAGCTGAATCAAATAAACACCTTTGATTACTAATTTTTATTGAGTTCCTTGCCCTCTGTGCTAAAACGATCTGGTGTCGTTGCTACAACAGGACTGCATGGGTCACTGCAGCTGCTAGTGGATTTTTAAACAATTGAGCTACAACCTTTGGAAGCGGGGATTCAGCATGGAAATGCAGACACAACCGTGACTGACAGGGTGTGAGTGGCGTTGCTCCACTCTGCGTGCTAATAGTAGGTCTCCCTAGAACGGGCCCCATTCCTGTTCAGCACACTTGGACCCAAGAGAAGTCTTTGATACTTCAACAAGAAATGGCAGTGTCTTGCGTGTTTTTGTTTGTGTGGTGTAAAAAGGGGTGGGTTGCGGTATTCATTACCCGGTCAGTTCTTGGGGGTTGGCTAATCAGGGGCCGGAACACAAATCCACGATGCCAGGTTTTCCAGATATTTGTATGGCAAGGGGCTACACAGCAGCAACTTCTGTAATCCCTTGTCCTGCAGTTAGAGCTACCAGAAAGGCTTAATAATATCCCAGAGGCAAAGATGAAACGGTATTTCCACAGCTACTGTTTGCTGTAGAGAGCTTTTGAAGTCAAGCTTAAGATGTCTTTATTTCCCTACCAGAAAGAAATTTTTTTTGCCCTCTTTTACTCTGGTGTTGTCATGATGATGGCTTTCTGCTTGAAAAATATTCCAAGCAGCTGCAGCTCTCTCATAAAGCATTAGGGAATGAGAACAGCTTTTCATCAGGGGCTGTTGGAATCTGTGACTACAGTTTGTCACTGCCGAAACCCACGGCTATGTTGGTAGTGATCTCGATTTAAAACTCGCAGTTGCCTTCTGATGGGGCTTAGGGCAGCCACAACTTACATTGTCAGCTTATTGGGGACTGCCCTCACTTTTAACTTTTGTGGTTAATTAAGTTCTAAATTGGGTGTAGCGTAGAGCTGATTCGACTTTGTACCATCTAGAAAACACTAAGTGGTAGCCCCAGAATGTACCAAAAGCTAAGTTAATTGCAGTAGTGAGTAACAAGGTGAAATTCAGATCCAGTTTACGTAATACAGGGGAAGGAATACTATATGTTGATCTAGAAAGCCTTCATTTCACACAAACCCTGACACAGGATCACAGCGAAAAGTCAAAAGGAAATGTAGAGACTAAAACGGCCTTTTAATGATTTAATTTGGCAGTGCAAATGTAAACATAGTAGCATCTAGTGACTTTGGAAGAGAAAGTAGCAACGAATCCTAATTCTAAAAAGAAAAAGAAGCAAATCAAACCAAACCAACAACAACAACAACAACAACAAACCCAAATAAATAAAAATAACATATCAAAAGCAACAAAGTCAAGAGGGTTTGAAAGTTCTCCAGAAAACTGAACACTCCAAATATCTCTTTATATAAGAAAAATAAGATTTGTTAAAAAAAGAAGTTGTATTATACTGACAGTCTTTTACTGTAAATACTTCTTGACAGTACTACATAGAAAGTGAAAGTTTTTTTTATGAAAAGAATACTATACTCTTGACCAGATACATTTGTGGATTTTTCAAAAGCATAGTTAACAAACTTTAAATTTATTGCATTAATATTTTGAACTGCAGACAAAAGTAATTTCAGGAAAAAATACCCAATTCCAAACACATATAATGTTTTTGTTTAAATAAACAAAAGATAAGAGATATTTGAGGAATTTTTGTCTCATTTTGTTTTTGAGCACATAAACCTCTATTACCACTAGGTGCTATAAAATAATGAAAATGATTTCATGAGCAAACAAATGCTATCAGATGAATCTTTCTTCTCTAGTAAGTTAAAAATTAAGAAGAATTGTGTAATAATAATTATGGTATTTTAATATGTGCTTAGTAAGTATATAAACTTTAGGAAAGTTTTTGCTTAATCTGGTAATCTCATCAACAAATGAAAAAGATTATGGTTATTTTTGAATTTCAAAATATATTTTTCTAATACACTCTTAACTGCTAGAAAGGATTTGAGAGAGCTGAGATACCTACCCTATTACTACTAAATATGTATATAATTTGTTTCACAGTTGTAGTCTAAATAGTTCAATATCAAAGTTGGGAAACATGACTAATGGGGCTAGTCCTAGGATGAGTGCTATTTAATAATTCCATCAATCATTTCAAAACATGCTCATTTGCTTAGTTAATAACATCAGACTGAAAGGTAAGGGTTATTTAGCACCTTGAAGGACAGAATTAAAATTCAGTGTGACCTTGAGAATTAACAAGTTTCAGAAGTTACCAGAATCAAATGATAATATCTTATATAAAATACATATTAATGTAGCTCTGTAGGCCTAAAATACCTAAATGGCAGGTTTGAAACAGATGGATTTATTAATTTTTCTAGGAAAGAATATTATCTATCTCAGTGGAAAAAAAAATTAAATGAAACACAAAAGACTCTCCTCTTGAAAGATGGGCTTACATAGCTGTTAAAAGCGTGACCACAGCAATCTTCTGGCCAGGGTTCAAAATCTACCTCCCACTCACTGTTCTGTGTCATCGTCACCAGGCTACTATGTAGCTTTCTCATTTAAGTGGTGGAAATTATGTTACTATCTTCACAGGACTTTCGTGAGGATTTAACAAAGAGTTTAAGACAATACCCAGAAAATAGTAAAAGTTATATAACTATAAACACAAATATTTGTAATTTATTTGTTCGAAGGTCATCAAACAAAGAAGCGAACAGAACAATTTGGGTCTATTTTATCCACTGGGGAAGACATTCTAAGCAGGATGAGTTTAGATCTCATTTCTGAAGATTATGAGATTCATGATTAGCATATAAAGGAGAATGTTTCAGACATTTCTGACTGACTGTTAAAGCACAATTATGTCCCTCCAGATCCTCGAAAAATAGTTAAATCTATATAGAGTACTTTCCATATTGTCTCTTGGTGAGTGAAGAACAGCTATGACCCAAGAAATTGAAGGAGTTTCATTCAAGATGGAGAGTCATAAAATTATAATTTGATAAAATCCTGTGAACCAGTGGCCTAAAAAGAGCATCATCAACAATTGGACTTCATGTTTCTCATATAATAGGTGCTAAGAAAAAGGGAGTATTGCTTTACTTAACTGCAAATACAAATCAATGATACTTATTTCTGAAAATGCCATTTTATTTACATGAAACAAAGTGTAATTTCCTTGACCTAAATAATTAGGAGATATAATTTCAGGCCCTCGTGGAATGAATGAATGCTCTTCTTCCCGGTCAGTGATTTTCACTTGGGATGAGGAGTGAGGGTATCAGAATTATCTGTGTGGTACTTTTGCAAATTAAACCCACTTACACATAAACACATTGGCACAAATCCTAATATGCTAATCTGGAGGAAGATGATTCTACCTGTGTGAGAATTATCAATATGTAGTCACTGCCACAAGGAGAAAATAAATCAGCTAGCACTGTCTATGAGAAAGTTCATGATTCTCTATTGTTATAATGTTAGATTCTGTGTCTTTCTCATAGTGCATAAAACTAGGCTTCGATGATGTATTAGTCAGGAATAAATTAGCCATCACAGATATTTTGCTTTATTCATGCCTCAGTTTCTTCATCTTTACTATGGGAATATTTTAAATTAGTATAAACTAATAGGAAAGGTTAATTCAAATATGCTTAATACTTGACAAAATATAAGAATGCTATGTGTGTGGAAAACAATAGGAAGTCATCACCATGTGCTAAAATAGCCAGACCCAAGTGCACAATAATTTAGACTACGTAAAATACTGCCCCAGTTTGAGTTCCAGTTAATTAGGTCAAGATAATTTGGCAGACTTTCTAATATCTTCCTCTGAGCACTAAGTAGCGTGGTGATGGGCATCTCTGTAGTGCCTAGAGATAGATACTGAACAGAGCTGACTCAAGTAGTTTACTAAAATTGGTCATGCCCTACATGCCTGCAGATCTGCTCACATTCCTCATTCATTCCCCAACGCCAGTTGTCATACGAATGTCCTCTCAGCAAAGTTCTGTGTCTGGGTGCTTAGTTTTCTAGGCATTGTGCAAATACTATTTGAGCCACAATAAATCCATCATTAAACTTGTCACCATAAGCCTCTGAATCTGACCATAACAAGATCCAGAGATATTTCAAGGAGCTGATCTTATTCATGTTTATGTGGGGCATTATCTTCTACCACTAGAAAGCATCTCTTGTTTTCTTTAATAAACCTCTGTTTTTTCAGCTGAACATGTAGGAAAATGTGTCATTTTTCATAAATGTTTCTTCTGTGTGCTTTTATTTATTTTCAGAAATACTAAGAATACAGTGTACTTCAGGATTTAATATATAGCCTGCTGCTAGACTATTTATGTAAAAATAATAGCTAACACATTAAGAGGAATGATATTAAAACTAAGCCCCCTGCAAGTACCTGAGAGAAACATCAGATTCTGCAGATGTTTCTTAAAGTGAAAATGGAAAGACTTGATCAAATTCAAGGAGGCATTTCTTTAAATTTGGCCAAGAATTTCTTCCAGTAGATATGGGAAAGGGATTTTGTCATGCGATTATAGATTTAACTTGTCGATTTTGATTGACCACTTGAGAGCCTAAAAAAATCAAATAACAACCTGGTTGCATTCCACTCACTTCATTAGCAACACATTATTTTTCTACTCACCCTCACTTCTGCCTCAATACTTACTTAGCAATCATTGCATTCTGATATTTAAAGAGGAAAGTAATGGATTTAATTTAAAAATAAAACTGAGTTTAAATTTGTGATCCCCACAATCAAAAAAAAATTAGTCTCTCTTACACTTATCAAAATTGAGAAAGAAAAAAAAATTGCACTAAAGAACTCCTACTTTTGATAATTCAGTTTTATGTAAATTGCCGGGGGTGATTTCTGTGTTTCAGATCTGCCCCTTCCTACATATATGGCTATTCTTTATCTAATTGCATTCTCAGGATTATTCATTCATGAAATCAACAAATAGTTATGAGAACCTATAGGGCCCCCGGTTTTGGATAAGATACTGGAGGTAACATCATCTAACACACAAGAATTCTTACTTTGAAGTTGACCACAAGTTCACTAGAAACACAAACAGAAAACGACAGTGCCATGTTCCAGCATTCATGTTTCATGGCAGTCCAAAAAACGGACACCTCAACCAATCTTAGATTTCAGGAATTAATGGTTTTCCAACAGATAGACGGAGCCTGTAATTAAGTGGTAGCCACAGACACCAGAAACAAAAGAAAATAAAACAACACACAAACAGAAACTTTGACAGAATTTGATGATATTTGGTTCAGCAGTGGGAGGGGAATAGACAATAAATTTGCTCAGACTTATCTTAAGGCTTGGTACATGCTTTATTTTAATTGTACGTAGACTGACATCTAAGCTGTGACCTGAAGAACATGAAGAGTTCAGAAACAGGGAGCAGGAGAACTATTAAGGGGAGTCTGAACATCAGGGGCGATGTGGAATAGTCCTCACCAATGCTCAATGAGAAGTCAGGACAAATTCTTGTCCTGATCTAGGAATTGATAATAACCTCTTTAGTAGAACAGGGGTTCGTTTAATTCGTTTAATGTAGAAATCTTCCCTTAGCTATGTTTGTTAATACCGATATCTGGACAGGGCTTATCAAATGTTGAGTTCATAAAGTCATCTGGAAATATTTTTGACAATACACTTGGCTTTTCAGAAGGTCAGGGATGGGCCCCAGATTCTACATCCCTGCCAAGCTCACAGGTGATTTTGATGTTGCTGATCTGGGAACTACATTTAAGGTTTTAAGGAACTCTCGTAATATGAAAAAGCTTATAAACTTTTGTGAAAGACAGACTTATATATAACTAATTTAAATAAAATAAGACTTTAATAAAGATGTATACATCTACTATGAAAACACAGATGAAGGCAGGAAGCTACTTATTCTGCAAGCAAGTTTATGGAAGTTTTCCTAGAAGTGACATTTGAGAATAATCTTGATTTCTGATTGGAATTTCAATGAATGGGCCAAGAAAATTTTTCAAAATTAGAGAGACACAAAAGTTAACAGCTTTTCTGTAGATCATTAGTTTTGGGTTGCTTAGAGAGCATGCAAAGAAGTAACAACAATTTAAAAAGTAGAGAGAAGATTTTCAATGCCCTACTAATGCATCCAAATTCCAACCTTTCCTAAGTTCACAAATGTAAATTGCACAGAGAATTGATGCAGATAAAGTACAGTTGGCAAAGGTTGAGTTAGTGCAAACTGTGAAGCTAAATCTTTATCTCTGGGTTTTTAATCAATTCTATACATAACCTTTCCTTCACCAAAGTAGAATTATTAAATTTTTTTCCAGAAATTTTGTACATGGTTAATTTTTGTGTCAATTTAATTTAATTTTTATGTCAGTTCTGTGAAACAAAGGTACCTAGATATTTAGTCCAACCCTAGTGTGTATGTTGCTGTGAACAGTATTTCCTAGATGAAGTTAGCATTTAAATTAGTAGACTTCGAGTAAATAGTACTCTCCATAATGGGCCTTACCCATCAGTTGAGGTATTAAAAGAAAACAAACAAACAATTGTGGAAGAGAGAATGTTGTCTCCAGATTGTTTTCAAACTTGAACTGCAACATCAATTCTTCCCTGGGTCTCCAGGTTGCTAGATCATGTAAGCCAGTTCCTTAAAATCTCTTTCTAAACACACAAACACACAAACACACCCCCCCCCATTCCAATAGGTTCTGTTTCTCTGGACAACTCTGGCTAATATATGTTGCTTCCACTAATTCTAGAAGCTATTAGATACATGGGACAGTCAGCATTTCAAAAAACTACAACCTTTCAGCCTAGTTTTTGAGTGCTTCTGGGGTAGTGGTTTCTTAGGCCCTGAGAGGTATTCAGGAAAAGTGGAACTATCCTTAACTTCAATTTTTGTAAAAATTTTTTAAGATTTTATTTCTTTATTTCAAAGAGAGAGAGAAAGCACCAGCATGAGTGGGGGGGGGGGGCAGGAGGGCAGAGGGAAAAGCAAACACCTAGCTGAGCAGGAAGCCCAATGTGGGGCTTTATCCCAGGACCCTGGGATCATGACCTAAGCCAAAGCAGACACCTAACCGACTAAGCCATCCAGGCGCCCTTATCCTTAACATTTTTTTTTTTTTTAACATTTTATTTATTTGTCAGAGAGAGAGAAGGCATGACTAGGGGAAGCAGCTGGCAGAGCAGGCAGAGGGCAAAAGCAGACTCCCTGCTGAGCAAGGAGCCTGATATAGGGCTTGGTCCCATGACCCTGGGATCATGACCTGAGGTGAAGGCAGACGCTGAATCACCCAGGCATCCCTAACCTTAACTTCAGATGTCATATTTGATGAATTAAATTACTAAATATCAAAAAAATATTTTATATATCTGAAGAAATGATTAAAATAGTTTGGTTTATTACAAAATGTATTTGGTAAGCACCAGCTCTATGTCAGACTTTGTGCTAGGAGCTGGGGATAAGGAAATGAATAAGATAAAAATCTTTACATTAAAGGGAAGGACATGTTCAATACTATGTGGTAAGTGCAAAGACAGGTGAATCTGGAGTATGTATGAGACCATGTTAGATACCCTGCAGGGATGAATAAATAAATAAATAAATATTACTCTGCAAAGAGTGTGGTATAGTACATAGGCTCTTTGTGGTATAGAGTGCACTATGGTTATTTTTGGAAAATAAGTCATTAACCATTAAGGAAAACTACATAAATTAAATGTCCCTAAATATTTGGTCATGGGGAGCGGGTAAAAAAAGAAAAAACCTTCAACGAATAGAAAAATCTCTCTTCTACAGAACCTGTCCTCAGCTTGGCTTATTTTTGATGGTATTATTAAGTGGTGAATTGATAGTTTGTAGTGGAAGAAGCAGTGAGAGGAAGCAGCAGAGTTGTTCTTACCTCTTCTGTGACCCATTTCCCTGAAGATCTGACGGACCTGGCCTCGTCAGGGCATTCCATGTTTCAGTCAGTCCTGCTGCTAGTAACTCAAAAAGGTCCCCTTCCCTTCACTTCTCTGGAGCCCTCAAACTGAGACAGCAGAGATTTGCGACCACTCAACTTTTAGCCTACTCTCTGCAATTGCCTAAAGTGTCTCTTGGCTCACCCAGTGTAGACTGGGAATCTGGTTTAGGAGTATTTTGAATGGCCCCAGACAATGATAATATTGCAGTGCTTTGGGAGCCCCTGGGTGGTTCAGTAGGTTAAGCCTCTGCCTTTGGCTCAGATCATAATCTCAGGGTCCTGGGATCCAGCCCCGTGTTGGGCTCTCTGCTCCACGGGGAGCCTGCTTCTCCCTCTCTCTCTCTGCCTGCTTGTGATCGCTCTCTCTGTCAAATAAATGAATAAAATCTTTTTAAAAAAGTGCTTCAGTGCTATGACTTTGGATTAATGGACACTTTTATGTCTTTCTCTAGGGACAGAAGGAAATAACTACTCCATGACATCATGCAAATTCAACCTCTCGGCTAGCAGGGTGGAATGTCCATGTTTTTCTTTAATGGAAAACCCACAAGCCATAATTGTTAGGAAATGATTTAACAATCTGCCTGACATGCACTGAGCTTCTGGGAAATGTAAACATGATGACAATGTTTATGATGAGTGTTGGATGATGAAGACAGTTGCCGCTAAAAGAGGAAATTATGTCTCTGTGGTATTGCTTTTAGTGGACTTCTGTGTTTCAAGTCATTTTCCCCATTTCTCAGTTAAGGCATATGAAATGAAGAGGAGCCAAATGAAAGTGTGCCAATTTTCTGGGTCAACTAAAATGTTAGATAGTTGTCAAAAAATAAAGCAAGGAGTGTATTTGCTGATGTGTACTTGTAGGAAGATTACTTTTTTATGGGGTCTTTTGTTTGTTGGCACTGACTCTTATGATGTATACGGCATTCATGGACAAAGGCATATGGATGTTTTTGGGAAGTATAAAAGACACACAGCTCCTTCAGCAAAGTGAGGAAGAGGAAGGGAAGATGTGTGGGAGAGAGGGAAAGAGAGAAGAAGACACACACACACACACACACACACACACGGGAACCTGCAAATTAATTTTAGATAAAATACACATACACATACACACACACACATAGAATGAGGTATTTTTATTATTCTTGTCCATTATAATGTCTTGAGCTTAAAACAGAGGCAGAGACTATTAAAGCTCTTTATTCTAGCCAAACACTTTAGTATTTGTGGAAAAAGAAGGAAAAATGAGGGGAAGTTCACCATCCAGGGAAATGTCTGATTTTCAAATTTGGAGTATATTTTGTTGGGGTTTCCAGAAAAGTACTGTCTGTATGCCACTGAGCACGTTCATTAGATTGCTGGCAGCTACATCACGTATTTTAGCAGATGATACAACAACTTCACTAAGTGTAGTGTTTCTTGCATCTGTTTGAATGTGACTTTGACTTTTATCAGAAAAAAATATCTTACAGTGCAGCTTTCAATAAATTCATCCTCCTTGTTGCCACTTAAAAATTCTCACTAATTGAGATGTTACATATCATTTTGAGTGGTGTTAACTTAATTATTTCTTATCTGTTGAGGATTTAAACATGCTGGTGTAGCTGGCATTAATTATTAAATAAAGGAGAAAATGATCTGTAGAGCAGCGATGTACTGTAGATGAAGCCATTTTTTTTTTTTAAATCTTGCCCTTAACTTAATCTCTTCTTCTTTTTTTTTTTTTTTCAAACTTCAAAAAGGTTCATGGTACCTGCAAATTAAATTAATTTTAGATAAAATAGGAAAATTTTAAGTGTAGGAGCTACAAACTTAATATTCTGTTTTTTTAAATGAAGGGTTTGCTTATCAGTGCCTTTAATTTTTTTGAAATGCTTCCATCCCAAGCGTGTCAGGAAATATTGAAATGTCAGAGCCCCTTGGGAGCCACCAAATATTCATGATTACCTCAGAGAATCTTATCTATGTATAAACAGAAAAAAAAAAAGTTCACCTAGATATAGATCAAGGAAAAGTTAATTTTTTTCTACGCGAAATGCCTTACACATAAGGATATATTATTTTCTGATGTAATTGAAATTTGGTTTCCTCAAACTGGCAGCAAAAAGTCCAGCCATTCATCAAAACACAACCTGATTACAAGTGAATAATAATAGTTAAATACTATTAAAATAAGTTTTCTTTTTTAATTTTAAAGACCAAAATTAAATGCTTAAACAATGCAAGAAGAAAAATTGCACCCAGCACACAGAGGATTTTGATCTGCCTTGTTCTCTAATTAACCTGAAATCTCTTCTCACTTTTGGCCTCTCCCTTTCCTTTACATTAAATTTGGCTGCCACAACTACCTTAAATCATTCTACCTAAAATGTTTCATTGGCTTCTAATAATCTCTCAACAAAAAAGATACATAGTTTGCAGTCGGCCAGTTCTTCTATCTTTGGCTAAATGCTTGTAAAACCATCCTTGTCTTCAGTTTAGATCTTCCTTTCTTCCCTTCATAAAGCGTATGCTTCCTAACATCCAGATTTATTATTCTGGGTAAATTCTGACACCTGATTTATTAGGGGCAAACTGATAGCTTGTGCCATAAATATGAAGTTATCGGGCAGAAAAACACTGCGACAGAGATAAGAGAAATTGAGAAAGGTCTTAAATAGCAAAGCAAATCTGGGTAAGATTAAAACATAATTTCTATCAAAATTATTTCATGTTTTTCAAGATGCTCAAATGTCAAAATGACTAAAACAAACTTATTTATAACTCCCAAACAGTTTTTAGGATTGATCTCAAGGAAGGGATAACCATTAAAATATTCTTTTGTAAGTGATAATTTTTATTTTATCAGTTATGTAAGTTGAGATTCTTCCTTTCTGAATCTTATTTAGACAAAAGACACCTTGTGAAAATGAACTGGAATGATTATACTTAAAAGTTACCATTTTATGACCTTAAAATACAATAGGTATGACTACATTTTAATTGTCTTGTTACTTAAGAATTTATTACACTTTAACATGTATTATGAAGTAAGTATATCAAAATAGTTTAGGAGGTACATGTAAAAATGCAAATAGTTGAGTTTCTCTGCTCTGAAAAGAGCCTAAAATGTCCCTTCTGTAAGCTGGGGCTGGTATACCCAGAACATACAGCAAAGTATATCAAAGGGCTGATTTGGATCATTTTAGCAGAAGCTGAACATCATATAAGTCCACAAGTAATGTGTTTATAATGTTCAGACAATGATGAGAAGAGCAGAGGGTGGGGGCTGGGAGTGGTGGGGGATGGCCTGAAGTCAAATAGCTGGTTTTCAAGTCTGTGGGCCTTCTTTTGGTTCTAATAATCAGTTCTTCCGAGCCAAACAATTGCAGTGCCTTTAGACTATTTTTTAATGAATTTAAAGGAAATCACTCATAGAGAGATTTTTTTTTATTCTTTGATCTCGTTTAGGTTATTATGGTCTCCTTTAATCTTCAACACATTTTTTTCACAATTGCACATTATTCAGAGAAGTAAAATAATTCAGCATTTCAGTAATTGTAAAGAAACGTGGAAAACTCTCTTTGTGGGGCTTTTCATGTACTACGAATAGGATAGTCAATCAGTAACTTTCCAAGGGACAATTTGGTAATGAACCACAAAAGACTTCAAATTCAAATTCATTAACTGAAATTCACATCAAGTAATTGATGCTGAGAAAATAATTAAATAATATGCACACAGAAATACATATACAGCTTTTTTACTTTTGTTTAGTTATAGTACAGGAAGCAAATTGGAAACACCGAACACCCACTACAGAATTTCTCTTTATGGCAATGGAATCCCAGTATGTTTGAATATTTTGTGTTAATTGAAATGGTGTTAAAGAACTATATAATGAAATTAAAGAATAAATGAAATGCTTTTGACTTAGAAAAGAGAGTCGCTTTGATCCTATTTTATTTGCTCTAATCTCATTTTGTTTAAAAAGTATATTCCATGTGTTCTTAGAGGAAATAATCTTAAAATGTATATTCTAAATGTGAATAAATGTCCAAATGTGAAAAGATTCAATTATTTGCTAGTGCGAAGTTTAAAAACAATAGATAACACAATGGATTCCTTTGTGCAATCCCAAAAAATATGTACAGCGAAACTTTTCTTATCTTTTTTTTTTGCCCATGCATCTTTTTTTTTATAAAGATTTTTTATTTGTTTATTTATTTGACAGACAGAAATTACAAGTAGGCAGAGAAGCAGGCAGAGAGAGAGAGAGAGAGAGGAAGCAGGCTCCCTGCAGAGTAGAGAGCTGGATGCAGGGCTCAATCCCAGGACCCTGGGATCATGACCTGAGCCGAAGGCAGAGGCTTTAACCCACTCTGCCACGCCGGCGCCCTGAAACTTTTTCTTTTAAATATTTTATTTATTTCTTTGGCAGAGAGAAAGAGAGAAAAGCAAGCTCCCTGCTGAGCAGAGAGCCCAATGTGGGGCTCCATCCAGAGATCATGACTTGAGCTGAAGGCAGATGCTTAACCTACTGAGCCCCCCAGGCAACCTGATAGTGAACTTTTTAAAAAGCTTCACTTTTGCTCTCTCACTTATAATCTTGATCTCCTTGGGAAGACCATCTTCTTCCTCTGCTCCCTCCCTCCTCTCTTCCACTCCCCTGCCCCTTCTCCTGACCTTTTCTTCTCACCTGCTCTCTCCCCTCCTCCCACCTATCCACTTCTTCCCTTTTTCCTTTTCCTCTCTCTGACTGCACTTCCCAGGAGGTTCCTCCTAAAGCTAGATTTATTCTTTTCCCTATCCCTGTCAACTACTGTTTATACCCTGGAGATTGGGAGACCTGAATTTATTTTATCGAAAACATGCGCTCTATTTTGCTTTGTTGTCTTTCTTATAATAACCATAATGGGATTTTAAGAATAAAATACCCTCTCATTTAGAATCAAATAGATAACATCTCAGAGCTAAAGCCAGGAAGACTTGAGAGCAGGGGAGGACCATGGAATCTGCCGTAGCCGTGACCGTAACCTTAACACATACTTACACAGACTTGTGCTATAATTCTTCTTTATGCTGCCTAAGCTGAATCATTTCCAAGTTAATTATATATTGTATAGTATAGTAATAAAGATTCGCCCTCATATTTTAAAATGTGGTCATTTATAGGAGAAAACAGGTTAAAGGCAGTATTTAAATGGCAAAAATACCCTGTATATTATTAGAAAAAGTGTATCTTAAAAGTATGTAAACAATGAAAATTTAGATATTTGTTTTAACATCACACATTCTTTGCTTAACAAATTTTTCACATTTACAAGTCTAATAAAACTCCGGTGTAGCCCACTCAGGACAGTGTTTTCTTCTTTCTGCCTACAGTCTCCCCTCTCCATTCTTATTCAAATTCCTTGAATGTCAATGGGACCAAAGGTGATCACAGGGGCATGCTAAAGAAGGTTGAAAATCCTTCTGGAGAGAAGTTAAAGGCCTAAAAGTAAGGTATTTAAGCAAGGCACTGCAAACCAATGACACTCCTGTTTATTTGAAAAGGGTAACATTCAAAGCATATAGCCCGGATGGCTGAGAACCTATAAGCACTTGCAAGTGGTGAGATTAGATGTCGTTGACTTTCCTAGGTGGGAATAAGACAAAAGACAAAGCATAAGTCACGTTATTCCAGAAAGAGTTATTATTTCATGCATTTATAAGGGGTTTCTCAGAAAATGAACAAAGTCCAGGAAAAAAGTATAATAATGGGAAAATGTTTTGAAGCAACATGCATACTGATCCTTGGGCAAGGGCCACCCATGAGGGCTATTGGACCTTGGCAGGCCATGATACCTGAGTTTGTTTTCTAACTACTTTATGCAAATGAGTATTTGGACCAGATTGTCTCTGATCCCCATTATACCTCATTGTCTCTGCTCTCATGTACTTTGGTGAAGGCAGTCTCCTTCTCCTTCTCCAAATACGTGCATGCTACACACACATACACACACAATTTACCTCTGCAATTATTGAAAATCATTGGAAATGTTGGGGGAAAACCCTCCATGTGTAACCCATTTGTTGAACAACCTACACTTGAAGTGATTTTATTTTTCCTTTAATTCTCCAATCACTTTTAAGTATAACAATTCTGTCTAGAATGAAAATTTACTTATACATCCTGTTGATTGTTTATTTTCTCCTCTTCCTCAGGACTTGCTGGATGTTGGCCAGGCAGATTTGGACCTGCCCTCTCACTTCTCCTCCCTTTCTTTTCCAGTGTGTCTTCTTCTTCCCTGGGCTGGAGTGAGGACTCAGGAGCTGTAAAGGGAAACGTGTCTTGCTCCTATAGTTGTTTCTGGGTCATCACTGTTTTTCCATTCAATACTGGTATCCCAACACCTTCCATTCAGCAAGTATCCCCGTACGGATTCTCAGGTAGGTTCATGCGCGAGTCATCCTGGGAGCCCTCAGAGTCCCTTTGTGCTTATGCCACTTAAGAGGGAGATCTATTGTGACTTCAACTTTTTCAGTGCACTTCAACTCCCGCTTTTGGTGGAGTAGACATTTGCTGTTGGACTACTCTGGCATGGTGGCCGGTCCTATTGGGTGGCAGAGCAGCAAGCTAGTTCAAGTCAAGCTAATTCCTGTAGGGCTTACTAAGTCTTCAGAAGCTCAGATGTCCTTTTTTACCTTTTTTTCCCACGTTGTTATTTTTCTCTGTAGTCATTTGCTTTCCTCACACTTTCCTTGCTCACATAAGCACAGTAGGCAGACAGGAAAGTTTACTGTGTAGGCAGATATCCAAGCAGGAAATAAGGTGTCGGTCTCAATTATTATAGACTCCCTTAATCTAAAATACATCACATGGAATTCCACATTTGACTTTATATGAAGTTAAGCATAGTAAAAAAATGCAGGGAAAGAGCCACAGCACTCTCTCAGGCTGACACATCCTCATTCAGATCCAACTCCACACTGCCATCCTGTTTTACCAACTAGTGTTGATGTGTGTGTGTGTGTGCATGTGTGCATGTATGAGTATGTATATGTTTGTAATACTTAATAAACTCTGGAGATGCCTAGTAGCAATTATTTTTTTATTTTTTATTTTTATTTATTTATTTTTTTGCTTTCATTAAGGTATTCTCAGGCTCCTTTTACCTGAGTTCTATCAAATAGTCTCTTTAGGGCAACAGAGTAAAGCCCACTTACCATCCTGCTGCTGCTTCACATGGAGATGCAGGTTATTCTTTCTATGAGATAATTGTATCCAGTTCCCTGGGAGAAGTTCACCCCTGATGATTATTGCCGTGGTTGAAGAATGATTAGATTGATTAGAAGATTGATTAGAAGAGGTGAACAGCAGAACAACAGGAAAGGCAGGATGCTGCTCGACCTCTCAATACTGAAACCAGCCAAGAAAATGCCTCCAGGATGCCAGGTTCATATTGTCTCTTTCTTCTCTGCATGCTGAGGGGCTTTCTTCACATGTTGGAAAATATGGCCACCAAAACCTTATATTTAGCATATGTAAATTTTTAAAAGTCATAAGGAAGTATATTGCTTTCAGAATTGTATAAGAACTTCATTTTAGACCAATCAATTATGGACAGAGAGGTAGTATCATATAAGAATATGATAATTCACACAATATATAGAATATATTTGAAATAGGGCGCCTGGGTGGCTCAGTGGGTTAAGCCGCTGCCTTTGGCTCAGGTCATGATCTCAAGGTCCTGGGATCGAGCCCCACATCGGGCTCTCTGCTCAGCAGGGAGCCTGCTTCCTCCTCTCTCTCTGTCTGCCTCTCTGACTGCCTCTCTGCCTGCTTGTGATGTCTCTCTGTCAAATAAATAAACAAAATCTTAAAAAAAAAAAAGAATATATTTGAAATAACTCAAATGTCCACCAACTGATGAATGGGTAAATAGAATGTCTTCAATGTATATAATGGACTAGTACTTGTCAATAAAAAGGAAAAAAGAACTGATGTATGTTACAACATGGATGAGCTTTGAAAATCATATTGTTCTAAGCAAAAGAAGTCAGGAAGGATTACATACTGTATAATCTAATTTATATGAAATATCCAGATAAATCTATAAGGATAGAAAGTAGATTGATGGTTGCCTAGGGCTTTTGTGGGAAGACAAACATGTTCTAAATTTAGATTATAGTGATGATTGCACAATCCTACGAACCTACTAATAAAAAAATTGAATTCTCTCTAAATAGGTGAATTATATTATATGCGAATTATATGTCAATAAAGCTGTTAAAAGGGACGCCTGGGTGGCTCAGTTGGTTAAGTGGTTGCCTTCGGCTCAGGTCATGATCTCAAGGTCCTGGGATCAAGTCCCACATTGGGCTTCTTGTTCAGCAGGAAGCCTGCATCTTCCTCTGCCTGCTGCTTCCCCTTGCCTTTGCACTCTCAATCTCTCTCTCTGACAAATAAATAAATAAAATGTTAAAAAATAAATTAGTAAAGCTGTTAAAAAATGAAAAGCAAAAAAAAAAAAAAAAAAGGAATTCCCAGGAAATAAGTGAGAAAATTATTTTTGAAGATTTATTTATTTATTTTTAAGAGAGATAGAGAACACAAACAAGGTGGACAGAGGGACAGGAAGAGAGAATCTCAGGCAGACTCTGCACTGTGTGGCAAACCCATTGCAGTGCACAATCTCATCACCCTGAGATCAAGACCTGAGCTGAAACCAATACCAGAATACGGAATTAAACCAAAGTTTACATCTAGTATGCAGCTTCCTAGAACAGTAGAATGTGTGTATTTGTGTATTCAGGGAATCATCAAGAGTATACATTTGGATGTGGCAATAAAATAAACTTATAACCATTTATTTGTTTGAAATATGCATTGGTGATGAGGGAGCAGGAGGCTGGCTGAGGACAGAGCAAAAGCTGGCGCCTTGCACCCCCTCTTCACCCGCTCCCCTCCATATGTGTAGCATTCCTCAGGCACCCCTGACTGCCATAAAACGATAAATAGTTAACTTGCAGGGATCGCAATCCTGCAGAACAGGAATCTCCCTTGCTCTACAGATGTCCTAGAGACCTAAACAGGGAGGTTACCTTATCGATAGCACAAATTTCCAGAGGCAAATAACTCTTGGTTCCTGAAGCCCTAATGTCTCCCTCCCACCATAAACTGGAGGAGGCTGAGGTAGAAGGGAATGTAAATGATAGCATGATCATAATACCCCACCAAGAATCTCCCAACTTGATGTTAATGCCTGACCTAAAGACGACATTGATCAGGCCATAAGGGCAAAGCCTCCCCCCGGCACCTTGTAGGCCCTCCTTAACATGTGAAAACTCTGTTGAAACCTCCCATCCCTTCACCATCCCCCCAACCGCAAGGTATATAACATGCCTATCCTCACAAGCCGGGGCAGCAGCTCTTCCTGCCCACGGGTCCTGTCCCAGTGCTTTAATAAACCACCTTTTGCACCAGCGACGTCTTAAGAATTCTTTCTTTAGTCGTCAGCTCCGAACCTCACCCTACTGAACCTGACTTAGGTTCTGGGACTTCATCATTGGGACTAGTGCTTCACCAAGGCCCTAACCCTGATGATCATCAATCCACATGGTAAATGAGCTATCCTCAGAGAAGAGTGGGCATTCTTCAATGTGCAAAGTGTGACAGGAGCACCTATGTCTATGTCTATGTCACTTATGTTTTTTAATTTCAGCATTTTGTGAAATACTGCAATTTATGCATGCTTATAATTATGAATTATATTGTTGAGCTTCGTCAAACTTAATGTTCATAATATAGGCAAATGCATTAGAAAATTTCCTTAAGAAGAAACGACAGAAAGTAATAATGCATGTATCAGCAAACAACGTAACTACAGGGTTGACACACCTCCCCCTCCAGCATGAGCTCTTTGTCAACCAGGCTTTGAAACTAAACATTCAGAATTAGGTAGATCTGCCAAAAATCTGACCAAAATTTTTGCAACTGTCAGAAGGATACTTAGAAGTTTGAATTGCATTCACTGTTTTTTGTGGTCAAAATTCTCTTAAGTTTGAGTATATCTTTGATGATTAGATAGTGATATTATGAAGGCATAGCAACTAGGAAGGCTTTTTAGAACCAAACATCTAGAAGACAAAGAACAAAATTGTATATTATGAAAAAAATTGTATGGGATTCAAATGAGCATTTTACACAATTTCACTAAAACTTAATAAACAAAAAACTTCCTTATAGTGAAATATAAGAAGGACCAGAGAAGGAGGCAGTGGAAACTGGGGGCAGGGGTTAGGGGATACAAGGTTGAACAGAAATGACCACCAAATAATTTCAAATAAAACCTTTGCTTTCTTGCTGTAATTTAAAATGGTGGAAAATAGGGGGCCCTGGGTGGCTCAGTTGGTTAAGCATCTGCCTTCAGCTCAGGTCATGATCTCAGGGTCCTGGGATTGAGTCCTGCATCGGGAGGTAGTAGGAACTAACCATTGAGTAATTGGATTGAGAAGGGATAACCAACAATGTACTTTTTAAATTTGGATCCACATAGTCTATTAATACACTTCCCTCCCCCATGACAACCATTAAAACAAGCCTTTAAACAAATGGGATTTAGAACTAGTAGAGTATTCCAAGTATATTATTTATAAGAAATTAAATAGGTTTATATTGGCAATATGTGCTTATTTTTATTTTTCCAATAATTGCGTCGTATTTAAAAAAAAAAAAAAAGTTTTCCAGTCATGGATATACTTACTACCAGTGGTATTTGTAAAAGAATTATTTAATTTTAAAGTTTCTAATTAGTCATTTTAGAAAGTGAATTAAAAGTAAATTACCAATAAGCAAATCAAAATTCTGTGCAAGGGGATTAAAAATCGGGGGATGGCTTCAGTATTGCATTTTTTATTTTCCTTTTTAATGTGACATTTGTGTTTAAAGGAAAATTACCAAGAATTCTAAGCGGCTCAGACTTCTAGATTTATAACTATCAAAAAAGATCAAGAAAATATCTAAGGTAACTGTCACTTCATTTGCATAAACTGAGACACCATAAATAACAGATTTGCTAAAATAAGGTATATTTCAGACTACAGCAGTCTAGGAAAAGCACTGGATTTCTCTTTACCTCCAATCTTGACATAATGTATTTTTAAAAGTGGATTGTTCATTCACTGAATGTTCAACATTAAAAGTTATATTCATCAAATGTAAATTAATTTCCAGTGAATATTAAATTAGAGCCATGTCATTAGTAATCAATAATATTTATGTGCAGAGATTTACAAAAGTTGGTTATAGTCCTTAAGAACACAGAGAATCCAACAAGGGTAACAGGACAAACACAAACTGAAAAGCTTTAATGAAGAATATATCATGGCAAAATATACAAAGTAAATGCCAAGCTATCCAGCTCTAAAGAACTAAGTACATAAATGCTTAAAGAAAGCTGAGGAAAATTGAAGTCAAATGGAAGCAGTCAGTAAAGGATTTATAAGTGATGTCAATATTTTACTCATTTATTGAACAGGGTTGCAGACTTGTGGCTGAGAAATGAGTGATCCTCTGTCCGTCCCAGTTGGCCAGTTGATACTGACTCCCTTGGCATCTGATTTAGATTTATCTTACATTTCTCACTTTTTAAAAAGAGCATTATTAAGTAAATGCTGTTCTAAGACAAGATGTGATGGTTTTGATAGACTTCTGCTTTGTATTTCCAGATTCAGCATTAACTTCCTCTAGTAGTGAATAAGACACAGATAGTGGGCATAATTTTCATTCTAATGTGTGAATGAACATAAAAAGCAACTAGTGATAACCTACCACTTTTTCTTCCAATCTTTCCAGATGTGGAGTAGCTATCCTCTCTCTTTCCAGACAGTAACATGTTGGGGACACTTGTTGAGAAACAGAGTTGCTGATAAACTCATGCCCTGTGCTGGGTGCTAGGTGCTGGGTGCTGGGTGCTGGGAGCATAAAGGTAGCATTGGATACAGCTCCCTTCGCTGGCCACTAGGCTTACCACAGGGCTCTGTTGTGTTCACTGTCTGAAAAATGCCTCAAGGGCACCAGGCCACCAAGCTGCATGGTCTGTGAAGAACATAGGCAAGTATAGGTTAGTTATATCTGACATATGTACCCAGAAAATAGAAGTCATTCAGCCCAGAGAGTGTTCTAGAGGCTTTTGCTGGAGTGTTTTTATGATCTCACATACAATTATAGTTACCTAATTATTTTGTTTTTGAAAGCCCATTTTTACATTTTCTGATAAAATCATTTAGTAGCAGTGAACTAGTTTATGAGGAACTTTTTTCTTAAGTTTCTACTGTTTTCACTTTCTGTTTTTAAGTTTTTACAATTCTTTCATATTTTAACTTCTCATTTTTTTCCTTTCAGATTTTTTTGTCTTTTTATTTTTCTTCCTTTTAGATATTTTTAAAAAATAATTTTCTTATTCCTTTTTGCTTTTTTTCTCTCTTCCTCTTTTCTTTTTTTGTGAATAAATTCTACACAAACAAGGTCCACAAATCCATCCTTATCAGAGCTGAACAATTGAGGGAAGCATAGATCCAGGCTTGAACCAGCTCAGCATAGCAGGTATGTCTGGATTCATGGGAGGTGTCACCAATGAGTATAGAGATTTTTCTGACAATAAGAATATTCCTTACAAGGTACTGGAAAAGATCACTCCTTCTAAGCCATTCATTCTTAGTGAATGCCAGAGCTACATGAAAATCATGTTCTGGATTTCCATATCCCAGGAAAGTAACATGTATATATGTGACTTTCACAAACTCCTGTTGACGTTTACTGTCTACCACCGGTAGTATGATGCTATCAATGATCAGATAAGACCTAACCTTCAGGGAGATTATTAGCCTTAACTTCAAATACAAGTTGCAGTTTTAAGACTACTTGAAAAGGAGGGGTCATAAACAGCCACATTAAAGTTATGCTTGTATATCACTCTGAAAACATAACTTTTCAGAGAAAATAACTTATTCATAATTAATTTCTCTCATTTTTAATTCTAAGCTTTCTTGTGCATTTAAAAAGTGAAGTTAGAGCTGTGTTGGTTCCATTGACAGAACTTTTCATCAGTTAAATGATGCAAGTTTGATAATCAACATCATAAAATACTTCAAATAGAAAATCAGTTAATCACAATAATAATATATTGTTGTTTCATGCAATTTATGGAATCATAGTTGAGCTTTCAGAAATTTTCTTTGAAATATTTGATAATATTGTGAAGGCATAAATTCAGATAAAATTCAACATTTAGAATACAATTTTTTTTTTGCTATGGTGAAATTATAAAGTTTTATGTTAAGAAACCTATAAAGCAGCAATGTTATGTAGTTATAAGAGACATATAATTCATAATTGTATTCAAATAAACTACACTTATTCTTACAACTGAAATAGAATCCATAGTTGCCAAAAACAACTAATATATATACTCAGATTAAGAACAATTTTCTGATGATACTGAGCTGATACTGAACTGATACTAGTTTGTCATGGTAGTATGAAATTCATCCTTTTTGCACAACATTAATCTGATTATAGATATATTTGAGTCTATAAAGAATTACTTCATCAATCAACTTAAGTTTCTTATATTTGTATTAAACTGTTTTATAATATTTTTGTTGTATAAAAATTGGAATGTTTAATGAAAGTACACAATGAATGCAATATCCTACATCTTCAGCTTCTGAAGTATTTAACAAATCATAATTATTGAAAATAAAGCATGTAGACAGGAAGATGCTAAATTTTATTCATACAAAACACAGGAAAAACTAAGGAAATGTTAAGAACTCAGTATGCAAAGTTTATTTTAGCATTGTATTCTTGTGCTTTGAAATATTTATACTTATAGGAATAGTAATTTGATAGGGTTCTGTTCACATAGAATGAACACATTATATTTGGGTATAAAGTGAAAATGAAAAGGTCTAAGATTTTACAGTATTTAAAATTGATGAAATAGAGGAAATAATCATAAGTAGATACAACTTTTTTGACAAGTTTTATTTTATAAAAATAATCACAGAAAGACATGGCAAGATAGGGGTGCCTGGGTGGCTCAGTAGGTTAAGCCTCTGCCTTCGCCTCAGGTCATGATCCTGGGATCCTGGGATTGAGCCTCGCTTCCTGCTCCATGGGGAGCCTCCCCCTCCCACTCCCCTGCTGTGTTCCCCCTCTCCCTGTCTCTGTCTCTGTCAAATAAATCAATAAATAAAATCTTAAAAAAAAAAAAGACATGGCAAGATAGCAATGAGTGGATCTTTAAAATAGATTGATATATGTACACATTTCAGTCAAAATATAGCGTTGAAAATATCTTTAATTTAGCATAATTTGTTTTCATACCAGTAAATGTAAAGAATTAACAGTTTCAAATGCATTAAATATAGGGTGCAACTTTAAGAAAATATTAGAACATTTTATGGAAAAAATAACATATCATAAATTTTGAACACAGAAGAATATTTTTTCATCAGAAGAATACCAGTGACGCAATATTAGAAACAAATGCAGTTGAAAAAAGTCGATTAATTACCTATTACCTATCTATATTGAGAATAATTTTTCAGCTCATGTTATATACAATATTCAAATAATCAAGATAAATACACTTCATTTTATTTAGAGTTTCTGCTTACATTGAGTGAATTTATAAGGCTTTATGTTCTTTTAATTGATTTAGAAAAAAATTTTTTAAATATTTTTCTAACGGAGCTACTTTTTAGATTTGTTTATAAGTTGATTTAAATCAATAAATCAATAACCAAACAGTTTAATCAATGAATGAGCATTTTAAAATTGCTTATGTTTTATTAATTTTGGTATAATCTGTCATCTCAAAACTATCCCAGTGTCGTAGATAAGAAGTCTCTAAACAAACTCTAAAACCAACCCTAAAATAACTATATTAAAACTTAATGTCTTACAACAATTAACAATTAACAAAACTTAATGTCTTACTATTATTTCTCACTGTTTTGTAAAACTCACTGTTTTGTAGTTGACTAATTTCAGTTGGATTCTTGCAAAAGGTCTCTCATGTAGTTAGTTTTATGAAGACTCAGGTTGAATATCTTAAGATGTCTCATTCATGTGGTTATTAGCTACTAGCTGTTTTCAGAGCTCAGTTTAGACTACTAAGTGGAATACTTAATGTCACTTCTCCATGTGGTTTGGGCCTTTGACAAAATCAAGTCAAAGGTAAGCCCAGATTCAAGAGGAAAGAACTATATAGGGCATGAAAGCCATGGTTCATGGGCAAAAAAAAAAAAAAAAAAAATAGTAAGAAGAGTTAATGAGAGTCTTCTAGGTGGTAAAAGTTTTTCAATAGAAATTCAGAATTAGGGGTACCTGGGTGGCTCAGTCGGTTAAAGCCTCTGCCTTGGGCTCAGATCACGATTCCATGGTCCTTGGATCAAGCCCCACATCGGGCTCTCTGCTCAGCGGGGAGCCTGCTTCCCCTCCACCTCTGCCTGCCTCTCTGCCTTCTTGTGATCTCTGTCTGTCAAATAAATAAAAACTTAAAAAAAAAAAGAAATTTAGAATTAGTGGTGAAGGGAGATTTCACAATAGATTCATTTTGTTTATTTGGTGGTGGGGGAGTGCGGTTAGATGGGTTTTGTTTTGCTTTGCTTAGTTAAATTAAGATCTGAAGTAGAATTGTTGAGTTAGTAAGTGAACCCAAATGATGGAAAACTATGAGAAATATAACTAAGTATTTTGAGCATATGAAAAGCACCTTAATTACTCTGTAAATATAAGAAGCAGGAAGATACTATTCTTAAAATTAAATAACCCAATCTGTTTTACTCTTTGTTACATAAAATTAGCTAAAATCATAATCTATGAATATTTTTATATACCTGAGTTTTTCTAAACAACAACTTCATAGATGAAGATAAAAGATAGATGAGATAAAAGAGCTTTATACACATGTCAAAATTAGTGTATGTATTGAATATATGTTGTAGCAAAATATTCTGTTCTGAGCAGGCCTACTTTTAGAGTATTTGTAAAAGGTATATTTGGCACTAGGAAGCAGTCCGAAGGAAGACTGCTAGAGGATTGAGATTATCTGTAGTCATCCAAACGATGCTATTGAACAGGCAGTTGGGGTAAAATCAAGACTAGTGATATAAACTTAAATCATTAGCATATACTAGAATTTTAAGTCAATGTACTGAGCAAGAGTTGATATCAATAGATAATAAAAGAAAGACTGAGCCATCATTTACAATATTTAGCATTTAGGGTTGAGTAATGAAGTTTTAAAAGAAGGAAGTAGCAAAGGCATAGAACTGAATTAAGAATCAGTTTAAGAAAAGAGGATTTGTTGACTATGTTTAATCAGGCTGATATTTTAAATAATGGTATAAAAATGAACCTTGGATTTATCCCTGTCATCATTGACAATGACAGGAGCTGATTTAGTTACATGGTGGAAGCCAATTTTTTTTTTTTTAAGGTCATATTTTTAAAAAGGAATGAGAGTAGAGCAATGAGAGACTCGGTGATTGTAAGACAACTCTTTAGAGAGTTTTTTTGGGTTTTGTTTATTTTAAGAAGGGGAAGTTATATGAGATATTGCTGAAGGAAAAATAAAGATGTTTTTAAAAAATGTGTACTGTTAAATACATTTATGTGCTAATGGAAAAGTTTCAGTGGAAAAGAAAGAGTTTAATACAGAAGAAAAAGGGACACATGCTGGCATGAGGTCCTTGGATAAAGGAGCATGAGGAAACTACAGCTGATACTCTCAGTTTTCTAGGTGGAATAGGAGGCCCTGTCTTCAGATGAAAGTAAAAATGGATGAGGGGCATTGGAAAATTAAAAAGAACGGAGAAAGGAATAGTCATGTCAGAGTTATCGAAGAAAATTGAAGAGTGAATAGATTAGGGTAAAACAGAAGTATGAGAGAAATGCTATATCTTCAATAGGAAAATGAACATTTGGGGAAAATTCAATAACTTTCATAGGCTGAAACTGTCTTATGACATTGGATAATAATAATGTATTACTGATCCAAAACCCTAATGATATGTTGTCTTATGATACAATGTAATAGTAATAAAATAAAAATAACAGTGAGCAAAAGTTTAGTGCCAGTTTTATATTAGGCCCCATTCTAAGTGTTTTAAGTAACACTCAAGTAAGTCCCCCAAAACAGACGCTATTATAATCACCATTTGACAATCGGGGAAAAACAAAACAAAACAAAACAAAACAAAATAGAAAAAAAAACAAAAACAAACAAACAAACAAAACCTGAAGCACTGAAAGATTACATAACTTTTAAATAAAATTTTAAATAGCTTTTAAATAACAGATCAGAATTTGACTTAGAAATACCAGATTCAAAGCTGTTGTTCTTTTTCACTATGTTGAGTTTATATTTAATTAGAAAAAAAATAATGTATTTACATTTCAACACATTTAAGCGTGATTTTTAAAAATTTAATTTTATTTCCTTTTAGTGTTCCAGAATTCATTGTTTATGCACCACACCCAGTGCTCCATGCAATACGTGCCTTCCTTAATACCCACCGCCAGGCTCACCCAACCCCCCACCCCCATCCCTTCCAAAATCCTCAGTTTGTTTCTCAGGGTCCACAGTCTCTCATGGTTTGTCTGCCCCTCCCATTTCCCCCAACTCACTTCTCCTCTCCATCTCCCAATGTCTTCTGTGTTATTCCTTATGCTCCACAAGTAAGCGTTATTTGTACTAAATTTTCTCTAAATTGGAAGCCATGATTCAAACCGAAGCATTTGCATATTTCTATCAACATCAAAGTTTCAGTAATGAAGGTTGTCTATTCTCTTAGCATAGGTACTTAAATTTTTCCAGTTCTATTTATGCTAATAAATGTTGAGTTCAATCAAAACTATTATGTAATTAGTTCTATTGCTTTAGAAAAATAATATTTCACTTTAGTGAAAAAATATAAAATAAGCACAAATATTTAATCTTGCAGAATATAAAGAATATAGAAAGCAAAGATTTTAAATAAATATAGCAATGACAAGTTAAGTAATAAAAAATACAAGTAAATAGGGTTCTATTTTATACTGCAATTTTGCATGGGACTCTAAGTAGCTATATGTAAATGATATTTTATTTTCCTTAGGTTATCTTCTTGATATAAATCTTACTTCTAAAGTTGAATAGTCAGGTACACCTCTAAATCATTATAGAATTACCTCTTCAGGTGAGGCACAAACAAATATTATTCTTCTCAGTCCCCTATATTGCAAATGCAAACCATTTACAGCATGAGAATTTGGGGATTGCCTGCTTCATAAAAGATATGAAGATGTGTACAGACAATATTTAAGAACTGTGTCATGACTTTAATAGTTAGCATTAATTTGTGGCATAGAATAAATAAATATTGAAATATCTGTAGAAGTTAGGAAGCATGTACCTTGGAAAACACAATAGACATTTTATTCAATTTATACAGAATTCTATAGTGACAATTCATGAAACTGTAAAACCTCCTATGACAGCCAAGAAAACCATCCTCAGAACAAACTGTTCCAAAGAAAATTCGTCTGTTCTATGCTAAAAATGGTGAGATTCTAATGAGAATGTATCTACTGATCAACAACCTATTTCTACTATTATCTAAGTGACATATGGCATAGCATTCGTGAGAATTTTAACATTTGTATTGCCATAGTGAAGCCAGCTTATCTTCAATTCTCGTTAAAGGCAAGAGAAAATTCCCAGATCTGCCCACAAAAGGTAAATATTGAAATAAGAAATCTTTATACCGTTGCTACTGTTTGCGCTCCCCTTCTAGTGTCTATTTTTCATGCACAGCAGGTGAAGTAAGAATTAGGGCATCAGCATCAGTGGCATCAAATTTTGTTTATTCCAGAAGAGCTAAGTATAATAAAATGTATGGAAGCTAATGTCTGGATAACACATTCAGAATTTTTCTCATACATGGACCATTGCTATCTATAGAGGAAGCATGATTGAATTACATTATTTCACACAAGCACTGTAGAAGCGTATCTTCATACTGAACATTTCTGGAAATTCAATAAGCAAAGGAATCAAGTGACTTTGATATCTGCTATTTAAAGTTTTACCGATGTGCAAAAGAGGGAACTAAAGATTATTTAAAAGCAATAACTGAAATATACTGCACGTTGGAAGACACAATAGCACTTGAATCCAGCCACCCTTTGAAGAGATGAGTTATTTTGCAGATGGCTCCCATCCGGCAAGATTTTTCTGTTTACAGTGCTGCAGGTGGTAGAATAGGACACAGGAACCAGGGTGGAAAGGTTAGAACTATATAGTTCTCTCAACAGTAAGTTCAGTAAAATTAGATTAAGTTCCTAGCCTTCATTCCTTATCAGTATTGCCATTGAGGGCAACATGAAAAGTATCATTTTGATGACTATTAAGCTTGGCATGATGTCAGTTGTTCATAATTTATCACACTACTCCAAAGAAAATAGCTACAATGGAAACTCACGTTAGAATAGTGAGTAAGACTGAAATGCACAATAACGAACCTATACAAAAGTCATGAACAACCATCTCTAACTATTAGGGATGGTTAGAGACCAGTAAAGACCATTTATTTGATAAGTGGCATAACTCTCATAATTAGCTTGATGATTAGGAATAAATTAAATTTAGAGGTGCATCAGCTAACAATCAACCACAAATCTCAGTGGCTTACAAACAATCAAAGTTTATCGGTTAAGCTATATGTAAAATGCCGGTTCACAAGAAGAGTTCTTCTTACCAAAGTCTCCTAAGATCCAAACAGAGGCTTTACCATCTTAAGGTGTTACCGTTTCAATGTATGCATCTATAATGTCCACAGAGGGAAAGAAAGACTATGAAGGCTTTGCAATAGCAATTAAATATTTCAGCCCAGAATTGACACACTCCTCTTCCGGCAACCTTTTAACAACAGACAAATAACATCCCCATCCCTAACTTTGCAAGGGAGAGTAAATGCAATTCTATGTTCCTGGAGGGAAGAGAGAACCTGAAATAATAGTGATTAGTAGCAGTGTTAACAACAGAGGGAAATCTCAGCAACGAGTGCCCAAATCATGATCTGATAATAATACTGCAGCTATTTTATCGTCTTTTCTTAAACTTTTTATAAATACCTTCCTGAAGATAGCACCATGCTAGGGCATACAGGGTAAGTTTATCATTAAAAGAGGGAAAGAAGAATCATGATATTTCAGAGGAAAACTGTGACCAGTGAGATTCGAGGTAAGTTCTAGAACACTAGGATATAAACCCTGGTTGAAAGTAGAGAGAAAGGGACAGGTAGTTTCACTGGCAGAATCAGACATCTTAAGACATTCACGTAACACAATTGTTAAGTGAACTTTCCTAAATTTTACATGATAGCTTCACATTCTTCATATTGAAAATTTGGGTTTTACTCCCCAATATCTTTAAAGATTTCAAAAAAAAAAAAAAAAAGATGGCAAAGTTAATAGGATAGTTTCATACTTGCTTTGGGACTGAAAGTCTTAAATTATCTATTACCAAAATCTTTGCTCTGACCTGTGGAATGTATTCCCTTGCTTGATTAAGTTAGTTAAAAAAAATTTTTTTAAGGATGTCCAGAAATGTGGATAAGCTTAAAAGAAAAACGTGTACAAAACTATCAAGGAAGCCGTTAAACATACTGTCACTGACCTACTCTAGCAAAGTTGGCTTTTATTAAATGGCAGCTGTGCCTGATTAAAAAATTATGACTCCCCTCAGGAATCATGAGGGTCATTAAAAACCAAGTCATAAAATCCTCTGCTCCCTAAAGGCACACTGACAGAGAACACTTCCCATTTCCTTACTGTAATTTAACTTTAACTACCATAATGCCCAATGTGTTCTTAAAAGATTTTTTTAAAATTGTCATTTTATCCTTTACACACCTACCTCAAATTGTTAAATAATTACATTAAATTAGTATTTGAAAAATACAGATGACCTGAATTATAAATATGGTCTGATAGTTGGTCACCTTAAATGTTCTTCTTTCTCAGATTTATCAATGTATTTCAATTAATTTATTTTAATGAGTATATCCATATATCTTTAAGAAATTGGATGAGAAAACAAAAGACTATGTGTGAAAAGACGATCTATAGAAGTTCATAGGCTTACCAAATATTACAGATTGAAAGGTTTGCACTTATCTTCCTAATTCTAAATTTATACATAGTACTTTGCAAACTTTAATACATATAAATTCTCTTTGGGGGAAGATTTTTCATATTATTTTAATCCTATCATAATTCTCTTCCAAAGGTTGCTATTTTTCAACTCCGTTTGCAGTTAAAGCTGACAACCAGCTACAGTTATCCAGATAATTTACAGAAAGCCAACAATATAATTAGTGTAATGGACCAGAAAATTCCTCATAGCCATCTTTCCAATGTCAGTTCAGAGTCTCTACAGGATAGCCATTATTATTGTTAAAGTTCAGATTTACAAGTTTTGGCCTTAATCTACATTGTTGGTGTGCAAGGAGCAAAATAACTTTCTGGGGCCTCTTTTATAAGGGTGCTAATCCCACTTACGAAAGCTCTGCCTTTAGGAACTAATTATGTCCCAAAGGCCCAACTTTTAAACTCCTTGAGGGTTACAGTTTCAATATATAAATTTTGGAGGAACACAAGCATTCAATCATTAGCAGGTGAGATTCTTAGGAACATGAGAGATGCTGCTAAGATGGATCAGCGATGACTTCAGGTCAGGGTGCTATAACAAAATACTGTACACTGGCCGTGGCTTAAACAACACAACTATTTTCTCACAGTTCTGGAGGGTGGGAAGTACAAGATAAGCTGATTTGGTTTCTGGTGAGAACTCTTCCTGGCTTGCAGAGAACTGCCTTTTGTTGTGTCTTCACATGGCCTTTTCTTCTGTGCATTTGTTGAGAAAGCGAGCGAGAGAGCTAGTCAATTTTTCTCTTCGTATAAGAATATTAATCTTATTGAATTAGGGGCCCACTTATACAATTTCATATAACCTAATTATGTCCTAAGGACTCTATCTAAAAATACAATCACACTGGAGGTTAAGGCTTCAACATATGAGCCTTGGGGAGACACAACCATTCAGTCCATAACACATGGCAACCTGCTATGTTTTTTAAGGATACTTTGCCTTCCAGAAAATATCAAACATTTAGGGAAACTTCCCTAACGTCTTATTGTATGTTAAGGTTCTCTTACCCATTTGTGTATTTATTTTCTTGAATCTAAATTTTCAACCTGTCTATAATCCTTTGGTACTATAAATTTCATGAGCTTATTATTTTCTATGCCCTGTAGTATGCCTTTATATTTATTCCATAGTTAAGATGTAAGAGAGGACTCTACTGTTCATATTAGTTGACTGTTTGGTAATTGAGTTTATTTTCCTTCTATATTCTTTAAGAATCAGAAAATATCAATCATATTTTTCCTTGCTGTCACCTTTTGATTTGTGTTCCTATTATTGAAATTATCATGCAGAGTCTATCACCATGCCCATCTCACTATCCATTTCTAGAACATTTCTACCCTCATGTTAACATACATTTCTTATATTACAGACATTTGGCTTGCACAGAACATTTCAGATATAGTGAAACTCTGCTTACTTAAGAGAATAACCAAATGTTTGAGGATTGTTTTTTCAGTGTGATTATTATGGTTTAGTAGAAGGAGTGTTCTGGAAGTTCATAGAAGTTGCTTCTATCTGATTCTTACTTTAATCACCCATGTTTACTTAGGTAAGTTTTTAAAATCTTTGACCTTTAGCTTATCAAAAAGAAATTTAATTAAATGCAATCAATATGTCTTTCACTGCATAGAAATAACAATACATACTATTGATTATATTAACAATACATACTATTTATTATATTATAAAAACATAGGAATATGTATATATTATATTTTCAAGTATAAATTAGTGCATTAATTCCAGCAGCTCATTTGGCAAATAGTAATAATGGACATTTTGGAGTGTTTACTCTTTGCCAGATATTGATATAGGCTCTTCTCATGTATTGACAATTCTAATTATTTAAAAATCATTCTGAGAGAGGTAATGTGCTTATCCCATCTTACAGATGAGAAAGTGGAGACAGGATGATTAAATAACTCTTCTCAGGTTATAGAGTTATTAAGTATCAAATTCAATTTCAATTCAACAGGTTTGATTTTAAAGCCCATGTGATTATTAACATTTAATTAAAACTGCACTGAGAAAGAATGCCTGGGTATCTCAGTCAGTTAGTTGTCTAACTAACTTGATTTGCGTTCAGGTCATGAACTCAGGGACCTGGAATCAAGCCCTAGTTCAGGCTCCATGTTCAGCGGAGAGTCTGCTTGAGGATTTCTCTCCTTTTCCTTCTGCTCCTCCCCCAATTCATGCACATTCTCTTTCTAATATATAAATAAATCTTTTTAAAAAACCTGCATCAAATATAATTAATAAAAGTAAAGAATGTGTTTATTGTTTGACCTACCAATCGTCAAAGTGAATAGAAAAGTGAGTGAAGACTAATGTGAGATATTGTATAAAAGAGCAAGCTATTGCAAACAACTTAAATGGACCACAAAAGGAAATGGTTAAAAAAAAAAAAAGACTGTATATCCTTGGAATCAAATGTCACGGAAATATTGAATGTCAGTCCATGATATAACAGTTAAGGATATAGAGACATGTTTGTGATTGCTTTTAAAAGAAAACAGCAGGTTACTGCACAGTAGGTACAATGTAAAATTAATTTCATATGGGTCTATACCAAAGAGTTAACTGTGACAATCTTAGAAAGCTAGAATTTTAAGTGGATTTTTTCTATGTTGCTATGGTTTTGAAATCTTTATGAAAGACACTAGTGTTTTTTTGTTTTTGTTTTTGTTTTTGTTTTTTTAATATTTTATCTATTTATTTGAGAGAGACAGAGAGAAAGAGAGAATGAGAAAGAGCGTTAAAGGGGAGAAGGTCAGAAGGAGAAGCAGACTCCCCGCAGAGCTGGGAGCCTGATGCAGGACTTGATCCTCAGACTCCAGGATCATGACCTGAGCCGAAGGCAGTGGCTTAACCAACTGAGTCACCCAGGTGCCCCAAGACACTAGTGTTCTGTATCAAAATGAAATATTAATTGAAAATTTTCAATAAAGGCAGCTCACATCTTCCAATTTTTGTCATGTTCATTTGTCCATGGTTATGCCCTTCTCAATGAATTTTTAACAGATTTAACAAATTATGGGCAAGAGATACATTATAGCTTTGTAAAAATAAACAAAAAATAAAGCACCCTGACTGTTCAATGAATATTAGGACCACCAAGTGATAGCTGATTTTGCAGTCTGGTTTATCTTTTTCTTTAACGATGCTGACCCTACCAGATGGATTTTTCAATGTAGTTATGGGATATATAATGTGAAAACTTCATTTGGAATAGAAGCAATGTGGAAAAATACTTAGGATGAATAAAGCTAAATATTGCTGGTTTCATTTTATACTTCTGGAATAACTTTATATTCCTGATTGATACACTATTAATTTTAGTAATAATGTGAATCAAAAATAGTCATTTGTCTATCTGTACAAAACCAGCAGTAAATTGTAAAAGTGATTCTTACAGGATTAAGATACGTTGCTATAGCAACTTCTTATTATATTACAAGCTGTTAATACAGTGAGAATATACCAGATATGGGTTAGAAATAGTCTCTATTATTAAAAAAAAAAGAGTTTTTTGCTCTTTAGGATTAATGTATTTCATATATTTTATAATATTAAAATACTAAAGAGAACTATGTAACATTGTTGTAGTTTTTTAGCATAACTAAATATACTGCTCATTTAAACTTTAATTTTGTCCAGTAAATGCAAAAAAATTGCAAAAATTTTTATTAAATAAGTGAATAAGAAAATTGGGAAAGGTTATATATAAAACAATTTAAATTATAATAAAAGATTTCATTTTTCTATTCATGATTACAATAACAAGCTATAAGGGAGACAAAATAAATACTGAATCAACTTCAAGTTTCCCCCTTGCATCCTCTAATATGACTGGGGACTTCTTAATTATCAGTCTCTACTATCTTCTGTGTACTGTCTTCGTCTTTGTCTAATTCTATCTTTTGGTACCATTTACCTTTGACATGAAGGTCATGAATATAATGGAGTTCAAGAGGACACAGGGATTTGAGAAGGAGTGAAAAGCTAACTAATTCTCATAAAGTAAGAAGTGGAGTAGTATTAAGGTAGATAATTATCTCTGGTGTTTGACAACAATCATGGGAATGTAATAAGTATAATTTAATTGAAATGTTACAGGAAAAGTCACAATGAAAATTAATACAAAATGAGCAAGTAGAGGAAAAAAAGCATATATAATCTTTTGTGAGGTTTGGCTGTTAGAGTGAATAGAAAAATGTAAATATAACTTGAGCATGATAGGAATTATGAGGGATATAGAAGGACCTGCTGATTAAATGTTAAGAAAAACTGCATAGAGTGGAAGAGATTGATGAACTAGGAAAAGGAAGGATTGCACAGAAGAGAGCATGTCTTGAAAAGATTATAAGTGGAAAGATTGCTAACACATTTGCAAGGAGTGGCCTTTGAAAATAAGAAGTAACTTTTATTCTTGATCAATAATTTTATTTTTATTCTGAAAAAGTCATAGAAAGCTTCTAGGCTTGATTTAGCTAATATGCCCTGCTCTTTAGTTCTTAGGAAACTTGCCTGTTGTTGAGTGACTTTACCTTTATTCTGGGTAAGATAGTTTGGAGTAATTCTCTCTCATCTTTTGAAATTTTTTCTTTGTTTGTTTGTTTGTTCCTTTTCATAAGCTATAGCAAAAATCAATGGATGGCAACATGAATTTTTTTTTATGAATCAACCATATCATTTTATTAATCAACCGTATCCAGAATTATAGTGCTCCTTTTATGTAAAGAGATATAATTCTTGTAAGAAAGTACATCTTTTTCAATTGTGTAAAAAAATAATCTGCAACATTCTGGTCTATGATGTGTTTGCAATCTAGTTCTATATTGAATTCTTTAAGAGTCATAACCAGGAATTTGTTTGATATGTGAGGGACAGAAAAATCTCTGTCAGAACCAAAACACTTATTTTCTGTGGTAATTTTGGCAAGCCTAAATCTAAATAGCATATGGTGCTTCCTTACAGAAGTACCAAGTAAAAGTCACAGAGTTGAATGCAATATCTGGCCTGGAAAAAACATTGGAGGGATTCAGCAGCAGACTACATGAAGAAGAAGAAAGGATCAGTCAGCACAAAACCAGGGCCATGGAGCTCACCCAATCAGAGCAAAGGGGAAAAAATGGGAACATATCCTAAGGAACTTCTGAGACAAAATCAAGCAGACTAATTTTAACATTATAAGGGCCCAAGAAAAAAAGAGAGAGAAAGGAGCAAAAAACTTATTTGAAAAAATAATAGTGGAAAACACCTAACCAGGGGAAGGAGACTAACATCCTGGCCCAGGAAGTCTGGAGAGTTTCTTTTTTTTCTTTCTTTTTTTTTTTTTTTTTTGTGAGTTTCAAATAAGATGAAACCAAAAAGACCCCACAACAAGACATATTATTACTAAAAAGTCAAAAGTTAAAGACATGATGAGAATATTAAAAGCAGTGAGAGAAAAACAACTTGTTACATACAATGAAACCCCAGAAGAGAGTAACAGATATACTTACTGTGTAGAGAGGAAAAAAAAATATCCAGCCAGGAATACTCTACACATCTATGCCCCCAACGTGGGAGCAGCCAACTATATAAACCAATGAATAACAAAATCAAAGAAACACAACAATAATACAATAATAGTAGAGGACTTTAACACTCCCCTCACTGAAATGGACAGAGCATCCAAGCAAAAGATCAGCAAGGAAATAAAGGCCTTAAACGACACACTGGACCAGATGGACATCACAGATATATTCAGAACATTTCATCCCAAAGCAACAGAATACACATTCTTCTCTAGTGCACATGGAACATTCTCCAGAATAGATCACATACTCGGTCCTAAATCAGGACTCAACCGGTATCAAAAGTTCGGGATCATTCCCTGCATATTTTCAGACCGCAATGCTCTAAAGCTAGAACTCAACCACAAGAGGAAGTTTGAAAAGAACCCAAATACATGGAGACTAAACAGCATCCTTCTAAAGAATGAATGGGTCAACCAGGAAATTAAAGAAAAATTGAAAAAAATCATGGAAACAAATGATAATGAAAATACAACGGTTCAAAATCTGTGGGACACAACAAAGGCAGTCCTGAGAGGAAAATATATAGCGGTACAAGCCTTTCTCAAGAAACAAGAAAGGTCTCAGGTACACAACCTAACCCTACACCTAAAGGAGCTGGAGAAAGAACAAGAAAGAAACCCTAAGCCCAGCAGGAGAAGAGAAATCATAAAGATCAGAGAAGAAATCAATGAAATAGAAGCCAAAAAAACAATAGAACAAATCAACGAAACTAGGAGCTGGTTCTTTGAAAGAATTAATAAAATTGATAAACCCCTGGCCCGACTTATCAAAAAGAAAAGAGAAAGGACCCAAATAAATAAAATCATGAATGAAAGAGGAGAAATCACAACTAACAGCAAAGAAATACAAACTATTATAAGAACATACTATGTACAACTCTACGGCAATAAATTTGACAATTTGGTAGAATTAAAGGAGAGATAAAGGGTTTTATGGACAAGCAAAAGCTAAAGGACTTCATCACTAAATTGGTCTTACAAGAAAAGTTAAAGGGACTTTCTTTCTTTTTTTTTTTTTTAAAGATTTTATTTATTTATTTGACAGACAGAGATCACAAGTAGGCAGAGAGGCAGGCAGAGAGAGAGAGGAGGAAGCAGGCTCCCTGCTGAGCAGAGAGCCCGATGCAGGACTCGATCCCAGGACCCCGAGATCATGACCTGAGCTAAAGGCAGCAGCTTAACTTTAAGTTGAAAAGAAAGGATGATAATTAGTGATAAGAAAACATATGAAAGTATAAATCTCACTGGGAAGGTAAATGTACAATAAATGTTGTAGATTAATCATTTATAAAGTTAGAATGGAAGTTAAAAGACAAAAGTAGTAAAATAACTATGATTACAATAATTAGTTAAGAGATGCACAAGATAAAAAGATGTAAAATACGACATTAAAAACAAAATGTTGGGGCGCCTTGGTGGCTCAGTGGGTTAAAGCCTCTGCCTTTGGCTCAGGTCATCATCCCGGCATCTCGGGATCGAGCCCCACGTCGTCGGATTCTCTGCTCAGCAGGGAGCCTGCTTCCTCCTCTCTCTCTGCCTGACTCTCTGCCTCCTTGTGATCTCTGTCTGTCAAATAATTAAATAAAATCTTAAAAAAAAAAGTCACGCAATTCTTTAAAAAGAAACCCAAAACATAAAATGTTGCAAGGGAGAGTAAAAATGTCGACCTTTAGAATGAAATCAAATTTAAGTTGCCATCAATTTAAAAATGGACTGTTATAGATATAAGCTGTTATATATAAGCTTCATGATAACCATAAAACAAAAAGATATAGGAAATGTACAAAAAGTAAAGAGAAACAAATATAAGCATCCCACTACAGAAAGCACCAAACTGCAAAGCAAGAGAATAAGAAAAGAAGAAACAGGAAATAAGTATAATATGTCCAAAAAACAATTTTAAGATGACAAGAATAGCTTTAAATGTAAAAGGCATAAATTTTCCAATAAAAGATGGATTTAAAAAAAGAAGACCCCTATATATGCTAAAGACTAACTTTAGATGTAAGGATATACACAGACTGAAAGTGAAGGGATACAAGAAGATATTACATGCAAATGAAAACCAAAAGAAAGCTGGAGTAGCTGTACTTATATCAGAAAACAAACTTTAAAGACTATAAGATAAAAATATAGGCATTAAATAATTATAAAGTATCAATCCAAAAGGAGAATATAAAATTTGTAAATATTTATGCACCTGATATAGGGACACCTAAATCTATAAAAAAAATATTAACAGACGCAAAGGGAGAAATAACAATAATAACATTAATAGTAGGAAATTTTAATACCCTACTTCCATGAATTGATAGATCATCCAGATAAGAAGGCCATAAGAAACAATCAACCTTAAGTGACATGTTAGATCAGATGAACCTAAAGGGTTATACAGAACATTCCATCCAAAAACAATGAAATGGACAGTCTTCTAAGTGCACATGGACATTTTCAAGGATAAGGTATGTTGGGTCATAAAACAAATATTAATAAATTTAATAGGATTGAAATCATATCAAACATCTTTTCTCACAATGATGCTGTACAACTAGAAATTAATTATACAAATAAAATCGGAAAACTCACAAATGCATGGAAAATACATAATATATAGTAACCATAATATAATCATAACAATAAACAATAAATGATAAATAACTAATGGGTCAAAGGAGATATCAAAACATACCCAAAAACATAAATAGTAACGTAACATAATATAATTTGTGGGATGCAACAAAAGCAGATCTCAGAAGTTTATATTGATCAATGCCTATTTTAAGAACCAAGAAGTCTCAAACAACATAACTTTATATCCCAAGAAACTAAAAGAAGGATAAATAAAACCCAAAGTTAGTAGAAGGAAGGATATAAATGAAATAGAGACCGAGATAAAGGTTAAAAGATGAAGGATACAAATCATGTAATCATCTCAATAAATCCCCCAAAAAAGTACTTGACAAAATTCATGATCCATTTATGATAAAAATTCTCAACAAAGTGATGGAAGGAGTGTATCTCAACATTGCAAAGTCCATAAATGACAAGCTCACAGCTAACATTATACTCAATGGTGAAAGTTGAAAGCCTTTCTTCTAGGGTCAGGAACAAAACAAGGATGCCTACTTTCACCAATTTTATTCACTGTTTATTCATTCAAGTCTTAGTCACAGCAATTAGAAAATAAGCAGATAAATAAAAAGTATCTAAATAGTAACAGAAAAATTAAAACCTTATTATTTGCAGTGGACATGATAATATATATCAAAGACACTAAAGACTCATGAAAAAACTTTTAGAACTAATAAATTTAGTAATGTTATAAGATACAAAATCCATACACTACTAATAAACATTCATAAAAAAATTAATAATAAATAAATAAAAATTAAATAAATAAAAGACAAATTAAGAAAATAATCCCATATACAATTGCATCAAAAAGAATAAAATACCTAGGAATAAATCAAACCAAACAGATGACATATATGTATATTGAAACCATAGATATTAATTAAAGAAATTTAAGAGAATGCAAATAAATGGAAAGATACTCTATGCTCATGGATTAGAAGAATCACTATTGTTAGAATGTCCATACTATCTAAAGCAATCTGCAGATTCAATGCCATCCCTATCAAAAGCCCAGTAGTAGTTTTCACCAAAATAAAATGAGCAATCCTAAAATTTTTATGGAACCATAATAGGCCCCAAATAACCAAAGCAATCTTGGGAAAGAAGAACAAAGATGAAGGCATTATACTATAATACAAAGCTATAGTAATTAAAGCAGTATGGTTTTGGCATAAATTCAGACCCATAGACCAATAGAATAGAATAGAATGACATATCAAGAATTATTTGAGAATATCATATCATTTATGAGAATAAACCACTATTTTGTACCATACACACACACATACACACATTAACTCAAAATGGATTAAATATTTGAATACAGGACCTAAAACCATGAAACTCTTGGAAGAAAATATAGACAGGAAGCTCTTTGACATAAGTCTGACACAAAAAGCAAAAAAAACAAAAGCAAAAAAAAGCAAAATAAGTGTGACTACATCAAACTGGAAAGCTTCTGCACAGCAAAGGAAACCATCAGCAAAATGAAAAGGTAGCCTAGTGAATAGGAATTAATATTTGAAAATCATGTATCTGACAAGAGGCTAACATGCAAAATAAGTAAAGAAGTCATTCAACTTAATAGCAAAACTTAAACAATTGATTGAAAAATGAGCAGAGGTTCTGTATAGACATTTTTCCAAAGACTTACAGATGAAAAGATGAAAAGATACTCTACATCATCAACCTTCAGGGGCGTGAAAATCAAAACCTCAGTTTTGTTGTTGTTTTTTTTTTAATCATCTTGCACCTTTTAGAATGGCTAATATAAAAAGATAGGAAATAACAAGTGTTGGCAAGAATGTGGAGAAAAGTGAATCCTGGAGCATTGTTGGTGAGAATGTAATTCGTTGCAACCATTGTGGAAACCAGTATGGAAGTTCTTCAAAAAATTAAAAATATAACAACCATATGATCCAGCAATTCACTTCTGGGTATTTATCCAAAGCAAATGAAAACACTAACTCAAAAGATACCTACACCATCATGTTTGTATCAACATTTTTTATAATAGCCAACATAGAGAAGCAATCTAAGTGTCCGTCAATGGATAAATGCACAAAAAATTAAATAATTATATATAATGTTCACATACACATTCACATACACATACATACAATGGAACTATTAGCCACAAAGAAAGAACACTACTTTGTGACAACATGGATGGACCTCAAGGCCATTGTGTTAAGTGAAATAGGTGACACAGTAAAAGACAAATACTGTGATCTGTCTTATTTGTGGAATCTAAAAAGAAAAAAAAAAAGAAATTTAAAGAAAAATATCTTTTAAAAATGGCAGATATAGGCCCCATAATGACCATCAGAGTTTCCATATCATCATTATCTCTAATTATATCCAGTTGTTCTTCATTGACTTTGTCTATGAAAACTTTCAAAGAGCCTATGGGCCAGATATAAGCCAGCAAAATCTGATGCTGCATAATTTATCAGATATTTCTTTTTCTGTACATTGGAAGTTCATAAACTATGTAGTCTATCATACCTCCATTTATTTTTTTAATTAACATTTAATGTATTATTTGTCCTAGGGGTACAGGTCTGTGAATCATCTGGCTTACACAGTTTAGAGCACTCAGCACAGCACATACCTTCCCCAATGTCCATAACCCAGCCAGCCTATCCCTATCCCCCGCCTCACTTCCCAGCAATCCTCAGTTTGTTTCCTGAGATTAAGAGTCTCTTATCTACCTCCATTTATACACAAGCATACACACTCTAACAAATAATATCTCTTTTGGTAACACAAATTTTTATCTTGGATTTTTGTGTATTTTGTAATCTTCCCCTAGACTACTGAGAACTTCTAAGCACAAAAACAGTTTCATCCCCTCCTCTCTTCATAAATTTCTTGGTATTTCATGAAATAGCCTTATTCTTCACACACTTAATAAATCAAAATCTGCAAAACAAACACTCGCATCTTGCAAAATGCTAGTAAGCTACATGTTAACAAAAGCAATAGAGAAGACAAGTGCAAACATACCTAGGTTTGCAGACTTATTGATGGGAAAATGCAAGTGGTTCCTTCTTTTTTTAAATTATTCTATGTGGATTACAAGACAAAAATGGATCTGCTATTGGGAGTGTCCCTAAATAATCCTCTAGGAACATTAGCTCAGAAATGTTTAAGTTAAATCTTAGCCACTTTATCCCCGAATTTCAAGGAGACAACTATTTTTTGCAGAAAATCAAACTTTGAAATAAGAGATATTAACTCCAAATGGGAAAAATTGTAAAAAATGAATTTCAGTTGATAATATGCATATCAAAATATGTTTGGATGGAAGTGTAATAGTGTCTGTAACCTTAACATGCACTAAAACTAAAAAGGAGTGATGGCTATTAGAGTACTCAATAGATAGACAACTAAAAAAGCATGATGTTATTTATAGAATTTAAATGGTAGGAATATAACTTTCACAGTAAAATTCATTAAATTGTTCTGCGTGTTGTAATATTTCATAGTAAAATGTCTTTAAAAAGGCAAATCTACATTCTAGAAGAAATGAGAAGATTTATTTAGATAAAGACATATTATTGAGTATATTTACTGAGTAATATCACTAAGCTTTCCTATGACTTGATACACATTTCTTACCTTTGCTTTAGCTGCTACCACTGACTTAACTACATCTTTATAACCTGATGAATCAAATGATTCTCTCAATCCATTTCTTCTACAACTTAGAGAAAAACAATATAGAAGAAGGAGAAAAGGGGCTTTGGATTTTCTTGATCAATAGACTCTTAAATACATTGATTAACTGATGAACTCATGCAGTCAATTTGATTTGACTTGTCTGTTACTCAGAAAAGACAGCTGTCCATTTGTCTCCATCCTGGGAGAAAGATTGAGATTTGACCACTGTTGGAAAGAATTTGTTTAATAAATAGTGGTGCCTATAAAATGGCACAAATATAAGCCTCTGACTTAGAAAGTTCATAGGCTAATTCAGAGGCTGAATTAGGTAAATTTGGTAAACTGTGTGTTTGTGAATTGCCCCCACCTCTTATCTGCAAGTAAGCCCCCATATACGCAGGCAAAATCAAAATGAGCATGTCCCATTATATTACACAGATTAGTTGTATTTTTTGCAGAAAAAATTTAGAGAATACAGAAAAGTGAAAAGAAAACAAAATATAATTCTACTAGAGGAAAGCATCAATTTCTTTCACCTTTTCAAGTGCCTTTGTTCATATTGTATATAGGTATGCATTCATAAAATAACCATTTATTAATTTATTGCATTTTACACTTTTTAGTTTAATAGTTACAGAGGAGATGCAAATATGGTACAGATTTGGAGATAGAGATTAGGCATACTGCAAGCAATCTGTTTAGCCTTAATTAAACAATAATTTTCATAATGCTGGTCTATTCTGAAGAACAAATGTAGAATGCTTATTTAAAATTTGTGATATAATTACCAATTTTTGCAATGCATTTAAGTTGCTGGGCTTTGCCTTCTTTCACATGATGTATAAATCAATAATTTGACTTTCATTTATCTTATTTTTTAATAATCTTTAAATACACTTATGAAAGCAGTCAATGTCCTTTCTCTGGCTATTTCAGTAAACAGTCATACACATATATCTTTGGCTACTTTTCCAATCATTTGTTTACTACAAAATTTTCGAAGACACATCGTTATACTAAAAACAATGTGCATTTATAAAAATCTGCTACAAAAATGGTTGCACAAATTTAAATTACACTAAAACTGAATATTACTTTCGGTTATCTTGGTTCCTAGCCAATTCTGATTTTTATCTGAACTGAAAGACAGTGTTCTTCAATAATTTTGCAATAGAATATTTCATTTATATTTTATGTTTTTATCCATGTTAGAATTCAGACACAAAACACTGAGTTAATACATGTTTTTATGTATTAAAGTTAATACATGTTTTTATGTATTTTAATACATGTCTATCTTCCTTGATCCCTGAAAATTCCTCCATTCATTTTTTTTAAATTAAAAATTAGGTACTCATCCTCTCTTTCCTCATTCTCCCACCCATTTGCATTTCTAACCAGACAACTCTTTTAATGTGTTTATTTTGTATTGTTGTGGTTATTATTATTATTAGCACTGTCTTTCAAGATATATTTTGTCTTTGCCATTTAACATTATGCGTTTAGGACTTATAAATATTTGTTTTTATCACGTCTTCTTCTAGCTGCTGTGCTCCACTGTGAAATTCCATCACAGTTTACCCACAAAGTTTCCTCATGTTGGGACATAGTCATATGTAAAACCTGGCACTTCAAATAATGTTATAATGAGCATTCTTTCATGCAGGCCTTGCTTGAAACCTTATGAGAATTCCTCTGAGACATTTGCCCAGGAGAAAATGCAGCGTCCTAAGCGGGGTGTAGTGGAGCATCCACATTCTCTCCAGTGGTCCATGAGGATTCCCAAACCCATACTTCCTGCCCCAATGTATTCGCTTCTGTTCTCATGTATGTAAGGAGGCAGGAGAGTGCAACGCTTCCCCTTCAAACAAATCAAGACAATGGTAGAGCTCTAAATGAGTTCGTCAAACTAAAATCCTATCCGAGTACCTGGCCCCTGGTAAGTGCTCAAAAAAGTAGCTCTTATTATGAATATCCTGGCCCTTATTACTACAAGTAATTAAAAAGATAACCAGAAAAATATGTAGCACAGTTAACAAAAATAAATAAAGCAAATAACAACAACAACACAAAAAGATAACAAAAGCAGATAAAATAAAATAAATAAATAAAGCTAAATCCCTGCCCCATCTTATTCTAAATATAAATGGTTTTGCTAATATCAGCATTCCCATTGATCAAGTTTTAACATTCTGAATATTTCATATTACTCATATCCCATTTTAAATAGCTCATTAAAGTCTTTTCTGACATTATTATCAGACTCAAATAAACTTTACATCTGCATTTGAAACACTGACTCTAATGCCACAGTCTCTTATTTAGACTAATCTTCACTTCATTTCTTGACATTGAGAAAGGCCAAATTAGTATATTTGGGAAAATGCCCAACTAGAAACACATTTAGAAATACATAAATGGTTTTAACATAATATTTAAAATGCCTAAAATCATCTTTTCCTGGGGCATTTAAAATGGTAGCTCTTATATTGTTTTGCTCAAGGCTATAAACATTTTGCATAAATATTTAAGTTAACATTGAAAGTATTACATTGAATAGGATTGTTTACTATAGATCTAAATTTAGTGTTATGAGAAATATTGAGAAAAATGCTAACATAGCTGTCTCACTTTTTAAAAATGCCTTTCCCACCTTCTTTTCATATTATTACAAATCTTAGATTTTTAGTTTTGAGTTTTCATTTATATATATATATATAATAGACAGGAATGGATTCAATCGAGTGGGTCAATGAATTGTGACAACCGAAGTCATATGAATGCATTTGAGAGATGGAGGTTGAAGAAATAATATGTTTTAAGTTAAAATGCTCCTATCAGAAATGATATAAATGTATTTTGAAGATATTTGCATTCTTTCATATTAAATCCTGATCTTCTTCCTGCTGCTCTTTTGTGGATTATTTTCACTGTATGACTGTGGACCAGGTTATCGGACCTGGTTTCCCTCATCACAGAGAGGGCCGGAAGATTTGCTGCTTTAGTCTATTCAACGTGCAAATACATGACTTTTATGAACACAGGCTACTAATGGAGAGCTATTGCTCAAAGAATTAAAGGGAGAATTTTTTCCCTATAAAATGTAGAATTATATAAGCTTACATTTTCTTAGTTTCTTTTTTCTTCTACTCATTCTACTGGTTTGAGAATTATGCATTCTATTTCTATTTTAGTGGTTTCGCATAAAACGTTAACCAATATTTTTAAACTTATGGTTTCCCAAAAATTGTAGAGCATTTTATTTCAATTTTCTTTCTCTCTGCTCTTTGGGTTTCATCTCATTTGTCATGTTTGAATCATCTGGAGTTAAATTGAATATTGTCATTTTAAAATGTGATTTTTGCAGTCAGTATTTTTTGATGAAAATGAGTTACTAATTTATTTGCCTTTGTGGGTTTTTTTGAGAAAAGTTCTTAGTGCGGTAAATTTCTTGGGTCCGTGTATGACTGAATTTTTTTTTTTCCCCTCTCACTCCTAAATGATCTCTGACTGGCTTGAGAATTCTTGGTTCAGCACTTTGAAGATGCTGGTCCTTTATCTTCCTTATCTTCCTACAACCACTGTTTCTATTAAGTCTGTAGTCAGTGGGTCTTTTTCCTTTGGAAGTGATTTTCTTTATTTTTCTCTGAAAGTAGTAGTTTCTGAGTTTGCTCCTTATCATTCATTTTGAAAATTTATTATATATCCAGTTATTTAATTGTGTTAATCTTTTGTGATTATTTTCTCAAATAATTACATTTTCTCTCTTCCTCTCCCACATTTCTATGAAAAAAAAATCAAGATTATTTGACTCTTATCTTCCATATGTCCATTTTTCTCTTATATTTCCCATCTCTTTATCTCTTTATCCTTTGTGCCAGATATTTTGAGAATTTCTCCAGCCCAATATTATAAACCTAGAGTTCTTATTCCACCAAAACTTCACTTTATATTTGAAACTAGTTATCTATTAGCTTTCTGAAAATGTTTTTTATGATTCTCAAATTTAGTGATGGGGAGAAACTGCCCTGTGTGCCAAATCAGCTGTCTTAAATTCATTGCTTGTTTTTTTTTTTTCACTCTATCAAGATATAACTGGAGTTGAATATAGAAAATAGAAAAAGAAGTGGTTTGATTATCAAAATACAATATGTTGCTCACTTTGACTGAAACAGCAACATTCAGCAAATGATTCTGTCACATAAATCCCTGTTCCAGGCATTTAGGATACATTCGTGAACAAAACAGGAAAAAAAAAATCCTTTTTCTCCTGAAGTCATTCCAGTGTCTTTTAGTATTTTACTAATACTGTTGCTGTGACATTCAACTATTTTAATAATATGGAGGCTTTTTAATAACACTAATATAAAAAATATTCATTTTTGTATATTTATTGATTAGCAGTGTTTACTGCATATCCACATATATACTACTGAGCAATGTTTTGTGGAGACTACAGAGATCATCAAAGGAAAATAAGAGGTCTCATCAAAAACTCTAAATCAGTATATCCAAAATTTGCCGGGAAAAAAAAATATATATAAAACACATTCTCAATTAATTATATGCATATTGATTATAAGTGTTATTTATAATACATTTATATGCTAATTTTTGTTATATTTCACTATCACATGCCTTATTAAAAACACAGACTATAAACTTTATAAGCATAGTAAAGTTATAATAAATAAAATGGGTTTTTCAAATTAGTAATAGTATAATATACCTTCAAACCTTAAAAGTTTTTCTTCATGTTCTGGACTCTTGGATTTTAATAATGCTAACAAAATACTTGCAAATTATCATTGGATATTTCAAGAAATGTTCCCTGTTGTGACTCCAACTCCCAGCTCTCAGGATATCTGTTCCCACGTACCCCTCTAATGGTGCCATCACCAGGAGCCTGTTCTTCCTGGCCCGGAGCCCGCAGCTTGACCTCTACCATCTGGGGTTTGTTATCTGCGTGCTCCGGGACCACTGAAATGTCTGCCATGTCTGCTAAACTCTTAGTGTCAGCATTCTGATATTGCAAATTATTAACTACCTAATGTGATAAACTAATCTGTACTGATGGGATAGGGTTACAGGAGCAATCACTGAATAATACAGACATTGAACTTTTAGATACCATGCCTTTGTCTTTAATACAGTGAGAGGAAGACTGAGAGTTGCAGGCAGAAATGGAATTGTGCCATTCTTCCCAGTCAATAGATAAGATATTTTTGGAACAGAACAAAATGACATCGTGTTTTATTTTTCACTTCATTATTATTCTTGAATATCTCTTTTCTTCAACACACTTTCAATGCTACTTAGCATTCATTTAGTAACTAATAAGACAGGTATTAATTAATTTTGCCTAGTTTAAAATTAAATTTTCATAATAACTCAAATATATTAAAATCATTTTTCTGGTGAAAAATTGAAATTCAAGTAAAAGTATTCAAGTCCATGTCATAGTGTATTTGTTAAGATTCATTCAAAGAAGCGAGAACCATAAGGAGATTGATTTATCTATCTCCCTATTATCTTCTATCTTCAGATTTATTATTTATTAGAGGGATTTGACGCACCAAGTTGTGTGAGCTGGTTGAGCAGTCTCTGCAAAACTGTTGCCTTGGTGTCTGAAGATGAAGCTTGAAGTCTCCAAGACAATAGTGGAAAAGGGAAGATGGATGTAAATTTGGGGAGAGCAAGGGAAAGTGGAAACCTACAAAAATGTTCTGACACCCACTTGAACAGATTGAAACCATTTCAGGATTCCTACTCTGACTCTGGTTGTATGGGCATCCTGCCTAAGCTGAGACTCCTTATCACTGAGATAAGCACACAGGTGTCAAAGACACTGAGGGGCAAGTTTGAGTAGTAATAGGTCCAGCCACCACCAAGAAGGTGAATCAACGGATTAGTGACAAACATGTGAGAAACAAAATGCTGATTCCCCTCTCTCTAAATCTCTCAAAAAATCCCTTTCCTGGTCTGCCTTAATTGGAGACTTAGTGTAAAGGAAATTCTGGACAATGAAGTTCAGTCTAACCAAATTTATATGTGACTAAGTCACCACACTGAGGATTTCTCGTTGAACCACATTTTTCTAGTTCTACTGTCTTTCAAATATGTTCAGAAATACTTTAAGCTGCGTTCATAAAATCAGGCCACATTACATATCTGAGACTAAGTAACACTTCAATAACCTGAAAGGAAATCCAGCAGATGAAAGCAACCATCAGAAGAGTTAATTTGATTTAGTAATCATATCAGTTTCATGTTTTGCTAAGTTGATCATCAGAATGGGTGATTTAATCATGGATATAGGCAAGCTTAAAAGAAATTTTGAAAATGGAAGAATCCTCAGATAAATAATCAGTGGGTGGTTTAAAAATCAGGTCTCTAAAATGTAATTATATTTTTATAATTCAAGGAAGCACTTAAGACATAGCACATCAAAAATTTTATCATCACAATATTCTCAGAGGTAAATTGCCTGTCACCTCTGATTGCAATGCTTGATTTGGTCATTCTTTATTATGTTATTTAAAAATTTTTATTTGTCATCAGCACCCAGACAACCAGTAAAATTAGCCTTTTCCAGAAACAACTCAAGATAAGGGTTTGCAAATAGATTATTTGCTTCCTTAATAGAATTAGGTCTGCAATTCTCTCAGCCCCTTAAACATAGCTACCTAATTTAGTGAGATCTTCTTTATCTCGGGTATTAAAATTAACTGCAGACTTTAAAAAAAAAAAAGAATTGAGGAAGAACTTTGGATTCTTATGTTTAATTTCAGAAGAAAATGAAAGCAATATAAAAAGCATTAGGAAAATAGCATATTTGAATTAAAATTTAGTAATAGAAATCTATAAAACTGTGATGCTGGTTTCTCAAATTAACATGATAGGAAAGAGAACACATAACACAGTGTTTAAATACACAGCTTCTTCCCAACTTTTCTGTTTTCAAATATTTGAAATACATTAAGCAAAAAAAGAAAACAAATTCATCAATAAACCTCTTAATTAATGTATATCGGTGATAAGTAGGGAGAGAGAAAGAGAGGGGGAGAGAGAGAGAGAGAGAGAGATTTAAAGTAAAAATTAGACTTCCACCCCCAATCATGTCTCTTAAAAGTAAAAACATTAGTATTTTTCTGTGTCTTCATGATACATTTTTCCTATCTTTGTCTTTGCATTGCATGCACAAAGGAGTGCACACACACATACTATGTTTTTGTTTGTTTGTTTGTTTGTTTGTTTTTTTAATGGAAGTGAAATTAGACCTTACAAAGGTCTTCTACTTACTATACCATAGACCTGTTTTCCTGTCAGTATACAAGTGCATTTTCATCTCATAGTTCTGTGACATACCATGACATGAACATACCATAATTTACTTAACCAGTTTCCTAATTTTGGATATTTAGGTTGTTTTCTTTCTGTTGCCATTTGTCTTCCTACATAATAATTCTGTGGTGAAAAGCCCAGTACATTTGTGAGATAATTGCCTAATTACTGAAGAACAGATTCCTGTAAGTGCAATTGCTTGATCACACATTTCACCCATATTTAATCAGAATAGAGTCCCCACCTACCATTTAAAGAAAATATCTCTGTGCCAACATTTTCACCAGCCTGGGAGAGTATCCATCTTTTTAAAAATTTATGCCAGATCCATAAAGTTTTTTTCTTCTCATTTTGTTTTCTTAAGATTTTGTTTGAGTTCCAGTTAGTTTTTGAAGTGATCTGTGAGGTCGAACATCACACTGTATGTTTAGTGACCAGCTGTATTTCTTCTTTTACGAATTAGCTATTTGCATAATCTGCCTATTAAAAAATAAAAAAAACAAGGCAGTCTATTTTTTCCGCAGTAATCTGTAAGTACTCTACAACCATTAGGGATATTAATCTTCGTGTGTATGTGTGTATGTGTGTGTGTGTGTGTGTGTGTGAGTGTGTGTATTTATTTATTTATTTATTACTTTTGATAGTATGGAATAGAACACACAATGCCTAAATATAAAATTTAGTGAATAATTATAAAGCACACATTCATCCCTTTATAGAAAACACACTATCATTGAGATCAAGAAGCAGGACAATCACCCGGAAATTCCTCTGTGTCACCTCTGACTATGTCACTCTTTCACCTTTAGAGGTACATTATCTTGACTTTCTTATCAATTACTTATTGCTGCCTTGTTTTCTTTATAGGTTTCTTTATAGGTTTTCATGCTTACCAAAATAATCCTGTTTAGAGTTCCTGCCCCTCTCCCAACCAAACTCTGCTCCCATAGTTACTGCTGGTTTTCTTTCTTTTCACTATCTCTCTGTAATCTGGATATTCCAAACATACAGCAGCTCTCTTCATATTAAAACCAAACCACCTCCTTTGAGTCCCCATTGCCTTCCAACCTCTTTTCACTTCTCCCCTTTGATCATAACTGTCTGTGGTTTCTTGCTTTCCCTTCACTTTATTTTTAAGTGTTCAGTTCGGTGACTGAGTGTATTCCCAATATTGTGCAATCATCACCACTAACAAGCTCCTAAACTGAAAAACTATATTCTTTTTTTTTTTTTTTTTTTTTTTTTAAAGATTTTATTTATTTATTTGACAGAGAGAGAAATCACAAGTAGGCGGAGAGTCAGGCAGAGAGAGAGAGAGAGAGAGAAGCAGGCTCCCGCTGAGCAAAGAGCCCGATGCGGGGCTCGATCCCAGGACACTGAGATCATGACCTGAGCCGAAGGCAGCGGCTTAATCCACTGAGCCACCCAGGCGCCCCGAAAAACTATATTCTTTAAACAATTGCTCCCCAACTTCCTTCCTTGCCAGCCTCTGGCAACTACCATTCTACTTTCTGTCTCTGTGAATTTGGCAATTCTAGGTACCTCATGTAATATGATCACGTAACTAACATGTGTTCTTTTAAGTCTGGTTTGTTTCACTCAGCCTAATCTCTTCAAGGTTCATCCGTGTTGAAGTATGTATTAGAATTTCATTCCTATTTAACACTTGTTGATATCCCATTTTGTATGTACACCATTTTGTTTACCCTTTCATTCTTCAATTAACACTTGAGTTTCTTTCACATTTTGACCATTGTGAATAATGTTCCTACAAACATGAGCATGCAAATCTCTGCTTGGATCTTTGCTTTCAGTTATTTTGGTTATATACCTAAAGGTGTAATTACTGAGTCATATTGACATTATATGTTTAATTTTCTGAGAAATTACCATCCTGTTTTTCATAGCAACTACACCATATTAAACAAATTTCTGTGGCACCTGCATTCTTTCTGAGTTGTATATTTGTATACAGTTTTGGAATCTCTAAGATTTTGTGTAATTAAATTTGTATATTGTCTCTCATTTTTAGGTCATCTATTGTTTTACTTATTATCAGCATTTTTCCTTTTTATCAGCCATTATCATATTTTAAAGCATTTGTAGAATATAAATTTTGTAGAAACATTTCTGAAAAAAATTTGCCCTCAAATATGCTATTATTTATGCTAAGAAATGTATCCTCTAAAAATTATATAATGCTACATAAGGCAGAATGCTAGGATACTGTCTAAGAGTACATGGTGTTGCAAAATGCAATGGTATAGCATATAAGCCCTATGTGACCAGACTTCATTGTATTATTCCCTGTATCCTGGGTTCCTAGAATAGAGTGTTGCATAAAGAAATAACACAGTAAATATTTGGTAAATTTGATTTAGTTAATTCTACGTTAAATGCTTCACTATCTATGGTTTAGCTGTGTGTGTATGAAAATCAAACTAGAGCATTTTGGATAAGGTTAGTCACAATATTTTCATTAGCTATTTTCCCTCTGGGATATGAAAGAAAAGATTAATGCTTCCCAAAATGTGGCATGTGTCAAATTATCTCCTATGGTAGATATTTGAAGAAGATCCCTGTGATATTTCACCCTGTTCTCATAAAATTATGTAGAAAAAGAATTCAGGATTCAATTGTTACTAGTCAAGGGAGGTATTTTGGATGGTCATCATAACAGTTAAAGGCTAGTTATATCTAGAAAGATATTATAAAAATATTTTAACAATAAAAATCCTGATAACTGGATCCTCTCAGGTTTTATAGACCCTAAAATGTATAATTTATAATCCACTAGAGTGATTTTGATATGGGTCATGAGACTGCATTATACATGAAACAACCACTCTTGAAATAATAAACATTTAAGTGTCTTTAGACTTCATTAAATATAGATCAGGAAAAGCCTGATAAAGAATATTGTAAGTAATGATCCTGGAAATAAAGTTAACCTTGATGTAAAGGTAAATCCTCAGGCACCCTTGGAGAATGGACAGGTAACTTGTTTTACTCAATAAAGTAAATATAGAAGTTTGATTATAACCTCTGACAGCTTTGTAGACTGTTGTGCAATTTGTTTAGCCCTTTGTTTTCAGGTTCTGAGATCATAGGAATATATATCTATACAACTGTTAGAAAAAATATTGGTCTTCGTATTCTAGCAATAGAGTACACTTGATATTTTAAAAATCCCGTTTTACACATCATTCATAGGTTTTGATAGAATGTAACAAAACATACACATATGAGCAAAAATATATCCATAAGAATATTCATAGCAGCATTGTTAATTGCAGCAAACAATTGGAAGCAACATAAGTTTCCAGCAGGAGAATGGAGATCTTGCATGTAATAATCAACCATAGAATACTATACAACAATGAAAATGAATAACATAATGCTATAGGTATTCATTCATCTGAATTGATGAATCACATAAATAAAATATTGAGGAAAATCAAGAAGCGAATTGCAGAATACTTACATAGCTTAAAACTTTAAAATACATTCAACTCTGGGGCTTCTGGGTGGCTCAGTGGGTTAAGCCTCTGCCTTCAGCTCAGGTCATGATCTCAGGGTCCTGGGATCAAGCCTCACATCGGGCTCTCTGCACGGCGGGGAGCCTACTTTCCCCTCTCTCTCTCTGCCTACTTGTGGTCTCTGTCTGTCAAATAAATAAATAAAATCTTTAAAAAAAAATACATTCAACTGTAGCATGCAATTATATTTGTACATATGCATATATGTATGTATTCATCTACACATGTGTATATGTTTGTGTATACATATGAGGAAGAATCTATAAATATTTGAAGAAAAAATGTCAAATTTTAACTCAGTGAAATTAGCTATTACTTTTGAGTGAGGAGTAAAGGAAATGCTACCAAGGAGGAATAAAGCAGTAGTTTAAATTATGTTTGTAGGATCATATTTCTTATACTATTCATCTGTTATATTATTTTTTTATTCCTACAAATATCTCAAATATTTTATAATACTTTTAAACATAAAACTAATAAAAATAATAGATATCATTTCTTACAGGTCCAAGGTGATCTATCCTCCCTTATCTATTGTGATCCATGTAAGAAAAAAAAATTATTGTCCATTCTCATTAAATATAATTGATTATGGTGGAGGAGAATAGTGAGAGTGTAAAATTTGACCCTAAGCAGACTGTGGTTGAATTTAGAGCATATTTTAGAAGAGCCTTCACTTTTTACCCTGTAGCCCCACTTCCTACCATATTTTCCACATATTCAATATTATATTAAATTATCATTTTCTCCCATCACACATTACAACATATACTTTGTAATTTTATTCAAGATATTCTGCTAGTTTGAGCTGCCTTGTTCTCCTTGGCCAAATAATCCCACATCTTTCAAAAAGTACAACTTTTGGGGGGTAGATTTTATTCCTGAGACCTCCAAGGATGGTTAATGTTTCCTCTAAGCATCAACTGCCTGGTCCATTCTAGAGGCCACATGCAGTCCTGATTTCACCCATGCTCATTTCTTTCTTTCTAACTAATGTGTGAACACCTAAAGAGCAGGAGGCAGATTCAGAATCTCTTAAGCTAGCAATTTGAGTCCATGATTTCAGGGTGTAAGAGGAGATTGGTACCAATGATTATTGAGCCATGGTATTCTGATACTGCACACAAATTTTTCCAAATATTTGATAGTTAAGAGAGTGCTAACTCTGAAGACATAAGTAGTTTTCTGCTTCATCTTAAGTAAGGCAAAATATATACTTCTGTAGAAAAATGTCACTGTTCTGCAAAATAACAGAAAATGTTTACTTTGTCAAAAGAAAAAGGTATTTCCTTCTGAACTGAAAGATGATAGATTTTCAGCATAGTTGTGGTCTCAGGACCAGACCACAGGGGAGCTCAATAATCTCTAATCTTGGTCTTATCTGAGAGCAGATTTCAGATTGGTCTTTGGGGCTGTTTGTTTGTTTGTTTGTTTTAAAGAGACTTTTTAAAAATTTTATTTATTTATTTGACAGACAGAAATTACAAGTAGGCAGAGAAGCAGGCAGAGAGAGAGAGAGGAAGGGAAGCAGGCTCCCTGCTGAGCAGAGAGCCCCGTGTGGGGCTTGATCCCAGGACCCTGAGATCATGACCTGAGCCGAAGGCAGAGGCTTAACCGACTGAGCCACCCAGGCGCCCCTTGGTTTTGTCTTTTTAAACTTTTTAAACTTTATAACCAATCAGTAAATTAAAAACAACAACAAAAACAAACCTGATCTTTTTGGCACAGGAGACGATAAGTATGACTCCATTTAAAAATACCCTTAAGAAAAAAAATACCCTTAAGAAAAAAAAATTATATGTAAAAAAAAAATATATATATATATATATATATATATATATAATATATATAAGAAAAAAATACCCTTAAGAAAAAAAAATTATATGTAAAAAAAAAAATATATATATATATAATTAAGCAGAAACAGTGTTGCCTGGAAGACTTTTTAACAAAACTGAAGGTAATGTTTATATTTCTAGAACTATTACTAGAATACCTTGGGGAATTAAAAATCAAATACCAAGACAGATTTGTGGAAGATGTAAGTATCCTTTGGGGTTTCCAAAAACTACTAGAAGAATGAAATATCCACAACCCAGGAAGTGGGATGGATAATGGCAAAAGTGATCTTATTTTATATGTACGGCTGGTGTGGTTTGAGAAAAACTAGAGCTTATAATTGAATAAATAATTGAATGGAAAAAATAAACACTTCTTTAAAGAAGTTGTATTGAGAAGTTTTGGAATAAACATTAAGAAGGGCCTTGCAGAAAGACATTAACTTGTTGACAATGCATTGTGGTAGGTCATCCAGGGAACGGAACCACCAGTTGATGCTGAGCTGGTTCTCAATAATCAGAGGATCCTTTTCACCTCCACTGTCCTTGGAATGTGAATTCTGCTTGACTTCCCACCACCAGAGGCTGCTCCAAGGTCATAGCCTTGAGAGAGTGATGCTAGACTGAGACCGTCTAGATGGTGTATGTGGGTAAATGTAGTTAAGGAGTCTATGTAAATGTTTTAGATTTGACAGATAGGTGTGAAGACCTACTTGTCTTATGGTGACCTAAGACAAGCCCCCTGCGTAAGTTCCGTTGCTTAATAAATCTGTCACATACCAACCTGGAGTAGCTTGCCCCTTTCTTCTTTCTCTCCTTGCTCTCCACCTAGGGTGGGGCACGTTCAGATTACACTTGGAAAGCTCCCCAGGAGCTCATAAACCAACACTCTGCCACTATCTACCCAGGAACATGTCATTCTTTCCAGTGGTTACAGGCCGTGAAGAATGTTACCTATTTTGCCAAACCTTTGTCTCTCTACAGCAGTAGAATCATATATCCGTTATCTTTAATTAAAGATATTAAATTTAAAAATCCAAGAACAAATTAAGAGGCTGACAGTAACTAGTAACTGTGTTAGCAATTATGTCATTTCTTACATGAGTTTGTAACATAGGTGCTTTGTTTACCTCTCCTCTTACTTGTGGGGAAACAAAGCCTAGAGAGAACAGATTACAAGCCCCAAACCACCATGGCCTCTTAGAGGAGCAATCTGAGAATTTACCTTATGTCTTCTATTCCAGATCCCATCCTTCCCCACACTCTTTACACTTTCTTGGTACAAAATAGAGAACTTTATATGCAGAATATTTTCCTCCAGCCCCTTAATTCATACTTATGTCTGGCCCTGATTTTTCTCCCCCTTTTTTATGTGTGGTGTCTATATTGTAGTTTTCATTTTACCAATGTCCAAATTTGGTCCAAGCATTTTTTGAAATTCTTCAGCCACTGAGGAAATAATAGCTTTCATGTTTTAAAAGGATCACTTCCCATTCCAAGGCAGGTTGACCTGTCCCTTAGCCCTACGCTGAAGACAGAACAGCGGGTATTTAACTCCTGAAGAACTCCCCAGCTCATGACCTCATTTTCTTACTGCTTTCTGCTTCTTAACCTGAACCCTGACCCTGTTTTTGATTTACTTTTTGAACATGATCTGCTCATATTAACTCCTAACTCTTTGAAATGGAATAGTATGTAATGTATTTACTTGTAGCAATGCCTTGGGAGGTTAAACTCAGTTCCACTTTCTTTTCTTGTAATGCATTTCCTACTTTGACTTTTAAGAGGAGACACACTAAATTACATGAAAATAAGCTCTACTAAGCTAAATTCTAGTGTGGGACATAATCATTCAAGTAGATAGGATAAATTTGCTTATTTTCCCTCTCGTAGCACTATACAAAGCAAACTATATGAAAGAAGCACTTTGAGAAAGAAGATTTTTCAAAGATTAACTATAGATAGGAACATTCTTCTTTTTCCCATAACCTATTGTAGAGAAGAGCTTTGATGAATAGTTCTCCCAAAAAGATGAAGGCTCTAAAGAATGTTCTTGGAAGTTTGGGAGTCTTTCTAAGGCCTTGGAACCCTCTTGCTTGGAATTTCTGAATGGCTGGAGAATAAAGAGGTGTCTCACAGGATCTTGTGCTGTGCTTAGGTATTGTCTGAAGAGGGCGGGGGTAGAAGCCCTACCCTGAATCCTGAGGCTTAGGGCAGGAACAAAAAGTTGTTCTTGGAAGTTTGCATTATGCAGTGCAGAAGACATAGAGTCTATTAAGGACACACACTGGAAGAAGAACAACATAGGAAATTTACCGAATTAAATGACACTCAAAAGATTTCACAGAGTGAACTGCTGGTAGGAGCCAAGGTTGAATGTGACAGCCTTTCTCTGGAACTGGAGCAGAGGGAAGGAAAACTGGGGAGTGAATCACCTAGGGCAAGTGTCATGACTGCAGAAGCCCATGCTTGGCATCACTGTGAACACACAGATCATAAAGTTTTGAGGTATCACCAGATCAGGCAGAAAACATATTTATTTTCACACCATTTAGGCAAACTTGTCAGCTCATCATCACGCATCCTCATGCTACATTGGGCTGACCCAGCAAAATAAACTTCAGAAAGAAAGAAGGGCTACCAAATTCTTATCTCCTCTGAGGGATTCTCTTCAGTCACAGGCTCTGCCCAAACACTGATAGAAGGTTGGAACAGCAATTGACCATAATAAATACATATGAACCTGAATATCTACAAAGAGAGATCCAGTCTCATACTATAAATCATGAGATGGGAAAAAAATGGACCTTTTAATATTAGTTCAGTTCATGGAGCGCCTGGGTGACTCAGTGGGTTAAAGCCTCTGCCTTCAGCTCAGGTCATGATCCTGGGGTCCTGGGATGGAACCCCGCATCGGGCTCTCACTCAGCAGGGAGCCTGTTTCCCCCCACTTTTCTCTTTGCCTGCCTCTCTGCCTACTTGTGATCTCTGTCTGTCAAATAAATAAATAAATAATCTTTTAAAAAATATTAGTTAAGTTCATTTTCCATACTGAAAGGGAAACAAGAAATTGTCAAACAATAAGAAGTTTCAGATTTATGTAAATAAGGCAAATTTACATTTAGATTTTAATGTAAGCTCATTATAACATAACCCAATTGAGAAGGATTTTTGTCTGATTTTCTGACTACTGAATTCTCAGTGTCTAGAATATCATTGGGTCCGTATTAAGTATTCATTAAATATTTTTTAAACAAATTCTTGATTTTCCAACTATCTGGTGTTGATTAACCAGTATCATGTTTGACAAGGGATGTCAGCACAGATCCTGCAAGATACTAAGAAATCAATAAGACAGTTTTAATAATAAACATCTTTATTTTAATAAATTCGATAACAGGGACAATATGAACAAATTCCTTGAAAACACAAATTTCCAAGTTTGTCACAAAAAGTGAAATACTCCTATATTTGGTAAGGAAATTAAATCTGTAGCTAAAAATCTTTACACAAAGAAAACTTCAGACCCATATAGTATAACTGGTAAGTTCTTTCAAACATTTAAAGAAGAAAAAGAAAAGTTATACCAATCTCAAATGACTTCTTTCGGAAAATAGAGGAAGAGGAAATAATTCCCAATTAATTGTATGAAATTATCATAACCTTGAAGTTAATGCTTGATTACAACAAAGAAATTTGACAGACCAATATCTCTCATGAGCATGACACAAGAACCAAACATAATATTTGCAAACTGAATCCAGCAATATATAAACAGGAATAATTCATCTTGAGTAAATGGGATTTATTCGAGGATTTAAAACTTAGTTTAACATTCAGAATTAACCAATACAGTTTACACTATCAACAGAATAAAAAGAATAACAATCATCTCCATGGATGCAGAAAATATATTTAATAAAATGTAACACTTACTTGATTAAAAATAAAAACTTGAGAAACTGAGAGTAGTAGAAAGGATTTTTTTTCTTAATCTGTTATAGGGCATCTACTTAAAATCAATAGGTAATATTATATTTAAGTTTCCTTTCTAAGTCAGGAATAAGCAAGAATGTCCATAATAACTTTTATCCACTATAATACTAGGTTGCATTAGGCAGTGCAACCAACAAAAAAATTGAAAATATGGAATTTCTTTAAATAAAATTTTAATTTCTGCAGATGGTATGATTATGTATTTAGAAAGTCCAGAAGAACCTATCAACAATTAGCAATAATAAGCAAATTTAGTCTTGTTATTGGATGTCTTGGCAATACAGAATACATTATATTTCTATACATTCACAGCAAACAATTCAAAAACAAACCTAAGAAATAACGTGATTTTTAAAATTTTTTTTTATTACGTTATGTTGGTCACCATACATACCAAACATTTTAAAGAATATCAAATCCTTAGGAACAAACCTAGCAGAAATGTGTAAGACTTCTTGATTAAAGCGACAAAATATTACCGATAGAAATTAAAGTGGCTTTGAATAAATGGAAACATATACCTTGTTTATATATTTGTAAGTTACCGATTTCCTTGTGATTAACCTACAAATTCAACACCCCCCCCATCTAATAGAGTTTTTGTGAGTGTGCGTTTGAAAACTAGTTGAATGTAGTGGAAATGAGAGGACTTTCAATAGTCAAGACAAATTTCAAAAAGACAAAGCTATTATTCCTTACTATGTATCTATAGAAAGCAAGACAATGTGGTATGGGAATGTGAATAAAAAATCATTCGACAAAGTAGTATCAGTTGTTCACCACCATTTGCTAATCTCAGAACTCTTATAACAATTCTTCCTAGTTAAGTTTCTTTTTGGTATGAGATACAGTAAATTAGGAAGTTCATTACCCTTTACTCCACCAGTATCTACAGTATGCTTATATAATCTGTGCACATTAAGAGAAAAACAACAGAATTTGAGCAAATATTAGGGATAGGCTCGTAAAACATGGATAAGTGCAAGTGGTGAATAAGGAAGTGGAGTTGTGCTGAAACTCATTGGAAGTTAAGGAAATGGAAGTTAAAACAATTGTGAGCCCCATTCTGTGCCAACTAGATTGTAAGATTTCATGAATTAAGTCACGACAGGGCTCTAGGAAAGTAGGAACCCTCTGTACTGCTGGTCAGAGTATATTGTACAGAATGGCACCACTCTCCTTCTGAAGATTAGTCTGTAAAATTTAGATAAATCAAAAAGTCCTATGTCCCTATACTCCTGGGTATATACCTAGAGAAATTCTCACATGGAAACATAAATGTCCATCTATAAGGTGGTCCATAGCAGTGAGAAGCATGAGACACTCTAGATCCAGCACTGGGGAAACAGAAAAGAATGTGGTATAAAAACATCATGTGGTATAAAAACATCAATTCTACTCAAGTGAGAAACAACTAAATAGAGGCTGATACAGCAATATGCATCAATCATAAAAATATAATGCTCATTAAGAGGAAAAGGTTAGGTCTATATCTCAGTAATGTCTAGGCAAATTTCAAATAATGTACATAATTGTCAGAAATAAAAATCCAACCAAAAGAGATACACATCAAACTCGTTTAAAATGGCTGCCCATTGGTGGTTGGAGAATGTGAGCGAGAATTATGGTTAAAAGAAAGTAACCAAAAAAAAAAAAAAAAAAAAAAAAAAAACAGAAAGTAACCAAATAGGTGTAAAAGGAAACACACCTTGAACCTATGATTGCAGCATTTCACAAAATGAGGAGTTTTGTTAATTCAATTCTGTACCCGCCCTTGAGATTAAAAAGACATCCATCCATCAATCGATAATGGCATATCCGTATAACCATACAAGTGGATTGCTTTTCTGTTGCTGTGTAAAAATTTAAGTCAACATAGTGGCTTAAACAAATGCATATTTATTTTCTCACAGTTTTTGTGAGCCCAGAGTCCAGGCGTGGCTTTGTGGGATTCTCTGCTCAGGGTCCCATAAGGCTGTAAAATGTTGGTCAGACTATATTTTTACCTGGATGCTTGATAGGGAAGAACTGATCCCAAGCAGATCTGGGCACAGGCAAAAGTCTTTTTCTTTTTTTTTCTTTTTTTGCAGCCACTTGAGTGAGGTCTTCTTTTTCTTGCTACCTGCTGGCAAGGAGTTCTCTCAGCTCTGAGGACTGCACCCAGGTCCTTACCATTTGCCTTCCCCATGGGCCTCTCATAGCATCACAACTTCTTCAAAGCCGGAAAGGGGACTCCAGTTCTAGTTTTCCAAGACCAACTCTTATACAAAAAAAAGTAATCAGGGGAATGACATCCCTTCAACTTTGCCATAATGTCATCTAATCAAGGTAGTGTCATCTCATCACTTTTCTATATTCTTTTGGTTGGAAGCCATTTCTGCCTACACTCAAGAACAATGGATCACACAAGACGTGAGAAATCAGGGGTCATTCTAAAGTGACACTGAAAACCTTTAAATGAATAAGGCACTTCTAATATACTTTAGCTTATGGACAGATTTCCAAATTATATTCAGTGGAAAAGCAGGGTACAGAACCATGTATGTAATAGATTATCAGCTATGTTTAAAAATTGTGTGTGTGTTTAAATTTATAGATAATTTCTAAAATGATGACCAAGAAACTGGCAACAGTGATTCTTTCTGCAAAGAGCCACTGAGCTGTGAGGGCAGAGAAGGAAATAAAATTTAGTAGTTATTCTTTCAAAAAATTTTAATTTTGTACAAATACATATACTAGCTTTTCAAAATGTATATAATAGCTTTTCAAAAAATAAATAAGACTTCCTATAGCAGACTGGCATTTTAAAAATTGCAAAATGTGTGAGATTGCATAATATATAAACTAAAATAAATCAGAAACATCTCAAGATCAAATATTTTCTTCCTATTTAGAACTGCATATGGCAAGAGAATGAAGATATGTTATAATTATAGTCTTTTGAAAATCAAATTTCTAAATATAAAAAGATTAAGTTGCTATTCATCACATGAAAGCCAATTTTAGGAATCTAAAGTTTAGTTTTAAATTTAAGTTCAATGAATATTTAAATTAATTGATAATTGTTAACATGTATGACTAAATAATAAAAAATCCTTTAAACATAAATTTGACAACTCATTTTCCATATACTTTGAATAATACCATAAATTTTATAGAGACCATTATTAAGAATCACTCTACTTTAAAAAGTGTTCTGTTGATCAATATTCAACTTGCATAATCCAAGTATGTAAACTAATGTGGGGGTAGACTTTTATTGTTCAGGAATTGTGGGCTTGGTATTATAGCATACAGTGTAACACTCTTCTGAAGTCACCCCACTATATTATTACTATATTGACATATCAGAGAAGCTGGGGAGCATGTTTTTCATCTGTGTACTTTAATTATCTATCTATCAGAGTGATTGGCTCTTAACTGGTCCTCAATAAATGTTTGTCAAACATTCAAAAAAGTTGTGATAGAAAATAGTGAGATTGGATTTCGTAAAAACCTTTAAGTACAATGAAATGATCAGTATTTGTCTGATAAAATATCATCTTTGTCTCTGAATGCCTTTAAGATTCTGAAAGTGACACATAAGCAGGCAAAATTCTGTCCATCATGTGAAATGTAGCCTATACTTTTCCAATTATCTCAGTACAGTGATACCTAGGTTAGAAAGTCATAGGGAACAAAGCTACTTTGAACAATTTCAGCCTGAGATAATGATAAAGTTTGGCTCTCCTTGGCACTGGACCAGATTTACAGCAAACTGGGGGAAATGGTAGTAACTTAGATGTATTCTGTGTTCTCTAGACACAGTAGTTCTCCCCTCCTATCCATGGAAGATAAGATTCAAGAAGGTCAGTGGATGCCTAAAACTGCAGATTGTACCAAACCCTATATATTTTGTGCTTTTTCGCGTGTGTGTGTGTGTGTGTGTATTTATGACAAAGTTTAATGTATACATTAGGCACAGTAAAAGACTACCACAATAACTAATAACTATTAGCACAAGTACATCAGTATACCATAATAAAAGTTACATGAATGTGGTCTCTCTCTCTCTCTCTCTCACAAAATACCTTGCACTGTACTCACCATTCGTCTTGTGAAGATGTGAGATGATAAAATGTCTGCATGATGAGATGAAGTGAATTGAATGACACAGGCATTGGGACACAGTGCTAGGCTACACTGATCTTCAGATGATACATCAAAAGGAGGATCATCTGGACTGTGGTTGACCTCGAGTAGTTGAAAACACTAAGGGTAACTACTGTATTCTCAAGAACACATATCTCTTTGTTAGGCTACTTTTTCAGATTTCAGATATATAAATTGCCTCTGGAGATATGAAGCTTCTCAACTAGTAGCATCACAGTAGCTCACAGACGTAACATGTGCATGGGTGTGTGTGTGTGTGTGTGTGTGTAAGCATGTGTGCTTAGGTAGGTAAATGCTTTCTAAGTGTTACTTATGGTTTTAAGTCCTTCACATATATTAAGTCATTTGTTCCTTATAACAGTGCTGTAAGGTAGAATCCATTTTTACCCTCATTTGAGGAATCTGAGGCACAGAAGAGTAAGTGACGCCCTTGTCTCTGAGAGACTAAAAAGTGACAGAGTGAAATTCGAACTCAAGCAGTGTGACACCAGAATCTGAGCTCTCACACACTGGCCACACAGCCTCTCTAAGCGTGCTAAAGCCCTCTGCTTGGGAGAACCACCCTGCAGAGAATTAGACTCTCTGAGTAAATTCAGCCCATTCACCCAAAGTGAGATGGGAGAGGAGAAATCCAATCACGCAACGCAATTCTACTCTGAATGAAGTTTTTGATAACAAAGTGTGTCATTAAAACACCCTTTTAGAGCACAGACATAACTGTTTTTGAAAAATTCTGAGCTGGGGTGCTTTGTCCCCTGAATGTGCCTTGAAATCATCCGCTTTGCTTATCTTATAAGCTTCCTGATTTTTAATATGACTTCTCAGCCCTTCCAGGGAAAGAAAAATCTGCCTCACACTTACGTGGTGTTTGCATTTCAAAGTACTTCTTATTATCACTCTGCTCTAGATTTACTATCAGGGAAGTGAGGGATATGGGAAGCCTGCACTGGTATATGTGCCTGTGTTATGTTTATGTTTTATGCTCTTTGTGAATCTAACAACTTTCAAAGTAGGCAAGAAGTAGTTTTTTTATACAAAAAAAATAGACCTATAAAAATTAGAATGTATGTTTAAGAGGTACAATATTTAAATTACTCCATTATACACATACTATTAGTGCTGCTTAAGCTCACTTCCTCACATCTCCCCAGCATGGAAGATCACATTTTATCATATAAATATCTCATTTTATCATAAAAAGGCAAAGAAGTATTTCAGATAGAAGTCTCACTTAATGGCAAGTCTGAAGCCATCTTTCATTAATTTATACTTTGGTGTTTTCTTACCTCAACCTGAAGTATAGGTATTGAAGAATACCCACCTTTGCTTTTAAAATTCTGCTTCTTGACAGCACTCATCTCTGTCTATACATAATTGATTATAATTGCTATGACTAACTTTCCAGGGCTAAGCTCTATTCTCCTAGGAGCATAGAAAAGGGGTATGGATGTCGGCATGCTTTTAAGGACAAGAAACTCTTGTAACATTAGTTATAGTGGATACCCACAGACTCCAGAAGAAACAGGATACCTTTACAATGCACAGATTCTGTGTTCCCACCTACTGAAGCAGGGAATACTTTAGGACCAGATTGTAAAATTCAGAAGCTTACATTGGAACTTGCAGTAACAAGAATGGGAACCTGATTACTTTTGAAGCCAACAGTTTTTGAGAGAAGAATCTGGATATCATCAATTTGTAATACCAGAGTTTGCTTGTGCAACTTGTAGTTTCCTTGGGGAGGTGCTCCTTTGTGGGGAGTTAGGACTTCTCTGATAAAAGCAGAACCATAGACATTTGGAAAGAAACGGAATAATGATGTTGGTAATTTTGTAACCTCTTGGGTATGTGAGAGAGTAAAAGTTTAGAGAGTGGCTTGGGGCTTCTTAGAGCAGGAGGAGGAATAAGCATTTCTATGGTGTGTCTGTATATACTCAGGAAGCAAGGGCTTAGAGCCATATGTAGATTTATGTGCACAACTATTGTGAAAAGCCCCTCCAAAAGTCAATAAAAGTTGTCTGATTTCCTTAACTTTCTTCTTCAAGGGATCAAGACTGCCTCATTTCTAAGAATGGAAATACACATTTGGAGTCAGCATATATTTCATGTTGCTGAGACTGTTCCAAGATTTGCTCGGATCTTATTTTTTGCCGTTAGCATTTCTAGGCCCAGTGTGGTTGCTTCCCCTGCATTCTTTTCTCCTGGGTGTGCAAATGAGCCACAGGCCTGCTATGTGCCCATCAGGAATACAGAGGTTGTCAAAAGCCCTCCAGACAGAAACCTATTTGACTTTTGCTGAAAGGGAAGAAACAGGTTCCTTAATATAACTCTCGCTTTTCTTTTAGAATAAGGCATAACCATAAATTAGCTAATAAATCCCTATTGAATACTTAGAAAGTCAGTAGGTATATGAGGATCAAGATAAGGAGAAGGATGCTTTTTGAACCAGCATATCAGAGAAATACACTCCAATGAGGATTGCCTTCGTCAGAGTAACCACCCGAGGAGGCTGTCCTCCATTTTAACCGTGCTGCCATAGCCAAAACTGTGTTGAATCTCTTTTGGAATTGCCTTCAGTTAGTTTACGAGCTACATAAGAAAACCATTACTTTATGGTTATACCTCATAAAGTTCCATAAAGGGGATGGGAAAAACAAAGTGAAACAAATGGGGTGTGGTTTTGCCTATCCATAAAATCAACTGAAAAGATAGACTTTGTATCCTTCCCAGAACACTGATAGCTGATGTTCCTTTGCATATGCAGTAGAAAATATAATATATAGGTCTTTTTTAGAAAAGTATCTGAGGTCTGGGTACCTAATTGTACCAGTACAGAGAGTGTATTTTTAAAGATTGTAGATGGGTTTGGTATTATATGTATTCACCAGTATTTCAAGATTGGTTGGTTGTCCTTATAGAACCATTAGTGGGATTAAAAATCTTTCTATTAGCAAAGTGATCTATTCTTATGTAAACAACTCTAGTGGTTTAATTACCTTTACCTACATGGGTTACTACCTTAGTTTAGGCCATTATCAGTTATCTTTTTTACTGTTCTCTTTAACTAGATCTCTGTCTCTATCCCATTGTCTACGCTGTAGATATTATAACCTTCCTAAATCATGCATCTCAATGTGACGCTTCCTGTTAAAACCTTCCAATGACTACCTGTTACCTTCAACATGAAGCTTGTTATTTAACACGATATTAAAATCTTTCACTATCTGTCTTCTTCTAGACTTTAGATTGATTAGTGTAGTCATGCCACCCCATTTCTTCTAAGTACACTCTGTACTTGCTTCCAGGAAAACACTGTTCTTTGCCTAGTTTCTAGAATCTCTTACATGTTTCTCTTCCCATGCTACCTAAAATGTCTATCCAAGATTTTAGTGTACAGAACAGCTATTATTCCCCAGTGGTCTACTCTTATTCTCAATAGAAGACATAGAATGTATCTTTCTAGAAGTAGTTTTTAATCAAAGATACCTGGTGTGCATTATTTAACATGCTGATTTCTTGGATATCCCTAAAGGCCATGACTCAATAGGTATGTTATGCCTCAGAATCCATATTATTTTAAAAAACATGCTGGAGATTCTAATGTAGATATTAATACCATATTTTGAAAAAATCCTATTGGGTCTCCTCACTTGCCCTTAACCAGCGTAGGAAAGGATTTTGTTCCTCCTCTTAAACTAATCTACTATGAATAGATGATTAAGCATAGCATTAACAAAATAGTAGAAACTTGAAAAAGAATTGTGGTGAAAGAATTGCTGGTGAAAATAGGCAGGCCCTATTATCCTATCATGTTATCACAGCCCTTTAGCCTAGGGCTAAAAGATGGTTGCAAATAATTATATTCTCCCTTGTGCATGCAGGTTTCTCCTCCCATCAGGAGGTAAAGTTTATGGTCGTTTCTTTGAATCCAGGCTGGTTCTGTGACTGTTTTGAACAATAAGACACAAAGGAGTACCTTTCAAAGACTTCTGGGTGTAAGCAAGCTTTACAAAAGTCTGGAAGCTTCAGCTTCCTTTCTTTCTGAATACTTCTTAAAACCCAGATGCCTTGCAATGAGAAGTCCAAGCCACAGGGAGGGGCTGTGCATATGTGCTCTGTCCAAAAGCTCCAAACAAACTTCTAATTGACAGCCAACATCAAGTGCCAGTCAGGTGAGAGAGCCATCTTGAACCACTGCAGCTCTATGTAGCCCTCAGAAGACCAAAGACCTCGCAAACATCAGGAGGTGCAGAAAACCATCCAACTTAATCCAGTACCATAGAACCATGAGAAATAATAGAATAGTGGTTGTTTTTAAGTCAGTATGCAGTAATAGATAATTGAAATTCACATTCATTCTTTCCTTTTCTATACTAATGCCACTTCACATGTAAAACTGGCCCTCTGATTTTGAAAGGCAATATGACCATTAACTGTACTCTTTAATTGGAACTAATATGGAGCTTTTAACAGGCCAGTTTTGACCTCTACTTAATCCCTTCTGCAGTATTTTGTCCTTCCTAAACTCAACATCTCCTGAACAGCCCTTTGTGAGTGTATTTCAAATAGAAAATTCTGAAATATTCTACAGTGATTAGATATCATGGTTGAAAGAAGACCCTTGCCTAAGATAGCATTTTAGTGCACTCTTCCATTGACATTTTTTGATTAATTCTCCCTAAAATGACACTCTTGCTTCCTGAGCTCATCTCGTAAATTCTTGTCTCAGTGTTTATAATCCAAAGAGATTTCCCAAGTCTTTGTCTCAAGCTCTGCTTTCAGGGGAAGCCAACTTAATATACTCACTTAAAGCTAATGTAAATGGATTATGGAAAGGTTGTTTGTATCTATCACTAATTCATATATGGAGACCCTAACCCCCAGTGCAGCTGTATCTGGAGATGTGACCTCTAGGGAAGTAATCAAGGCTAAATGAAGTCATAAGGGTAGGGCCCTAATCCTATAAAACTGTTGTCCTTATAAAAAGAGCAACAGACTCTAGAGATCTTCCTGTGTTCACATGCTGGGGAATGTGAAGCCATGTGACAGTGCAGCATTTCCTTTTTGTCTTCCTGAGTCCGTAAAGATTTATCTTGATAGTTTTTACTAGAGTTTTTCTTGTCCTTGAGCCACAGCTAGACAGAAAGTTGTGTCATAGCCTCTTTGCATTCTCTTGAAAGCACACAACCCTCGTAAGACTTTCTAAGAGATTTTGCTTCTAGCAACACTCATGATATAATTTTATGACACAAGAAGACTTTTTGTACTGAATTTTTACTTCATAACCCATAGTGTGTTAATGGTATAGTCCTACTTAACTTTTGCTCTTCCATTAGTTTTACACTCACTGTTTTGTTTTATTTTTTCCCTTCCACAAAAATGAAAGTTGTTACATTAGCTCTCTATTCTCATGGAAGGTGTTTTCCTATCCATTGTCACAGCTATTAAGGCAACTCTGAGATCACCTTGCATGGTGTGATTTAAGTCAGGTAGAATATCAAGTTTTGGCCTTTAGTGCACCCCTTCTGCAGTATTTTGTCCTTCCTTAACTCAACATGCCCAAACAGTCCTCTGTGAATGTCACCAGATCTGAATTCATTGTGATGCCTTCCCTCAATATTTCCAGCATCGAGGGTTAAAATTTAGGTAGCCTATAATTTCAGGGCTCTTAAAGAATGGCCTTTAGAAAAGACTTTCACAGGGTACCTGGGTGGCTCGGTCAGTTAAGCATCTGTCTTTGGCTTGGGTCATGATCCCAGGGTTCTGGGATCGAGTCCTGCCTTGGGCTCCTTGTTCAGTGGGGAGTCTGCTTTTTCCACTCCCTCTCCACCCAGCTTGTGCACTCTCTCTTGCTCACTCTCTCTCTCTCAAAAATAAACAAACAAACAAATAAATAAATAAACAAACAAATAAATAAAATCTTCTAAAAAAAGAAAAGTACTTTCACAGACACATTTAGGATAAGATGTAAATAGATAATATTTAGGGGGGCATCTGCCTTCAGCTCAGGTCATGATCCCAGAGTCCTGGGATTAAGCCCCGCATCAGGCTCCATGCTCAGTGGAACCCTGCTTCTGCCTCTCTCACACCCCTGCTTGTGTTCTCTCATTCGCTGTCTCTCTCTCTGTCAAATAAATGAATAAAATCTTTTTAAAAAAATTTTAAAAAAATAGATAACAGTTATTATTTGTTTTACCATTGGCGTACAGTCAATTTTCGCATTTTAATATGGAAACTTAAAAAAGTAATGCCACATATTGGAAAATAGATGAATGATATTATGTAGTATTTATTGCCAGATTCTAGATGCTGTGTTAAGAATTTTATGTATGTTAAATGTAATCTTCAAAATCATCTTTTAAGGTACATATTTTGTTATTTCTATTTTATTTTATTTTTTTAAAGATTTTATTTATTTGACACAGAGAGAGAGATCACAAATAGTCAGAGAGGCAGATGGTGATGGGGGAGTAGGTTCCCCGCTGAGCAGAGAGCCCGATGCAGGGTTCGATTCCAGGACCCTGAGATCATGACCTGGGTCGAAGGCAGAGGCATAACCCACTGAGCCACCCAGGCACCCCTTGTTATTTCTATTTTATAGTGAAGAAACTGAAGCTCAGACAGGCAGAATAATTTTTCTGTAAATTTCAGAGACAGAAAATGATAAAATTGGGATGTGAATCTCTGATTATTTTAATAAATCATGTTGTCTTTCTACTTATAACAAAATAATTATGACAAAATTGTGTATAGTTTGATATTTTAGGCAAGCCCATGGTAAAAATACGTCAGTCAAGAAATTATTTGATGACCTCCATTCACAGAAGTTATGGCTTCTTCTAATAGAATATAAGTTACTGCCAAAGGAAGGAAGTGAGTCTATATCATCTGGTTGTAAAGCAAGTACAGAAAAGAATTGGTCTCAGATATCTTATTTTAAATTTTACCCTTCTATGATTTCAAAGTAGAATAAGAAGTTAATGTTATGAAATATCCATTCACTGTGATCTCATTTTCATTGTACAATTCTTAAAAATGAGACTTCTAGGGGCACCTGGGTGGCTCAGTGGGTTAAAGCCTCTGCCTTCAACTCAGGTCCTGATCCCAGGGCCCTGGGATGGAGCCCTGCATTGGGCTCTCTGCTCAGCAGGGAGCCTGCTTCCTCATCTCTCCCTGCCTGCCTCTCTGCCTACTTGTGATCTCTCTCAAATGAATAAATAAAACCTTTAGAAAAAAAAAAAAAAAGAGAGAGAGAGAGAGAGAGACTTCTAGCTAAAGATTACAGGTAGTTCTTACCTCTCACGCTCTCTATTTACAAATGACTTACCATGGCCAGAGACATTACCACTTTCCTCCACTGCCAGGAGTTGAACATTTCCTCCCTTCCTTTTTTCCCCCACAGACTTTGGTCTTTTTCTATTTCATAACACATCATTAGCACTTTTGCGGGACTATGTCTCATTCTGTTTTCTTTTTCACCTAAAAAGCTCCAAGTGAGAGAAGGGAGGTGACAGGGGCTAGAGCCAAGCTTCCTGGATCATAGAGCATATTTGGTGGCCTTGGGGAGTAAAGATGTTACTGTGTGATTAACCAAAAAAATGGGTTTCCTCTTTCTGCAAAGAACATTTTCCTCAGAATACATCTCCAGTCTGGACACACAAAAAGCCAATAGAGGTATTTGTCCAGACACCTAGAGTAACTACATAAACTTGTCAACAAATGGAATGACAAATATCACAAAGTTTTGCCACATCCTGCAGAAGAATGCAAGAGCACTAAATCCTGGCAATAAAATCTTCCCAGAAGAGCCAGGTTAGGGCCTTAATAAACACTGTTTTCTTTCTTTTTTTTTTTTTTTAAATTTATAAGATTTGGTACTTAATTTATTCAATAATCCAATAAAAAATCATAGGTTTGGAAATACTGTTTTATGGCATATGGTCAGTTTTTAAAAAATACATGGTTAAATGAATACTATGCCCAAAGTCATATAGCAAGTTAGAAGAACAGAAACCACTTTTGCAGAGTTAGATTTCTTGACAATTTTAAACTTTCCCTTTGCATTTAATGTTTCTCTTGCCCATTATTGCTAGCAGCAAAATCTCTTAGAAAGTCTCAGGAGGGTTGTGTGCTTTCCTCAAGTACAAGAGGACAGAGAAGCTATGGAATAACTTTATGTCTAGCACTGTCTCAAGGTCAAGCAAAACCCTTCCAAAACCATCAAGAAAAATCCACAGGGACTCAGGAAGATGAAAAATGGAATGATTCCTATTGTCCATCTGTATGTCTTCTTTGAAAAAATGTTTGATTAGGTCATCTGCCCATTTTTAAGTGGATTATGTTTTTGTTTTTGTTTTTGCTTTTGTTCTTTTAGTGTGGAGTTGCATAAGTTCTTTATACATTTTGGATATTAAATTCTTATTGGATATGTCATGTCTAAATATTTTCTACCATTCAGTGTGTTTCCAAAGAAGACATACAGATGGCAAACAGACACATAAAAAGACACTCAACATCATTAATCAGCAGGAAAATGCAAATCAAAACCATACTGAGATACCACCACACATCTGTTGGAATGGCTAGAATATAAAACACAAGAAATAGCAAGTATTGGTTAAGGATATGGAGAAAAAGGAACACTTGTGCACTGTTGTTTTGAAAATGTAAATTGGTGCAACCATTGTGGAAAACAGTATAGCAGTTCCTCAAAAAAATAAAAAAAGAAAGGAAGAAAGAAATTAAGAAAGAAAGAAAGAAAGACTATATGACCAGATAATTCCATTACAGGATATTCCCCAAAGAAAATGAAAAATCTAATTAAAAAAAAAAATGTACCCTTGTGTTTATTGTAGCATTATTGTTAATAGCCAAGATGTGGAAGCAACCCAAATGCCCATCAATAGATGAATGGATAAAGATGTGTTATAGATTACAGACAAATACAATGGAATATTGCTCAGCCATAAAAAAGGAAGAGATCTTGCCATTTGAGACAATGTGGATGAACCTATAGGGCATTAGGCTAAGTGAAACAAATCAGAGATTGAAAGACAAATGCCATATAATTTCATTTACACATAGAATCTAAAACAAAACACAACAAAGGAATAACAAAGAAATAAACAGCAGAATCAGACCTATAAATGCAAAGAAAAAATTGATGGTTGCCAGAGAGAAAGGGTTTTAGGGGACATGTAAAATGGGTGAAAGGGAGTGGGAGATGCAGGCTTCTAGCTATAGAATGAATAAGTCATGGGAAAAAAAGATTCAGCATAATGAATATAGTCCAATATATTATAATAGTATTATAGTATGTATATATATATATATATATATATATATACACACACACTATATATATATATATAGTATATATACATCATCTATAGTATGGTGACAGATGGTACCTACACTTGTGGTGAGGAAAGCACAACATACAGAGATGTCCAATCACTATGTTCTACACCTGAACCTAATGTAACATTGTGTGTCAACTATACTCAAATTAAAAATAATTTTTTAAAAAAATGTAATGGTTTCTTCTATTTAAATTAAGATGTTTTACAGGATGGTAGAAAATTGAACTTTTATTACCCCTTTTGATTTAATCTGATTCTTAATCTGTTATTTTTACAGTGAACATGCACTGCTTATATAAGGAAAAAGGAGGTTGAGGAGAGATTATTTCCATTTTTATACCACAAGAAAAGTTCCTGCTACTGGAGGTTTATAAAGTGAAAACTGGGGATGTCTGGGTGTCTCAGTCAGTTAAGGATCTGCCTTTAGCTCAGGTCATGATCCTGGGTTCCTGGGTTCAAGCCCCATATTAGGCTCCCTGCTCAGTGGAGAGCCTGCTTCTCCCTCTCCTTTTGCCTGCTGCTTCCCTGCTTGTGTGCTTGAACGCGCTCTCTCTCTCATTCTCTCTCTGTTTCTCATGAATAAGTAAAATCTTTAAAACAAAATAAATAGAGAAGTGGTAGTTCCTATGAGTACCTTTCCTAAAAGACCTACACACCTCACTTGTAAGCCTTCACTTTCTCTCTAGTCTCTCTTCCCCTGGGTTCCCATCCCCTCTCCAAAAACCTGGTGCTAGGTGAGGCTAACTAAGTCAACTTCATGTTCTCTTGCCTGTAAGTCCATAGTCACAATATAGTTTTTCATCAGATACTGAAGTTAAAAAAAAAAAAATGATACTTTCTACCTCACAAATATCTCTAGTCTGTGCTACTTACCCATTTTGGATAATCCAGAATAATCTAGTCTTCTGAATTTCATAGCACATATCATACTGCATTTTCTAATAACCCCATTTCCTCCATCAGGCTAGAAGCTTTTGGAGGTTAAACTGAATTTTATCATCTTTGTATTCTCACCATCTAGTACAGTGAATGACTTAGACTAAATGTATTATCAAGTTTGTTCTATCTGAAAGATATAAGAAAGAGATGGGAGAAAATTGAGATAAAGAGACAAAGGAGAAAGAAAAAAACATTGTTATACACTGTTATAGATTATTTTATAGCTTGACTAAATCCAACTTAAAAACATGACATTGAAAGTACTTGGACATTATAACTATTTAACAACATATCTGTGAGAAATCCATCTCCATACTGCAACACACAAACATATATGAGACTTGCCTGTATTTTAGGTGTGTTAGTACAATGCTTATTCAAATTGCTAAAGCATTTTGATTTTAATTATTCTTATATTTCTGAAATGAGTCAAATTTAAGAGAGGTTGGGGTACCAGGTGGTGGGTATTAGAGAGGGCACGGATTGCATGGAGCACTGGGTGTGGTGCAAAAACAATGAATACTGTTGCGCTGAAAAAAAAAATAAATTTTTTAAAAAAGAAATGAGTCAAATTTAAATATAGATTTTGATAGTAATAAACATGGACCATATATTTTTGTTTATAGATTCTAGGGGGCATGCCAAACCAAAGTAGTCTCTCTACAGGGCATTGTATGCTTCTGTCTATCATTAATAAGCTATCCAGTTTCCATCAACTCCATCATGAAGTTGGTTAAAAGCTATATTAATATGCTTGATGTCTGATAGATTCTATTGGTATTAAACATTAAAATGACAGAGAAAGAGAGAGAAGGACATTTTTTTTTTTTCTGGGGAGAGAAAAAAGTCAATTCCAATATTTTCTCCAATTGTCATTTCATGTATTTTACTTCTGCAGTTGTGTTTTATTTAACTTCAATTCTACTCATTGCAACTTAAGCCTTTTCTGCTTTTCTCTCCTTCAGGAAGATGGAAAACATCTGGCTGCCAACAACACTTTATTTCCTTAATCTTTCCTCAAAACAATACGAGGTTCATATTCTTTTTTTTCCATTCTCCACCTGATCTGATTGTTTTCTGAAGTCACTTGAAAGTGTAAAAAATGGACTAGAAATAGTACAGTCTTTTAATTAGTCTATCAGGTACATAAATTTCGTCTCATTCAGTACATTAATAATTTAGATTGCATTGGGATGACAGGATTCCTCTGAATAATATGATATGCAGAGAGAAGAATTAAATAGACATATCTTCCCTACTATACTAATGTTTTATTTTATTTTGCTCATAAGAACTGTAGTTATAGTTTTACCTAAAGAAAGGGTGAAAAACAACCTTGATACTTTACTGATCATTTATATACACTGAATCATCTTCTCATTTGTGAGAGGAGGAAAAAGTGTGAATTGAGAAATCTCTAAGTTCTAGTGAAATTCCTGTAATTTAAGTCCACTAATTCATTAGCCCAGCTCTTAAGTCTGACTAAAAATATTTACATTGAAAATTTGTGTAATTAGCAAAATCCATTATGTTTAGTAACTACAAAAGTAGTCTTTGGAAAAATGCCAATATTAATATTTCTTAAAATAAACAATGCAACTATGTAATGACTGTGTGATCATTTTAATATGAAAAAGTCTTGTCCTGTCCGTCAGATGTGATGTAGTCTCTAGGGTTATTTTTCCAGTGTTTCACCATCATTAACTTGAGCGTCATTGTCTTACACCTGGACTCTTTAACTAGCTTAGATATCGGCATTTACTGGAGGGCTCTAACCAGATGCAGCAAGTAGCAAAGATGTCACATGCCATGTGGGGCTGTAATATAGTGCACCTGACAACTGGCAGAGCCCTTGGAAACAAGGCTTAATGGTTAAATGAGTGCAATTAAGTGTGCTGTTACATCTTTGCTGTCCCAGAGTATGAGAATGCTTAATGTGACTCATCAGCCCCATTCCAAGTTCCAGACACTTAGAAACTGAATGAGCATAAATAGCAAAAGCCACAGTAAATCAGTTGCACAAAAGAATTTATAAATATAAAAAATGATAAGCAATTTTGGTCTCCTGGTTTCTTTTCAGTAATGCAGCTTAGCATTAGAATCATTTCCAATTCAACACTTTTAACTTTGCTCTATTACAACTTCATAAAAATGTTATCTACCTTCACTAGAACAAAACAACCATTTGTAAGCCATACCTTCTCAGGGAGGCCAGGATGCCTTTCAATTCAACTGCCAAACTCAAAACAAGATTGCTAAATTCAGGATAAGAAATAGTTCTGCATTGACCTATGTTGCAACTCCCATCCAACAGTCATTTTGAAACAATCAATAGTACAGAGAGCCAAAGTCTAAGATTACAGAAATTGCCCATTTGGGCAATCAGGACAAAAAGAGCTAGAACATCATTTTGTGTTTCTCTGATCAATTGTTGTCCTCAGGAAAAAAAAAAAAAGGAAAATATAAACTTCCTCAACTTACAGTCAATAAAACCATAATTTTAACTTTTGCAGGAAAAAAAAAAGTAACATCCCAACTTGGTAAACAGAAAAGAAGATTTTAGACAGAAGGCCAAATGAACTACCTTGAAGAAGTCTAAAGAAAAAAATTTATGATCATCTGTACTAAAGACAATAAGGGGAGACAAAATAAAAGTGATTAACCAGCATGAGTTCAAGTCTTTTCATTAAGTACACAGAAAGTATTCTGTTGCTCTAAAACTTTTCTGCATGCCAGAAAATTACTTCCTTACCAGAAAATGGTAAAGAATAGGTGTCTATCATGATTGTCAGTTTTGACAAAATTTAAAACCCCAAAATGTACTATACAAATAGAATTATATAAATGGGCCAAATCTGCACTATTAAGATTGGAACAGACTTTTTAGATTTGACTAGATTTCATCTGAAAATTTACTTGTCTATAAAATTATATGTATTACTAAAGAAGCTAAAGTAAAACTGAATTTAAAACTGTACGGAATGGAATGGCTGGGTGGCTCAGTCATTAACCTTCTGCCTTCGTTCAGGCCATGATCCTAGGGTCCTGGGATAAAGCTCCATGTCCGGCTCCCTGCTCAGCTGGAGGCCTGTTTCTCCCTTTCCCACTCCCCCTGCTTGAGTTCCCTTTCTGGCTGTGTCTTTCTCTGTCAAATAAATAAATAAATTTTTTAAAAAAATAAAAAAAACCTATAGGGAATAAATGTTATCTATTAGCTAGATTCCAAAGAAATATGATAAATTTAATTATTATATAATTTTTATACATTGTCCAATGAGATTTATCTAGCATTTTATAGTGTGTCCCACAAAGAAAATTAGCGGTATACAGAACTGGGAGAATATAATTTCATTCATATCTGATACATGGCAATAGAAAGAGAGCACACTCAAAGAGGTCTATCAGATGCAAGTGTGTATGGTGCTTGCTGGAGTAGATGGTCTAGTTGCAGTCAGACTTCAGGTCCAAAGTCAGCTCATTGAGAAAAACAAAATATCCAAAAAAAACCAAACCAAAACAAAACAAAACAAAAAAAAAAACCCAAGAAAACAAAAAACAAAAAACCAAACCCAAACAAAACAAAACAAAACTCAAAACCAACTTGAGAAATCTCAGTTAAGAAGAAAAATGTATCAAATTCTAGCTGTTGGTTCATTTAGTTCAGAAAAACCCTTTTTGATGAAAGCTTTGAGATTTCGTGTTTTTATTTCTGAAGATAAGCCCGAAAAGTCAGATACACTATGAAGACTATGATAATCCAGATTTAGGTTAGTGTAATGGTCAACCCTAGTTTTTATTTGTGAAAAGTAAACTGGTCACTTAACAAATATAGCACTCTATAGCTTTCATATATATTATTGAGTGACAGAGCTGACTTTTATTTCTTGTTACATGTTAATTAATGAAATGGTTAACAATCAGCATATGGCATATGGTACTCCTTTCACACCACTGTGATTCATGCCACAGAATGCTACATCACCCTTCTAAGAATGTTTTTCTTTCTCCTTCTTCCCCATATGGCATTCAATTTTAAAATAGATTTATCTGCATACACTCAGTGTCTCTAGTCAGTATGCCATAGTTGGGAATCAGGTGTGACTGAAAGATGAGAGCAAGTTCATATAAACCTAAATTCCCAGTTGGGTCTATGGATGAGGAATCTTATCCACAAGGTTGCATTTCCACAGAATGTGTAATTTCCACAGAAATCAACTGAAAACTAAACTCATTCATTTGCCTTGATGTCTAATTCTCCATGATGATAGAAAATTGAGACTTAATAATTTAGGTGTAATCAAACTACTTGGTTCAACTCATTTATCTATTCAGAAGCTTGACCTCAGAAATTCAAAGAGCTGAAAAGAGGCAGACCAAAGTTTGACATAGGGAATTTTGCCATGACTTCTAACATATAACTGGATTTCAAACTCTAAGACTCCATAGTGGAGATTTATGAAATGAATTAAAGGGTAAGAGTGTCATTAGTGCTTACTTTCAGTCTCAAACTCATTCTCAACTTGATTAAAGCAATGCTATTTGATTAAAGACATTTGCCTAAGTTATAACGTAGAGTGTGTTTTGTCCATAAACAAGAGGATAAACATTTTGCTACCAACCTATTGCTAAGCTTAATTCTAAAATTTAGAGGAAAGATTTAGCCTGAAAATTCACCATTGGTGAGAGGACCTCATGGTAATAAACATTGAGTGATGGGTTTTGGGGATTGTTGTCCCCTCTTTTAGTTATCTATTTCTACTGAGGAGTTTTATAGACACCTTTGCCCTACTTATAAAATTAATAATAAAAGTCCTTTTTGATAAGCAAAATAATTATAGGTCACTCTTTTTCTTTTAATAGACTTCATATTTTAGAGAAATTTTAGGTTTATAGCAAAACTGAACAGAAAATGTAGAGAATTTCCTTAAACCCCCACCTCATGCATATATAGCCTTCCCTATATCCACATGCCCTACTAGAGTGGCATATATATTATAGTTGATGAACCCCCACTGATATATTATTAACATCCAAAGTCCATAGTTTACATTACATTGGGGTTCACTCTTGGTGTTGTAGTGTCTATTAATTTGGATAAATGCATAATAACATGTATCTACCATTACGTTTTTATACAGAGTAGCATCACTACCCTAAAAATCCTCTGTGGTCTTCTTATGCATCCCTCCCTTCTCCCTAAACCTTGGCAACTGTCTTGATGCTGTTGACTTTTCCAGAATTTTCTATAGTTGCACTATATAGTATGTACCTTTTTCAGATTGGCTTTTTTTTGCTTAATAATATACATTTAATGCTACTCCATGTCTTTTCATGGCTTTATCTTTTCTTTTTAGTGCAGATTAATATTTTATTATTTGTATGTAACAACTGATTTATCCATTCACCTACTGAAGGACAGAAATCTTGGTTTCTTCCAAGTTCTGGTACTTGTGAATAAAGGTGCTATAAATATTTGTGTGCAGGTTTTTGTGTGGGCATTAGTTTCTATTCCTTTGACAAATACCAAGGAACATAATTGCTGAACTGTATGGTCAGAGTAACTTCAGATTTGTAAGATACTACCAATCTGTCTTCCAAAGTGGCTCTGTCATTTTGTATTCCCATTAGCAGTGGATAAGAGTTCCTGTCACTCTACATGTCTGTCAGCACTTGGTGATGTCAGTGTTCTGGATTTGGGCCATTATAAAAGTCTGTAGTGTTATCTCCTTGTTGCTTTAATTTGCATTTCCCTGATTTCATATGAGGTAGAGCATCTCTGTAGGCCATTCTTAATAGTGAATTGAATTTTTTTTTATTTATGCTTGCAGTAGGTGTTTCTGTCTTTCAGTTGGGTCAAAATACTTTTCTTAATTCTCTAGATATTATATATTTTACTTTTCAGGCAGAACACAAGAGTAATCCATCTGCAACTCATTTATGCTCACATAATAATTTGCACATAATGTTTTTTCTCTATCATGTTAAATTAGGGTAATTAAATTTACAATAATTCTATTCATCTCTCTAGTAGATTATGCATTCTAAAAGGTCAGGAAATGATAACATATTTACTTTTGTACCCCCACTGTATAAAACACAATCAGTGCTTACTTAACATTTTTGAATGAATAAACATTATATATTATGGATGTATATTTATTTTTTTTTTGAAGATTTTATTTATTTATTTGACAGAGAGAGAGAGAACACAAGTAAGCAGACCAGCAGGCAGAGAGAGAGGGGGAAACAGGCTGCCCATCGAGCAGAAAGCCCACTGTGAGACTCGATCCCAGGACCCTGAGACCATGACCCAAGCTGAAGGCAGAGGCTTAACCCTCGGAGCCACCCACATGTTGCTTATGGATGTATATTTAGTGATAATATAGAAAGTTTTATAAATATAAATATTATTATTATAAATGGAAAATATTTTAAAATGAACTTACCTCACTTTTGTCTATTATTTGGTTTTTAGTATAACTAGGATTAAAATAGGAAAGAAAAAAAGAAAGAGAGATAGAGAAAGAAAGAAAGAGAGAGGAAAGAGAGCGAGCGGGTAGGCATAAAATAAGAGACAAAAAAATTACTCTGGAAACTTTCATATTGTGTGTTTAGAAATAGGAAATACAGTTTTTATGATTTTAAATGATCTTAATATCTGTACCTATAGAATTATAGCAAACTTCATATTGAAACATTTTTAGAAAGATACAGCACTGTTACCAATTAATATGGCCTTTAGAAAGGAAGACACACTATATATATTCATTGATGTATCTATTCTTTCATTTTGCAAGAATATGTGGAGAATAAAAGATGAAATACAGACAATATTGTTATTATACCTAAAAAGTTAGCACTGAGCAAAAAAGTGAAGATATTAAAAGGAAGTTCTAAAGAAGTTTAAAAGGGAAAGAGAATATTCAGCTTCATAGAAAGTAGCAGGATTTTGTATCCTTTAGCAGTTTTATTGCTTCCGGTGAAAACAGTGATAGTGTTTAAAAGTAGTTTTTCTTGTTGTTGATGGTAGTGAAGGTGTTACATATATTCATTGAAATGTAATTTTAAAAAGAGAATTACAGGCACCTGGGTGGCTCAGCCGGTTAAGCCTCTGCCTTCAGCTCAGCTAATGATCTCAGGGTCCTGGGATCGAGCCCTGTATCGGACTCTCTGCTCAGTGGGGAGCCTGCTTCCTCCTCTCTCTCTCTCTCTCTCTCTCTGCCTATCTCTCTACCTAGTTGTGATCTCTGTCAAATAAATAAATAAAATCTTTAAAAAATAAAATAAAAATAAAAAGAGAATTAAAATGTCAATTGTTTAAAATAATTTTAATTCGGAAACAGACTAAGGAAGTAACAACTTCACTTATTTTAGGTAAAACTTGAACAAATTAGTAAACCCTTTTAGGAAGTGATTAGTAGCTTACATTAAATCAGTGGGACTACATCAAGAGAATAACTGAGATATGTCCTAGACAGCTAAAGGAGATACATGTGAATTTTTTCCTTATTTAATGAAATTCACTAACAGAAATTAAGGGCAAAACAGAGCTCATTTGAGCATATAGAAATTGTGTATTTAGTACATGAATTCAGATTTTATCAGCAAATACTTTTCAGAAACCAAACAATGTACATAATGATAATTATGTAATGCTGTGATCCTTTTCAAGGCGTGTAACAAATAACTTCACAGCACTAAATAGGAAGTTTGATTTAGACCGGTGACTTAGTCCATTATCATCTGCAATGCTCTAACTCCATCCTTGACCACATTACTAGCCATAATCTTTTTTTTTTTTTTTTTTTTAAGATTTTATCTATTTGGGGCGCCTGGGTGGCTCAGTGGGTTAAAGCCTCTGCCTTTGGCTCAGGTCATGATTTCAGGGTCCTGGGATCGAGCCCCGCATCGGGCTCTCCGCTCAGTGGGGAGCCTGCTTCCTTCTCTCTCTCTGCCTGCCTCTCTGCCTGCTTGTGATCTCTCTCTGTCAAATAAATAAATAAAATAAAATAAAAAGATTTTATCTATTTATTTGACAGACAGAGATCACAAGTAGGCAGAGAGGCAGGCAGAGAGAGAGGAGGGGGAAGCAGGCTCCCCGCTGAGCAGAGAGCCGGATGTGGGGCTTGATCCCAGGACCCTGGTATCATGACCTGAGCTGAAAGCAGAGGCTTTAACCCACTGAGCCACTCAGGTGCTCATTAGTCATAATCTTAAATTGTGTTTGTTTCTCCCTCACTTTATACCGGATTTATTTGATATAATGGAAACATTGGAACTAAAACAAAGCTATTTATAATTGGAAAATGAGAGCCTTTGGGAAAGGAAAAATAGGAGTAGAAGAAGAAGGTTGAAGCGGGTTAAGGAACATACACAAAATGCATGCCATAAAGTCTTATGAAATAGGAAGATGAGGGCTATGAATTTGCTTTTGAGATTAATTGCAACCAACCCAAAAGGGATATGTGAATTATTTACATCATTCACAGCATCCATAAGGTAAAATAAATTATTCAAAAGGATCACTGGTAATCTTGATAATGAGACCAGAGATATATTTCTTCCTTATGTTCTGATATCTCTATATCTCTATCTCTTCTATAAACATTCCTCTAACAGACACAGTAATATGTTTCATGAAGTCATTATGCACTTTTCAATGTATACTAATTGTATAATGCTAAAGGTTCAGGCAGAAAAAGTGATTCAAAGAGGTATGAAAATTCCCAATAATTAGTTTAATCCAAGAATAAAATTAGATTACCTACCAAAAATTGGGTTTGAACTATATATCCTTCTAGTATATTCCATGATTATTCTTACACTTTCAGTTTTGAGAACTATTAGGCATTAGAGAGTTGGAGATTACACTCACTGACAAATTCCAGAATAATTACATTGAAAATCAACTTAGTGAGAAGTAGATCCAAAGGTACATTGTGTACCTTCTGAAAACTAAACTGGATTCTAGATCTCTTTTAAAAAGTAGATGAAAGAAATATTTAAGGGTATGGTCAGTATTTTTCCCGCAAAATGTAGTGTTTCCTCCAACACATTGAAAAATGAGTGATTGAACCTCTAAAACTCTATACGAACAACTATGGGCAGAATATTTTTAATTAAAAAATTAAAGAATATTATAAAGTTTTCTTGTAACCACAAAAGAAATCTTAGTAAATATATCAGAATTTGGATGATACAATTTTAGTGGTGAAACCTTAAAGATAACAGTTTTCAGATTATCACCCTAATTAATGAGTTAGCTTGCCAAATAATTTCAACTCTAAAGCACTTATCAAAAAAGGCTGATTTTGTCCAATTGTTTATTAAAATACTTTATTTACGGGACACCTGGGTGATGCAGTTGGTTAAGCCTCAGACTCTTAGTTTGGGCTCAGGTCACCATCTCAGGACGGTGAGATCAAACCTGGCATGGGGCTCTGCCCTTAGCCGGGAATCTGCTTAAGATTCTCTCTCCTCTGCCCCGCCCTCCACTCTCTCAAATAAATAGTAAAAAAATTTTTAAAAATATTTATATGAGTAAAGTCATATCACTATGTGGCTCAGTCAGTTAAGCACCGACTCTTGATCTTGGAGTCACGAGTTCTAGCCCCATGGAACCTACTTAAAAAATAGATAAATAAATAAATAAAGCCATGTCTCCTGCATGCAAAATATGTCACATATAAATTCAACATTTGGTTAATGAGTGTTCACATAAATGATAATAGCTACTATTAATAGCTACTATTTGCTATTGTTTTATTAAATAATTTAATCTTCACAATCACTTTATAAAAAGTAGGTTGTTTTGTTTTGTTTTTAGAGAGAGAGATCCAGGGAAGGGGTATAGGGGAGGGGGGGACAGAATTCCAAGCTAGCTCTGCATCCAGTGTGAGCCCCATGGAGGCCAGATATGCAGCTTGACCCCACAACCCTGAGACAGCGGCCTGAGCCAAAACCAAGTGTCCCACACTTAACTGCCCTAGCCACTTAGGTGCCCCTAAAAAGTAGGTACTTTTTTTTTTTTAAGATTTTATTTATTTATTTGACAGAGAGAGATCACAAGTAGGCAGAGAGAGAGGAGGAAGCAGGCTCCCTGCTGAGCAGAGAGCCCGGTGCAGGACTCGATCCCAGGACCCTGGGATCATGACCTGAGCCGAAGGCATCGGCTTAACCCACTGAGCCACCCAGGCGCCCAAGTAGGTACTATTTTTAACCTCAATTTAAACTAAGTCAGAGAAGATAGGTTAAGCCTCCTGGCCAAGGTCACACAATCGTTAAGCCACTGAACCACGATTTAAAACCAGCACTCTAAATCCAAGGTTTAGAACCAAGTCAAACCACAGGGGCAGGTGCTGAAGATATCATGATGAACAGGACAGATATGACCTATACCTTCACAGGGCTAATGGAAGAGAAATTATAGTTAACTACAGTGAAGATGTGTTTGATGTGAGGACTCACAGTAGGGGAAAAACTTATTCTTAAAGAAAAAAAAGAGGAGGTCTGAAAAATTAGGTAGGGATTTACCAGGAAAATTGCCAAGGGTGAAAAAACCTTTCAGAAAGAGAAAACTGTAGTTGCAAAATCCTATGATTCTATGAATTTATAGTGAATAGCATAGGGTTATCTCTGTCAGTCTTGTATATATGATAGTGATCTCCATATTGACTGAATTAATACATTTATCACCCTATCTTTCACTTCCTACTTCTTCCAGATATAAAGTTTGAGTCTTCAGATTTTTTAAATTATATAACCGTGTCTTGAAGATACTGTACGTTATGCAGCAGCATAAATCATCTTGTAGCATATTTGGTAACTTCTGATATTAACATCATTAGCATCACAATGCTTAAATGAGGAAGCATCTACTGGTAAATGCCTGGTATATTTAGTTCATCAGGAAATGTGTAAGATAAGTTTTCACTTAAAAATATAAAATATTTTATTACCTAATAGAGTTTCAAGACCCAGACTGCAAAGATAATGCAATATTTTCAACCTGTGTTGAACACAAAGAATGAGAATCGTTCCCCAAAGCAAGTGACCTTGTCCACTTGGGAGAACATTTTATGCAACACAGTGCAAGCTGCACAGTTATAAAAACAGAGGTGTCATTTCTACAGTGTGAATTTTGAAAGTAAAGGGCATTTTAAAAACACAACCCCAGCCCCTTTGTCTGCCATAAGCTGGATAGCTCAGCAGTGCAGAATCAATGATCTGCACTAATACCACAAATCATTGGCATGAGAAGAAAAATAGAAACTCAGAGACCTAAGGCTTTGGAGCTGTAAATAATAGCATTGATAAAGAAGAACAAGAACAACAAAAAAAGTAATGATTTTAAAAGTAACTGTTTTACTATCTATATTTTAGGGTTTCTAGCTAATATATGGGTCAAAAAAAGAATCAATCTTGTGTCACGTTAGCATTTACTAATGTCTACCAGAAAATATTATGCATTTCTTTTTAGAAATTCATTTATTAAAAAATGAAACAAGAAATTCAGATTGTTTCTATATGCCTTTCACCTGCAAATACAGTAAATATAATTTTGTTTATGAATCAAGTTCATCATGCAATATCATTCCAAATAAGCATTTAGCTTTTCAAACTGGATGTAGTTCTACATTTTATTTGCTGCATTTGAACTTTTATAACAATGTTTTTGAAAACAAAATATTTTTTGTACTTTAATTCATTTTTTATACTCATAAAACACTAATACATAAGTGTTTTTGAAAGCAAAAGATTTTTTTATACTTTCATTAGCTCATTTTTTATACACTTAAAACACGAATACTTAGTGTCTATCATGGCCAGGTCTATCTTGCAAAAGACACTGATATTTTAGGATTAATGAAACATACTTTATTTTTCAGTGTGTGAAGGTTGGAAGTCTTCTCTCCTGCCTTTCCTTCGGAACCATCTGCATCACTTTATGCATCTAGGTTTTATTTTTGGTGACTGGTTAGTGAATGATCCTAAGCAATACTAAAATCAATTTGGAAAAGATATGTGAAGACACAGCCAACTTTAATCCCCAACTAATTCTGCAGCTTCAATTTTGCCCGAAGTAGCCATAAAATCAGCCTGGCTCCTCGTTTGTTATGACCTCTGTTTATACTTGCCATATAACAATAAATGATATAAATGATATAAATGCTCATATATAAATGAGCAAAACCATGGCTTAATGTTTGGCTCCTGATGAAGAAATTCTTTCCAGTAAGAAGGTAGCCATTATTATTAAACACTATTATCCTAACAAAGATTTTTTAAAGGATAAAGTTGTAGCATCATGAGTAATGAGAAGAAACACAAAATATAAGCTATCACCTGGCCAAGCTCAATTCAACCATTTACAATGTTATTGCACCAATTCTTCTAATGAAAGAAGTTATCAGACATGTCACACAAAAAGAAGTGTGTGTGCTGATTGATTGACAGGTGATGTGATAGAGAAAAATCATAATGTTGAAGGTTATAAAGTAACTTTTCTTAATGGCAATTTATCAATTAAAATTTAACTAATTAACCAATTAAAATCAATTATAAAGTTTAAGAACTATAAAATAGTTCAATCCTTATTTAGAGAAATCACTCATTTTGTCATAAAGGAAACATTGAAAAGAAGAAATTAAAACAATTCATTGAAAAATCTCTTTTAACAAACTTTTATAATGACAGATATGATTTTAGAAAAATTAATATGAAAAAGGACATGCTAAGTCATAGTTATGTGACAGATTGAGCAACTATGAATATGATGAGTCCTGAGACTATGAAAAAACATGAGGCAGGGGCGCCTGGTTGGCTCAGTGGGTTAAGCCGCTGCCTTCGGCTCAGGTCATGGTCTCGGGGTCCTGGGATGGAGTCCCACATCGGGCTCTCTGCTCAGCAGGGAGCCTGATTCCTTCTCTCTCTCCCTCTCTCTCTCTCTGCCAGCCTCTCTACCTACCTGTGATTTCTCTCTGTCAAATAAATAAATAAAATATAAAAAAAAAATGAGGCAACAGTTTGTGAAATATTTTCATGTTAAGTGAAATAATTAAAAAATCACAATTTTATAGCCACTATAATTGCAACCATGAAAAAAATATCTATAGAGAGAAATATCAAATAAGTGTAAATCATTGGATTGATATGAGTAATTTTATTCATTGTTAAATATTTATGAAATAGTGATTTCATAGTTCATTGAAAACCATGAGAAATACAAGTTATACTCGGAGTTTTCAAATATGGAAGGAAATTTCCTCTTTTGTCTTTGACTATTTTTACTACTTAGTAGATGATCAACACAAAATATTTTTGTTTAAATTCATTATGCTTTCTCTCTCTCGATATATATATATATATATATATATATATATAATATATATATATATATATATATATATATATATATAAGTTTATCTTTATAAACTAATACAAACTTTTATCCTTTCTTCACTGGAATATAAATCTGTAAGATGAGAATTCTTGTATTTTTTGCTCATTGATCAAAACATCTAGAATAATGTTTGGCACATAGTAAATTTCATTAAATAGTTGTTTAATGAATTAATGGATCATTTAAAGCAATTTTCAACAGTTCTGTCAGAATTCATATGCTCATATATCCATGTGTGAATATTCTGAGTAAAAATCAAATGTTCCTTCCTTTTTAATGAAAGAGTTGGATTTTATTGTATTGTAATGAGTTGGATTTTATTGTGTTGTGTGGAAAAGGACAGATATGGTTACAATTGGGCTATTTGACAACACAAATGTTGAATACTATAGCAGTAAAGTTTTTTTGGCAAGTAGAAATTGTAAACTATATACCATATGAACAGAGTTTTATCCACTGTACTTCCAAATATTTAAGTATGTATATGACTGGTAACAAGTCTTAGGAAAGAAACCATAAAAAAAATGATTGGAAATAGATAGGATTCTTAGTGCTTTGTAGAATTCCAAGAAAGGACAAATAAAGTGCAGTCCTAGACTGAATAACAAATAAGTACTTAATTTTGTCTCCCTGATAACTTTGAATTATGATGCTTACATTCATATTAGCAGAATATATTGGCAAAAACAAAACAAAGCAGAAATCAAACTAGACTGGTCAGTAATGATTATTCTACCAGAAATCCCATTGCCTACTACATTGGGTCATTTGTTAATAGGCATTAAAGAATGCAGTCCAGTAGATGACAGATACATTGCAACCAAGTTTATCAGAGATCATTTCTTTGCTACAGTACATACCAATGCTTCTCTGGTCCACTAATTTTATAATTTCACCCGTATTTGCTTAATGTTATAAATATAGTTGTAGGTTTTAATATTTTAGAAGGTGTGACCACTGAATTCTGTGCTCAAAAATATATGCTAAAGTCCTAACTTTAGAACTCTATTTTCTTAGAATCATTGCGGTTGTAGTTAGTTAGAATGAGGTCATATTGGTATACGGGAAGCCCTTAACCCAACATGACTGGTGTCCATGACTGGTGTCCTTACACGAGGATGATATGAAGACATGAAGAAAAAATTCCAGGAAAAGATGGAGACAGAGACTGGAGTGATGCTGCCAGAAATCAAGCAATGTTTGAGGCCACCAGAAGCTCTAAGAAGGAAAAATGTTCACTAGAGGTTTCAAGGGGAATATGGCCCTTAATTTCAGAATTCTAGCCTCCAGAACTGTGAGTAAGTTTCTGTTACTTACCCAGTAACCCAGTTTGTGTTACTTTATTATGGCAGCTGTAATAACCAAGTAGAGCCCTAGGAAACTAAATTGGTTAATGCCTTATAAACAACACTGCGCTTAAAGGCATGTGTTTTAATCCTGGTAATACTGTACTTTGTAGTAAGTGTTCTTTGTGAGATACTAAACCTAAATGTCTTAATCTGTCAGTGAGAAGGGTATCTGCATCACAGTAATATTTGCATGGCTTCTTCCCTCTTACCTCCAGTGAGCTATTGTGTATTGAGAATACAATTTATAAGAGCTAAAGAACCAACCCAACCTTTCCTTGAGTTCTTATATTTATAAAATCATACCATGTATTTGAGTGATTTGTACTTGATACAAAAAAAAAAAAAAAAAAAAAGAGTGTAAACGGATCTCAGAGAATTAAAATGCTCTGAAAGAAGTGTAAGGCTAAAATGCTTAATACTAACTGAATTTTCTCGATCATGCTGGTTCAAAGAAAACCGGAGATATCTCTTGAATGCGATATGTGTGAAGAGTAAACATTCTACGCACAGAGAAGAGTAGCAGGCAAAAGCCAAATTGGGATACAAGAGAGAACTAGGAACATTTCTTAGCAGTATAGCCCACGCATTCCATGGAAATGCAGAGTATTAACTGAACAGATAAGGCAGGCATTCCAAACCATCCCTGCCCTGAGACTGGTGGTTCCCCACAAAGTTACTGATGCTAAGTTTTTTAAAAAGTCAATGAAGTAAGTGCTTGTCCTTTTGCACCCCTAGTGCAGAGATTCCTAACAAATTTGACCACACGGTGGTCTTTTTGACAGCTCTTTACTGTTTTGATCTGAGTGTATCAATAGCCTGTATGAATTTCTTGTGTAGCACAGAAAAGCAATATGGGAACTAACCACAGAAAAAGTAGTCTTTTGACAACTTCAAGCCAGTGTCTGAAGATGAAAATTGAGATAATTATATTGACCTTTGTCTTGGAGGTACTTGGGGGAAACGAGATTTTTGAAGATCTGTATTAACCTATCTAAAGCACAACCAACCAACCAAACAAACAAACAAAAACACCTCTAGATTTCTTAATAATCTGAAAGTTTCACTTGTTTTTAAACTTTTTAGAACTGTAACAATGATACAGACAAATAAATGTAATCTTTAGAATTGCAGTTTCTACCTTTATTCCTTTTCTACAATTTTAGGTGTTTTTTTTTAACCCTATTTCCATGCATTTATTTTAATTAGTAGGCTTAATAATATGATATAGAGGTGCCTGAGTGGCTCATTTGGTTGGGTGCCTGCCTTTGGCTCAGGTCATGACCTCAGGGTCTTGGGCTCAGGTCTGGCTCCCTGCTCTGCCCTTCTCCCCTGTTCATGCTCTCTTTCTCTCTCTCTCAAATAAATAAAAAAATCTTTTAAAAAATAGTATGATACAAATTCTAATTTAATTAAATCAGTGTGAGGTTGAACATGCCTATCTATATGTATGTAATACTTTCATATGATATTCTAGGGACTTTTCTGATCCTAATGAAAATCAGTCGTGGTTTTCACATCATTGCAAAAAAATCTGTAAATCTTAACTGCACTGGCTACTTTCTGTAAAGAAAGTATATGTAAGTATTTGTGGAGACAGTGAACATTTTTAAACTCTCTATTTCAAATGAAACAATTCTTCTAATCTGTGTTTTCTGTGGAGATGTTTGCTTTTCACGGCTCTGTCAAAATACCCTTCAAATTAATCAAATTGGGGGGAATAGACTAAAACATTTTGGAAAAAATGTTGAATTGAGACTTCATACCTAAATTTTGGATTAGAATAAGTAATCTATTTTCCTTCTCTGATTTCCTGCCTGAAGCATTTGTTTAGTCAATGGCCTGTGGCTTTCCGTTAATGCAAAGCTGCTTCAAGAGACAAGGAAAAGCTAACAACATTGCCAACAAATGGCAATGGTAATAACAAATATTATTTGGGCCCCACTAAGCTTGTCTCTCAAAAATCTATACTCAGGGTTTTCTAGGTATCAACATCAACCTTACACAAATATCTAGAAGTGTTCCTGATCCTTCCATCATATGTGATGAAATTTTCTCTTGAAATTGAAGCACATTAAATTCAGACATGTAAATTCTGATCATAATTTATAGCTTCACATGCTCATCCACCATAATGCCTCAATACAGTGTTGTAAATGTGAAATTCATCCTATTCCTATACTTTGAATCATTAAAATTTCTCATTAAAATTAAAATTCAGTTATACTTTAAAATCTTTACAAGTAACAACATCACGTGCACACACACTGTGTCTTTGATGTAATCCACCTCTATCAAGAGTTTTACTACAGACCTAAAAAATCTCTGATGTCACAAAAGATCCCAACAGTAGAGTTCCATCTTAATTAAAATCAATTTAAGAAAAAGAACACTTTGAAAATCATTACAGAGTTAGAAAGAATTTTTGGTTATCCATGATTATTCCTGGGGAACTAAGATGCTGAATAGAGACAAAATGTGAAAGAAAGAAAAAAAAAGGCAACTAGAGCAAGAAAAAGACAAAATGTGGGGAAAAAAAGAGAAAAAGTTCTGCCTTACATCATTTTTGTATTTTTGCACTAAAAAGCAATTTTCATGATGCCATCAGATATCCATTCGTCACCGCTCTACTCACTGTTACATGTCTGCTGAACTGATGTTCTGAGGCTGATCTATGTATGCTACCTCAAGTCAACTTAAATCAGGGCATTGGGAAAAATACTTGACAATACCATTTTTTTAAAAGAGTATGGGAGGGAAGTAAGCACTTCCTCTAGAAATATATATATAGGAATTTGCTGAAGTTCCTATATGCTGCTGATCACATGGTTACTAATACTTGATTATCTCCTTTTGAGGTCTGGCGCTGCTAAATGCAACATCTTCTCATATGCATAGATTTTTCGAGATGCCATTGTGGATCTAGATGCCTTGTTAGTCTTGTATACTTCCAGTTGTTTTTTCTGTGTGGCCTTCAAGTTTTGCACATTGTCTAAAGCCTTGAGGACCGGGGATGCTGTTTTTTTTTCCCCCTGTTTATGTAGTGCTTACACACAGAGGGCTGTTAGTAAAACTCTTCTGCTCTCTGCAGGAAGCAGCTACCCTCTGCAATTTTGTTTTTTTATCACTGTCCTTGAGAAATAACATTAGCTGTCACCCCTCACATGAAAGAGTTGGGGGAAGAAAACCTCCCTCCTTTTCTTTTCAGGGTTTCCCAGATCATGTTTATGTATTTTCTTTTCTTCTTAGATCTTTTGTTGAGGTCTTGCCCTCCTCACTGTTTTCATTTTTATCCATTTCATCTCCTAGTTTCTCTTTTCCATTAGAGATCTTTATTTCGTAAGCCTATTTCATTCATCTTGTCTCACATCTCGACATGGCAGTTTCCAATTGTAGACGCCCCATTTTGTCCTTCGACTCTGCAGGCTTCCACCTGATTGTAAAATTTTGAAAATTTCAAAGGGTTGCTAAATCAATGTATGTGCTACACACATTCTGTACTCAGGATCCCTGTCTCTTATGATCATGTGCTATAATTTATGAGGGCATAACGTGTGAAGATTTTGCAGAGGCTCCAATGTTAGACATGGCTTTTTCTTCTAGGTGAGGGAATGATAATAGCTAATTCTCAGTGAACTAAAATTTGGAACTAAGGAGGGGGTTTATTTCACAGGAATAACATAAGCCAAAAAGAAAATAGAGAACAAACACAACACCTTACTCTCAAGAAACATTTAATTTTAACAGTTTGTAGAAAGAAAAGGTTCAGGTCCACCCAAAACCATGATGTCTGTTGCCAAGCAACCTAACTGGCCACAGTTTATTCACACACACACACACATATTCATATACATATAAACACATATATGTATATAAATATTTTTTCAGGCTCAGAGATAGAAGACAAGAAATTGTTGCTTGAAAAGCAGGAAAGTATTATAGAGGGAGATAGGTAATTATGGAAAATTTAAGGCCTACAAGTCACTTATAGCTCTTTAACTTTCTTTCATAGTTTTTAACTTCTCTATTACAAACTTTTCACCCAAAATCATAGAGATAATCTGTACACTAACATGAACATTTCTAACCATTACTAGCAAAGAGTCTTTACAAGATGTTTTCAGCAAATGAAATCGAAAAGTTATGATGTGAAATCTAGGTTGTAATATGTTAACATAGTTTCCATGTAAACAGCATTTATCCCTTGTGAGTGCTAAGTATGTCTTGTAAGAATGTGGTGGGCCGAGTTTTAGATTTGTGCATCTAGATAACATACATCTAGATAACCAAGAACACATCTTCTTGTTAATTGTGGATTATTTAGAATGATAATTTTATATATGAAATATTTCCTGTATTTAGATAAGAATTCATTTCATGTATTTATTTTTCTCTGTGGTTCTCTACTCTGAACTACACTGTCTAATAATAAATAATACGTCATGTACTTTTCTTTGTTTTAAAATGTATATTGTTTTCACATTTTAAAATTTCTGAAACTGGAATGTACTACTACCAGGTAGGCTGACATATTTAATATTTATATTATTTTTTATATATTTATAAGCAATGTGAGTTTAAAAGTCTTTATTAAATTAAAAAATATCTTCAATAGGGGTGACTGGGCAGCTCAGTTGGTTAAGCATCTGCCTTCTGCTCAGGTCATGATTCCAGGGTCCTGGGATCAGGCCACACATTGGGCTCTCTCCTGCTTTTCCCTCTGCCTGCGCCTCCCTCTGCTTGTGCTCTCGCTCTGTCAAATAAATAAATAAAATCTTAAAAAGAAATACTTTCAATAAGTATGGAAAGAAACAATTAAAATGAAAGCATTACATAAAGTTTAATTGGAAGTATATTTTTAAGGAGGGCACGTATTGCATGGAGCACTGGGTGTTATATGCAAACGATGAATCATGGAACACTACATCAAAAACTAATGATGTTCTGCATGGTGACTAAAATAACATAATAAAATTTTTAAAAATGTACAGTTTTTAAATCCTTAAGGGTAGATAAAATAGTAGCATCTTACCTTCAGTGATATCCTAGATTAAATGAAAAGTGAGTTTCTGGCTTACATTGCACAAAATCTTTGTCCTAACAGTTAATAGTTTGGGAATATTCAATTTCTTGGAATTTATTTTTGAAACATACATTATTTAATTTACCTAATGTGCACTTTTAAAAATCTATTACCTCTATAATAAATATCTATTTGAAATATTCCGTTCATGATTACTGTGTAAGTTGTGATTTTCATTTTTTATGACATTAAAAAAATACTTCCTCACATGGGAAAGAGCCATTTTAGTAGTTCAATGAATATTTATAATAGCAGACAGTAGATTGGAGACTTTCTCTGATCTCGAAGTTCATATAAGTCTAGAAATCAAGTGACTGGCTACTTGGTGTGGGATTTTAAAAGTAGATTTGTGGGTGCCTGGGTGGCTCAGTGGGTTAAGCCGCTGCCTTCGGCTCAGGCCATGATCTCAGGGTCCTGGGATTGAGTCCCCCATCGGGCTCTCTGCTCAGCAGGGAGCCTGCTTCCTCCTCTCTCTCTGCCTGCCTCTCTGCCTACTTGTGATCTCTGTCTGTCAAATAAATAAATAAAATCTTAAAAAAAAATAAATAAAAGTAGATTTGCTTTATAGCACAAAGAGTTATCACATGGGATAATTTGCCTCTTTTTTTTCTTTTTTCTTTTTGTTGTAGGTAGATCATGCTTTAATTTCAGTTTGAAATTCTTTAATTAATATACTTGATCAACAATTATATTTCTTATTTTTGGATTTTAACAAATATATTATCAAGAGTCAAATACCTAACCAACTGAGACACCTAGGTAGGCTCCTAAACAAGTATGTTTTTAAGTCCTTAATGTCACAGTCTTCTTTTCAATGGGAAAAAAAAAGAAAAAAGAAAAAAAAATACTCATACCTATGAAGTTAATTTTCCTGATTTCTTTCACTATCTAAATTTTTATTTCTTTTGAATTTTCTAATTGATAAAAATGAAAAAAATATTTTTTGTAAAATTAGGCATTTCTGAAATGAGATCCACCCAGCTCATATTTTCATGTCTTTAACTAACAGCTAATTTTGAAGAATAATCACTGAAGTTACCATATGAACTTCATTCATACAAGAAAGGATTTGGGCATAGCTCACCTTGGACAGATGGCTAATGAATGTCTTTACTTTAGGACTCCATGGCTGTTCTCATTCAAAGTGATGACCACTTCCTATTTTTGTGTATGACTATCAGCTACCACGGAACAGTGACAATTAGAAGCAGCAGGACCTCCAGGTGTTTTTCTGTAATTAACCAATTGTGGAGTGTTTATATTAGCAATGGATGGATGCGTCTCTTTATCTAAGAGTCAATATTTCTAAATAAATAAGCATAATATCCAAAGAAAATAAAAGGATTATTTGAAAGAAAAAAAAAAAAAGTTCAATTTTAGGCAGGCTTCAAAAGAAGCAGTGGGATAATACTCTGTGATACACCATGAAAACTGTAATGCTAGAGAAATAGACCCAGAGAAGACTGTAGGCCCTGAGGGATGGCCGCCAAAACCTTTGGCCAGGGAATAGCTGACATATGGACTCTTCAGGGAAAGGGCCACGGTTTAATTTTCACTTTTGTTCAGTTTTAAGTACTCCTGACCCATAAGAGACATAAAAGCATAAAATTAAAAATGCTTTGTTTTTCTATTTCTTGGAAACCAAGCATGTTGAGTGGGATTGTTGGGTTCCATGGGACTGGAATTTTTTTTTGGTTATAGAAAATCCACTCATAGCTTCTGCACCTGGGGGAGTGACTGATGGTAAAAATGGCCACCAAAAAGAAGTTTAGCTTGTGACAAATCTAATACATATTTGTAATATTTCAATGTAGAGCCTAATGAGATCAAATGAGAAGTCTGAAATATCCCCTCAAGTGGATCCAAACCCTATTCAAAACTGATCTCTTTGCTTTACATTCAAGTTTAATTGGTGGCATTTAAGGATATCAGGACTGAATAACAAGTCATGTAGTCATCCACATCTCAGAGTGTTCAATGTCATTTTAATTTTTTTCAGAATCTCTTAAACAAATGATTACAAAATATTAAATTATGGTGGGGAGGAGACTTCCTGTACCAGGCACTGTCAAATATCTTAAATTATTTAATCACCCCAGCTACTTGTGACAGGTAGTAAAACAATTTAAAAAATGAAGAAATAGAACAAGTGAAGTTAAATAATTTTTTCATTCCCATAGCCAGTATTTTAGTTTGTTTAGTGAACGAATAAGGAAGAATGATACTGGCACTAGGTTAGCTCCTGGATGGAAGAAGTTGATAATGTGTTCATTTTTGTGTTGGATATCCCAACTTTTCAGCTTGCCACAAATATTGAAAAATAATTCTCACTAAAGCAATTAGATGGAAAATGTGTAAATATATTCCTTACTCCACTCCCTCCCTTTAACAACTACCTGAGCTTTCTCTCCTGCCCATGTAACTTGTTTATGTGACTATGTTGGCCATCATTATAAATATGACTTCAATGTCATAATTTGGATAATTTCTCCTATTCCATTCACATTTTTTGTTTCTTAAACTCGAAATTATCCTAGAAAGCTTATGCTTTTAATGAAAATGAAAACAATTTTTAAAATATTTGTTCTTGTCTTTAGTAAAGTTTAATCCCTTTTTAATAGAACTGACTGAAGAGGATTAAGCATGTGAGAAATGAAATGAATATTAAATACTTAGGAATAAATAGCTTTGTCACTTGAGACCATAAATACAGGTTGATACATTAAAAATGGCAAAAAAAAAAAAAAATAGAGTGGTATTCCCTATATTCATTCCAAGTCAACCTCTGATGTAAGCAATAAATTTAAATGTGACTTGAGAAAAATGAAGGGTCAGATAAATTAGGTGAATGACGTACTTAATGTTTGTGAGAAAAAAATGTCAACTATCCTGAGTAATTTAACTCAATTATCAGAAAAAGTCACATGTCAAATCTTATCTGTGGCTGAATTTACTGGTTTACTGAGCTTATTACCCAAATTTGACAAAACAGTATAGTTCTCTTTTATGGATAGTTACTTCTTTGGTAAAATAAGAAAGTCATAAGATATAACTACTACTAGTACTATTGCTACTATTACCACTTTCATTAATAGGCTTAGAGTTTTACCTTGTGACAACTTTGTAAAGAATTTTATCTAGATCAGCTTTTTAAATGTTTATACTAAATGCCCTTAACTTTTAAGCTCCCTTTAAACATGAGAAACTGAAGCCAGCAAAGATTTGGACTCAAGATAATGCAGGTTTCCCTGATCTCAGAACCCCTGCACAACTAATAAAACATATTAATCCTATATTATCAATATTACAGACTGAATTGTTCATATAATATTGGGAATATGGTAATAGTTTTCTCTTCTTTTGGAAGTGACACATAATGTGCCCCTCACAAGCTTTCCTGTCAGAGAGACTCACATGGAATACCGAGGTCTGTTATTTACTATCTGTTATTCCATCAAGAAATTAAGTTTCCTAAGCCTCATCAATAACGTGAAGCAAAAATCACCCACTACCAACCTTGGCACAAGGGAGAAGCTGCAAAAACACTTATTGAATAAATTGTTAAAATCTCTTAGGTTCCTTTAGGGAGGCAAGAATAAAGTCAATCAACTCTGTACCTACTATCTCTACAATCACACCAGTTTTCACAGTTATTAAATAACAATGGATGTTATAAGGCTATGAATTAACATTTAGTGTATTTAAATGAATTACTTACCAATGTTGTTTGAGGTAAATGCTATTACTAACTAAAGATTGGAGAAGAACTGTGGTTTTCCCACCTGTTGTGTCAGAGACCAGTAGTCTGTGACTCCACTCAGGTCACAAACACCCTCTTCTGGCTCCACCCACCTAACAAGGCCATAAAAGAGCATCATCTCCAAGATGGAAAGGAGTGAGATAGCCATCATTGTTTCATATGCTTTTCCTTCTTTTCTAAAAGCTAAAAGAATTCTCTGCAAGCAGGGTTTTTGTTGTTGTTGTTGTTGTTGTTGTTGTTGTTTTTACTTTGAACTCATTTGTAACTCAACATAAAAACTCTTCCCTATTCCCTCATCTTCAGTAAAATTGCTGTTATCAAAGGGAATCTCATGGATTCTAAGATGCTCAGATGCTTCTCACTTATATTTCTTTTATGCTCTTGCTATTTGACTCTCTTGATCACTCCTACTTTCTGAACCCTCTCTTCTCGCTGAATATCATTCTGCTGTTCTGTCTCTAGTATTCTTGTTTATAGCATCTTAAACTCTTTCAGACTCTTGGCAGTTTGTCCTTATAAAGCTAGAGTTCTACTCTTGAGTTTTTTTTGTTTTTTTTTGTTTTTGGTATCACTACAAATTTTCCTTAGATGATATCATCCATTTCAAGTACTTCACCATTTATAGTCTGAATTCTTAAATATCAATTTCTCTGTCCCAGATTAATATTCTCCTCTCCAGAGATATTTTTGACCACTACTGATTATTTATTCTTCATTATTTTCTACAGACATTTCCAGCTCAACAAGTTTAAATTCAAAAGAAATGTTTTCTCTTCTCTTCCTCCTTTCAATGCCAATACACCTCTTTCTTGATATTTTAATCTCAGTGAACATCTGGTTGTCAACCCGGTAGATCAAACAGAAAACTCATTTTGAACCCTCATTGAGAATCTACACCAAATCACAAAAATATTCCATCTATTCTACATCCTTGCTAATTCTTATCCAACAATTTCCTTCTAATTTCTTTTATGACCTTAATTCAACCCCCATCTTTCTTAGCCTGAAAAACTCTTCAGGCAGCTCTCCTATCTGGTCCCAGCCTCATTCCCTTTAATCTGTTCTCTTCTTTGTAGGCACAATAATGTTCTAAAAGACAAATTTGACATCATTAAAATTTTGAATAAGTGAAATGGCTCATATACCATTTTCAATAAATTCCTAATCTTTTGGAATGCTAATCATTGTTGGGCTTAATTTTAATTTTAACTTTTTTTTTTTAATGGTCTTATTCTTGTCTCCCACCTTAACTGGGATTTTGCTACTCATTAACAGCATTTCCTGTGACCCTGTCGTGTCACTCAGAATGACATAGTTCTACAAATTAACCATGCTCACTTAACGGAAATCTTCCTTCAGAAGCTAGGCTGCTTTTTAAGGGAACAATGTTTGCTGCTTACCTACTTCCTTCAAGGGGCTGAGCTTATTTGAACTTTAGTGCTCAGCAGGGTCACTTTGTTGTGTCTTCCTTGAGGGGTTTTCTGACTTCTCTTCATGCTCTGCTCTGCATTGAGCCTCTTCTTCTCTAGCACTCTTCACGTGACATTGGAATCATCTGTTTATAGTTTTGCCTCTGTCCTGAAAATTCAAGAATAGGACAGCTATGCTGTGTTTCTTTGTATCTCTAGCATCAAGCAGAGTGTCTGACATAGAGCTGAGCTCAACCAGTATTCCTGTAGTGAAGGAAAGAATTAATGTGCTAGAGAAGTTACCCTTTGACCTCTCATTAAGTACAACCTGTACAAAGATACTGAAATAGCACTGATTAAGGTTTTGGCAGATTGAATCACAAAATTAGAATGGTTTTTTGAAAGAACTATATACGACGGCACACAGAAGAAGGAAGGAGAGAGGATGACAGGAGAGATTAATAGCTGGGGTGAAGACACGGGTAAGAAAGTGAGGCACTGGTTCAGCTGTAGTCACCAGGATGCTCATAATTACAAAGGTATCTAGAGATATGAAAAATAGTAATTACTGATCAATTCAGTATTATCAAAATAATCCCTTTCATTGTGCTCTCATATACACCTTCAGCTTTGTAAAAGAGACTCCCAGTGAACATTAAGCCTTGAATCTTTTGAAGATCTCTCACCACACATTCCTTCAGTGAAAGCTGTTAGTGCACAAGATTTCTTAAAGATGATGTGTCGAACACTATAACCTAACCAATGGGATCAATAAAGTGGATATTTAAAACAAACAGTGCACATTATTGCTATACAATGCTGGTGTTACTTTTATCTCATACCCAGCTCACAGACTTTAAAATCCAAGGATGGAAAGCACAAGACCTGTCCTACAGGTTCATTATAGGAAAGTAGGGCAAGCAGTCCTTATGAATGAATGCATCTTCTGTTACCATAAGGAGAGTCTTTTTCTATCATCACTTTGTAATTCTAGAAACACTTCCCAACTTGATGTGAGAGGTGCTCAACTAAAAGTTGTAAAAACAGCTTCTCCTCAATGTCTCCATTCTATTTGATTATTTTAGGCAAAAGAAAGTCCATGTAATGCCCCCTTCTCTTAATTTCTTTGGCTGACCTCCAAAGTGTAGCTGTCAGCTAGTGTTAGCTAAATAAGTATGAGCCATGGCCCATGGCCCACTTACTGTCAGTCACTTGGATGAGAATATGCCCCCTGTATTAGCATTGCTGAACGTAAGGAATAGGGACCATCAATATAATGCTCTTCAGTCTGATGCCCAAAGACTGAGTAAGGACATCAAGAACTGTTATAAAAACAGTTCTTATGTTCATAGATTTATTTTCTAAGTTTAAGAAGTATTTAATTCAAATACAATTTGATTTCACTATATCGAGGGAATCTTTGGTGATTAACTTCATCTGCCATCCCTTACTTGACAGCTTCAAACAGAATTTACTCATGTTTAATATTATAATTGTCATTATTTAATATGTTGTTCTGTAAATGTAATCTCCAATCGTGTGTTTGTGAGTCTATATATGTATGTTTGATCTCCTCATGTAGGCTGTCAGCTCATTAAGGATTAGATTTCTATCTCATTCTTTGTATCTTTCTCAGATCTTTGTAGAGTACCTTATCTACATCAATTTTCTGAGTGTATGCTTAATAAAAATGGAAAGGTGATCTTGTTTGTGATTCTCAGATACACTCAGTTCTATAAATTATCATAACATGGTTTTCTTCCAACTGTCAAAACAAAAAGAGTCTAAGGAAGACAATATTACACAAAATTTTCCAACCTATATAGATTATCTCTCTGAAATACTCGGAGTATATCATCTTTATTTGTAGCTATGAAAACATGAGTGTAGGTATAGATTTTTTTTTTAGCAAAAACAAGATATCTATATTTAGTCTTGTAAAATTATTTTTGTCATTGAATATTATATTTTACTAAAATTGTATTTTTGATTTTAAAATTGAGATTGAATGTTTATTTTTTAAAGAATTTTGTGTTTCAAGATTTCCCCCGTCAAAAGGAAGTGCACATAGTACTGTGTCACAAAGGAAGCAATTTGCATTAGCAAAAATCTCAAAAGCACAGGAAGTTAATAATTTTATTTAAATCTGTCAATTCCTAGTCCTGCCTAGACCTCTTAAAAATAACAATAAATAGGAAAAAAAAATATTTAATATTTTTTAAAATATAAAGACATAGCAGTGTCTTAAAAGCAATGATTTTAACTGCAAACTTACTTCTTAATATGGGATAATCATATAACCCAGAATAGCTGTGACAACATTGATCAAGCCTTCTTAATGTTTGTTTAAAATTTTTCATTCTTCACTCAAATATTGTTGCTGTGTTAATTGTTGCATTAAGATAGGTAAGGATGGTTTTAGTAGTTGCCTATTTATACTAAATCTCATCTAGTAATGTGTGAGACACACACACAGTGAACAGAGGCTTCATTTTAATACTTTTTTTTTTAACCCTCTTCTATTGCAATACAGTCATACCAGGTACTTGCTGATAAAATGAAGTACGTAGGTTCAAGAGTGGGTAGGGAGACTTTACTCCTTCTGGTCTCTAGTGGAAGTGGGAAGAATGTATGATGTTGCTGACCCTGCTGCCATTGATGCATCAGCCAATCGTGCCTTGACTGGTGTCGCTGCCAATGAGAGCACAAAGCTGCCAGGCTGCCAGGCTGCCAGTGAGCCAGGTCAGAGGCAAAGTGGAAAATGATAGATTAAAGCACAAGTGATATGTATGGGCCAAAAAAAAATACAGGCTGAGAAGTTCTGTTTTAACTCATATAAAGAAGTGTTTCTTGTCTCATGTTATATATAATTAAAATCTGCATGTATTTATTTTACTATTGATTATAATTTTATCACTTCACAATAAACCATCTGGGATTTTGAATCTCCATTTCAAAGAAATGTGATGATGCACAAAATGATTGTTTCATCAAATTTGGAAAATGTTTGGCCTCTAATCCTTCAAATATTTTTCTGTCAGCTCTCTTCCCTTGAGGGATTCCAATTACATGCATATTAGGCTACTTTCAATTGTATAGTATCACTTATATATGGAATTTGAAAGAGCTAAACACATAGAGCCAGAGACTAGAATGATGGTTACCACAAGGCTGGAGAGTAAGAGAATGGGAACATGCTGGTCAAGAAAACAAAGTCCTAATTATATGATGAATATGTTCTAGGGATCTCATGGACATTATGGTGATTATAGTTAAAAATACTGTATTATATACTCGAAAGTTGCTGAAAGAGTAGATCTTAAATGTTCTTACTGTGAAAAAGAAAAGTTAATTATGTGACATGATAGACATATTAGCTAAAACTATGGCAATAATCATTTTGCAAAATGACTATGTCAAATCAATACCATTGTACATCTTAAAACCTGTGCAATGTTGTATGTCAATTATATCTCGATAAAGCTGAGAAAAAATAAAGACAGACACTCAAATGGTAATTTTTTGAAAAATGAGTGTTTTGATTTCCGAATTGTGTAATTGTACTTTGGAAATCCCAACTTTTAAGAAAAAAATGTGATGATGACCCTATGTTTAATTGGATGAATTTATACTCAAAATTGGAATAGAATAAAGTGACAGGGAATACAATTTTACAACATCTGAATTTGGTGAAGCATTCAGGGAAATCACAAAATAGAGACAACTCATTTGATGAGTTTTGTCATGTAAAAATATTTGACAAAGAAAAGCATTTTGAATGAAGTAAAAAAGACAGTACATGTGAAAACATTGGGTTGAAGTAGTCACACATTTCTGCAGAGAAAAAAAAAAAAAGAATTAAGATGTCCTCTATATAGCAGTATTTTCTCCAAGCTTATGAAGTACCTCAATATCTAAATATTTAACTAAAATATCTATAGATGTTTATCATTTAAAAATATTATCCCCAGAGGGGCACCTGGGTGGCTCAGCGGGTTAAGCCGCTGCCTTCGGCTTAGGTCATGATCTCAGGGTCCTGGGATCGAGTCCCGCATTGGGCTCTCTGCTCAGTGGGGAGCCTGCTTCCTCCTCTCTCTCTCTGCCTGCCTCTCTGCCTACTTGTGATCTCTCTCTGTCAAATAAATAAATAAATAATAAAATCTTAAAAAAAAAAAAAGAAAAGAGAAAAAAAGAAACCAATTCCTGGATGATTCTCCCTCATTTAAAAAAAAAATATTATCCCCAGAGAAAAGAACAATAGAGGTGTCAAGAACTTTAAATTATTATTAATAAAAGGCAACTTTGAAAAAGATTGAAGATTTTAAATGGAAAAGACTCTATTGGAAACACACATTTTTCCCCCCAAAATGTATCAATGACATAATATGAGAGACAGATACAATTAAGAAAACTGCTTAGACTATGTTGAATATTTGCTAAAATTATTTTGCTTATTTTAATTACTAAGTTCAGCTAGCCAACATACCTTTTAAAAATCGCTTTATTGTACATGGATATAGATTTTCAGATATAACTTTAGTTTTGAAAAGTTTTTGATTCATAACTATTTTACAGGATTTTCATTAAATGAATATTTCAAAGTATAAAAGTTTAATTATTTTCAAAGTTCTCTGTCACTCATATAATTGCATGTTTGAATATTAAATTACATGGTCATTTTCCCCTCAGATATACATCAGAAGCTTCTAGGTGGTTCTGCTTTCCACAGTGCATACTCTTTGCTGCCTTTCTGCTTCTACCGGGCTACTACTACTCCCACAAAAGAAACAGCCCAGGGCTATAAGGCCGGAACCACCACAGTTAAAAGGTGGCATTTTTTAGTTTCCTCTTTGTATAAACCTGAAGTTAGCCTGGACTCTGTGTACAATCAGTTTCTACAAATACTATCCACTAATTAAGGCTTCCATTATAAAAACTAGTACCCTCCCTCCAGAATGTTGAAGTGTGTGTTGTTTAGATATAGAAGAGGATTTCCTTATATCCTTAAGTTTGTTTGTTTGTTTTCAGAGTTCATGGAACATTTCTTATCAACCAGATACAATGATGCAAGGGACAGAAACTTTTCTTTTGATATTTTCTTTGACTAATGAGAATGTAAAATGTAACCCATCATTTTCATGTGGCTATTATAAATGTGCATGTATAAAACAAACAAACAAACAAACAAATAAATAAATGTGCATGTATAACTGTTGATAAAAATAGGTGAAAATTAAGTTATTCTTTAACATATCTCTTTTGATACCACTACTGCATCCTAAAAGAGTCTAATTTCTCCTGAATTTTCAACTCCTAAGAAAATGAAATAACAGGACATTGGGAGATGGAGCAGAGAAGTGAGTTGGGGGAAATAGGAAGGAGAGACAAACCATGAGAGACTGTGGACTTTGAGTATTATGGAGAGCACATATGGCATGGAGCACTGGGGGTGGTGCATAAACAATGAATGCTAGAACACTGAAAAGAAATAAAATTAAATTAAACTAAAAAAGAAAAAAGAAAGTGTATGGAACTTTTTTCTTTTAAGTTTTATTTATTTTTTTTTATTATGTTATGTTAGTCACCATACAATATATCATCAGTTTCTGATGCAGTGTTCTAAGAGTCATTGTTTGCATATCTGATCCCCCTCTTTGTATTTTCCTTCCTTCTCCTAATGTCTTTCATGTTATTCCTTATGCTCCACATATGAGTGAAACCATATGAGAATTTGACTCATTTCACTCAGCATAATCTCCAGTCCCAACCATGTTGATGCAAAAGCTGGGTATTCATCCTGTCTGATGGCTAAGTAATATTCTAGTGTGTATATGGACCACATCTTTATCCATTCATTTGCTGAAGGGCATCTTTACACAGTTTGGCCATTGTGGACATTGCTGCTGTGAACATTGGGGTGCACTTGGCTCTTCTTTCAACTACATCGTATCTTTGGGGTAAATACCCAGTAGCAGAATGCTGAGGCATTGGGAAGCTCCATTTTTAATTTTTTGAGGAATCTCCGCAAGTTTTCCAAAGTGGCTATACCAACTTATATTCCCACCAACAGTGTAAGACGGTTCCCCTTTCTTAACATTCTTTCCAACATTTGTTGTTTCTTGCCTTGTCAATTTTTGCCATTCTAATGTGGCAGGATACAAAATCAATGCACAGAAAGCAGTTGTTTTCTTATACACTAACAATGAAACTATAGAAAGAGAAATTAGAGAATTGATTCCATTTACAATAGCACCAAAAACCATAAGATACCTTAGAATAAACCTAACCAAAGAGCTAAAAGATCTATACTATAGGAACTACAGAACACTCTTGAAAGAAATTGAAGAAGACACGAAGAGATGGAAAAACATTCCATGCTCGTGGATGGGAAAAATAAACATTGTTAAAATGTCTATGCTGCCCAGAGCAATCTATACTTTCAACGTCATCACGATCAAATTACCATTGGCATTTTTCAAAGTGCTGGAACAAAAAATCCTTAAATTTGTATGGAACCAGAAAAGATCCTGAATCACCAAGAGAGTGTTGAAAAAGAAAAAAAAAAACAAAGTTGGGGGCTTCACGTTGTCTGAGTTTAAGCTATATTACAAAGTTGTGATCACCAAGACAAGATGGTAGTGACAGAAAAAGACACATAGACCAATGGAACAGAGTAGAGAGCCGAGATGAGGATGGACTCTCAACTCTATGGTCAAATAATCTTCAATAAAGTGGGAAAAATATCCAATGGAAAAAAGATAGTCTCTTCAATAAATGGTGTTGGAAAAATTGGACAGCTATATATAGAAGAAAGAAACTTGACCATTCTCTTACACCACACACATGAGTTCAAAATGGGTGAAAGACCTTAATGTGAGACTGGAATCCATCCAAGTCCTAGAGGAGAACTTAGGCAATAACCTCTTTGACATTGGCCACAGCAACTTCTTTCAAGATACATCTGCAAAGACAAAGGAAACAAAAGAGAAAATGAAGTTTTGAGACTTCATCAAGATAAAAACAAAAACAAAAAACAAAACAAAACAAAACAAAACAAAAAAACTTCTGCACAGTGAAGGAAACCGTCAAAAAATCAAGGAAGTAATCTGCGGAATGGGAGAAGATAACCGCAAATGACACTACAGACAATAGACACATGAAAAATGTTTATCATCATGAGCCATCAGGGAAATTCAAATCAAAACCATATTGAAATAACACCTTACTCCTTATAGATTCTTAATGGCATGTCCCTTTACAAATACACTATTTAGGAAGAATAAATTCTATTATCTATCTATCATCTACCTATCTATTATCTATCTATCTATCTATCCTCTATTTTTATCTCCCTTCTGCTGGACCATTTACAAGTAATTAAATTAAAAGTGGTTCCCCTTTATCCCTAAATACTTTAGTGCATATATATATATATATATATATATATAAGTTTTATTTAAATTCCAATTAGTTGGGGCTCCTGGGTGGCTCAGTGGATTAAGCCTCTGCCTTTGGCTCAGGTCATGATCTCAGGGTCCTGGATTGAGCCCCACATCGGGCTCTCTGCTCAGCAGGGAGCCTGCTTCCCCCTCTCTTGCTGCCTGCCTCTCTGCCTACTTGTGATCTCTCTCTGTCAAATAAATATATAAAATCTTTAAAAAATAAATAAATCTCAGTTAGTCAACATATAGTGTAATTAGTTTCAGTAGTAGAATTTGTGATTTATTGCTTATATACAACACCCAGTGTTCATCACAAGTGCCCTCCTTAATGCCCATCACTCATTTAACGCATCCCCCTGCCCACCTCCCTTATGGCAACCCTCAGCTTGTTCTTTATAGTTAAGAGTCTGTTTTATGGTTTGCTTGTTTCTTCCCCCCTTCATGTTCATGTGTTTCATTTCTTAGATTCCAAATATGAGTGAAATCCTATGGTATTTGTGTTTTTCTGACTGATACACTCTAACTCTGTCCATGTCATTGCAGATGGCAAGATTTCATTATTTTAATGGCTAAGTAATATTCCATTGTATACATATGCCATGTCTTCTTTATTCACCAGTCAGTAGATATTTGGGCTCTTTCCATAATTTGATGTTGTTAATAATGCTGTTATAAACATCAGGATGCATATTTTTGAATCATAATTTTTGTATCCTTTGGGTAAATACCAAGCAGTGCAATTGCCGGATCTTAGGGTAGTTCTATTTTTTAACTTTTAAGGAATCTCCATATTATTCTCCAGAGTGGCTGCATAAGTTTGCATTCCTACCAGTAGTATAGGTGTATTTTTACCTCTTTCTCCACATCCTTGCCAACACCTGTTGTCTCCTATGTTGTTAATTTTAGCCATTCTGACAGTTATGAGGTGATATCTTTCTGTATTTTTGATTTGTATTTCCTGGATGATGAATAGAGTGAGCATTTTTTCATGTATTTGTTAGCCATCTGGTTGTATTCTTTGGAAAAATGTCTATTTTTGTCTTCTTCCCATTTCTTAACTGGGCTATTTATTTTGGGGGTGTTGAGTTTGATAAGTTCTTTAGAGATGTGGGGTACTAACATTTTATTAGATATTTCATTTGCAAATATCTTTTCCCATTCCATAGGTTACTTTTTAGTTTTTTTGATTATTTTCTTTACTGTGCAGAGCTTTTTAATCTTGATGAAGTCCCATTAGTTCATTTTTGCTTTTGTTTCCCCGGAGACATGTTTAAGTTGTTACAGTCAAAGAGGTTGCTGCCTGCATTCTCTTCTAGGATTTTCATGGTTTTTTTTCTCACAATTAGGTCTTTCATCCATTTTCAATTTATTTCTGTGTATAGTAAAAGAAAGTGGACCAGTTTCATTCTTGTGTATGTTGCTATCCAGTTTTCCCAACACCATTTATTGAAGAGACTGTCTTTTTTCCATTAGATATTCTTTTTTACATTGTTGAATATTTGTTGACATAGATTTGAGGGTCCATTTCTGGGTTTTCTATTCCATTCCAATGATCTATGTGTCTATTTTTGCACCAACACAGTACTGTCTTAATCACTACAGCTTTGTAATATAACTTGAAGTATAGAATTGTGATGCTTCCAGCTTTGCATTTCTTTTTCATGATCACTTTCACTATTTGGGGTCTTTTGGAGATCCACAGAAATTTAAGGATCATTTGTTCTAGCTGTGTGAAAAATGCTGGTGTATTTTGATAGGAATTGCATTAAATGTGTAGTTTGCTTTAGGTAACATAGTGTAACACTATTTTTTTTTCTTCTAATCCATTAACATGAAATATTTTCCATTTCTTTATGTCCTCTTCAATATCTTTCATAAATATTCTGTAGTTTTCAGAGTACACATCTGTTACCTTTTTCATTAGGCTTATTTCTAGGTATCTTATTGTTTTTGACCCAATTATAAATGGAATGTATTTCTTGGTTTCACTTTCTGCTGTTTCTTTATTTGTATAAAAAGATGCCACAGATTTATGTACATTGATCTGGTATCCTGTGATTTTACTGGATTGTGTATCAGTTTTAGCAATTTTTTCATGGGGTCTTTCAGGTTTTCTACATAGAGTATCATGTTGTCTGTGAATAGTGAAAGTGACTTCTTCCTTGATGATTGAGATGCCTTTTATTTATTTTTGTTGCCTGATTACTCAGGTTAGAACTTATAGTTGAATAACAGTGGTGAGAGTGGACATCTCCATCTTATTTCTGACCATAGAGGAGAAATTCTGTTTTTTTTTTTTTCAATGAGGATTACATTAGTTAAAGGTCTTTTATAGATGGCCTTTGTGAGGTTGAAACTGAAACATGTTCTTTCTATTCCTACTTGTTGCTGAAGGTTTTTATCAAGAATGGATGCTATATTTTGCCAAATACTTTTTCTGCATCTATTGAGAGGACCATATGGTTCTTAGCTTTTCTTTTGTTAATGTGGTTATCATGCTAATTTATTTGCAAATATTGAGCCCAGGAATAAATCACACTTGATCATGGTGAATGAATTTTTTAATGTACTGTTGGGTTCAATTTGCTAATATTTTGTTGAGAAAGGTTGCATCCTTGTTCATCAGGGATATTAGCCTATAATTCCCTTTTTTAGTGGGAGAGTTTTTGATGGGAGTTCTCTGTTCCTCCTAGTTTTGAATGTCTGTTTCCATTCCCAGGTTAGGGAAGTTTTCAGCTATAATTTCCTCCCACAAACCTTCTGCCCCATTTTCCTCCTCTTCTTCTGGGGCTTCTGTGATACAAATGTTATTACACTTTCTGGAATCGCTGAGTTCTTTAAGTCTACATTCATGATCTGATATTTTTCTGTCCTTTTCTTTTCAGCTTCATTATTTTCCATAATTTTATCTTCTATATCACTCATTCATTCCTCTGTTTCTTCCATCTTTGTGGTCATTATAACCAGTTGGTTTCACATCTCAGTTGTAGCATTTTGTATGTCAGCCTGACTGGTTTTTAGATCTTTTATCTCTGTAGTAAGTTACTCCTTTGTGTTTTATATGCTTTTCTCAAGTCCTGTTAGTATCCTTATAATTGTTGCTTTAAATTTTTGATCAAGCATATTACATATATCTCTTACAAGTAGATTTCTGACCATGACCTTTCCTTGTTCTTTCTTTTGAGATAAATCCCTCTGTCCTGGCATTTTGTCTAGGTCTCTATCATCTTCCCTATGTTAGGAAAGCCTTGTATGTTTCCTCTCCTGAGAGCAGTGACCTTACAAAGAAGAAGTCATATACTGTCCAAGGCCTGGCACTTGAGGAAAAATCTCTAGTGTATGCTATGTACACTTTGTTTTGGCTTCATTTCCCCATCAGGTCAGTCTTCTATAGAGTTTCTCTTTGCTTCAGTGAGTATTTGGACCTTGGCTAGAGTGTAGAGTTTTAACTTGGTGTGCTCTGATCTGTTAGTTAAAAGAACCCTGATGCTATTTCCACTACAGCTGAAGCTTTGCAGCACTCTATGGTCAATAAATGTGTGTGCTGGGGTGGCAGTTTATGCTAGTCTTCAGGGGGTGGGTCCCCCAAAGCATACTTTTCCCAAACATACTTACCTGAGAAATAGGAACCTGCAAAGCACAGATGGGAGGGGTTTGGTATGAGCCGTTTATGCTTCCGTTGGTGCTGTGCTGTTTACTGAAGTTAGTTTATGCTGAGGGGCAGAGGCAACCTGCTTGCTTCTTTGTTTCTGAAGAAGCAATGCCACTTCTCTCAGATACACTCCAAGAAGGGGAAATCATCTCTCCCAGTGTATCCCAGGGAATCCTCAGATCACACCATCTGCCCCCCTCGACTATCTGCCCTTTTTCTCCACTGCATCGCCCCTCAGGCTTCCACATCTGCTCTGCCACAGATGTCCAAAACTCCAGTCTTTGAGCCCTGTGGTTGTAATACTCATGAAAATCAAACCCTCTTATTTTCCCACTCAGTGGCCTTGGGGAAATGCTTTCCTTGTGTGATTCCCTGTGTGCTCCTTTCTCTCTCCTATCTCCCTTCCCTCTGCAGCACCCATGATCCACTTCTCCACCATCTTCAGCTCATCCTGTTTCGTGTATAGTTTTTAGAAAATAAGGATATTCTCTAACATCTCCTACATAACAATAAAAGTATAAAAATATAAAGTATAAAATATATAAAAATTAATATACAATTAATAGTGACAAAAAATTATAATCTAATTATAGCAAGTATACTCAGATTTAACCAACTCCCCACAAAGTCCTTTAGAGTATCTATTTGGGGGTTTAGGATCCAATCTGGGATTACTGGTTCCATTTAGTATCATATTACTATAACCTTTTATGTGGAATCATCCCATATCTCTCTTTGTCTTTAAAGACCTTGAGATTTTTGTCAAGAAACAAAAGTCACTTTAAAAGAAGTATTTACTCCAAAATTACACATTTTCTAATAAAACTAATATGTTACCCACGTGAATTTTGTGAAGAGGACTGAGTTAAGATTTTGAAAGAAAGAGATCATGGAGTTGAGTTTAAATTTTTATTTTATGATCTTCTAGATCCATTATGATTTGTCATTTAGAGTATGAGACCAATTTTGATTTCCATGTGAACACATGCTGTTTGTACTCAGTACATTGATAGCTTCCAGGGTGATACAGCATAAGAAAGGAGGAAGAAGAGAGAAGTGCAAGAGGAAGAGAAAAAAAGAAAACAAGAAAGGGCACCTGGGTGGCTCAATCAGTTAAGTGTTCGAGCCTTGATTTTGTCTCAGGTCCTAATCTCATGGGTTATAGGATTGAGCCCTGAGTTGGGCTCCATGCTCAGTAGGGAGTCTGCTTGAAGATTCTCTCCCTCTGACTCTCCCCACACTTGCTTTCTCTCTCTTTTTTTTTTTTTTTAAAGATTTTATTTATTTATTTGACAGAGAGAAATCACAAGTAGATGGAGAGGCAGGCAGAGAGAGAGAGAGAGAGAAAGGAAAGCAGGCTCCCTGAGCAGAGAGCCCGATGCGGGACTCGATCCCAGGACTCTGAGATCATGACCTGAGCCGAAGGCAGCGGCTTAACCCACTGAGCCACCCAGGCGCCCCGTTGCTTTCTCTCTTAAATAAATAAATATTTTCTTTCTAAAGAAGAAAACAAGGAGGAGGAAGAGAGAGAGAGGAGAAGAAATAATACAATTCAATTGACAATACCTCAGAAAGAGTTTTCATATTTATTTATCCAAGGGTTCTCTTAATGCTTTTCCACTGATAGAGATATATTCAACAAATATTCTGGACATTTTTCTTTTATTTTCCAAATAAGTAAATTAGTAAACTACAGTCCTCCAGGTCTCCCAAAAACACTGTAGGAAAGAATATTTCTCCCGTATTCCAGTTCAATTACTTTAAGAGTGTTTGTTACAATATTTCATGGCAAATGCAAGTGCCCTAGAGATTTAAAAACCTGTTGTGGAAAAAAATGGTGAGGGGGGCTTGGTTACTTTTCACAAATTTTGTGTAATACTAATGAAACTACAGCTGTGCTTTGAAAAATGTGAAGTCCCTATGCAACCATACCAGGTAAGACTGGTTTAAGAAACACTGGAACTTACAAAGATACAGGTTATTTATTAGAAAGCATTGCTGTTTGTGTATAAAAACATGTATATTAGAAAAATAATGCTGACATTATGCTAGTCACCTGGGATCATGGTAAAACATCTTAAACCAAATCAATTAAATTTATTTCAGTGACACAGTTCTTTGATTTCCACAAAAGATAATTAAAGCATTCTCTTTACTTTTGGGACAACAGAAAGAACAAAATATCTTTAATTATTTAAAGCTGGGGACACTTGTGTGGCTCAGTGGGTTGGGCCTCTGCCTTCAGCTCAGGTCATGATCTCAGGGTCCTGGGATGGAGCCCTGCATCAGGATCTCTGCTCAGCAGGGACCCTGTTTCTCTCTGCCTGCATCTCTGCCTGCTTGTGACCTCTCTCTGTCAAATAAATAAAATCTGTTAAAAAAATTGAAAACTGAATTATGAAATAATTTTAATTTTTCTCTCCCTTTTTTTTTCTCTCATTACACTATGAATCTTCTAGTAAGGTTCAAGACCAGGTCAGTGATTCATTTTTTTTTTTTTTTATTTCAAAGATTAAGCATCTTTCAATAATCATTGAGAAAAGTTAACTTTATTCTGAGAATTGTTCTGAAAAAAAAATTTCTACCTTGTTCTGCTTATATTTCTTAACTGTTTTAGGAGTTAACTTAGACACTGAATAGTCATTTTGTTAATATATGCGATTTCTCAGCTGAATATCTCTTGAGAATTGCACTTAAGATGCAGTAATTATTTTTGTCATTTTCATATAAATCAGTAAAACACATATTTAGTGTTACTGACATAGTGCTGCGGGCAATTAAAAAGACAAACACTGTTGATAGCTATATTTTAAAAATAATTTTTTAAAATCTGTACTGTTTACAAGGTTTGTCTGTGTTTCAAATATCCCTGATGTACAACTGTAAAAATATTGGCTCAAACCTCCTGGTGGATATAATGACCTCTCTCACCTTGTCAAAAGGGCAAACTTGTCAAGCTCACAGTAGTCAATACTCTGAAAAGCATCCCTTCAGCCCAGAAACATGGACCAAGCAAGGACTCCAGAGTGCAGGTACTGAGATGTGCAGGCTTGACAGAGACAAACAGTATTCGGACTCACCAGCTGATCAAGGACGAAGGGACATTCAGTTTCTGAAGCTGACGTCCACTTAGATTTCTCCTGTATCACTTAATGATGTGAACAGAGACTTAATTCTTTGAAGTCTCTGATTTAAGGAGCCGAAGAGCAAAGGAAGCCTTTTGCTTGATCTGATCCTTGTTATTAAAAGAAGCAGAGGAGATAAAACACTTTCTATTTTTATCCATTGATGTATTTTGAGGTCAGTATTTTAGTCTGTTCGTGCATATTTTGCCCTCTGCCCTTATTTCAAAGTTTTTACGCACTTCTGATTAGACTATCAATTAATTTGTTGATACATTCTTTAACTGATTACAGTTAACTATTGCCAATTTGAAAAAAAAAAACTTTCATTTCAATTGACTTATCATTCATTTTGCATTTCAGTTTGGAATTCTAAATGAAAACCTCAGAAAATTTACTGAAATTAATCTGTTTTGATATTCTTTCCTAAGTGTGTAGGAAACCTGGATTATCTTCCTCTTCAAGGATAGTCCATCCTCCAGTGTTTTTCAACAAAAATTAAGACTTTTTTTTTCTTTCTTACTCAGTTTTACTTTGTATCACCAAAGTTCTAGGTAGTATCAATTGGAAAGCCATTGTACATTATAGAATATCAATGACCTTCTGAAAATTTCTGCAAATACTCAAGGCAATAAAGGATTATGGCTTATGGTCCTCTTTGTCTTTGACTTACACTCCTACTTAATCATGTTAGTTTATAAATTTTATTGAAGTCCAGTACATTGTAGCTCTGTTCTTAAGGGTATCTACAGAAATGTAGTCTTCAAGCCTCTTCCACAAATATTTTACTCTGGCATGACCTTTGTATGAAGTACCTACATATCCCAAAGGTTTTGAAAATATATGGAGATTTACAATGTAAATATTCTAATAGAACTATGGTATTAATCATCATGTTTGAAACTACTGCATCCATAGTATTGTACTTCTCTGAAATTAATCCCCTCATCTTTCCCATTTTCCTCATGACTCTATTCTTTCTCCAAACTGCTATTAAATTTTTAATACAGAAAAATCATGGATTTCTATTTTCATATTTTGTTCTAAGCCTACTCATTTCAATTGGCATCTGAACTTCTATCCCAAATGGCTTATTATCATCAACATTTAAAAAAATGGCTTATTTTCTTAAATAAGAATATTTCCATCCTTGAAAACAAAATATATGTTAACTATGAAGAGGTTAAAACAAAACACACTTCACCATGTTTTACTACATATGGTCAGAGACCCTGATTACCAATATTTATATGATTATAGATATGTTACAGACTTTGTATTTAGGTTAGCTATAACAAAAGTTGAGCCTAAAAAGAAAATAGTACTTTATATTACTCCTTTTATCTTGCTTTTGAATTTCAGTCTTAAGGATAGCAGCAGCCTTCATTTCCTACGTTGTCATTGAGCTCCATTCTCTTGAGCTCACATACCAGCTTCAGTACCAGTATCAAAATCCTCCCTGGGAATAACAGTACAAATGGATTCTTACCTTTGGGAGGACTTGGTCTCTGTCATATATTTTTAAATCCAGTTAAATGTTGTCAGAAAAGCTGTAGATTCTGGAAGCAAACATGTCTTGTCGAAATGAAGACAATCAGTACCGATGATCTGCCTTTAAATGATACCTAATATACCCTTCACTCCTCCCCATGTTTTAATTATGCTGTTATTTCTTAGAGTATCATGTTTTCCATGAGTACCTAACTATTGCCACTACAACTGACACTATTCATATCTCAGATGTTATGAAGCAGTAACTACTGATAAACCATCTATATAGTGTAGACTATTTTTATGAACCCATTCTTGTTAATTTTCTTTATAAAGCTAAGGCATGTAACTAAGCTATTTTTCCATATCTTCACACTGGTCATGGTTCCCTTATAGCTAAAGATTAAGCGCTGAAGCCGATAGCTCACATTAACTGAGCATGTCAATCAACTGGAATGAAATTTATTTTGGCAATAGTTTCTACTTCTCTAGTTAATCGTCAACTTTTAGTTAAAAATTCCTGGAATTGGTGATATCATTTTTAAAAAATAATCTCCCCTAGATAGATCAATAGAACAACGTTGGGAAAATTTTTTAGCATTGAGGAATCTCACTTCCTTCATCTATAAACCTGGTATAATAAAGCAGGTTTCTAAGGACTGTATGTGAAATCATAACATATATGTAAAGCAAAGGTTACTAACTCAACTCTAGAAACTAGGTTGATCACATAAATTAACAAATCTAGATGAGTATAAAAGAGTAGGAATTTGTGGAACTTTTAGACACCTACCATAGACAAAGGTATCCAAACACAGAATTTGTCTTGGCTACACAAAATATTAAGGAAAAAAATCTGGCCACAAATTGCTTACTACTTGTAAAAATACTTAGTATGCAGGAGGTTCAGAAATGTTAGTTCTCTTTTTCACTTTCATTTTCTTCCTACCTTCTACTCTGACATATTAGTGACCTCAGGCTCATTAGTGGTAATCAAAGTGAAAAATAAAGATAACTAAAACACTTTCTATGTACTTAAAGATCACTGAACCTCCTGGGGAAACACATAGGAAGTAAAATATAACCAGGCAAGAACAATAATGGAAATGTTTCCCCAAAACATGACTGTTGGAGTTCGGGACATGCCATCCCAAAATATGCCACTTTGATTGTTTTGCGCTGTGGGCACTTGGAAACTGTAGATACACAGTGAGAGGCTTTCTCTGAATTCTTACCTGCCTAAAGACAGATCCTCCAAAAGAAACTCACTTGTCATAAATCTTGTCCCAAGGAGTTTCATCAACCAGGGAAGATTGACTCTTATCACAGGAAAGAAGACTAGAAGTCAACACTGCACCCAGACAACCTTTGTCATAAATATATGCATACCTCCCATCTATTCTTCTAAAGGCCCATTCATCTTTCCTAAAAAAGTTCTAAGAGGCCTGCATCCTCCTTCCCCTTTCCCTAATAAGGTAGTATTTAATCCTGAATTCTAAAGCCACACTTTTGAGTTACTATTTTCTCTGGGTTTTCTCTTGTACCTACATTAGGTACACACATTAATTATATTCTTTTTACTTTTCTCATTAATGCACCCTTTATGACAGGATATCTTGTAAGAATTCAGAAGGATAAAAGGAAAAACATTTTTCCCTTCTACAAAATATAAGCCAATTTTCTTTATATACAATGAAATCACCAAAGAAGCATTTCCCTTTTGGGGTCATCAGAGGTTTCATAGATGAGCTGGCATTTGAGTTGTATCTTATAATACAATAAGGTAGTCAGTGGGAAAAAAGAGGGGAGACAAGGATATTCCAAGTTACAGGAAATATTTGTGCAGAAATATAAAGAAATGGACATTCATGGCAATGATTCACCAACCTTAGAGTCCTGTACTCAACTAATTAGACAACCATAGCATGTATTCCACAGGGCCATAAAAATAAATAGATAATTAAAAAAAAAAAACCTAGATAAATGCTTACCTAGAGTCTTTAATTATTCAGCAATACTTTGAACTCCTAATGCTTTTACCAAAGATTTATTCCCAGCACCTAAAATAATTTGCATGGATATTTCATTATATTATGCACTAAATAAAAACTTAACCTCAGCATATTTTAATGGATTTCAACAATATAATCATTTGAGGATAATCCATAATTACTATTGGCATTCCTTATCTTCTCACTCGTGCCAGAGGGCACTAGCATTGAATGTTAGTTGTTTTACTCTTTTGGCTTCCTAATGGTTTGCTGAGTTGTGTCAGGGCCTTATTACCTCTGATCTGAACTGTTATAATATCTTGCTACTCTCAGCTTCTCTTCATCCTCAATCTACTCTGAGTAAATCTTTCCAGAACACAATTTTGATCCTATTACTTTTCTGCTCACAGCATTTAGTAATCCCCATAACCTACCAAATAATACAAATAATTAAAAAAATAAATCCTTGTTATTCAGCTTGGTTCAAACTGTCAATTGAGTCAATGTTTTGCAGGTCAAACAGAATAGGAGTGATAAGATATGAAGAAAACAGAACAAGTAGAGTGCTGATTTTAGAGTCCTAGCACCTTTTGGATATAAATTATAGTTCAATAACCACTTTTGTATGACTTCTTTGTTTGTTTGTTGTTTGTTTTAAGAGTTGCAAGGAGTTGTTGTAAAAATAAGAGATAATATAATAGATAGTCCAGTATTTATAGAAATGAACAGAACTGGATCTGGTTAAGATGACGAGTTCTGGCAGCATAAAAATAAGAATTTCAGATAAATTTGTTGAAGGAGGCAAGAAGACCCAGAAGTATACAAGGAGAGGGCATCCAGGAGGTAAACAGGGCAGGGATTAACAGGAGAACATAAAGTCAGGGGATTAATATCGGGCGGATATCATTGTAAGAAACAGGTTTAGTGAGTCCATTAGCAGGGAAAAACAAAAAAAAAAAGAGCCAGAGAAGAAATTGAGATCAGAAGTTTAATAGAACATAAAATGTCACCCTGTCTTAGCAAATGGAGTTTCCAGGGCGCAACTTAAGTATGAGGGTAAGACAGAATATGAAATCTAGGAATAAGATTCAGCTGATCCCAAGCCCCTAATGTGTGAATACATGCACCTTTGGAGCCAGATATGCTTCAGAGCTCAGAGATGGTGGAATCTACAGAGTAATCACATCTGGAATAAATAATATCACCCTGGGAATGGTATTTGGACTAGAGCAGATATAGGGACCTAATCTAGAATTCTATGTAATTTTCTTACTAAATTTGAACAGGACACACTAAGGTTTGTTAATGGTTGGGGGTTTATAATTATTCTTCTCATCTATGAAAGAGACTTCCATGGTAATAACATATTCTAGGTAGAGTCAAAAAGTCATATATATTCTCAAATATGGCACTATAAAGCAGTGGTCTATAGGCAAGAAGATAAATGTGTATCTAAGCTTCTAAACTCCAGATCAGTAATGGAAATAAAGAAACACACACTCCTCTCCCTTCTCCACAATTAAGAAGATTTAGACCAAATTTATTTAACAAAACCCTTATTATCATCTGGGAACTTTTATTAACTCCATTTTACAGATGGGGGGACTAAGAGAAACAAATTTAAGTAACTTACTTTAGGTTGTACTGATAGAAAGTGGTATAGGTAGGATTTGAACTTGGTAAGTTTGGCTCTAAGACTCCATTTTCTTTTTAAGATTTTTAAATTTATTTTAGAGAGAGAGTGAGTGAGTGGAGATGGAGAGCAAGAGAGACTCCCTAAGCAAACCCCCCGCTGAGTGCGGAGCCTGATCCAGGGCTTGATCTTACAACCCAAGAGATCATGACATGAGCTAAAATCAGGAGTCTGATGCTTAACTGATTGAGTTATGCAGGCACCCCTAAGATTTCATATTTTTTAATCAGTATGCCATCTTGGTTGTTTCTATGGTAGTTAATGATTAAATAGTGCCCATTAGAAGAAAAACGGATACCACTGAAAGCTAAATAAAAATAACTCCAAATGTATGTACTTTAGTTTTGTTAATATAATATGTATCATTTGTATAAAAAACCACCTCAAAACTTAGAAGACCTAGAACAGCTACTTATTTATCTCATGATCCTGTGTGTCAGCTGAGCCTGGATCAGTACAGCTGATCTCTGTGGAGTACTCTCAGCTAGATGGTCTAGATTATCCACACTCACAGATCTGGCAACTGACAGGCTCTTGGCCAGAATATCTTCATTCTCTTTCACATGGCTTCACATCCTACAATAGGTTAGCTGAGGTTTACTCACAGGATAGTTTAAAGATTCCAGCATGAATTCAGGATTGTGACACGAGAGAGCAAACCCCAAAATGAAAGTTTTATCATACTATATCAGAGGTTCTCAACCCAGGGACAATTCCTCCTACCTGAAGGTGATATTCCACAATGTCTAGAGAGACATTCTTGAATGACATAGTCAAATGGTTGCTGTTGGCATCTAGTGTGTGTGTGTATATATATATATATCTGTGTAGAGTATTTAAAATCTTGGTGAGAAAAACAATAATTGACAAATAGGTCAGTCCATGATAAAAACTGAGACTTTCATATAGTTCATTAGTGATATATCCATTATTATATTTCTCTCTCTCCATAAACAAAATTATTCCTAAAGGATAAATTAAAATCAACATGTCTTACTAAAAGATCAATATATCTGACCATATCATAAATAGAGACTTTCCTGAGGGAATTATTCCATTACATCCATTGTCTTTTGAAAGAATTCCTTAAATCTTTTTTTTTTAATTTTTTGTTTTTAAGAAGACATAGAGAAAGAATAAGGAGAATTAACTACTTCAACTATCTACTACTCTTTCAGACACTTTGAGCACAAAATTCAGGTGATTGGATTTTTAAAAAAATTTCACATTTGATGATTTAGTTATATTATGTAAGATACCTGGCAATAGTGACTTAATATTTTGTCAATCTGAATGTCAATATGAATATGTGAATTTTTATGTCAATTTTGTGAAAATTATGATAATTGATCCATGTCATTATTAATATAATATAGAGTTTACCTAAAAGCAACTAAAATTACAAAAATAATCACATGGACAAGCTATATAAAATTGTTGATAATTTAACCATTTTATGTCTGTACAAATTACAATAATATATGTTTCAAATTAACATCACTAACTAATTCAAAATAATCTGTATAATTTTAAAAATGTTTGGCAAATCTAAATATATTGCCTTAAAAATCTTGCTTCGTGATTTGGAGATCCTAAAATAACAGCTTTTAAAAATCTTTATCATGCCAAACATATGTGAACATGTCCCATGCAAATTAAGATTTAAAAAAAAAAGGCTAGACAGATATGACCAGAAAATTAAAAGTTAAAAAGCAGCTGTGGAAAACATCTCTAATTTTTTAGCTCATAAATTAAATACCATGGGTTCATAATCTGTACATGCCTGTAATTCATCAACAACATGTGCACATATGCCATTTTAATAAAGGATGAATTTGCTCATAGAAGTGTAAATATTACTTTTCTAGAAGAGATACAAGTTCCTCCTCAGAACATCTTTGACTCCAAATCTTAGTAAGAAGCAGAGCAGGGGGAAAAGGAGAGCCTCTGGGGCCACAAAGACAGACCTAACTTTTCATCTTTGTCCTGCTATTTATTAGCACTTGTCTAGAATTTAATTATTGATGAGTAAGTTCTTGGAGGCCTAGCTTACCATTTGTAAAATGGGATAATACTACTGTCTTGCATGCTGTTTATAAATGATGAAGAACATGGTATGTATAAAGCAATTTTAGCTGTGATAACTTCTCATATTTGTTCAATTAATACAATTACATCATTAATTTATATTATTTTTGCAAACATTTTTGCATTAGATGTCAATATATTTAAGGTGATTACATGGTGCTTTATCTCAGCTCTTTTCTAGCTCCCAATATTTCAAATTTTTTACCAAAAGTAGATAACAAGAAAAGTATTCTGGGCTTCACTGACTTTGGTTTTCCTAATCATGCTCACTCCTTTTGTTTTTCTCATCATTAACTTTTGTCTGCTCTAGATCTTCTTCCTGACTTTCCTATGCACATAACATATACTTTTTTTTTTTTTTTAAGATTTTATTCATTTATTTGACAGACAGATCACTAACAGGCAGAGAGGCAGGCAGAGAAGGAGGGGAAGCAGGCTCCCCGCTGAGCAGAGAGCATGATGCGGGGCTTGATCACAGCACCCCGAGACTATGACCCGAGCCCACGGCAGAGGCTTAACCCACTGAATCACCCAGGCGCCCCCATAACATACACTTTGATTAAAAATCCTAAACATTAGAAAGAATTCAATATCTTTAACTTATACCTTTAAAATGAAATGTTTACATTCGATAGTGGAAACCAAATCAGGAAAATTTATCTGGATCACCAAGTAGCCTGAGTTCCTGACTGAAATCTCATTTTGTATTTTGAGCACTTATCTCTAAAAAACAACACAGCTTTGGCCAGTGCTTGGAAAATATCTTCTCTGTTTCCCCAATGTCAGAGTAATTTTTAACTTTTCTCAGATGTGAGAGATAACCAAAATGATCTTAAATAAAATGCCATGTTCATTAATTCTGTCCCTAAGGAAAATATGATGCATAGCCAATATTCCTTTCATTGATTACTTATAGTGTGTTAAATAGTCACATTATAAAACTTGAAGGACAGAATTATAGATACTTGCAGACTACAAATAACTCCAAAATAAAATATTTCTGCACAAATCTTTGGTGACTGGCTATGGCAAGAAGGCAATATGAATTGATGGGCTCATTTATCTCCACCTCTTCTGAGACCACTTCATATTTTTCACCGACTACATTAATACATTCTGCATGTTTGACTATGAATAGTCACTGCTATGAGATACCTTTCAACAGCCCAGAACAGTTTAATATTATCAAGGTTACAGCTGTACTTGTTCATAAATAATTCATTTAAAATGCATTTTTTAATTAAAAAAATAGGTCATATGATTCATTTTGAAGTCCTGTGGGTCGTTGGAAGATCATCTGGGGATGATTCATTAATACCTTCTCTAGAATCTGCAGTCTGCTATCCCACATTTGTTCATAAATGAACTGAGTAATAAGCCTGTGATTCCCAGTCTTTCACTGCAAAATTCACAGAGGCACCTTTGACTAGCACCTCCATGGATTTAAAAACAATATGGGTTCATCATATTCCAATATGTGGAATACCAGCCATGTGGTACTTGGAAACCTTTGCCCATTTGTCAGGCTAAATTGTAGCTCAGATTTGGCAGCAAAGAAAATAGGGTATCATATTTTTACTTGCATATAACATTACTGGTAACTGTAAACTGACACAATAAAGTAGAAAATAGTTTAGGATATCTGTGGTTATACATATCTATTCCCGCACTTGAGGTCTTTGGGAGACATGATTTTAAAATGGAGCAGTTATTGAAAACCCTATATTCAACTCTGTTTTGAAGGATCACTGGCTGAATAATGGTCAGTAACCTGGCAGGTGAATGCGATTCTCCTAAATTTTGGCATTTGAGTACACACATAAACTATTTAGGAATCACTATAGTTCCACATCGCTCACTGCAGAACCAGTGGTATTCTAGTGGCATCGATGTTTGATGCACCTTTGAGAGCACAAGCCACTGGAGCAATTAGTTCACTGCCAGCAATTCTAAAGTCACAAGTTTGATCCCTATAAAAGCTTCTTTCCTTGTAGAGAAAGAGAAAGAGAAGCTTAGGTCAAGGCCATAGATACACACATAAATTTATCTTGCAAGGTAACCTGGCTTGGGTAATATGGTTTATATTATTTCACATGCATTTTCAAACTCTCCATTTTTACTGTTTTCTTTCTGTCTCAATATAGAAACATGTCCAAGAGTTGTTCATCTTGAAAATATAAAAATACAAATTCTCTTTTGACTTTATGTATACTAACTATACGATTATCCTTTCTTCTTAAGATAACACAAGATGGTCTCCACTTCTTTATTCTTCAGCTTATAGCAGTCAAACATCCATACCACATTGCTCCAAAGACATCCCACACTAAGGTCAATGACTGGTTTCACTGAACACTTGGTGGCATGGTCCCACTCGCAGCATTTGACACTGTGATACATATCCTCTTCTGTTTGTGTGACACCATTATCTCCTTCTACTTAAATGTCTGTGTTCCCAACACTTTGATTATTTTCCCTAGTCACTGTGTATCCCAGACAGATATCCATATTCAACTTTCTTCAGAAATAAAGAGTTGTTAAATCCCAAATATTCATTTCCAAACCATAGACTATGCTAAGATATCAATCCATTTATCCAATTGCTTACTTGCAGATCTCTACTTAGAAGCTGGATATACCTCAAACTCAATGCTTAAAGTAGACAGCATCATCATTTCCTTAATCTATTCTTCCTCCTTTCTAAGTAAATGCCATTATCCCTCATGTTTACCTGAACTACCGAGAAAGTGCAGCCATCTCTAGCTATTTTCTGACCACAGACTGCTTTCAGCCCTCAATAAATACAGATGAGTTAATTTTTCCTCCCAACAGTCCTTCTAAGTGATGAGGAATAGCACCCTCTTCTTGAGGCTCATGAGTGGCTTATAAAGTTAAGATTATGGGGAAAATTCCACAAGAGATAAACTTGATGGGTCCAAGAAATAATTTCATTTAATGAAGAACTATAGATTGGCCCACTTCTGCTGGGTGGACATTAATCTGAGAGCTAACTCCTGATCAAGGGAAAGACTCCATCAGGTACTTGTGACCAGAACAGCTAATACAGGTCTGGGCACAGGGTGAACAGTTGCAAATGATATTTCAATTTCCAAATGGCTTTGACAACTGAAACAAGACTTTTCAAAGAGATCATTTACCAAGATGTTGTCTGTATAACCCATCACTTCTAGTCTTGTCTCTAAGGACTATGAAACATGCTCAGCCCCTTTTCTCTGTTCCCTCTCTCCTCATCATAGTGTAAAACCAAAGCCAGGCAAAATGTGAACTTCCTTATGTTATCCTTCACTTTCCTTGTCTGATATGTGAATACAAAACTGTATATCTACTATAATTAGAGAAATGGGAAGAGCAGGAGGAAGAAAATCAGATAATATTTCAAAAGTAATTTTCTGCCACACTAGGAATGAGAATTACCCTAACCTTTCTACTCTGTATGCAATTGTTATTTCCTCCTTTTCTCTGCCAAGTGGTCATGATCTACCAACTTCTTTTTTTTTTTTTTTAAGATTTTATTTATTTATTTGACAGAGAGAAATCACAAGTAGGCAGAGAGGCATGCAGAGGGAGAGAGAGAGGAGGAAGCAGGCTCCCTGCTGAGCAGAGAGCCTGATGTGGGACTCGATCCCAGGACCCTGAGATCATGACCTGAGCCGAAGGCAGTGGCTTAACCCACTGAGCCACCCAGGTGCCCCCAACTTCTAGATCCCTCTGTCATCACTAACAATAGTTAACATCCAAATGTCATTGTCTATCTTACCCTTAACTCTTAATTTTATCCCAGGCAATGTCATTGTTCACATAAGTAGCTAATCCTAGGAAATTTCCTAATCTAAGACACAAAAAGGCAACTAAGAGAAATAATATAGTACAAAGAATGGTCAGGGGCATCTCCAATAGGGAAGGCCTAATGAGATCCAGAATTCTGCTCTTGAAATCGGCAACTCCAATCAGACCAGGGAGTTCTATCTATGCTAACAGGTTGCCCCAGGTGCTACTTCACCCATTCAGACTATAGAACGGAATAGTCAAAACCTTTGTTGATATAGCACTTAGTAAGTTTGAAAATAGAGAGTATTGCTGACATTCACATACAGGAAATGTTTTACTAAGGCTCTTGTGACTTCTGTCTCCACTTAGATTTCTATTACCAGCATATTTCTTTCATATGGCCATGGTCATTTTATTTTAGCAAAAACTCTCCTCCAATCTCCATTCACAATAGTAGCTCACCACCATCACTCTTTGACCTTCTCAAATCTCAAATGATATCATGATGTATCATAGTCTCTCCTCTGTTTCTCAAAATGAGTTGGTGGGTTTTTAAATTTATTTTTGTTTTTCAAATCTCTGCCAGTCTGCTTATACTTGTTAACAACCTCACCAACAATGAATTGGCAATCATGGAATATATCAACCAGATATTTGAAGATACTTCTGTAATGATATCCATGAAGTAGAAGGAAACGGCTTACCTCACCTCAAAAAGACTTAATAACTCAGTACATTTACAATACAACTTTGGTTTATATCTTTGCTACTTCTTTCTCAAAATGATACTCAGCAGAAACACAACCTGAAGAAATTACTAGCTACCAAAGGAGAACTTTTAGGCACATTTCAGATCACCAAGGACCAGGTCATAGACTGTATTAAACACCCCAAGCACGGTAAAACAAACTAGAAACATTTGATTATTCTGCATCACATTCATATAAATTGTCCATCCATAAAGAAGGACAGAGGAATTCAACTTTTCTGAACTGTGTAAGATACTAGTTGCATGACCTTATGACTCCAATTCTCTTCCATCATACACTGCACTCTACCATGTCTAAACCACTGAAAACACATAAATACAATTCAAGATTAACAAAATAAAAAGTCTAGTAAATTATACAGTTGAGCTAAGCAGTGCCACCTCCATCTCTGGTGTCTGCTCCATTGACTGACATACACAGGTTGTAACAAACTCTCAAGAATCTATCATTCAACCAAGGAATATGTAGGGACATACTTGTCTTTAAAAAAAAAAAAAAGAGAGAGAGAAGAAAAAATTAACTTTCAGAGGTGAGAGCCCCCAAAAGAGGATTTAGTGTCAAGTCTAAAATGATCACTTGAAACCCTGAGGCTATATGCCATCTGTAGCTAAGGAATCACTTAAAGGGCCAGTCAGGAAATGACACTGGGATTCACAGCCTTCTCTCTACTCTTACAGTCTTTGTCTCTGCTCTGATTTCACCAGTCTTTGTAACTTTGCCTTCTTGCCTAAAATTTTCCTTTTTATTTATATTACTCTTTATTTGATGACTTGTTTGGAAAGTCTGCATAGGTTGTGTTTTTATACTTTTCTAGTATTGCTTCTTGAATTTGAGCCAATCTGGCTAATGAGCAGGGTGTTCCATCTTCTTTTATTGTTCTAAGTGCATCTGCACATTTATCCACACAAGAAAAGACTCCACAATAGAGTACTATAGTTAAAGTTATTCAAATACCATGTTTCCTGACTAGATTTGAAAATTGAGTCCCTCACATTAAGTGATTGACCCATGATCACAACATTAAAAAGAAAAAAAAAAGACAAGAAAAGAAAAGTAATAGAAAAGGTACAGCTAGTATCATTCATAAAGCATGCTGATCTAAGGTTCTAAGTTTCAGAAAATATACTTATAAACTATGAGTAATATACAGATCTGTCCAATACTATCCTGTCTGATAAAAATCTCAATATGGGACTTGAGGATGATTATCAGATGGAAATAAACATGGACACATGTTAAATTTGAGTTTTAATCAAAACAGATAACGAGTGGAAATATCAGGAGGAAAAAGAATATCATTCCAAGAACTCTGAGAGTTTGACTTAAAAAGTCAGTATTACTGTAAAATCTAAAATATTTCCAAAACAAAACAAGAAAAGACCTAATGTATGTAATAAGGAAAACTTAACTGTTAAAGCTATACTGCTGTCATCAGCACGGTTTGAAGAGGCAACACTTGGTAGTATATACTCACTACTTCACACAGGACAGAATCTGGGACACAGGACAATCTTATTAACCTGGAAGATAAACTCTATTACTGAGCAGGGATTGCTCATTATACTTCTCCTTGACTTGGATGAAATAGATGTCAGAATTTTCCTCCAACCTGTCCTCTGAATCTAAACTCATGAGCAGACTTTCTGATATCTACTCTACTGTTCTTCATATCAAAACACCAATAAAGTGGGTGACTTCATTAGAAAGTAGACATAGTTGCACCTTTTTTATTTCTTTCAAAAAAATGTATGATTCATTGGACACACAGAAAATATCATTCTCAATGTCATACTTTGTATGTTATACCAGTCTTTGGAATTTAATAAATATGTGAGTCCAACCAACTCTATGACACTGAAAATATTACTTTTCTCAATATGCCAAGTGGAATATTAAAGATCTAAAACTGAAGTAACTTTTCTAAGAAGTCTTACTGCCTGGGTTAATGTAATTTGGGTTGCTTTTCTTAACAAATATGCCAATCTTGGGGCACACCTTTTCAAAAACAATATAGCAGACCTAGATTCAGTGGAATCCATTTGAAAAATATCTACCAAGTTAGTCAGTAATGGAACATTAATTGGTGAGTTCTAAAATAATTAAATATCGAATCACAAGAAAAAAAATAACAGTCATAGGAAAGAATACATCTGGAGGCTGGTATGGGATTCTAAAGTTATTAGTGTAACATTTAAAAGATAATTCAAGTTACTCTGATAGTTGCTTATGAATATAGCAGGGTCATCAATTGCTAAGGGGTTTTAATTTGCTTTATGTGAATCTAAAGGGACAAAGCCAAGAGTCATTAGAAAAGTAAATGGGGAATAGATTTTCCCTGCTTCAGTGAAATGGGCTGCCTTGTAGGATGATGAGTTCCCAAGATGTGAGCCAGAATTAAAGACTGCCTTCACAGATATTTTAAGGAATTCCTATATTGAATGAAAGTTGCACTACATGACTTCCAAGTGACATTCCAACTTGGAAGAGTCTATACTTAATGAGCTTAGTGGAAGATCCATTAAGGATCCTACATATTAGGATTCCTAGTCCAACCTTCTCTCTATTATGTTTTCTTCTTGTCATCAGCAGTTGTAGGTTTTTCCCTTTTTCTTTTTGTTTTTTTAGACTATGGAGGCCATCCTCATTTACCGGCTTGCTTGTTATATATTCTTTTACATAATTGTGTTCTGATTTGAGGTGCATGAAAAAAAGAAAAGAAAAGAAAAGGAGGACCTTCAATCAGGATTGAAAAAGAGCACCTTCAATCAGCATCAAATTGTTATTACCCACACAAAACAATCACTTGCATGCCAGATAAGGAAAATGCCTCCTGAGTATATCTTCTTTTCTTACTTCTATGCAGTAGTGTTCCATGGCTGGTAATTGCATGTTTGAAAACTAACTCACACAAAATATTAGATAGGCAATACTAACTGTTCATTCAAGGATTTTTTTATTAATCTGCCACAAGCAACTCCATTCCCTATATGGCAATTAGGGGATAAGGGGATAATTCATTAATCACACACTCTGGAGAAAATAGCTTATGTAGTCTGTTTTTGTATCGAACAAAGCAGCAAACACAAAAATGTTTATTGTAAAGTACACTTCCTCAAGAGAATGAAGAAAATGAGACATAAACTTAGCATTTTAATTTCTGTGGAATCCTCTTATATTTGAAACTGTCTTTATATTATCATCACTTCATGAAACACAAATCTTGAGTTCCCAAGTGATGGACTAATAGAGAGGGGGCACTAATCATGGAGGCACAGGCTATCAAAGAGTGAAAGCCAGGGTTGATGTGAACCAGTTAGCTGAAGTGAGTCATGCTAGTACTACATATCCAACACAATCCAGAAAGTGGAGAGCAGGAATTAAATCACAAAAACGTCTATGTGATCTGTGCATTTGTTAACAAATTATATCAGAATAAACCTTTCTTTTTAATAGGCAAGTGTGACATTTAACTATTTGATTCTAATGAAGAAAACATTTGTTGGTCTCTAAAGGTTATATGTATGTCTTGCCTTACGATTCAGTAGCTTTACAATATTTTTTAATGTTTATTTTAATCTCTATTTCATTAGGTTAATTTATACCATTGTGTTGCTGCCTGTGTTATTTTAAAATTCAAAAATAACATGCATTTCTTTAAATAGTATAATAAGGATTTCCTAAATTCCTTTTGATTTTGGATTAAAAATATCATTTATCGAAGTCTTATTTTGGTTAACATTTTATTATTATTATTATTAGGTTCAATTATCCAACATATAGTACATCATTAGTTTTTGATGTAGTGTTCAATGACTCATTAGTTGCATATAACACCCAGTGCTCATCATAACATGTAACAGTTTTATTTTCATATCCATGCTATCCCTCAAATTTGGGAAAATGCATTAATTACTTGACTTTAGCATTCAAAAACCTTTAGGGGCACCTAGGTGGCTCTGTGGGTTAAGCCTCTCCCTTCGGCTCAGGTCATGGTCTCAGGGTCATGGGATTGAGCCCTGCATCAGGCTCTCTGCTCAGTGGGAAGCCTGCTTCTCCTTCTCTCTCTGCCTGCTTCTTTGCTTATTTGTGATCTCTCTCTCTGTGTATCAAATAAATAAATTAAATCTTTAAAAAAAACAAACTATATATTAAGTAATTAGTTCTGCTGTTGTCAGAAGAACACACATATACACACGAGCTCACTAAAAACGAACAACAGAATCTCCTAAGTAATAATGACCACAGCTTTTGGGCTACTGTGAAATTTATAAAATAGGATTTATAGTTGTTTCCTCTATATTATTTTAAATAACCCAAAAGTGCTCCTTGCACTGTTTTGTCCTTCTTTTCATATTCCACTTCCAGCTTTGGAAAACGGAAACAACCTATCCCCTCCATTACAAGTGTCCACTTCCAGTTCCACAGCCACTGCCCCAGCCTCTGCTCCTCCAGCACTGAAGGCCAGGATGGACAGTCCCTGGACACTGTTTTGAGCTTTACTCTCCTCTTCCTGACTCCAGCCCTCTCCTGACACCCACTTTTGGTATTGGAGACCACCAAAGGCACCCACCATCTCGTTAATGTTCGGGTGTAGAGCAGCAAGGTGGCAAGACTGAAATGACAAATGTGATTGTGAATTGCACACTTTATCCTGTAGACTTCAAGGATCTATTGAAGGTTTTAAAGCAGGTGAGTTCATGATAAAAGTGGTATTTAGAAGGATGGAGTGCAGGAGGGATTGGCTGCGAAGATGAGCGTGTATAGGCAGAGATGCAAGCCCAAAATAAACCAATGCTGTGTGGAAAAGATATAGCAGGATAATGTGCTCTGCCCTGAAGTAGCTTATAATCGTATCTGGAAGGCAGAACTAAGGCATGTGAAATCATTTCTTCTGTTCTCCGGAGTTATCTGGACACCGTCACTATGAAATAGTAGTTCATCATATGACAAAAATGAGAACAATATACACACATGTTAATATTCTGAAGTGTGTGAATGAGAAGAATGCAACCTTGCTGAATGTTGGCTCTTTACCATAGATGCCAAATACAATGCAAAATAAACAAAGCCAAAGAACAAAAGACAGTAAAGCCTTTGAACAAGCCTGAAGCTCCATTATGGAATATTAGCCCTTTTACAAACCCAGGCATTTGTCTGGTGATTTCCTTCTGCATACGTTTGTTTAGGAGAAAGAAACAGGAAGCAGTTAGAGTTTAGGGTTACAAAAACAAGGCAAGGGGTTGATGCACAGAAGAGCCCATGTTGGATGGCGCTTCTGCTGACAGTGTTGTTGTCAGAATGTAAAGGATAACAGAGAAAATCAGCATGAGAAAAGCAGTCTTGTCCACAATGCTTTTATAGAAGAATAGCCCAGGTTTGTGAATAAGTGCTCTTTGTGTGTCTGTCTCAGCTATGCCTTGTCTGCTACCTAATTCAGCCCACATTTTACCTGCTGGCTGCCACCTTTTTCATACAGGCAAGTACTATTCCTTGGCAGTGCTCAGCTATGTCGCATTACCTAAGGCACCATTACGGTGTCAGTTTAGATGGTTAGAACAAAATGCTCAATAATCTAAAGTCACAGAGGGGTGGTTTAATCAGGCTGCTTGGCTTTGTACAGAAAACCTTTCCCGTGCAAGGCCTGGGGCTGTCCTTCATTCCCCGGTCCCTTAGGGACAGTGGAGTTATGCTCACACACCATCACTGCCTGGAAAGCCATTGAAAGAACCTGCTGTGACAAGAGGGTCATTTTAGGGATGTCATCCTGTGGGAAGCCCATATTATTTTTGCACTAGTCAAATTGTTTGGAGGTTTGTTTGTCTTTGTTCCCAATGCTTAGCTGTATCCTGTGTCCTACAATTTGAACAACTATTTGAATAATCTATTATAATGAGCCTGCTTCACACATAGAGGACACTGAAAAACTCTATAGCAGGTATATGCAATCACACCTGGTCCTGACCTTGTTTGGGATCCAGTATTTGTAGGTAAAGTCAAAAGGTAATATTCTTAATGACACTCTACAGGTGGCCAAAAAGCTCTATATGAGTGTTGCCCTATTTCTCACTGCCCTAAAGAATAAAAAGGTTTGCTACTAACATCCTTTAAAGACCCTTAGATTGGTTTAAAACTTGATGGTAGATTGACATCACACCCTGACTTGTACATTTCCACATGTAGGGACAGAAACACTGGATTGCCTCTTCGAGTCTGAAGTGTTCACAATTTGCACCAATGTAGTTTGCCAACATGGAGGCATGGTGGAAAAACTATTTTTCTATGAAAAGTCAATGATAAATTTTAATTATTTATGTGGCATATTTATATACTATTTATATACTATGTTTTGAAACATAGAGCCTTTATATAAACATATTAATCATGTGTATAAACTAATTATGAAATTAAAAGCTCATAGAATTCTACCTATTTTATTGAAGAAAAACAGAGTTTCAGATATATTTGAACTCAACTATAATGGTAATACAAGGCAGGCAAATAGAGTCTGCTATTTTAAACCAGATTTCATTGAATAAACACCACTTAATCTTAGAACAAAGCTAATAATCCTAGTGGATAAAAATGTAAAATATATGGAAATAAATTAGGCTATGAATTATTATTCATTTTTGTAATCAGAGAATATTGTATATAGACTGCCTTGTGCATTGTGATACCTTAATATGAAAGACCATCTAGCCTATAATACCGGAATATATAACAAATATTTTTTAAATGCATGGTTGAGTTTGAAAAATATGTTAGGGAAATCAACAGGGAACAGGAACTGCAATAAAACTCTAAGGAAGATGGAGAAAGGATTGTTAGTGTCAGTACCCTAAGATTAGAGCTGTTATCACAGAACCAGATAAAGGGGTGAGGGCTTAGGCAAGCAGAGTGAATTAGATCTAAAATCCACAAAAGAAGCTGAGAGTAACTGAGGGTCACTTCTGTAGAAACTTGTGGAGTAGAAAAGGGAAAAAAAGAAAAGAAAAGAAGAAGAAGAAGGAGGAGGAGGAGGAAGAGGAAGAGGAAGAGGAGGAGGGGCCAGCAGCAGAAGGAAATCTGTCTCTCTTGGGTTGGTCCTGCCATCCTTCAAACTTCCTTCAGAACTGCTCTCATACAGGATTTTATTGATGAAATACCTTTGTGGTTAGACCAAGAGTGAAAAGAGAAAAACCTTTGGAGGAGCTCTGAATTTGTTTCTGCCCAGTGTCCAAATACATTTATTCGTCGACTCTCGATTGCTATTACTGTAATTTTTCGGGCTGGGGTTAAGAAATAAGAAAATACATGAGCAATTTACCTTGAGCAAGTCAATCGAAACAGCTACCATGATATCATGGAAATTTCGTTTAATAGAATATTCATGTAGAGACTTCAAAATAAGACAGTGGAGGGGGGTGTCCAGCGGGGTTGGTCAAAAGAGTACACAGCTCAATTTCTTGTGAGTTGAAGTGCCACGTTGGGCATGGAGCTTGCTTAAAAATAAAATCTTTTAAAAAATAAAAGTAGAAAAGTAGATAGTACAGAGTAAGACTAGTCAGCTTCGAAAAAGTCCAATGAATCTTCAGTCTTTACAATTAAACACTCAGTAGGTGAATTAAAGAGCAGATTGGACACAGTTGAAGAAACTTTAGTAAATGGTAGAGAATTTATTTAAAAAACACAGAGATAAAAATGGGAATCTATGAAAAGTAGATTTTAAGTCATGAAAAATAAAATGACAAATTCCTGTAAAATTCTCCCAGAAACCCCAATAGAAGTAAATAGAAAATAGGGAAGAGGTAATACTTACAGTTATATTTCAGAATTGATGAAAGACCAGATTTCAGGATGAGTAACTCCCAATCAGGATAGAGACACTTGAACACAGAATAAAGACACTGAAGGACACTAAAAACAAAACAAGTTTGTAAGGGCAACATGCAAGAAAAATAATGTGGATCATCTATATGAGAAGATGATAGAATGGGTAAAAGCTAGAATAATATATTCAAATGACATATAAGCAAAGACTTAAACAGATGTGTGACTTAGAAACTTGAATTTCAGAGGGCAAGGTTAGGAGAACATTTTGGGTCAAGGCAATGAAGCTCTAAAGTTTCTAAGACAAGGGTATGCCTTGTTTGCTCATAGAAAAGGTGAGAGTAGCCAGAGCATGTAAAGACTGATAAAGAAGGTGAAATCAAAGAAGAAAGAGGCTCAGGTTATTTGGGGCCCTGTAGGCTAAGTAAAAACTTTCTCTTTACTTTTAGTGAAGTTCGAGCTATGGCAAGCCTTTGAGCAGAGAAGTGACATGATCTGATTTACCCCCTTGAAATAACTACAGTAAGAGTTTTGAGAACAATCTGTTACAAAACAAGGGTATAGTTAGGGAAACCAGGTAAGAGACTGTTGGAGCAATCCAGGCTTGGACTTTGGTATTGAAACAGTGGAAGTGGTAAAATGTGTTTGAATTCTGGGGCCATTTTGAAGGTGGAGTCAATAGGATTTCCTGATTGATCAGATACAGTATGGCTAAAAGAGAGGAGTCAAGGATAATTCAATGATTTGGGGCTCGAGGAGCTTAAAATATAAAATTGGCTTCAACTGTGATAAAGAGGCTGCGAGTGAAGCTCATTTGGAGAGAGAGTACTAGTTGGGTTTTAAGCATGTTTTGTTTGATAACATAGAATGGGACGCTTCACCAGCTCTTTATATCACTTAAACCTGGCCCCGTTTCTGTGAAGCCCCTTTCGTGAAAATCTTTTCAGTTACCTTATCTGATAGTTTTGTTTCCTGTTTCAATTATGAATGATATAATCATAAAGTGAAAAAACTGATTAATGTAACACTGCTTGGGTCCTTAATGCCAGAATCTTTTAAAGTGTATATTTTGGAATAAATGAATTTTCAGTACTATAAAAAAAATATTGACTAGATTTAATTAGCAGTATGCTACATGCATTTATCTTATATAAATTTCAAATAATGAAGATAACACTTTAATGAAATTACTTTCATGAAACTTTCACAAATAGTAAATGACTGAAGTTTCACATTTTTAATTCACAAGTCATGATCTACTATTTTAAGAATAATTATGAATAAACTATATGTGTATTTGGGATGTTTTGCTTTACTTTGTTTCTTTCCCAGACTGAAAGCCAACAATGGCTGATCCTGGCAGTTTAGGAATGTTATTGATCACATTCCTAAAAAAAGACAAAGGCTAAAGTACACATGATTATGTCCAAAATTATTATTGTCCAAAATTATTATTTTGACAAAGGGAGATTTTCACAACATGAAGCATTGGATGTTTGGGGAGAAATGGACGCAAAAATATAGAATTTATCAACCATCTCTAGAAAAATGAGAAACAAAACACGTTTAATCCTAATGGATGAATAGACTCTTCTGAGGGATAAAGTACAACTTTTATCTTCTTTTTAAAATTTTACCTGTGTACTAGTACCCACCTTCTGAGTTTTATCTTCCTCTCTCCTATGTATGGGACAAAGTGTGAAAGGGCAAGGAGAGTGCCCTGCCACATCACTGTTCTTCTAAACAAACAGATGCAGCTCATGTTCTCACACCTACTCAAGCAATGCCCCTTGTAGGTGTCATGCTCCACAACACATTTGCTTTCTAAAACTCAGAATAAATTAAAGAGAGAAAGAAATAAAAACCATACTTTTTAGAACTATGTTTATATTGAAATTTAAACACCCAACTGAAAGAGATTTACATAAAAGAATATGACCTACATGATATAATGTACATGAGTGAAAATTGCCTCTCAGTTCTTCATAAAATTTCAGCTTGACTGACAGGTACAACGTAAAAACAATATGCATTCTCTGCTTTCATTTACATTTTCACTCTCCCATGTCACATTGGATTATAAATTTTTTTTTAGTGTTTTATCACAGCAATAATCACATCAAAGCATATTAGCACTGTGTCCTTATGTGATATAAACAAATATGAGCCAGAACACCGAATTCTTGATTTAACCCTTGATCTAACATGGCTTAACATAATGATATTTTTTCCTCATTCATATGAAGAATGTAAATAGTGGTTTTGCACACCACATAAACACACACACACACACACCATATCACATAATGACAACTATTCACATAGATTAAGTCACAATTTGATCTCTAAGAATTGGGAACTAGTGTCTCTACTTAACAATATACATTTAATTCTAATATGTGAACTTATAAATATTTACTAAGTGCCTAAAACATACTGACAGGTACTAAATAGAGGATAGGTTTTTTATAGTACAGTTGGAAAGAAAAATACATAAATCATGAATGAGATATTTCCATATAGCATGTTAAGTGTTAAAATAGGTATAGACAGAGTGTGATAAAGGACCAGATAGGAGGCCTGCTTAGGTAAATCTGAAACTTCAAAGTAAGTCTCCTGAAAGAGATGATTTTATATTTTTTGCCAAACTGTCACACAAATTATACCTACAGTACTTTGGAACCCCCAAAATAACACTTTCTATTCTAGATTGTAATTTCCCAGTTTATAAAATTTGAAGTTTATTAAGTCTGATTCTTCATGAAAATTTATTCTTTCTTGAATATAATAACCTTAGAATTAATTGTAGAATTATTTTCAATGATTCATAACATAAACTGCTTTACCTTTATATTATTTTAGTGATGAGATACATTTTTTATGGCTAAAAGTGGATATGGTAATTTATGGTACATTTTTCTATTAGAATTGGGTACTTCAGCAAGGATTTCTATAAGGGCTATTAGAAAAACTAAGGTGAGAAAAATGGTAAGCCCCAAACTAGGGCAGTAAATGTAAATGGACAACCTGACTGAAGTAATCATTTGTGTTTACATGGGGATGTGAGGTGCAGGACCCTGGTGTGACTCCCATGATTCTGGCATGGTGAATAAAGCATGTGGAAGTGAGTAATGTGGATGAAAGAGTAGCTTGGGGCATGTTGAAGTGAAAGTCAAGTTGGTCTATCTAAATCATCTTATGACCTAAAGCTCAGAAAAAATCAGAGCTCAAGGAATATTTAAAGTTGGGGCACCTGGATAGTTCAGTCATTAAGCATCTGCCTTTGGCTCAGGTCCTGATCCTAGGGTCCTGGGATCAACCCCCACATCAGGCTCCCTACTCAATGGGAAGCCTGCTTCTCCCCCTCCCTCTCCCCTGGGTTAGTTCCCTTTCTCGTTGTGTCTCTCTCTGTCAAATCAATGAATAAAATCTTTAAAATATATATATTTAAGGTTATCTACATGCATGGGGAGCCTGGGTGGCTCAGTAGGTTAGGTGTCTGACTCTTGATTTCAGATCAGGTCATGATCTCAGTGTTCTGAGATCAAGCCAGCTCCAAGGCCAGTGCAGAGCCTGCTTAAAGATTGTCTTTCTCCCTCACCCTCTACTCCTCCACTCTCTCTCTTTCTCTTAAAAAAACTTATCTATATCCAGATAGGTAATAATTAAAACTATGAGGGACATGAAACCATCTATAGAGGATACACAGAAGCAATGCAAAAAGCCAAGGCAGAAGCCTAACGAACTAACAATATTTAAAAAGCAAGCAGAAAGTAGAGTATGTGTTCACAATGAGTGGAGAGAACAAGAGGAAAATAGTACAGAGAAACAAGGAAAAGCTGGAGAAAATATTGCCATGGAAGTCAAACGAATGAGAGTTTTCAGAAGAAAATCAGCACTATCCATTGCAGCAGAGATAACCAGCAACATTAAAGACAAGAAGGGACTATAAACTATCCCCTGAAACCTGGGGAATGCAGCCCAGACTCCAGCTACAGAGAATCAAAAAATAAAAATAAAAAATTGGACTAAATAAAACAAAATGAAGTCATCGGAAATTTGATGATACAGTGAAGATAGAGAGGGTAAATAGAATGGTTAATTTTAGTCACTAATTTTGCCTACTTTCAATGCACTGTAAACAAATAGATACAAGTAACAAGATTTCTTATGGAAGAATTAACGTCTTCTAAAAAAGCATGAGAGAATTTGAGAATTGAGGAAAACTCACACTGATAATGTGCCATGAAAATTGTGAAATATGAGCACAGTTCAGTGTACTTCTTAGGTATTGCTCCATTTGTTTCTCTGAAGATGTGTTTCTCACACATTACCACCAGTTTGAGAAACTGTTTTTAAATCTAAAAATCTGAAAAAGGAAGCTTCAGGAAAAAAAAAATCTCAAGGAAGGAAAAATCCCATTGTTTATTATCAGTGATGGTTGTAGACAACATCAACTCTTTAAATTGTTTTCAAGCATTTTGCTCCTCTTTGTTGTTTTTCTTTGTCAGTAGAATTGCCTTTCCAAGGGGACTATTTAAAAGAGTGAATGCAAGGACCAAAGAGAACACGTGTAGAAAGGCTAGTGCTGAGTGTAGTATAGTGAACAAGCTGCCACTTTGGATAAATATAAAGGTGTTCTTGTTCCATTTGATTTTTGGACATGAAATTCAGTGTTATTAAAAATGTTATTTTGTTACCTTAAGTAATGTTTTTCCAGACGCCTTAATGCTTCTCCAATTTAGTTTGTTTTACAACAAATGGAATTATTAGTTTAGGAGCAATGAATTTTAATAGCCTTAAAAAGTAGTATTTCTTAGAATAAAATCAAGTTGGATGTGATGCCATAATTCCCCTCCAAGAGCTGGTGCTAATGTATATAAAACATGAATTTACATAAGAGACAAATTACATGAAAGAAGAAATAAATCAGGTTAACATTAAAAAAAAATCTGCACCCCTACTTGGAGGGCTATGGAAAGATATGAGGGAATACAAGTAGCTATACAATAGCAAGTATAAATAATAGGAAGTAAAAAGCAGGGGGAAAAAGATGTCTATAAAATGTCATTGATAATTCAGAGACTTTTTAACTGGTATAATCCATTTACAGTTTCTTATACATAGCATAAATGGTAATCAGTTAAATGAAGAGATAAAAACATATGCCTTTTTTTTTTTTACTCCAGTTAATCCCTACTGATATCTTAAATAATCATTTAATTGCCAACAACTCTCAAACCTACATTCTCTATTCTCTACCTCTCCCTTGGCTATTTAACTCCTCTACTTGCCTGTCTCAAAGGTACTTCAGACTTCATCTAATAACAAACCCATGATCCTTTTGCATAAAACTGACTCTTGTATAAAAGCTCCCATTTTCGTGAATGGCATAACCATTTAATCTAGTTCACCCAAGATAGAAATCTGGGGTAATTTTTAACATCCTTCTTCCCTTTTCTATTATTACAAAGTATTATAGTAAAATGGGTATTTTATTTCAAAAGTTATTAATGTTCTGCATTTGTTTTTGATATACCCAAATAATCATTAATAAATTCTATTTCAATAGTCTCACGGCTCGCAGCCAAGCCTACAATTCTCAGTCTCTCTCTGTTCCATCTCTCCCTCACTTCTCCCTCCTTTCCTTCTAAATTCTTTTCATCCTCTCTTTCTTTCTTCTTTTTTTAATCTTTGTGGTGGCTGGAATCTTTTTAGTAGTTACATTTTTTTATGGATGGCTTATGGATCCATTCATTAATTTGTACATTCATTCAATACGTATGTATTATGCATCTACTTTGTTGATTGTGTTATGCGGGGGAATTCATGTCTCAACATAAATTACAATTCCCCAACATAATTAATTTCCAGCAATTGTGTGAGACCTTATTTTAAAATAATGATTGGACTGCCTTTCCAACGATGTGGATTCATTCATTCAACAGCCATAATGATAACAATTATGTGACCAATCCTGTATTGGGACTAGAATACAAAGATGAATACAACACAATTTATACTTCCACTATAATACAGAGAAGTAAAACAATAAAAAAAATGAAGAAACTTGGATGCTAACTATACTGTGATAAAATGGACAATGCAAATAGGAATCATAAATTCCCTGGAGAGTGAGTGTCTGGAAACACTTCATGGAAAAAAAAAAATGTTTTTCTCCTAAAGACTTGAATAATTATTCAGAAGATTTTCCCCTCTCTGGAATCCAATCACAATACTCTTCTTTTCAGAACTAACTGAGCATTCTATTCTGAAACCAGTAATTTAGTATAGGTATAAAGTGTTGTTGGAAGTCTCTCTTACATTATTTGGTGAGTCGGTTGAAGCAAAGGTCTTTACCTGGTTTCTGAAAGAGCTATGGTGATTCAGAAAATGGATACTAAATTTAACCTGTTGTGAACATTTTCTGTGACCATTACTACCAGTATGGGTAATTGTACAGTAATTGTAGTAATGTCATTATTGTTACCCAGAATTGGAATTACCCAAGCATAGAACTTAGTTGTTGTTGTTGTTTTCCCCCCTCTTCTAAGCCATTGTAGAAATCGGGGAAATTGTCAAATTATCATTATGGTCAGAAATATGGAAGTCGTATTGGGATAGGGAAAACATACCAAGAAAGCAAACTGAAAAGGAAAAACAAGGACCAATGTAAGTGGGTCTGGATATGAAGCCAATGTGGAAACCAAGATTAGAATATCCAAGACGAGTGTTGAGAAGGGCAGGGAAGTCACTTTAGATCAGAATGGTAGATTCAAAAGAAAACCACAAATTACTCATCAAAATAGAGGAAACACCTAAGCAACTTTTTCCCTAACTTTCTATAGAGGTTCATCATTGTGGAAGAAAAGCCATTTTCTTACCATTAGGTCTCAATAGGTCTCCTGAAATCAAATTAAATACTTCTGCTAGTCACAGTACTTCATAAAGTAGTTTGATATAACTAGACCAATTTTCAATTTTAGATATATAAACAATAAAAAGTATATATGATAGATCTAAATATTTACTTTTAAGTTAAAATTCAGTATTTTGAATACCCATCAATAATGTTGATATTTGTGAGTGGTTAAACTGGGGAGCAATATTAAAGGTCAGCCCATTCCCTTATTTTACTAATTGTATAACCTAGATCCAGAGAGGTAAAGTGCCAGGTGGGGGTCACACATGTAGCTAGTATTGAGACCAGGATTAAAACCTCAGTTCTGTATCTTCTATGTTTTTCTAATAAATTATTTATACATGAGTGTTTTAAGTACTTATGGACACAAGCATACTAACTACAGTAATATATGAATAACTGTGCTAAAGAGTAATTATAACAATGATTCAAATTAGTTTTAATTAATCTGTGTTAAAAAAATAAATGTCATTTCATGCTTTGCATGTACCCCAAAACCCAAGTGGGAATATGCATGCAAAAATGTAAGCTTTCATTCAATGACCATTCCAGAAACGATAATATTGCTTAATTCCATCTTAAACATTGCTTCAAACTACATATCTGTTTTATACAAACACCTCTCGAGAAATACCCTTAAACAATAAAAGTAAATAATTTTTCCATGATACAAAATTAAAAAAAAAAAAAAGACTAGGAAACGATGATGAAGAAGAAAGATCAATCTATCAAAGGAAAGCGTTGTGTCCCTCAGTTCCTCTGAGTCTGAAGGGAAGGAATGAATAAGTACAGAGGCCTTACAAAGGAGCCTCATCTCTTACCTCGCTGTCATCTCACACCTTCCTAGGATGGGACCCCCTCAGCTGCCAGCAGCTCTCGTGAAGGCAGACAAAGAGGGCAAAAGGATCAGCACCGCAGTGCTCCTCCTTGACAGGTGAATGTAAGTGGCACTTCTAATGCTGTTACTAATTTATTAAGTATTCCAAAGTTAGAATTTAATCAGAATATTTTTGTCACCTTATCCATCACTAACTTAGAAGAGATGGAATTTTCTTAAACAGCCGCGTAGTGCAGCGCCCTAGGCAGGCTTTTAGTCATTTCAGTTTGTCACAATGGACTAGTTCCATTTTAATGATTTAGTTAATTGTGTGACAAGCTATGAAAAATGGGAGTGACCCAATGCCTAGTCCAAGGAATATGCCAAGGTCTAGCGGCTAAGTTACTGAGAACCACTCTTCCTTTGCAAACAAGAGAAAGGAAAGAAAAGTTTCTACTTTTCCCTTTTTCCTTTGTAAATTTCAGATTTCATTTGTGAAGCCTTAGTCAAGTTAAAGAATAGCTGTTCATTTATATAAAGACAAGATGAACATAAAAAAGTCACATTAGCACTTTAAATGATCAAGTTAAATAAGACACAATTTAGGTGAAAAGATAATTAAGTGTTGAAAATGTAATGATCCATTTGACAGTGGGAGAATATAGATGCAGAGAATTCCAAATACAACCTCCCCATTTAAATATCACACTTAGCATTCCTCACAAGAGAATATATGCATCTGATAGTACTGCATTAACTTAATACTCAACCTATCACTTAATTAAGGCACTCTGACATTCCATAAAATATATACTTTATAATCAGGGTAGAGTAAGGGACAAGGATTTTTTTTTATAAAAATCATGCATCATAGAAACATCAATACAAAATATTAATAACTGTTTTTTCTTTACTCTGCTTTGATTTTCAACTGTCCTGTTAATTCTTTTTTGCAAAGCACTTAAAATTTTCACTCCATCTTGGCAGGAAAACAGAAAACAAAAAGAAATGACTCTAGAAATAACTCAAAACATATTTGATAAAATCTTCACATTTAAATCCAAATATCGTATTAATTTCGATGGCATTTTGAAAATAAGACATTCTGTAGAGTCAAAAGATCTAGGTTCAAATAATTGATTAAAGCAGCTTGTGAAATCTCCCTGAGCTGTGGTTTCTGCATCTGTCAAGTTGGACTAATATTATTTACTGTATGTGGTTATTGTGAAGGAAAAATGTTAATTTATGTAAAAGAATTGATATGGGTCTATATTAGTAAGGCTAGATGTTATGCTGGCAAAGACCAGGAAGTTAAACAGGCTAAAGGCAACCTGTCTGGCATATCAAAGGGGAGCAGCAGACAACCAAACATTACAAATACTGTATCGTAATCCATTCCAGGTAGGTATTATAAACTATGGAGTGCCCATCGAATGATTCATTGAAGATACTATTGCACCATTCAGGGGGAAAAATAGCACTCATCCTACAGAAACCTCAAACTATTGCTTATTTATTTATTTTTTTAAAGATTTTATTTATTTATTTGACAGAGAGAGAGGCAGAGAGGCAGGCAGAGAGAGAGAGAGGAGGAAGCAGGCTCCCCGCTGAGCAGAGAGCCCGATGCGGGGCTCCATCCCAGGACCCTGGGATCATGACCTGAGCCGAAGGCAGAGGCTTAACCCACTGAGCCACCTAGGCGCCCCACTATTACTTATTTTAAATAAAAACAAATTATGAGATACATTATTGAACCAGCAGGTAAATGGATTTGGTGAAACATCACATTTTTTGCTTCTCTATTTTTCTAATGTTGAGACAGTCTCTGTAATGTCCCAGCACTTTATCACCATGCTCTAAAGACTTTTAAATGGAATAAATGTGTATTGAGATTTAATGCTAAAATACAGACAGTGACCTGGTCACAAAAAACCAAATGCATAACAATTCTATGACAGCCCACACATCATCAGTTTGCACTGTATATTGTGCTCAGATTGTAGTGTTGTCTAAAAGGCAAAATCAAAAACAAAACTGAACAAGAGTCATAAAATATTCTTTACTATTACTGATTATTGATTACTTTTAGTATTTAATCAAATGATTCATATGAAAAGTAAAGTGGATGATGATACTTATTTATAGTTCCTTCTCTTTTTTATAATTAGAGCATTTATTCAAGTTATCAAATTTCATATACAAAATTTTTCTCTTAAAGAAAGCATAAAAATCACTATAGGAGACCAGACCTTCATTGTTTGACATTAAGCAATGTGGTTAGGTTAAAAAAATATTTGAAGCTATATTGCAAAGTGAATGTGCTCTAAAAAACAGATGTGTGTAACATCATTTTTATTTTTACAGTTTATAGGGTGCTTCTCATAGAATGAATTTAGCTGTGTATACATAATAAATTAATTCGTTAGAATATCCACATCTGCAAACAGAATCAGTTTTCCTGAGTGCTTACAAAGTCTCCAGCTCCACTATAAAAATTATGTTGAAAAGTAACTCATTAATTACTCTTAATATTTAAGCATTCTCCTTATAATCTATTTACAGCTGACTTCTCTTCCAAATTAATTCAAATGGCCAAGTGTGATCCATTACTTATTATCAATCAATCAACCTACTATATATCCAGAACCTTCCAGATGTGCTTGTTTATGCCTCATTTATACCTACTGACCAGGAATCGTGTCTTCATGTACCAATTGGAGCATTAATATATAATTATTAATGATATCTCCAGTTACTACTGCTTAAGCCCTGACATCCACTGAGGATTTCAGTCACCTTTAATGATAAGTTTATGGAATTTAGAGAAAGAAGTTTCTCTGTGGAGGATTTTGCATTTCAACTTTATTTATTTTTTAGGTAGACCATTAAGCTATTGGATAAAACATATCCTTTAGTATTTGTTTCTGGGAACCATATCTAAGCTGTTCCCATGTTATACCACTGATCTGTGTTCATGTCTTAGATGAGAGATCAGAGTAGGTAACATCCAAGACCTTCCCAGTTCAAAATATTTGACACTTAATCTGGGAGCAACCATCAAAGATCAAGTGGCACAGAAACTCTTCCCCAAATTCTAAAGGCCTAGATTCCTACTTCATCTCTCTTCTCTTCTTCAATCTTGTTATTACAAAACACTGACAGAGTGTTTGGAATCCCCAAACACCCAGAGATAGTTTCTCACTTGGTATCCCAGCTGACAGAATGAATTGTTTGGTAAAGGGAATGGCTATAAGAAAAGAAGTGAAGAAATTACGTAGGCCATCTGTTTCTTTTCCCTTAGTGACATGGCATCAAAGGAAGAGGTGGTAAATGACACTGCCAACACCATGATAGAATTTCCCCCCTCTGGTATGTTAGTTTGCTTCACGATGACTGCATATTATGTCCCCAGGTCTCAACCTCACAAAACAATGTTTCACAGAAAGAAAATTAAAACAAATAAAAATAATTAAAACTTTCAGGACTCAAAACTTGAGAGTGTATAGAATCAGCTGTGCAGATTGTAAAGAAAAAGAAAAAAAAAGTCATTCTAACATACAGCCTAAATTCTATTTTTTTCTGGGACAATGGAGAAAAATCAGAAAACTGTCAACAAGATGGAAATATAAGGAAGCTGTGAGTATCATATTGAGCAACTATCCCTTTTCCATATTACTATACACCCTCCTAAATGTTTTTAAGCCTCCGCCATCAGTCCTTACTCTTTTCCTCTACCTTGAGCCCCTTCTCCATACAGTTACCCAGTCACTTGTGTACTCAAAATTCCTGCCTTTCTCTCCCTCGCTCTCTTTTCTCCCCTTGTCTCTCTCTGTCCTCTCAGACTCTCCCTTCAAAACTACTTAGGGATGATTCATTTGCAGTATCTAACTCTTCTGAACACCTATCCATGAATGAATGACCTCATCCTTCCCTCGCCATAAATACAAATTTCTCCCTTTCTCATGGTTTCAGAATCTGCATGTCACTTGTGCTGATGTGCCAAAGAGGTGGAGTTTTTCTCCACAATAGTTAGAGAAATATTTAGGCTGAGCATTTCCCTGAAGAATGGATCAACATTATATCAATATTTCATGCATCTCATAGCCACCATCACAGGTGTGCATTCCCCTTCATGAAATTTTATTTTTATCTCTTCAACGTTTTAAGTATTTACTAGAAAAATTTGCTAGAAAATTACTAGAAAATTCAGTGTCTTTTGTGGCAATGAATAGGAAGATAAAAAGTAGTTACTTTCTTTCTAGTTCACAGTGTATCAAAAAAGTGAGAAACCTTCATGGAGACGTCAAGTAGTTGGTGGTGAAAATAGTGCATAAAGGCCAAACCCCAGAAAATCCAAATTTAAAAAGGAAAGAAAGGAAGGAAGAGCAAAAATAAAAAGATATGAGCTCATAAGCTAAAAAAAAAAAACTAGCTTCAGATCCTCTGCAGCTCACTGCTATTGCTTCCACATTCCTTTTCCATATTCTGCCAGCACTCTGGATCATTCCTTCTCCAAATTCTCCTATTATGTGGTTAGAGATGAGGACTGGGTAGTTTTGAATACAGATTTCCAAACTCTGTTGCCAAGAAGTCAACAGAGGAATATGTGTTTCCAGAATCCCCCGTTGGACTTTCTGATTCATAATCCTGCAGACCCATCATGAAACAGACCAGGTGATCCATGTAGCATCACGCATATAGAACTATACTTCAGTCGCACATGTGGGTAGGCACATTTAGGCTGTGCTGAGATCCAAACTCAGTATTTTGTCTCTGGGTTCCAAACAACCAACATCCAAATGACTTTTGAGAATTCAATTCATTGACAAACTTGGAAATTTTTCTCTGCTTGTATTCATTATAAAATTATCAAGAAGACTAATGAGGTAGTATATTTGGAAGAACTTTGAGAACCTACTTAAGAAAGCATTACATAAGTGAAATTATTGTAAAGAAGCAATGGTGGGAAATGTGTTGGCTGAGGAAATAATTGGCAATGGGGAGAGGCAACAATTCTTGCAGCTGGACAGAAAATGTTGTGAGGCAATACTGAGCCAGGTGAATGGGAAAAGGATTTAGTTTTATTGCAGGAGGATGACAAGTGCCAGCAACTTGGAAAGGAGTGGAAAATAGATTTGATTGTTTGGAAAACATTCTTTGAGAGTACCTGATGACATTTCCAGATTGTCAACTGGACACTGACCCTAACTTTCCCAAATGCCAGCTCTTTGCCCTTGAATTTGAATAGATATATGTTATTAAGGGGTATGCAAGTAGGTATTTACATTTTATGTGCATGTGTAAATTATTTATAAAAGCTAGAATCAGAATCATTTTTAAAATATCCAAAAAAGATGCAGAGTTCACAAAAAAATAATGCTGAGAGACCAATAAACATTAGACTAAGTAAAAGTGAAAATTTTAATTTGAATTAAATTTTCTTACTAATTAAAATTATATTGAATGGGGTTTTTTCTTAGACATTTTTAAAGGTTTAAATTGTTTAAAGCTGGTAACATAAATTGCTAACTGAAGTTTTATCTGCACCTGTGATATCTTACTTTTAATTAACAATGATATAACAACCACTGCAATATTCAGGTATCAAAAAAGGATATGGTCCATGGTCATTAAGTACAAATGAGAAGATTTCTCTCAGAAAATATAAAACACACAAAAAAATGTGGGCTTATTGGTAAAAAATGGAATGATGAGGAGATATATTCATTTGCCAATTTAATTTGTATTTATATGAAATAATACTACTCTCAGAATTTTTAAAAATTCCATTTTGTAACAACACATCAAAAGTTTTTTTAAGTTTCAATATTTGAGGATGGCATGGGAATGGAAACATTCTTCCTCACGCCCACTATCTCCCGGCTCCCATAATGCTTATAGTACTAACCTGCACAGTAGTCCAGCTGTCTTCCTAAAACTACCCTTGCATAGAAATTTCCTTTGTTTCTGTACTGTGCTGGACAATCTCCCTTTATTCTACATTATTCTCTGTTTTAACTGTTCGCCTCATATCAATGAAATAAAACTTGTGCAACCTCCTGGAGAAAGATGTATAAAATGTTAAAATATTAAGAATTTGTATGCATGGAATGTCTTTCTGCCATCACTCTTATTTCATCTTTTGGCATAATATAGAATTTTAAGTGAGAAATTTTCCTTAAAAGTTGAAAGCATAATTCCATTTTTTTCCCCAGATTTCAGTATTATATTTCATATATCTGATGTTCCTGTTTCCCAGATTTTTGCCTGCCCCACTTTTTCTCCTCCCTGGAAAATGTTGCCAACTTTCCTATATTCCTGGAATTTTGAATTTTAATGAAGTAAAGTATTTTAATGGATCTCCTAAATTGCTACTATGTTTATTATAAAATAATGTTACCTTTGGATGTACAAACCATGTCCTAACAATATGGATGATATTCATATATTGTTTCTTTGATAATTTCTCCCTTTTGGTTTTCTCTTTATTATTGGATTTCCTTTTAAAGTTTATACTTCTTGGACAGTTTCTTTACTGTCCTTATCTTTAAACTTCTGGGTTTTTTGTTACCATTTGTTTTGTTATTGTTGTTGTTACTTTTTATATATTTTTTTATATAATATTTCCTCAGCTTTTTTCCCCAAGCCTTCTTTAAATGTTTTGTATATACATATGTTAGGTATATGTACATGTATGCACATATATAAACAGATATATATGTTAGATATGTATATATATGCATGATAGAAATATATCCATTTAGTATGTACACTTGTGTTCTTAGACTTATGTATATATATATATATATATATATACACACACACAGTTATATATGAATTCCCTTTGGCCTATAAATGTCCCTTTTTATGGTGTCATGTTCTTATTTCATGTGTAATAAAATGGTAATTTTAATAATAACCAAAATCTATTCAACATTTAATGTTCCAGTTATGGTTTTAGGAACTTTGAAATAATTTCATCCTTTTCTTTCTATGAGATAGTTTTTTTTTTTTTCCTTCTGTTTTGTTCACTGCCTTTGTGTTCTAAAATGCATTTTAAAAAATCTTTTTCCTGGATACCTGGGTGGCTCAGTGGGTTAAGCCTCTGCCTTCGGCTCAGGTCATGATCTCAGGGTCCTCGGATCGAGTCCCACATTGGGCTCACTGCTCAGCAGGGAGCCTGCTTCCTCCTCTCTCTCTCTCTGCCTGCCTCTCTCCTTACTTGTGATCTCTCTCTGTCAAATAAATAAATAAATAAAATATTTTTCCTTTTTCTTTTATTTTTTTCATTCCCCAAATCTTCAGTGACACTTTGTATGAGTATTAAAAATTTGACTGGATACTACGTATGGAGCAGGGCTTGTCCACTGGTGAGCTAAGCAGAGAAATAGACTTCTCTTTGCAAGATGCCCGTTTTGACAGGCAGAATTATAGGAGGCCCTCCATGAATCTTTACTCCTTCGTGTTATTCCTGTATTTATGTTACATTATATTACAAAAAGGATATGCAGACGTAATTAAGGTAAAAACCCATTACTTTAAAGTGGGGAAATTAGAAAAAATAAATGCGGAAATCATCTAGGTGCATCTAACTTAATCTTATGAGCCCTTTAAAATCAGACCATTTCCTCCAGCTAGTGGCATAAAACGGGGTCAGAGAGATTTGAAGCATGAGAGGGATTTGCTAAGAAGGAACAGACCACGTGGAAAAGAATGGGGTGGACTCTAGAAGCTGATGGCAGCCTCCAGCTGACTGGCGCAGTCTCCAGCTGACACCTAGCAAAATTAGACGTCAGTTCTATTGTAAATAATGTTGCTAAGAACATAGGTGTGCAGATATCTGCTTGAGTCCTTGCTTTCACTTCTTTTGATATCTACTCAGAAAAGACTTTGAAGGATATTATGGTAGTTCTAGGTTTAATTTTGTGGGAACCACCATCTGGTTTTCTATAGGGGCTATGCCATTTTATCAAATTTATGTTGTTTTACAACACTAAGTTTCTGGTAATTTTTATTTAAGAACAGAAAATTAATATATTACCCTTCCACCAAGTGTTCATATCTATAGGATTTCCTGTTGTTGGGTGGGGGAATGGCTAGCCAATTTTTGCCAGAGAGTAATTAATTCCATGTTTAGAGAACAAAAGGTTTGACCAATGAGTAGAAAATGTAGACCATATCCTTTAATTCTTCCGTTTTCAATTTGGTTCATCTTCCCTAACATTTATCATAGCTAGTACTTCTCATTCCATTTATCCACAGAGCAAAACTTCAGTGTTTTTCTTGAATGTGAGGAGTAACTTTTAAGTTGTATGAGATGGGCAAGGATATATAGAGGGTTAATTGCTAATTATGAAGAAAATTTTTAGAAATTTAATGGTTGGCAGGTGTACATAATTGTGTTAATCATATTCGTTTATTACAAAACACTGTCATCTTTGGTCCATGCATGGGCCTCTTATCTAACTACGTATCTATCTTGAATAAGCATGCAAACATAAAAACCAAACCTTTGACAGTAACTTACATCTAACTGCATGTCCCTCCACCAACCCATTTCCTACTATTCCTTCATCTGAGGCTACTATTTCCTTAATTGCCATGTTCATAATTATTTCCACTATAGTCATTATAAATATCTGTATGTTTATAAATAAAAACATTTACATTTATACATATAAATATATGTATATCCAATTATAAATATATGTATATTTGTGTTTAAGTTTAATATCTTTATATGTACATATATGAGTGTGTATGTATATGTATTATGTACATGTGTTATATATTTGTGATTTATAGATTTTATATATATGTGAGAGTTTGGCAAACTTTTCCTGTAAAAAGACTGAATACAGCTTTGTGGGCCATTTGGTTTTTGTCCCAACAGCTCATTCTGCTATTGTGCTGCAAAAACAGCCACAGGTATAACATGTACTAACTAATGAGCTTGACTATGTTCCAATAAATCTTGTTATGGACACTGAAATATGTTTTTCAATGATTATCTGTATAAAAACCACTATTAGCTCAAGGAACAACCATAGAAAAACAGGTATATTTGGTCCTCAGGCCATAGTTTGCGACCCATGGTATACATATAATCCTACGTATATTTTTTAAGTTTATTTTTATTTTATAAGGAATGTTAAGCTCCTTGTAATCTTCTTATACTACTTTCCATGTACATATTAATAAAATGTATCCATATTTATCTATTTTAGGTACTTCATTTTGCTCAATGCTTATTTCATTTATGAGATCGTATCAGCATCCATTCACCCACATTTCTGTTGATGGGCAGTTAGGTTCCAAGCACCTGGCCCCTCAAATTTCTGAGCATCTTCTGGGTTCTGTAGAAGAAATTAGCTGCTGCTTGAAAACTTCTGCCTTGGAATCTAATGTGTTGGTTTATGTCACCTGCTGAGTCCATTCAGCTGCCATCTTCCAATGTTCCCTTGACATCACTTATCTACTGTTATCTCCTCTCCCATTCTCTTTCTATTTAGTTTTTAGGTATATTTTAGTTTCATTTCTGAGGAAAGAGAATACAGAGATAAACATTTTTTTCCATCATATTTAACTGTAATTTACTTGGATCCAGTCTTCATAGATGATTTCAGGAAAGATAAAAGGTAACCCAGAGGTTTCACTTCTGGCCTTCTGGCATGATGGAGTGAGGACATCGACAAAGTCTTTTCCCAAAAAGCAACTATGAAGGTAGGGAAAACTGTCAAAACAACAACAACAACAACAACAACAACAACAATCATCACCATCATTTCAGCCCTCTGAAAACCACAGGCATACAACAAGCTAAGGAGAGTTTATAAAATGAAAAATGTTAAACTTGGCATAGAAGCAGCAGGATTCTTGGTATCCTTCCCTAAGACTGCTACTGCTGTCCTGTTCCCCCATCCCCTATGCCTCCCTAGTTCTGTTGGTAAAGAAGTTCAATCAAAGTAGAACAGATCCAGCACCTTCAATCCCACCACAAGAAATCATTCAGTTGTTTTGGAGTCTTGTCATTTAAAGTGGAAAAGCCAACAATGGAAGACAGAAGCTCAGCTAGCTGTAGTTTACAGTACTATGTGAGCAAAGAACAGACCTGCAAACAAATGAGTGATTTAACTGGGAGTTCCAGAAGCTGTGACAACCATATAGACTTGATAAATTTCCTATCAATTTCAGGTTGATCGTAGTCTAATATACTGCAGAGATCAGAGTAGGTCAAAGTTACCCACACATTCTTGGCTGAAGGTACTTGAACATGCATACACACACGGGGTCCAGCAGTAAATAAAAGTGAGACAGATCCTCAAAAACACTCTGATCCTTGAATGTACTTCTCAATCTATTGGGTTGTTTTTGTCTGTTTGCTTGTATTTTTGTTTGATTATTTATTTATTTGTCTCCATTAAATCTGTGAAACATATCTCCTCTGAACTGTGTGGTCATTGATGTTTTTGCTTAGAGTTTATTTGTTTTCCTCTCTTGATTTAAGTTTTAAGCCCAGCTTCCCAAGGGCAACTTTTATGTCTGCATAGCTAAATGTTCAACCAATGATAGGTCATAGATTTTGGTCAAATATCTTGAGGAAGTAGGATTTCCACACTTCAACTCTCAAGTATTGGAGAAGTTACAGAGAAACTGAAGCCTTCATACACTGCTAGTGGAAAAACAAGATTGTACATCTGTTTGGAAAAACAATTGACAGTTCTCAAAAAGTTAAACATAAACTTAACATTCAACCCAACAATTCCACTGTTAAAAATCTACCCAAAGGAAACGAAAATATATGTCCATACAAAGATATGTATGTGAATATTCATGACAACTTTATTTATAGCAACCAGGAACTGGAAAAAAATCCAAACGTCCATTAAGTGGTAAATGAATAATCCAAAGGTAGCATATACATAGTATGGAATACTATTCAGCAATTAAAAGAATAAAATACGGTTATATGTTATAACATTAATAAACCTCAAAGATATAATGTTATGTAAAAGAGGTCAAATACAAAAGACTATTTGGTAATTTAGAGTCTTAGTGGAAGTATTTTCTTAAAATATGGTATTTACACAAAGGATACAAAAATATTAATTCAAAAGGATATATGCAACCCAATGTTTATAGCAGCAGCAACAACAATGGACAAATTATGGAAAGAGCCCAAATGCCCAACCACTGATGAATGGATAAAGACGATGTGGTATGTATGTACAATGGAGTATTATTCAGTCATTAAAAGAATGAAATCTTGCCATTTTCAACATCATGGATGCAACATCTAGGCCATATTATGCTAAGCAAAATAAGTCAGCCAGAGAAAGACAAAAATGATATAATTTCACTTGTATGTGGAATTTAAGAAACAAAACAAATGAACATGGGGGGAAAAGAGAGAGGCGAACCAAGAAGCTGATCTTAACTATAGAGAACAAACTGATGATTACCAGAGGGGAAGTGGGTAGGTGGAAGGGTTAAACAGATGTTAGATTAAGGAGGGTACTTATTGTGATGAACACTGGGTGTTGCAGGGTAAGTGATGAATGACTGAATTCTTCACCTGAAACTAATATTTTCCTATATGTTAGCTACCTGGAATTTAAATAAAAATTTGGAAAATTAAAAAATAATAATAAAATAAGATAATAAAATAAAAATCTGTTTTTAAAATCAAAGAAGAAAGGGTAAAAATTGACATTACATAGTATTTCCTACTTACTCAGTATAACTACAACTTACCACATTGTCTTTATTACAAAATTAGTGAATCATAGGGATACTATGAAAAATCTGACTTATTTTTTCCTTTTTGCTTTTTTACATCCAAACAACAAATGATTATGATAGAAAAAAATATTACAATGAAGAGATAGTGATATAAAATTAAATGACTCTGTTCCCTATAATGTTAAAACTATGTTAGAGAAGATGACAGAGACTCATTACCCTCACTGACCAAAGGTAGGGTACACTTGAGAAGGAAATACACAAAATTTAAAGATGAACAATCTGTTGGGCTCTCTGCTTGGCAGGGAGCCTGCTTCCCTCTCTCTCTCTCTCTGCCTGCCTCTCTGCTTACTTGTGATCTCTGTCTGTCAAATAAACAAATAAAATCTTTAAAAAAATAAAAAAAGATGAACAATCTACACAAATGAAGATGTATTTGGTCTCCACAGTGATAGTGAGCAGTGAAGGGAGAAAAAAATGTTAAAAGAGATTACATTGATGTCATACATGAGGAACACACGATAACAAGAAAAAAAAAAAAAACAGAACAAGAGGGGATCTAGAGGATAATGGTGGAAAGGGGAATATAAGCTTTTGACACATTAAGGATGTACATATATTTTAACTTTAAAACAAGAAGGAAATTATAGATTTTAAGATGCACATGAAAACGGAGAAGCTCTGTGTTGTCTATACTGTTTATTTATTAATGAAATTGTCACATATACATCTGTAACCTTTAAAATAAAGGATTCTAGAAAATTTCAGATTGTTACATTGAAGCAATTCAACCTAGGAGAGATTATCTTTGAAATTATACCTGTGAGTATGAAAATAGGAATATATCTGAGAACAAGGAGCATCAGTTACCTTAAAAATTATACCTAAACACTGAACCTTTCACCGTTATGTAAGTTTTAATTAATTAGTTAGGTATGCTTTTACTTTATAACGAACATAAATTCCAATTCGGGTTCAGGGCTAATTTAGAGCATCTGCTTCTTCCTGCGAGACAACACAGATTGGTTCACCTGTGATATGTGCATGAGACCTTAATCATGCTCAAGGAGGCTGCTTGTGAAAATAACTGACTCCATTCTTCAATTTGGCAGCAGTGGCTTATGGAATAAAGACACATGGCCATCCAATGAGCTTCCTCTGAGAGGTAAACTCTATGCCAAGAAAACTGTATCCAGCTTTGCTACAGAGATGTAGTGAGTAAACAATACAAACTGACTTGATTCATTTTGTTCTCCAAAAATACTGCCAGTCCAAAAGAAAGCCTTCTTTTTTCTTCTTTCTTTCGCTCCTTCACATCTATCTGAACTAGTATAAAGTCTTCAAATAAAGGATTATCTTTTCCATATGGCTACAAAGCATGTGAGGCTATGATTGGGAGGCAGACAAAATAAGCGACGGGGATTAAGGGGTACAAACTTTCAGCGTTAAAATAAATAGGTAATGGAGCTATAATGTACAGCATAGGGAATATAGTCAATAATACTGTAATAATTTCGTATGGTGATAGATGATAATCAATGTTATCATGGAGATCATTTCATAATGTATAAAATAATACATCACTATGATATACACCTAAAACTAATAGGATATTGTATGTCAATTATACTTTAAAAAAAGTATTCGATATTTGCCTGAACACATGTAAGAGTTTCATTCTCTAGACCATGCAACCAATTCCCCTTTGAGGATGATATTAGCTTCCTCTTGGTTCCTTGACATAATCTTACTAGTGTCAATGTGAAAACTTTCTCTATGTCTTCTGGAAGTAACTTTCTGAATCTCTTTGCCTCATTAACTCTTTTTCCCATTTCAAATGTCAACCAAATATTTTCTATTTTTTATCTCCTGTGCTTCTTAGATTATTTTTCATTCTGTTATACCTGTTTTTCACTATATACCTGTATTACTCTATCTGCAAGAACTTTGGAAAACCTGCTTTTGCAATAAAATAAATCAGTTCTATGAAGTAAACAAAGAAACAAACAAAAACTCCAGAATGTACCATTGATCATACCAACTCACAGATAGCTTAAATCAATGTGTGACCAATAGAGATGTGAAATTCAGTGAATCTTATTATATTCAAGACATGATTTGAGATTCTCCCAGTAGAAAGTAACTGACATGAGGTACATAGTTAAGAGATGGTTTTGACCCTTTACACTGATAGGAGTTTATAATAAGCTATAAGGCACACATACTTGTAAGCATATAGGATAAGTCATTCTGATAACTAGAAAGCAGATGCTCAAATATGTAGACTTACTAAACAATATTTAAATTTGTATATTAAGAGAAAGTTAAGATATATTATCATTTATAACTTTCTAATGAAAACCTTTTTGCTGATTATATATGTAAGATGTTAATTTCAAGTATGTGAGGAGAGTATGTATTTAGCATAGAAAACCTTGTAGTTAAATAGGTACTAGAAGTGCATTCCAATTCTATATTTTGCTATAACATTCACAGTCTGAGGAGCTGTTCCATCAGAAGACAACTCCCATTATGATGATGTGAAATGCTGCTCAGATTTATTTTTCAAAATATGTCAGTATTTCTTAACAGACACTCATGTACCTTGCTAATTACTGCTTCACAAACACGTGTTGTATACTTTGACGATCATAAAAGAAGTGCAAATATTTACTCATTTCAAGTGACATAGCCTCATAAAGGGATGAGAAATAAATTCTGGCATGGAGAATGAGAAACGGATGGTGGAAGAGAAGAAAGACAGAAAATTGCTACGAAGTTATAACGTGTCATTCTAATTAAGTACATTAAATGCGTTGTTTCTAGCATGCTGTAGCCCCAAGCATACCTCTGGCTTAATCCCTTCCAAAATGAAATATAAATGTATTTCAATCTAGTAAAGGAGGTTTTCTGTCATAGAAACTGTTTCTATTTTTTGAATAAGTTCAAAGGCTAAATTCACATTATAGAATGCCCAGGACAGTTAACCATGCTGGAAAACCACGACTCCATCAAAAAAGGGTATCTGTCATCTCGCATCACTATGAAATGAACAAAAGAATAAATAATACCCATGATCTGCTGATTCTAAACATGAAACAGTTTTAAACTTAAGCAGGCTTACTTGGTCGCATGCATTCCTGATAAGAAATTTTAAAATGCTAAATATCACTATACTTGGATGTACCTTTTAACTGGGCAGGGGAAATCCCCATGTTTTTACATTAGCTATGGTTCAAAAACGAATGTATGAAATATAGAAAATGCAGTAACAACAATCGGTGTTTTGCTTCTTGATCTTCCTCAAAAAGTATTATCAGAGAAAGTTACTTCAGGAAATATATGATATCACATTGTATATTTGCCTGCATTTAAGGGGAAAAAAATTAACAAGAAAAATTTGGGGGAGTTCATTTAAATTCCACTGGTGCTCATTATAGTCAAAGCATCATTTTCATGGAGTTACAACTAATCTAAATGCAATGCACACTTATTTTAACAAACTATGTATTAACTGATGCTTTCCTTCAAAATAATGCATATTAATTAAGACAAGCATTTCTAATATAGAGATAGGATTGGCATTATTTTTTACATGTGTTTTCTATTACAGGTGCAATGATGGTAAAACTTGATATCACTAAAGAACTTATTGCTTATAGGAGACTTTTCAAGCTACATGAAGATATCCAATATCAAGTAATCTTCCATTAACGAAGCAATTACTGGAACAGGCTTTCACTGGGATGCGGAGTCAAGCACACTGCTTACAGAACAACCCCTAACCAATATAAGGCCAGGGAATTAAAACAGGATGTGCTCTGAAAATGACATCTGAAGGATACTTAACTTGAGTGGCTCTTCGTCAAACTAAGATGCAATTAACTGTAATGGCGGAAAACTGCCTGATGTTTAGAGTATAGCACTGTCGATGTCCTACATGTAGTTTTATTTGATTAGTTCTATAAGAAACAAGAAGAGAGAAAGGGTTTGGTGCTGTAACCCACTATGTGTGAAAATGGTTACATGGAATAGAAACCTGAAGATAATGAATTAAAAATTGAAACCTTAATCTAATGCAAGGAAAAAGGAAAGCTTTTGAAAACACCATTACAAATTAATGGAGGAAAATATTCATTGCAAACAATAAGATTTGTCTAGTGTTGCAATGTTTGTCATGTGCTCTCCCATATAAAATCTGTTTATCTCCATATAAAGGCACACCTGGTGAGATTCCTCGTTCTTTGATAATTAAATCAATGGGACTCAACCCTCATTCAAGGCAAACTGCAGTCCTCACCAAGATCACTACAAATTCCCAGGTGGAAGGGGAGAGTTTAAGTTCTCTGGTCACTTATTTGACGTTCCAATTCCCTTTTCTTAAGTTATTTTTTTTTCAAACTTAAGAATTTACATCTAGATTTTGGGGCAAAGCAAAGGGCTTTGAATGAGACCAAGCTCCCTGTTTCAGAATCCCCCACTCTCCCACTACAGATACGCTCCCAGCCACTTCTCTTCGACCCATGTTGCTGATTTCCCAGTGTTCTTTAAGGCCCTCCTGTCACTTTTCCTTAGCTTGATACCCCCATCAACTCTGAGGCACACTTTGCATCCCCCAAATTTTATTAACTTGCTTTGCTACCTGTTCCGTTCGTTCTCAGTGGCACTGAGAGGGATTTGTGACCACTGGCAAAATGTATTTCCTTCTTCCTTCCTTCCTGCCTGCCTTCCTTTTGCCCTTCCTTCTTTCCTTCCTTCCCTCCCTGGCTTCCTTCCTTTCCTCCAAAAAAAAAAAAAAAAAAAAAAAAAACTAAAAAAAACTAAAAAAAAGGGGACACTTCAGTGGTTCAGTCGATTAAGTAACTGACTTGACTTAGGCTTAGGCTCAGGTCCTGATCTCAGGGTCCTGAGTTTGAGCCCTTCCTTTGGGTTCCATGTTGGATGTGAAGGCTGCTTAAGATTCTCTGTCCCTGACCCTTCCCCCACTCTCCGTCTCTGGGGAAAAGAAAGAAAGAAAGGAAGGAAGAAACAAAGGAAGGAAGGAAGGAAAGAAGGAAGGAAGGAAAAGAAAAAAGAGCCTGGAGATTTCCTTCATCAATTCTTTAGTGCTGGCTGGATTCTATTTTTGCTCATGGTTTATGTGTGTGTGCATACAGGGCGAGTCATGGGGAATAACATTCCGTATGTGATGTGTCCCTTCCATTGTTCTTCTTCCCCTGCAAGATGCTGTGGTTCTGCTGACACAGAGTTGCAGCAGGACTGGGAAGACAGGAACACAAAATGAGCTGAATGATTCCAAAGCTGTCTTGATGACTAAACATGCTTGCACCTCTTCTCGTTGAATGCAGATAATGCATGTGTTTTAATCCTTCCTGTATCCCTTTGGCTCTGTTCAGGAGGACAGAAAACATGATAGGTTTTCAAACTATAGAAAATTCAATTCAGGCAAAATTTGGATAATTTAGATATGCAAATAAAAAAAAAAACTGAGAATCCAATTGGACAATTTACTTATCTTTCTTTTTTTTAAAGATTTGTTTATTTGAGAGAAAGAGAGCATAAGCAGAGGGGCTGAGGGAAAGGAAGAGAGAATCTCAAGCACACTCTGCACTGAGCATGGAGCATGACATGGGGCTTGATCTCATGACTCTGAGATCACGACCTGAGGCAAAACCAAGAGTCCAGCACTTAATCAACTGACCACCCAGGTACCTTTCAGTTGGACAATTTAAAGCAAGAAGGCAATTGAGACTAACAAGAGTTGGAAGCTAGAATACTCGATGGTTAAAGGAAAAGTGGGAGGCAGTGGCGCAGCCAAATCTGGAAGCCAGGCCATGTGGTTAGGCTGCCCAAGTGGGATCTGGGCCATGAGGGAGGCAAAGCTCCTTCTGCAGGCTGCGTGGCAGAGCAATGATGAGAAGCTGTCTCCTGCCCTCCAGTCCTCCTCCCATATGCCTGCTATGGAACTAGTCAAAACCCATCGGTCAATGTTTTCCTAAAATACAAAGCAGAGCAAAAGGGTGGGGAATGGAGCAACATGCAAATAAAAGGCACGCGTGCCACAAACACCCACAGCTATTAAATACCACTACATTTGCCAGCTATAAAGCCAGTTAATGAATAACTCTACATCTCTGATATCTTAGAAAAGATGTCTAGGATATAGCAGTTATCTTCTATGATCACATTGATAGTAGTGATTAATAAGTTTATTAATATAAGTAATTAATAATTACCTATTACTTTTAAGTAAAGTAAAGGCAACTGTCAAAGCTTTTATGACCAGCATCTTGATTTTTCTATTTAACATTTCTTCTTCCTTAAGATTTGTTAGCTATGATCTGGTCTTATCATACCCTAGCTTTAAGGGCCTTTCTTTAAAGATAAGTGATGATTCATTTGGTGTGGTTCACCAGGGCGTCTCCCTCTCTTCTAAGAAATTTTCTCATCCTAAAACATGTCAGCATGAGTTTCTTGAAAACAGAAGCTGAGAGAAGGGATTTTCCAAAGATAGAGGAGAGTCTGGGAAGGACAGAAGGATGCCGGAGGAGCCATAAACACTTCCTTTGAAATGTTGCCTAAGGCAGATCGTGCCTTCCAAGACCAGACTAAAAAAGAAAAACTAGGCCCTTTTCTGAAGGTCTCAATAAGATCAAGAGTCATGGAGACCCTGTATTCAGAAACTGAAACCTACTTGCTAGGCACAGCCAAACCTGCTTGCGACACCGAATGACGCTGAAGCCATGTGATGTGGGATATGAGCTGCTCCTCCTGACAGATCCGCTCCCTGGGCTTGTAACACAGGGGTCTTATGAAATGACTTCCCTCTCTCTTCCCCTGTACTGGTTCTGACCAAATATGTTATGCTGGCTTAAGAGGCATTGGGCTTGTATTTATCAAATAAAAATGTCTACGGGGAATTTTGTTCCTGTATAGCCATAGACATTTCTTAAACTGTTCCCCAGTTGAGACAATTTTCAGAAGAGAGGCTACAGGAAAAATAAGAATTTAATAGGTTCCTTTGAATGGTTTTTAAATACGAAATATTTTCCTCATGAAAGAAGTTTTTATTAATTGAAACTGCTTAAAAGACATTCATTTTTTTTTTTTAATTTTGGTATGAAAAATCAGGTTTGAAATTGTTATGTAAACATGTCACTGAATCCAGCTGTGTTTGGAATCATATGTGTCTTAAGTGATGCAGGTGGAAAACATTTGGGTAAATATTAGTAATATTGAATGTACTTCAGCATTCTCTGCTTTTTTAAACTTCTGTGATATTTAAGATGGTAAATTTCTTCCCTTTTATTCTTTCTACTATTTCCTTTAAGTTTCTATGTATCTCAGTCTTCCCATTGTAAATAACTTCGTCAGCCTTGGTCAACGGACCATGGTTTCATTTGGGCAGCAGGATATATTATGATTGTTATATTGCTTTTCTGTAAAGAGGTTAAGATACGTTACTAAATCTAGAGATAATTTTCATAATTCTCAGTAGAGATTATATATGTATTCCAATCTAATCCTTAATACCACCAATAATCCCAGTGAAGTTTCCAAACTCGAAAATTTCAACTAGTGAATATTCATTTTCATTAAAGAAACAAAGGAAATAGAAAGTGCAATGCAACTTCACATTAAAACAAGTACTAGGGCTATGCCACATCTTGTAAACACCAACCTTGAACCTTGAAACAAAATAGATTATTAGGGATATGGTACTCAATATTTTGCTAACTAAATTTAGGAATTAACTCATTCTATGATTTGAGTCCAAATTCTGGAGTATATCAAAATAGCATATTTCCTCCGTCTGGTCTTAGTATCTATTTTTTTTTAATAATTCTTATTCTCAAATAAGAAACATACAAAACCTCATTAAACAAATGTGTAATTTACTAAATTATCAAAGGTAAATATTCTTGCAAACACCATTCACATTAAGGAATAAAACCTCTCCAGTTGCCCCAGGGGACCCTAAATAGCCACCAATTACAGCCCCTTCTCTCTCTACTGAGATACTTCCCTAGATTTTATTGTAACTACCTCCTACTTTATCACCAAACTGTGTTTTGATAGACATCAAAGTTTAGTTTAGATTAGTTTTCTTTTTTCTTCTAATTATTTTTGTTTTAATCTGTAGGATTCCCTCCATCACTTCTCTTTCCTGAAATCTATTTGTTAAAGAACCCAGGTTACCTATCCTATAATTTTCCATGGGCTGGATCTTGTTGATTGCATTCCTCTCTGTATTTTACTGTGTTCTACTACTTTGTCTCCAAATTTGTGATTGAATCTAGAGGATTATTCAGACTCAGGCTAGCATTTTTTTTTTTTTTTCAAATCAACTTTATAGCCAGTATTGTGTTCCTCATGAGATCATGGGAGGTATTTAATGACCAATTGTCTCTTCTGATAAAATTAGAAGTCCCTAATCCCTAAATCCTTTAATTAGAATTTGCAAAATGTTGAAATTGCAATTCTGTTGTTCTTTCTTCCTGTGTTTTTTTGTTTTCGTTTTTTTGAAATGTTCTTATGACACACTTTCCTTCATCTGCTATTTGGTTACCCAATTCTATAGTTCGTATAGGAAAAGTAGGATAAATGTTTGATTCTTTCCATATATATATATATATATATATATATATATGTTTATGTTTTGAAGTTGTGTTGGCTGTAATTCTCATATACTTTGGAACACAAATTCTATAACTCATCTTTAAATACCACAGCTGTGCCTTTCAAAAGAGAAAAATGCTTATTTCAGTTTTGGCCACATATCCGAGTTATTCAAAATTTTCATTCAAGATATTACACCCTGAGATATATAATGCTATCCACTTCTTTTAAAATACTACCTTCACCAAATGTAAAACGCCACCTTCACCTTCCACCAGAGTGGCCAGATAAGCACTCACTTTAATCCTCTGATTAATGGATATTCTATTATGCCTCGTACTTTCCTTCATGTTACCAATATTAAAATTTTCTTTTCTACTTCCAGTCATTAGGATGGAATTATATTAGAAGCTTAAAAAATTATCTGTTGTAACTAAATTAAGGGCTTATTTTTTCCTGAAGTCTTCACATTTTCATTTAAATCTCAAAATGGATTGTCCTCGAATTCCTGTGTGGATCAGACTGAACCCTTGACCAAGCTGATTGAATCTTACTCCTTCTGTTTTGTTTGGCTAGTTTATCTAATAGATCTCAGTGTCATAGAGAGATAAATAAGAAACTAGAAATGGGGGTCCTAAGAGACTGTGTGTGATTTCTTGGGGAAGATGATCCAATGTCTAGATTATAAATGGGATTAAGCTGTTCTAACAAAATGTGGGCTCAGAAATAAGTATGCCCATTTGGAGTGTAAAAACCTTAAAGCTGGAAGGTATGCAGTGCATGTCCCTTTAAGTAAAAGAACAAATTTTAACATTTTTCTTGGATAACTTTCCTCAAGTTTAGTGCCCTGGCTAACACGATGATAAGTTGACAGTGTCATTAGTACTAGACTCTCTTAAATATTTAAAATAATTAGTGGAACATTTTAATATAATTAATGTTTCTGAACATTAAAAAAAAAGAGGAGGAAATAAGGAGAGCAGGGATCAGATAATGCAGAGACTTATATTTTAATGATAACGTTATTTATTCTTAAAGCAATTCTTTTTATGCAGGGGAGATGATGATTACATTTCCTTCTGAGGATCACTGTAGCTATGGAAAAGGACCTAGAAGAATCAAGAATGATATGGGGAGAGATGCTAAGGAATGATGAAACAATCCAAGTTATAAACTATGATAAATTTCACAGAGTCAAAAAGAATGAAATTTATATATTAGAGAAATATTTAGTGTTCATTTTGCTCTGGCAAAATTAAAGGTTAAATTTGCAGTGTAATAAGAAGCTAAAGGTTATTTTTCTTCTACAGGATGGGGTCTTCACAATGACTTATTCAGGAAGTTGAGGATGGATCTCTCTCTCTCTCTCTTTCTCTCTCGTCTGTCTCGTGTTTTCCTCCTCCATCTTCACAGCTCCTGACAACTGTCTATGCCTTGTTATAATTCAAAACTTAGAATTTACATATACAAGGACACACAACACAAAACATTAATCTGTGTTTTGTTTGGTCTATAAATAACATGTATGTGGCAATATGACCAGATGTAGTGATGTAGACTATTCTTGGATTTTTTTTTTTTTCCTATTAAGGATCTGATCACTTAAGAAAGAATTGTGAATTTACCCTTTTACTCCACTTCATGAAAATTAGAACAACAAACACTTTTAAGACCTTATTTTGAATTAAGATTGTATAACCTGAGGTGCCTGGGTGGCTCAGTGGTTTAAGCCTCTGCCTTCAGCTCAGGTCTGAGCTGGGATCAAGCCACATATGGGGCTCTCTGCTCAGTAAGGAGTCTGTTTCCCCCTCTTTCTCTGCCTGACTCTCTGCCTACTTGTGATCTTTCTCTCTGCTCTAAATAAATAAATAAATAAATAAATAAGATTGTATATTCTGTATGTTTTCTCTTACTTAATCTTCATGATAATCCTACATATCTACTTTTGTAGATGGAAAAAAGTAAACTATAAAGAAACTCAAGTAACTTTTTAAAGATTCCCTTGCAAATAAAGAGTTGGGATTCAGACTAGATGTATCTAACTGTCCAATCCAATAGCCAAAAAACACCAGACAATATGTTACTATGCACTGTTCTTTGATATGTCGAAACGACATGTTTGTATTTTTTACTTACAGATGGACATGATGTGCTTATGTTTCACTTGTACTGATGATGAGATGTAAAAACCCACTTGCATTCACTGGCCTGGCCCCTTTTATTTATGTATTTATTAAGACAATCTTTTAGAGTAGTTTAAGGTTCACAGCAAACTGAAAAGAAACTATAGAGATTTCTCTGATACCCCTTGCCCCTGAACTTGAATAGTCTCTCTTTTATCAACACCCCCCCCCAAAAGGGTATATTTTTTATAATCGATGAACCTACCCACACTCATCATCATCACCTGGAGCCCATAGTTTACATTTGAATTCACTCTTGGTGTTGTGCATCATATGGGTCCAAACCAATGTAAAACGCAGTATAACCATCATTATGGTATCATGTAGAATATTTTCACTCCCCTAAAACACTTGGGCTCTGCTTGTTCATCCCTCCCCAAACTCCAACCTCTGACAACTACTGCCTTTTAACATCCCCATAGTTTTATCTTTTCTTGAATGTCATATAGATGGAATCATACAATATGTAGCCTTTTCATATTGGCTCTTATCTATTTAGTAATATGTGCTGAAGAGTCTTCCCCTGTCTTTTCATGGTTTGATAGTTCATTTCTCTTTAGCTTACAAATACATAAAATCATTATAGAATATTCTAATACATATTTTTCTCAACATAAAAACACAGAATATATAAACGATGTAGTAAATAAAGAAATGATTAAGAGTCACTTTTATCTCACTATGGAGTTAACATTTTTAATCATTACCTTTAATTTTTAACTTTTTTAAAAACAGTTTAACACAAGAGGTCCTGAAACAGACAAATATTTCTCTGCATCTCATATTCTACCCCAGAGGCATATCCTTTACAAACTTATAAGAGCCAAGAACATTTTCCAATAACGTAATCAACACTGGCTGCAAAAAAACAGAAACTTATTCAACTAGCTTAAGCAAAAGAAAATAATATTGGATGACAAGGGGGTCTAGTCTATCACCAAACCAATGTCAGAATCAGAGGATTAGTGACCCATAAGGGCCTGGAGTTAGAAACTGGAAAGTCTTTTGGAAGCCAGCCTGCATTAAACTCTTCTTCTTCTCCCTAATTCTCCCATTTTTCCTCTCTATCCCTGTCCTTTTTCCTCATTTATTGGTTTCTTATTTTAGCTTCGCATCCTTCATCTTTTCTCTCTCTTTTTTTAAGGTAGATTTATTTATTTGAGAGAGAGAGAGCAAGGGGGAGGGGCAGAGGGAGAGAGTCCTAGGCACACTTCCATTAAGCTGGGAGCCAGACCTGAGGCTCAATCCCATGACCCTGAGACTACAACCTAAACTGAAACCAAGAGTCAGTAGCTTAACCAAAGGAAATGTCCAGGTACCCACCCCCCATTTTTTTGGCAGATGGTTTGAAATATTTTTTTTTAAACTGTCTAATAATTTTAGAGGAACTATCCTGTCCCATTCTCAGTCCAGATGGTTCAATGGTCCTGACATCATTCCACTGTAGAGGTAGACATGTGACCTAGGCCTGATCAACAGATTACAGTAATTAGTTCAGCTATGAGTATGTGAAACATTGATTAAAATCACCAGATTTGGAGTATAATTGCTCCAGTTCAATCCCAGCTCCAACACTCACTAGCAGTAAAACCCTGTGCTAGTTGTTTCTCTTCCATGAGATTTAGAACAAAATCAAACAGTTAGTAAATGATAAATATATGTTAGTTATCATTTTCATTAATCTAATCAAGGACAGTCAGTGTTGGGATTATCTGCAGAACTACTGGATTATAATGGGACTACTGGAATTTTGGGCTGCTTGGTAGACCGAACATAAGCTTGGTATTCTTTGTGGCCATTTTGCCATCCTGTAGACACATTCAGCTTGAAAATTAAATTTATACCAAGATACTATGAGTCAGGAACGGATGGTATTACGTGAGAAACAAGGTCCAGCCCACTCGTCACTAGACTTCTCAGTGAGGTGAGACAACACTGTTTTGCTTAAGACAGATTTCTCTTTCTTGCAGTTATAGTGGCTAGTATTCTGGATTTCATTATCCAGATAATCATATAGATAATTATAAAAATAGATATTATGTACACTAGTTTGTCTGTGTAGGTCCACCCATGTACAGCTAATCCTTGAACACTGTAGGAGTTGGATGACCCTACCTCCTGTCCACATATAACTGACTCCCCAGAAACTTACCTACTAATAGCCTATTGCTGACCAGAGGCTTTAGAGATAACATAGCTGATTATCACATGTTTTCTATATGTCTTGCATTTTATATTCCTTTTCTATTATGTTCAGTTAGCCAGCATATAGTACATTACTAGTTTTTGATGTAATGTTCAACAATTCATTAGATGCTTATAACACCCAATGCTCATCTGAAAATACTTTCCTTAATATCCATTATCCAGTTACCTCATCCCCCCCTTCTGTAACCCTCAGTTTGTTTCCCAGAATCCAGTCTCAAATGGTGTCTCCCTTGCTCATTTCTTTCCATTTAGGTTTCCCTCCTTCCCCTGTGGTCTTCCACCCTATTCCTTATGTTCCTTATATGAATGAAACCATTTGATCATTGTCTTTCTCTGTTTGACTTATTTCACTTAGAATAATCACCTTCTTGCAAATAAAGTAAACTAGGGAAAGAAAATGCTATTAAAAAAGACATAAGAAAGAGAAAACACATTTACAATATTATATTTATTGAAAAAGAATCTGGGTATTTGCGGACCCACTCAGTTCAAACCTGTGTTGTTCAAGGGTCAACTGTAGTTACAATTTCAAAAAGTGAAACAGCGTATAAAATGGGAAGGCTCACAGAGGCACCTGGGTGGCTCAGTGTGTTAAGCCTCTGCCTTCATCTTAGGTCATGATCTCAGGGTCCTGGGATCAAGCCCCTCATTGGGCTCTCTGCTCAGCAGGGACCCTGCTTCCCCTTCTCTCTCTGTCTGCTGCTCTGCCTACTTATGATCTCTCTCTGTCAAATAAATAAATAGAATCTTTTTTTTTAGAATTTTTTTTTAAAGATTTTATTTGTTTATTTGACACAGAGAGATCACAAGTAGGCAGAGAGGCAGGCAGAGGGAGAGAGGAGGAAGCAAGCTCGCTGCCAAGCAGAGAGCCCAATGCAGGACTGGATCCCAGGACCTTGAGATCATGATCTGAGCTGAAGGCAGAGGCTTAACCCACTGAGCCACCCAGGTGCCCTAAATAAATAAAATATTACAAAAAAGAAAATGAGAAGCCTAACACCCAATTCCACCAAGACTCCTATTCCTAGTCTTTTATGGTTTCTAATCCAATTTTTCCATGATTATAATCTCTACTGTATTTCAAGCTTTTGTCACATTTGATTTAACTTTAGACATGTCTCTGATTCTCAATATCCATTATTGTTTTAAATAATTTAGTGGTAAACTTATATTTTCTGTTTTACACTTCTATTTCCTTAACCTATGATCTTTAGAGATTTTCTACTGACTTCATAGTATGTAAAATAAAGGAGTCGACATAGGTGTACATCCCTCATCCTTACTTCATTTTCCTATTCCTCTTATTTATGTAATCACATTGATGTTTTCAGAGTTGCTGAATCTGTTCGCTTTTCTTATTTTCCTACAGTTAAATCTTCAATGCACTGTGCCTATTGATTGATTGAATTGTGAAAGCTACTAACATTTATAAGTACACAAGTTTTTAATTGTACAGTAGTACAGCTGGAGCTTAGGAAAGGATTTAAAATCTCTACCCTAAACTTTGTTCTTCAAAGAATTGTCAAAGCATCAATGTCAGATGCCTTCTCCTTTCAAATGCTCATGAACTGTATCATATTCTAGTTTGTTTCTTATTAAGGTCATAATAGTTTTGTTTTTCTTAACTTTAATTTGCAATTCTGCCTTTTTGTTGTTGATAGGAAAGAACATGAAGAGCTAGCCTCTTAACAAAATATTTGTTGTTGTATTCCACTTTCCTATTAAAGGTATTTATTATCCATGAAGACTTCAACTTCCTGTTTTAAGTTAAGCAGTAATACTTCCTGGGACTATGTACAGCTATCTTCTTTGGATATCTTTTCATGGGAATAATGTTTCATATATTTCACATTATTCTTTATAATATTAATACAATATGCTATAGTATATATTTAATATTTTCATTAAATCCAAATGGATGCCAAGCTTTTATTACATATTAAAGTGTATGTATTGAAATGTTTTAATGTTACCTTGTTCTTCATTAATGAGAAATTCAGTGTAAACATCTACCTTCAGGAAACTTTTCCTTCAGACCTTTGAATGCCTTACTCCAATGTGTTTTCATATCTGGCATTTTTAATGCTAATTTAAAGCCAATAGGTTCTCTACTTATTACATGATTTGTTTATTTTATTTTTCTCTTTTGGTAGGCTTTTAGCTTCATTCTTGAAATTTTTGTTTTACCAACTAGTGAATATGTGTTTATTCATTCATCTAACTCATTAAGTACTGAGTTGTAAATAGTAATAGAAATCTTTAAATAACAATGAATGCCTTATTTATTTGTTTATTTACTTATTTAATTTATTAATTTATTTTTTTTGTAGGGTGAGGGTCAGTTTTCTTTCTTGGAATTCCCAAGTGGTTGTTTGACATTCTTATTCATTCCTTCCTTAATTCTTAAGTTTTTGTCTTGTTTCATACTTTTTAAAATAATTATTATAAATTTGTTCTTTCCCCTGTTCTGAGGAATCTCCACATTTTGATCTTCCAGATTACTTATTTGGCCTTCTGAAATTCCATTAGTTTTCATTTCTAGTGACTTGAAATAATTATCAGTTACATTTTAAATTTCCACTGACACCTCCTGGTCTGTTCTGCTTTGGCACCTTTCCCATAGGAGTGGCTATTTATTCTATGAATAAAATAGTCTGTTGAATTTTTATATATCATGAGAGACTATGAATAAAAATTTGTTTTTCTTATGTTTTTATTCTGACCCCAAATAATCACTTTCCTGTGAGAATATTCACTAGATCTATGTCTCTCCATTCTTCTCTTTTGCACTGTTTTCATTAAACAGTTAATGATGCTTCCTGAGTCATCCATGTCTATAAAATGGACTGGGTTTGCTGAAGAAAGGCTTTTTTTTTTTTTTTTTAAGATTTTATTTATTTATTTGACAGAGAGAGATCACAAGTAGGCAGAGAGGCAAGCAGAGAGAGAGAGAGGAGGAAGCAGGCTCCCTGCTGAGCAGAGAGCCCGATGTGGGACTCGATCCCAGGACCCTGAGATCATGACCTGAGCCGAAGGTAGCAGCTTAACCCACTGAGCTACGCAGGTGCCCTGAAGAAAGGCTTCTTTGGGCAGTTTTACTTCCTAAAGTTTTCTTCTCTGTAAAAGAAGGTTCAAAATGATTTGGGGGTCTGTTAAGGGGCTTTTGTGTGCATAATTCATTTTTAGAAAGTGAAGTTAGGGCGAGTGGAAGGCTATCTTGGACTTGCCCCTTCCTCAGCATCACAAATGAGAAACCGCAGAGGGCAGGAGGTAAGCACATTGGCTCTGGAACCAAGTCAGTTCAGTTCAAACCCTGGCTCTGCCACTGACAAGTTCCATGACTTGGTCTAACTTACTTATTCTCTCTGTGCCTCTTATCTGAAAAAGATAAATAATGTAATCTTCAACACAGTGTTGTTGTGAGTTACATGCAATACATTTAGACCAATATCTCGTATAGAGTAAGGGCTCAAAAATGGTCAGCTTGAAAATGAAAACATAGTGACAAATTTTATTTTAGTATAAAAATTATTTAGTATACTCTTTTCTTTTTGCTTTCTTTTCTTTGTTTTGGTCTGGTAGAGAGTTCTAAAATTATGCCAATCCCTTTACTGCTTCTCTTGAAGGCACACTCATTCTAAACCTCCCAGGAAAGTCAGCTATTATCTTCACAGCTATGCTCCAGGTGTAGCTTTAATGTTTCTATCGCCTGACTCTTTATATTGGCTGTGAAAGTGGGGAAAAGAAGAGAAGGAAGAAAGGCTGACTGGCCTAGTTGTTTCTTTCAATAGAAATGATAATTATGAATAGTAAATGCAGTTCCTAATTATCATTGATGGGACGCTTCCACAGTCTCTTATTTAGTATTTGAGTTTCCCTACTGTGCCCTTTGATGTGTCCAAGTCTTGCAATAGAAGAATGTCTCTTGTGTTTGCCGCCATTCTTTGCCTGAATTGTGTTTTTAGGTTACAGTGTACTTTATCTATCAATGCAAACCTATTCCCTGTCCTCATTTCACATATTAGACATACTATACAGTTAAGTATTACCACTGTTTCCCCATTCCATGGGTTCATCTGTCTCTGTATTTAATCTTAACTGTCATCTTGAGTATGAAGCAACAGTCAATTTCTGCATTCTGGAATTTCCAGACTAGGTTTGGTATCAATTAAATTCCTTACTTCATCTTTATGTATTATACATGTATTTGTGTACATCTACTCTTTGCTCCTAGTTTCCATTTTTGAATATTTTTAAAGCTTTTTTTAAAAGATTTGATTTATGTATTTGATAGAGATCACAAGTAGGCAGAGAGGCAGGCAGAGAGAGAAGAAGGGAAGCAGGCTCCCCGCCAAGCAGAGAGCCCGATGAGGGGCTCGATCCCAGGACCCTGGGACCATGACCTGAGCTGAAGGCAGAGGCTTTAACCCGCTGAGCCACCCAGGAGCCCCCATTTTTGCATTTTGAAATAAACATTAGCTTTTGTATTTTTAAAAATTAATTTTTATCTGAATAATGACTAAATAGGTATTAAAACATCTATCTATCTAAATGTGGCTGTACATTTTAATACCATTTAATATATTAATAATTCTTTGTATTAATAAAAGTTTTGAATGGAATACACTTTCACCAGGGACAATCTAACTTAATGTGCATTCCCTCTTGTTGTTATTAAATTTTAAAATGTTTTTTCCTGTGTAACGCCTCACAGACATTAAGGATTTAGATTCGTTCTCTTCTGTTAATAATAAAATCAGTCTACCTTGAGAAAAATGCATTCATTCATAGACCATATTAACTAATCAATAATTTATGGCCCTTGTTTACACATAAGATATTAAACATATACAATGTAAATCTTTAACTATGAACAAAGAAATGAATACATCTTGATTAAAAAAGACATGAAATTTAACTTTGGAAACATTTTCACTTCTAAGGTCAAAAGGTTGCTATAGCTTAAGTAAGGGAACAGATTTACCTCTGAAGAAAAAAGACCATTTACTGAGATGATCTAAATCATGTACTTTTTCAGCCTTCTGCTTCACAGTGTGGATTTTAAGTAAAACTTTCAGTGTGGTTGAGCTAGGAATGAAGAGAAATCAAGGCTCTCTAGTATGACAGTGATCCTGATGGCTGTAAATGATGGCAATGCTCCAATTTTTTAAATTGTTTCATTTAAAAACTAAGCATTGGATTCCACACTGTGTTATAAGATTCTCAGCCATCTTGGATTCAATTTAGAGGAAACATTTATGGAGCTTAAATTGTTCCTGGCAATTCTATGCTCTGTAACATTTTAAACAAATGTATTTTATACCAAACTCTCCCACATAGAGTGTAGATAAAGTCTAAAAATACACAATCAAATCCCGTTCATGAACTGGTTTTAGTTTTTGTTGGGTTCAGTTGTGTGCTCTCTTAGCAAGAGGAGAATCAAAACTGATAAAAAGTGAAATTTAAATTCTTAGCTTGTTGTGTCTCATATAAGATAACTATTTAAATCTAAAAACAAAAAATAATAAAATAAAATATAAATATAAAGTAAAAAAATAAAAATATCTGGAGAGCATGAAATTCAGATCCTGAGGCTGGATACCTAAGCTCCACTTTGCCTTTTATAATCAGATATAAAGTGAGTTTGAAAAGCCAGGATTTGATTCATCAACTGCTTTGTTTGCTCTCTTTATTTCCTTTATGGGTATAAATGTAATAAAATCAAGCAGCCATGTCTTAATTAAGGAAAACTGGTGCACTTTAATGTTGCACAGATTATTCTTGACCCGAGATTTGACTTGTTTTGTTGATTAGGAAACTTAACTGTCTTTTTTTTTTTTTAATTTTATTCTTTAGCTTTTACAGCATAATTACAAAATACCTATGGGGGCCATGGCATAGATGATGAATGTGTTTCCACTTCTTTCTACTTGTTAGGAGATTTGGGTGACAAAGCACTTCTGGAAGTGTTTCATGATCCCCAAATTTGATACTAAGTGGTATTTTAAAAGGTTATTCTGGGGATATTTGGTTGCTCCTGGGTTTATTTCAGTTTCCTTGAGGATCTTGGAGGAAATTAACTCTTCCACTTGAGGGCCTTCAAAGGTCTTCACATCCAGCCCCACTGTGCAGTGATTGGCAGGACCTCCAATTACCAGAATTTCACTAGTCAGGTGAAGAGTTACCTTTTATTATTACACTTTATGAGCTGACTGAATTAAGTTAAACCTGTACATCATTTTTCTTTCTGGAAATTAAAAAGATTTACACTCACTGTTTTGAACAAGTAGATTTTTGCTTGCAGCTGTCAAAACAAGCTGTCATTTCAATTATCTAGAGTGCCTATTAGTCAATTTTTAATAAAGTTTCCACTACCTTTTCCTGTTTTTTAATGAATGGTGTCCCTCACACACCTTTTAAATATATGTTCCATGGCCCCTATAGAATTCTGAAATTAAGTAGAAAATATTAAGTAATTTAATCATAAAATGCTTTAAGTTTTTTCATGGTTGCCTAGAGCACACTTTATTTTAGCAGTTTCATTTCCTTTACAGTTTCTCCTTCTTAGAAAACAATCAAGTAGCAACCATAAAGATTATAGCATTGATGAATTCAAGACACAGTTACCTCTTGTTCCATGGAGCAATATGTAAACAACTCATGTGTAATATATCTATTATCTACTTTCCTATCTATAATCTGTTTATCCTTTTATCTTCATATCTATTCAATTTATTTTCAAAGATAAAACTTTCTCTTCCACCTGACTGCAAACTCCAAAAAGTAAATTCCATGTACACAGGCAGCTGGAATATGAACAGGGGAACAAGACAGCTATCAGTTATCAGAGTAAAGCAAATATTGAAAATATGAAGGGAATGTTATGGTTTAGTGATGATGGAGGTGTCTAGAGTTTTTTCCTTGATGTCCAAAATAACAGCCTTAGAGTAATAATGATAACTCTTAATACCCTTCTCCACTACCTCCACCATTGAACTTCTGAATATGGTCTTGCTTGGTCAGAATCCAGAAGCAAAACAATGCTGAACCCAGAAATGAAAGGTATTGATGACTCTAGATGACTGAGTTGAAGGTATAAAAAAACAGAATTAAATGAGAAAATCAATCACAAATGCCTGACAAGTTATCTGTGTTTTACACACTACTTTATAACCAAGGTCTAAACATGCTTCTGGTTAGCACTATTGTGTCTCATGCCTGCCTTGCATGCAATGGGTATTTAGTAGCGATGTGTGAATTGAGTAAGTGAATGAGTAGTTAAACAGACCCTCTCTCTCTCTTTCCTTTTTTTGAGGAGGGGAGTATATAATAGGTATGTTGGGTTGCCAAATTGTCATTTTGTCATTTTTTAGTGTCATTTTGAGTTTGAATAAGAGTGACATTTTCCCAGATAAAGGAGAATACTTGCAAATGATTAACCATCTGTGCTTTGCAAGATCCACTCTGTATAGACACACAGACTTCAGTAACAAAAAGTGGGCAAGACCATGTCTTCTCCTTCCATTTCTGTCACTGGTTATGGGTCCTGGAAACTGCTAACTTGCATTCTAAATATGAATATTTTCTGAATTTATCTCAGAGGGAGACTGAGTATCAAAGCTTTGTTTTATTCATGAACTAAGCTTCCAATTACTTCCATGATGCTTACTATTCTCAAATGACTTAGAAGAGGTAAAATCTTTGTACTCATTAGTAAATTTGTGGCAATTTCCATCTTTCTTAATTTTTTCCAAAAATTTATCCCAAAAATATGACGTTTTGAGTCTTTTATCTCCATTTTAACCAATAATTTCTCCATAACTTTAAATTATGACATACTGATTTTATTATTTAGAAATTTATCTTAGACATATGAATGCATAGCAGTGAGAAGGGGTATGTCTTATTTATTTTATTCTTTTTTTTAACGTTTGGTTTGGAAAAATTCACAAATCCTATGGCATCATAATGCTTATAAAGCAAAATGTTTAAAATGAAATTTCTAGTGTTTCAATTACATTGAAGACCCCAAACAAAAGTTGCCACATTCTAATTTGAGGTGTAAAATCACTACATAGGATGTAAAAAAAGGAGAAATCAGAATATTAGGGGTTTTTCCTCTTAGCAGACTATTAATTTCAGTCTATAAAAAAGGTTGGAAAAACTGAAAAGGACTGGACATTTGGAGAAGATCTTTAAAAAGAGTCATTGGTCTTTTATCCATTTTGAGTTTATTTTTGTGTATGGTGTAAGAGAATGGTCGAGTTTCATTCTTCTACATATAGCTCTCCAGTTTTCCCAGCACCATTTATTGAAGAGACTGTCTTTTTTCCACTGGATATTTTTTCCTGTTTTGTCGAAGATTATTTGACCATAGAGTTGAGGGTCCATATCTGGGCTCTCTACTCTGTTCCACTGGTCTGTGTGTCTGTTTTTATGCCAGTACCATGCTGTCTGAGTGATCACAGCTTTGTAGTAAAGCTTGAAATCAGGTTACGTGATGCCCCCAGTTTTATTTTTGTTTTTCAACATTTCCTTAGTGATTCGGGGTCTCTTCTGATTCCATACAAATTTTTGGCTTATTTGCTCCAGCTCTTTGAAAAATACAGGTGGAATTTTGATTGGAATGGCATTAAAAGTATAGATTGCAGGGCGCCTCGGTGGCTCAGTGGGTTAAAGCCTCTGCCTTCAGCTCAGGTCATGTTCCCAGGGTCCTGGGATCAAGCCCCACATCAGGCTTTCTGCTCAGCAGGGAGCCTGCTTCCCTTCCTCTCTCTCTGCCTGCCTCTCTGCCTGCTTGTGATCTCTGTCTGTCAAATAAATAAATAAAATTTTTTAAAAAGAAGTATAGATTGCTCTAGGCAGTATATACTTTTTAACAATGTTTATTCTTCTGATCCAAGAGCATGGAATGGTCTTCCATCTTTTTGTGTCTTCTTCAATTACTTTCATGAGTGTTCTGTAGTTCCTCGAGTACAGATCCTTTACCTATTTGGTTAGGTTTATTCCCAGGTATCTTATTGGTTCTTGGTGCTATAGTAAATGGAATTGATTCTCTAATTGCCCTTTCTGTATTTTCATTGTTAGTGTATAAGAAAGCCATTGATTTCTGTACATTGACTTTGTATCCTGCCACATTGCAAAATTGTTGTATGAGTCTAATAGTTTGGGGGTAGCGTCTTTTGGGTTTTCCATATAAAGAATCATGTCATCTGAGAAGAGAGAGAGTTTGACTTCTTCATTGCCAATTTGGATACCTTTTATTTCTCTTTGTTGTCTGATTGCTGTTGCTAGGACTTCTAATACTATGTTGAACAAGAGTGGTGAGAGTAGGCATCCTTGTTGTGTTCCTGTTCTCAACGGGAAGGCTGCAAGCTTTTTCCCATTGAGGATGATATTTGCTGTGGGTCTTTCATAGATAGATTTGATGAAGTTCAGGAATGTTCCCTCTATCCCTATACTTTGAAGTGTTTTAATCAGGAATGGATGCTGGATTTTTTCAAATGCTTTTTCTGCATCAATTGAGAGGACCATGTGGTTCTTCTCTCTTCTCTTATTAATTTGTTCTATCACATTGATTGATTTGTGAATGTTGAACCATCCTTGTAGCCCAGGGATGAATCCCACCTGGTCATGGTGGATAATCTTTTTACTGTGCTGTTGGATCCTGTTTGCTAGGATCTTGTTGAGAATCTTAGCATCCACATTCATCAGTGATGTTGGTCTGAAATTCTCCTTTTTGATAGGGTCTTTGCCTGGTTTGGGGATCAAGGTAATGGTGGCTTCATAGAAAGAGTCTGGAAATTTTCCTTCTGCTTCAATTTTTTGAAACAGCTTCAGTAGAATAGGTGTTATTTCTTCTTTGAAAGTTTGGTAGAATTCCCCAGGGAATCCATCAGGTCCTGGGCTCTTGTTTTTTGGGAGGTTTTTGATCACTGCTTCAATCTTGTTACGAGATATCGGTCTATTCAGGTTGTCAATTTCTTCCTGGTTCAACTTTGGGAGTTTGTAGTTTTCCAGGAATGCATCCATTTCATCTAGGTTGCTTAGCTTATTGGCATATAACTGTTGATAATAACTTCTGATGATTGTTTCTACTTCCTTGGTGTTCATTGTGATCTCTCCCTTCTCATTCATAATTTTATTAATTTAAAAGAGAGAATTTTTTAAGAGAAAATTTCTTGCTCTCTTTTTCTTTTGGATGAATGTGGCCAATAGTTTATCAATCTTATTGATTCTTTTAAAAAACCAGCTTCTAGTTTCATTGATACATTCTACTGTATCTCTGGTTTCTACCTCATTGATCTCAGCTCTAATCTTGATTATTTCCCTTCTTATGTGTGATGTTGGTTTGATTTGTTGTTGATTCTCCAGTTCTTTAAGGTGTAGAGACAGCTGGTGTGTTCTGGATTTTTCAATTTTTTGAGGGAGGCTTGGATGGCTATGTATTTCCCCCTTAGGACTGCCTTTGCTGTATTCCATAGGTTTGGACCAAAGTGTTTTCATTCTCATTGATTTCCATGAATTGTTTCAGTTCTTCGTTGATCTCCTGGTTGATCCAAGCATTCTAAAGCAAGGTGGTCTTTAGCTTCCAGGTGTTTGAGTTCCTTCCGAACTTTTCCTTGTGATTGAGGTCCAGTTTCAAAGCATTATCATCTGAAAATGTGCAGGGAATAATCTCAGTCTTTTGGTATCAGTTGAGTCCTGATTTGTGACCCAGTATATGGTCTATTCTGGAGAACATTCCATGTGCACGTGAGACAGGAATCCATCAGAATCCTAGAGGAGAATATAGGCAGTAACCTCTTCGATATCAGTCACAGCAACTTCTTTCAAGATATGTCTCCAAAGGCAAAGGAAACAAAAGTGAAAATGAACTTTCGGGACTTCATCAAAATCAAAAGCTTCTGCACAGCAAAGGAAACAGTCAACAAAACAAAGAGGCAACCCACGGAATAGGAGAAGATATTTGCAAATGACAGTACAGACAAAAGGTTGATATCCAGGATCTATAAAGAACTCCTCAAACTCAACAAAACAGACAATCATTTTAAAAAATGGGCAGAAAATATGAACAGACACTTCTCCAATGAAGACATACAAGTGGCTATCAGACACATGAAAAAATGTTCATCATCACTAGCCATCAGGGAGATTCAAATTAAAACCACATTGAGATACCACCTTATACCACTTAGGCTGGCCAAAATTATCAAGACAGGAAATAACATGTATTGGAGGGGATGTGGAGAAAGGGAACCCTCTTACACTGTTGGTTTGAATGCAAGTTGGTGCAGCCAATTTGGAGAACAGTGTAGAGATTCCTTAAGAAATTAAAAATAGAACTTCCCTATGACCCTGCAATTGCACTACTGGGTATTTATCCCAAAGATACAGATGCAGTGAAAAGCAGGGCCATCTGTACCCCAATGTTTATAGCAGCAATGGCCATGGTCACCAAACTGTGGAAAGAACCAAGATGCCCTTCAACGGACAAATGGATAAGGAAGATGTGGTCCATAGACACTATGGAGTATTATGCCTCCATCAGAAAGGAAGAAAGGATAAATACCCAACTTTTGTAGCAACATGGACGGGACTAGAAGAGATTATGCTGAGTGAAATAAGTGAAGCAGAGAGAGTCAATTATCATATGGTTTCACTTATTTGTGGAGCATAACAAATAACATGGAGGACAAAGGGAGTTAGAGAGGAGAAGGGAGTTGAGGGAAATTGGAAGGGTAAATGAACCATGAGAGACTATGGACTCTGAAAAACAATCTGAGGGTTTTGAAGGGCAGGGGGTGGGAGGTTGGGGGAACCAGGTGGTGGGTATTGGAGAGGGCACAGATTGCATGGAGCACTGGGTGTAGTGCAAAAACAATGAATACTGTTACACTGAAAATAAATTAAAATTTTTTAATTAAAAAATAATAAAAAGAGTTATTGGTACCATACAGTCTTGAGGACTACAGCTTTGTAATACAGCTTGAAATCCAGAATCATGATGCATCCAATTTTATTTTTTCTTTTTTCAGAATTGTTTTGGGTATTTGGGGTCTTTGTGGTTTCATACAAATTTTAGGATTGTTTGTTCTAACTCTATGAAAAATGTTGGTGATATTTTGAGGGGGATCGCATTAAATGTGTAGATTGCTTTAGGTAATATAGACATTTTAACAATGTTTGTTTATCCAGTACATGAGCATAGAATGCTTTTCCATTTCTTTGTGTCCTCTTCAATTTCTTTCATAAGTATTCTATAGTTTTCAGAGTATAGATCTTTTACTACTTTAGTTAGATTTATTCCTAGGTATCTTATTGTTTTTGGTGCAATTGCAAAGATTCAATTCTTTGATTTCTCTTCCTGTTGTTTCTTTATTAGTGTATAGAAATGCAAAAGATTTCTGCACATTGATTTTATATTCTGCGACTTTCTGAATTCATGTCTGGGTTCTAGCAATTTTTTTGATGGACTTCTTTGGGTTTTCTACATAGAGTATCCTGTCATTGCAAAGAGTGAAGGTTTGACTTCTTACTCTCAACTCTGGATGGCTTTTATTTCTTTTTGTTGCCTGATTGCTGAAGCTAGAACTTCTAGTACTATATTAAATAGTAATTGTGAGAGTGGACATCCTTCTCTTTTTCCTGACCATAGGGGAAAGGCTCTCAGTTTTCTCTCATTGAGAATGATTTTAGCTGTGGGTCTTTTGTATATGGCCTTAAAGATGTTGAGATGTTCCCATCTATCCCTATGTGGATCAGGGTTTTTAATAGGAAAAGATGTTGCACTCTTTTAGATGCTTTTTCTTCATTTTTTGAGAGGATCATAGGGTTCTTATCCTTTTATTTAATGTGGTATATCACATTGATTGTTTTGTGAATATTGAACCACCCCTGAATTCCCAGAATAAACCCGCTTGATTGTCGTGAACAATTCTTTTAATGTCCTGTTAAATTCAATTTGCTAGTATTTTATGGAAAATTTTGTATCCATGCTCATCAGGGATATTGACTTGTAATTCTCCTTTGTAGTGGGGTCTTTTTCTTGTTTTGGAATTAAGGAATGCTTGCCTCATAGAAAGCATTTGGAAGTTTTCCTTCCATTTCTATTTTTTGGAACAGTTTGAGAAGAATAATTATTAACTCTTCTTTAACTATTTTGTAGAATTCCTCTGGGAAGCCATCTGGCCCTGGACTTCTGTTTGTTGGGAGATTTTGATTATTGATTCAATTTCTTTGCTGATTATGGGTCTGTTCAAGTTTTTATTTCTTCCTATTTCAGTTTTGGCAGGTTGTAAGTTTCTAGGAATTTGTCCATTTCTTCCAGGTTTCCCAGTTTGTAGGCATATAATTTTTCAGAGTATTCTTTTATCATTGTATTTCTGTGGTGTTGGTTGGGATCTCTCCTCTTTCATTCATGATTTTATCTATTTGGTTTCTTTCTCTTTTCTTTTTGATAAATCTGGCCACGGGTTTATCAATTTTATTAATTCTTTCAAAGAACAAGCTCTTGGTTTCATTAATCTGTTCCACTTTTTTTGCTGTTGTTGTTTCTATATCATTTATTTCTGATCTAATCTTTATTATTTTTCTTCTGCTGCTGGTTTTAGGCTTTATTTGCTATGCCCTCCTTCAGAAGTAAGGTTAGGTTGTGTATTTGAGATTTTTCTTGTTTCTTGTTTCTTAAGTTAAGCCTGTACTACAATATACATCCCTCTTAGAAGTGCTTTTGCTGCATCCCAAAGGTTTTGGACTGTTGTGCTTTCATTTTCATTTCCTTCCAGTTTTAAATTTTCTTTTTTGTTTTGTTTTGTTTTTTGGTTTTGGGTTTTTTTTTAATTTTTGTTTTTGTTTTTTTGTTAAATTTCCTGGTTGACCTATTCATTCTTTAGCAAGATGTCTTTTAACCACTATGTATTTAAGTTCGGGCACAAAAACAAACACAAAGATCAATGGAACAGAATAGAGAACCCAGTTGTGGACTAACAACTATATGCAGCTAATCTTCAATAGACAAGGAAAGAATATCCAATGGAAAAAAGGCTCTTCAACAAATTGTGCTGGAAAAACTGGACAGCAACATGCAGAAGAATGAAATTGGACCACTTTATTACACCCTACACAAAAATAAATTCTAAATGGATGAAAGACCCTAATATGAGACAGGAATCCATCAAAATCCTGGACAACACAGGCAGAGACCTCTTTAACGTTACCTGTCACAACTTCTTACTAGATATATGTCAGGAGGTAAGGAATACAAAAACAAAAATGAACTACTGGGACTTCATCAGGATAAAAATCTTCTGCTCAGCAAAGGAAAACAATGAACAAAATTAAAATGCAGTCTAGGGAATAGGAGAAGATATTTGCAAATGACATCTCCAATAAAGGGTTAGTATCCAAGATCTATAAAAAAATTATTAAACTCAACACCCAAAAAACAAATAACCCAGTTGAGAAATGGGGAGAAAACATGAATAGACAGTTTTTTCGAAGAATACATCCAGATAGCTAACATTCCATATGAATAGATGCTCAACATCAGACATCATCAGGAAAATACAAGCCAAAACCATAATGAGATACTGTCTCACATGCATTAGGATGGCTAAAATTAACAATACAGGAATCAACAGCTGTTGGCAAGGATGTAGAGAAAGGGGGACCCTCTTATACTACTGATGGGAAGGCAAGCTGATGCAGCCACTCTGGAGAGCAGTATGGAGAGTCCATAAATGTTAAAAATAGAACCATCCTACATTCTAGCAAATAAACTACTAAGTATTTACCCAAAGGATGCAAAAATATAGATTCAAAGGGATATATACATTCCAATATTTATAACAGCATTATCAACAACAGCCAAACTATGAAGAGACCCCAGATATCCATCAACTGATGAATGGATAAAGAAGATGTCGGGTGTGTGTGTGTGTGTGTGAGAGAGAGAGAGAGAGAATATTACTCAGCCTTTAAAAAAGAATGAAATCTTCACATTTGCAATGACATGGATGGGTCTGCAGTGTATTATACTAAGTGAAATAAGTAAGTCAGAGAAAGACAAATACCAAATGATCTCATTTATATATGGAATTTAAGAAAGAAAACAGATGAACATATGGGAAGGGAGAAAAGAAAATAAAAGGAGAGAGGGAAACAAGCCATAAGAGATGGTTAATGATGGTTAATGATAGAAACGTTGATGGAGGGAGGTGGGTGGGGGTGGATTAGATATGTGATGAATATAAAGGAGGGCACTTGTTATCATGAGCACTGAATTCTGTATGTAAGTGATGAATCACTGAATTCTAATCTAGAAACCAATATTTCACTGTTTGTTAAATATCTAAAATTTAAATTAAAAAAAGAAGAAAGAAAGAAAGAAAAGAAAGCACTATGAGTGTGCTGTGAGTCTCAACAACACCTCCAATGGACAGGGTTATGTGGAGGGCATTCTCATCTCAAGTCAAGAGATAGACTTTTAAAAGATCTCTCAGACGCATGACTTGTGTGTCCTGAAATTTTAGAGACACATGGCTTGGTACTTGTTTTATCCTTGAGAAATATAAATGGTGAGTACAATTGTAGAGAAAATTACAAACTGGAGTTGGGAAGATGGGGAAGAAGGCTAGGACTCTAGATGGGAAAAGCAAGTAGTAGACCTGATCCACTGCTTTCCTTACACTCAGAAGCCAGGCTACTTATAACCCTAATTGTAGGAGCAAATAATACTTGATTTCAGATTCATTTTGAAAATGTGCTTATTACCGCAAACCAGGAATAACTTTCCTAAACTGAATCAGTGTTTCTTATGACAAGTAACTGAAGGTATCAAAGCATGTGAGAGTTAGGGGTTACATGTGTCCCCAAAGTTTACATGTTGAAGTTCTAACTTCCAGGACTTCGTAATGTGACTATATTTGAAGGCAGGGCCTGTAAATAGGTAATTTAATAAAAATAAAGCCATTGAGGTGAGTTCTAAACCAATACAACTGGTGCTCTTATAAAAATAGGAGATTAGGACATGCAGAGAGAGATCCCAGAGAGATCCCAGACTCTAGAAACACCTTGATCTCAGACCTCTAGTAAGTTGAAGAAGTAAATTTCTATTGTTTCAGCTGTCCAGTCTGTGGTATTAGTTATGACAGATATAATAAACTAATACAGAATATGACCTAACATGTTGGATAGAGAAAAAGTCACTGCACAAACAATATCTAAAACTATAGTAGTGATTGATAAATACATACCATATAAAAATCATCCCATTTAAGTCTCATGGAATTATACATATTCAACATATGTATAATTTGAAATTATTTACTTAATAAGTTCTTAAATTAGTTTTATTGTCAAAACTTTTTTTTAATGATTTTATTTATTTGAGAGAGACATGAGTCAAGGACAGAGGCAGAGGGAGAGAAAGAAGCAGACTCCCTGCTCACCAGGGACTCCTACATGGGGCTCAATCCCAGGACCCTGAGATCATGACCCGAGCCAAAGGTCATGACTGAGCCATCCAGGTACCGCTCACCAAAACCTCTGATGACAACACATTAAATACAAAAATCTTGCGCAGTTTACTTGAGTAAGCTGAGGAGAATGTGTAGCAAAAATTAAAAACAAATAAATAAAAAATTACAGATTTTCTTAATTGTCCTGCCTGATTATCCTGGTAGACCTCTACTCCCTCCCCACCACAGCCCTTGGTAGACTTGTTAGAAACTGTAGAGCAAGGGGATAGAGGGGAAAAAAAGACTAGGTATTGGTGGTTGATAACTTTTTAGCATGCATATATATATATATATATATATATATATATATATACACTAATATATAACATATATAACTGGCATATCAATATAACACCAAAAGCATAAGCAAGAAAAGCAAAATCAGAGAAGTAGGACTACATTGAACTGAAAAGCTTCTGCAGAGTAACAGAAATAACTGATTGGGTGAAAAGGCAACCAGCACAATAGGAGAAAATATTTGTAATGTGTATATCCATTAATTTCCAAGACAGATAAGGAACTCCTACAGACTAATAACCTGATTAAAATATGGGGCAAAGGGCGTGCCTCGGTGGCTCAGTTGGTTAAGTATCCTACTCCTCGTTTCAGCTCAGGTCCTGATCTCAAGGTTGTGATCTCAGGGTCATCATACTGAACCCTAGGGTGAGCTCTGAGCTGCACAGAATCTGCTTAAGTTTTTCTTTCTCTCTCCCTCTGCCCCTCTACCCTCCTGCATGCATTCTAGCTCGCTCTCTCTTTCAAGTAAATAAATAAATCTTAAAAATTAAAAAAAAATTAAAAACTGGGCAAATGACCAAATAGACATTTCTCCAAAGAAGACATACACATGGATGATAGGTATTTAAAAAGATTCTCAACCTTACTAATCTTCAGGGAAATACAAATCAAAACCACATGAGATATCTTTAGGATGGTTGTTACTTAAAAAAAAAAAAAAAAAAGATAAAAAGTGTTGTAAGGATGTGAAGAACTTGGAACTATTTCAAGTAACTTTGTATATGGTGTGAGGTTTAAATTAAGGTCTAGGTATGAATGTATTACCTGTACATATCTAATTATTCCAGCACTACTTGTGGAAAAGGTTACCTTTCTTTTGTTGAATTGCTTTTGTGCCTTTGTTAAAAATCACTTGCTCATGTTTGTGTAAATGTATTACAGGATATCTATTCTGTTTCAATGATAGATTTATCTGTCCCTCAGCCAATTCTACAATCTTGATTACAATGGCTATGTAGTAAGTATTGTTATCAGGAAGACTGATTCCTTTCACTTTATTTTTTTTTCTTTTCAAAATTATTTTAGCTACTCTAGTTTCTTTACCTATCCATATAAAGATTAGAATAAGCTTGTCTACACCCACGCACACACACATAAAAATCATACTGGAATTTTTTTTTAAGTATTGTATTAAAGCATTGTATCAATTTGGGGATGATTGATAACTTTACTATGCTGAGGCTTCCTTCCAATTTATGAATATGGTCTTCCTTTTCATTTGTTTAAATATGCTTGATTTCCTCTACTAACTTTTTAGAAATGTATTGTTAGATTTATATGCATCTCATTCTGTTTAAGCAATGGTCAATGGCATTGTATTTTTAATCTTGTTATTCATACACTCATTGCTAGTATATTGAAATTCATTTGATTTTTGTATGTTTGTCTGGTACCCTACATCCTAGCTGAATTCATTTATTTGCTTTAAGAGGGGTTTTTGTTTCGCTTTTTTGGTTTGTTTTCTATAATACTTGAGATTCTTTACAAAGATAATCATCAATCATGTCATCTGCAAGGAGGGACAGTTTTATTTCAATCTTTCAGGTTCATATGCCTTCATTGCTTTATTTTACTGGCTAGAGCTTCCAGCACTAAGTTAAATAAGAGTGCTTATAGTGAAACTCTGTACCTAGTTTCCACTACTAGGAGAATAGAAGTTAGTCTTTCACTTTAAAATATAATGATAAGTATAGTTACTGAGTGTATAGTGCTGAAAACTCCCCCAATTTGGCAAAAGACATAAGCACACAGATTGAAGCAGCTGTGGTAATACCAAACAAGTTAATCCCAAAGAAACTCAAACTAAAACACATCATAGTCAAACTTCAAAAAGTAAAGACAAAGAAAAAGAATCTTGAAAACAGTGAAAGAAATGACACCTTACCTACCTATGGGGTAAGGGAGGTGGAGGAATGGCAGGATTGGCATTGTTCAAATAGCAGTGGATTTCTCAGCAGAAACCATAGAGGTCAAAAGAAAATAGCACGGCATTTTTCAAGTGCTGAAAGAAAATAACTATCGATACAAAATTCAGGAATCAAACTGAGGATTACAGAAGGGAAGGGGATGGGGGACTTGTGTGACCAGGTGATGGGTATTAAGGAGGGCATGTGTTGTGATGTGCACTGGGTGTTATATGCAACGATTCAACGAATCGTTGAACACTACATCAAAAAAGTAATGATGTAATATATATTGGCTAACAACAATAACAACATAGTAATAATAATAAATACAGAATCCTATATCCAATGAAAACTACACTTTATCAATAATGGGGAAGGCAAGTCATTCTCAGGTAAAGAAAAACTAGAAATCATAGATAGCAAATCTATCTGGAAGTAATGGTTTAAGGAAGTTCTCTAAACCATAGGATTATTTTCTTCATCTGAATAGTTATACACATTAGCAGACACTTCTGTTACCCCCATTTCTAGCTCTAGGCAATCACTCATCTACTTTTTTTCTCTATGGATTTGTCTATTCTGGACAGTTCATATGAATGGAATCATACAATATATGGTCTTTTGTGAGTGCCATCTTTCACTTAGCAAAATTATTTAAAAATTCAACCATGTTTTAGTGTATATCAGTATGTCATTTTTTTGCCATGTAATATTTAATTGCATTGACATATCATTTTTGTTTATTCCTTCGTGACTTGACAGGCATTTAGTTTGTTTCCACATTTTGGCCATTATGAATAACACTGCATAATGAACATTCATGTATTAATTTTTGTGTGTATATATTTCACACACTTACATTCCTCTCAGGAATATAACTGGAAAAGGATTGCTGGGTTATATGGTAACTCTGTGCTTAAAAATTTCAGGAACTGCCAAGTTCTCTTCCAAAGCAGCTGCTTCATTTCAAGCCATGTATGGGGGTTCCAATTTATCCATATCTTTGTCAACATCTGTTATCATCTGCCTTTTCTTTTTTTTTTTTTTTTTAACTATAGTTACCTTAGTGGGTGTGCAATGGCATCTCACTGCATTTTTTATTTTCATTTCCCCAATGACTAATGATGTTAATCATCTTTTCAGTTGCTTATTGGCCATTCGTTCAACTTTTTGGAGAAATGTCTATCCATATCCTTTGCCCATTTCTGAGTTCGGTTATTTGTGTTTTATTTTTGAGCAGCAGGGATTCTGAATATATTCTTGTTATGAGTCACTTATCAGAAATATGATTTGCAAATATTTTCTCCCATTCTGTAGATTTTTATATTGATCTTGCATACTGCAATCTTGTACATTTATCAGTTCTGATAGTTATTTTGAGGATACCTTAGGATTTTCTATATACAGCATCATAATATCTGCAAATAAAGATAATTTTACTTCTTTTTCAGTCTGAATGTGTTTTGTTATTATTGTCTAACTGCCTTCGCTAAAACCTTGGGAGCTATGTTGGATACAAATGATAATTACAGACACCATTTCTTTCTTTCTTTCTTTCTTGTATTTTTTTTTCCTCATTGCAGGGGGAAAACATTCATTCTTTCACCATTGAGTGTAATGTAAACTGTAGGGTTTTCATAGATGGCCTTTATTAGATCAAAAATCCTAGTTCTTTGAATTTTTTTTTTATCATGAAAGGGTATCTAATTTTGTAAAATACTTTTTTTCTGCATTCATTAAAAAGATCACATAGTTTTTGTCCTTTGTTCTATTGATATGGTGTATTATATTGGTCAATTTTTGGATGTTAAACAAACTTGCATTCCTACTCGGTCATGCTATATAATTCTTTTTATATGTTGTTGCATTCTGTATGCTAGTATTGTGTCAAGAATTTTTGCATATATATTCATAAGGGATAGAATTGTGTTGTTTCATTTCCATGTGATATCTTTATCTGGTTTTGATAAAAGATAATGCTGGCCTCATAGAATAAGTGGGAATGTATTTTCTTTATTTTTGGGGGGGAGAATTTATAAAGGGTTGAAATTAAATGTTCTTGAAGTGTTATAGATTTCATCAGTGAAATTTTCTTTATAGGAAATTTTGTATGTTGCTAATTCAAAACTTTCATTTGCTAGAGGTCTATTCAAAATTTTTTCACATTCTTCATTTTTACATTTGCTTTTTTTTTTTTTAAGTGTGTCATCTATAAACATGAGCTAGCTGGATTTTCTAAATCTATTCTAATTTTCTTGCATTTCAGTCTTTAATGGGCTTATTTAAGCCATTAATATTTCATTAATAATATATAGGATTTTACTATATTTTAAAGCATTTTGATATATTTTCCTTCTTTTTTTTTTTTCTTTCTTGCTTACTATAAGATTGATAAAAAATTTCTTTATTCTTTTCTATTCCCTCAGGGGCACTTGAGTGGCACAGTTGGTTAAGCATCCAACTCTTGGTTTTTGCCCAGGTTGTGATCATCTCAGGGTGGTGAGATCAAGTTTGGATGTCATGTTGGATTCCACACTCAGTGGGGAGTCAATTTGGGATTCTCTCTCCCTCTTTCTCTGACCCACCGAATCTGTCCAACTTAATATATGGAGATTTACATTTTTCTTTTATTAAACTGCTACATAATACTTTGTTGTTTGGAAATCATATAATTTTTTCTTACTAGACATTTTATTACTAAAAATATACACTTTAAAAAAAGTAACAAAGGCATAACATGAAAATAGAAGACTTTAGCTAAAAGAACACTCTTATTATGATTTAGAAAGCCCTTTATAATATGATTTCCATTTACCTCAGCCTAAGTGAGTGACAATCCAATATGATAGCTCTATGTTTTGATGAAATTATCAACCTCCTGAATCCAGGATGTGTCAGGTTCTCTCTTTCTCTGTGACCTTTGTACATTGTCCTCATTCTATTCCACCTATGACTAGCCTAATTTAACAAGCTTAATCCTAATCCTCTGATTCTCAATATAGATGTTATTTTCTCTAGAGAGGACATTCTGACTTTCTGAATACTTTCCAACTCTGAATTGCAGGCCCCTTCTAAGAGAACCTATATCAATGTCAACTTCATTACTGTACTTATATACTATAAGTAGAAATTTTCCTCCCCAGCTTAAACTTCAAACTACATGAGACAGAATAAGTCTGTTCAACTCACTATGGTATTCCAAAAGTTCAGCCCATGAAGTTCGTACAGAACAAATAATGGTTAAATAAATGAAAGAGGTCATTAATATCCCTTTCATTATTACATTTGGGGTTTCTGAATTGTATTTTCTCCAACCAATCAGCACAGTAATAGGAGCAAACATAAATCATAAAATTAATAATTCTGCTAAGATTACTTGAAATTATTTTAATTTTTGACTTCAAGTAGTAATCATTTTTAAAAATATTATTTATTTCCCCTTTCTAACTTACCCATTGTGAGAGCTTAACTTATTTGTATTATAGTTCTATATGGTTCCATTATGATGTTACAAGTCTAATAATACAATTGCATTTAGTTTATATATTTAGTTTATTTACTTAAAAAAAAAAGAAATGAAAGAAAAGTTTTGCCTTAGGGAAAATTTTCTGCATTATAAAATTCTTCCCAAAAACTTCTTCTGGGAAGAAGAAACTCATTAGACGATTTGCTAAATCTTCTCACTCCATTTAGGATTTTAAATTGAGGTGAACTACTTGAAGCTATTGTAGGACAGTTGGTTTTAGTTGACTAATTGCTGTTAACACTCCCAAGTCAGTTCTTTTTCTCCCTTTGGGGATATAAAAAATTTGTTTTTTGTCTTTTGTCTCTCCATTGAAGATATTATCATATTACTGTATTTACTCAGACACTGGAATTAATATTCTTAACCCCAAATTTTCTTAACCAAAACATTTGACTCAACACCAACTGCTCCCAATTCTCACCCTAAAATATATCCTAAATCCATTTTCTTTCTTCCAAACCACAAATGCACTTCAGTTCCCTGTCATCTCTTATTTGGACTCTTACAAAACTCAAGTAACTGACTTCTTTATTTCTGTTCTTTTCCTTATCTAAATTATGCTTCTACCACTAAATTTCTAAAACAAGGCAAAAATAAGTCTTATCATGACCCCCCTTCCCACAACACATACTTAAAAACCTGCAGTTGATTTCACTTAATCCTTTGCTAAAAGCTACTTGATTACACAGTCCAATAAGAAATATAATGTGAGACACAGGAGGGTATGTGCTATGGTGAGGGCTATGAAATATGTAAGTCTGATGATTCACAGACCCATACCCCTGGGGCAAATAATGCATTATATGTTAATTAAAATATGTAAATCAGAATGCTAATTTACTAATTTATGATAATAAGTGAAACCAAAGACCAAAAAAAAAAAAAAAGAAAGAAACCCAAACACAGATTTTAAACTTTCTAGTAGTTACATTAAAACGGTAAAATAAAATAGGTATAACATTAACAATACATTTTACTCAGCCCAATATATATAAAATGTTATTTTAACATCTAATCAATATTGAAAGCTAAATAGTGATTTATTTTACAATCATTGTTCAAGCTAAATCTCTGAAATCTGATGTATTTTAATTTAGAGCACATCTTATTTCCAATTAACATTGCTGCCTTAATAAATACTAGTGCTAAGCAGAACCAGTGATTTTGTTACTACTTTTGGATAGGTCAGCTGAGATCTAGGCTGGGTTCAATAATCACTAATTTTCTAAGGCAGATAATTCCCAGCAAGGCTGGCAGCCCAGGGGTAGCCCAAACTATTAAAAGTAGAAATATATATGGGAGCGCCTGGGTGGCTCAGTGGGTTAAAGCCTCTGCCTTTGGCTCAGGTCATGGTCCCAGGGTCCTGGGATGGAGCCCCACATTGGGCTCTCTGCTCAATAGGGAACCTGCTTCCTCCTCTCTCTCTCTCTGCCTGCTTCTCTGCCTACTTGTGATCTCTGTCTGTCAAATAAATAAATAAAATCTTTAAAAAAATACTATTTAAAAGTAGCAATATATGAATAAAATGTGTCTGTGGGACTCTTGAAATGATTAGAGTAAAACTTGAGGTATTTTCCATTTTACAACAGCCCCCAAATCTACAATGTACATATTCATTTCTGTGTTCAAGAGTTATGGATCAGGTTATCATCAAAATCAGGATCTACATGAAATGTTTCAGGGTGAGAAACATTTTCTCAACTAGTAGAGAACAGGAGGAGAGCTCTTCATTTTCTTAATATATCAAGGAGACATCAAGAAACAGAGAGCACAGAAGAAATTATGCCAGTCCATGAAGTGTGGTTCCATTAATAGTGTCACCTTTGCTTCTTCTCAAACATGGCTAAAGAAAGTTCAGTGTATCATTCACATCAGACCTTAAGCATTTTCTGTGTTTTAATATTCTCTCTAACTAATACTTGTACAATCTTCCCTAAATCCTTTAGTTTTCTCCAGTAGCTGCTACTCCTCTGCATTGAGAGTAGTAATCTTCCCATTCCATCACCCACTCTCTTAGCCAACCATCCACCTTTGAACAAGGGCAATGGTAACCGACGGTTCCAGGGTTCACATCTATACCCACCTCCACCAGAGAGGGATTGATGTACATACTTACTAGTCCTACATTCAAAAATCCCAGATGTTTTTCATTAGACCAGAGAAGTGAGGTCAGTGTAAACATTGCAGCTTTGGGGGTGATAAGGCAACATTTTCTAAATTGAAGAAAGATGCTTTCACAGAAGAAAGGGATGGAAATGCAATAATAAAATGAGTTCTGTTCCACAAGTAGAAAATTTACCTCTGCACCTATAAGCAGTTTAGACTGATGCTGCATCAATGCTCTTGGAGCAGCCTGTTCAGATCATGACTCTGTGATGTTTTCCCGACATTTTTACAGGCCATAAACTCCTCCTCTTCTAGTAAGTCGCGCAGCAGGTACCCATTGTTCATCAGACATTTGACAGTTGCTTGAAAGTCTCTCTATCTTTCATCTGTCACATTTATTTTCACTAATCTTCTAAATCCTAACTCTTCAATATCTCTTGAAATCATCTTCTTTCCTTTCACCACTATCCTCGTTTACACCATCATTTCTCTCCTGGACACCATGACACCTTCATTACTGGTTGTCCAGCTTCCACTCTTGGCTCCTTAGAGCTCTTTGTACTTCGAGTGACATTTTAAAAATGTACATCTGATCATTCTATCCCCCTTTGGTGCAATGGCTTCCTATTGCTTATCAGGAACAAGATCTCAAGAATTAAGATTAGAACACATATCCTTAACAAGTTCTTAAGGTATATGATTTGGCTACCTACTTAGCCTCATTTCTCACCATTCTCCTTCTAAAAATATATGGTTAAGTCAAATAGAATATATTTCAGTTCAATAAGTTTATACATTTTAAACTCAGGTCTTTTGAATGATATTCTTTATGCCTTGGACACTCTCCCTACTATTTCATTCCTATGTATCCTTCTGTCTCAATTTAGGCAGGCCTTCCTCCAGGTAACTTTATCCAGCCACCAAGATAAAGTTCATTCACATGTTAAATATTTCTGTGGTGTGCTGCATTTCTGTATAGTTGTCTAGAGCACTTGTAATTATTTGTTTACTATCTATGAATTCCTTGAGGGCATGGACCCTGTCTTTTCATCTCTCAAAGCCTGGTACAAATATCTGACCCATAAAAGGTGTTAATGAGCATTTGTGGCATAAATGCATGAATGGATGAATGAATGATCACATTGCAGCAATTTACTGTTTATAATTCTGTTACACATCACACCTCCTTTAACAGCAAGTCCCTGAAGGCTTTGTATCCCAGTGCCTAGTGTAGTGTGTGCTTTGTAACAAGCCCTAAAAATATGTTAATGAAAATAGAAGATGCTTGCCCATGCCAGATAATTTCAGTTCATCTTATTTAATTCATTGTTGTTCTTGCTGACAAGATCCTCTTGTAGATATTGAATTTCTGGGTCACCACCTTTCATTTATCAGTGTAAAATCAAACTAAATACCTCGGTCAACTTCCTGAAGAGAACCTTCGAGTTAACCTATAAAATTACTGATAAATATGGAACTACTGAGTTCTGCTCTAACTTTGTAGTATATAACTTTTTTCATCACAGGGTTTTGAAAACTAACAAGCCTAGACCCCATTGTTAAAAATAGCTACCTAGTGTGGCACTGCAAAGCTCAGCATTATTTCCAAACCTAGATCTGACAGCTAAGACATTCCATGAGGATATTATCTTGACAAAGAGCTCAAACCCCTGTCCCTATATATAATATTTCTAAAAATTCTTTAAGTAGTACCCAGATCACTCCTCTCTCTTTACAAAGGTCAGCCCTATAATTCTTCTCTTAAATTATCTCCCATTCCTTTACTGAGAATCTGATATGTAATAGGCCAAATGTGGTAGTTATTGAGGATACAGTAAAAAACAAGACATTGTCTATACTGGGTATATTATTAGCCCTTCTTATAGCAGAGTCATCATGAATCAACACACACTGGGGAACGCTGTGGCTCCATTCTTATGCTCCACATTGAGGAGCTAAAAAACATATTCTGAGTCATACTGTGTGCCACCAAGCAATGGACTAGACTCATTGTGGGGATGAGGAGTGTTCTAGGGTAAGGAAGAATGCTAGAGTAACAGATACTCCTGAAAGACACTTTAGAACTGAGAAAGAAATCCTGATGGCTAATTTTCAAACTACCCTATAAAATGTTCATATTAACTTGACCATAGAAAGAGAAAGTAATAAATCTTATAAAACAAATCATTCAAAGTATCATTTATAACACAAGTGAATAAAATGATTAAAAGAAGGTAATATGATTTATGTAAGATATATATGATATAAGTGTTTTAAGAGCTAATAAATTTAGTAAGTTTTCAGGATATATAATTGGTATACTAAAATCTGTTGCATTTCTATACATTAATAAAAAAACTATTAAAAAAGAGAAATTAAGAGAACAATCCCATTTAAAATTGCATCAAAAGGAATAAAATACCTAAGAATACATTTCACCAAGGAAGTGAAGGGCTGAGCATTGCACTGCATGTATGAGTGGACTTCTAAAACACCACAGAACCACACACACACTAAAGTAACAGAGTTCTTCCGTGTTCTTTATTTGCTATACTTAGTTCCTGTTGTCCAAATGGCTATTTAGTCCTTGGCCAAATTTCACTTTCTGAATTGCAGATATCTTTTTCCTTCACAGTCCTGATGGCTCTCTCTTAATACCTCATCACGGCTAAGCTTCTTAGAATTCAGAAAGACCTTCCTTCTCTACTTGATCGGGTGCTTAACCCTTTCTCTAAAATAACCTGTATTTATTTATTACCTATTTATTTATGAACTTACTAACTTGCTTATTTTGCACAACCAGTCACACTAATAATGGTTTTAACCTCTGAGTCAAAATCTCCACAACTCTTTAGTTGAGTGTATTAGTTTCCTAGGGCTGCCATGACTAACAGGAGGCTTAAAACAAACCAGGTGGCATAACACAAAATAAATATATTCTTAAAATTCTAGAGTCTGAAAATCTGAAATTAAGTTTTGGGCAGGGTCATGTTCCCTTTGAAGTCTATAGGGAAGACTCCTTCCTTGCCTTTTCCAGCTTCTGGTAGCCCCAGGCTTTCCTTGGCTTGTGGTAGCCCAACTCCAATCTCTGGCTCCATCTTTACATAGCTGTCATCTCTCTGTCACGGTTCACCCTAATCTATTATGATGTCATCTTAATTACCTCTCCAAAGATCTCATTTCCAAATAAGGTCACATTCTGAGGTCACAGGTAGACATGATTTTTTTTTTTTTAGGGTGTGTAGGGAGGAGACACTATTTGACTCACTACATGTGACACAAAATTCCTTTTATGATATAATTGTAGTCTGTCTACTTTTAAAATACCCTTTCAGGGGTGCCTGGGTGGCTTAGTCGGTTAGGTATCTGCCTTCAGCTCAGGTCATGATCTTGGGGTCCTGGGAACCAGCCCCGCATCTGGCTCCCTGCTCAGCAGTCAGTCTGCTTCTTACTCTCCCTCTATACCCCCGCTCATGTTTTATCTCTGTCTTGCTCTTTCTCTCTCTTAAGTAAATAACGAAATCTTTAAAATAAAACAAAATACCATTTCTGTAAATATTGGTTGCCTTCAATCTGCCAGAAAGACATAAAAATGATTCAGTGAAAGAAACAAGCTAGTATATTGCTCATTTGCTATTGTAGTGATTTTCTAGGAAAGATGTATGCTTTTGAAGTAGAAGTCATATTTACCCAGCGACAACCAAGGCAATTTTGGGGAATTTGTTTTTCTGTTCAAGAATTTACCTTCCAAATAATCACAGGGTAAACATAGTAGTAAATTTAATTAGCAATCTACATGTTATGTAGGTTAATGATGTATATAACAGACCATGTTTCTACTTCTAAGAAATAGTTTCAAAGGATTGCATTACTGATTTACAAAAAAAAAAAAGAAAAAAAAAGAAATGTAGAATAAAATACACATACAGCATATAAAATAATGTATTATAATTTTAGCTAAATAATTAACATGAGTTTTGTTGCTTTTTCAGGATTTATAAGGACTTTGAGTTGATAGTAAACATCCTAAGGTTAACCTGTTGTCTTCTTTTCTCCTGATAATTTTTTTTCTGTAGAAAACATAGAAATTTGAAATGTATTGAACTTAAGCACTTTCCCCAAATATTCTATCTTGTGCTTTATAAATGTATTTTGTTATCAATAATGACGATGATGGTTTCTTTCACTGAGAAGTACTTTAAAGGCAAGAGAAACTCCATAATACTCCCCCCTTGCCTAAATCTGATTTTATTCAAATTTACAAGTAAACTTTAACCAGAAGAAAGTTCTCTGAAAACAATACGAGCAGAGGGGTGCCTGGGTGGCTCAGTTGGTTAAGCATCTGCCTTCGGCTCAGGTCATGATCTCAGGGTCCTAACATCCAGCTCCACATCAGGCTCCCTGCTCAGCTGGGAGTCTGCTTCTCTGTCTCCTCTGCCCCTTCCCCAATCTCCCCTTCTCTCTCTCCCAACTCACATGCTTGCTCTCTCTGTGTATCAAATAAATAAACTAATAAAATCTTATAAATAAATAAATAAACAAATAAATAAGAGCAGCATAGTGGGGGGGGAGGCCTAAATACTCATTTTGAGTAAGTAATTGCAAAACACCAGGATATTAAAAATGGACTTCACATTGTTCTAGTGGGAGCCCAGAAAGGGTAAGTGACGATGAGTTAAGGGTTGCTATGTTCTGGTAGAGCTGAGCACTGTCGTTCATGGAAGGTAAGTGAAGGTTTTTTCTGCATCAGGGACAGGCAGCCCTGAGGAAGCTTCCTGGAGAAGGGAACACCTCAACTGAGACCTGACAGTTGAGTTTGGGATTTATGTGTAAAGAAGCACAGAGCGGCAATGGGAGATAGGCAAAACAGGAAGAATCAGAAGTGAAAGCAGAGAAGTTACAAAGTTACAAGGGCCTGATAATTCCATATCATTCTCTGACTTGTGTTTGATTGTTCCTGTGGCATTTCAAACAAGTAATAATATTCTATAATTTTTATAATGTTTTATAACATTTCGAGTACTGTGCCATATACTTCCCCAATGTTCTCTTATGCTTACTTTTGTAGTAGGTGGTCATGATAGCTATTATTATTCACATCTTCCAAATGGGTCAAGGAATTTGGACTTATAAATGTAAAGTAAGCTGCTCTGAATGGAACAATGGAGAAAAATTTCTTTTTTTTTTTTCTCTAGTTTTTTTTTTTTTTTTTCCATTTTGTTTTGTTTTGTTTATGGGTTCTTTTTACGGGCAAAACATAATAAAAATAAAAGGAAATAAGGTTCAAAACAAAAAACTTCTCTAACAAAATTGCTGAAATAACTGAAAAAGACTATGCAAGTCATAACTGTGATAATTTTTATTTCTTTGCATTTGTGGTCCAGTGTCATGACGATTGTGGAAACAACAGCTAAGCACATACTCTATTTTTCCTATCCTTGCCTTGTTTTGAACATTATATCATAGTTCCCAATCTGAGGAGGATGCCTCTTCCCTCAAAACACTGTATCAGGGACACCTGGGTGGCTCAGTTGGTTAAGCAGCTGCCTTTGGTTCAGGTGATGATCCCAGTGTCCTGGGATTGAGTCCCACTTCGGGCTCCTAGCTTGGCAGGAAGCCTGCTTCTCCCTCTGCCTCTGCCTGCCGCTCCCTCTGCCTCTGCCTGTGCTCGCTCGCGTGGTTTCTCTCTCTCTCTGACAAATAAATAAATAAAGTCTTTAAAACAAAACAAAACAAAACAAAAAACCTCTCTATCAGAATGTTCACAATATCAAGTCAAGGTAGAAGCTCCTGTGATACCTGGGGCAGCCTAAGGTCTTGCCTTACTTTGAATTGAAATTCAACTTAACTCAAAGCTAGAGCATGCAGTATGTAAAAGAGTTCTGTACTATCAAACAGTATGTGAATGGCCTCCAACTAGGCAATTTTTACCAATCTCAGTGATCCTGATAACACCCTTCTTTGAGGGCACCATGCCTTACATCATCAAATTTTAACTCCTAAATCAAAAAGTACGCTGTTTCAGTTAAAATTAATGAGTGTGATATACACTGATAGTAATACTTTATTTATAGAGAATTTTCTCTTCAGTGAGAGGTGGTAACCATTATTTTGAAAATTACGTATAAATAGGATCTGTATAATTAGCTTCAAAAATTGCTCAAACAATATCATTCAACCTCTTAATAAACTCAGTCAGAATATATATGAGATCCTCCACTGGTAACCATATTTGCAGATCAACCTGAGCAGATTCTTGGGATGCTCCTTTCAATTATCCATGTCTCTCTTGGGATTTCTCCAGAGCAGAATCAAGAGCTCATCCAAAAGCAAAGGCAGTATTTCTGTTTTTAGATTGATTCTTGGTGCCTAAGCAGGATATTGACTTTGTCTGCTGGAGTGGGCCACTAGCCAGTCCAATTCACTTAACCCCATCAAAGCTTAGAACCATTCAAGCCTGTTGCAAATTGGGACCAAATCTATTTTACTTAATTTGTTTTTTCCTGTGCTTGCACAGTGCCTGACATGTAGAAGGGACTTCAAAAATAATAGTTGAATAAATTGGTTAATAATCACGTTTAATCATTAAGTACTCAAAAAAAGAGTGGAGTGTTTTACTTTCTGCCTCCCTGGTTGCACCGCAAAGTTGTGCAGTGGAAATCTCACTCCTGTCTCAGTGAATTGATTGCATTCCTTCTCTTTGAATTGGGCAATTTGCCCATCTGGATGGAGTCTTTTCTTATTTGTAGTATTGCCCAGTGCACTTCCTTTCATCTTAGAACATTTTGTAGTTTTCTCTTGCAATTGGAAAATAGCTAATTAGAATTGAGATCTTTACTTCTCTATATGATGTAAGATCTATTTAAGCTTAGTGCTTGCCATTCCTTTGATGTTTTGATGATGCATATGGGAAGGACTCATACCACTCTTAGGAGTATATCCTGGGACAAGATGTAGAGAGGGCACTGATCCAGATGACTGCCTTTTAAGGGATGATTGGCTGTTGCTGAATATTTCAGCATATTAAAAAAATGAAAATAAGAACAGAGAATGAGACTTTATGGCATGTCCCTTCATAATAACCTTACTGCTTTTTTTTAGGATGTGTTTTTTTTTTTTTTTAATTATGAAGAGTCTGTGTGAAATAGGAGGGATTATAAGGAATATTTTAATGGGAGAAGTGTTTTGGAAATGTAATCCTTTGAAAATTTATTTCTGTGCTTGAGAGTTGCAAAAACTTTCTCCTTGCAGCTCAAAAGCATCAGGGGTCATAAGGTCTATAAGTCTTCTGCAAATGAGACTACTCTCTCTTTATTATGGTAGTCTGGTGACACGAGTGAAACAATGACTGTGTGAGCATGGGAGTTATTTGGGTCTGAAACTGGGATCAACACACATAGTTGCTGCAGATAGCTTTGAGGCAACTACATTTTTTAAAGTTGATTAAGTAGAGTAAAATTTTATCATGCTTCTATTTAGCTTATACAAAATCAACTATATAGTTCAGGAGATAGAGAAATAGCAATTCATGTTTATACAATGTGGTCAACTTCACTTACTTTCCTGATTTGAACATGGCAGGGAACATAGTACTTAACCACAACCCACCAGTCTCCATTCCCAATACCTGCCTAGACTGGGAACATCTTGCTAAACTGAGTACATTTGTAAAGTTTAAAATATGAGTGTATTTCTTTCAGAATGTCACCTAAGTGGAAGTCAGCTACTTCATCTATTACTCAACTGAACAGATCATTTGAGTGCCAGGGGAGAAACTCTCCTTGGACTTTGAGTGACTATGCTTTGGTCTTTAACGTGGTAGATTTGTTTAGCTTATTGTTTTTCTTACACATGGACTTCAAAATTTAACCACCACATAAAATCATACTACCTAGTCTTTCTTAAATAATTAGGTTCTTGAAGAGCCCACTGCTTGTACACACATCAGGAGGTAACTTTCTCGCCGCACTCAGTTAAATAGAGTGCCCTGGAGGGTGCAAATGGACAAAGCATAAACATCATAAATCTGCTTGACTCAATTAGAACAGTGATATCTGAAATATAACTTTAGAATTCATCCAGTTATTCATTACATATGTATTAACCATAAATTATGCATCAGACAATCTTTTGGACACTGAAAACATTAAACATTTTTTGAGGAGAACTGAGCAATCTTCTGATCATGTTCCCAACTTTCAAGTGACGTTCTGAGCCCACTTCCGTCAGTCATGCAGTTTTCCCATTGTATTGAAGAAAAACTATGTATTTTTTAAATTCTAACTCTAGTTCTCCTTTTAGATACACATATAATTTCCAATATCTTTTAATTTTTATAACCCTAAATCTTCAGAGAATGTTTTCTTGTTATTTCTCTGCTCTTCTCTCTTGACCTGAAAATCTTATCATGCTAAATATTTTCTTTTAGGAATACTTTATATTTCAGACCTTGCACTCTATACCCATCTCAATCAATACCTTCCTTAAAGTTTCTAATCACCCACCACCCTTAAATTCTGCACCCAGAGTTAAACTTATTGCACCTAAGATAAACTAAGAAAGTTGAATGAGATTCTCTTACCTCATGCCTAGGAAAATTTGGCCAAAATGTACTGTGGAGTCATAAGACTATATACACTGACTTGCTTCCAAAGAATTTGGAAATGACCCCAGGACCCTTCTAGGATATATTTATCACATTTCAATTATCTACATTTTACCTTGTTCTTTTTTGAAAATGCTTATTTTATAATATAAAACCTTTGTGTGTTAAATAACACAGATATTTGAAAGCAAATCTAATCAGGAATATGAGTTGCCATGTGTACTAATGATAACTACATAGGTACTAGAATTATGAAAATAAGTATTTCTATTAAGATTTGAACAGAAAAAAAAGAAGATTTGAACAGATGTTTAGGAAAAACACATATGTCTGTATGAATGATTTTTACAAAAGATTTTTGTAAAATAAGGCTTAAGATAATTTTCTTATAACATTGAATTTAATCTGAAAGAATTTAATAATAATTTTAAACTCAAATTTCCATAAGTATACCATAATTCCAATTAGTATGTTAATTATGTTATAAAAACTTGTATTAATATTTGTATATATTTGTAATCTGTGATTTTCCTGTTAGAAATTAAAATATTGGAAATTTCCTTTGAATTTAATAGAACATTTTATACTTGTTTCTTTATTGCTCAGAAATGAAATTAAAAGTTTTAAAATGCAACAGGAACTATCTTTCCACAACTATATTACTAAGGAAAAATTGTTCAGATTTATACATGAGAAAATGTTGCTCCTTTAATTGCTTGCATAGCATTATTTATTTTTATGCAATTACATTTTATAGACAATACCACATGCTTTGTCCACACAATGCCAAAACATCTGGATGAAAAGTGGAAAGTATAGTAACAAACCCAGATGGTTTGTAAGTACAAGGCCAAATATCCAGATGGTGTCAAGAAGGCAAAGCATGTGGTTGACAAATATCAAATCTTTCATTCAGATGTCATGGCATCACATAGACACAGTGTATCAGTAAATTCTTTTTAATGAAGGTGAAGAATGTGAAACAAACTAGAGGTCAAAAAGGAAAAAAAAGAGGATGAATTTATTTTTAAAAAATCACCATATTTAATATTAAATCAATTTTTAAGTTTTAACAAATGTAGTTAATAACTGATTTAAAATGTAACTTATTTAAAGAGAATCTAAGCAAAAAAAAAGTTTCAGTTTATTGCATTCACTTTTTAATTGCAATAATCTTTACTGAGTTTTTGATTTGAGAGATTTCCAATACAGCTCACATGTGCAATAAATGGACTCAATTAAAAATTGTGTTTGATTCTGATTAAAAGTTGCTTGATCTTTGTGTCACTATATACTGCAATCCAGAATTGCATCTAGCATGTCACATTCAATAAACAGACTTCTTTGCTATCTCTGAATAATTAACTTTATCTTTGTCACTGGGAACAAAAGTAATGAAAGCGGCATAGACGTTATTCATTTGTTCTTAGATTGAGAATCTTATTATTTTGAACTGTCTTCCCATAGTAACCTCTTGTTTGGTGTCATGAGGACTTTATATGAAGTTATTTCTGGCAGAAGATGTCATAGTTTCAGCATGATCTCTTTTTTCTTAAGCCCTGAAAGAGATATGAGAAAGATGGCCAATATGAATCTGAAGAAATATTATTTAAATAATAATTTGCTGAATGTATATTCCTTCTATAGCACTGAGATAGGTAAAATACAGAACCTCCTATTCCTCAAAAACTTTCTAGAATATGAAAACTTGTTCATCCCAAAGAACCCTAGTTTCATCAACATGGCTCCCTTGCATGGCTATACAGCCTTTGTATCTGTAGCTGAAAGTGTTGAATATGCATATCACTATTAACCTTGGAACTTTATAAATTCAGTGGGAAAACCGACTCCATTGATTTTTAACTATTGTGAATTAAACTGTGTTGACTCCCCACCCCCCAAAAAAAGAGATAGACTGAAATCCTAACCCCCAGAGCATGGCTTTGTCAACATCTTGCTTTCAGACTTTGGGCCCCCTGAACTGTGAAACAATACACTCTGTTGTTTTTAGCTACCTAGTCTGTGGGACTTTAACACTGAAGCCCTAGGAAACTAACAGTATGATTCTAGAGTCAGTGAGGGAAATGAAAATCTAATCATTTTTTCTCTTCAATCCTCTGATTTGATATGTTTTCAAACTTGAAGAAAAGGGGTAGCTTACCATTTTTAAGCACAGGTATCAGAAGTGAACTTCCTCTTTCCATTCCAGGACTTCTGAGAATTACATGACATGGGGTCAATATTTTTCCTTTCTTCCTATCTGTTGGCATATCCTGCTATTATTCTTAAAACCAACTATTGACCAAAACTGTTGATGATCTCCCAGCTGCCATCCAGTTCAGCATCTGATGCCAGGAATACTCTCCTAAGCTTACTTCCCCGGGCCCTGGACACATTCCTTATGTTCTGCCAATGTCTGGGAAAAATGAAATATGATATTTACCTGCCTATAAACACCCCCACTCTAGGATAATTTCCCAAATAAGAGATATCAGAAATCTGTTTCCTTTTTATTGCTAAAGTCTGTATTTGGGAATTTGTTCGAATAACTATTGTACAATGAAGAGGCTATGCTGAAGACATGGAGCATGCTGTGGGATATTACAAAAAAACAGTTACACAGAGCTACATTTATCCTCATGATCTGCTCTTCACTTTCCCTTCTACATTGTCATGAAGTTTCATTTATTAAAGCCACTCCTCTGAGTGTGACATAGAAGGTGGAAAATTTACTCCACAATAAAAAACAAAATAATGCATTATAATGCAGTAAATTAATATAGTGCATATAATGCAATCTAACAATACAATACAAAATACCTTATTTTCATTCAGCATTGGGAAAAAGATGGATGCATATCTTGTATGGACTATGTTACCACATATGTTGCTATTTCCTGGGAAGTTCAAGGGCAAAAAAACAGTCCTTGATGTTAAAAATTTCAGACCTTAAGGAAAAAGAGTTAAAGAGCCAACAGTTGTAAAGCAATCTGGCCAGTGGAATAGGTAGCTGCAAGGATGCCCTGAGGGCAAATATCTATGATAGTTTGAGATGAAAAGGCAAACATTCCTGTAATTAACTAGAGTAGGGGGATAGTATATTCAAGATGAATGGACAGTTAGGTGGAAAGGCATTGAGAAAAAGACCAGGAGTTGGTATATTCCTATTTCAGGTGTCAGTTCATCATGGTTTGACCCCATTCAGTTCAATAAACTTATTATCCCATCGTAAGACACAATCGATATGAAAGAAACAGTGTAAACCCTGTCACAGAGTTTCCTTTTTCATTCTGAGTATAAAATATACGCATTATGGTAAGAAATCAAAAGCACTCAGAGGCTTTAATAGAGGCATAACAGAGAAGATGATGCTTACAGAACAAAGATTAATAGATACTGGGTCAAGTGGAGGAAGAAGGAAGAACACTTCTGGCAAGAGAAAGCGCATTCATGAAAGCTCTGGAGAACTGGAGAGAGAAGTAAAAGAGGCTTACCTTTCAAGTACTGAACAATGATAAGGCTATTATGCATGAAGATGTGGTCTACTGGGGAATGGGAGGAGACAAAAACATTGCTAAAATGGTGAAAGAAAAAATTAGGAGGGTCCAGGGCTGAGCATAGTGAACAACAGAGAAATAGTATGGATCAAAGAAATGATACATTAATTTGGAAATAGTCATCCATTCATATACAATCTTTAGAGGAAAAAAAAAAAAAAACATTGAGATACAGAGAAATCCAAAGCAGGTTAATAAATTAAGGATTACTCTACCTGGGTGTAACTGATTGGTGAAGTCAGTATGAGAAATATCCTGAAACAAGCTGACACTGTGGGAAGGAGATAAGGACCTCATCTTCTGGAAAGAAAATCAGGGGAAGCAGTTTTGGTGAACTTCAGGAGGTTCTGGGTTTCCCTATGGCATGGCATGGCATGAACCCTGACAGGTTCCAGACAAGGATATGTTTGTCCTAGAAAATAATCCTGTTTAGAAAAAGCTCAGCTGATCTTGTCTTTGTTGGGGAGTGTTCTCTTGCAGTGAGTGTGTTAGGTCTATTAGAAAGTAGTGTGTTTTTACATCAGAGGCTTTGTACTTGAACATCACTGTATTATTAAAGCTAAGATAGAAATAAGCAAAGCCCAGAATTAGGGAGAGACCATTCTTTCCATTTTTGGCTCCAGACCCTCCATTAATTTGACTCCTGGAGATCAGAAACTTTGAGAGCCTTGAGAAGCTGAAATATATACTCACTATCATTCTCAAAATCAGCAACAGACAGTGGGCTTCTTCAAGTGATCATAAGTGTACGTTGAAGGGCAGATCATATCGAATATTGTCTGGGAATGGGAATGCACTAGATTCATCTGTAAGTCTTTTGTGCACATCTTTGGGGACATTTAGAAATATAATTGGAGTAGTGATTTTGCAGGACAGTTCCCATTTTTGTAGTGGTGAGGTGAGTGCTCAGAAGTAGAATCCAGAAATTGTTGTCAATATGATTATGTATAAAACTAGTACAAGGAGGACACTCAGATTACATACCTAAATAATGGTTCAAGGAAGACTGTGATAATGTACACTGTAAGGAAAATACTAAGGTACAAAGTTTGACTTTGTTTGCAATAATCTTAGAAAATATCAAGGAAAAGGTAAATTTAATTTGAGTTTTGAAGAATATGAAGAAGTTAATATTCAATGGTGGCACATAACAGAGAACAAGGCCAAAAAACCGCAAAACATTAAGGGATCCTGTTAAATTTGCATTTATGGGATTGTATGTCATGTGTCTATCTCTATGATATAATCAAAAGTATTAGTGTGAAGAAACTTCATTCCATTATTCATTCATTCACATATTCTTTTGAGGTATATTTATTAATTAGCTTAGTATGTGCAAGGACTATGATAACCATTGTATAAGCCACAAAATGGTGTGTACATTCAGGCATAGTCGTAAAGACCCAAGTTTATACATCTGAACTGTGATTCAGAAATATTAATCTGACAGTATGATATAGGATTGATATAATGAAGTAAAACCAATATTGAGGATACTAATTTTTTTTGTAGTAGTCAATAAAAGGAGAAACTGAAGAAGAAGCAGTGGAAATGGGGAGTAGTGGATGGAGGAAATACATTTGAGAGATGGATTAGAGAAACATTTTGTAAGTCTTAGCAAATTTTTATATACTCTGGAAAGGTGCGTTGATTCTAAAGTTTCAAGCCATAGAGGGTGGGAACACAAAGGTGAACCAAGCACACAATAAGGATAGTAGAAGATACTGGTTTAGGTGTAGGAGAGGATGTTAAGTATAAGTGTAGGTATGTTGAGTTTAAGGTACAGTTTTCATAAGAAAAGTTAAATTAGAAATCATCAAATTATAATAAATAATTAGTGATTAGTATGAGCATGCATAATAGAGAATTAAATAATTAAACCATGATAAAGAATGAGTTCCTCAGGACAAGAATTTGTTTTTACCTTAAAACTGAACCAAGCAAAACTTATACTAATCTATTGTTTCTGTGTATTAAACTAATAAATGCCCAATTATACAGAGTGTGAATTCATTTAGTTTATACCCCTAAGGTAAAAATCACTCTTCATTCTTACCTGGTTGAGCCCAGCAATGTTTACCAACTTCTTAATCACTGTAATAATTTCTTCATATTTAAAGAAAATGTGTTATGATTTAATCACATAAGCCACTCATTAGTTGATCTTGTTATATCTAAATTATTATTTTTAATAAAAATTACCCAAATTACAAATATTATATAATGGTGCTCTGTATATAATAAAATCATATGGTAAAAAATTAAAAACTAAAATCTGGAAAAGGAAATATAAAGAAAAATTTTATTTTAGTAACTCTAAAACAATTTATAGAAATTTAGACATTTAGACAAAACATTGTAGAATTCTACAATGCCAAAATCATTGCTCTCAGTTGACTGTCTAGTTAATGTAAACCCTAAGTGAGTGACTCTAGGTTCTTTTATATAAATCAAACTGACAGTCTGAAATGTAGTATTTCCCTGTGCACTTAACCAAGTCCAATGAGGTGAATCATTGGAAGGCACTTTACTCTCTGATTTGTGTAAATCCGTTAAAATAACACTAAGCCATATTTAGAAAAAGATGAAGAAAGTTCTAGAATTTTTCTAGGTAATTAGGATTGCATAGGTCAAAGTTCAAAGTTGTCTAGAATCATAATAACTCATTTTTTACTCTATTCTCTTTAAAAGCTATTTTGGAAAAAGTAATAGATGCTTTTCTTAAAAATAGAAAATGTCCTGGCTCTAAAATACTAGGAGGAAGTTTAGCATTATTAGTTTTATATATTATTCATCTATCTATTAAAACTTCTACTTGAGAAAACTTTAATTTCCTCTTTAATTCAAAGAAGACTGTGAAACATAAAAAGGGCAAAAGGTATCAGAGTAGTTTTCTTTATTTAAATATCCATAATGATAAGCAGAATATTAAAGATTTGAAAAGTATAATTAGGCCAAATGTCAAGTTCTATTTTATGTTAGAATAATGTGACTTTTGTAATGGAGTTCACCATGAGCTTCTTTGCTTTCAGAGATCTATATTTATTCTTTCTGTATTCAGGTAAAAACTTAGGTGCCTATTCCTCAGATGTGTGTTGCGGGGGTGGGCATGTTTATGTGTGTATTTTGTACCTAGTCATTAAATTAGCCACAGAAACCTTATTTTATACTCATAGAAAAGTCAACTGAGTCATTCTTTAAATAAATGTAATCAGTCTGCCTAGTACCCTGCTTCCTTTGTTCATTGGAAATGACACTGTAGCATGGAATCAGAAGCAAACATATTGAAATAGTCATGATTTCTTAAACCAGAGACAAAGGATAGAAAGGGCATACTGATGAAAACTGATTTATAGGACCTAATTTTCAGAATTCTTGAATATCATATACTGGTCTGCTAAAGAAATGTTTTTAATGTTGTCAGAGGGAAAACACATGTAACTTTAGTTATAGAAGTATAATATTAAGCAAATGGAGTTATTTGGAATAGCCATCACTATCAGGGTAAGGCCCAAAAGGTTACACTATAATGAGAAAAGCTAACAAAATAGCGTAGAATAACTGGGCACAGAAACTTTTTCTAAATACTTCTGATTCTTTTAAGTACTTCTAAAAGCAAGCCAGAAAGTAAAAATGAAAATGAAATGGGTCTTATATGCTAAGGTGAATGTTACTGAAGATACCCCCCACCCCTTAAAATTGTGTGTGTAATTTTGGCAAGAGAAGAGAAAATGAGGATTGTCAAGTTCAATACGGAAACTATTCTTTTATCAGAACTGGGACATCAACAAAATTGCAATATCACATCCCAGTCTGACACCATTTCTGCCCTACTCTATTTTGCCACTTGTTACCATCCTGCGCAGTAGATCTGGGGGCAAAAAAAAAAAGTAAGTGTTGGAAGCAATCAGTCAATTAATCACTTGTTGACAATTTTGGTAAAAAAACAGTTGGTGAAACTCTTTCAGGATTTCATCAGATTGCAATTGCAAATACCAAGGAAGAGCCATTTAACTGTTGATGGTGTCGGTGGAGACCTAAAAGTATCAGTTATGATAGACATATATACTCTGGGGTGAGACTGGGAGGGAACATTTACTGTGAACTTCAATCCCATGGACTAGAGGTTTTATACAGAACTGTGGATTCATTAATTTTATAAAATTACATTATGAAGGGATAACAAGGTTGTTTTTTAAAAAAATATATTTCTGGATTAGCACCAGGCACTTGGCAGGTGTTAAATTAACATATATTAAATTATTAATTAAATCAATATAATCAAAAATAATTTTTATTTGTGTAATTTAAAAGTGATTCTTAAGCTAAATCAGAAATAGTAACAAATAAGGTAGTAAGGAACACCACTTGCAGCAAGTTTCCTGGGAAGAAAGTAGGACATGATAAATTAGATATCATGTATTGATGGTAAGCAAGGTATCCCTGAACAAGCAAATGTAGAATTACAAATCAATAAATTTTTAGAGTAAGTAGAAACATATGTAAGACGAGTTTCTCTGAACACAAGAGGCAGTGAGGTGGTTTGGAGTGAGGGAGTCAGATTTGAAGACCTAGTAGAGCAAAACTGTAACGGACAGGCCAGGCTTGACAATAGGCCTTGACTAGGCCTTAACCCATGCTGGGGGAAAAAAGGGAAGTGGATCCCACCAATATCCCCCAGAGGAAAGGATATAGAAAAGGAGTTTAAAATTTGGGAGTTGTTTTTCCAAAGACATTTTACCTTGTTAGGTCAGGACTTTATGCAAAGCACAAGGTAGAAGCTCAATAAGAAAATTCCTTGAGCTCCCTCCAACAGGACACTCAGAATTCAGGAAAGACCCAATCACAGCATGCGGCTCCTATGAGGTTAGACACAAGACCTTGTCCTCCCTGGAGAAAGGTGTATGCCTGACTTCGGATCACAAGTCAGTCTGGGAATTGACAGAGCTGTTCATGGAAGGAGCACCATGGTAGCAAGAGATGGTGCAGCAGCAGCATCACTACATTTGGGAGGCAGCAACTTGTAAGGGAGAAGAAATAATGTCTGTCAAGGAACTGGAAGCTCTAGGATTCAAGCTGAAGACCTTGGGGGACATTTAATATTCATACTAGTAAACAATAATATTAGATAAAGTATGTGTGTCCCTTTCCTCACCAGCACCCATCCCGGATGGTGGTATTCAAGCTGGTATTCTTGTGGGAAACGAACTATGCAGAATTGCAGTTTGTGTCTTGGGGAGTTGTGGATTTCAACATGACCCTGACAGATACTTGGTCAGGTTTGTCCCTTTCATTGTGTTACCTAAATCTTACTGAAATTCTATATCCACAATAATGGCTGGGGGGAAGCTTTGGCTAATGCATAGCTCTGGCTTGAGATCACAATGAGAATGAGTCTGTCCACCCTAACTGGTTGAAACAAAAGTGTATTTCTTTCATTACTTCTCCTTTCTAGCAATCTATAGATTTCAGTATTTTGGAAATAATTCTTTTTGTATTTATGTAAAACTTAGATATGAAAAACAACTTAAAAGGAAAAAAATGACATTCCAGAAGTTATTTCTACCAAGGCACTCCCACTACAGTATTTACTAATTCACAGTCTTTAATAATAACTACTTTCAAAGAGGAAAAATTAAAATACCTTTATGTTATTAAATATATACAAAAAAATAATAAAGCTGGAAAGGAATCTGAAAAACTGTCTAGTCCTTCTAACTTTGCCACATTAAAACCAGCCCCAAAAGATGGTGATTTACCACATGGTACTTGACTTCCAGAGAAAAAGTTTCCAAAGCCTCTGCAGACTCATGTGGACAATGTACAACAACCCTTTCACTTCCTCCCTTTGTACAATACTAAATATTTTATTCCATGGATTGTCCTTCCATTTCATAAAGTGTATAGAATTATAAACATATTTTTATAGTTCATAAGGTACTGCATGTCACTTATCTCACCAACCTGCTAAGAGTTCTACAAATTATCTTTTATCATCCCCATTTTATGTATGAAAGGATTAAAAAATTGAGTGATTTTCCCATGATCCCATAGATTGTAGGGGGTAGAAACATGATTCCAGTTGAGGTCATTGTATTTTAAATCTGTTGGTCTTGACTATAATAAATTTGTTCTGTTTTTCTGTGGACACAGAGAAAATTTAGATCATGACTTCATTGATCCTGGGACCCGGGGTTATTTTACTTTATATCTTATTTTATTTTATTTTATTTTATGTATTGTTTTAGTCTGGGTTTGATCTCAGTACTCTAAGATCATAACCTGAGCTGACATCAAAAGTCAGACACTTAACCTACTGAGTCACTCAGGTGCCCCAAACTTAGGGTTACTTTAAATGGGACAGTAGAGCCAGAAACTTAGTCTTCCAAAACCAAGGGAACTATGGCCCATTTATTTAAAGAATAAATGCACAAAAATTAAAACTGAAATCACAAAACCACAATGGTGAAGGTCCTCCAATCCCTTGAAATAGAAACAATTTTTAAAGTCCTTGATATTGTCTATTTATTTAATGAATGCTCTCTGTCTCTATTTTCTACATATATATAAATTCAGTGACCAACCTCTTTCCAGTCCACCATGCTTCTTGTTCTAGTTGAATTGTCCAGTAGGACAATTCTTGTCCACTAGACCTAATCTGATGGCCTTTTGTGGCATTTTCTTAGGGTTCTTCTAAATTCCTGGTTTTCCTTGATAATTTATGATTGTGGGGTGCTAAAAGAGATAAGGTTCAAATAAAATCAGAGCTGTATCAGTACTACGTGTATGGCTTATTTTCAGGGTATCATCAGGTCAAAGCTTTTGTTGGTTCAATTGACCACTAAGACCTGTACTGTTTATACCATTCATGTCATTTGAATGAACAGCAAAAATTTATTAGTTATTTTGAATTCAAACTATTCAACTTGAAGATAATGTCACTAATATCAATGTAGATATATAATAAATTCATACAAACATATGCACCAGCTTACCCATAGGAAACAGTAGGCTGAATGTCAGAGAAAAGCTAAAAATTACCCATCAGAAGGCAACAGAAGCACAGACTGAATGGTAGGAAGTGGGTATGGGGGTTTATTTGGTGGGAATAAATGATAGATCTTATATATAGCAATCACTCAGCGCTCAGCCTTATGGAGCAATTTAAAAGGAGAGCTTGTCTGGTGGCTCTGCTGACTTGATTCAGCGTGAACTATGGTAGCAGGAGTCAGAGCGAGAACTTCAAACCCAATCAAATACCCAGTAGCTTTCACTGTATCTAAAGTAAGTCCAAGATAAGATAGTTTTACTGGGACACAGGATAACTTTCAGATCAATTTCTTTCCTCTTTAAGATCCGTACCTCCACAAGATTAGCATAAATGGCACAATGCAGTTTTCTTCATCAGAATGAGATGTTCCTAATAATATATTTCCAATTTAACAGTAAACTTCCAATTTAGCTACAATATGAAGCTTATAATTAAAAGCAACTTCTGATACTCTTACACTATTCAACTGTCCTTATAAGTACAAGTTAATTATAATAATGTGAATTGAAAGTGAAAGATAATCTAATCAACAGATTTTAAGTGATGAGTTAATCGCAAATTCCCAGAAATCCCCTGCACACACCAATTATGATAATGCCACCTAAGTACAAAATACATATATACTAATATGTCTATATTGTTTTTAAATATTTGCTTTATAATTACAGTAATGACCTAGGAGTGAGATATTGCCTGAGGGTTAATGACTAGCACGGGACCTACATTTAGCATTAACCCCAAATAAATTCCCTGTACTTCCATAATTATTTCAAAAACTTCACTAACATATATAGATTATAAATAAAACCTTTAACGGGTCAATGTCTGGTTTTCTCTTGAATATTGCCAACTGTATTAATTATCTGAAAGAATTGCCAAAGACAAATTATGAAACTTTGTGAATAAAATGTTTTGCAAAGATGAGAAATACTGGAGGCATCTTGTAACTGTTCTCCCAAAACTTGAATATAAACCTGAATATAACAATAGTCAAGGCAAAATGGTAAAATAGACAAACACTTGAGACAAACAATTGAGAAGCAAATTAGTAAACTAGAAAAAAGTTCTCTGGAAATCACTCAGAATAAAGCACCATAAATATAAGACAGATATAAGATAGAAGAATGAGAAAATAGAGTTCTAAGAGGATGTATGGAAGAATAGAGAAAAAAAGAATAGAGAAAAACGGTATTTGATAAGAAATTGCTGAGAACTTTCTAGGAGTAATCATTGAAAAGAAAGGTAAGAAATTACAGAAGCAAATGGAGTCCTGAGAGGGTAAATAGAAACAAATCTATACTCAAATACTTGTTTTGAAGTTGGAGAACACCAAAGTCAAGGGGAAAAAAAGAAAAATCGTGGGTCACTAAAGAATGTCCCATTGACTCCACAGGCATGGCAATTGGAATAATGGCATAATTTTCAGCAGCAATAATAGCAAAGGACAATGAAAAATACCTTCAGTGTTTTGAAACATTAAAGATCAACCAGACAAAACATTAATTAACAATAATTGTAATATATTCATTTTCAAACAAAAAATTGGCATTTTACTAGTCTTGCACCCTCTCTGAAAGAATTGTTAAGGAAAACTAAAAACCAGAAAAAAGAGATGGTATAGAGTAAATAGATAAGCATTGCTTAGTAAAACCAGTCACCAAATTAAAATATAATAACAATAATAATAATAATTTATAGTTATAAAATGTATATTATGGTAAGAAATACTTACCTCAAGATTTTCCCTCCAAAATTTTGAAGTACACAGATTTTATTAACTATGGGCACGATGTTGTACTGCAAATCTCTAGAATTTATCTATCTTGTACAGCTGAAACTTAACACACCTTGAATAATAACTCCCTCTTGTTCCCTTCCCCCAGGTCTGGCAAACACCATTTTACTCGTTTTTTTATGAGTTTGACTAATTTATAGATTTCACGTAAGTGGTATCATGCAGTATTTGTCCTACAGTGACTTGCTTATTTCACTTAGCATAATATCACCCAGGTTTTTGTTTGTTTGTTTTTTTAAGATTTTATTTATTTATTTATTGGACAGGCAGAGAGAGATCACAGTAGGCAGAGAGGCAGGCAGAGAGAGAGAGGAGGAAGCAGTCTCCCCGCAAGCAGAGAGCCCGATGAGGGGCTCGATCCTAGGACCCAGGGATCATGACCTGAGCCGAAGGCAGAGGCTTAATTAGCTGAGCCACCCAGGCACCCCTATCACCCAGGTTTACCCATGTGTCACATATTACATGATTTTCCTTTATTTTAAGGCTGAATGATAGTTTGTTGTATGTATATAACACATTTTCTTTATCCATTCATCTGCAATAAACATTTCCATTGCTTCCATGTCTTGACTATCGTAAATAGTGCTGCAATGAACATGGGGAGCAAATATCCTTGCAAGACTTGAGTTTCAATTTGGGACAAGCGGTATACACCAGAAATGGGATTTCTGGATCATAAGGATGCTTTATTTTTTATTTTTTTAAGGAATCTACATACAGTTTTCAATAGAATTTGCACCATTTTATATTTCCAACAATGCACAAGGGTTCTAATTCCCCTGTATCTCCACCAACACTAACCTTTTTTTTTTTTTGATACAGCTATATTAAAAGTGTGATGTGACATTTCATTGTGTTGTTGATTTACATTTCCCTTTGGAGAAATATCTATTCAAGTTCTTTGCCCACTTTTTAACTGAGTTTTTCAGATACATGGTTTGCAAATATTTTCTCCCATTCCTTACATTGCATATTCACCTTGTTCATTGTTTTCTTTGCTTTTCAGTTTGATGTAGGAGTTTCAAAAATAAGATAGAAGAAAAATTCTACTGGAAACGGAGGGTGGATAGTGGATTTTGGAAGTGAGATATATTCTACCTCTCTTATGAAGCTCATACATGAAAGAAATATAGCCACTAAAGGGATAAAATTGAAAGACAAAACTTTCAAACCAGTAAAGGAGAAAATGAATAATAAAAATATAATTATTCATACCAACAGATACTAGAAAACAGTAAATGGAGAAAGAAAAAGTATAATAATCAATAAACAGATTATTATTAAAGGTGACAGAAAGAAGTAAAATATCATAAAAATCATAATACATTAATACAGTAAGTGACAAAAGGAGATGCTTATGGAACATGCTCGTGAAGTCAGAAATCAAGGGCAGATGATGCTTTGGTCCATGCTACTTAAAATGAGCCACTTCACTGATGGTCAGCATATTAGGGAATCAATCATGGCTCCAAATTGGAACTCATTTAGTAACGGCTGAGATTTTCTTAAAGGAGGAGTCCCTATTGAAGGAAGTTCTTCAAGTCTGGGTTGGACAAATTCTCAGGAGTAGATATAGGTTTCATGTGTTGATCTTAAAGTGTTCTTTTCAATACTAAGTTCCTATCATGACAAGGTTTTTCACGGGTATAAAGCCAAAAGCTTTTGAACATGGAATATTTTTCTCAGTTTGAAGCAGCATCAAGAAAGTACTTTGAGGGTTTGTTTTACTCATTACTCATCATGGTGTCCCAAGGCCTTAACAGTGTCTTGATACTTAACACAACCTCAATAAATAGTACTTGAATTGAAATGAAGACTGGCAGATTTAATAAAGTCTTAGGAAAATAATAAAAAGGTAAAAAGGATAAAAAAAATATAGTCTATGATAGTAGCAATAGGAACAAAGTTATTAAACTTTGTAAAATCTCGTACAGTGGGAAATATGTGCATACAGAAAGTCATGAATATTTTTTCAAAATGTATCAGAAAGAGCAATTTTTATCTGATGCATTTGGGTATAACCAACTATGATAGGACATGATTCTTAAAACTGAAGGTATTGTGTCCAGCAATTATTAACTTTTTTCAAAGAAAGAATTATTAAAATTGATATTTCCCCATCTCAAGGGAATTTGCAAGGAAGCACATATTTTATAACCAAACTATACTCAGATTAACAAACTTTTTGAGTTTTCTACCCAGACAGTGGACTGGAGACTTTTGTTTTATTTTTCTACCTGGAAGGGACCAAATAACTTTCATTAAAGGGAATACACTGTAACTATATTAATTGAAATAAACATCCTTCCTGGCAGGATTTGGGTATATGATATGGGGTTTTCCCACGTGTATTTTGCAAAATCCTTTTCTAAACTATAAATCATTTTTGTTTTACTGAAATAAAATAGAACAATATTTACCAGAAATGACTTTATTTCACCCAGCTCACAGCACTAGATGAGTTGCATTTTGACTTTTCATCAGATTTGAATTAATTGCCATTTCTTTTAATTTGTGGAGGACACCATTTAATTTGTAGAACCCTCACAACCCTACACTCCTCCCTTCTCAGTAGAGATGGGAAAGAGGATGGTTCTGTGTGTCAGTTCCTGTGAAAGTACAATGATTGGTACTTACCTATCGCATAGGAAACGTCAAAGCAATATAGACTTAATTTCAGTTTCAAGCTGCTAAAACTCTACTGGGATCATTTAAAGCCTAATCCGATCTTTCCAATCTGAGGTGCATCAGTTCTAACAAATTTTAAAATGTTTATTTATAAAGTATGCTTCCCACAGAAAGTATTTAAGACCACTTCTCAGGTCTGCCTGTACTAGTGTTTCACAAGCATGCCTGATCAATCTAGTCAGCTGGAGATCTTGCAAAAATTCAGATTTGTGGACACATCCCAGGAGATGAAGATGTGGCGATCTGGGGGAGACTCAGGAATCTGTGCTTTTAAGTCTCCTCAATTGACTTTTAAAATCAGACAAGGTTTAGAAACACTGATTCACTACCTGTCACTCCTTCAGCACTTTCTCTGTGCACCATATGGTATTCTGCGCCCTTAAAGGAGCTTAACGCACTCTGAAACATGAGCTCATACCCTCCTACCACCAAGAGAAGCCCCAGAGCCCTGTGACCCTGCCCAGAAGTTCAAAGAGATCAATCGCAGGATTTGTTTTGGCTTCTTTTAGCCAAAATTTATCCAATAATGGTATTGAAAACATCTGCTTTTTTTTGAGGCAAAATGGATGTAATAAAATAAGTTCTTCATTGCAGATGAACCACCATGTGGAGACATGAGAAAGGAAACTTATAACCTGTAAGGAACAACTATTACAGCCTCAGTAATCACTCTTGTGTTTCAAGTTGGCCAGCTCAGGAAGAGCACTGCAGTCCCGAGCCTGCTGGTAAGGACTTGCCTCGAGAAGGCAGGTCACTTTTGCCTGGTTTTAATATCACTTTTGGATTAATATCTCTGCTTGCTCAATAATGCAACTTACTGCCCTATATTGTCTTGTCGTATAGTACCCCCTCACTAAGTGCTTTTTGAAAGAAAGAGGGGAATGAACAAATGGGTGCTCTAGAAAAACAAAACTGGTAGTTTGCATTAAACATGTTTTAAAAATTTCCCCATAAGGGGGCACCTCTGTGGCTCAGTCAGTTGAGCATCCAACTCTTGATCTTGGCTCAGATCATAAATAAATAAATCTTTTTTTTTTTTTAATACTCCAGTTGGTCTTTATTTTGTTTTGTTTCATTTTAAGGTTTTATTCATTTATTTAACAGAGAGAGAAATCACAAGTAGGCAGAGAGGTAGGCAGAGAGAGAGAGAGAAGCAGGATCCCCACTGAGCAGAGAGCCTAATGCGGGACTCAATCCCAGGACCCTGAGATCATGACCAAATCTGAAGGCAGAAGCTTAACCAACGGAGCCACCCAAGCACCCCCTCCCTGTTGGTTTTAATTAAGCTCTTGCTGAGTTATGAACTCAAAGAGATTTTTATAAGAAGAAAAAATATTTTAAAGCCTTCCTACAGGTTTTTCATACTCTTAATGGATAAAATCAGAGTTCTGAAGATGATAATGCACATACTCAAATGATGGCTTATGAAATCAGCCTGCATCTACCTGAGATGAAAAGAAGATTGTAAGATAAAAATAATGGCCTGTGCTCTTATTATGAAGAGCAGAGATGTTAGCCCTTTTAGCAAAAGAAAAAAAAAAAAGAAAGAAAGAAAAATACAGAATTTTTCTTATGAGAGAATTGTTTTTATGGTAGGGAAGTATTTATTGAGCATGTGTCTCTCTTCAGAGATCAGTCTATAAGGTCTGCCATTGCAGGTTTATAAACCTTACTCTCTTTCCCTTTAAAATATAGGTTCTTTTCAAGAAAGTCTCTTATTTACTCCAGAAAAAAAAAAAAAAATCAATACAATTATAGAGAAAAAGAGTCATTCTTATTTTCATGTGGTTTTCAAAGCTACAGATGTTGCAACTAAACTAAATACATTATATACCATATTTCAAGATAGAAATCATGATAACCAAAATGGTACATTTGTAAGCTTGAATTTAGAAAATCGGTAATGTAGAAATATAATTAGTCTTTTGGCTGGTATCTTACCAGTAATAATTAATATAGAATGGCTCATCTACAGTGGCATTTCTTTTTTCTGCCAAATACAAGAATTTTTCAAAATGCTTAGTAGGAATTCAGCAAACCACATTATTCTGTCTTTATATACAAAATTGATGTTTCAACATTAAAATTCCATGTATAGGTTTGCTAATTTTTCCTCAAGAATATCATAATGAAACTGACAAACTACCATTGTTATGTCAATCACTGTGTGACATCCATTCCATGACAAAAATGCACTGTAAAAAATACCTAGAACAAACTAAACGTGATCATAGCTGCTCAGTCCCAACATACTAGAATTAGGTGATGTATTTTGAAGCTAGAAAAAAATTCAGAGGCATACAATTTAATAATCAGAAGAGATGTAGGAACAGTTTAAAAACAATTAAGACAGGGATGCCTGGGTGGCTCAGTGGGTTAAAGCCTCTGCCTTCAGCTTAAGTCATGATCCTAGGGTTCTGGGATTGAGCCCTGCATCAGGCTCTCTGCTGGGCAGGGAGCCTGCTTCCCCCTCTCTCTCTGCCTGCCTTTCTGCCTACTTGTGATCTTTCTCTCTCTGTCAAATAAATAAATAAAACCTTTAAAAATTAAAAAAAAATAATTAAGACAAAACAGTATTTTTTGCTAAATGAGTTAAATATCTCAAGTTTTCAGGAGGTGAGTGGCATAATTGAGAAATAGGAGGAGATTTTAAAAAATCAAGTGGGCATTGACAGGTCCTTCGCAGACTTTCTCTGCCACTGACACACTGGATAGACTGAAGGACTGGCCTGACAAGATTCTCTTCATCTTGTTCCTGCTCATTTAATCTATCCTCAAGCAGCAAAAAATGGATGCAAGCCTTGCCAATTAACATTAAGCAGTTAGCACCTCACATTCATTTTAACCAAATATGCAGGGGAATAGTGAAGAGTTTAGAATCAAGTTTGGGGATTACGTGAAAATACTGGTACATGAAAACCAGGTACAGATTGTATTTGTTTCCTTTCTTTTTTCTTTTTCTTTTTTTCTTTTTAGTGGGTTAACTTGCTGGAGGTAGGTCTGCTCAGGCTAGGGCAGAAAACAAATGACTCACAGAAGTGTTCTCAGAAAGTACAGAGGTTTCCTCAAGCTCTGAGCTAACATCTCACACTGAAAGAAAAAGATAGGGAATTGCCTGGTCACTTGGGTGCCTTTTCCCTGCGCTTGTCTGAGGGCATGTTTTCCTTTGATAATAGACTCTCCTAAATAAAGTCATTGAAATGGTGGGACAGGGAATACTGTGGCTCTACCAGTTTTGAGAGGCTTTGAAATTCAATGTGATATCCTTTATGTTGGAGAGTGGCCCAAGATCAAGGGCAATCAATCCTGATGCTTTCAAATTTATAGATACTGTGGCTGGAGGGACTGCGAAAGATTTATCCTTCTGGAATATTTCATGTCTGTTCTCTCTTCCACTTCATCTCTGGGTCCACATCCTAGTGGAATAGTAGAGAGAATATTTGCAGATGGGTATCAGCTGCTGAGTCTAATTAGCAGCTATTCAATAATACAGATTCCAAGTAAGCAAAACAGAACAAAAGGAGAAATTTCTTCACTTCTGGTCTACCAATATTTCTTTTTATTATAACCTTTGTTATTTCATCCCCTGGAGTTAGTAATATATACTTCACCTCCATCTTATTATAAAATCACACCACAGAGAATCTAGGTCATATTTGTTATTATTAATATACAGTAAAAATGCCAAGCATTTTCTGTTTGACCTTTTGCAACTCTCGCTCTGCCATCCTTCTTGCCTCTGTTCTGTCTCCTTCAGGTTGTCCCAAATGTGGGAAGTAAAAATTTCTCTCTCCCTTGTTAAAATTAACTCTTCCTTCTTCTCTAATTCTTAACTGACCTTGGACAGTTTTTTCTTATTTAAGAGAACGAACACACACCAGTTTCAGGCCGATGTAGTCTTAGCCTTTTTTATTCATTGCTGCTGCTACTTCATGTAAATTATTTCTTTCTACCTAGGAAAAGGGACTTCCTCTGACTGGACCTTTCTCTCAATGTCCCTCACTTTTTCTTCTTCTCCCCACTTCTTCTGCCCTCTTTGCACTCATGGTTCCTTCTCTCCACCAAATTTTCTTTTAAAAATACCTTCTCATAATCTAGAGTGGGATGCTATTTATTCTCATAATTTTAAAAAATGGAAATCTGTACATTTTCAACTTCTCTTAAAATAGATATTCTAACAAGAGGCAATAAACCTAGTAAAATAAAGAAGTTTTAATATATGAAATAAAAAAAATCCTTCACTTAATAGAAGCACTTTTTTGGTAATTCATAATAATACCAAATGCATAATAACTCCCAAAATTCATCTTAAAAAAAATCGATATCTGAGTATATTACATATTATATCAGGTAATGTTACTTTGACTGATTGGCTAATTGATCTTTGGTAATATGTAATAGTAGTCATAATTATAAGAAATAATAAAAAAAATCAAACCCAGTGGAAAACAACCAACCAACTAAATAATACATCAAAAAGAGAAGTAATAATATTCATTTGTATTATCTTTGCACTTATCAATAATATATTTTGGAAGCAAATCAAAATTTTCTCATGAAGGTGAAGATCTGTCTTGGTGACTCATAACAGTCATTAATATTGGAATAAAATATAATAATAGTTAAGGATTCTTTTTTTTGTTCAGTAGAAATGAGTAGAACAAAAAATACAAGTCTATATTGTTTTCTTAGTTGCTATCAATATAGTCAATTGTTAAGATTATACAGAAAGAATTATACAAAAAAGAGAAAAGGTTATATAAAAAGATTATACAAAAAGAATTTTCTTATAAATATACACTGATAAATGAATTCATAGAATGAATTAGAGCTCTAGGAGAAAGAATCTATAAGATATTATAATAAAATCACCTAAGTTCTATAAATTCTAGCTAAAGAATAAGTAGTTTGCCTTTTCTTTTTTTAAAGATTTTATTTATTTGAGAGAAAGAGAGAGGGAGAGAAAGACGGACAGCCTGAGCAGGGGGAGAGGCAGAGGAACAGAGAGAAACAGATTCTCTGCTGAGCAAGGGAGCCTGAGGACCTGGGACCTGGGGCTTGATCCAGGACCCTGGGCTCATGACCTAAGCCAAAGGCAGATGCTTAACCGACTGAGCCACCCAGGTGCCCCAGAACAAGTAGTTTGCTTTTGATAAAAAGAACGAATTATTGCTTTTCTACTCACATTGACTCAGGAGAAGTAGCAGGAAAGAGAAATAGTAGGAGAAGTAGTAGGAAAGGAGAAATCATATAGCCATATAGTTTAACAGAAAAACAGAAGCTAATGGGTATCAAATTGAACTAGTTGTCCCCATAGTAATACATGGGTCTGTTTATGCTTTTATTTACATATGTATATATATGTAATATATATTATTACATAGTAATAATGACTGGGTTGGTTTACACATCTTATAAAACTAGTGATATTTTTTTCATGTGTCGGTAATCTAGGGGGGAGTCAGAATTTCAAGTTACTGACCATCTTACCAGGAGAATTTCTAACACAGACATACATATTAGCAGAATATGACTGTCGATAGCACACAGCTTATGCTCATTTTACAAGTGTAAGATAATAATGTGAATTATAATATATATATATATATGTGTCAGTTATGGGCTGCTTCTTGTGTTTTCAATAAGTGAGAGTCCTAAATAAGCTACTGTGAAAAAGGATATCTTGGAGGGCACCTGGGTGGCTCAGTGGGTTAAGGCTCTCCCTTCAGCTCAGGTCACGATCTCAGGGTCCTGGGATCGAGCCCTGCATCGGACTCTCTGCTCAGCAGGGAGCCTGCTTCTCCCTCTCTCTCTGCCTGCCTCTCTGCCTACTTGTGATCTCTCTCTATGTTGAATAAATAAAAATCTTTAAAAAAAACAAGGGATATTTTGGAGTCATGATGAGGTTAGGAGAAATCTATATAGAATGGCAGAATTTAGGAAATTTTGCTGACTTAATGAATAAGTAGGAACAATAGTACATACCCAGTATCTTCTGTCATATAGGAATGACTAAATTCCTGAACGAATTTGTCTGGCCTTGACCAATGGAAAATGCAAATAAAATTGGAATTTGATTCCAGAATACCATTTCAATCCCCAACACTTTTTCTGCCATTTAGAGGCAAATTGTATAACTTACAAAGTCTCAGTTTCTCAATTCTTCAAATGGACAAGGTAACATTTGCAACCTATCAAAAGAGCTTAGAAAGGTTTAATGAGGTGACATATCTAAAATGTTATCTAGGGAAAAGAAATGTTATATATATATATATATTTTATCTCTGCAGATAATGCCTCAGCTTGACTGGAGGGGGAAAAAAAAACCACAAGATATCATTGTATTATGATAAAGCAATGAACTACCACCTGCAGGAAATTGGCTTCATGAAAAGCAATGACAAAGAGCACATCAGGATTACATGAAATCAATCAGAGACAGGCAGGAAGAACACAAGCCAGATGAAGTGGAGTCTTTTATGGCAGGCAGGAGAATATATCAAAGCCAACCTTGCTAATTTCAAAAAGCCCACTCCCTTCTCTAGAGGTGAGAACATTACTTCAGACAGCATGCTGGCTCTGCTGGACTTCTGTGAAGATGCTATAACTCCATTTGTAGGTTTCTTAAAGAATGATTTAGGAATGAAAAGGGCCAGCAAACCTGAGCACTGTTAATTTAGTTCACCAGTAGGAGAGGATTGAGTGCACAGTTTTCCACATTTATTTCTCCATCAGGAACTTGTTATTTGCACCAGCTGGACCCTCATTTGTGTATTTTAATTCTGAGCTACTCGTCATTTAAATGCTGCTTTGCAAATAAAATGCTAAGTAATTTTTTTTTTCCTTAAAGAGAGATATTTTTGCAAAGTGAAACAAAATCAAACAAGCCAGTTAAAAGTAGATGCTGTTTATCCTTGAATGGCAAAATGAAAGTTAGGAGGAGGAACGATGGTCAAAATGATGGGTGTGATGGATCACAGATCATGGAGAGAGCTCGATGCAGGCAAATATTTTTCAAAGGAAGAGCAGATGCTGCAAAAAGATGTGTGTAAGTGCTAGAAATTCATGGGTAAGCTGTACAGAATTCAAGAACTCCAAGCTGTCTGAGAATAAGTGGAAAGAGCATCTTGAGAAGCCTCATGGTGCTTGCTCAATGTTCATGGGCCATGGACAATAGCATGGGGAATAGGCACATATAAATAGTTGTATGTATGTATAAGACTCGATATAATTGGAAGTCCCATAGACATAAGGATCACTTCTCAGCTTTAAGTGGTTGTAATCTATAATGTTGGTAAAGAAGCTAAAACTGCCTACTAGAGAGATGATATTTTTCACCCAAGAATGACCAAATCTACTCCTTGAATGTACACCAGAGAGAGAATAAATGAACTAAATACATTAATTGCATTTTATTGGTGACTTCTGTTTGAACCCTGGCTAGTAATAAATGTACTTTGAGTTAATGGGAAAATTAATGGAAAGTTTAAGGTAAAGATCATTTTAATTAATTCACTTAGTTATAAAAGTTGGACCTAGCGGCTCAGGTCCTGATCTGAGGGTCTTGGGATGAAACACCAAGTCAGGCTCCCTGTTCAGCGGGGTGTCTGCTTCTCCCTCTTCCTTTGCTCCTCCCCACTGCTCATACACATCCTCTCTATCAAATAAATAAAATACTTTTAAAAAAATTGGGCCTAAACATTATGTGTTCTCAACAGCCCCATTTCTGAAACTGAATAAACTGAAAATAAAATGTATTTGTAAAGCTAGAGTTACTGATTTCTGGGAATATCCAAAGCATGAGTTTCTCAGTGTTCTCTTTTTGCATTACATTGATTAGAACTATTTTTTTTTTCAGAAAAGATGTCCATAACAGACTATAAAACAAAATTACTTCATGTTTTCTATCACCTTACTTTATTTAGACACTTGATTCAAAAGAGAGCTAGAATATAACTTACAAACCATCTTTTCTATTGTTTTCAATCTAAGTTCCAAATGGTCGATGAGCTGGGCTAAGATAGATACTCTTGCTTCAAATAATAGTCTTTTCCAAATATGCAAAGGAAAAAAATAAATAAGTGGTTTTGATTTTGTCTTTTCACCCATATTTATTTTCTTAAACACTCAATACTTGCTATCATGTGCCTTTTAGTAATACTGGTAAACAACAAATGAACAAGCAGCAAAATATAATAGTACAACTCTACCAAAATGAGTATGTATTTCAATATTGTGATGACTTGCTTGAAGATTTGCTTGCTTGTGGCAGTTACTTAAACTTCCTGACCTATAATAGAGTCATGTTGTCTACTGAAAAAAATAAATAAATAAATAAATTGAGCTCCTATTTAGTGGTGTTAAATTTAATATATTTCCAAAGCATAAATTTCCTTAGGCAACAACATGGTTTTCAAGTGTCCTAGCACTCAGATGCATATAAAGGCCTTGGATATGGTCTAATGATGAGTTCTATTTATGTCACAGAGGTAGTAAATAGCAAAAAAGTACTAAAATCCTGATCCTCTGATTTGAGTTCAGAATTTTTCTATGCGTTTAGTTATTTGAGTGCCCAGAATTTCATTTTCCTGAGGAAAGGGAACAGCAGGATTTCAGAACAAAGTATGTGTGATGGGCAGGACCACACGCATACTTCATTGCTTTGTTGTGCATAGCAGATATTGAGTTTTTACAGATGAAAATTTGTGGCAATGGTGTGTCAAGAAAGTCCCTCAGTGACATTTTTCTAATAGCATTTGCTGACTTTGTGTCTCTGTGTCACATTTTGGTAATTCTTGCAATATATCTAACTTTGTCATTATTATTGGTTTATTATGGTGATCTGTGATCATGGTCCTTGATGTTACTACTGTAAGTGTTTTGGGGTGCTATAAACAACACCCAAGTAAGACAGTGAAATTAATCAATAAGTGCTGTGTGTGTTCTGACTGTTCCACAGACCAGCCACTCTTCCCATATCTCTCCTTCTCCTCAGGCCTCCCTGTTCCCTGAGACACAAAAATATTGAAATTAGGCTAATTAATAATCCTATGATGAGTGTAAGAGCTCCAGTGAAAGGAAGACAGTTTCCTGTCTTTCACTTTAAATTAAAAGCTGGAAATAATTAAGCTTAGAGAGGCCCGCATGTCAAAAAGTAAGACAGGCCCAAAGCTAGTCCTCTTGCACCACTTAGCCAAGTTGTGAAGGTAGAAGAAAAGTTCTTGAAGGAAATTAAAAGTGCTAGTCCAGTGAATACATGAATGATAAGAAAGCTAAACAGCCTTAGTGCTGATATGGAGAAAGTTTTAGTGGTCTGAGTAGAAGATCAAACCAGTCACAACCTTCCCTTCAGCCAAAACCTAACCGAGAGAAAAGCACTAACTCTCTTCAGTTCTGTGAAGGCTGAGAGAGGGAAGGAAGCTGCAGAAGAAATGTCTGAGGCTGGCAGAGACTGGTTCATGAGACCAGAGGAAAGAAACCATCCCCATATCATAAGCGTGCAAGGTGAAGCAGCACTTGCTGATGTAGAAGCTGCTGTAAATTATTCAGAAAATCTAGCTCAGATAACCAGTGAAGGTGGCTGTGCTAAACAACAGATTTTCAGTGTAGACAAAACAGCCTTCCATTGGAAGGAGATGCCATCTAGAATTTTCGTAGCTGAAGAGGAGGAGTCAATGCCTGGCTTCAAAGCTTCAAAGGACAGGCTGACTCTTTTGTTTGGGAAGAATGCAGCTGGTGACTTTAAGTTGAAGCCAATGCTCACTTGCCACTCTGAAAATCCTAGGGCTTTTAAGAATGATGTGAAATCTATTCTTCCCATGCTCTATAAATGGAATGATAAACCTGGATGACAGCACATCTGTTTACAACATGGTTTTCCGAATATGTTAAACCCACTGTGGAGACTTACTGCTCAGAAAAAAGATTCCTTTAAAATATTACTGCTCATTGACAATGCACCTGATCACCCAAGAGCTTTGATGGAAATGTACAATGAGATTCATGTTGCTTTCATGCCTGCTAACACAAAATCTATTCTGTAGCCCATGGATCAAAGAGTAATTTCAACTTTCAAGTCTTATTATTTAAGAAATCCATTTCATAAGGCTATAGCTGTCATACATAATGATTCCTCTGATGAATCTGAGCAAAGTAAATTGAAAACCTTCTGGAAAGGATTCACCATTCTAGATCCATTAAGAACATTTCTGATTCATAGGGAAAGGTCAAAATATCAACATGAACAGGAGTTTGAAGAAGCGGATTCTAACTCTAATGGAGGACTTTGCGATGTCCAAGACTTCAGTGGAGGAAGTAACTGCATATGTGGTAGAAACAGCAAAAGAAATTGAATCAGAAGCCTGGGCACGTGATGGAATTATTACCATGTCATGATCAAACCTGAACATATGAGAAGTGGCTTCTTACAAACAAAGAGGTTGGTTCCCTGAGATGGAATCTGTGCCTGGTGAAGATGCTGTGAAGATTGTTGAAATGAGAACATAGATGTAGAATATTACATGACTTTAGTTGGCAGGGTTTGAGAAGACGGACTTCAATTTTGAAAGAGGTTCTACCATGGGTAAAATGCTATCAAACAGTATCAGTGCTACAGTGAAATTGTTCATGAAAGGAGAGGGCAATCAATGCAGCAAATGTGATCATTGTCTTGTTTTAGAAATTGCCACAGCCTGGCCAACATTCAGCAGCTCTCATGCTGATCACTCAGCCATCAACAGGGAGGCAAGACCCTCCACCAGCAAAAAGACTGACTCACTGAAAACTTAGATTGAAGTTAGCATTTTTTTAGCAATATTTTTAAATTGAGGTATATACGTTGTTTTTTTAGACATAATGCTGTTGCACATTTAGTTGGCTACGGTATACTGTAAACTTAACTTTTATATGCACTGGGTAACCTAAAAAATTATTTGAGACACTTTGTTGTGATAGTCGCTTTTTGTTCCAAACCCACAATATCTCTGAGGTTATGCCTGTAGATCAAACATTACTTGGGTGCTTCTATGAGAGGTTTTTTGGATGAGACTAGCATTTAAATTGGTAGACTGAGTAAACCATATTACCTTCCATAATGGGGCTGAACTGTATCTATCAGTTTAAGGCCTGAATAGAACAAAAAGCCTGACCTTTCCCTGAGTAAGGATTATTCTTGCCTGATGGCCTTCAAACTGAGACATTAGCTTCTGTGTGTCTGCAAACTCAAATTGAAAGATCGGCTCTTCTTGGTTCTCTTCTTGGTTCTTCTGGCTTTTGAACTAAAACTATGCCATTGACGTTCCTGGATAGCTAACCTCCTAAGTCACTGGCAGATCTTAGACTTACAGCCTCAATAACCACATAGCTTATATATATATATATATATATATATATATATATATATATATATTTGAAATATATGTATATATATAAACAATAAAAGGAAAAACGGTATATGGTATACACATTTTTCTTCTCATTGGTTAAGGTACTCCAGAGAAACATAACCAATATGATATTTTTATGTACAAATATTCTGAACATTAAAATATGTTTTGACTTAAATTTTCATTTTTTCCACAAAACGTAAGTTATAGTATACAATTTGAGTATCTATGTTTATATGTTTATTTTATAAATGTACATCTGTCAACATTATTAGCAGTGATCTGGCCTAAGACCAAAAAAAAAAGTTCCCATTTTGTTTTGTTATCGTTTTGTTATCACAGTAAGGAGCCTATTTTTGGTAGGATGGATTCGCTATTTTTTTCCCTTGCCGTAAGATCTAAATGATTATTTTTATAGATAATAAAATTTCTCCATGTCCATAAAGTTGCATATACCACCACATCATCCCTTCCCAAACACTTAATTTTGAGTTCCTGATTAACTCAGTTTTTTTTGTTAAATTCTAATTCCAGAAGTATTGTTGTTAGGTGCATTCAAATATTTCTGAAGGAGTAGCTATGAAAATAACAAATAAATATTTTATCTTTTTTAAAATGAAGTTTTCAACAGTTCAAAAATGGTCAGTGATTTCTGAGGGCCTTCCCACTAATCATATATACCTTCAATAATGGAGGCTTGTGAGGAACATCTTGGGTTGCCTGAATGGTTTCTGTCCACATAATCTGTCTTCTCAGAAAAAACACAGCGGTAAGAGTCTGAAAAACAGGGCACCCCGGTGGCTCAGTTGCTTAAGCATCTGCCTTCGGTTCAGATCATGATCCCAGGGTTCTGAGACCAAGTCCCAAATCGGGCTCCCTGCTCCGCAGAGAATCTGCTCAAAGGGAATCTGTTCCTTCCTCTCCCCCACCAACCCAACTCATACTTGTTCACACTCTCATTCTTTCTTGCAAAAATAGATACAATCTTTTTAAAAAAGAGTTTGGAAAACACAACTGGGAAGTCACAAAAAAGTAATAGCAGGTACACGAAACATGAAGAATGGAGAGTAGAGACAACAGAGTTCAACAGATTGCATGTATCAACTAACAGAACATTGAAGGGTTGAGAAGGCTATTCAGGAAATATATAAACTTTATTAAATGTTAATCAAAGTGTTATTATATGTATGCTTCCTGAAATAAGGGATCAGTATTGCATAATCCTTAAGAACATTACCTCTGGATCATTTCTGGTGATTAATTTTATGTGTGAATTTGACTAGGCCACAGAGTGCTCAGATATTCAGCCAAACGTAATATGTTTTGTGTGATTCTGTGAGAATATTTTGGGGTAATATTAACACGTAAATCCATGGACTTCGAGTAAAGCTGATTGTTCTTCATGCTGTGTGGGTGGACCATATCCAATAAGTTGAAGGTCTGAATAGAACAAAATAATTGCGCTCCCTGAGCAAGAGGTTTCTCCAGCAATTTCCCTTCAAATTTTCCCTGCAACATCAGCTCTTCATGCTTCTTCAACAGACTGCCTTCAGATTTGAATGAATACCCTGTCTTTCCTAGATCACCAGCTTTGGATCACCAGTTTTGGACTGGGACTGCAGTATTAGCTTTCTCTGGTCTCCAGCCTGCTGGCTCACCCTGCAGATTTTGACTTGCCAGCCTCCATAATCACATGAGCCAATTATTTATAATAAATCCACAGCTAACACAACTTTTAATGCTTACAGATTGAATACCTTATCCATAAGATCAAAACAAAGATATCCACTCTTAGCACTTCTATTCAAAATTGTACTGGGGGTTCTACCCAGTTCAATAAGGAAAGAAAGATATAAAGGCATCCAGATTAGAAAAAAGAAGAAGAAGAAGAGGAAGTAAAATTGTTTTAATTTGCAGCTATTATGTTTGTCTATGTAGACAATGAGATGAAAGCTACAAAAAACTACACACTAATTTGTAAGTTTAGTAAGGTTGCAACTACATGATTACTATATAATAATCAGTGGTTGACAATCAGAAATTTAAATTTGAACTGTCATCCATAATAATATCAAAATATATGAAGTAAGATAAATCTAACATAAAAAACCTTTACACTTTAAACAACAAAACATTGTTGAAAGAAATTAGAGAACAATATAAATGAAAGTTAAGCCATGCTTATGGTTCAGAACACTCAATATTGTAAAGACATTAATTTTTCCTGATTTACTTTATAGATTTCATACAATAAAATCAAACACCCAGGTGGATTTTTTTTTGTATATTGTGTGACAAATATTGTAAAATCTATGAAAAATGCAAAAGGTCCTGGAATAGCCAAAACACCTTTGAAAGAGAACAAACTTGGAAGAATAACATTAGTTGATTTAAACATTTACTATAAAATGATAGTAATCAAAACAATGTGACATCAATCTAAAGACAAGTAGATACATGCAAATGAGGATCCAGAAATTCATACATGAACGACTAATTTTCTACAGAAACACAAAGGAAATCAAGTTGAGAAAGAATACTCTTTTCAACAAATGGTGCTGAAAGAATTAGATATTCACTCTGCCACAGATAAAAACTGGCTCAAAATGTATCTTAGAGCTAAATGTAAAACCTGAAACTATAAAAATTTAAAATAAAAGCATATGAGAAAACCTTAAGACCTTGGCTTAAATGAAGACTTCTTACACATGACACCAAAGAACAATCTATAAAAGATTTAATTGATAAATTGGCTTTATTGAAATGAAAAATGTCTATTCTTTGAAATAGACTGCTAATAAAATGAAAATCAAAACTATAGTGATTGAGAGAGAGTATTTGAAAATCATAGATCTGAGTTTAGATACCAGAATCTATGAAGAATTGTCAAAACTCAGTATTACAAAAGCATACAAACAAACGAACAAACAAAAAATGGCAAGGATTTGGGCACTTCACCAAAGAAGATATACTATTGACAAAAAGCCTGTGAAACAAATGTACAACATTATTATTAAATGCTCATAAAACCACAAAGAAATCCTAGGACATATCTATTAGATTAGCTAAAAGTAAGAAGACTACCGTATCTAATGTTAATAAAGGAACTGGAACTCTCATATAATGCTGGTGGGGAGAGTAAAATGGCACCACCGCTTTTGTAAACAGTTTAACAGACTCCTAGAATGTTAAGCATGTACCTATCATATGATCCAGCCATTCATTCCTAGATATTTGCTTAAAAGAAATAAAATCATGTGTTCATAAAAGGACTTGTACACAAATATATATAGCAGTGTTATTTACAGTAGCAAAAAAACTGGAATCTCCAAAATACCATCAACAAACCAATAGGTGAACAAATGCTGAACCAGCCATATAACACGATACTAGTGACAAATATAAAGAAATGAACTATCAATACATACAACATCATGGAAGAATCTCAGAATACTTGTGCTAAATAAAAGAAGCAAGACAAAAGGGGCATACTATCAGGATGCACTTAGTTAGAGCTCTAGAAAATGAAAGCAGATGTAACAGTAATAAGCAAATGAGATTATCGGAGCCCAAGGGTGAGGCAGGGGTTAATGAGGGGTAGAGTAAGGGATGACAATCAGACATTTGGAAACTTTTGGGAGTGGTGAATACTTGCCTTATCTTGATTGTGTTGTTATCTTCCCAGGGACCTTCATATGTCAAAATTTATCAAATTGTACCTTATTTATTTATTTATTTGATGGAGAGAGAGATCATAAGTAAGCAGAGAGAAAGGCAGAGAGGGAGAGAGGGAAGTAGGCTCCCCGCTGAGCAGAGAGCCCAATGGAAGACCCTGAGACCAAGACCTGAGCCGAAAGCAGAGGCTTAATCACTGAGCCACCCAGGCACCTCTAAATTGTACCTTTTAAATATGCAGTTTATTTTATGTCAATTATACTTTAATATACGTATATATCTGTCAAAATAATAATAACAACAACAACGACGACGACTCTGGTGCCAGAGTGCTTTCATAGTTACTAGCATGATACCCAAACAAGTTATCTAATCTCTCCATGTCTGCAAAATCAGAAGCCAGTTACCTTGTGGGCAATTCACATACAGTGTTTAGAACACTGGGGCTAATATTAGAGGCCATTTCAGTACTCCCTGTCATTACTTATGTTGTATGTACTTCAAATAATTGAAATATCATACTTCCTTCAGTACATTATTCTAGGTGTTATAAGGGGAATGCAAAAGAAATTTTTATAAAAGTAGACTTATTAAAAAAAAAAAAAAACCTTCTTGAGAAAAATATCCAAAGATGTATGCTCACACATAACCACATACATTGTATTTACATAAATATAAAATGCAAAAAAGAAATTTAAAGTCCTGTAGTTCGGATATGATTTTTTAAAAGCTAAAATATAAGCTAATACATTTAAAATTATCTTTGAAACAATTTGAGTAATCAATTTTGATGCATTCTATTACAGCCTAGTCACAAAAGTAAAAGAACTAGTGATAGTGTTGATTTTTTAAAAAGAAATTAATAAGGGCACCTTCGTGGCTCAGTCAGTTAAGCATCTGTCTTTAGCTCTTGTCATGGCTCTGGGTCCTGAGTCCTGGGTCCTGGGATGCAGCAGGGCAGTGAGCTCCAGGCTCAGCAGGGAGTCTGCTTCTTCCTCTCTGTCCCTTCCCCCCACTTGGGCTTGAGAGCTCTTGCTCATGCTCTGTCTCAAATAAATACATAAAATCTTAAAAAAAAAAAAAAGAAAGAAAGAAATGAATGAAATAGTTCAGACTTTCAATGAAACCATTTGAATGCATATTTTCAGTTTTAGGGTTGCAGAAATAAACTCTTCTAAATTTTATCTGAAGCAAATATAAAAATAATCTGAATAAAATCTTTTATTATGACCTAATAACAGCCAGTATTTCTAGGCCCATAAGCCAGATTTTCATTGCCAGTGTATTTAACTTGTACATTTTTTCTAAAGTGTCAATTTTCAAAGTTTTATATTGGAACTTATACATAGTTATAGTGATCATGTCATCTTTTTCCTCCTTCCTCTTCTGCATTCAGCCTTCTGTTTTCCATCCCATTTTCTCCCTTCAATCTCTCCCTTTCTCTCAGTGTCATCCCAGCGGTATCACTTCTCAGCCTAGAGCATTTCCCCCCTTTCTTGTGTAAAAGAAAAACAAGAGGGACCTGATTTGTGGAATCAGCTAAATTAATTCCATTGTGTGCCTCAGTTAGGAGACTGAAACAACTCTTTTTAAAATGTGCTTTGGAACATTCTAAATGATGGGGCAGTAATACTGTTTTCTTTCTTCATAAACATTTTGCCATTAGTTAATTCTGTTCACTTCCCTCCTGCTCAGCATTCTTAAGAGTTTTCAACAAGATGGGGAAAAAAATCATCAGCTGTCTACTTAAGGTATAGAAACACAAAAGCGGGGGAAAAAAACCCCTCTACTTGTCAGCCTCCCTTAAGACTAAGCAACACCACTGCAATATAATCCCCACCAAAAATAGATGTCTTAGATTGACAGTGGAATGTTGCTCTTTCCAGGGATTGGAGAGTGTGCAACAGTTACCTTTTGACATTCCTCCCTGAGTATCTATTCTAAAACATCCCGCAGTGAGAAGGTACTGAATTAATCTCTGAGATTATCTGATAAAATGCAATAACATCAGAACATTTCTTACTAAAATTGTTTTCTTTAGAACAACGATTCTTTCAGTTGTAATGAAAAATTAGATTTCTTTGGAGTATTCCTCTGGGTAATTATTGAACATTTTCATCTTGTGGAAATGACTTTAGCCTGGCATGTAGTAGTCATTTAATACGTGTTTACTAAAATGTTAAGAGAATAGGGTGTATTTAATTTAAAGGGTGTTTTGATTAAATACTAAAGCTTTGGAAGCTGAGGTATGTTTTTAATGGCCTTCATCTATCTGTCACAGAAACCATGAGTATAACAAATATTAATTACTAATAGGTCATTTTATACTTTTAATTATAACCTATTTCCTGAAAATGGGTATTCAGGAGCCTAACAAGAGCGATAGATGATGATAGATGGACAGATAGGCAGATACACAGACAGACAGATAGATAAAACTTTATAAACAGATTTAACCACAAATAGAAATTGCAGGGTAGTATTTATACTTGGTCAGTTCTCAGGAGTATTAGGAAAGTGGCCATGTTTGCATCTAATTTTACTGAGCACAACAACTCCTCATTCTTTCAGTAAAATGATATTGACATTTAAATAGTTTCTGCAAACTTGAAAAATTATCAAACATGTTTGGTTTTCAAATAACAAGAAAGAATCACCTGTTATCTCTGACTTACAATTTACAAAGTCTTTACAAATAATGCTCGCTAATCAACACAACAATAGCGTGGATGGGAAGTGTGTTGAAAAGGATAATGGAAACACTAAGCCCTGATTGTTCTATTAAAATTGAAACAATTCATCACTTAGCATCATTAGGCACCCATAACATGGACTGTGTAAAGAACTTTCAGGGTTTTCAGATTTCCTCAGTCCACTAAAGCACTGGTTAACAAAAGTGGTACATCTGCATTAAAATATAGATATTGGTGGCTGAAGAGGATTAGCAATTTGTTAATTAGTCACATTTTAAAAATCATTAAAATAATATATCAAGCAAAATTAAATTATAGTGAATGGACCATATGGATTTTTTTCTATTTAATGTATTTCATTATGCCACTGATAAATGGCATATAATTTGTAACACTGTCATTTAATAATTAAAATGACTTTTATTATTTTGTTTACTGGATTCTCATTTCAAGAGACTGTAATTTTGCCTTGTGATTAGTAACAAATCTCACTCAGCAGCGCCTTCTAATAGAACTCAGCATGGACAATTTTCCACGCAGATTCAATCTCTGCCTGAATCATACTAATCTTTTGATTGGGCTCAAGGAAAGGTTTGGATCCCTGTAGAGTTCCTGATGCACTGACTATTCATAAAAATAATAACAAGGTGCCAAGCGGTCAGAAATGTCGCCTTGCACCTGCTCTTTGCCCTTAGTGAAACAGGCCACTAGAGGAGCCTTGTTGATCTTCACTGGGACTAGATCTGATGTATTGACAATCTGGGGATTAAAGGGCTTTTGAGAGGTTTGTGCCTTAAGCAGTGGTGAGAGAACTTTTGAATGGTCATATAAATCATGATTCTGTCTTTAAAGGAAGTATAGGAAAAGTTTACTTACTCTTTAGGCAAATTAAACACACATATATGTGGAGAATAGCTGCAGTAAATAGAGAAATGCAGGGTCTTTGCGTATTTTGTATTTGGAAAAGCATGGAACAGATTTTTTGAGTGCAAATGTTTTTTGGTAGTTGAGTAAGCTTTTGAAGAAGTGTCAATACTTACTAGTCCCAAAGGAATGATTTAAACCCTATGAAGAGTCACCATGCTGGTCTTAAAAAATAATTAGTGTATACAGTAGGCTTCTTTATAATTAGACAAAGTTACTGGTTTTCCCATATATGAAATATTAGATACTTTTAAATATCAACATATCAATAATTTAATATTTAGATTGTCTAGGAAGATTTGTTAGACCATAGTCAGAAGATCATTAGAACACTAGCCTCTTGTTGGCAAAATTAACACCAAGATTAGAAGGAATCATTTACTTTAGGAAAGCTGCATTGTTCATCCAGGCAATTCAACAAGAATAATTTAAGAGGCAAGAAAATAGTCATGAGGACAACTATTATTCTGATCACCAATTCCAGTGTTGCAGAACCTAGACTGGATCCGGGCCACACTTGGCACTGGCCAAGCGGCGCTCGGAGACTTTGGAGGATTGGAGGTGGGCTCAGAGGATGTTGTTCTCCAAAGGTCTGAGCCCTGAGCACAAGCAGGGAGGAGGATTTATACCCTTCTACTTCCACATACTTGGTACTTTTGGTGTACGTGGGAAATGGGGTAGGAAAGAAGAACCTGGAAGGGCTTTGAGACAGCGACTGCAATTCCCTTGCTGGTTTGGTTGGCCATCTTAGAGGAAAGTTCCAATGTGGAGGTTTCCCTCCACAGTAAGAAACAATTCTGTGACACCAGCTGGATGTCATACAATTCAACTCAATGATGACACTGTCCAGAGATAGCAGCGGCTTCCACTACAAGATTCACTGGGATCCTACAAGACTGCCTCCCACGCCTATACCTCAGACAGCAAACACGAGCGCAGACTGTCCACTGGGCCTCTGACTGATGAAGTCCCAGAACCTAAGTCAGGTTCGGTGGGGTGAGGAGGTTCGGAGCCGACGACTAAAGAAAGAATTCTTAAGACGTCGTTGGTGCAACATGGTGGTTTATTAAAGCACGGGGACAGGACCCGTGGGCAGGAAGAGCTGCTGCCCTGGGTTGTGAGGGTAGGCATGTTATATACCCCACGGTTGGGGGGAGGTGATGAAGGGATGGGAGATTTCAACAGAGTTCTCACATGTTAGGGAGGGCCTACAAGGTGTGGCGGGGGGGGGGGGAGTCCTTGCCCTTATGGCCTGATCAATGTCGTCTTTAGGTCAGGCATTAACATCAAGATTGTTGGGAGATTCTTGGTGGGGTATTATGATCCTGCTATCATTTACATTCCCTTCTACCTCAGCCTCCTCCAGTTTATGGTGAGGAGGGAGACCTTAGGGCTTCAGGAACCAAGAGTTATTTGCCTCTGGAAATCTATGCTATTGATAAGGTAACCTCCCTGTTTAGGTCTCTAGGACATCTGTAGAGCAAGGGAGATTTCTGTTCTGCAGGATTGTGATCCCTGCAAGTTAACTATTTATCATTTTATGGCAGTTAGGGGTGCCTGAGGAATGCTACACATATGGAGGGGAGTGGGTGAAGAGGGGGTGCAAGGCGCCGGCTTTTGCTTTGTCCTCAGCCAGCCTCCTGCTCCCTCATCATGACCACTGACTACCTATGAGAGATTCTAAAGATCCCCTTCATGGATTTGATTAATTTGCTAGAATGGCTCAGAACTCAGAGAAATATTTCACTTACGAGATTACCAGTTTATGACTAAAAGATAAAAATCAGGAACAGCCAGATGGAAGAGATACATAGGACAAGGTATCAGGAAAAGGCAAGGAGCTTCCATGCTCTCTGAGTGCACCATTCTCCCAGCACCAATATGTGGTCACCAATTTGGAAGCTCACTAAACCTTGACCTTCTTGTTTTTGTTTGTTTGTTTGTTTTTTAAGATTTTATATATTTATTTGACAGAGAGAGATCATAAGTACGCAGAGAGGCAGGCAGAAAGAGAAAGAGGGGAAAGCAGGCTCCTTGCTGAGAAGAGAGCCTGATGCGGGGCTTGATCCCAGGACCCTGAGATCATGACCTGAGCTGAAGGCAGAGGCTTAACCACTGAGCCACCCAGGTGCCCCCCCCTTCTTGGTTTTTAATGGAGGCTGCATTATGCAGGCCTGATTGATTTTGAGGTCATAGGCATTAGTGATCAAACTCAATCTCTAGCCCCTCTGCCAACCTTGGAGGTCATGGTTGGGGTTAAAGGTTTCAACCTTATAATCATCTGGTCACTTTTCCTGGCAACCAGCCCCCATCCTCAGTTTACCTCAGTGCTTTTCCCACCCAAGTTGTCTCATTAACAACATAAAAGACACCTTTGTGGTTCTCATCACTTAAGAAATTCCAGGGGTTTTTGGAGCTTTGTGCCGGAAACAAAACAAAAAGGAGTTATATAGTTCTTATTGTAAATTACAATATCACTGGATGCAAAAGACATGTCCCCCAGATTTAGGTCACCTGAAATTGGTCTAGGGTTCATGCATAACACATTTTCACATTTTTCCAAGTCATTATTCACATATTTTTTCCAATATTCATTTTGGTTTTCAAGTACATTTTTAATTGCTTTTAACCCTCCTAAAAGAGGAAATGGAAGAATCAGTTTCATTAATCATAGAGCATATTGGTGTTTCATAGCCACACTGTTACTTTTGAGAATGTTTTAAAAAATAGACTGAGTCTTATTCATATGGACAATGATTTTGTTAAATCATGGTAAGAACCATAAAGTGTTCACTATATTCCTTTAATGTAAAAAATTCACTTTTTTTTCAATCCTATGATAAGTGTATGGTAATATTTCTTGTCAGTGTTTTATTTTAAGAATGACTTCAAAAATATAGTTATCAAACTACTTTTATAGAGGAAAATGTGATTTTTATGCCTGGGAGTATGGCATCTTGGATGTAGCCTGAATGGCAATCTTGAATGAAACAACTAAAATGCCAGTCAAAATATTATGTGAAAAAATATTGTCAAACATTGCAAGTGAAAAGAGTAACTTGGAGCAGTAAGCAATTTTTTTTTTTTTTTTGAATAGTAAGCAATTTTTAAAACCAGTTTACATCTGGAGGTTTATAGGTCACTCTTGAATATTTGTGTTAGTGACTGCATGGGGCATAGAAAACAGAAGATAAAGCCTAAGGCTTACCTGTGCTACACAAAAGAGACATTAGAGTGACTTCTCTGCATCTATTTGGTCAGGGTTGGGACTGAGCAAGCAAGACACCGCTCTTAAGGAGGCATTTAGTTTCAGAGTTTTTTGAAGAGTTCTTACATTTTGCTCCTAAGGTATCAAGGTTGTCTCAACTTGCTTCAGACCCTGATCTTCATTCAAAGCGGAGGAAGAAAATATCTCTGCAAGAGAATATACAAGCCTGCCAACTTACAGGATTATATTGGGAATCCCCACCAACCATGAAATAAACAATTTCATTCCTACTTTAATTTAAAATGGTTCTGGGTAGGCATTGCATCAAGTGATTGTTGAAACAAATGCATGCCTTCTCTACAGAAATTCAACACCAACGCAGATGAAGTCCAAAGAAAACAAGTAGCTCAAGATTAAAGAGCATAAAACGTGCAAGGCAATAATTCCCCATAAGAGAAAACCAGTAGAAACAACTAACAGCAGATTCAGGCTATTAAATACCACAGATAATTGACATTGTCAAACATAAAAAATAAGCACCCAAACAGTTTGATTTGAAAAAGAACTAAGTAAAAACCTTAATTTTTTTAAAGAAAATTTCCATTAAAATATGATGGATTCATTAACCAAGAGATGATTTAGTGATAAGAACACAGATGGAAAATAGTCCTCAAAATGAGCAGAAAGAGAAAAGAAACAAAGTGATTTTAGTAAAATAAAGGTTAGGAAACATGCATACATTAGAATGTATGAATAGTTCAAGTCCTGAAGTTGGATCATAGAACTTCAATGAGAATATTTAAGGAAATTAAAAAAGAAATTATCAGAATTTTTTATAGCAAACTCAAAATTAGAATACTCAAAAAATTCAGTCATTATAATAATAAAAAGTGCACACTTTACACATGTTGATGGAAACGTACAATGTCAAAAAAAAAGGAAACTGTCTTAAAAATATATTCATGAGGATGGACTATGTAGAGAAACACCATCAGGCTAGTAGTGACTCAAAAATAGTGAAAAGGGAAGATTGAAACAGTGAAATATCTTCTGAAATACATTTAGTGAAAATAATTTCAACCCAGGATTCTATACCCAATGAAATTATCTTTCAATAACAAGAGCAGAATAATTTTGTGATAAGGATGAAATACTTTTGTAAGCAAATTCTTGCTTGAAAATGTTTGAGTGCTTGAAATGCTTGCTAAAGCAAATTCTAAACCATATAATTTAGGTAGAAGAAAATGGTTTTTGATCTTCAGGGGTGCCTGGGTGGTTCAGTCCATTAAGCTGCTGACTCTTGATTTCGACTCAGGTCATGATCTCAGCATATTGCTACTGAGCCCCAGGGTACTGTGCTCTGCCCTCAGCAGGAAGTCTGCTTCAGGATTCTTTTATCTGTTCTTCCCCCTGCTTGCTTGGTTTCTCTCTCTAAAATAAATAAATTTGGAAAAAAAAAAACCCACTATCTTCAACTTCATTATTAATCAGAGAAAACTCTAACACCAAATTAAGGTATTGTTTCATACCGAATAAGTTAACAATATGTAATACTGCTGAAAATGTAGAGCAAAAGAAGTCAACAACTATAGCTAGCAAGGGTAGAAGATAGTCCATGTACTCTGTGAATGTCATTAACTAGAAATTTTGACAATTCTATAAACTAGAGAAATTCTTGCCCATGTGTTCAGGGTATATACACACATACATACATATGTTTATTTATGCTCATAGCAGCATTGTTCACAATAGCAACAGAATGGAAATAACCCCAAAGTCCATCCAGAATACAATGGATCAATAGGTCAACACCATGAAATATTATAAGGCAATGAAGGTAAATGAAGTACAACTACATGCATCAACATGTCTAAATCTCCAAAACTACTGTTGAGTAAATGGCAAATCACAGGTGAATGAATGCAAAATAATTCCATTGTATTAATTTCAAAAATAGGAAAAAGTAAATGATATATTATTTAGGTCTACATAGTCTGTAGATCTGTAAAGAGTAAGGGAGTGATTAAAATGAAGGTCTGGATAGTGGTTACCTCTTGGGGCATGAGTATGGTCATTGGGAAAGAGAAAGATGTAATTATTTTAAGCACACACAGTTATCCCAGGTAATATTAACCTCCAATGCTTAAGCCAGGTGGTAAGGTCCTATCTATGTTTATTGAAAAATTTAACTATTGGTGCATATATGTGTTTTGCTGTATTTGGTATAATAATAAATTTCAAAATAACTATAAAATTTTTTTGGAAGAATACATTCTTACTTAAGGGAAAATTCCACATTTTTGTTCCACATCTCACTTGCCTAGAAAAGCCTGAGTTCAAAAGCTAAGTGAAAACAGAGCTACTTACCTGTAAACAAAATAAAGCACTACCATCTGCCAAAGAACTTTGTTTATAGAATTTATTGCCTACAAAAAAAAAGGAAGCAAAGGAGAGAGGCCCATTAAGTAAGGTCCCTAACTCTAATGATGTCATAGGTTCTGAGGTGATATTGAATTAAAACGGCACTTGGAAGTCTCTAAATCAAAGCAGCTGGTTTGGAAACGTCTTCAAGCCTTTAAAGGTACTCACCACTCCACCATGTTAGCCTTTGGTTATGGCAAACTGACTCCTTACTACTTTACTAGGAAGAGCTAGAGTAGGGGGAACTTATTAGGAAAACAGCATATAATCTAATAATAAAATTGTCATTGTTAAATTCAGAGTAGATTACATGTTAGGTGAAACAATTTAACCAAAATACTATGGAAACTGGATATCATACATCTCTTTGAGGCAATACAGCATAATAGTTACATATGTGGGGATTGGAAATAAACTAATTTTACTCAAAGCCCAGCCCTACTACTTGGAAAAGCCATTTAATTTTTAGGTTCATTAATTTTAAAGCTTATAAGGGATAATGTAGATAAGATTAACATGGTGATATCTGACACATAAAATCATTCAATGAATGGTTAACCATTTGGTTATGTATTTCTTTCCTTTTATTATCATCATAGGATAACAGGCACAGTTCTCCTCTAGGGATAAATCGTCCATCTATCAATGAGAATGTGTTTAATCCATAAGGTTTTTTTTTTTAACTAATGTTCAGTGGATACTAATAACACTGAGAAAATCAACATTCTATGAAGGAGTAGGGGCACCAATTTACAACAGATGCTACAAACTGTTTAGGGATTGAATTTAGCATTTTGGGTTTAGATCTTACTGTGCTTTAAAAATTCAGTTCACATTTCAGCATTGAGATATTTTATATGCTTTCTTAAAATATGGAAGTTTATTTTTTCCTTTTAAATTTAGAAGGACTGGCTGGAATATATCCTCTCATTTTCCAGTTGGCAATAATGGGCTAAAACTTACTAGCAACTATACCTTTCAGTTGCCTACAGTTCACCAGATGCCCCACCACTCTCTCCTGCTTCTCAGGATCTTCAGCTGGTCTTGCTAGTAGACATCCCTGCCTGGTCCCCAGAACCATCTGGGTTTAAAGCTGGGGACATGGGGAGGAATCAGCAAAGAAAGGCTGAGTTCATTCTGAAGCAGAGGTCTTTTAGAATAAAAAGACAAAAGATAAAAATAAAACAAAAAACTTTTAAAAAATTAATATTTTCTTAGATCCCCAAATGTAATAAAATCACTACTTTCCTCACTCTGCATAAGCTTACTTCATCTTTAAGCAGTGGCATTACCCGTAACATTTTAAATCTTAAAAGAACAGTGATCCTATTGTTTATTATAATAGTTATTATTTTTCTAATAGTTGTTAATGCTAACTACTATTTATATTACTGAATTTTGTTTTCTATAAATTTTTATTACAAATGTAGATAGTTGACTCTCATGTCAAGTAGGTATGTATATACTTGCTTCAATCTAAGTGTCTCTTACAATCCAACATGCTTCCCACTTTTTCAAAACCTGCTCTTCACCCAATTTATTTTATTTCAGTAAGAAAATTTCAGTTCTATTAGTTGATCGGGCTAAATTCCTTTGTCCTATCCCTATGTTCTCTCTTCCTCTCACACGCTACACCAAACCAATCAGATCTGTTTTCCTTCTACTCCTCTACTACCTCTACTCCTTCCACTCACTCCAAGCCCTGAGCACCTTGAACCTACAAACCTGAACTAGTGTAATGACCTAGCAGGTCACCCGTCGTTCAATCTTAACCCCACTAAAAGATGTTTTACAACAGTTTAATTGTATCCCTTCTACATGAAATAGTCTAAAAGGCTTCTTGTCAATGTACCAAAAATCTGACCCTGACCCCCTTCCTGTCCTCAACCCACCCTCATTTATTAGAGCGCTTCTCTCCCTTTACTCCTTAGATTCTCACAAACTGGTCTCAGTTCCACTCAGTAACAGATATTGTCCTTTTCAGGGCCTTTGTCCACGCTGAGGCCGAAGATGCTTTTGCCCCTTCCAGCTTCTTCAGCTCTGCACAGAGGTCATCTCTTTAGAGAAGCTGTTCCTGACTATCCTGAACACTGACCCTCATCCACATGGTTACCTGCTTTAGGCTTCTTCATAGTGCTATCACCAACTAATATGTTCAATCTACTCCACATTTTTGTTTTTATTGTGATCACCCTCCACTGCAAAGTAAACTCCATGTAGATGTGGTCTTTGTTTTGTCCATTTTGAAACTTGGAGTTCCCCCCCCCAGTGCCTCCCAGATATTTGAGGTGCAATGAACTATTTGACAAGAGAATAAGCGGAAGTATAATGAAGTATAAAGGGAAAATTGTTTAAATTTCACAGCTACTATAGGAAATACTATTATGGATTTCTAAATACCCTTTTGCCAATAATTCAATGAACACCAAAGTGAAAAAAACACATACATCTTAGTTTAAGGTAAGTTAAATTTAAATGGGACTGATATCTTGACCTTAAAAATATGATTCATGAAATGACTAATGATGAGAAGCTTCTATTTGTGAGTCCATGTGTTTAAAAAAGAGACAAGATATTGACCAGAATGCTAACTTCTACTTTCTACTGGAGTTCTTGTTGTTGTTGTTGTTGCTGTTTTTTGGTTTTGTTTTGTTTTGTAGATTTTATTTATTTTTTTCAAGAGAAAGAAAGAGCATGAGCAAGGGGTGAGACAGAGGGAGAAGTAGGCTCCCCACTGAGCAGGGAACCTGATACCAGGCTTGATCCCAGGGAACCTGATACCAGCTTGATCCCAGGGCCTCCAGATCATGACCTGAGCCAAGGCAGACGCTTAAGGAACTGAACCACCGAGGACCCCCTCCACTGGAGTTTGTTTGCCATTCTATTTAGATCAAACTGAGAGAGTCAAGTTAAGATTAGTGGCTTCACATAAATTTGAGAGTGACTTAACCAGCTTTCTATCTAATGAAATGAATTGTACCTAGTGGAAGGAAGGGGGTTTGACTTTTTTTTTTTTTTAAGATTTTATTTATTTATTTGACAGAGAGAGAGATCAGAAGTAGACAGAGAGGCAGCCAGAGAGAGAAGGGGAAGCAGGATCCCTGCTAAGCAGAGAGCCTAATGTGGGGCTCGATCCCAGGTCCCTGGGATCATGACCTGAGCAGAAGGCAAAGGCTTTAACCCACTGAGCCACCTAGGTGCCCCAGGGGGGTTGACTTTTAAGTAAAGGTTATTTGAGGAGGGAGGTGGCCCAGTTCCCTGTAGCCTTCTCCAGCCCAGGTTCATCAATGTACCAGGAATACGCCTCCCACTCAGCAATCTCTGATCCAAGCAGGGCTCCCAGTTTCCTTCTCTGGGGAATTTTAAATTGAGCTAAGATATTTTAGTTTATTCTGGCCCAGCTTTGAGAAAGGAGAAGTAAACTGAAAACAGTAGAGTGATGATCTTCTGCTTATCAGGGAGAATGAGAAGCAGAGGAATTTGTTCTTTAGGAAGAGAAAAAAATAAAGCAGATGAGAAACAGCAAGAGATGAAAAATAAAGAAAACAAAATGCCTATCTTCCTGATGATATTTTCCCATTCCTACTAAGTGTCTGAGCTTCATTTCTGTACTTAGGTTCTAGGAGACAACTTGTAGCTTCATAATTCTTAAAATTTTTTTACATTTTATTCACTTGTTTGTTTTGCTTAAGCTACTGCCACTGTTTTAAAATTTGAAAATTTTTGATTAGTATGTGGAAATCCAAATGAACACCAATCTCCATTTAGCAAATTTTTCCTTTAACCAACAATGTATACCTTAATTATTAAATTAGAATAATCTGTTTGCTTGCTGTACAGAAAGTTCTAAGACTAAAATACACTGTTTCCTAAAAAAATTATTGGTAGGAGATATTTTCCCTACCCATCTAGAAGTTTGACTAGCAAGGAAAGGTCATTTTTGAGTTCGTTTCCAATAAAATGTACAAATAGTGAATGCTGAGTTTACGTACAAATTTTACTTACAAGTATTATTTGCATCCATAATCACACTGTTTTTTTGTTTTTGTTTTTGTTTTTTTTCACTGTGCCACAGGACAGAAAATTGAACCTTATTATGTCATGAGTTTCAAATTCTCTAGAAGTACATTTTGGTTGGAGAGTGCCTGAATGTTAACATAATATGTTCTGGTTGAGAAAAGCCAACATTAGGCTGAATAAAGAGGTCAAAGCTGCTTTATTGCTCAGCAGCCAACATCTCTAGAGAACTACAATATATGCAGTATGACTTGGGACTTGTCAGAAACGTTAAGAATATCAAAATGATTTCATTTCTGATTTTTTTCTCTTTCAGTATCCAGTTTTATTGTAAAAAAAAAATTAAACTTATTCCCAATTACTTACTCTGACATTTGTAGGAAAATTATCCTGCTTCTTTAGATTACATAGCCATAAATTAGCCTTATCGAACAAAGTAAGTCTCCTCTTAATTGCTTCATATTTTAAGAAGTGGAAAATAAAGAAATATCAGCAGTCTTCCCTATCACATGAAATCATATTATTTGACCCCAGAAAAGAAATATTACCTATTTTACACTACGTCTGATCAACAAAATTCATATATTTGCCAAATATATGAAACAATGATACATTTTCTATATTATTCATTTTATGTACCTCTGTCAGCAATTCATAAACAGCAAATAACACAACTGATATTCACGAAATGTAACAGCATTACACATAAACAGGTAGTGATGCTTAGATATGTATTTCTTATTTCTTCTTAGCCTTAATCTGTAATTCTGGAATGGGCACAGTTTACTGATCTAGCATGCGGTTTCTGTGTCATGTGACTCTATGGCCTCATTGGTAATCACTGCTTCTCTGAAACTCTATACAGTTACATCATCCCTGTGGAGTCTAGAATAATACAGTATTCTTGTATGGAAATGAGAGGACTTGAAGAGCTCATCCAAGAGCCACATGAACTTGAGAGCCTTTGAACAAGTACCATTACTCCATAGGAATTGTAAGACGGTGGGATAGCCAGCACTTGTATGTTATTTTTTAAAGTGTGGTCACAGAGATTAAGCTAGAATCTCTTAATCAATAACAAGCAAAAAGCTCTGTAAAAGAACGGTTAACAAACCGTTTTGTCAAAGAAACTATCTTATCTTCTAAACATTGTGTCATCTGGCAAAAAGATTATCCATTATGGAAGTTCCCACTCTGCTCTTTTGGTAGAACCCAGATTGTATATGTGACTGCCTAGGTGGTGAGAACTTTAAGTCTATTTTTCCTAAGCAACACTTCCATGCCCGCTCTCTTGTCTTTATTTTGTATACTTGAGGAAAACCTAGAACTAAAGGATTATGAGTCTTCCAAATCTCTAGGCCCTCCTTAGAGAGCAGATCTTTCCAGAGCTTTAATCAGGCTGTGGAGTCTCTGGGTCCACTGAGTCCAGGGGAGAACTAAAGTTTTGACATGGGTCTGGCCAACACACATACAATGAACCTTAGAAACTGATTCGTCACTGGCTCAGTTCATTACAGAAAAGAAGATCGAACAGCTTTTGGTGAAGATTCCAAAATTTAAAGAACCATAATCCCTCAAACTGAGAAATAACGTCGACTGCCTATACCTCATCGTGATCTGTATCCATCTGCCAAATGTGGAAACCAGCTGTCCAGAGCAAGGCGGGAGTGTGGGGTAGTGAGGGGACTGTGTATGGAAGATACCGTGTTCTTCCAGGGATGCCAGTCCTCCCAGAGCCAAAGTTAGCCCCTGCAGCCATGATGGCAGGAAGCCACAGTGCTGGGATGACAGCTGCAGCAACATAAAGTGTCTGATTGCACTCCCGGATGAACAGCGCTTCCTTGTTCTTAATGACACCAGATGGTACAGCCCACCCGGGGACACTCAGGATGCTGGGTTTGTAAGTGTGGTGACCTTAGGAGGAAAAGGGGGAAAACAGAGAAGACAGAGAGTGCTGGGGAGAGCCTGGAAGAAAGTGTGTGCAGAGGGCTAAGGGAAAGGTGGGTTTTCCCAATTGCGGAGATGAGATTCTAACCCAAGTTTTCTTTCTTCCATTTTGGAGTTCTTTGAACTCTACCACTACATGGTTCATTTGTTTATTAATACAAGTTTGGAAACTATTAATGTATGGATTACTGTAAGGGCTGGTGAGCAAAACAGTGACAAAACAGAGACAGACAGGCAGGTATTGCAAATACATATTTTTAAGCAAAATTGGAAAATTCTCAAGGTAAAAATATTTTTAAAAACTGTGAATTTTAAAGAGAAAACTCTAAATCTGTGCTATAAAGACCCAGTACATAGAACTGTTATTCAGTGAAATATGTAGTATCTTTTTTTTCTCTTTTTCTTTTAAACTGTTTGTCTCCTCATTCTGCCCCAGATCATTTTACCAGATTATTTTTTTAAGGAGAAGGGAAGCACCAAATAAATAAATAAATATAAAATAACAACAACAATAACAATAATACGATGTTTTCCAGCATTTGGGCACATGGGCATTTCAAAATTTATCTGAGAATTAATCCACCCTACACCAGATGGTTTCATGATTAAGTTTGTCTTTGAATTTCCCTTTTAAACCTACAAGTGACTAAAAAGGCAATGTAAGTGATCATTGCATATGAAAGATCAATGAGAAAGAAGTTACTCACTAACCAGTCTCCCCACTGTGGCTCATATCTGAAATGACAGTTCTTTAACAACCCTAAGGCAGCTTTCCCACACTTTCCATTTAGCAGTGCTTGCTCCTAGATTAAAGATGTGAAATGGTGTGATTTAAAAAAAAAAAAAAATGCTATGTTTTAAAATGTCTGGTGGGTAAAAGGGCCACAAAATCCAACTATTCCCCTTTATGGTATCATTCTTATTGTAGGTGCTTGATGAATTTATGTTGGGAGTGTTGACCTTTACCTCATTACCATACCTCCTATCTACCCCACAGTAGACATTTTATAAATGGCTAAAGTTATAGAGCAACACATCAGGAGAAAGGAAAATACTAACAAGCTATATTCAGTGAATGGAGGTTTTTCTTGTTTGTTCTGGATTGTTTTTGTTTTGTTTTGTTTTGTTTTGTTTAAGTCCTCATTGACTTTTTTTTTGGCCAAACTCTAATTTCAATATTGTGGAGAGAAAAAAGGAGAAAAGTCATATTTTACACTACTGTACCAGGGAACAATCTTTACTTAGAATTTAATCTTCTGTCATAATATATTATGAAAGCACACACATGGATGGCTTCATAATTATAACATTCAGAGCTGTAAATGCTACACTGAAGATTGCAAATCTACTTTCATTATAACCACTTGTTTTCAATCACCAATAGCATTTGAAAAATTGTCCTTGGGATTAAAATTCTCATGATCTAAAAAATAAAGGAAGGTGTGATGAATTTGTATGTCAGAGTGGAAGAATTTGAGGGGTGGATGTTATTTTGTTACTAATAGTATCCTTATTGAATATGATGCTTTACCCTCTATGGCTCTATCTGAAAATCTCCAGTGTAGACTGTGGCCATCCATGACAGCATCAAGCCCGTCATCTGAATAATTCATGAACCTAGTCTACTATGAAGAAGACAGGTATAATTTTCTACTGAATGATATGAATTGTTTGTTGTTTAAGCACTATAAGTGTATCAGATCATTTTTAATCTTTTCCACTTTCTCAATAGTCATTTAAATGGTAAAAGTCAAATAATTATAAGCTTGAATAAAAAATATGTGAAACTTTTATAGTAATACATGTTGTCATCTGTGAGATAATGTTTAATTTTAATATTCTAGTCCTCTGATTTGAAAAAGTCAAGGGATGATTATTAGGATGTAGCACACATTTTAATGATCAACATATGCATGAATGAAAAATGGCTTTAAGAGGCATTAGGAAAAATGTAAAATATAAGGGTATAAAGATGCAAGATGTAAAATGCTAGAAAAGGATGCACATAGAGTAATCTTATAAAGTTTATAAAAAGCTTTGAATTTTTTTTGAATAACTTTTCAATCTTCCTAGAATATCTCTGAGTGAAAAAAGTGACAGATATATTTCAACTTTATGGAAAAGATACAGTATAATCATAATATAGTCCATCTAACTTGAATAAAACTCCACTGATTTCAGGGAAATTAGAAATGTAATTAAAATCACATTCTACACTTAAAATAAGTAAAAACTTTAGTAGTCTGGGAAATACCAGTCTACAAAATTTTTATATAAATTAATATTTGTAAGGAAAATGTACATTACTCTAACTAGATTCCTTTTTGTTAAGATTTTATTTATTTGACAGATATAGATTACAAGTAGGCAGAGAGGCAGGCAGAGAGAGAGGAGGAAGCAGGTTCCCCTCGGAGTAGAGAGCCTGATGTGGGGCTCGATCCCAGGACCCTGGGATCATGACCTGAGCCGAAGGCTGAGGCTTTAACCCACTGAGACACCCAGGTGCCCCCTCTAACTAAATTCTTGACATAGTTGTTCTTGCACTCCAGTTTGAAAGGTTAAACACAGGAAGTTTCATATATATATATATGACATATACATATATATGTATATGTCATATATATATGACATATATATTTCTTTATATATATTTCTTTATAAATATTTTTAATACATAGAATATATAGAATATATATATAGAATCTATATATATATAGAATATATACAATATATATAATATATAATATATATATATATATATATTTCTTTTTCCTTTTCAGTTAGTATTAGGACTTAGGACTAATACCTTAATCCACTTAGGCTGCTATAATAAAATAACTCACTCCAGGTGGCTTTCTGGTGCCTTTTTTAATAAGGGCACTAATCCCTTTCATGAGGGCTCCATCCACATGAGCTAATCATCTCCCAAAGTCACTATCCCATCTTGGGAATTAGGTTTTCAACATATGTATACTAGAGGTTAACACACATTTCATCTATAGCAACTAATGTGTATCCCTACAACATTTAATATCTGTGCAATTTAATACTTGCAAGTCTTTTGATCATATTCAAGGAATTATGTGTTGCATATATATTGTGTATTTAAATCCTAGAAGTTTTCAACATCTTGGTAGAAACACATCCAACACAGCATCTCAAAATCTTTTACTTTCAAATTCTAACTCAATTACTCTCCACTGAACTCCTATTACCCACTCCTACTGAAAATTTCCTCAACACAGTCATAGTCTGGAAATATTCTTCACCTGAAATATTAAGTGTTACATAGGTCATTCTTTCACCGGAATTTTTAACCTTCAATTCCTTATTACTACTTCACCTCTTCTGCTGAAAGAAAAGCTCTTCAGTTCTTCAACTCTTTGTTTGTTTTGCCCTCTCAGTCTATCGCATTTATCATTTAACTGTCATCCATCTTTAAACTAAAACCTGCAATGCATTCGCATAGCCTCTTTACTGCCAGTATCCTTAACTCCTTCGCCTTCTTGATCTTCTGCAAAGTCAGGGTCTCAAACAATCCAACCATCCACCTTTCCCACTCCTATAGCCAAACTACACAATGTTATGGCATGATATTTCATGACCTGTAAGTGGTCACTAGCAATATGGAATCCTAGCTGGGTCTTCATTAGCTCTGAGTTCTTTAGACCTCACACTGGGCAATTTCATCTCCTATATCCCAAACTATTGCAACCATTAATCATTTCTCCATCATCAAATTATTCAATCGTTTCTATCCCTAAGTCTCTTCCCTATGGCTTAACACTTGCTCTTATCTTCAGTAGTTTTAAGAAAATTTAAGCTATTGGAGTTATATCAAATATAAAACTACAAAGTATTCTTCAATCAGTAAGATCCATACTTCTTTCTTATGAGTCTCAGAGAAAAAGAAGTCTGTCTTATTATTCAAGAACAATTCTTAGATGTCATGTTCCTGGTCTCCCATAAGCCTTGTTTTATCACCTTATCACTTATGTAATTTCAACTTCTTGCTCTCAAGGTAGTATAAGTTCCTTTTCCCTCAGTGCATATAAATAGAAAAGCATTTGTATTGTTTCTATCAATTTCTTATTTTTAAAGTCAAGCTTTTTGGGGTGCTGGGTGGCTCAGTCATTAAACATTTGCCTTCCGCTCAGGTCATGATCCCACAGTCCTGGGATCAAGCCCCACATTGGGCTCCCTGCTCAGTGGGAAGACTGCTTCCCCCTCTCCCACTCCCTCTGCTTGTGTTCCCTCTCTCTCTCCGTGTCTCTCTCTGTCAAAAAAAAAAAAAAAAAAAAAAAAAATCTAGCTCTTTGAGTACTACCCATTTACTACTTCAACACATATTTGTCTTGCACTCATGAACATCTGGTCATTCCAAGGACCTCGGGAAAGTTAATCTACTCTCTCTCTTAGTTAACTCCCTGTGACTTAAGTCTTTCTCAAAGTTCTTCCTTCCCTGTAAGTTTCTTCTGTGTTTACTACCTCGAAGTTTATGTGACTTTAGCATCCTCTTTTTATGCCTATACATTCAAATCAAGTGTCTCTCAGGATTCCGTACTTGATTCTCCTGCTACATTGTATTTTCACTAAAAGATGATTTTCATTATTATGGTTTTTAATATCTGATAATATTCTGTGACCATCAAATGCATATCATAAAATAAGATCTGGTTTCCAGGCTTATAAATTCTACTGCTTTTCCACCGAAGCAAAGACACTTCAAGTGCTAAATGAAAAAACTTGCTAAAGATAAAACTAAGCTCTTTCCATCCTTCCCCTCTCATAACTACCCTTGACACATCAAAATATGCTCTTCTTTTTTAATCCTTTATTTATCTAAAATGATGACACTAGAGACTTTTCAGTGAGATGTATCCTTGGATCCTTCACTGGTATTCACAGCTTCAGATTAATTATTAAGAGTGTCATTTTTTAATATGAATTAAATTTCTCATTCTCTGATAGCTAGCTGCTATTTCCTTATTTAACTATTAGCATCTCTCACCTTAACAACTGAAATAACATCCTACCTTATCTCTTGTCTTTGAATCTTCTCTCCAAGTCCATTTCCCACATGACCAAAAAAGTTAACAATTCTTTTAATGTTCACTTAATTAGGAAAGCAACTGTGACTATTTCAATTCAATTCTTCTTCTGATAATCACTATGAATACAAAGAAAAATAATGTATATACCTGCTTACTGATTTATTGTTTTAAGATGTATATATTAATTTTTTGCTTTTATAAATGAAAAAGTTAACAAAATCATATTACATAATTTCATTTCTCACATTCAACTCCTAATTTTTCTGTTGTATTATTCGTTTTAGTTCATCATAGTGTTATCTCTAAACGTAAATTTATAAACATAAACAACATAACTATATGCTTTAATTTAGTGAGTCATTAAGTTTTAGTTACATTAACTTGTGTCTTTCTCCTTAAAATCCCTGCTGTGTATCATAAGGAAATTGGCACATCTGTCTTCTACTTCTGTTTTTACCTTGTACTTTCTTATCTCAGTCAGTATACCATTTTTTTTAACATTCTCAGAGGTCTTCATATTTGATTTATTTTCTATGACTCTCATCTATTATTTTATGCCTTTTCTCTTGGTTCCTTCTAAAATTATAGATAGTAAACAGTATGTAATGTATTATATACACTATCTCAAGTAGTACTTTGGCACAACATGAAGTAAATGTAATCCCATAACCCTAAAATTGTGCTACATGAAAAGAATATTTAAACATTAAGTTTCAACATAGATTTTTTTAAATCTACCCCACCCACTACTCAAAATTATGTCATTTTTTGTGCTGCATAAAATTGGAATCATGTACAGATTTTTGTTAATCTTTAAATTTAAACCGCCTTCTTCTCATTACTAAAACCTTCCAGATTATTAATTATACTGTTGTATAACTAAACACATTTTCTTCTTGAAGACATTTTTCATGGACTCCTCTGACTTCCTCCTATAATTGATATCAAATGCATTTTATGTAAATATTAAAGTTAACTCACTGGTATTTCTTTGCACTTCAGAATTATTTTTATTATTTCCTGAATATAGATTATTTTTTTCTTTGATTTTTGCTGTTGCTATTGGAATTTTGGCATAGTTCTTCCCCATGAGCATTCTCTATAAAAGGAAAATGCAAAATATAAAACTCCGCATGCTTTCTTTTGTACAGTTTTGTGATGTCACACTAGATTAATAGGTTTGTGTCTTAGACCAGTTTTCCAGAAAACAGAGCCTGAGGCAAGACTTAAGTGCAAATACAATCCCAGGCAGCAAGAATAGGGTGAGGAATGAAAAACAAATCTATATGCGTCATAACTAGCAGCAAAAGCTTTGCATGTGCATCAAACTGTGACCCAAAACAGATCACCGGAAGAAAGAAGGAGGACAATGTCATTTTCAGGCTCTTCCTCCTGTCTCCTTTCTCCAATTAGTGAAAATTTGCCCTGAGGGAAAAATCATTCATTTGTACTTGTAGGTTCCATGACAAAGTTCCTTAGGCAACAGCTGAGGAAAGCAGACATTTTGCCTTTATTCAAGTCTGAAAGTGAGGGGCATGCTAAAATTCTAGACATGCCTGCCTGATTGGCTGGCTTAGATTACTGTGGATGCTCATATTGTCTGTGACAGCCACGATGGCTACAAATGGTTCTAAAGAATCTAAGGAAACTTATGCAGTGTTCTTACCAGAGCTGGGAATAAAATTCTAGGTTTAGAAACTTCTCCCTTAAAATATTAATATTTCTTTCATTGTCATCTTGCATTTTCAATAACCAGTGAAAAGCTTGGTGTCTACATCATTTTGATTTTCTGGAAGCTTTTTGGGTTTCTGCATTGTATTTGGAATTCTCTACTATCATCAGATGTATCAAGGCATGTATTCTTTCTGCTCACCATGCTTGGCATAGTGATTTTTACCAATCTGTATGTCTATGCCTTTTATTTGTTCAGGATTTTTTTCTTCTAATATGTACATAATCTTTTATCTGTCCATTTTTCCTGTTTTTTTTTTCACTTAATATATCCTATTAATATATTTTGTATTTTCTGATTTTATTCTAAATGTCTCTTCAAACTTTTGTCATTCTCTTTATCATTTTGATCTCTATTTGTAATTATTTATTTTACTCTACTTTAGAGATTATTAATTTGCTATTCAGCTTGGTTTATTCGTCATTTCTTTTTACTTTTAAATTGTTTTACTAATTTCCAAAAAACATTTTCATTGTATCTGATTCATTTGATGGCTTCTATTAAGTTATTTAATTGCATGAAAGTAATATTCTCTTAAATATTTCAAAAATACTCATATGAATTGTGTTCTAATGTTTATTCTTTTTCTTGTATTATTTTTTATTTCTTCTGACATGAGTTCTCTTTGTTGAGTTAGACTTTTTTTTCATGCTATTTTATTTTTCTCAGATAGTGGAGTATCCCTAGCTAATAGTTCAGCTTACCCAAATATCTTTGAATTAGTTTAAGAAGCTAGGATCTAAGGTGTTATTATCAGTATTATCTATTCTTTCTTTCTTTCCTTCTTCATTTTTTTTCTTCTTCATATTTTAAACTCAGAAGTTGTTTTCTTTTGTTAAATTTTTTCATGGGAGAGCATGCTCTAGGATTGGTGCATTTAGATGGGTCTTATAGCCAGAAAGTTCTCCCTTTAGCAGACATGGTTAAAGATTAGCCATCCAGGGGCACCTGGGTGGCTCAGTGTGTTAAGCCGCTGCCTTCGGCTCAGGTCATGATCTCAGGGTCCTGGGATAGAGTTCCGCACTGGGGTCTCTGCTCAGCAGGGAGCCTGCTTTCCTTTCTCTCTCTCTCTCTCTCTGCCTGCCTCTCCATCTACTTGTGATCTCTCTCTGTCAAATAAATAAATAAAGTCTTAAAAAAAAAAAGAATTAGCCATCCATATTCATATCACTTCACAAATGCCAAATTAATCAGGACTCTGTTTTTCTGGAAATGAAGAATTTAAATACTTTTCAGGTGGTGGTACTTCTGATGTTTTCTTATTGGGTTTGTGACAAAGATTCAAGACAAGATAGAGTGGGCTCCTTAAATCAGACCAAATACTCCATCAGGGGCTTCCCAAAGGCTATTATTTAACTTTGTTTTAAAATTAGTTTTCATGGCATTAGTTGGGAGCAGGGAGACTGACAGGCCCAGCTATTCTGTGAAGGGCTCTTTCATGAAACTGATAATGTCCCTACCCCATTACCAACCTAGTCTTTCTATAAATATGATCTCTCTGCCCATCAGAAATTACTTAAATTTCCCTTTTACCATTATATTATTTTTTTTTGTTTTTAGTATTGTTATGATTTCACTACTTTTTGCTTATATTTGCAATATTGTTTAGTGAGATTTTGGACGGAAAGGAAGTCTATTTATTTGCTCAGTGTGCTATATTGAATTGAAAATAGAATTAGTTTTCCTAAAAATTCACACAACTGATCAGATTGTTATTTCCCCTAAAACTGAAGGCCACACATACAGATAATTTGCATCTTATTTACTTCTCCAACCTCATTTCCTCCATTTCCCTTTCTACCTGACTGACCAGGCTCCCTATTACTTAAGCCTTTATACAACTAGATGGATGATCTCACTCAGCTAACTACTGTTTTGGCACTCTGAGAACACTGGGAACTCCAGGAAAAAAAAAAAAAAAAAAGATTCAAACCCAAAGATTTGTATTGTACCGTGTGTCTGTTGGTAAGTAGATAAAAACAGCTAAGAGCAGTCCACAGGGGCCACAAGTAGAAGGCACATTGGTCAGGATTCTTCCTTTATAGCTGTGCAAGTATCTTGTGGTCTATGAAAATCCACTCAACATGAATTGGAAATATTTTACACACTAAAGATCCATTTTATTTCAGAATGGAAGTGTCCATGAAGGCACTCGTTCCATTACTCCCTGTACATATTGAGAATTTAGGGAATTTACTTTTTCAAGATCACATACTTTAAAAGAATAATTAATATGCTCATTGAAAATATTGAGATACATGCTATTTTTGTATATTTGTTGTATATATTTAGAGAACCCAGTTGCCCTGAAAAGAGTCAACATAACTCTGAGAAGTGAGACCTGATTTTCTAGGAATTTGGAAGAGATTTTATTCAGTTTTCAAATTAGATTTTGCCTTCTTTTTGAAGCAAAGATGATTCAACATGGATTGTTGAACATTATACATAAAAGTAATATTGCCTAAACAAAAATCTGAGATATGAGGGTAATGTACTATTAACAAGGATGCCTTCATCACCTTGAAATTTCTCATCGAGAGCATTACTTGACTATAGGAAATATTCTTAGAGACTTGCTGGAAGATATGTTCACCTAGTTTTGTAGTAGACTTACTATTTTTTGGTTTTACAGTGTTCCTTGCTGCATAAGCTTCTTTACTAATCAAAAATTTCATAGTTATATTAAAAATCATAATTAGTAAATACTAATGAAAATTCATTTGATTTTCATTAGTCTACAGTGATTATGTCATGCTATGTTATTAGTATGCATTAGACATGAATGTATTTGAAATTATGTGTTGAATTATACCCATTTGTTTTTTTATATCATTAATGGGCTTTCATTTGATCATTTTCAGCAGATAAGTTGCTAGGAATAAAAGATATGGCAGAGGTGCTCCAGGAATACGCAGATGGATTGGGGACTGTCAGGTAAAATGTACATCAGGCTTACAGAGTCCCAGAAGATTTGGCACGGCACCACATTTATACTAAAGAGGTAAAATTTAATGCAGGTTTTTATTTTTCACCATGACAGGACTATTGTGCTATTTTTATGTTTGAATATATGAGTCTGAGAACAAACAGGAAAAGCTACAAGCCATTTGAAAAAAAGGCTAACATTTTAAAGATTAGATACAAGGTACAGGTCAGGCTATTTATAATCATAAATAGCAAAATCAGCTAAAAATTAAATATGCAGAAAAGAACAAAAATGAAACTCCCAGTATTTGTGGTGTGGTGGTTAGGAGGATGTCTGTTGTATGTGTGTTTGTTTGATGTGTTGAATTTAGAATTTGGGAAAACATCTTTTTCCCTGTTCTCAGCAGATGTATTCCATCTGTCTTCTGCCCCTTGTCTCTTCTTCCCATCTAAGTGAAAGAGCTGTCCCTGCTCCCATGCTATTGCTGACCCTTCCAGGTGGATGAGCCTATTATTCCCTCCTGTATCTGTGAGGAACTGGCCTCATTAATCACTCTTTCTTTCTCCTGTATTTTATATCTTTCCTCTCCCTGGTTGGTCCCCACATTATATCAACATGCTCAAATCCCTTTCCTCGTACAGCTACCGACTGATCACATACCACAGAGACTTAAGTCTCTAATTTCTCACTTACCATTCGCTCTTCAATATCCAGCAGTCTAACCTTGTCCACCAATACTCCATTGAGACTTTTCTTTTAAGGCCAGGACTAACTGCTGACTTCTTACCTTCCTCTATGATATTCTTTCCTTAACGATTTGGCCTTTTGGTGGCACATGATGCTGTAGCACACTTGATCTTTTTTGAATCTTATTCTACTCTTAGTTTCAGTGATACTGTTCTCTTCTGACTGTCTCCTTTCCTGGCCATTCCTTCTTTATGGCCTCCATTAGCTTCTTTGCTGCTTTCCCATTAAATGTCAGTGTCACCTGGTTTGGAATTTCCACTCCCTACATTTCTGTCTCTACATTTGCACTGGACATCTCTGGACTGTCTAGAGGAAGAGCATTTAGAGAAAGGGCAATGTCTTAGCCACTTGCAGTTCCCCAGGGATATTTACGCTACTTCATACTCTGTGTCTTTGCAACATACTACTTCTTTTTTCCAGAAGCCACCTGCATCTTCTTTATATGATATCTTTTAACTGGTCTTTCAAAATTCAACCTCAGTGATTAAACTGGGAAACCTTCTGGATTTTGGTGGAATGATTTAGATATCCTACTCTGTGTTCTGAGAAAACCCATGGTTTCCTCTTTCCCTGAGGAACAATAAGTTACTCAGATGTCTCTTTACTATATTGTAAGTTCAAGTTGGACAGGAGTCAAGCCATAGTAAAATCTAGCTTTTAGTCCAGTGGTTGGCACACAGTGGGCCCCCCAGTGTATGTCTGAATTAAAAAATGGACTTTTAAATTTCTTCACTTGTCAAATATTCCTTAACATCAACATTTAAAAAAAATAAGAAAAAAATGATGTTTCTCCTAGTTAGGCTTTTCTGCAGATCTTCATTAAATAAACTTATTAAATTATGTCATACATCTCACATCACAGTAGGTGTATTTAACACATTTAACATGTCTATTTTAAAATCCAATCAACATATTTCTCTTCCTTTGTAGCCTTGAAATTACCTTTTACAACCTTGTTTGCACAGATGTTCTTGCTTAAAATCAGTTTGATTTGTATATAAAACTACTGTGCCTATGATGAATTTGCATTCTGTTTTATTTTTACCACTGGAGATGCTCTCTTCTTGGTTATAGAAGCTCAAGGAGGATGAGAAATTCTGTGGAGATCTATTTCTGTGTTCCATGTGTCAATCTGCATTAAACCTCTATAAAGATGTTTTTTTTTTCTTTTTCTGAGAAATTGATCGTAGCAACTCAACTTCAGAATTCAGTTGAGAAAATCTGAACTCAGCAATTCTTTTATTGAAATACCAATATGCCATACAGTTGTGCAAAAATTAACCTACCTTTCTGAGTTCAGTTCAAAGTTACTATTATTTTCACCTAAATCCCATTGTTTACCTACATAAAAGGCTTCCTTGGGTGACAGTCCTGTCTGAAATATGAAAGCAAAAAAATATATATATTTAGGCAACAAAATGCGAGTGAAATAGATTACCATGATTCGCATCTATTTTCTTTTATCTTTAACTGTATCCATGTCACAGACATCAGACAACTAATTGCAAATATCTCACTGTCCTTGACAAAATACAAAAGAGTGGAGAATCTTATAGTTCATGCACTAGGAAGCAAAGCAATTTACAGATTAATTGACTTTAACACAATGAATATTCCTCCACACCTTTGCGCGGTAGATGAAGAGGAATACTCACAAGGAAATTTGCAAGAATTTTGATTTCAGTATGATGGTATTCGAGTATTATAAATGTTAACATGATTATTTCCCCTGATAAGTATTTGGATACAAACAAAATTATTTCCATAGAATAGTTTGTGTACCAAATAGTTGCTGAGAACATACTTCTCTTTATCATATTTAATCCAAACTACCTAAATTGTGGTAAAGCAACTGGCCACTATTCTACTCATTCATCTTACTCTGAAATTTTGGCGGAAGCTTTTAACAGACCTTCCCCAGGTCGAAATTAGTTCCTGCTTTTTGTGGTCATACAGGCTTGCCAAATGTTACCTATTGTTTTCACCTGATTTTTGCTTCTACGACTTCCTCAGCTTCCACATTTGTCTCATTCTTGTTCATCTACTGAACATTAGATCTGTAAATAAAATTCACAATAATAAATCATGAAAACACCTGGAAAAATTTAGAAACAATATTCTAATGTTTACTGATATATTGACATAAATGGAAATATTGACATAAATGGAAATTTTCATTTTATTTTAGCAAAAGGTATCTCTTTTCCCTTTCTTCTTTTTCTCTTTCATATAATTTTCATACTCTGTATTATTCCACTCTCCCCCTCACCCCCTTATCACAAGATCACCAGATCCCTGTTCACCTCTGAAGGCTGCCCTCACCAACCCATCTCCCTCTCTACCGAACATCCAAACCAGACATATGCCTACTGAATTTGCTCTCCCTAGAATCTTAAATCTTTGAGCACACAAGGGTTTTTATTGGTTACACATAATAGTAGATTGTTTCAATTGTTTTATCAGAGGTCTTTAACAATTTCAGGCAAAGTACTCGAATAAACTGTGATGTTATGAAAGGGACACTAGATACTGTTTCTTGCTTTGGTACTGTATACTTGGCTCTTATCTTTCGCAGGTACCATCCACCTTGCTTATGTGTTCTTGACCTTTGTGTCCACTTCTAACATCCTGTCCCCATGAGTAGTGCTTAAAAGAGTGGTGAACCTTATCCCAAACTGCATTTATTAATTTATGCTTACTAAAACACTCCAGTGTCAGGTTTTAAATAACTACCTAGAAGGTATGCTTTACAGAATGGCAGCTACAAAAATGCAACAGCACACACACAAGGGGATGAGGAAAAATAATAAACAGAAGTGCTCAGCAGATTGAAACAGTCAGTCTGCACCTGTCTGTCTCTTAGCATTCCCATTGCCATGTCTGAAAGCAGGAAAACATGCAGCAGGAATCTAGTCTGAACTCTGGGCATCCCAGTCAAGGCCCCAGAGCGAATGATGACAGCTTCTCTGCGGCAGCACCATCAGTGTTTCCGCAGAGCTGCACTCTAGGGAGACCAGCAAGATGGCTACGGTGGGAATTTAGACCACCACTCACAGGATGTTTTCTCAGAGACTGTTTCAATGTCATTTTCAGGCAAGGTGTTAGCCCACGTGATGACGGGCGCTTAAGGCTTTTTAGTACTCTGAAGCTGTTACAAGAAGTCATCCTGAGTGATGGGATGTGGGAAGGAAATTATATTCTCCAAGATTATACAGCCATGGGAGGTATGCATCTGATGTGACAGGTTAACAGTGACAATGATGAGGCATCAGGAAGTAACCAAAAGTTCATTTTCCCCCACAGGCGGAATTAAATGCTGCAGGTAAGCAGGGTTTAGGAAGGCCGGGAGCACTCAGCGTGCATTCTCCGTGCATCCAGATAGCGAGTGCCTCTGTAACTGATTCCTCTGAACACATATGGAATAATAATAATAAAAGAAAGAGGTGCATATTTTAAATTTAAATTCACCCGAAAGGAAAGCAAACAAGCCAAAAAGAAATGTTGATTACTTATAGCAGGAAACACAGATCACTAAATCACACCGAATGGCAGCATAATAGAGTCTTTTCACTTTTTAAAAGCTTAAAGTTAGGTAAGAAAGTAATTTGTCAGTAAACTTCTTTAGAACTAAAGTGGTTTGTAGCTGAGTCGGCCAATAAAACTTTTTAAAATGGAGTTTATTTATTTTTAACAAAATGATTGATTTCTGGGTTTACTTTTATAGTAATTAATCTGACCAGGCTTATCAACTTAGCCTGAGTCTCTCTGCTCTCAAAATTTAAGTATTTTGGATAATTTTCAAAGGCTTTTTAATCTTAACTAAGATCTAGGTCTAAACAAAAGAATAGCAGAGATTTCAATAAATGGTATTATAATGTCTGGTTCCCTTTCCCTTGATAAACTATATATATATATATATATGTATATATATATATATTTTTTTTTTGCTAATCTGATTAGAACCAATTCTATGAGTAAAAACTTTGGCATAACTCAATTATTTAATCATAACTTCTATTTCTATAGAAATTTGCACTTTTTGAAAAACAGACATTCTCCCACATTATCTCATTACTCGTTCCTTTTTCACAGAAGAGTTCAACTATGACCTTTCTAAAAACAAAGGAATGCATCTTGTGCTTCTTTTTATTGTCAGCTCTTAGCTCAGAGCCTAGGACATAGCAGGTAGTCCATGCATGATTGCTAAGTGCGTGAATGTAAGGATTTCATGCTTTGTGGTACAAGAGTAAATGTTATATGACATTTAAAAACTTTTTATTTGATTTTTAAGGATCTGGGAATTTGGAGCTTTCTGTCAGTGAACACATAATGGCTGGGTTAAGCATTTTAGTTTACAAAGTGCTTTCCTTCCCTGACCATTCCTGGGTTGACAGGGCTCAGCTCTAATGAGTAATAGCACAGGCCTCGACTAGACAAAGAGCTCTTCAGAAGCATATGTTTCTTTCTTCTTTATGTTCAGAAATTGGCACAAAGGTTATTAATGGCCCAAATCAACATTATCAATTCTTTTTTTATTTGTAATTTGAGAGCAGTTATTTTTTTCTGAAGGGAAATAATTGATGAAAAAAAAATTTCAAAAATGATGGGTATTTAGCAATATATATATATATATATATATATATATATATATATATTTTTTTTTTTTTTTCCCCCCAGAGGAGACACATTGTGATGGTAGCTAGTCACCTATGGGATTTATCTAAAAGTGAAAGGGTTGCAGTGAATGCCCTTGTAAGAAATGTACTCTTTTTCTCTGTAGTAATCTACACTTTATAAATTACCTTCACTCACATGATCTCTTTGGAATCTCACAGCAGTCATGTGAGACAGATGGGGATCTTATGATTCCTATTATGTACAAGTGACCTTGGAACTTCTAGGCTCATACTCATTACTTTTGCTTTTGGGTGGGTTTATGGGTTATGTTTTCCTTTGTTATTTTTGTTCTATTGTGTTCTTGTAAAGGATAAGAGGTTGTGTCCAGGTTAGTTTTTCTAAGATACAGTAAATTGCAGACTGCATGATATGTTGACCGAAGGAGATAATGGTCTCCCTGTAGAGGAATATATGGACATATATATTTTTCATATTAAATTCTTATATTTGTATCACCTTTAGGAAGACCTCCGTTGAATTATGTTTTTGTGTTTCCTTGGAGGGAAAAACATTTACCTAATTTATCAAGAGGGCATATATTTAATTACCACCTATTTTACCAGAGGGGGACAAAGAAACAAGAAATGGCACACACAGTGGTCCACTTTGATCATGTAAAGGAGGTCTGAGTAGCAGTTACTTTCTGATAAAACAGTTTTGAAGCCAGGGACTTCAGCACAGGCCCTGGGGTAACAAGACAAGAAATTCAGAGAAAGAAACAAAGAAAGAGCATAGCATTTGGTATCAGCGACTTCTGGTTTTAAAATCAGTGACGTTTCTTTGCAGTTATGTGAGCTCAAGCAAGTAAATTTATAAATGGAATAAAAATTTCTATTCCTAAGTAGTTCTGAAGACTTAACAAAGTAATATTACCAGGTATTAACTGACAAGTTAGAGTCATTTAATGATCCTTAACTTTCCTTACCCTTCATTTTACATCTTAAGTTCCTGGTGACCAAGTCCAGCCAGAGTTCAGATCCACAGTATGCTCCTGAAGGATGAGGCAAGATATATGAGGCAAGGATGAGGCAAGATATATTCCCCATGGGGAAGAGTATAATTTTTCAGTATGGGACAAGGAGAGGTCTGAAAAGAAATGTTTAAAAAGAGGAGTAATGGTGTCTTTCTCTCTGGGCCCCATGTCTTAACTAATGGTGTATAAGACCTAATGGAAATTACCCTTTTCCTTATTAATTATTTCTGTATCTAGTTTTTTGGGGGGGGAATTAGAATAGACATTATTATTATAAAATCTATAATGAGTATTTATGGTATTTATTGAGAATATGAAATTATATTTATAGAAGTAAAGAAAACCAATGATATAGGTAAAAGTCAAAGATGATAAGAAATAAATAAATTAATAACTTGGAAGACATGTTCTACATAAAGAAAGAAAAGCATATGCATGTGAGCTAGAGACGGATGAAAAGATCATATAGACACTAAATAGTCATGAGGTACCAAATATTCATGTATTCATGACTTAATATACATAAAGACATATATTATGTTATATACATAATATGTATACACAAAAATATATATACACACATATATGTATATGTATTTAATTTATGTAACACTCTAGATACCCAATATGCATTAAATCCTAATCAGGCCTTCCATTAATAACACTCATTAGAGCTCCATCAGTCCTCTGTCCATTAAAACCATACCTGATTAGGCCAGATAACCTGTCAAGTGACTTGTATCTGAATCCTTCCAGTGAAGCAAGTGTGGGTCACTGGCCCCATGCACTTTCATCTTATTGAGATTTTTCACCCAAACTTCATGTGACCTGACTGACCACTGGTGTATGTGTGTGTGTGAGTGAGTGACAGAGAGAGAGAGAGAGAGAGACTGAAAGAAAGAGACATTGAGAATTCAGGTCTTGTATTCCTTACCCATTTATATCCTACCCTAAGTTTTGACTTGTCCCTCTTTCTCATTCCTGACTTTTCACTGTGAGTTTTCTTGATTACATATTTGAAGGCTACCATTGTATCAAGTCAGTTCTTCACATGGATAAAGCAATAAAGAAATTTTTAAATGGGTAATGCAACAAATTTTATAACATATCGAATCTGTAAATCCCTTTATGTTCAATTATGGTTTAAAACAGTTTCAAAATTAAATGTAAATATAAGTATGTAATCCTTATAAACTAGAAGTTCTTCATGACATCCCTCAAGTCATTCTGCAATACAATTTCTTAACATAAAAAGAACTCAGAAATAGGCTTCATGATATTTTGCATGTTCTTGTCAATGAGTAAAAATTAAATAATGTAAACATAAAAATGTCACTCTTGATGTAGCAAAGTATAGGGTCTTCATTGCACAAAATCAAAATATAATAAACTATTTTTGTATGAGGTCAGCAAAATGTTGAACTAAGAGGCTGCAGGACCTCCTTTCACATAGACACAGGGTTTATAAAAATAAATGGACCAGAATACCTCTATGAGAACTTTAGAGACAAGTTGAGAAGCTACAGGGCCTAAGTCATTGTAAAACTGTGAAGGGCTTACGGTGAAATGGGTAAGAAAAATTTACACACTTGCCTATCCAATTATGCTTCATCCCTTATGCAACATCTCAGGAGCAACCAAAAGGAAATGTTCCATATCAGAGTTCCTTCCTCAGGAGGAAAACAAAAGAGTGGACCTGAATCCAATGTTCTAACTTATCTAGGGAGGTTACCTGAGGGACTGGTTTCTGTCACCAATGCATGCAGACAACATTGGGGCCAGAGTTTGGAAGCTGCTGAAAAGAGAGACAACCAACATGTCAGGGCTACAGATCCACAGGCAGACAACAAGGGAAGCAAGAGATCAGAAAGTTTGCAAGATCCTAGAATTTCTAGTCAGATTAATTGGTGAAGGTCTTCCTCTGTGAGAAGATGATACACATAGATTTAGATAGGCAGTAGCTTCTTCAAATGTACAAATCCCAGCATTTTAAAAAAAAAATCACAAGTCATAAAAGAAATATAAATATATGGTCCAAACAAGCAACAAATTAAAACTCTAAAACCAACCTTAAAGTAATGTAGCCTGACAAGGACTTAAAATACATATAAAGATGCTAAGTGAGCCAAAGGAAAACACAGATAAGCAACTAAATCAAATCAGGAAAATGATACATAACAAAAGGATAGATCAACAGAGATAGAAAATATTAGGAAAAAAACAAATTCTAAGAGCTGAAAAATATAATAACTATTCATTAGAGGGATTCAACAGACTTGATCAGGCAGAAAGAAGAATCAGTGATGCTGAAGACAGATTATTTAAAATCATCAGGTCAAAGGAAGAAAAAAGACAAAAACAATAAAAAAAAAAGCAAAGAGAAACTAAGGAAATTATGGAATGTTATCACTATGCACATTATGAGACTCTCAAGAAGAGAAAAGAGAGGATAAAGGGGCTTATTTGAAGAAATAATGACTGAAAACTTGTCAAATATGAGGATAGATGCAGATACCTACTACCAAGGAGCTCAAAGAACACCAACTAGACTAAAGTTAAAGAGACCACATAGAATTATTATAATCAAACTGTCTAATGTCAAAGACAAAGAGAGAATCTTAGAAGCACCAAATGAAAATCAACCTCTACAACATATAAGGAAGCTTCCATAGATTATCAATAGATTTGTCAGTAGAAACTATGAAGGCCAGAAAGGGGGATAATATATTCAAAGTGCTGAAAGGAAAAATATCTGTCAATCAAGAATACTGTATTTGACAAAACTGTCCTTCAAAAATGGAGGAGAAATTAAGACTTTTCCAGATAAATAAAAGCTAAAGGAGTTCATTATCATTATACCTCTACAAGAGATGTTAAAGGGAACCTCTCAAATTGCTATAAAAGAACATAGAGAGCAACACAACACTATATGATAGTACGTGATTTGCCAGTAAAAGCAAATACATGTAGTAACCTTTACTATTGTGATATTGTTTTATAGAATTTAAGTGTTAAAAACATAAAAAAAATAGCTATAAATCTGTGTTAACAAGTAGTAACATCTAAAGATATAACTTGTAACATCAGTAACATAAAGTGGGAAAGGATGGAGTTGTAAAGAAGTAGAGATTTGATGTGCACCTGAAATTAATTTGCTATCAGTTCAAAACAGAATGCTTTAACTCTAAAGTGTTTTATGTAATTTCAATAATAACCACAGAAAAATGGCTTTAAAATGTATGCAAAAGGCAATGAGAAATGAATCAAAGTATGTCCCTGCAAAAAATTATTCAATGAAACACAAAGGAAGACAGTAAGAGAGAAAGGGAGGAACAAAAATAAAACCTCATGACATTAAAAAAATTTAACAAAAAAGCAATAGTTAATCTTTCCTGTTATTGATTACATTCAACGTAAATAAATTAAACTCCTCAATCAAAATACATAGATTGGCTGAATGGATATAAAAACAGGACCCCATTATATGTTGTCTATAAAAGACTCATCTTAAATCTAAGGACACCTATAGGCTTAAAGCAAAATAATAGCTAAAGATTTCCCACGCAAGTTGCAACCAAACAGGAGCAGGAGTGGCTATACTAACCTAATATCAGACAGCTGGGCTTAAATTTAAAAACTGTTACAAGAGATAAGGATATTAGATAATGATAAAAATGCCAGTTTACTGAGAAGATATAACAATTACAAATGTGAATTAAACCTCAGAGCTCTGTAATATTTGAAACACATCTTGACAGAATTGAAGAGAGAAATAAATAACACAATAATAGGATGGTACTTCAAAACTCTACTTTCAATAATAGAATAAACAGATCAATAAAATAGAGGAAATGAACAATACTGTAGACCAATTAGACATAACAGACATATACAGAACACAGCTCTAGTAATAGCAGAATATTCATTCTTCTCAAGTGCCCATAAAACATTCTCTAGGATAGATCAGATGTTAGGCCACAAATCAAATTTTATTGAATTCAAGAAGACTGAAATTATACAAATTCATAATGAAATAAAACTAGAAATCAATAGCACAAAGAAAACTGAAAAAATACACAAATATGTGAAAATTAAACAATGTACTCTAAACTACAAATGGGGAAAAAAAAAGTCACAAAGGAGGTTAGAAAATACCTTGAGAAAAATGAAAATGAAAACACAACATATCAAAAGTTATAGCATGCAGTGAAAGCAGTACTAAGAGAGAAGTTTATGGCTATAAATACATTCATTAAAGTAAAAAGATCTCAAGTCAATAGCCTGGCTTTATAGCTCAAGAAACTAGAAAAAGAACTGCGCCCACTGCTAATAGAAAGGCGGAACTAACAAGATTCAATCAGAGATAAACAGGGAATTGAAAAAAATCAATGAAGGTAAGAGTTGGTTTTTGAAAAGTTCAACAAAATTGACAAACCTTAGATTTAAAAAAAAAATAAATAAAGAGAAAATACTTAATTAAAATCAGTAATGAAAGAGGAGACATTACAATTAATACCACAGAAATAAAAAGGATTATAAGAGAATACCTTAAACATTGTATGCCAACACACAGGTTGACCTAGATTAAATGGATAAATTCCTAGAAATGAACAAGCTGAAAGTACTGAATCTTAAAGAAGTAGAAAATCTGAACAGACCAATAATGAGTAAAGAAATTGAACTAGTAATTAAAAACTTCACAAGAAATATAAGCCCAGGACTAGTGGGCTTCATTCCTTAAACTCTTCCAAAAAACTGAAGAAGAAAGAACATGAATACTTCTAAGCTTATTCCATGAAGCCAGCATAACCTCGACACCAAAGCCAAAGATAGTACAAGAAACAAAAACTATAGACCATTATCCCTGATATACACTGAAGCAAAATTTTTTAATAAAATATTAGCAAACCAAATTCAAAAGCATATTAAAAAGATTAAGCATGATGACCAAGTAAGATTTGTTCCTGGAATGCATGGATAGTTCAACATAGGAAAATCAGTGTAATACACCACATTCACAGAATAAAGGCCAAAACCCATAATCTCAACCAATGCAGGGGAAAAAAAAAAAAAAAAGAATTTGTCTAAAATTCAACCATTTTGCATGATAAAATCATTAGGAATAGAAAGAAACTACCCCAACATAATGAAAAATTTATAAATTTATAAAAAATAAATAGTTAACATCATAAGCAATGGTGAAAGGCTGAAAACTTTCCCTCTAATCTCAAGAACAAGAAAGAATGTCTGCTCTTACCATTCATATTCAACCTAGTATTGAACATCCAAGCCAGAGCAACTGGGCAAAAACAGAAAAAAGACAAAATCAGAAAGGGAGAAGTAAAAGAATCTCTGTTTACAGGTAACCTGATTTTACTTGTAGAAACCCTAAAGAGTGCATAAAAAAAACTGTTAGACTTAAAGAATCCAGCAAAGTTGTAGAATAAAATGTCAACACCCAGGCTGGGCTGTATTTCTATACATTAACAATGAACAAGTTAAAAAGATGATTAAGGAAAAAAAATTTCAATAACAATAGCATTAAAAGAATAAAATACTTTGGAATAAATCTAACTAAGGAGGTGAGAACCTTTAAGTTAAAGTCTACAAAACAATTGTGAAAGAAATTTTAAAAGACACAAATAAATGGAAAGTCATCTCTTATTTACTCATTTGGAAGATAAAATATTATTAAGATATCCATACTACTAAAGAGATGTACAAATTCTATGCAATCCCACTTAATAGCCCAAAGACACTTTTTTTTTTTTTTTTTGCAAAATAAGAAGAAAAAATACCCCTAAAATTTGTACGGAATCTCAAGAAACCTCTTTTAGCCAAAAACAATTTTGAAAAACAAAAACAAATTTGAAAGACTCACGGTTCCTAATTTCAAAACATATTGCAAAGCTACTGTAATGAAAACCAGTGTGGTAGTAACATAAAGACAGACAAATAGACCAATGGAAAAGAATAGAGAAATAAACCACATATAAACCCTCACATATATAGTCAAATGATCTTTGACAACAAGGCAAGATTATTCAATGTGGAAAGAAAAGTCTCTTCAATAAACAGTTTTGGGAAACTGGATAATTACATGCACAAGAATGAAGTAACACCCTTAATATATGACTTTGACAAAGATTAACTCAAGGGGCACCTAGATGGTTCAGTTGGGTAAGTGTCTTACTCTTGATTTTAGCTCAGGTAATGACCTCAGGTTCATGAGGTTGAGCCCCACATTGGGCCCTGCCCTGGGCGTTGAATTTGCTTAAGATTCTCTCTCTGTGTCTCTCTCTCCCCCTCCCCTACCTCTCTCAAATAAATAAATAAATAAATAAATAAATAAAATAACTTGAAATACATTAGAGACACAAAACCACAAATCTCCTAGAAGAAAACTTCATGGCATTGTGCTTTACGATAACTTGAATATGACAACAAAAGCACAGTGAGCAAAAGTGAAAATAGAAAAACTCAGAAAAATGTGTACCAAAGGGAATAATGAAAAGGTAACCTATAGAATGGGAGAAAATATTTTGAAATCATATATCTAATATGAGGTTACTATCTATAATATAAAGAACTACCAATGAAAAGCAAAATAAATAATAAATAAATAAATAATTTGATTTAAAAGTGGCCAAAGGACTTGAATGGATATTTCTCCAAAGATAATATACAAATAGTCAACAAGCATTTAAAAGGTGTTTAACGTGACTAATCATCAGAGAAATGCAATTCAAAATCACAATGAAGCGTTACTTATTAGCCAATATGATGGCTATCAAAAAAAAAAAAAAAACACCCCACAAAAACACAAAAATAGGAACTAACAAAAGTTGATGAGAATGTGGAAAAATTTGAACTTGTGCATTGGTAGTGGGATGATAAAATGATGCAACCAATGTGGAAAACATTATGGACGTTTCTCAAAAATATGAAAAATAGAACTACCATATGTCTCAAAAGTCTTTTAAGTAAAAACCCAAAAGATTCAAAAGTAGGGTCTTGAAGAGATGTTTGCACACCCACATTCATAGCAGCACTATTCACAACAATCAAGAGGTAGAAGCCATCCAAATGTTCACTGCTGGTCAAATGAATGAGCAAAATATAGCATGTATGAAAAAATGAAATCTTGCCATTTGCAATGATATGGATGGAACTAGAGGGTATTATGCTAAGGGAGATAAGTCAATCAGAGAAAGACAATTATCATATGATCTTACTGATCTAAGGAATTTGAGAAACAAGACAGATATCATAGAGTAAGGGAGGGAAAAATGAAACAAGATGGGATGAGGGAGGGAGGCAAACCATAAGAAACTCTTAATCTCAGAAAACAAACTGAAGATTGCTGGAGGGGAGAGGGTTGGGAGGGATGGGGTGGCTGGATGATGGACACTGGGGGAAGTATGTGCTACGAAGAGTGCTGTGATTTGTGTAAGACTGATGAATCACAGACCTGTACCCTTGAAACAAATAATATGTTACATGCTAATAAAAAATATATATAGTATGTATGTGTGTATGTATTTAAATATACATATAGTGGGATATTATTCAGCTTTAAAAAAAAAGAAAATAGTCACATGTTACAACAAGGATAAACCACAAGGACATTATATTAAGTGAAATAAACCATAGAAGAACCAATACTGCATGATTCCACTTATGAGATAGCTAAAGTAATCTAATTCATAGAGACAGAAAGTAGAGCAATGATTATCAGGGGCTGAATGGGGAGGAAGGTTAGAGAAGTTGTTTAATGATTATACAGTTTCAGATTTGCAAGATAAAAAAAGTTCTGGAGATCTGTTTTAAAACTGTGTAATTGTACTTAACACTTCTGAAGTCTACACTTAATGGTTAAGACGGCAAATTCTATATTATGTGTTTTATGTTTATATTATGTGTTACAATAAAAAAATTGTAATACAGTTTTTTTGATGCACTGTAAATATCATTAGAAGAGGAGTTTCTTTGTAAGTGAAGTTATAACAAATAAAACTTACTTGGATGAAGGTCAAATCCCTCAAGAAAAACACATTGATAATACCTAGAAAGAAAAAGGATCATTTTTATATACACATAAAGTTTTCATAGAGTGCATTTATGAATATCATGATACTATTAATATGGTAAGCAATCAGCAAATATTAAATTAAGTAAGTTAAGTACTGCTTGATCCATAAACCCAGGATTTAAAATCCACAAATGATCAGGTAAGTTCTTCAAATTCCCAGTTTTTCTTTTTCATGCTGTGATGTTTGTCATTCTTTTCCTCATATGAGAACAATTTTATATTGTTGAATATTAATCTAAATGTCTAGAACTCTGGGTACTACACCTAAAAATAGCAAAATAGGCATGTACAATATGGAAAAAATGGGGAAGAGTAATTGAATTCTACACATTTCTAACTAATATTTTATTGAACATGCAATGAATTTTTATAAATCTAATTTTTTAAAATGTTTTTATAAATCTCATTGTTTTTAAAGGATGCCTTTTTTTTTCAAATTGCCTCTAAAGAAACTGGAATGACCATTTATACAATATATTTTCTCTCTGTGTTTACTAAATTATTCTTTAAAGAGAATCCACATGACACTTTCTCTCCATATAAACTTAAAGGCATCCACTACTCCATGTTATGTCCTCACTCCACTAGCTGGCTGTCATAAAGTAGGCTAGAGATATTGGGCTGTGCTTGGTGGAAGGAAGTCACAGCAGACCCACGTTTCATCAGTATTGCGTGTGTATCTATAAGTATATGTGACTATAGCATCTATGCCTGAGTGGGTCCAACACCCACATTTCCTTTCACTGCAATGAATTCAATTACAAATATCAGGTGAAAGAAATAGATTCACACAAATACGCTCACCTTAGTTTTGACAATGGTGCAAAAGCAATTCAGTGGAAGAGGAAGGACCATTTCAATAAAGAGTGCTGAAGCAACTGGACATCAATAGCTGTAAAAATGATCCCCAAACCTAATCTTCAACCTTATACAAAAGCTAACTCTAAATGGATCATAGATCTAATGTAAAAGGTAAAACTATAAAACTTTTGGAAGACAAAATAGGAGAAAATCTTCCTGACCTGGGGTTAGGCACATTGTTCTAATATATGACACCAAAATCATGAACTAACCAAGAAAAAAATAGATAAATTGGATTCCATAAAAATTTAAATTTTTTATTCTAAAAATGATTCTGTCAAGATGATGAAAGTTTAGCCACCAAACTCTCTAATCTCCACAGTAAAGGGGAAAAAAAATTCAATTAATAAAATGGAAAAAGACAAACTGCACCAAAGAAAGTATAGATGATAAATAAATACAGGAAAAGTTGTTCAACTTAACATTGCCTTAGGCTAAGGTCAGGATCCCAGGGTCCTGGGATAAAGCCCCACATCCAGCTTCCTGCTCAATGGAGAGTCTGCCTCTCCCTCTCCATCTACCTCTCCCCTGCCTTGTGCTCTTCCTCTCTTGCTCAATCTCTCTTTCAAATAAATAAATAAAATCTTAAAAAAAAAAATGTATTTCTAATATCGAATGCTGACAAATATGCAGAGGAATTTGATCGCTCATACCTTGCTGGTAGGAATGTAAAATAGTACAGCCACATTAGAAATCATCCTGGCAGTTTTTAGAAAGTTCAACATACACTTACCATGTAACCCAGCATTTATCTCTTGGGATTTATCATAAAGACTGAATACTTAAGGGCACCTGGATTGTTCAGTCCGTTAAGCATCTGACTTTGGATTTCATGCTCAGGTCATGATCTCAGGGTCGGGGAATTGAGCCCTGTTTAAGATTCTTGTTCTCTCTCTCCCTGCCCCCCTCAACTTGCATATGCACATTCTCTCTCTCTAAAAAAAAAGACTGATCATTTGTATTCACACATAAACCTGCACATGACTGTTCATAACAGCTTTATTTGGAGATAGCCCAAAAGAGGAAACAACCCAGGTGTCCTTCAATGAGTGAATAGTTAAACAAACAGCAGTTCTTCCAAAACAAAAGGAATAAATTATTGATACATGCAACAACTTGGAAAAATCTCAAAAACATTTATGCCAACAGAAAAGAGCTAATATCAAAATGTTACATTCTGTATGATTTCATCCATCCTTAAAATATAAAATTATACAGATGGAGAACGTTTTGGTGGTTACGGAAGGGAAGGAAGGGTGTGACTATAAAAGTGTAGCATATGGAAATTTCTTTGTGGTGATAGAACAGTTTTATTTCCTGATTGTGGTAATGGTTATTAAAATCTGCACATATGATAAAATGTCTTAGAATTATACACAAAGATATTTTAAAAATGACTTCATGAACAATTTGGTGAGTTCAAGTAGGAACCGGAAACTTGTTACTGGTATTATGCCAATATTGATTTCCTGGTTTGGATAATATATGATGCCTATGTAAGATGTCACCATTGGGAGAAACTTGGTGAGGGTACAGCTGATTTTTCTGTACTGTTTTTGCAGCTTCTGTGTGTCTAAAATTATATCTATATGTGTATATTTGAAAATGAGGAAATTTTCCATTAGTTACGGAAGTCAGGTCCAAGAAAAATGGTCAACAACCTTCTTGGAGTGAAGCTTTGATACTTCAGACAGGAAAAAAAAAAAACAATCTAAAATATCTTGGCATTAATGTGGATGAAATGAATACTTAAATAATAAACAGATTTTAAATAGTGCTATAAATACATTTTTCAAAATCTATCTATTCATTCATTCGAAAACAAGATGCATGAGAACATTATGGAAATCTGGATTTGAATACTGGCTCTCCCATATAATAGCTATGTGAGCTTTGGCAAGGTCTTTGTGTCCTGCTGTGTTTTTGTCTATAAAATGGGGATAATAGTAGAACTAAACTCTTAGTTTTGTGATGATTATATGTATTAATATATACTAGAAAAGTGTAAAGTTTATATTGAGCACCATCTAAGTGTCTGCTATTACTACTATTATTTATGTATTCTTTTATTGAAAGTTTGCTTTGTTCAAAGTAATTTACTACAACACACAGAAGATAAAAAGGTAATTTGTTTAAAGTTCCTTTAAACAAATGCGTATCCTTGAGAATTTTACAATTTACTGGGAGACAGAGATGGAAATGGGTAGCGCAAGTAAAAAGCATAACATCCTAAGTTCATAAGAAACAACCGAAATTGGTATTGAAGAAAGGAGAGCTAGCCCAGCATGTTGAGGAAATGAAGGAGGGATTGTTTAAAGGGTGATGTCTGAACAGGGCTTGAGAACTAGATTTGATTCCTATATTGTGAGGAAAAGCATTTCAAATAGTGGAAACAACATGACCAACAACAAGAAGTAGAGTAGGGGTTGTGCTCTAGAAACAGAGTCCTGTTAGACTTCTGTATAATCTGGAAAGAGATGTGAAACTGATTCTAAACACCAAAGCACAGATTTATTTATTTGTTTGTTTATTATTTATTTTTATTTAAATTCAATTAACATATAGTGTATTATTAGTTTCAGGTAGAGTTCAGTAATTCATTAGCCTTTTTTTTTTTTTTTTTGATTCATCTCTCTTACATAACACCCAGTACTCAATTACATCCCATGTCCTCCTTAATGTCCATCACCCAGATATCCCGTTCTTCCTCTCATCTGCCCCCAACCCAGGAATCCTCAGTTTTTTCCTATGATTAAGAGTCTTATGGTTTGTCTCCCTCTCTGATTTTGTCTTGTTTTATTTTTCCCTCTTTTCCCATATGATCCTCTGTTTTATTTCTTAAATTCTACATATGATTAAAATCATATGATAATTATCTTTCTCTGATTGACTAATTTTGTTTAGTGTCATATCCTCTAGTTCCAGCCACATTGTTGCAAATGGCAAGATTTCATTTTTCGATAGCTGTGTAATATTCGTGTGTGTGTGTATGTGTGTGTGTACTGTTATGCTCCCCCAAAATTGGGTCCATGATTAAAGGAGTGAGACTGATATAAAGTGAAGGTCAAGCAAAGCTTTATTTCGCGCCAAGCATCAAGAATCAAACTGACTGGCCAGGGCCGCACCTCTTATAGAGAGGGCCACCTTTCTCTGTTTCACAGACTAGCTTTTAAGGGCAAAGGCCATGAGGTTGGGCCTGGCTACATACAGGTGGCCAATGAAACTGTAACACTCAAGAGAAAGATGCACAGTCATGCTAGGTGACCAACTGAATTAGAATTTACCCTAATAGACATTTGACCTAGCCCCGCAAGGCTCCCACAGGGTGGGCCCCATCCTCCTTGGTAACTAAGGAGACAGTATGCATCCTCCCATGGATCAGATGCCTCCACCTGGCCTGCCCCACTCTTGTATTTGAGCTTTGTTACCTGGGGCTGGCTTCCGGGGCTTGTTTTTAAAGTAAATCCCCTGGGGGAAGGAGAACAGGGACAGCTTAAGAGTTAAACAACAAGGTTATTGTTTAACCTTAATGGAAGCCTCTTGCTAAATAGGTCCTTACATGTACCACATCTTCTTTATCCATTCATCTGTCCATGGACATCTGGACTCTTTCCATAGTTTAGCAATTGTGGACATTACTGCTATCAACACTGGGGTATGGGTGCCCCTTCAGATCACTACATCTTTATCTTTGGGGTAAACACCCAGTAGTGCAATTGTTGGATTATAGCATAACTCTATCCTCAACTTTTTGAGGAACCTCCATATTGTTTTCCAGAGTGGCTGCACCAGCTCAAATTCCCACCAGTAGTTAAAACGCAGATTTAAAAACAGATCATGCCAGCACTGAACACCAGAATAAAGACCTATTGAAAGAGGTAAGATCATTCTTTCACTTAAAGAGAATTCCAAAGCTATGAATTATCTCCCTTCTACAGCACGGATCAGCTGCAGAGAAGGCATGCTTGGCCTCTGTGCAAAATTTCCATCTGATGGAATACTGAGGAAGGGACATATGTTGAGATACTTTAATTGTTTTCTTAATTGCATCTCTGCTCTTCCTGGTGGTTTTGTGAAGGAGAAAAAATACCATTCTGTTTGCCTGGGTTTGCTCCGCTCACTCCCCCTAAAAGATTTGTCTAAAAGAATGCAACTGGCAATTGTATTGTTCAGATGATAGGCAGGTGAAACAAAACAGTGTTTGCAGTCCCTGTGAGGCAACTTTGATTGGAGCACTTAACACCCAATGTCATGGCATTGATTCAACCCCATCCAGCTTTGAAGTGGTTGGGTAGCTGTCTAATTCTTCACAGAATCCTGGTTTTGCATTTTGGACTGAAAACAGGGCAATTTCCAGATGATGCCCTGGAGACAAGAGGGTGTTTTTTTGTTTTGTTTTGTTTTGTTTTTGTTTCTGTTTTTGTTTTTTCCTTAAGAACTATTCTGAAATGTCCCCCTGGGAAAGAAAAGTTGCTTGTTTAAAGGAGAATAAAAGGTTAATGCCCTAGGGGAATTAAAAGGGCATGAAGGGAAGGCTTTAATATTTTCAGATGAAGATCAGTGTTCACCTGTGACAGGTTTTAGTGAAAAATGAGAATTTCATTCTTGCACCCAGTTTATGTATTGTACTGTAGGCAAAGGGACATTTTCATCATCCATATTCAAAGACATTTGTGTGCCAGGGAAAAGCTCCGTATGTACTACATCAAATGCAGAAATAGACCAGTTCTTACTTGGAACGCCCATGATTTTAATGCTAAGCGATGTGCCAAGAGGAAGATGACCTCTTTCCCTTCCTTCCCTGGAGTCCTTTCTATCTTTTCACATTTCCTGGCTATGCATTCTCTCTCAACACCACCCAACTCATGTTTTTATGTAAAGCCAGAAATTTGGGAAAGTGACTTTTTAAAGCACTATTTCCCATCATTTTGTACTTTTAAAAGCAGAGTTTCCTTGACAAAGTATGTTCCAGGTATAATTCTCAACTGAGTAACTATTTAAGGTTCTTTTGGTAATCTGTAGGGACAAAAGGATATCAGGTAATAAAATCCATCATTTTCTTTTCATCGCCTCCCACTTTTAGTGCATTTTCAACTTTCGGTTTCCCATTTCTTTACCTTAATGGCTTAGAACTATCATTTATTTCACTTTTGCCTTCCACATTGAAGACTATCATAAACCCTTTAATGGAAAACTTGGAAAATACTGAGAACATATCTTATGACAAGGGATCATCAGAATTATATAAGATGATCTGAAATCCCTGGTTCTGAAAGCTCTTTATCCTTCTACTTCATGCCATGTAATGGCTTATTCTTTTGAAAGTATCCTAAGCTTGACACAGAAATAACAGTATAACGTAAATGTATACTGTTAGAGCAAAGGCCAGTCTTGGGAGCTACTTTATCGTTCTGTTTTTTTATTGATTGAGAGATTGTTACTTGTAACAGTAGTATGGGTGTATATATAGTGGTATAATTAAAAAGATGTCGTCAAGCTAGACATTTCTATTTCCTAGTCTCATTACCCAGCATCCTTTTCTCTTACAATCAGCCACTAATGGAATCTGAGGACACAAAACAACATACTCCCTTAATCAGATATTGAACTGTGGAAGTGATCAAAGGTTAAGGGACCACCTGGCTGCCTTTGATCACCATCACGAGTTATGACAAGTTGGCATTCCTTTGCTCACCCCCAAGGGTTCTTTAGCCTGAAGGAAATTTAGGTGGCTTAGATGAAATGAAAAGTTGAAGAAGGCAAATTTCTAAACATTTTTAGATAAACCAAACAGGAAAAAAAAAAGATGGTTATATAGTTTAATAACAGAAGCTATGCATTAGATGTCTTGCTGTCACAAAGGTGTATAAAATCATCTGAAAGTTAAAATAGCCAGAGAGAACAAAGGGGGCTTATTTTCAGCCAAGGTAAATAGCAAGTTAAAAGAAAACATTTTCATCATATTTATAACTATTTAATTGCCTGTTCTTAAATGAATAATGAAGATGTCTTATTTTGCCTTTTGTTCTATACTATATAACTACATTCTCCCAGAGTTCGATTTTAGCCCATCTTACCTTTTTTTTCTCCACTTAGGTTCATCCTAAAAGGAACAGTGTTTCTTTCTCCTCAGTTTGTTTCCTGCTCCTTCACATCAAGTCTAGGTGATCAACCTGGACCCATCAGGCCACCAGGATAATTTCTGTTTCTTTGCTCTTTAGATCTAACTTTTCTTCCCTCCACTTGCCCTTTATGCATAACTTCAGGTCCCTGATATTGCTCTTCAGACGTGTCAATCATATTTCCTCAAAAAACCGTGAACATCTGCAGCCGAATTCCTACCTTTATTCCCTGTGGATTTTACATTGCCTCTTAGCAGCAGCTATAAAATGTGTATGATCACATTCTCAGAAAAACATTAGTATGTGCTTTATGCATTCTCAAATGTCCTCCTTAAAGTGTCTCTTTGAAAGTCCTTGCCTCCCTTCTTTTTTATCACCACTTTATTTCCAGGATATATTCTTAATTAGAATGAACTACATTTGACAGGATAAATTAAGGAAGCTTGAATTTAGATACCTGAATTGATTACAGTGGGGCAGTGCTGAATAACAGAACCAGATGCTTCCCCCACATCCCACCTTCCCCCACATCCACATTACTCTTACCCTGATTGAAACAGTCCAGACGTGGCAGAGGATAAGTAATGTGACAACTACCAGCGCCACAAACTATACTCGGCGTGTGTACACATATGTATTATCCATAGACATGATGTAAATTCTAGAATTCATACAGAAAAAAATATATATATATATAGGTTATAACCCTAACATACGGAGTTTAAAAATATCAAAATGTGCATATTTGCCTCAGCTTTTTAACTAATGAAATAAAACTACAGACACCACAAACACTTTCCAACTGGTGCCCAGATAACAGAGAACCTGAAACTCCTTAACTCCTTTATACACTTTTCATGCATGTACCTATAGTAATATGTAGTAAACGCGACAGATTACAAATATTAATTATTCTTCATGACAAGTATCATGAGCAAAGTGAAAACAATAAATTGGGAGGAGATATTTGCAATGTAATTAATGAACACAAAATTAGCATCTCAAGTATGAAGAGAGTTACACAACCTTAGAAAAAGAGAGTTCAGTAGTGGAAAGATGAGCAGGCATTTGGAAATGGGTTCAGCACTTGCTTTCTCTTGGGAGGGAAGGCTGCACACATTGTGTGGGTCTTCTTCACACAAATGTGGGAGGGCAGCTGTTCAGAAACTCCACCGACGGGATTTGACAAGGTATCAGTTTTAGCATTTCAACATCCAAGTCATCAATCTGCATTATTATCCCTGTTTCTGCAGAGCAGAACTCTAATTCTGGTGAACAAAACATTAAAGATTTTAAATTTGGGGACAGGTAGTCTATAAGAATCTTATAGAATATATCAGCTTGAGGTGTCTTGAAATTGTAAGGGGCGGGGAGTTAGTCAATTCCTGAAGCTATTTGACTCTTATTTTGTTTAACAATTAGATAGACCTATTTATTTTCCAATAAATTGGGTATCAATGATACGATTATCTGGTCACAAGAAAGACATGAAAATAAAATCAAAATTTCATAGATGCTTTGACAAAAAAGAGCTACATATATTTATTATATGCCTTACATATTACTGGAATTTAATAATCACATAAGAACTTATTTATAATTATTATGAAATTAAAACTATGTACAGATGTGACAAAATATTATGTTATATTTTATGGCAAACTTCTTGTTTGTTTGTTTTTGTTTTACACAGATACCTCTAAAAAAAGAAAGAATGGAGAATGCTGATCTCTCCCGCTCCTTTTCCCTTTTTTTTACCCAGTTCCCAAGGAACTAAGTGAGGGATGACAAATAATTAAGAGAACCTACAAGATATAATTTTCTCAGAAGAGAAATGGACACATATAGGAAAGAAGAAATTTAAAGGAAAAAAGAAAAAAAGAAAAAAAGGATCGTTCTTCCTTGATGGCAAAGTACTTGAAGTATTTGTCATGACTCAGCCACATTCTTGATCACTGTTATTTTCATAAAACTATTGTCTTTCAATTATACCTGATTTAATTGAATTATTCTGAGAAGTGGATGCCAAGATGTAAGAGATGTGGGGCTGGGGAGAAAACATCTGAGAAGGGTAAAGGGAGGGGAGTAGGGATGGGCAGGAAAAGATGCAGTTATGATGAGTGTCAAGGAAAGGGGAAGAAAGAGCAGAGAGTGCAGCACAGCTCTGAAGACTTGTGGCCTAACCCATGGGAGTCTCCATGCCAAGGTCAAGGAAAATGCCCCTTGGCTCTGTTCTTTGGGTCCCGATACTGAGTAAATCTGCACTGAACAGTGGGAAATTTCTGGAAATTTCCAATTTCTGAAAAATGAATTGCATTCAAGGATACCAAATTCAGAGGAGGATAGGGGACAAATCAAGAGGCACTGTAGATGTGGTGAGCAGACTAAAATATTCTCTAATATAATCCCCACCTCCTAATAGTCATGCCACATCATTCCCCCCTGCTCCTGCCCCAAAGCATGGACAGGACCTTAGACTTACATCTAGCCACAGAACTGGGCAACTGTGAGGGATGTTACTTCTTTGATGAGGCTAGGTAACATAAAGATATCCATCTTGATAGCAGATTCTCTTCTTATTGGCTTTCATAAAGTTGTCCAGTTCGGGAGGTCCACATGGTAAGGAACTAAAGTGACCTCTAACCAACAATTAAGAATCAAGGCTCTCAATCCAACAAAACTTGCAAAGACTGGAATCCTGTCAGCAACCATTTGAGCTTGGAGTGATCCTTTCCTACTTAAAACCTTAGACAAGATCCCAGCTTTGGCTGACACTTGGATTGCAACTGAGCCATGACCAGATTTCCCACCTACAGAAAGTTGAAAAAATACATGTATCTTATTTTAAAACCTTAAATTTCTGGTAATGAATTACCTAGCAATAGAAAACTAATACAAGATCCAAAAGAATACATCAGGTTGGAGTTTCTAGGTGGCTCACTGGGTTAAGCATCTGACTCTTGATTTCATGCTTGGGCCATGATCTCAGGGGTTTGAGACTCAGCCCCTGGTTGGGCTCCATGCTGGGCATGGAGCTTGCTTAAGATTCTCTCTCCCTCTCCTTCTGCCCACTCACACCACTAGCCCTAACTCTTGTTCTCACCCTCTCTCTTAAAAAAAAAAAAAATAGATAGATAGATAAATATACATATAGAGAGAGATATATAGATACCAGAGATATATATTAGCTGTATCAGGTCAATAGATATTTTGGGACTATATTTAATTAACTTCTTTAATGGATTCTGTGATGTGTATGGTGTTCTTTAGATTTTCAAAATTTTTAGTTTGTTATTATATTTTATTCATTCCAATCTTCAGTGATTTATTAGTCTTAATTTTTAAAAGATTTTATTTATTTATTTGACAGACAGAGATCACAAGTAGGCAGAGAGGCAGGCAGAGAGAGAAAGTAGGAAGCAGGCTCCCTGCTGAGCAGAGAGCCCATTATGGGGCTTGATCCCAGGACCCTGAGATCATGATCCAAGCTGAAGGCAGAGGCTTAACCCACTGAGCCACCCAGCCCCCACCTCTTTTTTTAAGATTCCATTCTTAAAATTTATTAGTTTTTAGATAGTAACTAAGATTGAATAAAGTGTCTGGCACATAGTGAGTTGTTAGAAATAGTATCTGCCATTTTACCACAGGGAAAACACTCAAAATTAAGTTTATATACAACAAATTACTAGTGGTACACACCTCCTTTTCCTGTAGCCCACTTTGATGTAATATAATGTCATCTCCTATCACTTAATTGCCCTTATGTTCCACAATAAACTGAATTTAACAGCATGAAAATCTTAGATGTCATAGTAATCTGAGTCAGTATGTAGTAAAGTCTACTGATATAAATTATCCTTGGACAATAAAAATGACCTGTTCACAGAGTGGATTTAACTTGGCGATTATGTGGCAACTATTCGGAGAGATAAGGATTCCTGCCTTCTGTGTGCTAAATGCAGTATTTTTATAAATTTTTATTATTTTTTGAATTTTTTTTTAATTTTTGTAAATTCTAATTTGACTCAGTATACTGCATGTAGCATGCTGTCTCAAGTTCAGCACAATATCTCACAACATAGGGAAATGAGTCACTCCTCTAGGATTTGGCATTCTCCTTGCAGTGCAAATCCATTCTTTTATCTCCAATAGCAGGTGTTAATGTAAATTCACTGCACACTTTTGGAAAGGGGGAAGAAGCTAAAGGTTTGGGCTGTTTGCAAATCGCCTGTTATTGTACCTCTTTAAACTACTCTCTTTGACTGCATGAGGCTTTGATAGCTCATCTAGTTGCAATAGCATGAGCGTACTGCTGCAGGCATGAAGCGATTGGGGGCAGTGTGTTATTGACAGAATATCCTGAATGATGATTTATTATGAACATCAATGGGAACAACACTTGTTCTTTCTAAAAAGCCTGTTTGTTCCTCTTGCCTCACCTGGGAGGAGCACACTGCCCAGAACGGAGACACTGTTTATACTGTTATTTAGCCTTTGCACAACTGCTGTATTTTCACATGGGTTGGCAATTTTTTCTGGACTTTTCTATTTTGATGACTTCCAATCATTTAGAAGTGTGATGTGCCCAGAAATATCTGAAAGCAAAACCATTTGGCAAGAAATAAATAAAACAACTAAGAAAGAAACTCCATGATAAAATAAAAATGTAGTTTGCTTTTTAGGGTGCCTAGTTGACTCAGTCAGTTAGGCTGAGCTCTGATTCTTGATTTCAGCTCAGGTCATGATCTCAGGGTCGTGAGGTTAAATCCTTTGTCAGGCTACATACTGGGTGTGGAGTTTGCTTAAGATTCTTTCTCTCTCTCCCCTTTAGCACTTAACTCCCCCCACCAAAACAAAACAAAACAAAATAGTTTGCTTTTGGTTCATAGTTGGTATCCTAAAATGAATAAGAGATGTTTATAGCATGAAGGTATTCATGTAAATTTAATCTAGAACATAAAGAATCTTATGTGTCATGTGTATCACAGGCAGGCTAAAACACAAAACTGATTATTACATACTAAATAGCACCAAACACACCACCTCCCTAGGCTAATTCCTGGCATTTTGTACACAGCTAATCTTGGTTCTGCCTCTGCCTCTGTAAATATTTTTTTCTTTTTCTTAAAGCAGTTTGGTAAATGTTTAAAAAAAAAAAAAGTCTGTTCTCTTCAGCAGATCCTCAACTTCAAGTAAATTAAATGAATTAAGAAAATTAAATTTTAAATGACATAACAAAAGGTAATATTTAAAATTTAAAATAGTAGTTGCTTCAAACCAGTGAGAGAAACAATCCTAACACAGACTTCAGCCAATGCATTAAAAAAAAAACAAAAACAAAAACAAATTTTAAGCTGTAGGTTAGACTCCACACAAAGGTAGCTTATAAAAAATATATATGTATATGCATGCATGTGTGTATATGTATACGCACACTGCACATATATGTATATTATACTATGTGGATATACATATATATAAACTACACATGTACATGTATATGTATATATACACATGTGTACACACACACACACACACATATATACTGTTGGTTTCCTCCTTAACTTTATATTTTTACCTAATCAAAAATTTCTAAATCATATACTAATTCAACAGAAATGATATCAAGGAGTCAATGCCTTCCTCAGGGAATACTAATTATTCAGGTTTAATATTGACCAAGGGCAATAAAATAATTTCTCATTCAAACTAATAGAATTTTGTCAGACACGATACATTTTTCAAAATATTTCATTTATTTATTATTTGAGAGAGGGAGAGAACACAAGCAAACGGAGGAGCAGAGGGAGAGAGACAAGCAGACTCTGCGTTAAGTGCAGAGCCTGATGTGGGACTCAATCTCATGACCCTGAGATTATGACCCAAATTCAAGAATCAGACACTTAACCAACCAAGCCACCCAGGCCACCCTGTCACATGCTATTTAGAAGGCTTACCATATTTTTTTAAAAACTGAAATTGTCAAATGACAGTAGTGAAGCAAACTCCTAATCACTGTTTGGTAGAATTCTACTCTGTAAGGTATGTCTTCTTGTTCTAAAACCTTTGGATTTTTAAATATTTTTAAATACAGATTTTTAAATAGATTTTTAAATATATTTAATATATCTAAATATAAAAATATATTTTTAAATATAGATTTTTAAGTATTTTCTATACAGCCAATAGTCAACCTTCAGTATATATATCACTGAGACATACAACATTGTTAAGTTACTTAAAATCATGGAAAAGGTAATTTCTATATTATTGACCTTATGAGAAAGAGCTAGCTAACTCAATAGGTACAGTCAGTCTTCTCTTGTCCAATTATTAGGGCAAACATATGTATTTTGACTACATACATAATGTCCAGTTGTTATCAACATTGAATGAAGATTTGGTACAGTTTGGTGTCTACCAAACTACTCACTGTGAATCAAACTATATGTATATTGACATTGATCCAGGAAATTCTGCTACTTACAGAGCAGTACTCTTCCTTTCTGCATATATAGTTTATGCTCCAATGATACATTTTCTAGCCTTTATCATGACCTATAGATAATCCTAACTGCACAAAATAACTTTTATCCTTGTGCGTGTGTTATAAATTATGAATGGAATAGGAAACTATCAAACTTCTCCTTCACATGTTCAGCATCCACTGAGCAAGAGCTGATTCACACTGCAAATCACTAGTTTCTCCCAAATGTAATGTCAAATATTTGCTCAGAGATATGTGATGGTAACTGCTCTTTTGTATTTTCTGCATGAATATTATGCAATATCCAGTGGATATCAATAGACTCTTAATTTCTCACCAAACACATTGACCTCAATGAGCATTGCACTTAATGTAGTGTCAGTCTACCCCTCCCCCATAGAATATATGATTTGGAAGGCCTTACCTCCAAGGAAAGCTATTTTGTTTTATTTTAAAATTGATAAGGCTCAATGGCTTAATTCTTCTCTTTAACAAGCTTTCATAACACTTGGAACTCAGAGTAAATGGAATACCAATCAAATAAAACTGAATTTTTTTACATATATCCATTTTTGCAACTCCTAAACTCATTTTTCAGCTGCTAAGCAAAATTATCACATTTACAGATTCAATTGTCCCAGAGTAGATAGATTCACCATCTATATTCATGCCATAGTCCTCTCTTCATAAAAACATACGTGATGCCATTCTGGATCCTAATTATCTATTTTAACAGTTTTCCTAGTAATTTTTTGTTCCACTGAGCTACATACTCATTACTGTGAATTAGAGATTATATTATTTTTTATTGCTGCATAAATAATTACCACAGATGTAGAGCTTTAAACAATACCCATTTATCATCTCATAGTTCTATAGGTCAGAAGTTCTGATGTGCTTGGTTGAACGATCAGCTTAGGGTCCTGTAGGTTGAAATTAACATGTCACTACAGACAAAGGGCTGATATCCAAGATCCATAAAGAACTCCTCAAACTCAACACACACAAAACAGATAGTCACGTCAAAAATGGGCAAAAGACATGAACAGATACGTCTCCAAGGAAAACATACAAATGGCTAAATGCACATGAAAAAATGTTCATCATCATTAGCCATCAGGGTGATTCAAAGCAAAACCACATTGAGATATCACCTTACATCAGTTAGGATGGCCAAAATCAATAAGATAGTAAGCAACAAGTGTTGGTGAGGATGTGGAGAAAGGGGAACCTTCTTACACTGTTGGTGGGAATGCAAGTTGGTGCAGCCACTTTTGAAAACAGTGTGGAGATTCCTTAAAAAATTAAAAATAGAGCTTCCCTATGACCCTGCAATTGTACTACTGGGTATTTACCCCCAAGATACTGATGTAGTGAAAAGAAGGGCCATCTGTACCCCAATGTTAATAACAACAATGGTCACAGTCACCAAACTGTGGAAAGAACCAAGATGCCCTTCAATGGACAAATGGATAAAGAAGATATGGTCCATATATACAATGGATCATTATGCCTCCATCTTCAGAAAGTATAAATATCCAAGTTTTGTATCAACATTAATGGGAGTGGAAGAGATTATGTGAAATAAGTGAAATAAGCAGAGAGAGTCAAGTATTATATGGTTTTACTTACTTGGGGAGCATAAGGAATAACATGGAGGACAATGGGAAATGGAGAGGAGAAGTGAGATGGGGGAAATTGGAGGGGGAGACAAACCATGAAAGACTGTGGACTTTGAGAAACAAACTGAGGATTTTGGAAGGCAGGAGGGTGAGGGGGTTGGGTGAGCCTGGTGGTAGATATTATGGAGGGCACATATTGCATGGAACACTGCGTGTGATGCATAAACAAAGAATACTGAAATACTGGAAAGAAATAAAATAAAATAAAATGGAAAAAAGAAAGAAAAGAAGCCTAGCTTAGCTAGGCTCTTTTGTGGAGGTAGAATTCTAAGGAAGAATCTGCTTTCAAACTCAGTTCATATTGATAGCAGAATTCAGTCACAAGTGGTTTTAGGTCCAAGGTTCCTATTTCCTTAGCAAACAAGAACCTCAGTGCCCCTTAAGACTGCCCACGTTACTTCTTATGTGCCTCATTCATCCACAACACCAGCAATAGCACATCAAATTCTTTTTATGCTTTGCAACTCTCTGACCTCCCCTCTGCCAGAATCAGGAAAAGCTTTCTGCTTTTAAGCTCTCATATGATTAGATCAGGTTCACCTGGATAATCTAAAGTTCAATAGTACCTTACAAAATAACATAATTATGGGACTGATAACATGAACTCAGAGGTTCTGGAGATTAGGGCCAGATATCTTTAGGTGCCATTTAAAAATTATGCCTACCATAAAGATATAGCACAAACTAATGCCAATTCAATTTAAACATTAAAATATGAATATTAATATATAAAAAACACACACAAATGAACAACAACAACAAGCCAGCAAAAAAAAAGATAAACAAATGAACATGGCCTAAAACTGTTTGCAAAATCCAAGTGAATTTCATTTTCCCAGTGTAAGCAGAGATAAGAGACTAACACGGTCTTTGAAACAAATGTGTAATATTGAAGATCCTAATGTTTAGAGTTTGATGATGAAGGGAGGAAAAAATTCTCCTCTGCCATCTTTGGGTCTCTGGCTGAGCCTATAAATTAACTGACATAAGACAGATTCACAGGACGAAAGAAGACAGATTTTACTGACTATTTTACATGTGCATGGGGGAGGGGGGCCTCCTAAAGAAAATGAAGACCTGAAGAAGGGGGCCAGAGCAGGACGCTTTTATACGTTTTAGACAAAGAAACAATAAATTTGTGAAGAATTGACAAGACAAAGTGTTTTAGGTTGGGGGTAGTAAATGGAGAAGAAGTAACCAGGAAGATAAAGGTTAGTTTAACGAAGTTTGTACAGATTTCTTGGCTTCAAATTCCCTGTCTCCAGTGATGAGAATGTCTGTCTTTGCAGAGAAGGAACTTCTTACATGGGAGATTTATGTCCTGCCCTCAAGAGGATAAAAGAGAGTCAGAATGTCCTTCTTGAGCTGGTTATTTTTTAAAGTGCCTTTAATTCAAAATAATCAATATGCCCAAGTGGTATATTTTGGGATGACATGTTCTGAATCTTTCTAATGATATTCTATGAAAGTTATCATTATTCTTATGGGATGTTTGTGATCAAATTGCTTTGTTTTGTCTCATTTTTCTAAATCAAACCAAACCTCCTTTGTACTCTAGGATAAACCATAAAGATCTGCTAGTGGTCTCTCTGAGAAACACCAGTCAAGATACTTATGATCCTCTTTTCTTGTCCCTCTATACATTCTCCCTTGGTTATCTCATTGGCTGTCATGGCTTTAATTTTTATCTATAAAATGGTATTTTATAAAATGATGTCCCATGTAAAATGATAGACCAAATCCACCTCTTCATCTCAATCTCAACTTAGAAAATATGATTTTCATCTTCCCACTGGATTTTCAGAAGATTCTTAGGCCATGTATCCAATGAATTCTTTATCTCCACCAATTCTAATATCTACTCCTAATTCTGATAGTGAATATAAATTTATATTTCAAATAATCATTTTTCAAAGATGTTTGGATGACCCTATATAATCACTTCCCAGCAAAATCTTATTCTGGAAATATTTTCCTATTCATTTGTACTTCATGTCTATTTGTTTTTTGCAAAAATATTTTAAACTGTTTTTATATCTTGTAAGGATTGATGATAAACAAACTGGTAAGAGTAGTGAGAACACTACTGTCAACAGTACATGCTATATATATATATATATATATATATATATATATATATATAGCTATATATATATATAGCATATATATACATATATATAGAGAGAGATATATCCACATATATATATCCACACACACATATATATATATAGTTGTCAGAAAGAAGTGATACACATTTCTTAAAAGTCGCTGTCTCACATAGAGATTAAATGCAGGTAATGCACCAATCTTAATATGAAACAGTAGTTCATCATTTAGATAAAAATAAATGTAAACAGGAGATCTAATGTTTTCTTTCCATCTATGCAGTTATGGATATGTACCTATTTTAGGACACTATTATTATAGCTTCAATAGCAAGCTTCAGCCACTCACTGCCTGACAGTTTTCTCTGTCCAGGGGAGAGTCTGTATGCCTCCATGGGGAAGCACAAGAAGTTCCAAGACATTCATGTTCAGGGGTGACTTTTAACCAAAGACTGGGAAGTGGTGAACAGTTACCAGTTTTCTAGCCCCTCATCTGAGATTTCCTTTGACACACAGTCTACACTGTCTACCAGAGTTCCCCAGCTAAATTAAATACCAGCTGCACACAAGAGTAACCCGTTCAATAAAGTAGTTTTTGTGCAACACATTTCCTTCCCTATTTTACTTCTCTGATTCCTTATTCATGCTCTCTGGGATCCCTCCCTGAAAAGACTTAGCACATGTTTGTCTTAGGGTCTTCCCCTAGGGAAACCCAACTTAAGACAATATATCTATGTATCAGCTTGTGCTCTTCCTGGAAGCCATCCACCACACTTTGAAAACCACTCTTCTCTAAGATAAAAATCTACATACATAGTTTTGTAAGGTTCCCATCATCTCACCCTTGCCTATTACCTGCTATTTCTCACCAACCCGATCCTCACCTGTATTACAGACACATGGAAAGTCTAACTCATTTAGTAATAGCCTCATTTTCCTTCATATTCTAGTTCATTGTAATGTTCTATGATCTCTTTCCTGTATGAGTTGGTCAAATACCCAGGAGATCTGTTATTTTGGGGGGTCTAGAGCAAAATAGAAATTTTTAAATGTGGCATAGATGAATGAATGAATGGACTAATGATCAAGAGTACATCTCCAGCACTATCTAAATCGATTCAGTGACTGAGAAACTTTTTTTTTTTCCAATATCATATCTCATGTGTAACATAATAGCTACAATATGGTAGAGCAAGTTCTGGGATGACTCTAGTGATAGCCATGAGAGAAAGTCTTTGAAAGGTACAGATGTAGTAGTAAAGATGCCACCTCTACCACAACAAAATACAATTCTCTTATTTTCAAGAACTTGGCGGAAGAGAAGGAGTGACATAGATGAGCCATGTGAAATACATCAATAATGTAGATCCCAAGTGCCTTTTTTTTTTTAAATTTTATTTACTTTTTGACAGAGAGAGAAAGAGAAAAAGTGAGCACACAATCAGGGATAGCAGCAAGCAGAGGGAGAAGGAGAAGCAGGCTCCCTGCAGAGGGCCTCGATCCCAGGACCCTGATATCATGACCTGAGCTGAAGGCAGACACTTAATTACCTGAGCCATCCAGGCATCCTCAAATGCTTTTTTTTTTTCCAGTAATAACTTAAAAAAAAAATTTCTATGGACACATAGTGCCACTCACTTATTCACCAAAGATATATGTAGATAGCTTCCTCACATCCAGATTGAATAATATATACAGGTAGCACCAGAATTGATAAAATGATTTTAATCATTGGAAACTCACATCTTTTATAGATGATCATATCAAGGAAAGAATGTTTACCCTACTCCTTCTAAATGACATCGCATGGTTTGTACCCAAAAATGACAGCATGTGCAGACCCAAACTGAACATCCCACATGTCCTTTCTGATCTTAATGCCATGCCAAAGCAATGCCTAACCACAGCACAACCAAACCTAGGAGATGAAAGGAAGGAAGGAAGAAAGAAGAGAAGGAAGGAAAAGAAAAAGAAAGAAAAAAAGGAAGGAAGGAAGGAAGGAAGGAAGGAAGGAAGGAAGGAAGGAAGGAAGGAAGGAAGAAAGGAAGGAAGGAAGGAAGGAAGGGGAAGAAAAGGAAGGAAAGGAAAGAAAGGAAAAAAAGAAAAGAGAGAAGAGAAAGTAGAGAAAGAAAGGAAAAAAACCTCAAACATTGAGCAGCTCAGTGGAAGCATCCATTAACAAATCTGATGTAAAGTTGCATGCAAAATAGGATTTAGATTAAATAATACCAGTTGTTTCATTTTGCAATGTAATTTGAAAAGGCAGAAGTGAAAGTATTAAGGGGCAACATAAAGATCAAAATAAATTTTGCCATTTTGATCTTTCATATGTTCCCTCTACACATTTTCATCCCTCCAGCCCTCCCCCATTTCATCTTCAGGTGGATGTAACAGAAAGTAAACTGTCAAAATACAAAACATGCAAATACTCCAGAAGTACATTTTCTTTAAACCTTGATACAGCCATCATCTGTCACAAATTGTATTCTGAAACTTAAAAAGAACTCAGCACTGAGATTTAGAAAGGGGGGAGATGTTCTAGAATGGGGCTTTGAGAATCTGCTTCAATTGTGTTCTAATCAGCTGATTTCCTTGTTTTCAAGGAACTATTCCTTGTTTTCAGCCTCTGAGAGTTCTGACTTCGGAACAAAACCAGTTTATAGTGATAAATAAAAACAAATGAATTCACTGAGGGTTTTTTTTGTTTGTTTTTTTGTTTTGTTTTGTTTTTTCTTTTTTCTGGGTTTGCCATAAGAAAAGGCCAAAGGATTGTCATGGGGAGTAAGTTTGGAATCTTCAGATTTGCCTGTCTTATACACACACACACACACACACACACACACACACACACACAATACATCTCTATCTGAAGTCACTGCTGCCAAAATAAATTGACTTCAGGCAGTAGGTATTTCAATAGAAAATAAACTGGATGGATTAGACGCCTGAGTCGCTGTGTTAGGAAGTCCAGATGGAAACACAGATCAAAACACTAAATGGCTAGAAGGCATGATAAAAAACAACAACAACAACAACAACAAAAACCAGGCCGATGAATCAGTTCCCGCTCTTCTTAAAGTACCATAAAAGACACAGGGATCTTTGAGCTTTGAAGGGAAAATATAGGCAAAATATACAGGAATATAGACACATATACATATATACACACATATGTATAACATATACATATATAGACACACACTATATATACATATATAGTGTATCTATACATATATAGACACATACATATATACACGGAATTATCAGGTGTATAATTATCAGGTGTTGTCTTTTTCTCCTCTTGATTGACTGACCGTGTCATAGAACCTAAGAGCAGGTAGGTGCAAGACAGTATACTTTAAAGTATGAACTATACATCATCTTTTAAAATCAAAAATAAAAATTTATGTCTTCATTATAATCTGCTATCTCCACTTTAACCTACTGTTCAGCTTTTTCTTAGATACTACGTTTCTTTCTCTTTCTTTGCCTCTGGTATTTTTGGAGAAAGATAGTGATGACCATTTAAATTCTCTCACCATCAGAAAGCTGAAGAGAGGAATACTGCAAATTACGATATTCAAAAAGTAAAATGAAAATACTAGGGACTCAGAAGAATACATCCACATAAACATCCACTAAGCTGATAGGAATGAATTGCCTTAACACATTGCCTTCCTTCCCCATCATAAATACAGCATATTGCTCTTATGGATTGAAAATAAAAAGGCAGTTCCACTTACTGAATATTCCCATAGTCAGCTAATATTTGCCACTGTAATCCCTTTACTAGCTAAAAGAAAGCTGAATAACAAATTAATCTTACACAAAAACAATGGTTTTATTATCTTGTTGTCTCTTGTATTGTGAAGCAGATCCCAGCAGATGGTTCCATTTCTGTTGTTATGCATATCACAGACTTTTGTATAAACCCTAGCATCAAGCACTCTATATTTGCATTGATGTTTGTCTTTTGACTATTTGATTGGAATGATATTATTATTATGCTCACTTAGTATTTATTGAGCACCCACATGAGTGCATTGCACAGCTGTGTAATACAAAAAGACAGCCCCAGTGCTATACAGAGATTTGATTTTTTAAAAATAACAAAACTCCCTTTACTCACATTAAGTAGGTTATTACCTAAGAAATGTTTTATTTGTTTTAGTCTTGCATGGTTACCTGTTTTACAAAATTAGATCAGTTTTTAATGACTCCATTAAATTGGCAATATCTCCATTCAGAAAATGGACCAAATAAAATCCATTCTTTAGGTAGTTAAAAAGCATGAAAATAAAACTTGGCAGAATGCTCCATCATTTCCGTTAGTATGACTGTAGACAGAAATAAGAAAGAGGCATGTAGTTAAAATCCAGATGTTATGATTTTTAAGAAAATGTTTTTCTTCCCAAGACAGCATATTTTTAAGGTTAAAAAAAAATCACAGCAAAAGACGTATATTATTTCCAATGTTCTCGGAGAACCATGTGCCGTATAAGCAACAAATGCACACTGCCTATCCGAATTGACACCAAGTCCTGGGAATAATCTAGAACCTACAGATTTAGGCCTTTTCTTTGCAGGCAGGGACTATATAGGCTATCAGAGGCTGGAGCTCTCGGGTAATTTCCATCTCAGTCATTATGAATGAAATCAGCATAATTACAACACTTTCACTTCCAGGTATATTCCTGGTCTTTGCAGAAGTTGCTCATTCCTGTACGTTTGAAATTTAGAATGAAGGATCTTTTGCGTATGCACACAGTGTGTAGAAATTGTTCATAGACACTCATGTGGAAAGGTAAACATGATCAAAATTTTTAGTCCAGGATTTTAAAATGTTTTAAGTGACTGTGAAAAAAAGATCATTCTATTTAACTCAGAGATCCAACAGTCTTAGTTCATAAAAGAGTTTACTCAGTTGCTCCATAGTATTTATTGAACACTTACTATGTGTTTGGCGCTGAGCTAATTGCTAGATATTCAAAGGTGCAAGTTAAGGAAAATAATTTAAAAAATATATGGTTTCCAGTTTTTGGTCAGGAAAAAAAGCAGAACTTAAATTAAAAAGCAAGACAAAACAAAATAAAAAACACACCATATAATATATTGCTAATACTGATAAGAGCAATGAAGGAAAAATATAAAACATTGTGACAGCATACATGGATTAGAAGAACAAATATTGTTGAGATGCCCATCCTACCTAAAGCGATCTATAGATTTAATTCATTCCCTACCAAAATACCAACAGCACTTTTCATAGAACTAAAACAAACAATCCTTAAATTTGTATGGAACCAAAATAGAGTCCCAACAGCCAAAGAAATCTTGTAAAAGGAGAACAGGCTGGAGGTATCAAAATTCCAGACTTCAAGTTATATTACAAAGCTGTGGTATCAAAGCAGTATGGTACAGACACAAAATAGACACACAGATCAATGAAACAGAATAGAAAGCCCAGAAATAGATCCATAAATTAAATGGCCAATTAATCTTCAACAAAGGAAGCAAGAACATACAACGGGTAAAAGTCTCTTCAACAAATGGTTTGGGAAAACTGAATCGCAACATGCAAAAGACTGAAACTGAACCACTTTCTTATACCTTAACACAAAGATAAATTCAAAATGGATGAATGACATAACATGTGAAACAGGAAACCTTAAACATCCTAGAGGAGAACACAGGCAGCAACCTCTGACATCAGCTGTAGCAACTTCATACTAGACACATCTGCAGAGGCAAGGGATGTGAAAACAAAAATAGATTGACTATAACAAAATAAAAACCTTCTGCACGACAAAGGAAACAATCAGCAAAACTAAAAGACAACCTACCAAATGGGACAAGATATTTGCAAATGACATATCTGACAAAGGGTTAGAATCCAAAATATTTAACATTTTATACAATTCAATACCCAAAGAACAAGTAATGCAGTTAAAAAATGGACAGAAGACTTGAACAGACATTTCTGCAAAGAAGACAGATGGTCAATGGACATGTGAGAAGATACTCAACATTTCATCATCAGGTAAATGTGAACCAAAACCACAATGAGATGCCACTTCACAATTGTCAGATGGCTAAAATAAAAAAACTCAAGAAACAAATGTTGAGTAAAAGGAATCCTCGTACACTGTTTGTAGGTGTGTGCATAGCCACTGCAGAAGACAGTGGAAGGTCCTCAAAAAATTAAATCAGAGCTGTCATATGATCCAGTAATCGCACTACTGGGTGTTTACCTTAAGAATATGAAAACACTAATTCAAATGAGTATATGTACCCCTATGTTTATTACAGCATTATTTATAATAGCAAAATTATGGAAGGAGCTCAAGTGTTTATCAACTGATGAATGGATAGAGAAGATGTGATATATTCATATATGTGAATATTTTTCAGGAATTAAAAAGAATGAAATCTTGCCATTTGCAACAACATGGGTACATCTAAAAAATATCATGCTAAGTGAAATAAGTTAGTCAGAGAAAGACAAATACCATATGATTTCACTCATATGTAGAATTTAAGAAACAAAACAAATAAACAAAATGAAGAAAAGAGAAACAAACCAAAAAACAAACAAACAAACAAACCCAGACTCTTAACTATAAAGGACAAACAGATGATTAGTTGGGAGGTGGGTGGTTGGTGGGAGGTGGATGGTTGGTAAAATCAGTGACAGGGGTTAAGAGTACACTTATGATGAATGCTGAGCAATATATGAAAGTTGAATCTATATTGTACACCTGAAATGAATATAACCTGTATGTTAACTACACTGGAATTAAAATTTAAGAAATTAAAATTAAAATTAAACACCATGAGAGCATAATACTTTGAGGAATATCCGACTTGAATTAGGGAGTCCAGGGACCTTCCTAAGACAGGGTTTTCCCAGGCTCTCTCTGCAAAATTTTCTCCTTCCAGTAGACGTGCTCAACTTCTCTCACTCTGACCCATCTTTGACCTCATTAAGATCAAGTTGAGGTTACTTTCTCTTTTCTTCCCAATCCATCTGTCCCTTTTTTATTCACCTTCCTAATTAGCTTGCTTACATTTCAAGTGCATTACTTTATCATCCCTTTGGCCAACATCTTAACTCTCTGTCACTCTGTCTTCTGGTTGCTCCCCTCTGGCAAAACCCTCTTAGAACTCTTGCTTGCTCCTTCCTCCTGCACCTGAGCTCGGAGTGCTACTGGAAGAAATCCATGTGTATTGGTCCCCTGATGCATTTATGATCCCAAAACTTGAATAAGCCCTTAAAACCACCTGCTTGTCCTACTGCATTTCAAACTTTCTCCTTTCACCTCAGATTTTCCTTCTCCCTTCTATGACTTCACACTCAATATATCTGTTAGTTCAAATGAAAAAGCACAGAAGCCATCACATTAAATCTTTGTCTTCTCAATACTAAAAATTCAAGCCTGCTCAATCTTTTATTTACTGTTTATTGCTATACAAGAGAGTGTCTTCTTATTATTTAAAACTAATTCTCCTCTCACTTTCTTAGGAAGGAACCTAGGCATTAAAATGGAAATGTTCTTGATATTTCATTTCGCTCTCTCAAAGATTTTTCCTCCTCATGAAAAAAAAAGAAAAAAGAAAAAAGAAAAAAAAAAAAGTCCCAACTTGACTACACATTCCATCCAATTCCAACTTATCTGTGATTCTACTCAGAGCTAGTGTCATAGAGCATTGTTTAGAATATAGATACTCCAATCCTATACTTCTTATTATCTCTGATGGATCTCTCCTCTCACGGTTTCCATGGCATTGCACATTTCTTATGTTCCTCTCAGCTCTCTGGCTGTGTGTTTTCTGCTCCTTTGGAATGTTTCCCCTGCTTAGCCATTTAATGTTGGTGTTTCACAATACTCAACAGGGTCCTCCTCTCTTCTCAGTCTATACTCTGTCCCAAGGCAATCTCATTAGCTATTTCTCTCCTATACACACATATTTTAGATTTACATCACTGCTTTGACTTTTCCACATGCCTATATAAAAAGTACTTCATACCCATACTCCAAAATCTAAAACTTAATTTATGATCTCCTCCCTACACTTTTAAAATATCTGGGTCCACCTCCATATGTCCTTTTACATCAAATGGCACTACTACCCATCTAGTTGCTCAAGCCCAAAACCTAGGAATCATTTTAACTGCCCCTCTTGTGCCCCAAATCCTATCTTTCATTAAGCTTTGTCTCTTTAATCTTTAGAATACTGCTTGCTGAAAGTATCTGTCCACTTTTCTCCATGTCTGCCACTACCACCCTAACTCTAGAGTATCACCTCTCACTTAAATGACTACACCAAGTGCCTGGCTATTTAAGGTGCAGCTCCTTATAGTCTGTTATCCAGATACAGGCAGAATTATATTCTTGAAATGTAAATCTCTTCTTATCATATACTTACTAAAAACATTTCAAAGGCTTTTCTGAGGCTTCTTGATGAACAAAACACCTTGAGACAGCCTGAATGATCCTGTGTAAGTCAGCTGTAACTAGGTCTCTGGTCCATCTTGAATCTTGCCTCTATATCCTTCTCTGTGTTCCAGTCACACTGACCTTGTTTGAGTTGCAGTTCTGAGATATATATACATACACATATATGTTTAATTTGGCCCTGTGCTGTTCCAAACATGCTGTTCTGTCACACTATAATTCCAAGGAACTTTTTGAAAGTGAAAGGAACCTCTATTACAAATGAGCAGGGAAACCAGACATAAACAAGGATGACTCAGTGTCAGTTCTAGTTGAGGTATTAATGTGATAGTAATTAATAGAAATCAAGATACTCTGGTGAGTATGAAACAGATTCACCCCCACCACCTCAGTGCTACTCATGATATTTAATGCTTCATCTATATTACACTCTCGCATCATTCTGTATTTGGAATTGTCACATTCACCATGATTCCTCACAGATCCCCACTCCCATGCTTTCTTCATTATAAATTCTAGTGAACCTAGGATCAATCATTTACATATTTTATTACATTGCATTTAATACAAATAAATTTTCTATTATTTGGCTTCCATAATAAAACCAGAATTTTTTTTTCAAGTGTGTATCAGGTAAGTTACATCATCCATGAATTTAAATCAGAACAGCAAAAGAAGCTTTATAAAACATTCACTGTATGAAAGAAACACTTTGTTGGATGAGGTTGAAAGCCACAGGGAAATGAGAAGAATTGAGCAGGGAGAAAATGGGAGCAGTTGGGTGAAAGGAGGGAGTTTCCCTTGGAAGGACCCAAGAGGAGTGAAGAGAAGATGGACCATAAACCAAGTCCGGAGTTCTGGTCCTTCCGTGGTGTGATGTTCAGTTTTATGTTTCAGCTTGGCTAGAGAATGGCCTACAGTTATTCAACAGAATACTAATCTAGGCATTTCTGTGAAGATACCTTGCAGATATAATTAATGTGAACAATTTGCTGACTTTAAGTAAGGGAGACACTCAATAATCTGAGTGGATCTGATCCAATCAGTTGAAAGACCTCAAGAGCAGAGCTGAGGTTTTCCTGAGAAATTAGAAGCTTTGCCTGGGATGAGAGAGTGAATTCCAGTTGGAGAGCTCCCAGCCTGCCCTTCCTGATGGCCCACACTGAAGACTTTGGGGTTGCCTAGTCAGCATTCACAGTTGAGCAAGCCAAGTCCTTACAATAAATCTTTTATCATGTATGTCGTACATATATATGACATATATGACATATAACATATATATAACACAAATATTTTATGCACACACACACATACATACACACACACATACTGTTGATTCTGTTTTTCTGGTGAAACCTTCACAGATGCACATGGGATAGGACATTTTAACTCTTGAAATATGATTATTTCTCCTACTAAAAACAATGAGTAAAAAAATGAATATCTGAGAGTGACCAGAAAAGGTCAAGACCTGCCTAAATCCTCATCTGCAGAGAGGGGTTGGATATTTATTCTTATTGAATAAACTTAGAAGAATGGGGAGGGAAACAAAGGAAAGTTGCCTCCTGATTACAAGACGGACATCAGATGTCCTCAACATGCTGGTTGTCCTATTCCTTCTTCTCTTCTTTGGGTTTACTCTTGCTCAGCTTTCATTTTTGACCTGCAGGAAGGAGCGCGGCATTCTTAGTAATTGGAAAACAATGTTCTGTATGATCAGAAAGTAGCAAGTCAGGAGGAAAGGGGTATCAGGTGAATTTGGAAGGTAGGATGGAAGGAGGAGAGCCAGATGACAGAGTACTTGGTTGATCACAATAGGATTTATATTTTATCCTAAGTGCTAATGGAAACCATGGAAGCATTTGGGAAACAGAAGTGATATAATCTAATTTAAGTTTTAAGATCACTCTGGCCACTGTGTGGAGTGGAGAAAAGATTTGAAAGGGCCAAGAGCAGAGCTCAGGGGACTGGACAGGAGACTTTTTTATAGCACTCTAGGTAAAAAGACTTTTATGAATAGATCCTTAAAAATAATCTTAAGTAGGACATTTTATTTACAAGGGTGCTCTTTGTAGGAGTTTATAAACATAGGGATTGGCAGGGCTTTTAAAACAAAGATATGTTTGTTAAAATTATTTCTTCTTTCAATCATCAGACTGTCCTCTAAATTGCCTATTATCTGGGTTGGCAACATTCCGTTTGCACCTGTAGATCCAGTTTTTCTCTTCTTTACTTGCCGTGTAGAGCTGTGTGTGTGACCCATTCAGACACACGGCCTCAGAGGGTGATTTTGCCTCTGGCTTTCCAGTGATTGGGCCAACAGGGATGGGGAGCAATGGTATCTGCGAGGAGAGGAGGGAAGGAAAAAAGTGAGAAAGGAGTATTATTCCCCAGATGCTCTCTCAATATAAGACTCAGGTGGCTCTTTATTGAAATCCATAGTAATACTTGGTCTCTCTGCTATGAAAAAGGAGAGCATTTCTTATGAAATCTTTGGTAAGCCAAACTGACGTACAGGAAAGAAGCAATTGCCATTAATATAAAGGGGAAAAAAATTAGTGTCCCCAGACCCAAAAAATAGCCTTTCTAAGAATTTTCCGATACCTTAGGACACATCTTGCTAACAGATGCACAGAATAAATCGAGATAAAGCCTGGATGCTTACAGACACAGTTCAAAGCTCTGGGGGCCTGATGCTGAGTCACTGAGTGCAGTACCCAGGAAAGGGGTTTGGTGGCGCCACTCTTGCTACTTGGGGTGTGCACCACTTCTTAGCTTGCTGCAAGATAAACACTGAATGCTATTTTCACCGCTTGCTTTTTTTTTTTTTGTAAAAGCAAAAATCCTTCAGGTTTTGTCAGTTGATCAAAACAGCAACTAATATGGGTCTTTTGTAAAAGCAAAGTGGCATAACTCGAAATTTCAAAAAGCAGGGAATAGCTGTATCATGGCAAAATGGGGAGAGGAGGAGGATACCTGTCCTGAGCTGAGCATGCTAAAGGACCTTGGTCAGGCCCTCATCTAACTTTGCCACTCTCCAGAAATCAAGGGATGTGTAAGCCAAGGGGGCATGCCCTCCCACCCAGAGTCTGGCCTCATGTTCTTGGTACATAAGTTCTCAGCATTTTCTGGTGAAACAGGTCTGAAACCACTGTAGGACTCTTTGGGAGGATGGAGATCAGGGTGGAGACATTTCGGTAATATGGACTGGGGTGACCACATATGTGCTTAAAAGTAGCTTTCAGTGTGAAAAAAGAGACAGGGATATGAAGAGAAGGAGGAAGTGGTGGGCCCGTGATGGCAGCTTGTCCTCATACTGCAATTTAGTCATTGCAAAATTCCATGGAATCTGAGAATCCTAATTACAAATATGGTCTCCCACGTTATTGGGAAGTGTATTAATTGCGGCAGGATGATAGATATAGATCATTTTTTTCTTTTGTTAACTTTGTTAACATGATTTATAGCTTCAATATATAGATGTATGATTTGTAGACCTCAAGTGTTACTCTTGTTTAAGGCTACACAAATGTTAGGTGGCGACCAGGTCCGCAGTTCTGTCAGGAAACCTTCTTCATACAGGTGACTCTCCACCTTTTGTTTCAGGTCTAGTGTGGTGACAGTTCCTCTTACCAGACCATCCCTACTGGTCCTCTTGAACTCCTAACCCCACCTTTGTAAAGAATCCTTACATTAATTGCTTCTCAACCAACCAGCCTGAGGGTAACATCTGTTTCTTACCAGGACCCTGACAGGTACAAAGTCTAGAGGCGAAAAGTTGAAAGCACAATAATTCAACCCAGTTATAGACGAATAATTTGACTTCAGGAGTAAATTCTGTGTTAAATACTAGTTTGATATTAGAGGAGCCCCGTTCTAGAGCACTTGGCTGTCTTTAACTAAAGTTGTACAGTTTAGATCAGTTAAAGAAAAAACCCTCAGTTTTCTCTCTAAGGCACAAATCCAGTCTATGCTGTTACTATTTTACCTTCTGGAATATGTTATAGGAATTGCTGTTCCTCCTCTGAAAGGATGAGGCAGACAGAACTCCTTGGGAACCCCCCCAAGCTACCAAAATACAGTCTACCTCTCTGCTCTGTTTCATATGCACACTACCTTCCTACAGGGAGTTATTTTGTAACTCTTGACTGGGGAAAGGAATTCCACTTTTCTTCCCAACTAGGACTCAGAAGGACAGGAGACAACACCAGGGCTTGTTTTTGCATCATTTGTTTTTGCTTTTGCTGAAATATATGTATACCTATGCAGAAAAAAAAAATGTTTATCAAATATATAAAAAATGTTTAAGAGCTGTTTTTGGATAGCTCCAATAAATATAACTTTTACTTCCTGTTGCACAGTTTTATTTAATTAAACAACATTATGCTCATTTTTAAAAATGGCTTTAAAATAGAGATGATTTGGGAACTTTTTAGTGTCTGTGAAGTAGAAATAAACATAAGTAACCCTAAAGACAGAGAGAACAAGAGACCCAGACATCCTTCAAAGGTCAGAAAACTTGGGTCTGTTATTCTGACAACAGAAAACTAGAAAATGTTTTCAGCAACTTTATAAAAACAGCTCATGTGCATACAACAGCCATTTCAGGAGAACACATGAAAGAACACTTAGAAACTTTTCTAAGTCTTTTCTAAGTATCAGGATAAGGGGTCTGTGGAGTTTCTAAAGTATCTGTCACTAATTCATTACACTACACAAATCCATTACATTATATTAGTGAATGCCTGTTATGTACCAGACAGTGTTTGTGGTCCTATAGATAAAGCAATGAACAGATAAGTCAAGAGTCTCTTTTCTTAGAATTTGTGTAATTGGGGGAGGGAATAAACAAGCAAAGTAAAAAAAAATGACAAATTGATATAGTAGTAGGTATTGTGAAGGCAAAAAAAAAAAAATTAAAATATAGATAAAGGTGAGAAGGAACTGCTATAGATCACTGGTAAGCAAAGACATCTTAAGAGCCGACATGTAGCTGAGACCTTAATGGCAAGACCAATGGTCCAATAGAAGTACCCTAAATTCCAGGTTTTTAAAAGAAAAACGAACTTGTCTCTTTCTGTACCCGCAAAGAACAGTGAGTGGGAAAGTCAGATGAAATGGAGTCTCAGATTAACATATGATTTTGGAGTCCTTATATGGAGTTGAGAAATCTCAAATCTCGAGCTCCCTACCTCAACGATTTGACAAAGAATGATTGCAAAGGTAGCTTGCAAGCTCTGAAGTACCACCAAGAGCAACTTTTACACATGGGTCTTTTTAGCAGGAAGAGGACCAGTGCATACACCAGTGATGCACATATGTAGGTACTGATGAAAAGGAGGTTGTGTTGTTACTACACACACACACACACACACACACACACGCACACACACAGAGTATGTTACTATATATATATACATGCAGTATCAGAATGGCACAGAGTTGTAGCACTTCATCTAGGCTGCACAAGTTGTTTTATGGGATGTAATTGTTATCTTCCAGTATGGTTAATGGTTTGGATAAAAATATGACAGATGACAGATTCCACAAGGGCACCAAATGCGTTCTATGCAATAAAGTGAGCCAGCCTGACTTATGGGTGTTAGTGCCCCAGGAGTGGATTTATTTCCAGCATTATGCTAAGCTCTCATGCACAAATATGTGAAATTGATCAATTAACTATTTCGCAAAGATTTTCCTTTTTATTCAGGGATATGAATCAGATCACTATTCCTTTACAGAATTTTCCCAGGAGCTACATGTGAATTGTGAAAGGTTTATTTTAAGAGATTCATAACTCCTTCATCCTTATAGCCTCCGATAAGATGATAAAGGGGAGGCAAAGTTTACTATTTTCTCCCCATTTGCTTTTTTTTTTTTTTTTTTAATTTCCACTCTGTAACTGTAGGCAAGCCTTGATTGATGAGTATAATAAAGGATATGAGTAGTTTAAGAAAATAAGACAAGCTAATAGGAATAAAACTGACCATTTTTCTTTTCCATAAGCCTTGAAATATATTTAGGATGCTACGCCAATGGCCCCATGGATGCAGACAGTTTTTCTGCAATTGGTTCTAGATTAATGGACCATTCTGTTTGCTAAGAAAATGTTTATACTTAAAGTGATTTTCATGCATTGACACATCATCTTTTCTGATAGGTATATATATATATATATATATATATATATATATATATATATATAATATATATAAAATTTAAAGGCAGAAAAATTTGAAAAGGACTAATTATACCCTTTATCAGTTTAAGTCAAATCACTTCTATGAGATTATTACTTTTTAAGGATTAAAAAGGAGTGGTACTAGGGTTTTTGTAAAGCAATCATAACTTACGTAAAGGTATAAAACAATCCCACAAATTTTTAAAAAGAAATAAACATTATGGCATTTTAAGAACTATTAGCTGTTCTATGTGTCCCCAGAAAACCCATAATTAGGAATGACCCACAAAATACTGCAATAAGTGAGCATTTGTGAAATGATTCAGCTCTCTTTCCTTATTTCTGAAAATGAGGTAAGAGAGTCCAAAGAACAAAAAAGCAACTTGGTTTATTCTTGGCTGGATTAGAATCAGGACACACATGGTCTGGTCCCAGCTCTGCTGTTAGGTAACTGTGTGACTTTGGATCCATCATTGAATCTCTCTGAGCCATAGTTAACTCATCTGTAAAATAAGATTATTGGAGTAGATGATATTCAAGAGTTCTTTCATGTAAGCTCTAAAATGATATTTCTGTTTTTTCTTTAATTTCCATATATAAAATATAAGGAGTATAACTGTATCAGTTTGCTGAAACTGCCATAACAAAATACTATTGACTGGGCAGCTGAAACAACAGACATTTCTCACAGTTTTGGAGGTTGGCAGTCTGAGATCAAGTTTGTCAGCAGGGTTAGTTTCTCCTGAGGCCTCTCTCCTTGGCATGTAGATTGCTCCCTTCTCCCTGTGTCCACATGGCCTTTTGTCTGTGTGTTTGTCCCAGAACCTCCTCTTCTTACAAGAACACCAGTCATAGTAGATTAAGACTCCACCCTTATGACCTCATTTACTTTAGTTAATCCTTTAAAGGCTCTATCTCCAAATATAGACCCACTGGGGGTTAGAGCTTCAGTATAGGAATTGGTGGGGGAGTGGACACAATTCACTGTATAACAATTCCTTAATCATAGTGAAAAATTAAAAAAATAATAATAATAGTGATGAATATAAATACTAAGTGAATTAGAGTTTTGAGGTTGTATAAAATGGATCGACAGCACCAAAAAAGTTTTATGATTCTATATTATAGGTATATATACACATATATGAAAGTACATATTTTCATTTATTTTTGGAATCAAATTAGAACTTACCTAGCTAATGGTTCATTTTGAGATTCTTGACTGCTGTTTCCTTCATGGATGCAGCATATGGTCATTAATTTTATAGATTCAGATTTTTAAAATATCAAAAATAAGAACAAATGAAATAAAATAATAAATAAATGAAATAAAATAATAGATAAGTCAGTCCTAAAATTAGCTCTTTATTTGCATAACAGACTATAATAATGGGGAAAGTTTCCCTCTGTAATTTTTGCAGTGAAAACATTCTAGGGCTAAACCTTTCTCTGTGTGACAGTCCCATCTGTGTGGGGCACTTCCAACTGTATCTTCCCAGAGGTTCTGGGTAGGGTGCCATTGTCCTATTTTCCACATCGTCTCTGAGTCTGGGTTTCCATTGGGCTTCAATGCCCCTTCCTAGTTGTATGGCTTTGTGAGAGGCGACAGTTGTTGACTGTGCAAGCACCAACTGGAGCACACTCCACCCTTCCACTGGGTCTGTGGCTTCAGGTCATTAGTGGGCATGGGGTGTCTTTGTCCAGTTCACAACAATGAGTCACAAACTGTTGCAAACTCTCTGTTAGTTCAAAGAGGCTTTTAAGAAAGGCCTCAGCAGTGTTCTCAAGCTGCTTGATGAAAAGCTCTAATTTACACACACGTTTAAGAGAACTGCTTTGGGAATGCGAGGAGATTCTATTGTCTGCTGGACAGTGTTCTGTTTCTGGTTAGTTTATAGTGGTATTTGTGTTAAAAGTCAAGCTGAATGCAGCTCTCTGCTTTTAAGGATAGTACAATATCATGGTTCCCAAATATGTACAACAATGATCAAAGGAACGCATCTTTCTGATCAGGACGAAGGTCACAGTAGAGTGCCCAGTGAGCAGAGCATTATTGATAATACAAAAGAGTGGATAGAAAAGATAGCTACTCCCAAAGTTCAGGCAAAAATCACAAATCCTGTTCATATTAAGCTATCTCTCTGGGAATTCTCCTAATTCTGGCAAGCGAGGTTGTCTAATAAGTAATTATATTTCCAATTTCATACCATCATTATAATTTACACATTAACTATGACCCATATTATGTAAATTGCCCTTGAAACATGTCCAATGTGAAATTTTAAACATTTATAACCTTGTCCACAAGCTGTGACTTAATGTGATGATTCACAGATTTGTATTTGTGAGTTATACCTAGTCAGTCAGTCCTGCACTAAAACCCTGAGAGGCAAAAGGCTGTGGCTAAGGCATGGAGTCTCAATTTGGATTGCTTGTGTTCTGTATAGGACAAGTTGACTTTACCACTTATGGCCATGTGAGCTCCATCATGTCACTCAATCTCTTAGACTCAGTTTCCTCATGAGTACAATGGAGATAATGATGGGTGCCACCACACCAGGTTGTTGTAGTAAGGCTCCAATGACAGGCTACACACCTTAGTGGAGTGTTGGGTGCAGTGTAAGTACGCAGTAAGTATCAGCTATTACTGCTTTGCTATTTCTTGGGTTATTACCATGTTCCAGTCTAGGAAGCTGGATGTATACTCAAGAAATAACTAAAAAAAAAAAAAAAAACCCACAAAATAAAAGGTTCAATTTCACTTCTAGGTGTAATTTGTATGATGGAAACTATGTATGAAAAACATCAGCAAATAAAAGACACTCTTGAATCAGAAGACATTGCAGTTTTTAAATTATGTCTATATAAATGCAGGTTCCTGAACTGACATTTGCTTTCATGTTGAAATAATAAATCACCAGCTGATTTTTAAAAAAGAATGCACTTGTGATCTTAATAATAAATTCAAATTTATTTTCATATGTTGTATTTTTTTCTTTTTGTTCAAAATCACTGAAAAACACTAACATCAAATAATATTTATGCCTCTATCTAAGTTGAGAATTACTTCAAGTAGCTTAAATGAATTAAGGACACGCTCATGCTCATATAGTTTGTGTCAAGGAATTCAAAATCAAGATAAAAATTCCTAGTAATGAAATGATGAAATGAAATGATGAAAAGATAAATATGGTTATATTGTGATCCTAATAAATGTATTTACTGAAGGCTTCAGAGTTGTGACAGATGTTTGATCACCACCAACCACTCCTCCCCCTTCTCCCTTGCTGAAAGAAACTTTCCCACTGCGGGCACTGAACACGCTAGCTTTTTGCTTTACCAGCCTCTTCTTGTAGCTAGGACACAGGCACCTGCTCTCAGGGGATCTCTCCCTCTGGCTTATGTGAAAGGACTTCATCCCCCATGAAAACAGCAAAACATCTTGCCTTTACGTGCTATTCCTTGTAGAAGGGAAAACTGGATGTGGAGCATCTGCCTTAGGATCATAGGGTCAAGCAAAAAGACTTTTCAAAGAAGCCAATCTAGAACCTTCTGGATTCAGCAACCTGAAAGCATTTACCTTCAGATTTCTTATAATGTGAGGTAATGAATCCATATTGTTTAAACCTCTTTTGTCAGGCCTTCTGATAGTTGCAATCAATATCAGAGTTCTTATGGAAAAGTCATGCTGATAATTGCTTCCATAACCATATAAAATTGTTATAAAACCATTTAGTTTAATTAAAATAATCAACATCATATTGATTATTGAGAAATCATTCCCTAATCTTAAATCAATCTTACCAACTAGCAGAAGGAAGAAATTGAGCAAGGAAGTTTATGATACAACAAATTTAATATGATCCTGTTTAATTGAAGTGGGGAAAAGGGAGAGAATAGGAGAGAGCAAGTGAGAGAGAGAATGTCTAGATATTCCCCCAAATTTTAATTCTGGTTACCCCTGGGTATCAATTAAAATAATTTTTGTACTTCCTGAAAAAGTGATTTTAGGGTCATCCCCATTTTGGGGGTATTATTTAACTTTTATCAATATCTAAATAAAAGCCATTTTTTTATTTAACTTTTATCAATATCTAAATAAAAGCCATAGCCATTTCCATTTTTGTAAAAATTTAAATAAAAATAAGGATAACTCAGGTCTTTTCTAATAACCTGTGTTGCGGTTGGGACAAAACATAGAGATATTCCCATATACTTACTGTGGAAGTGTGATTTGTGCAAATGTCCTGATAAACTGATGTGTATCACAACGCAGAGTACTAACCACTATACGATCACGGCCAAACTGAGGAGTATCAAAAACTGAAAACTATGCCTCTTTTTTAACTGAGAAAAGCCACTTCTTGATCCTTGATGACTTTGCTGCATAGTTTGGACTAGCAAAAATGGACAAATCACACATAACGTTATTAGATTAATGGCAGTTTGACAACAGACATGCAATAGAATACTCTCGGGTTAGATATATATGACAGAGAGAGATGGTCATGGCATATTTAAACTTTTAAAATATATGTATGTATGTATATGTTATCTTCACAGCTTCTGCATAAATGTGTGTATACAGGTACATTTAGACAAAGGAAAACATTCTGAAAGAATAATCACCAAATTCTTAATGGTGGTTTTAGCTAAGGTAGAATATTATGGAAAAGTAGAGGACTTTCACTTTTTACTTGTACATTCTTTTATTCTTTGATTTTTATTATTTGATATTTTTCCTTGGGCTTATATTAACAGAGTAATTTAAATTTTTTGAATAAAAAAAGGAAAAATAAAGCATGGACTTACTTCTGACCTTTTATTTTTTAACTTTTAATCTTTTATTGAAATATTGTTGACATACAATATTACATTAGTTTCAAGTATACAATATAGTGATTCATCAATCCTTCATGTTATACTATGCTCACTACAAGTGTAGCAACCATCTGTCACTATACAACACTATACAATACCATTGACTATATTTCCCATGTATGCCTTGTATTTCCATAACTTATTTATTCCATAACTGGGAGCTTGTACCTCCTACTCCCCTTCACCATTTTGTGCATCCCCCGTACTCTGTGAACCAGCAGTTTGTTCTCTATATTTATGGGTATCTTTCTGCTTTTGTTAGTTTTGTTTTGTTTTTTTAGATTCCACATATAAGTGGAATTGCAAATCATACAGTTTTTGTATTTCTCTGACTTATAATACCTTCTAGCCCACCCATGTTGTTCAAATGGGAAATCTCATTCTTTTTATGGTTGAGTAATATTCCTGTGTGTGTGTGTGTATACACCATACCCACCTTCTTTATCCATTCATCTATTAATGAATCAATGGATACGGGTTGTTTCCATATCTTGACTATTATAAATAATGTTTCAAGAAACATAGGAGTGCATATATCTTTTTTAATTAGTGTTTTCATTTACTTTGGGTAAATACCTAATTGTTCTTTCCCTTTAAACTATAATGCTAAAACACTAAAGAGACTAGCTGGTAAGCCAACATGTCTATGTCTAAATTGACATTGAATGTTAATGTGAAAAATTAGCTTCTACCATAGTATGGTGACAGTAGTTGCAGAGGACACGCTATAAGATGTGGTAGCTCTTGCAAGAGACCACAGGACACAAGACTGCTTGGTGTGTCTGTATTCAAAACAGGCAAGGTTGTTTGCTTTGCAGCATATTATTTTCTATTCTAGCTTCCAAATTAGATGAAGCATTATCAAAAATAATTTTAGTTTGCAATTTTAACCACTAAGAACTCTCTTTTCTCAATTGACAAAGAAGTAAAGTGTGTCTTTTCATTCTTTCTACACTCAACTCAATCCACTAGTTGAGGACGTCCAAGTACCTAACATCTCCCTCTCTAAACAGGTACTTAAGTCTTTGTAGGAGCTACCTTTTCCTAGTCTTCTTTTCACCCCCCCTTTTTGATGCTAAATTTCCCCCAACTGATATCAAATCAAGATAATTCCATAAAAATTAAAAGAAAACAGGTGTTTGATAATCAATAATTTTAACTCTGGATTATACTCTTCACTTCTGAGTGGATGGAAATTGCATAAACGCTGTCTCGATTTCTTTCAGGTATAAAGCAAGTTCCCTTGGCCAAACAGTTTGAAGAATGTTTCTTCTCTCATTTAAGAGTACACTCGCTGGGGGAGGTTTCTATTTTGTATTTTTTCCTCCAGATCCTTAATGAAGAGCAGGTCAGTGAAGGAAGCAAGGGAAAAAATAAGCATATGAGAACCTAGCATAACCAAGATTAGGCACCCAAGACATTTAGTCTTACTGTATAAAGCTTTATTTATTTATTTATTTATTTATTTATTTTAGAGCATGCACACGCGCGTGCGCGAGAGAGAAAGAGAGAGAGAGAGTGAGCAAGGGGGGTGGAGTAGCAGAGGGAAAGGAAGGGAGTCTTAAGCAGACTGTGCTGAGCATGGATCACAGAGCTCCTAGTGAAGGTTGATCCCATGACCCTGAGATCACAACCTGAGCTGAAACCAAGAGTCACTTAACCAGCCATGGCCACCAAGGGACCCCAAGAAGTCAGAGCATATGGATAAGTGTTAAAACTATTTCCACTGTTTAATCCACTCCTTTAAAATTTGTTTTCAGCTTTCCCAAGAAAGGCTATTGTACAGATGTGGAGTCCACACTGGAGCATAGATGCAGGTTCCATAATCTCCATTTCCTACAAGACCTCAGTGCTTACCCCAGGCTTCCTGAGCTCCTTCCAGTCAGTGTCTCCAGGCCTCTAATGGGTGAGATTGAAAAACAAGTTGTATTGTTGAGGGAATGCATTGCCTATTTCTGAGTCAGTAGCCTATCTGAGTTCTCTTTCACTCATGTGGAATGTAACCATTTTCTTTAGTTATCCATTTGAGTTTACCAAAATGTTAGAAGAGGATGTTTTTCCAATTTCCTTTAGGCTCAAATTAGCTTTGAATTTGTATTTATAGCAAACTATTTAAAAATCTTGTATCAGAATAGTCTTTCATTTTTCCTTCTTAAAAGCTGGAATAAAGACCTAGAAATTTTTGTGTTAATTTACCCATCAAATATTCATTATGTTCTATAAAGGATAAGAGTAAAGTGTTCAGAAGGAATAATTAAAAAATCCAATTTAGATTTGGTGACATGGGAGAAAAAAAATAATTTTAATAATATTCTCATACACAAAATAAGCAATAGGACGGTATGCTTTTTAGGTAGAGCCAAAAAGCCAGGAAGAATCTGAAGCTTATACACAAATGATTTCCTTTTCTGACAAAATTATGGAAAAATCCATATTAACTAACTTTCCCTGCTTCACTGTGTTCGATAGCCTTGAAATGTCTCATTTTCTCTACCAGTTGCAAGGTCTACTGGAACCATTTGCAAGTGCAGTAACACTGTGAAGGGACACTGATAGGAGATTTATTTTAAATCTTGTGCGAAAGGTTGGTGCTCATTAAACTGGAGGATTAATAACACTCTCCACTAGAGCCAGGTATAAGGCCGGCAGGCGTGCAGATGTCTGAGTGCAGCTCCGCAAATCCTCCTTCATTTTGACCTGCTTGCTCCCTGTTTGAAGAGAGGCTCCAAATCACGCCAAATTGCTCCGCAGACTTTGCAACTTCGCTGCATACCCAAGGAAAGCAAAAGAGTAGCATGAAACTCCAGTTTCTTGTCTGACATAGAGAAGAATGTGGGAAGGAATAGTATTGTGGTCTATAAGATGATAAATGGAAAGAAGTTTTCTCCGATCAAGTTGAATGAAAATTACTGACCTCAGCTTATGTCTACACTAGAAATGATTAGACTCACTTTCTGCTTAAGTACAGGATGGAAAAGATGTATGAAATGTGTTGTCATTAGCTCACAGAGGGACGGTCTTAATTATATATAGAAGAGATTCTAAGGGAACATTTGGATGTGACTTCTAAAAGGAAAATTAGGTGTATCTATTGAAAGAAAGACAGACAGACAGACAGAAAGAAAGAAAGGAATGTATCTAAGCACACAAGAGTCCACAACTCTGGATTTCTCTTTCAATGTCTTATAGTCAAAAAGTTGTTTGTTTTTAGTAACATTTACGTGATGTACCGATCTTTTCCTATATCCTTATTTATTCTTTTTCTTACAAAAAGCCTAGGTTATCGTTCTCTTTAATTCACGAAGAGCAAAAACTGAGAACCACATTCTAGAAATCCAGTTCCACCTTCATTACAAACACCACTGACACCAGGCAGTCTTCAGCTATGTTTCTTTTAGTTAAACTAGTTGACGATTAAAAACTATGAGTTGAATAAGTCAACTGTGCTTGTACTCATAAATAAAACTATCCTAATGAAGAAGTAAATTCCATGAAATTAAAACTGTAGACTTAGGAAAAGAACAGATTTATTTTATTTTATTTTATTTTTTATTGCTAGAAAGATTTTAAGCATATGACAGGTGGCATCTTTAAATCTTTCTTTGGTTACAGTTTTAAAATCAATAGAAAGATAGTAAGTCAAAAGGGACTTAAGTATTTTCACTGCAAATTCTGTAAGAAAAATTTGAATTGGCTTTGGAAGATATGTTATCTGAAATATTCAAAATCCCTTCATACTTCGAGCCAGTTAAAGATTAATTTTTACATAATTATGCAATCTATCTAGATTTTTTTCGCCCAGATAGCTAAAATAAAAGGGAGTGGTACTATAAGGATGAAGTTAGATCAATGTAGGCAAACTTATGGCAGTGGTACCCTGAATGACAGCTGTAGTCATTATCCATGGCATTCTACCCCTCCCCTCCATATGCAATTTGTCTCTCTCTCTCCCTCCCACTCTGTTATATTCTACCACTCTGCTTCCTTTGCTGCAACTCTCTTTCACTTCCCTTTGCCTTTATCTTAGCCCTGACAGTGAGCCCTATAAAATACTGTTCAATACTTTGTCTAACTCTAAAATATAAAAGTGGCATTCACTATTTATTTTTGCTTCATTAATTTCTTTCTTTTTTCTGTCATATCTGAAATCCCCAGAATGGTCTCTAGGATAATCCCTCAAAAGTGTCATATCAAAACCACCATATTGTGACCAACATTACTTTCTGCTTTCATTTGAATCCTGTAAAACAAAAAGGAAGATATGATTTATTTTTTACTATTTATTTATTTATAGTCAAATCAGTCCTAGGGATGAGAGAATGTTGTTTTACTCTTTTGGAAAGGTTTTATCTCATTACTTCTTTCTTTCGGAAATTGAATTTGTTAAATGAGTGCTAATGCAGACTAATAGAAACCTTTTTTTTTTTTTTTTTCATTTTTCAGGTTCAGGGAAGTTCTAATTTGTTTGGAAGAAAAACATTTCCTTACGTTTTATGGGAGAAAAAGGTGTGTGATAATCTAAACATATACATAAAACAATGAGATTTCACCAAAACAAAGAGAGTATATCTAATGGGAAGTCATTAAAATAGCACCTTCACAGTAACACTGGGATTTTCAGGTTTTTAAGATAAAACTCTGGCCTAAACCTGAGGTCTGCCAGCAGCCAGCTGTATGACCTTGGGCAAGTTTCATTGCTCTCTGAGGACCTTAGTCTCCTCATCTCTCAAATGAGGTACCTGGTCTAAATGGTTTCCCTAAGCCTGGAAACAAGACCGTAAATATTGAAATCATGGTGCATTTCTCAACTTTTCTCATTTCAAGTTGCCAAGGGGGTTAAATTGTCCACACACACTGAGGTCACAATAATGTTTCAATTTCATTGCATTCTTTAATGTTAATACAGAGACAGAAAAAAAGAGTACTGTTCAGCTTCCATTCTGAAAGGAAATTATAGAAATGATGTTCTTTCTCTTCACCTGGTTAGCCATTGTTTTAGTGTATTTTAGACTGTCATATTAGAATCCTTACATACCTTAATAGCAGTCAATCAAGAAATCCCTTAATGGTGCCCCTCTATTTTTATTACCAGTCGTAATCACTTTTTTATTCGAACTAAAATCTCTGATGTTATTAGTATCATCTCTGTCTCCCAGTAGATGGTAATATAACTCAATTCAACAAATAACTGGGTAATCAAAATATGCTGTAAATGCTCTGTTCATGTAGAAGTAACAGGTCTTTCTTTACTAAGATCTATGCATTGTGTTAAATGCTTTATCATTAGCTCATATACAGAACACATCATCATTCCCATTTTAACAGGTGAAAAGTTCAGGTGATAAATAAGTGTGGATAGAATTAGAACACAGTGCTCTTTGACTCTTAGTCTGCAATATTTTTTCTACTTCAAAATTCTTAGTAATATAAATTACAAGTATAATCTCACTTTCACATTTCTGTTGTTACATCTTTAGTGGAGCCCAGATCTGACACTTTTGTTTGTTTCTTTGTAATCCGTTTTGATTTAGGAGCACAACAGAAAGAGGATTTTCCTTTTCTATCTAACCATCTTAATTAACTAAATATGTAAATACACAAAGTAAATTTTCAGTGAAGATATGAAGAAAGAATATTCATTTTAGACCATAAGCCATCCAGATAGGCTGCCCATGTGCATGTCCAAAAGATCATCAAATTAACTGACAATAGTTTTTATTTAAACCCTTCATTCACTACTGTGCTGAGTCCATTCAACTCATTGCACACATTACCCCCTGAAAGATAGCAGTGGCATAAATACATCTTTCCTCTATGTTTATAGTATATAGGACAGTGTCTAGTTTCTCAACTAAAATTGTAGGGCTCATTCAATCTGGAGTGCTGAATAATAATAATTTATAAATAATTTTATTTCAATTTTATGCCAGAGTCTATTATTATTACTTTGTTTTTCTGCTAGAAAACTTTGTGTTAGAAATAGGAAATACTTAAGCCTAGATATTTTTGGAGCTACACTTCTAAATATTGTGTGGAAGGCACTAAAAGGCTTTCCCCTAGTGGGTTGTCTCATATTATAGAATGGTTTGATTCTATCAGACAGAGACTAAAAATGTACATGAGCTTCTAATTTTAGGTTGCATCATGAGGACTCATTGTGACATTTTCAATGAAGTTAAAGGCCAAAAAATTCCCTATTATTGCAGTTTTCAATTACTAGAAAAGTAGCTAGACTATGTGACACACCTTTCTAGTGCATGACCTGTTTTCTAATATTCTTTTTTCCCCATGTTATTTAACATGTAGGGCAAGTTTTGTGTATGTTGTAAGCAGAAATATGGATCACATTAATATTTTTAAAGGGTTAAAAGGGCAGTTGGATTAAAAAAAAAAAAAAAGAACTAAGTATTATGTATCTAAGTGGACCAGGAATCTGCCTTCAACCCATTCTTCTAAACCAGAGCTCACAATTCTATGCCATAGCACCAGGACCAGTGTTAAGCTCAGTGTCTTTGAAATCTCTCACATTGCCAAACGTGTGCTCTCCTTGCTGCTGTGTTCTGAATCTACCAGTCTTGCATCTCTAAAAATCAAGTCGTTTCTCTCGCACAAACCTTTGATTGAACAGTCTTGCAATTCTCACTGATTTTTAGCTTCCTTTTTTGTTCTTCTTGCTGTTAGTCAATGTAAATGACACACTATTCGTTGTTAAACAATGAAACAAATGAGTATTCTTCTTCATAGTCATTCCTATTTAGAAATATAGTAACTCTTATGATGGAACCCACCTGTCTCCAACACCAAGGAGGAGGGGACTTATTCCTCTGAAATACCTCTCTGAGCTGACTTATCAGCCAGGTAAATGGTTGCAAAGTATATAACCAGGACAAGTTTTCTTTCTTTCTCACTTTCTCATTTGTTTTTCCTCTGCTTACATGGCTTTGTCCTTTCTTTCCTTTGGAATAGAACACCTAAACAACACCCAAGACAAGATCTCAGGATCATATTTGAGATATTAGTGAAAGACTAAATCACCTAGGTGGGATACATTTTTGTTGTTGTTGTTGTTGTTACTATAAATTTCCCTTCTTTCAATGCACTGAAAACCTTGATGACCTACTCTTCTTTGTAAAATCATTATAATATGAATTTTTTTGCCATTTAAGAAGTAACTAGAACATGAAGGGTTTTCTGCAATATTCTTTGCATATATCTTTGATGATCTAAAACACTATGCATGAAATCCTGAGAAATTCCTTCTTAGTCAGTGTTTGACTCAGTATTTTTTAAAACTGTGTAATTATACTCTTTTTACTAGATCCCTAAGCCACTGAGTAACTTAGTGAAGCCTGAAGACCTAAGAAGTAAATAGTTTACTTTACGAGCCCATCCTTTGTTTGAATTCCTTGGTTAGATGGAACAAAGAGTAAAACAACTATATGAACCTAGTGACAAGAAGAAATAATGAAGAAGAAATAATGACCACTTTCTCAGAGGTAGAGAGCAGGCTGCCATACCTGTTGAAGCCTACTGAAGAGTCATTTTCCCCCTAACTCCCTTTGGTCCTGTTAAGTTGAGCATGTATCCCCTTATCTTAATTATTGTCTACTGATTCCTTCCTATTTGAATATGTGATGGGTACAACTTCTAGGGCAATGAGATTCTAGGAAGGTTGTAGAAGGCAACATTAAATGAGTTTATGTGTGCATTGTTTGGCACAGCTAAAAGTAAAAAAATCTACAGATAGCTGGAACTCTAACCTGAGAAGAAAAACTTGGCCATTGCTACCAGTATAGCTTACCAAGAACAACAGTATCTAAACATTGTATGTTCTTGAAATTGACTATATATATTTAATATCAGAACTTATTTTGCATATAACTATGAATGCCTTGACCCTAAGTATTACATATTATAAATGATTTGTGTAGACTTACATGGTTTCTACAATGATCAAACTGAAATAGACAAGGACTGTTGGAAGGATAAAGCCCCCTGATCTAAGCAACCTTGAATGACTCTTTAGATTTAATAAGGGCCACTGTTACTAGTAATGGTGGTGATATCAAAAAAGCAGATCTTGTACAGAAAAAAAAAATGAACAGAACCCAAATAAGGAAACCAACTAGGAAAAAGTCAAATTCTTTGAAGACTATGGACAAAAGTGATAGTACTTGATTATGCCTCCTAAAAACAAAGTTGGGTCAAGGATGGAGGGACTGAATTGAGAGTAAGAAAACAGAGACTTGGTTGAAGGAATCAGTTGTGAATTTTAGCCTTTTTTAAAAAAGATGTATTTATTTATTATTTTAGAGAGGAAAGAGAGCATGTGGAGAAGAGGGGCAGATGGAGAGGGAGAGAGAGAATCTCAAGCAGACTCTTGGCTGAGCAGGAACCCTGACTCAGAGCTTGATCTCATGAACCTGAGATCATAATCTGAGTGGAAATCAAGAGTCGGACACATAACCAACTGAGCCACTTAGGACCCCATGAATTTTAGCTTTTGATTTAAGCCTTTCATTTATGCCTTTTCATGATCTGGGTCGCTGTAAACCTGAAGGTATGGTGTTAATCACCCCAGGAGTCTCACCAACTCACTTATTTACATGCAAATGGGATTGCCATTCTAGTTCTGTAGGGAGAAACTGCCACTCTAGTAGTGAGAACATACCATTTGTAGCTACTGTTCAAACATTGAATAATTATTGAGTAATATTCTTACTTGAAGTTACTTATTGGATAAGTCAATTTCCTCTATCAAGACATTGCCCTTCTCAAAGTATTTGTCATTTCATTACTTGATATTACAACACGCACACACACAAAATTAAAATTGGGCATTTTCATTCATTTTAGATATAAAATGTAATTTTTTCGCTTTGTTTGTGTCTATGCTATCATTCACTCAAAGAAACATTTGACAGACTATCTGCTAAATAGTTTAATCCACAAGAGGGAAGTTGGATATATCTATATCTTTATATGGATAAGGATTTGATTATCTACAAGTGGTATTTTTTTTTAGTATGTTTTCACCTGCACTACATAGGTAGTGCCTTTTGCCATAGTGAGTAAAATCTGACAAGTTAACAGGTGATTAATCAAGTTTTAATCAGTGAAATAGCCTGGCAGGTCTAATTCCTGGTGAGAAGTCAATAGTAAAACCTCAGTATCTCAGTCCATGGAGCTACTATATTAACCACTGCAGTCAAATTCCTATTTATTATGGTGTTTGAGACAGGAAAATATTGCACTGTCAGATGATTATTTTTTTAAGAGAGAAAATAGCCATGCAGCACAACTTTGAATACTTATCTTTACTTTGTGTCAAAAAGGCATACTATTAAACCCCATAATGGAAGTACCACTTCTTCCACCTTTCATCAGCAGTCCAAAATGTCATGCAATGAGAATTTAATTGGACTAAAGTGACTATTTGACATGCAGAACTGAGCTATGTCATCAAGACTCCACAGGTAGTGAACACTTGGTGACTGATGGGTAGAAGAGAATGTACATTCTAATAAGGGGTCAAAGGACTTCAGGAGTTCTACTGTGTAATTACCTGCAGCAGCAGGTGAGATGGTGCATGTCAAACAGGAAAATTACAATTCTACTGCTGAAGAACATGGGCATCTTATACAAAAAATAAATATAAAACAAAGAGCAGAAGCCAAAGTTATCTAAAACTATGTTATTTTGTGATAGGCTTTTAAAAGATTATCTTTAACTGAAAAACAGTGAAAACTTCTTATAATACTAATTTTGTATGACAAGATGAAGAGCCACTTCATGGGCTAGTCTATTCATAGCAGGCTCTGTTCAGTAGTTGTTTGTAGGAGATATGCTTTACTTTAATAAAATCGATTGCATGTAATAATAAGCCATATACTATATGAGATTCCAGATATAAACTTCTAAATGCTTTTGCATATTCTTAAATAATAAATACAGTTAGAACTTTTTTTGTTGTTCTGATTATATGAATAAGAAATGGAAACTTTAGGTTAATTTGAATTTTCCAATAAATTGAGCACAAGCCCACATAAGATAGTCAAATATTTGTGCAATACTGGAGTGGCATAGACCAATATCTTGTGCCTTGAAATCCCCTTTCTAGGATATGTGATTGCATTTGCTCATCTCTTACTTGTATGCTATTATTTTCAAGAAAGCTTTCCTTTATTAACCTCAACACTTTAATAACCAGATAATTAACTGCACTAGTAACTGAATTGCTTAAAACTTATAAATTAATTAGGTTCTGATAATTCTTTTAAACACAGTTTTTCAGAAGTCGGAGTGTATTTTTAATATAATCAACATCAATAGTTGTTAAATTTGGAAGCTGGGTCACATAAGTCTAATTAAGAAAGGAAGAACTCCTGGAAGAAAGAAGAATTTGTTAGGTCTATGAAAGGTATTATACACCATAACTTTCATATTTATTTGTGCATAAGCCTCTTAGAAATTTGAGTTGGAATACCAAGACATTATTCCCCACATCAAGTTCTACAGTGGGAGCAGATGGATACCAAATTTAGCATCAAGAAAGCATAAACTTCTCAAAGTGAAAACTTTCTAACAGTTTTCCTTTACCAGAATGGGTGGAGAATACCTGGTGGGAAGAGCAGAGGAGAGAATCAGAGATTTCAGGAGAAGGGAAGTTATGAATAAGAAATGGAAACTTTAGGTTAATTTGAATTGGGAGGCAAGGACATGGGTATCAGTAAAATTCAAATGGGAACTGGTTCAGTGGTGTTCTTGTCAAAAGACAGTGGGAATGAGCTTGATTCTGGAGAAAAAAGAAGGAAATTTGAGGGGCTGACAGGTAGAGCTTGTTATATATGAGGAAACTCCAAGGGCAGCAGCTCAGGAGGGAAGCAATAGGTATATTTTTGCAGATGGAGCTCAAAAAAGCATTTCTCCTGGGAAATTATAAAAAATAACAGTGATAACATAGAAAGGAAAAGATTAGAGTGTCATGGAAGTGTGGCCTCACACAATTATAAACAACATTTTGAAGAAGTCTATTCAAGGGTGGGGTGTCGATTTCTGCAGTAATGAAGCACTGGAGTCTGAGTATTTGAAGGCTGAATGCTAAGCACATGAAGAAAGACTAAGTCCAGTGATAAGGGAGAGTCTGAGTGAGCAAAGACCCAAGGAGAAGATGAACAATACACTACCAGCACTACGAACTTCCCTCCTGAACACCAACAACCAAGAGCAGTGAACTACATTTCCTAAAACTGTGCTGTATGTTTAATATGGGTTTACAAACTTTTTGCCTCTGAGGGAAAACTCTGTGAATCTATAATTATTTAGTGATAGAGATAAAATAAGACACAAAAAATAATGAAGAAGTATGGGGGGCAGCGATAAGATGGAAAAACACTTCTTTCTAGTCTTCATATTTGCAACAGATAAAATCCCTGAAACACATAAAAATATATAATATGATATAAATAAAGTAGTATATAAATCAATTAATTATGAAAAATGTAAATTATAGATACACATGCACACTCTGAAAGGTGTTGAGAAGAAGGAAGACTGGTTGGAGACATCAGGACCCAAGGAAGGACTCAGTGATGAGTTCCCTGGGCTTTCTTTTAGGTCCATATGTCCTAGACAGAATATTGGAGAATCCAACAACCCAGAAAATTACTGCATTGTTTGATGGGGTTCTTATTGCGCTTTGAGCCGATATTGAAGATGATTATATTATAATGGGGAAGAGTAAAAGAACTAGACTTTACCTGAATTAGTAACATAATGATATTAGTAAACTGTGAAAATTTATACGTGTATAATATAATGCCTAGGGCAATCACTAAATGTCTACACAAAGAGATACACTTTAAAAAAAAAAGCTACTATAGATAAATCAAAAAACTCATTCTATAGGGAAATGTAAACCAATGATCTGCAATTGCATTTTTACCATAATGCCTTCCTTCTTATTGATAAGATGAAAGGCCAGGAGAGGAATCCTGGGTTGCATCATTTTTCTTCACCTGACACTTTTCCTATAGACTAGACACTTCTTGTGAATTACTGAAATGTTTCAGCAAACAGTAAGATTCACAATCAACTGGCTTCCAGGATTATTGCCACAACTTTTATAGAGTCATTTTTATCAGTCCTTAATCTGCTTATGTATTAGATCAGTATGTACACAATCTGTGTCAGTCTTCCTCTATGAGAAGCTGAGACAAAAGAAATTTTATGTCCAGATGGTCACTACTGCCTCAAAAGTATAAAGCAAGGTCCTTCTGATTTGAGTAAATCAGTGTTTTGCCCATCCCATCTTAACATCTTTTTGAGGTATAATTAATACTGCACATAATTAAAGTATAAAGGATGTGGGTGTGATCTGGCTGTGACGCTGTCACCCCACTGGTCACCAAGGTTGATTCTACTGATCTGGCTATCTGGACAGGTGTTCCTTTCCTCCCTTACTGCTCTATGTGCATGCTGGGTTGAAGATGACGACCTTCCCTAATAGAGAAAAACCATTCTTCTGTTAAGGGTATAGGGGTGGCTATATACGCCCCACCTTGCTAGAACCTCCAGACAAGCTCTCAAGGTCAATTTGTAGGAGAAGGTAGGGTAGTCAGGCTTCCAAGACTCCAAACATACCCAAATGAGTGGCTGCATGCAACAGTCTTTCTTTCTTAAAAAACAAACAAACAAACAAACAAACAAAAACTCCAAAACATATACATATACATAAAAGTGTACAAATGTCTTCAACCAGATGTGATGACATTGCCTGGAATTATTCATACATGTTCTACCAATATGTATTTGTAATTTTTATATTGTACTAGAGTTACAGAAGATGTCACATTTGGGGAAGATAAGGTTCTGGAGAAATGGGACCTCTCTGGGCTATTTTTGCAACTTCCTGTGAATCTGGAGTTATTTCAAAATAAAAAGACTTAAAAAAAATCTGCATTGTTAAACCACAAGTGATTATATATTGCATGGTTCCATCCATATAAAGTTTTGGAAAGGCAAATCTATAAAGACAGAGTACAGATCAATGATTGACCGGAGCTGGGAGTAGTAGAATGGTAGAAAGGATTGATCATAAATGGACATGAGGGAATTTTGATGGGCGGTGAAAGTGTTCCACAACTGGATTGTGGTGAGACCTACACAAATTCATGAATTTACTAAAACGCATTGAATTGTTCACTGTCAATGGGTACATTTTATGATATGTAAAGTACAATCTGATGTAACTGTTTAAAAAATGTGTGGTAATAGTGACCAGGGAAAAATAAGGTCATGCCAAACTTTTATTAACTTTTTTTTGAGGATTTAGTATTATTTACATTTTGAATTACATTGTGTCTTGTGTAGGAGCAGAGGGAGGATGTCAACAGCTTATCTGTGCCTTCGGCCTCTAGGGGTCTTTTCTAAGCACTGGCGTGCACATGTCAAGGCAGATGGCATAGGGAGGGAGGCATGTGGGATGCACTGAAGGGGATCTTTTATCCCTGTAGCTGCACTGGTTAAGAGTTATTATCTGTTCCTATTGAGAGAGGAAAGGACACTGATATCAGAATCTATTATATATCCTTTACACTTTGCTGTCTGTGGATATATATTTCATACGTATAGGAGGCTGTAATAGTTGTCATTGCATCGTGTGTGCTCATTCATTGTCCACAAATCATTTTGTCATCTTTACAAAGCCCTAAGGAAAAAGACAAATGTTCACGCAAACAACCAAAACCCCCCTCACCTCTATAATCAGACTTGACTCTGTCTGACTGTTCAGTATCAAGAGTCCCGTGCCCAGCATGAGAAAATAAGGCCAGCGTCACACTTTGCAGACTCTGCCCTGAAGAGATTTATTTCTGCCCAGATGTGTTTCACTTAATATAGCAACATTTTTATACTTCTATCATTTATTTATTACCCTGGATGGTTATGGTCTGTTTATATGCTCCGCCAGACCGCTAGTTCACCGTGTAGTGGGAGGTGGAGGAAGGTGAGCTTATCTTCTATATCCATAGTACCTGTGAGAGGACCCAGCACATAAAAGTTGCTTAATACCTATTGGTGTAATTGATTGTCTGTTAATGGAGAGGCTGCGGTAAGTCAAAATAGGTTATCGGGATAAAACTGATAGGTTAGGAACTCCCTGAAGATTTCAACTCTACAACACACGATTCATAAAACACAAAGTTAAGGCAAATTCCTAGGGTTTGAGCGTCTTAGATTAAACAAAACTGTGTCGTATCATAGAGGTAGGAATCCGAGCTTACTTAGGAGTGTGTGAGCTGGGATATATATCTGAAACATAAAACCGGGTGTAAATGGTAGTTAAACTAAAGATGGTCCTAAAAGCAAACAAACAAACAACAACAACAAACAAGCAAACAAAAACCAGTGCAGCCAGTGAAAAGACCACTACAATTAAGTAGAGAGCGGCAGTGATGATAACACAATTTGGAACTAGCCTGTGTATCTCTCACATAAAAGGAAATAAAGAAACCTAGATTAAAGCATAAATTACTTTTTATAAGGACACAAGTTGGGGCTCCACCTTTATGACCTCATTTAATTTGATCACCTCCTTATAGGCTCCATCTTCTCACACAGACACATTGGGGGTTCAGGCTTCAATATATCGATTTCAGAGTGACCTATTTCAGTCCCTAGCAATAGTTGAAATAGAAATACACAGCATATGTTCCAACTGTACCATAGGCCAACAGCTGTCCTGGCACTTTTTATTTATTTTTTTTAAAGATTTTATTTATTTATTTATTTGACAGAGAGAGAAATAGAGAGAGAGCACAAGCAGGGGGAGTGGCAGGCAGAAGAGGAGGGAGAAGCAGGCTTCCTGCTGAACAGACAGCCCAATGTAGGTCTCAATCTGAAGCAAATGCTTAACCAACTGAGCCACCCGGGTGCCCCTGTGCTGGGCACTCTCGTTTAATTCTTTCCATAAACCTGCATAGTTTTATTTGTCCTACTTTATTCATTAAGAAACGATGGTGGGGACGCCTGGGTGGCTCAGTTGGTTAAGCAGCTGCCTTCGGCTCAGGTCATGATCCCAGCGTCCTGGGATCGAGTCCCACATCGGGCTCCTTGCTCAGCAGGGAGCCTGCTTCTCCCTCTGCCTCTGCCTGCCATTCTGTCTGCCTGTGCTCGCTCTCTCCCCCCTCTATCTCTCTGATAAATAATTTAAAAAAAAAATTTAAAAAAAAAAAGAAAAGAAACTATGGGGAAGATGTCAAATATGTTTACCAAAGTTGTGCAGATACTAATACATAGGTCTAGAATCTGTGACAAGGTGTTCTGGCTAAAAAGCTGGTTTTCCTACTTTATTAAATTTTGGAGAGGGTCGCCTGGGTGGCTCAATGGGTTAAAGCCTCTGCTTACGGCTATGATCATGATCCCAGAATATTGGGATTGAGCCCCGTGTCTGGCTCTGCTTGGTGGGGAGCCTGCTTCCCTTCGTCTCTCTCTGCCTGCCTCTCTGCCTACTTGTGATCTCTATCAAGTAAATAAATAAAATCTTTAAAAAATAATAATTTAAAAAATAAATAAATAAATAAAATTTGGAGAAATGATAGGTAAATAAAGTAAATAGTCCAGCATGTGATAATTTCATTCCCAGAATTTTCCACCATATTTTTTTAATAGTGGGATATTTGACCTCATGAGATTGTCCTGTTAATAGGCCCCATGCCTCCTCAGTTAAACTTCAAGTTCAGATAGAGCCAAAGTGTGCAGTTCTTGTGCACACTGACAGCCTCCCACTGAGAATGCCTGCATCTCTTTGCATTTCTTTTTGAGGGCTTTATCTAGAACCACGGAAAGTGCTGAGCCTAAGGGATTTCTGAGCTTAACTATACCAGGTATTCATCACAGTCAGGTGAAAACACACACACATAGACAAACTTATAAGAATCTTGAACAATATTACCAATAAGGGAAACTTCTCAGGAAGGTTCTACAAAATTCCTCAAAGGGTCCCCAGACAGACTGAGCCCCAGTTGCCTACAGTAGTTCCTATATTTATAATTCTTCCCCCTACTTCAAGCTCTTGCTTTCTGAGATGACCTCCCAACTATACCCCTTATCTCAGACTCTGCCTCAGGATCTCAGATACATTCCCTGAATGGAGGCCTTTTCACCATCCCACTCCCCAACCTAGAAAACCTTCTGCACTAATTTTCCAAACCTAAATAGTCTTGGAAAAGTTCATTAATCTATTTGTAGCAATTGCATTGCAGCACAGATTTGGAAAAAAATGATTTATTATTCTAATCAGTGATAATGTCTAAAGAAAAGCCATTTTCTTCTTCATCATCATCATCATTAAAACCATTAATGCACAAAGACTCTGCAACCTTTGTTTTTTTATCCACTTTTTATCAGAAAAACCCTGCTTCCCAGTACCACGCTTACCTTCCATCACCCCTTATACAGCTCCAACCTCCCCACTACCAGGTGCTTCCCAGCAACACCATTGGGAATTTGCTAGAGAAGCTCAGAATTTAGGGAAACCGCTTACCTTCGCTTAGCAGTTTGTTAAGGCCTATGCCAACAGATGCAGTTTAACAACCAGATAAGGAGCTACACAGGACCAAGTCTGAGAGGGTCCTGAGCACCGGAGCTTCCGGCCTTATGGAGTCCGGGTGCATCACCGTCCCCCGGATATGAATAGGTTCACCTGTCTGGAAGCTCTCTGAACCCCATACTATCAGGATTTTTATGGAGGCTTCATCATGGAGTCATGATTAATCATGAACTCCATTTCTAGCCCTGCTTTCTTCTGAAGACAAAAGGGGGCAGATCTAAAAAGTCCAACCTTCTAATTCTGGCTTAGTCTTTACAGTGAACAGACCTCATTTGGGAGCTATCCAGGAGCCCACCTAGCATCAGCTCATTAGAATAAAACACCCTCTTATCACACAGGAAATTGAAAAGGTTTTAAGAACCCTATGCCAGGAACAGAGACTGAGGCCAATATTTATTTTCTAAGAACACATAACTGTGTTCTTAGTAAATGGTGTTTGTGGTCATGTCAATGCTACCAACAGAGAGAATATTTAGAGAGGATTTACAGAATATATGAGAACAGTGTGCTGTCCTAGGATTTTGACATAAGACCATCCTGCAACAAATTTCTTTTCCTAATTCTGAAACCATATTCTGACAAATGGAATAAGAGATGAAGATCCATTTTATAGAATCCATGTTTTTATTAATTATACCAAACAGTGTATGCAAGATATTCGAAGTGAAAATCATTAAGCAGACTCCAGATCCCTCAGGAGCTAAATCATATCCCTAAGTCTGATCCCCTTCAACTGATAAAAATCGTTTAATGTCATTTAATATGTTGGCTTTGTTTTTATTACATTTGATTGATTCAGAGTATAGATTGCTGAAGAAATTACTTCAGATATATATAGATGTATATGAGACATAAAAATGCTTTATCAAAGAAAAACTTTATATTAGATAAATCGTTCTGGTGTCATCAGTTTGTTTGATGGTGTCATTTGTTAGCAGTCAATGAGACTGCTAACTAATGAACCAGAGTAACCTCCAAATTAGTGTGAAATGGTATAGTTTTAAATAAGACTTTAGTTTAAACAGTGTCAGGTCCTCAATTGGAAGAATTATTTTTAGTAAAGCTTTCAAATGCAGCATAATCTCCTCTATGTTACTTTTCAAAAGTTTTAGAACTAATTTTTTTCCTTACGAATTTGATTGCTAAGTTTTAGTATCGAAGGTATCTAATAAGAAAGAAGTGGAGTTGACATCTGGACTTTCAAATTATTCCCTTGGTTCTGCTGATACATTTCATACAGAACAAAGTCTCAAGAATTACCCAGCATCAGAGTTTCATTCCTTCCTAATGTTACTGAGGCTGTTGGGTTTCACTGAGGAACTCACTGAAGTGATAAAGAAAGAATAAGGTCAAAGCAAGACATTCAGATACAACAAAATCTTAGTAAATAGTCAAGTGGTAAAAATGAAATGCTTACATACTTTATACAGAAAGACTGAAATAAAATAATTGCTTGACTTGTTAAATAAAGAAGCTTATAATGTGAATAAATATTCCTCAATATGTGTTAGCATTTTACCTAGAGCAAAATTCTTATTGAGCAGACGTGACTAGAATGTTTGTCTGTCACTGAAGTGGCTTCAGTTTAGTAGATGCCTTATAAGCTATAAACCGTCATAGAAGTTATCATTACACCTGCCTTTCTTATATCTGATACTTCATGGGGAATAGCACTGTCCTCTCCTTGGCTTTTATTGATTTAGTCAATGTCTTGTGTTTATTTTCTTTTTTATGACTCTGGCACTGGTGCCATTCAAATTCTGAAGATATGGAGATAATAGGCTGATTAAATCACTGGAAGCATTGCTTAAGTCTTATGGAAACTTCAAAAAAAGAAAATATGTATTCATTTAATTATTAAATTCCCAAAAAGTACATAAGAGAAGACATCTTTATGGTTCATTAGAATATCATAAGTCTTGTTCTTAAGCAAGTAAAATTCAGGGTGTCTTTCTAGTTTCATTTATTCAATTATCAGTGAGAATACAAATCCTCTGTTAATTCTATTAGTGGCACAGATTTAACAACTAAAGTATCTTCATGTTTTATGTCTTAACTGTTGTGGATTTTTTTTCTATTTATTTACATTGTATGTACCATTCTAGACATAAACAAACATTCAACATAAGAGAAAAACTAAAGAGCACCTGTTTTCCCACCGTCAAAGACACAATGTTTCCTGCTGACTGGACATGTAAATTCCTTAAAAACAAGGTGAACTGTTGACATTTTATTACATTTACTTGAATATGCATATGCATACATACAAACACAGAGTTGAAATTACATACACTGTTCCATTTATAAATATTTTGGAGATACTATGTGACTGGCTTATAATATTCATTGCATTAAAATTCATCATGTTAATATGTCATAATTTATTCAAATATTTTATAATTAAAATTACTTCACACTTCTGTTTTTATATATAATCCTTTAATAATTATCTTTATACTTTAAATCTGGTTTCATCAGGTAAAGGATAATAGAATTCTCAGGACAAATGTGAAATTTCAACTCTTGCAATCTACATTGCCAAATTATTTTTGTCATATTTCCTTATAAGGACCTTGAAATATACTGAATTCTGCCAAAGATTTCATTATAGCATGTTAGCCTCAAACTATTTTTGGCTTTGAATTTCTCTATTATTTTTGTATGTTACAATGGAATTATTAAAAATATGAGGAGGATAATTTACTACCATTAAAAATATGATAAAAATCTGTGCACCACCACTTATGTACAAATAAATCATGATACACTTGATAGTATTTTTATATTTGTCAGGAATACAGTGCTACAGTATTAAAATCCTGCTACATTGAATGCGTTCAATTCAAAAGATAATCAACCTTCATAACATTTTTAAATCAGCTCTCAGAATGCTCCTGTTTACTAGCCACAACATGATGGCATTCTGGAAATGCACTGCAGAAGACAACAATAGATCTTGAAACTTTACAGAGTTGTCACATCCTTACTGTTTGACAATCAGGTTGAGTAAGATTAGAGTCATATGTCAATTTGAATCAAAGACTTCTAGATAAAGCCAAAACCATTGCCGGAAACAATGAACCATAACATCATCAGCTAAATTTTGCTGCCTCAGAAGTATCCTGTCAAATGATGCACAAATAGACAAGGGACTAGAAAGCATACCAAGATACCCTGACCATCTGTTGGTAGATTATCAGAGTTTGGTGCCAATAAAACAGTTAATGTAACATCAAGGTCAGCATCTAAAAGGTTATGCTACCATATTTTCAAGAGCCATTATGTAGATTCAGACCTAAACATCCTGAGCTAAAATAAAAATTCTTAGCTGCATTTTGCATATTACATTCAGTATCAAGTATGGAAAGAATCTTCTCTACTAGGTAACATATCACTCAGTTTATCATGCTTGTCTCCCATGGAGCAAGCTTGCATTGTCTTCTTTTTGACTTCCTACTTTCTTCATTCTGTCCTGCCCTAGGGTTATAGTAACCCAAGAGGGTGCACTAAAATGCTGAGATTCTCTTTCTAACTTATTATTATACTCTGTACTATGACCTTAAGGTAATACTTGACCTAATTTTTAGATTAGTCTGAAATAAAGTCTATCCCCACTAAAGCTGGTAGGACAGGCCTGATTTAGATGCACATCCATACTTTCTTCTCCTTTCCTTTCCCTCTTCCCTTCCCATTCTTCTCCTTTTTATTCTACTGCTGCTGCTTCTTTTTTGAGATATAATCGACATATAATATTAGTTATAAGCATATAATAACTCAGTATTTCTATATATTGTGAAATGATCATCATGATAAGTCTAGTTAACATGTCACCACACACAGTTTTTTTAATGTATTTTTTAAGGATTTTATTTATTTATTTTGATAGACAGAGAGATCACAGGTAGGCAGAGAGGCAGGCAGAGAGGGGGAAGCAGGCTCCCTCCTGAGCAGAGAGCCCGATGTGGGGCTTGATCTCAGGACCCTGAGACCATGACCTGAACTGAAGGCAGAGACTTAATCCACTGAACCACTCAGACGCCCTGTCACCACACACAGTTAATTTTTTTTTCTTGTGATGGAAAGTTTTAAGATCTACTCTCTTAGCAACTTTCAAATATAAAGTATTGTGTTATTAACTAAAGTCAACATACTGTACATCACATCCCCCTGGCTTATTTTATAACTTGTACCTTTTGACTCCCTTCGCTCAATTTGTCCATCCCCCATGCTGAGCCTCTGGCCACTACCAGTCTGTTTTCTGTGCCTATGAGCTGCTGATTTTCTTTTTCTCCTTCTCCTCCTTCTGCTCCTCTTCCCTCATCTCTCCCTCTTCTTCCTCTCCCCCTCCTCCTTCCCCTTCTTCTTCTTCCTCTTCTTTTCCTTTTCCTCCCCCTCCTCCTTCTCCTCCCCCCCCCTCCTCCTTCTTCTTCTTCTCATTCTTTTCCTCATTCTTTTCCTCCTCCTCCTCCTGCTCCTCCTCCTGCTTCTTCTTCAAGGTTCCATATAAAAGCAAGATCATATGTATTTATATCTCTCTGTCTGACTTTATTCACTTAACATAATGCCCTCCAGGTCTGTCCATACTGTCCTGACTGGCAAGATTGCATTCTTTTTTTTTTTTTTTAATGGATGAATATATATAATTATATATCACAATTTCTTTATCCATTTATTTGTTGGTGGATGCATAGGTTTTTTTCCATACCTTGAATACTGTAAATAAAGCTTCAGTGAACATGAGGGTACATATATTTTTTGAATTAGTGTTTTTCTTTTCTTCAGATAAATACCCAGAAGTGAAAATTGCTACACCTATATGATAGTACTATTTTTAATTTTTTAAGAAACCTCCATACTGTTTTCTATAGTGGATGCATCGTTTTACATTCTCACCAACAATATACTAGGCTTCCCTTTTCTTCACATTATTGTCAACACTTGTTATTTCTTATCTTTTTGATAATAGCCATTCTAACAGATATGAGTTGGTATCTCATTGGGGTTTCAATTTGCTTTCCCCTGATGACCAATGATGTTGAGCATCTTTTCAGATATGTTAGTCATCTGTATGTCTTTTTGGAAAAATATTTATTCAGGTTGAGTTCTTTATATATTTTGGATATTAACCTCTTATCAGATACGCAATTTGCAAATATTTCTTCCCATTCAGTAGGTTGCTTTTTCATTTCATTGATGGTTTCCTTGCTGACTGCACAATCATTCTTAAAGCTAGGCTAAAACAAAGCTTGGTGTGATGGTAATTTCATGCCCAGACATTTGGCCAAACATTACCCTGGGTATATTAGTGAGAGTATTTCTAAATGAGATTAACATTTGAGTTGGCAGACTGAGTGAAACAGATTACCCTTCTTCACTTGAGTGGGTCTCATCCAATAAGTTGAAGATATGAATAGAACAAAAAGGCTGAGGGAGAGAGAACTCACCTCACAGCAAAGAAATGCATCAATGAGCCCATGCTAATGGAATTCACTGGTCTTATCCTATTCCCCACCATCCTGAAGGAACTGGCTTAATAGAACTGATATTTTTCAGTTGTATAAAACTGCCTTTTAAAGTACAGTGTCAGCTAGATGGTCATACTTTGAAGTGTTGGGGCAAGGTTCCTTCCAGAAAGTTATGTATGCTCTGAATCAGCATCCGTAGGTGGTATTATTTCTCCCATAGCCAACTTCACAGGAGTCATAGGTAGAAATGGAAGTGGAACTAATCACTATTACCCTTAGTGAACCACTAGCAAAAATTTTGTTTCCTCTTTTTATGACCTTGAGCTTTGTTGGCCCAGAGGTCTTAGCTCCAAAGGAAGGAACTTCCACCAGGAGACACAATAATGATTCCATTTATTTGGAAGTGAAGATTGCTACCCAGCCATTCTGGGCAACTCATGCCTCTAAATCAACAGGCAAAGAAGGATGTTATTGTACTTGTTGGAATGATTAATTCTGACTACCAGGGGAAAATTGGTTTACTACCGCAAAATAGGGGTAAAGAAGAGTACTTCTGGAATGTAGGTGATCCCCTAGCATGACTCTCGTATTACCATGCCCTGTGATTAAAGACAATGGGAAACTCAATCCAGGCAAAAGTACTAATGGCCCAGACTCTTCAAGAAGGCAGGCTTGGGTCACTCCACTCCATAAAGAACCACAAAGAGCTAAAGTGCTTGCTGAAGGCAAAGGGAATATACAATAGGTTTTGGAAGAAGGGAGTTATAAGTATCTCTGATCATACAAGCAGTTATATAAATGAGGACTATAATTGTCATGAGTATTTCCTCCCTATCTTGCTTTGATAATATGCGTGTGTGTACGCGCGTGTGAATATCTTTATTTTCTTCCCTTTATATTATTTTATTATTTATTATTTATTATTTTATTATTTTATTATTATTTATTATTTTCACTTGATATTATTTTATCATATAACATGTATTGACTTTGTATCACAGTATTTAAGTATTGCTAATTAGTTATGGGATATCAGAGAGAAGAGTAAACATCTCTCAAGGACTTCACCTTCTCTTCTAGGAAAAGGGTTAGAGTGTTTTCTGTTGTATAAGATAGCTGTATCTTGTTAAGTAGGATTATGACTGTGTTATTATCTTTATTTGGAGATTAAGTATGGTTTAAGAGGAAAAAAAAAAAGAGGATGCATATGGTTTAAGGAGATGCCAAGTTGAAAAGAGACTGACTTATGATGGTTAATTTTATATGTCAAATTGATTGAGCCACAGAGTGCCCAAACATCTGGCCACACATTATTCTGAATGTGTCTGTGAAGGTATTTCTAGATGAGATGAACATTTGAATAGGCAGACTGAGTAAAGTAGATTGCTTTCCCGAGGGTGGATGGGGCTCATTTAATCAACTGAAGATCTGAATAGAACACAGTCGCTGAGAGGGAACTCCTGCCCAACTGTGTGACTTGCAGCATTGGTCTTTTCTGGCCTTTGGACCCAGATTGAAACATCTTCTTGGGTTTTGAGCTCACAGACTTTTAAACTCATACTATACATGCAGTTCACCAGTTGCAGATCTTGGAATTTCTGGTTTAGGGGATTAAAGCAGTTTTAGCCCAGGTCACCACACACAATCTTCTCTGAATTGGGCTCCTGATAATAGTGTATCCAGAAAATGACCACTTCTAACCTTCCAAATTCTTCCTCCAAGTTTGGAGTTGTCCTCTTTCTTGCCTAGATAATTGCAACAGCCTTTTAATTTTCTTGCCACTTTCACCCCTGCTCTATCTCTCATACCCTTATTCTTGACACAGCAGCCAGTGATCCCATAAAAACACAAGTCCTACAGTATTATTTCTCTGCTAAAAACCCTCCAATAGCTCCCATCCCACTGAGAATAAAAGCCAGTCTTTACTTAAGCATTTATGGGCCTACGTGATATGACTACACGTTATCTTTTAGATATCATTTCTTGCTTCTCTTTCTCTCATTCTTTCTGCTCTCATACCTTTTGTCCCCACTGAACCCTGGACTCACTGGAAACACTCCTATCTCAAGACTTTTGCATGTGCTTCTCTTACTACTTATCTCTTCCCTCTGGTGTCTTTATTACTTATTTGTTAGTCTCTTTTGGATCTTTATTCAAATACCATTTTTTCAATGATACCAGATATGGCCACTCGATCTAAAATTGACACTCCCTGTCCCCCTTTCCAACTTCATATTTCCTTCTGCATTTACCATCACAAAACATATTACTTACTTTCCATATTTATCTTATTTATTATGTCTTTTTCCCTGAACTGTAATCTCTATGATGTCAGAGATCTTTACCTGCTTTGTTCACTGTTACATCCTTAGCTTCTAGAACAATGCTTAGCAGATTTTATGTGCTCAGTAAATACTTATTCTGTGAATGATTACAACTTACAAATTCTGTATTAATATTACTACATGCTGAGTTGAGTTCACAAAGCATAAGGAAGATGCTTTTATTTTATTTATTTATTTATTTATTTATTTTTAAGATTTTATTTATTTATTTGAGAGTGTACCGGCATGCAATTGGGATGCTGGAGCAGAGGGGGAGAAAGTAGAGGGAGAAATAATCTCAAGCAGACTCTGAGCTGGAGTGCTGAGCCCCACACAGGGGATTTGATCTCACAATGCTGAGACCATGACCTAAGCAGAAACCAAGAGTTAGAGGTTTACCTGAGTGAACACACAGATGGCCCAAGAGGATGTCTTTAAAGATTTGACCTCACAACATACTTTTTTCCCCCTGACTTCCATTGTTACTATGGTATAGGACACAATCCTGAGCCTAAAAAATCTAGCTGAGAAGAAGTACCTAAAATTGTAATATATGGTTTTGCATAACAGTGGGTCCAGGTTTATTCTTAGAGTATACTTCTAGTTGAATGTTGATTGTAGACGCAGTCTTTTTTATTTCTTCCTTCTGACCCAAAAGGTAGGAGAAGGAAAGTGTTGAAAAAGTGCTATTTTTATATTCCTCCTTTTTTTTTTTTTTCTGAGAAACTGTAACTCCTCCTGGCTCATTCCCAAGAATTCCCTAGAATACATTAGCTATCACTACCACCAGTTTTTTTTTTGTTTGTTTGTTTGTTTTGTTTTGCTTAGTTTTGTTTTGTTTTTTTTAATTTGCTCACAATGAAGTGTCTCCACTTACAAATACTGTATACTATGGGTTTGGAGCTCAGCAACTGGGGGGGCGGGGCAAACCTGTGTCCCTGGACTAATGATGCTTCACACTATGGCTCTTCCCCAGTCTGTTGTTTTTATTCCCCTTTTCTTCCAATCTGGTGGTGAGCAAGTCCAATCACACTCAGCTGCACGCCTACCTGTTGATGTCCATAGCTTCTCTCTTCTGTCAACTCCATCACTTTTCATCTGAATTATGGTGCCTGGTCTCCTAGTCCCCAGGCTGGTTTGGCCTCGGATCCTCTTCCATTTGCTGAAAAACGAATTAAAAATTCAAACCTCTGATATACAGTATGGAGTATTATGCCTCCATCAGAAAGGACGAATACCCAAATTTTGTAGCAACATGGACGGGACTGGAAGAGATTATGCTGAGTCAAATAAGTCAAGCAGAGAGAGTCAATTATCATATGGTTTCACTTATTTGTAGAGCATAACAAATAACATGGAGGACTTGGGGAGATGGAGAGGAGAAGGGAGTTGAGGGAAATTGGATGGGGAGGTGAACCATGAGAGACTATGGATTCTGAAAAACAACCTGAGGGTCTTGAAGGGGCGGGGGGTGGGAGGTTGGCGGAACCAGCTGGTGGGTATTAGGGAGGGCACGTATTGCATGGAACACTGGGTGTGGTACAAAAACAATGAATATTGTTACACTGAGAAGAAATTTTTAAAAAAAAAAGAAAATCCTTTCCATTGGGGGGAAAAAAAAATTCAAACCTCTGGAAAACCTAAAGAGCTAAGCTTAAAATGTCACTGCTTAGACCCCTTCCTGGCTCATCAATATCTTCAAGATAAAATTCAAATTCCAAAACACAGCTCAAAACTCTTATGATACGGTATCCACCGGAGATTGCAGACTCAACTTATTCTGACTCACAGAGTTTCCATATACAGCCATGCTTAACCATGAAAGGATCCTTGAAAGTGTCATGCTGGACTTGTTGGGCATCACCTCTTTCACCCAGACCCTTGGCTGGGAAATTCCTTTTCATTATTCAAAACTTAACAGAGATGTCACATTTGTTCAGAAGCCTTCTGGGTCATGCTTTGCTTACCTCTTCTTCCTCAGCTCTCTTTCCTGCACTCTGGCTAGATAGCAGTTCTCTATGCACCTGTACTTATACTTTTAACAAACAGTTTGTCAACACCATGTAATTACATGAACTCTTCATACTTCATTTTCTATTTAAGTTGCAAAACCTTCAGGACTTAACGAACTGTAACTTCTCACCCCCCCCCCATCTGCATCTGAGCTTCCATGGCTGATCCTGGATGTGGCTGATTCTCGGTCCCCGTGACAACCTTTGTAGGTCTTAGAATGACCATTATCTCGGGTAGAATAGTTTAGCACATTTCCAGACTTTTTTTTTTTTTTTTTTAATCAGGGAGAAAGTCCATGCTTTTCAGGTAAAAACACAAAGCTTTGTCTCGTTTATTTTATTATTTATAAAAGGTATCTTGGTTGATAGTAAAGGGAGTAAACATAAATGCTTGCTGTTAAAACGTGCCTAGGAAACAAATGTATTTGGAACTTTGTGTAATTTAGTAGAGAAGTATATTTCATTTATCAATTTTCATTGAAACATAACTACAACATATAACTAGAGCCCTCATATTTATTTCTCTGATTTCCCACTAACCTGAGGAGTCTCTCATTTTTATAGGGACGACTATGATCTTGATACCACTTCAGACTCCTGACTCTGATGTGTTTTTCTTCCTGCCACACAGTGTGAAAAGCTGGATGAGAGCTGCTGGCAGCCTGTTTGCTTTTCTCCCACTCATGCAAAGATTTACCCTCAGGAATTGCTGTCTTCATTTCTGGTTGGTTCTCCTCGAAACTTTGGCTATCTCTAAAGAGCTAAGTATGATATTAGATTGGATATAGGTATTAAATGCATTAACATTTTAAGCTACAGGAGTTCAAAAACTACCATTTTAAAAATATAAGACTATGCAAGGTAACCAAAATTAATCTTGCCAAGAATGGCATTAAGACAGTTTAGGGGTTCCTGGGTGGCTCAGTCAGTTGAGCATCCACCTCTTGATTTCAGCTCAGGTCATGATCTCAAGGTTGTGGTGTTGAGTCCCTCATAGGGCTCCATGCTTAGCTTGAAGTCAGCTTGGGATTCTCTCCCTCTTCCCCTCTCCCACTCATGCATGCACCCATGTTGTACATACTCTCTAAGAAATAAATAAATCTTTAAAAAACAAACAAAAACCCACAGAGCTTAACTTAAATACAATTTTTAAATTATAAAATTAAATTTTATAAATATTAAGTTAAATTAAATATAAACAAACAAAAACCCACAGAGCTTAAACTAATTTGGACATGAAGAAGGTATGATTATAATAGAAAAGATAGCACACTTTTTAACTGAAATACAAATAACATAGTGTTATATTAGTTTCGGGTGTACAATATTGTGATTCAACAATTTTATATGTTACTCAGTGCTCATCACTATAACTGAATTCTTAATCCCTTTTATCTATTTCACTTACTCCCCACCTACCTCCCCTCAAACAACCACCAGTTTGTTCTCTGTATTTAAGAGTATAGGTTTTTTTGTTTCTCTTTTTCTACATTTGTTTATTCATTTTGTTTCTTAAATTCCACATATGAGTGGTATCATGTGATATTTGTCTTTCTCAAGCTGACATATTTCATTGAGGATTATATCCTCTATGTCCATTCATCTCATTGCACATGGCAAGATCTCATTTTTTCTGGTTAATATTCCATTATTATATCTATATCTATACCCATACCTATATCTGTTTATCTATCTCCATTCATCCATTCATCTTTTGATTTATCCATTCATCTACTAATGGACACTTGAGTTGCTTCCATACTTTGGCTGTTATAAATAATGTTTCAATAAACAGGACTGCATATATCTTTTTCAATTAGAATTTTTATTTTTCTTGGGTTAATAGCCAGTAGGGGAATTACTGGGTCATATGGCAATTCTATTTTTAATTTAAAAAAATATAACACATTCAATAAATATTTATGAAAGAAGAAATACACACCAATTTGTATTTTTATACAATTTTGCATTTTTAGCCACATCATTGCAACTTCTGGGCAGGACACAAAAATATTTGAACAGTACTCAGGGGTTGAGAGCGGGTTTTGGAGTCAGACTGCATGAGTTCAAATCCTAGCTCTTCCTCTTCCTAAATCTGGGAGGTTATTCTCCTTGTGAATTAATTTGTTCATCTATAAAATGGGGATAACACTTGTCTGAATTGAAAAATATCATCCATGGCAAGTGTTATGTTATAAGGTGGGCAAGAACTATTAACTATTATTGATTTTACCATCATTATTATTATCACTTTTAACTTTCTCCTCAGATGTCCACCTAAAGTATTGAGGTACCCAGAAACTTACTGCTTTCTGAATAATAATAAAGTAGAGAATTTTGAAAACATTTCAAAGATTACAGTGTTCTTTTGAGAATCTGAAAAGCTGTGGTGGCTCAAGGGTTTATTATTTATAGAACTCATTTGGAGCAATCCAAATCTGTCCTACTTTATATGCGCATATATGGTAGTCTCCTAATTACATATGTTGTTAAGAGAAAAAAAGAAGCAACACATGTTTCTTTAGTGTCATTTAATAAAATTAAACCAATCAATCAATAAATCTCATCTTCAATTGTGTATTGCTCTGCCAGCCAGCAGATTGCCTTGGTGAAGTGCATCCCGGGACTAGGATGAGTACATGCTCCCTTCAGGTTACATCATCCCACATCTTAAGCTGTTTAATCCATAAAGCCTAGAACATGGTGAAAGAAAGACTTTTATGAGCCATCCTTTTGGTCAGGGGAAGAGAGAATAAAAGCTTTTCCTTTGTGGGTATGACTTGAGCGTTTTTGAATTACTGTCTTATGAACACTGATAATGCAGTGGCTCATAAGCTCGTGTTATTCGGTCCCTTGTTCAGGTTGCAACTCTGAGCTATTTAGTTGCTATGGTGACAGTAATGATAAAGGCTGACGGGGAGAAGATAACATCTTATTTGGGAGTTTTTTGTTGAAAGGGGAGAACACATTCCATGTTGCCCTATTAGACAAGATATTGGGTTACATCTATTCTGATTAGCAAGTCTTGCATTTTTCAGTCCAGATTGTTTCAGGGTAGTGCTTTATGACTAACGTCTCTATGACTAGACGTGGGAGCTAGCAAGTTTAGGATAACTGAATCTCCATCTAAGGGGATTTCTCTGAAAGTAGATGCTCACTAGATGAATTATTATAAAAGTAGAAACACTAAATTCAACATCAAAGAGTCAGCTTCAGAAGTTCAAGCAATGTATGATATACATTTTCCATTGACAGAATTATTTAATAAGAATCGAGTAACAGTCAGGAAACTATGGGAACTCCAGGAGTAAGTAAATTTTGAGGGCTTACTTCCTTTTAATTCTCTGATCCCAGCTGGTACAAGGTGTGATCAGAGAATGGTTTAATTGTTCATGGACATCTGTCTTTGGAGTCGATTGAAAAATAATATCCTGGGCATAATATGGCCTACAGAATTTTTGACGTTTTTATATCTTTCACAATCAAGGCTTTGTCACAAAGTCAGGTAGTGAAACTCCTAAAAACTTATGGATACATTTAGAGTAGAAGGGAATAAAAACCTGGTAATATATCAATATGCACAGCTGGAAAGCAGATGTTCAATTGAATGATCTCAGTACTCAGAGAAAGCCATTAAACCTGCTACTTACTTAAATGAGAAATCCCCATAATTTATTGTCCTCATATTTGACTTACTTCTTTTTGCTCCTTTAAATTAACTCTGGAATTATTATTTCTATTATTATTGTTGTTGTTGAAGCCAATTACCCTGGAAGTTTGACTCCATGCAATACAGTGCACCAGCGCTCAGAAATGCCCAAGGCTGCTGTCAATCAAAGTAACCTGTGAGTTACGAGTTGTTTACTGTATTGGGAAATGAAGTGATAAATGTGTGCCAACCAGTAAAATGTGACATTTAGCATTACCTATACCAACTTGAAATAGATTTTTATTCATCTCTTGGAGTGCCAAACGGTGCTTTAATTGAGTCCTCATTATCAAAAGAGACATGTAACATTCAACCATTTAAAGTACTGGTAAGTGTGCAGTTCAGACCTTTCAAAGCCTGTGCACGTGAGAGGGGAGCTGACGGAGCTTCCATGGAGGCCTCCGTTCATCCTTTTCATGATTCTTGCCCAATCACGTTAGCTTCCGCGCGCTCCTTTGATTCCACCAAATTATTTGGATGAATCATTGCTTGCTCATAATATCACTAATTTAGTGAACCTGAAAGAGGATAATTCACAGTGGTTTTTATCGTCCTTAAAAAAATTAAAGCCGGAGTCTTGATAGCATTATTTAATGTACATAGTTACTTTAGATTCACATTGCATGACTTCTTAGCCTGTGATTTACTAACAGGATTTCTTTAAGGGTCATATCAGAGGGCAAAAAGGCTCCGTATTACTAGAAACTCTTAATGAGATGCCCAAAGGAGCTGGCAAGGAAAATTCCAATTCTGAAAGTATCATTTAAGCATGAGTACCGTGTCCCCCCCTCCAGAGGGAAAAAGATCCCTTTTCTCATAGTCTCTTATTAAAAACAAAAATTAAATGCTTGTGAATTGGTGCACTATGAGTCTAGCTATGCCATCTCCCAGAACACATAATTAGATAATTACATTTTAGACAAAAGAGTACTATAGTAATTCACAGCACAAATTCCAGCTAGGGAATTGAAATTGATACATGAAATATGTATCAATACAAATATAAATACATGCATATGTGCTCTATGCAGGCTTGAGCTATTAAGGGCCATTAAAAACACTGGAGCAAATAGCTCCTGGGGATTAAGCTCTAACAGCCCTCTTTATAATCAGAAGGCAGCTAATCCCTGCTCACCTATTTGAGCGCTTCTCCTCCCTGATATAACATTAAACCATTATTTTTTTATTTGTGATGCTGCATGAGCATGCAAATATTGGCAAAAGTGCCATCCCCAAAAGATCCTGGGATAATTTCAGATTGAAAAAACCCAGAGGTATTAAAAAAAAAAAAAAAAGTGCAGCTTGGATTAGAGAATTTTTTCAAAGGTTAATTCTAGGTTAAATTCATTAACTCATTTACTCTGACTACCCCGACTTTTCCCAGGACTGCCCCTTACTTAACTCCTTCTTCAGACTTCTTTTCCCTCACCAAAATTGCATTACCAGGTTCAGAGAATGGGTGATTTTTCGTGCTTCCTACCTGTCAATCCCCCACCTTGAGCCCGCAGCCTTTAGGCTTCTTCTATGGCAGGACTTAATGCATCTTATTTGTCTGCTAAAGTGCAAGGGTCTAGCCTCACTACAGCAAAGATACCCTCCTCTGTCTGCTCCCACCTGGGCCATTGTTGGTAATTGGAGATTTTCATGGTTCTGTTAAGGTGGGAGCTGAGACACTCTTGAGTTTTTCTCTTCAGGCATTTCCTATACACGTGCAGATACTGTTGGTATAAAAGCATACATAACAAATACTGAAAGCATTATATACCTCTATTTTCCTAATGGATTTCAAAGACGGAGCCTATAAGCATTTTCCCTGTTTCCAATCATAGCTACTTCTTGTGTAACAGCAATTCAGGAGAAAAATACTTAGGTACAATTATGCTCAAGAAGAAGACAAATGAACATACCTGTAGTACATATTTGCTTTTAAACATATATTTGGGACTCCTGGGTGGCTCAGTCGGTTAAGCATCTGCCATTGGTTCAGGTCATGATCCCAGGCTCCTGGGATCCCGTCCCTCATAGGCTCCCTGCTCAGTCGAGAGTCAGCTTCTGCCTCTCCTTCTGCCTATCCCCTCTGCTCCTGCTCTCTCTTACTCACTTGCTCTCTAAAATAAATAAATAAAATCTTTAAACACATACATATGTTCATGCATATACAGGCATATATTTGTATGTATTTGTATTCATATGTATGGCACTGCTTTTGTACACTATACTTTTGCATTTGCCGTCAGAAGCCATTTTAATGGTCATGGAGTGATGTACCACTACGGACCCCAGCAAGAGAATCTCTTGCCATCCTGTGATTTATAGGGCCTCAAGGATCACAAACCCACAGAAAGCAAATGTTTTAGGACTATGGAGATGCCCTTCTCATTCAGGATCAAGTGGTCAGCACTGGCACACAGCACAACCTGTGATCTATGTACCCACACAGGTGGCTGAGAATTAAGTTCCAAGGATATATTGCTCCACCCCTTTTTCCTATGTCCTCCACACAAAAGGTAACCATGTTCGCCTATAGCAAAGGGTTGTGTGTTATGTCCCTGTCCAATTTAGAGATGGACAATATGCCAGAGGGCAGGAGAATTGAACTGCAGATATGCTTTGGTCAGAAAAATTCAAATTAATTAACTTGTCAAACATTCTCTCAGATACAATTGCAAGAGATTCTTGCATGCCAAGTATTGTTTCCCAACAGTGCTGAGTATCCATTTTCTTGCTTCTGTTCACATTCCAATTCATGGTTCCAGAACACTGAAAACTTAACAAATCATGCACAGGGCAGCTAAAAACCTTTTGCAATGTTAAACAATTCTTATTATTCTTGAATTTGTATGAAATGGTGATATCAGTTTAACATGCATGAAATATGACACCAATCCCTGACAATGCCAACTACAGAGAAATGCTAGAATTACGAATGGTTTTACTTGTATAGACATGCTATATACAATTTAGTTAATTTTACAAAACTTGAAGTTTTACATGTATTTGTGTAATTGTTATATAATAATTAAAAATTCAATTTTACACAGATTAATTTTGAATACTTAGGAGAAAATTTACTTTTGAAAACATGAAAAATATTTTTTTTATTTCTTCCATTGACTTCAATTTCCATTCCTTACATTCCTAAATTGACTTTCATTTACGTACTGTTAGGAGGTTGAGAAAAAAATACAGTTGTATTCAAAATATTACTATCATATTACTATTGCTAGAACAAAAATTCTGCAAAAAGGCTACTGTTTATTATAACAAGATTATTTTGCTGAAGTAAGGGTGAGAAAGATACAGTTAATGGAATAATATGTAATAGTTTATGGGATTATCTACATCTTTATTTTTTTCCTTCTCTAAATGCTACCAACCCATTAATGGTACCCAGTCATGAATAGCAATAACGAAGTTCAACAGTCTTTGAGTTTGTTGCCATTCTCTTATATAAATAACATAACTGAACCCAATTTGGGGGGATATAATCATTATGAAGGTGTATTTGTCAAGGTAGAAGGATAAAACACCCTACTGTTATTTATAATTTTGAAGATATAGACATAGGATATATATTCCAGTAGCTGTTTTCTCTCCAAACTAATATTTTATGTACAGTATGATATTTAAACATGTTTTTAGAACCACTTTGAAAACAAATGCTCTATTTCATTTGAAAATATTGATGTATTAAGTGCCATAAAACCACTCACCATACTTCTGGTGAGCTGCCATTTGGAGAGGCATGAAACAGTTCTAGGATATCTGCTGAGTGTTCCCAGTTAGCCCACCCCAAACTCTTAAGCCTTTAGAAACTTCCAGAACATATAGTCAGATGAAACTATAATTGATTTGGAGAAATCCTCAATAGCAAAAATCATTAAGCTTCCGTTCATCTTTGACTCTACAGAAACATTAGAATGGAATCTGGTGGAGGATAGAAGATTGAGTATTTGGGCAGGTGTGGACAGGAAGGGAAGAGAGGACACGATGACACCAGTTCCTTTACTCCACGCTAGTAGGGTTATTTTTACAATAGTCTGCCAAGAGTAAGTTCATAGGTCACAGACTTCATTCTTTCATTTGTTTAATTTTGTGTTTTTGGCTGACTTAGTGTTTGTCTGTCTCCTGTCGTATTGCTGGCAGGCCTCCACAGGAATGGAAAGGTCAGGGGCTGGTAGGTCTTTTGTTACTACTGAGAGAATATTCTTGGAACTTTTGTCTAAGCATTGTGAGACAAAGACCCTAAAGATTATTGTTTCATTTCCATTTTACTACATACTAGAGAGGCATGCTAAGTTTTTGAGGAATAGACCTATTTCAGTTAAATTTATGATTATTTTATAGAGGCATAGTTATTTTGCTTTTGAGGTATTTCACATTTCCATTATTTAACATCAAATCATTTTAGGTTAAAACATCTAATAATGGTCAGGTAATAAGAATAGTCAAATACACCACAATTCTTGTTTATTTAATGGAATAAATTACCAGGGTACCACGATTTATTTACATTTTATTTTTCTTTCTTTAATGTGGACAGCCATATTTGAATACCAGTATCTATTTAAGAAATCACCTAGTTTTCCTTATTACCTATGAGATTTACTTTATTTTAGAAAAGATGTATTTAACACTCAGATTTAGGTAACAGTCTATAAAATCCTAGGTATTTTTAGTACATAAATAAGAGTGAATAAACTTGCATATTATTTTCCCACAAAAAAATCTTAAAATTAAAGACAAATTAAAGCATCTAAACTTTATCTGATTGTATGCAATTAACTAGAGTCATAGACAAAAATTAAAGAGCTACCAATAATAACCAATATTGTGACTTTTTTTCTTTCCTATCACTACACCCAACTGTTTCTCTAAATAACCTTATTCTGTTGCGAAAACAAATATTATGGGTGCTTTTTCAAGGTTATTCTCTGAAGTGCAGTTTTCATTTAGTATGATGTAAATTTATCCTTGAGTTTATTTCTTAGAAAAAACAGGAATTACATTATCTTCAAGGTTAAGGAAATTAATTAGCAAATGGGTGTGGCACAGTGAGCAGAAGGAAAAAAAAATGGAAAAGCGATTTTTTTCTTCTTATTAGGTAGGACTGTGAATTATATGATTCACTGGTACCTACCTAATCTATATAATCTGAAATAGTACCAAAAACTATGATTATTAATTTGCCTACCATAAAGATATCGTGAGGGGTCATATTTAGTGCTATATACAGAAATAAGTTTTGACTTTTCCACTCAAAGATGAATTTTACCAATTTGCAAAAACCATGTATTCTTTTATTATAGATAAAGTCTTTCTTTACTGAAGGGCAACATTTATACTCTCTCATACTTTTAAATTCCCTTCTTTTTTATAAAGAAAACAAGGTATTAATATAGGCTGAAATGTTCACTCCATAAGATATTAATGCCCATAAGATATTAATGAATCTTATGTACACAATATTTAAATGATACTGTTATTGATTCTACTAAGTATAATTTTTCACTAAGCTACATATTATTTTTAAAACTTCATTATATATTTCCTTTTGTTATAGTTAGTTGTGCATTATTGTTTCCATAGTGAGTGTTTAATTCTTCCATTGATACTTTAGCATTCTTTATAAAGTCATGAGTTGAGAAAAGGTGGCGAGGATGGGAAGAAAAGAAGGAAGGAGGGAAGGAAGAAAGGAAAAGAGGGAGGAAAAGAAGGAGAAATGGAGAGAGGAAGGAAGGAAATGTGCTGATACTCTTACATAAATTAATGAGAACAAGGAGGACTGCTGTGGTTTTGGCAATCAAGATTCTGATACTCAGAGTAGCAGATATAGAAAATAATGTTTTACACAGAGCAATGACTGAACCAAACCTCTTCCTACTTCCATGTAACATATAAATAATTTATTTGGCTTTTTGACATCGACCTGTCTAATTAACACAACTACATAGGGCAGTATTTTGTTCAGCTTAAAATCTACCATTCCTTGTTCTTGAATGCCAAGACGTTACTAATTTTTCAACTACCCTTACTTAGAAACAAGACAACAAAACTACCTTGGTATAAAAAGTTCTGCACTTCTGTTTTACCATCATTTGTTATTGTTACCCCAAAGGATAATACAACTCTTTAATTGAATAGGATGCTAGTGTTTGCAGAGTAAACATTTTAAACATTTGGCATCACTTGAATTTTTTTAAAATAAATACGTTGCATTTTCTAATGTGTATGAAAATCAAATCAAATGGTAATTCACATATCAGTTTTTCCAGTTAGCATGATTCTTTTCAACCAAATGTATTACAATGTTTTTTGGTAGTTCACACAACAACCCCAAGAATATGGAAGTGATACAGATTGCTATTATTGGAAACTCCATTATAAATGGAAGAAATTAAGAAAAGCAGCCATCATGGACTGTGGCCATGATGGACTGATGTGGTCAGTCCATCAGTATTGGCATTAGAAATAGAGGGAAATCTCTTACTATAACTACAGCAATAGAAGCGTTCACAGAATTATTCTAATCATAACTTTGGATCAAATATAACAATATAATTCCAGCCTCTGCCAATCCTTCAGATCGGTGGGTGTAGACAGATGGAGGATATAGGATTTATTGAAAAGTAATATCAAAAGGAGTGGGATGGTTTCAAACAATACATATAGGTATAATTTATATTTGTTAAAACACCATGCTGCAGAAATTGAAATTCACCAGGATAATAGCGTTTTTCACATATCTGGCAACATAAATAACATTTGAAATTCCATAATAATGTGTACTAACATTTTTATTTGCACTTGCACAATACTCTAAAAATATGTCTAAGTGGAACTTCTGAACATGCAGACTAACATTTTGTAGTTGTTTCTTAGAAGCATATCTTTGTGCTTCGTGTAACATACTCATCATAATATCTTTCAGAAGTGTTTCACAAAACACGAACCACTTCTGGAGGAGCAGTTTCATCTCAGCACATTTAACAATCACTTCAACTGCCATTTAAATCACAGTGAAAATATAATGTAATGACAATCCTTAACATTTTATATGGTTTACAAACCAGTGTTAACATCTTTATAAAATCTTTAATAAAGGAAAGGCCTCTCAAAAATTAAAAAAGATCTATTTATATAAAGCAATTCAAAGTGAATTTGTATTTAATATCTGTCACCCACAAATTTTCAGAACATATTGAGCCCAATCAGTCTGATATCTAGTATACTGAATAGGTTTTTTTTTTTTTAATAATTCTATTTTTCAAAAAAATGTCTTTGGTTGAACTACGTTACCATTTATTATTAGCATACAATGGCCACTATATATGGGAGCCACTGTATTAAACTGTGGAAACTCTCATACATTAATGAGATTGAACCTTCCCAAGAGTATATTCCAAACATTTTGATGTTTAAGTCCTTTTTTCCACAAAAGGCATTTAGAGACTCTTTTGCCACAAAATGTCCTTAAGAGACTATATAGAGAGGCACCTGGGTGTCTCTGTCAGTCAAGCATCTGACTCTTGGTTTCGGCCCAGGTCTTGTTCTGAGGTTTGTGAGATCAAGCCCCACGTCAGAATCTGTGCTTAGCGGGCAGTCGGCTGGAAGATTCTCTCCTTCTATCTCTCTAAAATAAATAAATAAATAAATATTTTTTAAGAGAGAATATACAGAAATAAATCTCAATGAGTAATTTTGGTTCAGTTATTTATACAGTTTCTTAAAGTCATAGATTTTCCATCTTGATTTTATAACATCATTGAGTAGTTTTATTTTTCAATAGAGTGTTAGTATTTTTTATGTTTCAGTTTCCACAACAAAGTTACTATAATAAAGTATACTTTAAATAGTGAATGTACACATAATAAATTAAATAATGATTTAAATATAAGACTACAAAACCTTCCCCAAGTTAATCTGATTGATTTTCTGGATTATTTAGAATCTACAAAATAAGTATATTTTCCAAAAAATATTGACCCATAAGAAATAAACCTGATATCGGGGCACCTGGGTGGCTCAGTGGATTAAGCCACTGCCATCGGCTCAGGTCATGATCTCAGGGTCCTGGGGTCGAGCCTTGCATCTGGCTCTCTGCTCAGCAGGGAGCCTGCTTCCCCCTCTGTCTCTGCCTGCCTCTCTGCCTACTTGTGATCTCGCTCTCTGTCAAATAAAATAAATAAAATCTTCAAACAAAAAAAAAAAAAAGAAAGAAAGAAACCTGATATAGTTATCTTAAACCTATATCTTAAACCTGATATGGTTATCTTAAACACAGGAACATTTAACATAAATTAACTAGTTCTTATGCCTATATGATACCATTTGTAATGTATGTAGTTTAATGTAGTTTAATGTTTAAGAAAAAAAACTTCTTTGGAAAACATTTGTTGATCACCTATGATACATCAGAAATAAGTTAAGAACAATCTAGTGAATCTGATAGAACATCTACTTTAACAGCGTTTTTGTGTTTAGTAGTCAAGACAACTAAAGCAATATATTCTGAATTTGAATGATGCAATTAGAAGAATTGTACATAAGAAAACAAGTATTACCTAAATTTGCCTTCTACCTTTTTCCAACTATACTAGGCAAACCAATGAATTCTCAGAAGAGTTAAATTTAAATATTTTGTATGTAAATATTAAAGTTTAATTATCCAATTGAGTTAAATATGTACTTTTTTAGTAATTTTTTGCTATTCCTTTGAAGATTTTTTTTTTTAAGATTTTATTTATTTATTTGACACAGAGAGAGAGAGAGAGACAGAAAGAGAGGAAACACAAGCAGAGGAAAGGGAGAAACAAGCTTCCCTCTGAGGAGGGAGCCCGATACAGGACTACATCGCAGAACCCTGGAATCATGACCTGAGCCAAAGGCAGATGCTTAATGACTGAGACAGCCAGGCCTCCCAAAGATGCTATTTCCATCTAAGGTAGGAGAAAATGCTTCAGGGTCAAATTTAAGGGAAATTGTTAGTTAAATGATAGCAAATTTTTAAAAAAGATTTTATTTATTTATTTGACAGACAGAGATCTCAAGTAGGCAGAGAGGTCGGCAGAGAGAGAAGAGGAAGCAGGCTCCCTGCTGAGCAGAGAGCCTGATGCGGGGCTCGATCCCAGGACCCTGGGATCCTGACCTGAGCCGAAGGCAGAGGCTTTAACTCACTGAGCCACCCAGGTGCCCCAGGACAGCAAAAATTTTGATAAGCAGAGAAGAAAGACAGGTGAAATAGTGTCCAACTACTTCACCAAGACATTTAATACTTTTAACAATAATGATCTCACTTATTACATTTCATGAGTTTTTATGGACATTTAAGTTCAAAATAAGGTGAGATATTTTACAAAGCGAAGATTACTATTAAAGTAGCCACTGTTTTTATTTTTAGAAATCAACATATAAACACATTACTTGGAGAAATAAAAATGATGAAAAGGGCATGATAAGCAATATATATTAAGGATTTCATTTATAAAATATTCACATAGAAAATCCTTTAAATTCCCCCCTCTCTCTTAGGTATATGGTAGGCTGCCAAATGACACAATTCTTTATAAATTCCTCTCCTCAAGAGGTAGAGTCTGTCTTCCTCCTTGAGTCAGAGCTTGCCTTGCTGTACATTGTTTTCGTGGGAATGATGTGCAAGCTCTGAACCTGCTCACTAAGAGCCTTTTATTGCAACTTAACCCTTTCAAGAGTACAAGCCCGAATTAGCCTGCTGGATGACAGAGGCCATGTGGAGGAGGACTAAGGCATCCCAGCCAGCTTAGCCTGATTCTCCTGATAGGACAGCTGCCCCAATACACAGAGGTAAACAGGAAGATGACAAGATCCACCCAGTAGAGGACAATTCAGATTGCTAACCGTACAACCATGAGCCAAAGAATGTTTTTAAGTCACTAAGTATTAGTGTGGTAGTTGTCACTCAACAAGTGTCAGCTGCACAGAGCACTAGAAAATAAATAAACAAATCAATCAATCAATCAATCAATCAATAAAAGTATTCATTTTACCAAACCAAGACATTTCTACCCAAACGGTAACAATCCCCTTGAAAAGAACCAAAGCCTTCTCTCTCTTCTCTATAAGATTTGTGAAAGTAGATCATGCTTAACTGGAAAGATGTTAAGGGTATTTATAAATGACTTAGACATTAATGAAACATAGAATACAATATGTGCTTTTTAAAGTTTTTGATCAGTTGGAAACATCATCATTAACATGTGGTCCCTTACCTTAAGGCCTAATACTGTCAACATCCTCAATACTGTAAAGGAAACAAAGGTGGTGCAGAGGGTGTCCTCAAGGGAGTGCAGAAAGTTTTAAGTGGTGGGAGCTTATGGTGAGGAAGCTATCCTAAGGAAGATGTAAGTAATACATTACTCTGATACTTTTATTCCCCTAGCTGGTCATCTGTTTGCTAAACAGATTTACAAATTGCCTTAGACATCATTTTAGATGTCATTATTAACTGCATTGCCAAAACTCAAATAGTTGTTTTTTTTTTTTAACAACTTCCAATATTTCTATATTTCCTCTACTTTTGAGTACTACTTTGCCTCAGCAAAGTCTACTGACTTGGAGCTAAATGTATTAGCATGTCTGTGCTGAAGTTTCAGAAAATTGCACAGAAATAACTGGATGAAGCAATAAGTATTTATGGTCACAAAGGTCATAACAGCTAAAACAACAAGGAATGTTTTGAAGAGTAGCTGTCATACCTAAAGATAAAATATATCAAGTGAGAACTCCTTATTAGAACTGAAAAAATATATCCATGTCTACCAACCCTTATACAAGAGTCAAGACAGCCTTAAAAAGCTCTGTGTAGACAAAAGTGTGAAGGGAAACTTCCACCCATGTTTTCTTACTTCACACTTCATAAAATGTTCACCTTCAGAGACGACAAACATAGCTGATGAAAAATTAATGCAAAGGCTGAATGATGAGACCAAGAAGTCAAAAGATACAGGTTGCTCTGGATAAGACACTTCATCCTCAAATCAAGTCTCCCAGGCATATCAAGAATTTTTTATATCAGCATCATAATTTTGCATTTCTGAGTAAACTGACTTGGTAGTTAAAATGCCGATCACGCATTTTCCGAAGAAGAAAAAAAATGAAGACCATTCAGTTGGTAAGATATTTTTTAAAAAGGAAAAATTCTATGATTAAAACTGAATGTTGAATAACTATAGGTAAAAAAAAAAGCGTGAATATTAATTTATTTGTTCAGTAGTCCTCTATGGAAGTATGCACGTTGATTGTATTATGGAGAAACCTCACAGGAAGGATCCCACGGGTCTTTTGGTTTTAGCTTTCTCATACGGAAATTTGGATTTATATTTTTCTCTTGGTTAAAACTAATTTCCCTTAGAATCTAAATCATATGTATTTTCCCAGCTAAAATACGGACTTGCTTTACAATTTTTTCCCTTATAATTTATATTTCAGCAGACTGAGCAATTGGTGCCGTAACCGCTCAATGCCTTCTTCCTGCTGGGATGGGGTTCATGCTGAGACTGCAGAGCCGTGTACCGACCACTTACTTCACCCAGGACACCTTGTTAGAAAAATTATAATCACAAATCAATGAAAAACTGCAAAAGCTACTAATGTTTTTCTTCCTGAAACAAGAAAATTAATCTCAGGAATGCAAGAGAGTTATTTTAAGATAAGATTGCTACACTAATATGTTTGAGAATAAAAACACATTTAAAACCCACTTTAAAATAGCACGTTTATGTAAAACTACAAATTTCTTGCTGTCCATATTTAAGTAAACCTTTTTGGTAATAAGCTATGGAGCCAAAGGGGTTAATGTTTTTAAAGCAAATGCAATTATGAAAAAAAGAGGTACTCAAAATTATTCAATTGATTTTCCTTATAAAATAAGTATTAAAACTATAGTTTTACAATAGGGAAATTAGAAAATCATACCTTAAACAGCTATTCAAACATAGCATAACTAATAACAGGACAAGTTGAAATTATGCAGTTTGTAACTAATCCAATATGATGTATACACAATGATGTTTAATCTGAATCTAATTAAGCCTTTATACTTCTGGTTAACAAGATACATAAGAGATGAAGAAACAAGCAACACAATGAGGAAATAATCAGACAAAGTTCAAACATGGAACATTCTACAAACCACAGGCTTAGACTCTTCAAAAGATAGTATTACGGGAAAAAGAGAAGAAAAAGATAGTTGGGGAGGAGAAATTAAAACGGACTTAAGAGACATGGTAATTAAATGCAATATGTGAACCTATCTGAGCTCAGGAAGAAAAAAATGCTCTAAAAAGTATATGGGCCAAATGGGATATTTGTATATGATTTAGATCTTAGATGACATTGGGGAATCACTGTTAATTTTTCTGAATATGATAATGGCATTTTGGTTATCTAGGAAAATGTCCTTGCTCTTAGGAGATGCATGGGGAAATAGACAGAGGTATTATAATTCCACGGCATGCATAGGGACAGTGTGTGGGGGGATGGATGACTTCTTATGTGTACAGAGTTCCTAAAATGCTAACTACTGATGAATCTAGATGAAGAATCTATAGGCATTTGTTATGCTTTTTTTTCAGTTTTACATTGCGTTTAAAGATTTTTATAAGATATATTTAGAAACAAGCATCTTATATTTCCATATATGTATACATGTAAAAGAAGAAAATACTTATTTCAAAAATATCAGTAAGTCAGACAAAATAATACAGCTTCTATTTCAGAAAAAGAAAAAAGAAATTGTGCCACAATCTATGCGACTTTGTCTTGACTATGCAGCCATCTTGTTAAGTATCCCAATTCCTCTGGCTCTTGCCTCTGGAATAGAGTTGGTGTTGTTCCTTGTGCAGAGAAGGTCCCATTTACTTTTGCCTCCCTATATCATGAAGGTAGGATAGTTAATCAATACTTCCTATAGGGCCATGAAGGAAATGAGCTTTCAGAATCATTTAATTCCATCCTTCTCTCAAAACTCTTCTGATCTCTAAGTTCGTTTCTCAAAGGAAAACAATGGTCAAGAATTGAAAAGGTGTCCAAATTGCTCAGAGGGAATATACCCTCTTTAATACCCACAAATCTATTTATAGGACTATTTGTGCGTTGAGTATGGGTAGCTTTAGTCCTTAGAACTCAATCAAGTCTGGTTTAGTTAATTTAATTGATTCTCTTGATTTTAAAAATGTGAATGCCTGTTTTGCAATTCTGGTGATAAAATTTCCTCCTCTCTCTCTGCTGCAAGTGTATGTTGAGTACCACTAGGTCATAGGCATGCTACTAGGAGCTGGAGATAAAAACCAAATTATTGAGTTATTTATTGATTATTTTCTCACCCTTTTCCTTCTCTGCTTCATTCCCAGACTATACATATTCTGCCAGAGTAACACGTCTCTCCAGTATCATTTCAAACCTCCTTCTTCCTCGATCACCATATGGAAATGGAGTGTTTTAAGAGAGTATAGATACTTTAGGAAAAAAAATCCCTGTGTTGCATTTAACAGTACAATTATTATGACACAGCAGGAAGCTTCCTGCTCCCATCAAGAATAGCAACCTGCGCCTCACTCCCCAGGCTCTGAAAGAGGCGAAGCATGGAAGGATGTCAAACAACAGCCATGTGAGCCAGCCCTGGTGTGGGTGGACTGTGCCTGTACGACTGGAAGGTAAGGAAGCAGAGCTCTCATTTCTGCTCCAGAATATTCATGGATAACAACAGTGGCCAACGTACTTGGAAGCCTACTCAACAGGCATAGCTCTCCTTCGATCCTGATAACACGTTTCCTTCTTTATTGGATTTCCATGGGCTTTTGGGGAGGTTGGTTTCCTTTTTAGGCACATTGACTGAATTATAATTGATCAAGCCAACCATTTTATATTATTCCCTTTATCAATATCTGATTTAAGAAACAATTCCAGAGGTTCCTGGATGGCTCAGTCAGTTAAGCAGCTGTCTTTGGCTCAGGTCATGATCCCAAGATCTTGGGATCTAGCCCTATGTCAGGCTCTATCCTCAGTGGGGGGACTATTTCTGCCTCTCCTTCTGCCTACTGTTTTCCCTGCTTGTTCTCTCTCTCTCAAATAAAGAAATAAAATATTTTTTAAAAAGAAATAATTCCAACCAACAATCCAATAATAGAAAACTTCTGGTAAAAATGTTTCTCCTTGTGGATGAAAATGTGCAATGGAATTAGCATTCATATCTTTCTTCCAGTGATATCATTATGTTATCACCAGAAATCAAGACAGGCAACTTTTAACCTAAAAGGAACCAGCCCATGAGGGCATGCTTAGATAGCAAAACATGAAGATGGAAAATACGGGAATTACATCCTTGAACATCATTGAACTGCTGAATTAAACAAACCTGGAACTACTCTGCCTCCAGACTCATATTTTATGAAATAATAAATTTTCCTTACTTAAGCCAGCTGAGTTCAGGTTTATTGTTTGCTGATAGAAGCATCCTAACTTATCCAACTAGAAGTTTCATTCCAAATTTTGGGTCCAGATTTGGGCATGGATAGGATAACCCTATTTGGGCATGGATAGGATAACCCATTGTCAAGCAAGTGGAAAAAAAAAAAAAAGGTGGGGGGAGTGGGGAAGTAGGACTATGAACAGGATCCACACATTCAGTCAAAGAAGGACTTAGTAGACCGGTCAATTACTGAGCAAGTCTACATGGGGAGGGAGAGCTGAGCTGCAAATCACAGAGTCAAGAAATAACATCTCTGGACTATCCATTTGAAGTCTGTCAAACGTCAGCCCATGATTAGTATCAGAAATGTCAAGGTGAGATAATGAGATACCATGAGGTAGTAAGATCAAAAGAATATATCCATGTGCAGGTAACAGCAGCAGGGGAGACTGGGCTGGAGCTCATCATCTGAGACTTTTCTTGACAAGCTGCAAGGCCTCAGGGCAGTCTTGCCATCCATTAGAGAAGAAGGAGCCCCGAGAGTTAGAGAACCAAGTAAGACTTCTGGGTTGGAACTAAAGCCTGTCTACTCAATTACCATGGAACTATGGAAGGACATGAGTTATGATTTGGGGAAAAATAGGTTGTTATGCATCTTTAAAAAGGGATGAGAAAGGTGAGCAGAAAATCATGAGTATAATGTAATAGTCCCTCCTTAACCACAGTTTTCCTTTCCATGGGTTCAGTTACCTGTGGTCAAACACAGTCCTCAGAAGGAGGACCACCTCCTTCAGAGGAATCCTCTGTCAGTAATAGCATACACCTTTATCCCAATGCCTATACCGTTCACCTCACTTCATCTCATCCCCAAGCATTTTATCACCTCACATCATCATAAGAATGGTGAGTACAGTACAAGAAGATATTTTGAGAGAGCACATTCATACCATGTTTACTACAGTACATTGTCACAATAGTTCTATTTTTATTATTAGTTATCGTTCATCTTATTGTGCTTAACTTATAAAGTTTGTCATAGTTATGTGCTTATACATAGGAAAAAACTTATATACATATATAGGGTTGGGTTCTATTGGCAGATTTAAGCACTCACTGGAGGTCTTGGAATGTACTCCACAAATAGGGAGGTAATATATGTTAAAGTGATGGGACACCTGAGTGGCTCAGTTGGTTAAGCATCCTACTCTTGATTTCACCTCAGGTCATGACCTTAGGGTCCTGAAATCGAGCCCCACGTCAGGCTCTGTGCTCAGTGTGGAGTCTGCTTGAGATTCTCTCTCTCCTTTTCCCTCTGCTCCTATCCCTGTTCCCTGCTCACACTCTCTGAATACATAGTTACATACGTACATACAAGATAAGTCATGCCAAGTGTCCCACACATTTTAAAGAAGGAGGAATTAGGATCAATACACAAGGTGAGTAAGGAGATACCACTCAGCTGTGCTATGATTAGGTGTCATGCTTTGCTGAAGATAAGAGAAATAATGTCCCAAAATTGAGGCCAGAGGGTAGTAGGGCTTAGTTTGGTCTGTCTGAACACATTGGAAGTTTGCTGAGGGATGGAGCATGGGAAGAGATTGAGTGAATGGACTTGGGAGTCCATTCCAGGCAGCAAAAGAGTCTACTTCTGTTGTCACAATAAGGCAAAAATAATACTCAAGTCATGTAACCCCATTTTTTATGCTCTTTGAGGTCCAGAGACTCGGGCCATTTGCTGCCACAGGAGGCCACCACAATACCTCAAGTGTCTTTGTTCTTTACAGATAACTAGTTGACAATAATGGGGGGCAGAGGAAACAATGCAGGAGCCCCACAGACATTGCTGAGCCACTGAGTGACTCAATATTTTGCCTCAGGGGCTGTAAGAAACACGGAGCTAATAGTATGGAGAGACAGAATAACCATCCGTATTTATGTAAACTCAGAGCTCACTCAGGAGGACATAAAGAGACCCTGTGGTCAGAGACCATGAAGACAAGCAGCAGGAGGAGGCGGTGGGAGGAGCTAGGAGAGACAAAGGCTGGAGGAAAGTGAGCTGGAGCCATGCCCCGTGTACTTTTCATCCTGAATTCCTAGCAGCTTGCCTGGCACACAGCAGGTGCTCAATAAATAATTGTTGGGTGAATGATTCAATTAATCGCAGATGTTTGGTAGCACATTATGATCTAAGGGTAATACTTCACAGTGAGAAGTGTAGGTTATTGCTGCCTTCCACAAGCTGACCTGAAGTTTCTTTGGCCACTGTATCTTCAACATTTTAAGCTGGCCATATTTCTTATTTTATAAAATGAAATAAATGCTAATGTGCTAGCAAGGGAATGTAAACAAGTGTTGTTAGACAAATTCAATGTGACTAAAAAGAAACAGCAGGTGGATGAAAGTGGGCCCAATTAAGATATATTTGCTTTTGTGCCACAGATTCTATGCTTTTCCAAATAGAACTGTTTGATGCTAAGGGAATGGAGACTATTTTTGACTCAGTTGGTTTGTTGTGTGGTTGTTTTTTTTTTTTTTTTTTTTATAAATCTGTGAGAAATATACTTTCTCATCGATATTTTATGCTGTTCTCTTTTCATACTTTGCTTTTGTGATGCTTCCTCTAAAGATGTTTTGTTCATTTTTATTTTGTGCCATTGTTTATGCTGAATTTGTTGTTATTTTTGCATTTACATTCCACAGAGAAATGATACTTAGCATAAAATCCCAGAACCGCATCGGGATAAAAGAGGTAATTTATAAACACATAATAGTCGTTTTTGATACTTTTCATCATTAGTCAAGCTGAGAGAACAAATTGGAATTTGAGCTTCTGGTGGGCTTTCTGAAGAGATCCTCAGATAAATGTAGCCAAAGATAAAAGATAATTCCAATTAAAAGATAATGGATATTATACACAATTATGGCTGTGGCCAAGTCAAAGCACTTTGAAATTAAATGTCTTTGTGTGAGAAGCCACAGTGTTAAATAAAATAATCAACAGAAATTTATTTCTACTTTCTTTGCTCCAATCTACTTACACACTCATTCCCTGTTTGGTAGGAAGTTATAATTTTGATAAAAGGAAGCAAAAACTTCCCAACCTGGAGTAAGCATTAGCATTTAAATTAGCATAGCATTAAGATTGTTTAAAGTGTTTAAACTATAACCTGAGATTGTGTTTACGTCCATTGAATTCTGCTTATTTAGAGCCCCAAACTGGAAAGCTTCTGTATGGTATATAAAATCTGACCCTAATGCTGGCTCCTCTGTAAATCTTCTGTGTGCAATTCTCTAGAAAATAGCACTTTTACGAGAAACTATGACAAAATATATATGACAAGAAATCATGGGATTACCACTTTAAATAATATGGCTACCACATAGCTCTTCACAGGCCTATACCTGAGACACAGAATCACAGCAGAGAGAACAGTAGAGCAACAAAATGAGGAAAACATGTGCACTGTTCAATTCCAGCAAAATCACTAGTCTCATGACATACGTAGGGGTCAGGTGCAGATGTTAAAAAATTTTTTTGAACTTTTTTTCCTGATAGCATGTTGACTCTCTGACATCACAAACGATAAACTGGGGTTCCTCTAGTGTCATGTGAAATTTGTGATTTTTGTGTATAGTTTCATGGGTGGGGGGGACAGCAAAGGCAGAAATAGGTAGATGAAATACAGAGTCGAGATTATCATGGTTTATCACTACATGCCTGATTCAATTCAAAATCCCACAATCTCCTCAATCTCTGAAACCACTTCACCCTTGGTCCTGTGGGTCTTCCCTATGCACCACGTAAAAACTGACCCCTGAAGCTCTGTGGCCAGCAAGTGCAGGTTATCACAGTTGTCACGGCAGAAAAACAAATCAGACCACTGGATTCATCTTGTTTTGTTCTATTAGGGCTCTGATGGGTCAAGTAAATAATGCGAGCCGCTGCATGTCCCCAAGAACTGGTTATGTGGAGATATGCCTATGAATTTAATCCCTTTGTTTTTGTCCAGTCCCTACATTTCCACACATGAAATGGGAGGGAGGATTTGAAATTATAACTGGCTATCAAGACACTCCCCAAATTGGGCTTGGGGGACATTTTGGGAAAGGGTACAATAGGGCCCCTAATGTTTATTGCTCCCACTGCAAAGAATACAATTAAGGCCCCTTAATGTTTATTGCTCCAGCTCTGAAAGAATACCATTAAGTCAGAAACATCACCTGATGGCATCCTCATCAAGCCACACTCCGTGAGCACAGATGGGACATTATGTAACACAAAGAGAGTGGGGCTGCTCACCCGGCTGCATTTGGAGAACCGTATCAGGAACCTTTTCTTTAAACAAATCCAATAATAGGATCATGGGGCAGCCCACCTGCCCCTCCATCACCATCCTGTAAACTCTGTGGTAACCTGAACAGCACTGAATTAATATTCATGATTCGTGGTCTTAAAAAAAAAAAAAAGAAAGAAAGAAAGAAAGAAAAAATACCACCACTCTATGCTCTGCTGTATTAGTGTGTCTAATGAGAATAAATTAAAACCCAGCTGAGACATGACCCTGAACCTTTTGCTTCCTCTTAACTGTCAGTTTGACTTTCCTGAGCACTGTGATCAACTGCATTCTAAGTGGAAGTTGACACTGGCTCAACTTTCTGCGAATGCAGGTGAAATGGAATGGGAACTGCCTGAAACTCAATGCTGATGTAACCTGGTTCTGCACCATTACCCGTAATCTGTGTCTTCAGCTCTGTGTAGCTCCAATTTCATTTCTTTAATAGCATGACTTTTGATAAGAATCTTCTCTTCTCTCCCCCCTCCCATTGCCAAGTTCTCTTTGTGGCGCCGTCGCTAACTTCTTATACAATGCAACTTCATTTCTCTAAGAAATTCCCATCAGTGGTCTTTAAGAGCAGGTTAAGGGGTTGTTAAATCTCAAATTTTCTAGAATGATTTTGTTACTAGAAGTAGTCTTCCTTGTATTTCCACTGTAGTCAATAAGAGCCTTGTTTTAAGGCACTTAATGTTTAACGCTATATGGAGAGTGTGCCTTGAATCAGACCAAACAAGAGACACTTTTTATTCCTTTATGATATCAACACCATTTTAAGAGAATGTCTGCCACGGGTCCTTTTTGTTATTCCTACGTAAATCAATAAAGACTCTGAAAAATACAGAAAGCTTTGCCAGCTATGCGCTTACAAATATTAGATGAGAGGTTCATAGACAGCAGATCATCCATAAGCTGGTTCTCAAACCTCTGTTGTCATATGCTTCATGACTTGTTTCATTATCTGTCACTGCTAGTTTATGTTGGCTATTTCTTTCTGAACCCCTCATAAACAAAATCCTTAATGATATATAGACCAAGTGAATTCATTTGCCAAAAAAAAAAAAAAAAAAAAAAGAATACAAGATTTTGTATAAATCAGAAACCCAAGTACCTTACTGCAGGATTTCTGGAAGATATAATAGCCTGCTACAGTTGTCTCACAATTTCTAGTTAGATCAGTGCTAGAGAGATAGAAACCTAGCCAACGTGGATGCCAGATTCTTCCTAATGGTTTTTAGAAATGGTAGGTAACTGAACTATTAAAACCATGACAATTAGATTAAGTGACAAAGAGTAAATGACATAATGAAGCAGTTTCCAGGTGTATGGTTCTCATGGATACAACCTTAGGCTAAAATAACTTGTCATATATTTTTCATTGCATGATTAAGATGAAGACTGTTATTTGGCAGTTCTTAACACATAATCTTAAGGGAGTTCATACAATTTTCATAGAACATAATCTTTATTTCTAATAGAGTAATATAGATGTACCATCATTTATTGGGAATAAAATGGGTACAGTCAAAGGAAGAATTTTTTACCAAGAAAATTAAAGTATAGAAGGAGAAAATTTCATAAGTACACACATTACTGAAGTATGAAATGAAAATTTGAAAAAATTGAAACAGTCTTTTATTTTCGTTGTTGACATGTTGGTGATAAATGAGATATAACTTAAGGCCTTGTTAATAATCAGAAAATAGGCAGAAAAGTATTATAATGGTAAAAACATAAAAAAACATAATTTCTCATACACCTAAAAATTCAATACAGGTGACCATCTCACATGAAGAGGTCAAGGGATGCAGTAGCTTCCCATCTAATGGATCCACCATCTCTTAAGACCTTGTGGTCATTTGTATCAAGGGGGAGGGAAAATAATTTTTTCTTTAACCTTCTAAGTTCTTGGCTGTTTAAACAATTTAATTGACATGAGACAGATTAACAGGAAAAAAATTAACTTCGTACATATGAAAGCCCCATACAAATATGGAACTCAAAGACAATCAGACAAAATAGATTAGGCCAAGGAAGGGAAGAGGGGTCTGGAAGTTCAAAGAGAAGCAAGACAATTCACAGGAAGATGAGAAGAGCAAATGTTTGATAAATAAATGTTTGTCCTGCCATGCAGACAAGTCTTTCAGATGAAAAAGTTTTCTCTGATAATAGCTCTCTTTGTGGTACAGGCCCCCTTTCTAAATCACTTTAGGCAATTAAAGGGGAGTTAAAAGCTTCTCCTGAGACTGCTGGGTCTTGATTGCCTTCAGCTCCATGCCAAGGTGGCACATTTTGGGGTGGCATATTCTGCACCCCTTCACACTTCTTAAAAGCCTTGGAACAGAAATAGCACATACGGCTTCTACTCATATTCATTGGCTAGAGCCAATACCAACAACACTCCTAACTGCAAAAGAAGGTAAGAAATAGATCCTAATTGTGGCCCCAAAAGAGAAGAAAATGAATTTTAATGGAGAAGTAGCTAGTGCTTCCATTTATGGTTAAAGTATTATGAAATTGAAAAATTCTTCTGCATCAGATTTTATTGCCCTTTAAATAGGATTCTTTGAAATAAGAATGTAAGAGTAATTAAAAGAGGGAAGACAAGAGAAACTCATAAAGAGCATACCTGAAGGTGAAATCAGAACTTTATAGTAGTACAAATAAAGCACAATACATAATTGTATTAGACACACTTGGAAAGTGAGTACTGGGGAACAAAAGAAATGGAAAGTGAGGGGGACTACCCAATGTTGTGTGTCTGCCTATGAATGGCTGAAGAATAAGAGACTGATTCAGTTTTTATTGGCCATCAGGAAATAACTAATATGACTGAGAACTGGTTTAGACCAGAAAGGAGGGGACATGAAATCTAGTTCGAAATGGATAAAGTAGGAAAGTGGTGAAAAAATGAAAGTCAAAGACCTTCTAAGCCAACAATTCCATCAGTGGTAAGTAGCCGGAGAATATAAAGTGAGAAGTCCACAAAAATGCAATTTCAAGGTAAGATGCTGGAAAAGAAGTAGATTTTCTTGATGTATTTGTGAGATGGGGTTTGGGCAGTGGGTGCCTGAGTGAAGATAGGGATCATAGGAAGAGAGGACACTAAGAACTTGGGAAGGAAGGATGTTCAGAGGCCTCAGTACCAACCTGGAAGCTTCTAATGGTGATGGAAAGAATGGATCCATCAGGTGAAATTGGTACCAACAATTAAGGCAGTGAGGAAAAAATTTCAACCCACTTTTGGATTTTTGAGTTGAAAAGGAATATACTCTAATGAAGATAGCCATGAGAAATGAAGGTTTATTAAGGACAATGTTTTGCCACCTTATTGAAAATAGAATTTAGAATTCTTGACAATATAATTTTGGACTCATGCCATATTTCTATTTGCTGAGGTAGCAAAATAAAGTAAAACACACACACACACACACACACACACACACAACTTTGGGATAAACATTTTTAATTAGATGTAAGATACAATGTCTTAACTCATTTCTCCATGAACTCAAAAAATGGAATCCTTATTGTATGGTATTACATTTAGAATTAGGGATAATAAGGAAGAACAAAATGTAAATATATAAACAATATTTTTGTCTTTAAATCTTTTCCAATTTCATAACCTTAGTATTTTTTGCTAAGTAAAAAATGCTTATTGAATAGAATTACTTACTGCCAAATAATGATGGGTAAAATATAAGCTTATTTTTTTATTTACTAAGGGCATAATAAAAACAGCTGTTAGTTATTTTTAGCTGCCTTTAAGATTATGAATGTGTGGGACACTCTAATAAATTATTTGGGTAATTAATTTTTGTTTCCATAAACTTAAGATGTATAATTATAATCTATAGTGATAGCACATGGAAGGATCAGGGAAGCTTTACTGGATACACATACACTTTGATGAGAGTAGAAGAGTGGGTGTCAGGGGTTGAAAAGTCTGGTTTCATACCCATACCATATTCTGTATTATTTGTATGATGAGTGTATTTCAATCAGTAACTACACACACACACACACACACACACACGCACGCACAGGAGTAAAAGTAGAGCTTAAATCCACTTACTATGCCTACTTTCTGATATCTTCATGCAAGAAAGATCATTAAAGATTCTAAATGGTGAGAGAGTGAGAGAAAGAGAAGAAAAAAGAGAGAGGGAAAGAGAGGGAGAGAGAGAGAGAACAAAGAAAGTTATTACCTTTACAAGAAACACAAAGTTTGTCTCATTTTAGAAAACACTACACACACACAACTATATGTGAAAGCCTCACTAAGTTGGATGGATAGTAATTTGGTTTTTCTGAGAGAAGTAAATTTTAGAGGGCACAACTCTATTTTATGTCTTTTTGTAGTCTATTTATTGAACGAATGCAAGATAGGTTCAATGGATTTTATTTCAAAGAGGATAAATAAAATAGTAAGAAGACTACGATCCCTCTTACACATTATTAATAGCCCCATCCTTACTTATCCTTCAGAAAATATTTCATATCTTTCTATGGGGAAGCAGACATTAGATCCATTAGCTTTTAGAATTTTTACAGTAAGAATTACCGAAAAAAAAAAAAAAAGAAGAAGAAGAAGAAGAGATAAGGTTTCCAAGTCACATCATGTTGGTTACTTAATAATAAAAGAAACCTCCATAGTCAATGGATATATGAAAACACAGGCTCAAGAATATGAAAGCTGCCCATGAATTCCACAGAGATGCCTTGAAAAGCTGAATGCACTTTCTTTCCACGAAGTTAGGGAAGGGCTGACTTGAAGACTCAGTGCTTAACAAAACGGTGGAGTTGAGTAGAAAGAAGAAAGCCATGTCACAGGCAGACAGTCAGTCCCCGGGCGATGCGCTGGTGTAAGAAGGTCAATAGAGGCCGGGCTGGACAATGGCACTTCAATAACATTTTCTTTCTCATCAAAGAGTATAATCCCATATATATTTTATCCCTTTTCATTATCTCTGCTTCCTTCTGTATATCTATATCTAGTTTCTTTTTTTCTCCTTTTTTTTACAAATTAAATGTAAATTGCTGGAAAAGCCATCACTGCCCCACTTCCTTGGTGTCACAATGCCACATGTGGGGCTGTCTTGCTCATCACTTATTCATTTCTGAGGTCCTCAGGAGGCAGAGGAAGGAGACTTTCATACACCAGTTTTAAGGTTTTGCTGCACTCAAACATTTACTAATGTTACATTTGGAAATGTGTGTTAGCTGCTGGTAGTCCTTGGCGGTCTTATTACAAGTGTCATTAAAGCATCATAATATTTGGAGAAATAGCTCTGCTTCGAGATATTCAGGTTCATTAATGAACATTATCCATCTGACACATTTGGTAAACACCAGAGCTTCAGAGAAGAGCTCATCAGGGATAAGCTCGGCCCTCTAGGCTCGCTTGGAGAAGCTCATGAACTCACTACTGTTCACCCTCATTAGGCTGGAGATGCAGAGGGAAAAAAAAAAAAAAAAGAAAAAGAAAAAAAAAAAACACTCAAAACTGCCAATATTTGTACTTTAGAATTTAGAGCGTCTAATGTCTTCTTTTGTTGTCGTTGTTAAGGAGATTGGTGGACAAGGAAAAAAAGAAATGCTGTATGGAAGTTCTGTTTGTTTCTCTTTGGAAAATGATGGTATTACTTTTAAATTAAATTCAGAAAATAAAAACAAGGCTGATTTTTTTTTTTAAAGCAACTTTCTGTCTAGTCCACAGGTTTTGGAAATAATCAAGAGCATCTTTTGCATCACAATATTGTTAAGAAAAAAAAACCTAAAAAAATGAACCTTATTTTTCATCAAAGCGCCATTTCCCCTGCTATGACCCATATAATATAATCCACAGAAATAGCCAATGAAACTGAATTAAGACAAAGTTCCTGAAATTAGTACAATCCCAAGTATATACACTTTGGGACACTGGAAAAAAATAGCTTTTCCAGAAAGCACCAAATGTTTTTTCTTCTCGCTATGTGAATTAGAGATTTAAAATATTGGAGTATATGTGTAATTTTTATTTGTGCAGAAGATGTAACCATATGTTACAGTCTCTACTTGGGAATCAGAGGATTTTTAAAGTCCAATTATTGAAAGTATCTTTAACATTGTAACTACCCATATTTTATCACTTTAGAGGTTTCATGCTTATTTATTCTAACACTAAACAAAGACATTACTAATTGCTCTTTGAAATCATAAAACTTCCATAGTAAACATGTAAATTCACTAAGGTTGCTCATTATAAATATATGGGGAAAGACAGCTTCCTGAGTCCCCCCAAATCCTCATATTCCAAGAAAGACCACTGAGGCCATTCAGACATTTAGTCTAGACAGTAAAAATCAGAATCCACTTGTATTTCTCAGAAGAATTTTTAACTATCATAAAAATGGGAGAACAATGTTGTTACTGAAAAAGAAAGAATTTATTTAAAATGCGGAACTACACTCAAGAGAACTTTAATTCTTCTTAGCGTCAATAATCTTTATTTGTCAAATATTTATATTCTCTATCTTCTCTTATTTTTAATTTGGTATTTATAATAAATTCAAAATAATTATATATGGTTGGGCAAAAGAGTTTACTGTATTAAAAAAATAAAGGTAGTGTCCAAGTGTTTGAATTTCTTCCAAACTTTTTCTTGTGGTTAAGTGCCAGTTTCAAAGCATTGTGGTCTGAGAATATGCAGGGAATAATCACAATATTTTGGTATTGGTTGAGCCCTGATTTGTGACCCAGTGTGTGGTCTATTCTGGAGAAAGTTCCATGTGCTCTCAAGAAGCATGAGCATTCCGCTGTTTGGGTGGGATGTTCTGCATATATCTATGAGGTCCATCTGGTACAGTGTGTCATTCAATGCTCTTGTTTCTTTATTGGTTTTCTGCTTGGATGATCTATTACTGAGAGTAGCATGTTGAGATCCCCCACTATTAATGTATTCATATCAATATGACTCTATCTTGATTAACAGCTGTCTTATGTAGTTGGCTCCTCCTGAATTGGTGTAGAAAAATGAAACTCAACCATTCTTTTACACCATACACAAAGATAAACTCAAAATGGATAAAAGACCTCAACCTGAGGCAAGAATCTATCAAAATCCTAGAGGAGAATATAAGCAGTAACCTCTTCAACATCGGCTACAGCAACTTCTTTCAAGATATGTCTCCAAAGGCAAAGGAAGCAAAAGTGAAAATGAACTTTTGGGACTTCGTCAAGATCAAAAGTTTCTGCACAGCAAAGGAAATAGTCAACAAAACAAAGAGGCAACCCATGGAATGGGAGAAGATATTCACAAATGACACTAAGACAAAGGGCTGATATCCAAGATCTATAAATCTATAAACAGCTGCCCAAACTCAACACACACAAAACAGATCACATTTAAAAAAAAAAAAAGAAAGAAAAAAGAAAAAAACAGGCAGAAAACATGAACAAACACTTTTCCAGAGAAGACATACAAATGGCTAATAGACACATGAAAAAATGTTCATCATCACTAGCCATCAGGGAGATTCAAATCAAAACCACATTGAGATAACCCCTTACACCAATTAGAATGGCTAAAATTAGCAAGATAGTCAAGAACAAGTGTTGGAGAGGATGTGGAGAAAGGGGAACCCTCTTAAATTGTTGGTGGGAATGCAAGTTGGTGCAGCCACTTTGGAAAACAGTGTGAACATTCCTTAAGAAATTAAAAATAAAGCTTCTCTATGACCCTGCAATTGCACTATTGGGTATTTACCCCAGAGATATAGATGTAGTAAAAAGAAGGGCCATATGCACCCCAATATTCATAGCAGCAATGGCCACAGTTGCCAAACTGTGGAAAGAACCAAGATGCCCTTCAATAGACGAATGGATAAAGAAGATATGGTCCATATCTACAATGGAGTTTTATGTCCCCTTCAGAAAGAATGAATACCCAACTTTTGTATCAACATGGACAGGACTGGAAGAAGTTATGCTAAGTGAAATAAGTCAAGCAGAGAGAGTCAAGTATCATATGACTTCACTTACTTGTGGAGCATAAGCAATAACATGGCAGATATTAGAAGATGGAGAGGAGAAATGAGTTGGGGGAAATCGGAGGGAGAGACAAACCATGGGAGACTATGGACTTTGAGAAACAAACTGAGGGTTTTGGAGGGGAGGGGGTAGAGGGTTGGGTGAGCCTCTTGGTGGGTATTTTGCAGGGCATGTATTGCATGGAGCACTGGTCGTGGTGCATAAACAATGAATTTTGGAACACTGAAAAAATTAAATTTAATTTAAAAATTATAATAAAGATAAGTTGATAGTTTTCCAAGAACATAAAGGAAGGTAGAGTTGATCATCATTTTTCATGGACTCTATATTTGAAAATTTGCCTACTTGTTATAATTTATTTGTAGCCCAGAAGTCAGTACTCAGAGGGCTTTCATGGTCATTGTCATTCATGCAGAGAGCAGAGAAAAATTTCAGTTGCCCAATACATATATTCCAAGCTGAGGTCAAGCAAGGCGACACTCTACCATGTTTCAGCTTTCACAGTGTAAATATACTAGTATCCCTCCCAGGGTCTATTCTGTGTCTGTTCTTCACCTTTTTTGTGTTTTTTGTTGGTGATTTTACTGTTTACAATGGTTTCCAAGCATGCTGCTAAAGTCCCTTCTCGTGTTCTAAACACAAGGCTGTGATATGCCTTGGAGAGAAAGTTGTGTATTATAAGCGAGCTTTGTTCAGAGCAGTTGTGGTGCTGTTGGCTGTCAGTTCAGTGGGAATGAATCAACAGGACATATTAAATAAGGTGTCTTTAAACAGAAACACAGGTAAACAAGGTTATGTACTGATCACTCAACAGTATATTTTCCTAGAAGCAATGGTTCCATATTCACTGAGTGTTCATGGTAATGTATAGAACACAATTACCACAAATAATATAAATTGACTCTGTATATTTTTTAATAAGTCCTCCTAGGGGAGACTGAAACTGTTTATATTTCTATTTTCATTGGCAATGTACAAATTTAGTATTCATCATAACCCCAAAATCTTTGTAGGCTACATCATGATGCATTTCTTATAAGAAACAAATGCAATATTATAAACATTCTCTCAACTTTTCCTTGGCTACCTGAGTATTCCAAAGAATGTGCATGCAAATTAATGAGGACTATCATTTGATAGGAATAATTCTCTTCCAAGTTGTTAGATTCGATTTTGTTTGGGTATGTCACATTAAAGTGTTGTTGTCATATCATCTTGGCCTAGTAAGGGTTCTTCCATATTTTCATGTTAAATAGTGTACACTAGGAAAATTATTTGTTATATATAACTATACTGAATCTGGTGCTACATATAAGTATATATACATATATATTTGTGTTCTCTAGTTGCATTTGTAGAAACAAAATAATCATACATTTGTATATACATATTTATATGACTATTTTATATGTAGTGCAATTACCTTAGATAAACCTCATAATAATTATACATATATTATGGATTATATTATTAATCTAACATATCTTAACATACCTAGTGCCCCAGATGGAGTTAAAAAAAGAATAGATGAGGGGCGCCTGGGTGGCTCAGTGGGTTAAGCTGCTGCCTTCGGCTCAGGTCATGATCTCAGGGTCCTGGGATCGAGTCCCGCATCGGGCTCTCTGCTCTGCAGGGAGCCTGCTTCCTCCTCTCTCTCTGCCTGCCTCTCTGCCTACTTGTGATCTCTCTCTGTCAAATAAATAAATAAAATCTTTAAAAAAAAAAAAAAAAAAAAGAATAGATGAAAAATAATTTATTTATGCTATTTTATAACAATCCAAAATTTGCAAGTCTTCCTTTATTTGGAAGAGACAAATAAATTACTACAAAAAATAATAATAAATTATTGATTCAAGACTGAGACAAATTTTGAGAGACACCTGAAATTTTTAAAGTATAGCCAGCAATTGTTTCAGAATTACAATGCACTTGGACTTGATAATGACGTCAATGGTCAGGAAGATGGCTAGAGCATCAAATGTTAAAAGAAACAAATGGGGACGCCTGGGTGGCTCAGTGGGTTAAAGCCTCTGCCTTGGCTCAGGTCATGATCCCAGGGTCCCGGGATCGAGCCCCACATTGGGCTCTCTGCTCAGCAGGGAGACTGCTTCTTCCTCTCTCTCTCTCTCTGCCTGTCTCTCTGCCTACTTGTGATCTCTCTGTGAAATAAATAAAATCTTAAAAAAAAAAAAAGAAACAAATGCATACATAATGATAACACTGCATTTAATCTGAATATATTTAGACACAAAAGCGCTGTGCAGGACAGGACATGAAAGGCTATGGGTTAGAAAAGTGGGCTATCCAAAGACTAGATCTTCTAGCTGAGGCTCAGACTCGGGGACCAGCTTGGATGGGGGCAGGAGTGAGGGTACAAAGCAGACAGGTAGGACTGGTGATTTGAGCACTGAGTTTTAATCTTGGCTAGCAGGAGATTTCATGCCTATATGCATCGTTTTCCTTTAAGAGAGACCTTTGCTTAATCTCAGACACTCTTGTCTAGGATTCTTACTGTAATTTGTCATCCGTAGTTGGCCACTCAGCAAGCAACAGAGCTTAAGAAGCACCATTTGTTGTTCCAGAAAGGTTTCTGGGTAGTTATACCATCAGACCTGTCACAAAAACCAAGAGCACTGATTTAAATTCTTCGGTGTGTTACTTAATTACCTTTTTAATTAGGATAAAATGTCTTTTCACCCTCGCCTATTTGAATACCGCCATCCCTGCTTTCGGGGCCAAGTTATAAATACACGGCAATGAATAGCTCTCACCCCCTCCCCTGCCTCTCCCCACTGAGCCAGCTGCTCCTGTGTGTTCAACTGTCAGTATCTGCGTGGCTGAGACGCGCCGAGCGCTCCCTAATAACTGGGGGAATCGGTGCCGCTCATCGCGGAGGCTGACAGCTGAACACAGCTCGGGGGAACTGAATGTGCAAGAGGAGCAGAAAGAAGACGGTAGATTGATGCTTTGAGATGCAAGGATAAAATGCCTACAAAAATAGCGATGATCGCGCTGGGTGGGGGGTGAGGGTGAGGGCCAGGAAATGGGGGAGTCAAAGTGGGAGAGGAAAACTAAAAACCCCAACTTGAAAGCCCAAGGAAAAAGTCTTCTATCACAATCACCTTATTTCATTTCTTTCTTTTTTTTTTTTTTTTTTCTTTTTCCGCATGGAAACAACGTAATCAGGGTGGAGAGAATTAAAAGAAAGCGCTTTTTAATCTTCTGGGACCGGAGCTGGGAGACATACGTGAGGGGAGTGCAGGCCGGTTTGCCTGGCCTTGCCACAGAGCTAGGTTTTCCTTCAGGGAAGAGATTGCCTGCCTGAGAAAGAGCCAGCAAGTAACTCTTTGCATGGTCTCTGGGAGAGCTTCCAGAACTATAAAATCTTTTAACAAGAAGGATCCTGAAGTACAATTTTTTAAAATTGTTTTTAATTGTCGTAAAACACACACGACATAAAATTTGCCACCTTAGCCATATTCCGGTGTAGAGTTGAAGTACATTCACACCTTTGTGCCACCTTTGCTTCCATCCATCTCCAAAAGTCTTCTCCCGTCCCTGACTCAAACTCTGAACCTATTAAAAATAATTCCACATCTTCCCCTACCCCCAAGGCCTGGCAAACTCTGAACCTATTAAAAATAATTCCACATCTTCCCCTACCCCCAAGGCCTGGCAAACACCATTCTACTTCCCGTCTGTATGAATTTGACTACTCTAGGTACCTCATATAAGTGGAATTGTCCAGTATATTTCTTTTCATGACCAGCTTATTTCATTGAGGGTGATGTCCTCAGGGTTCATCCACATTGTAATGTGTCAGAAAGTCCTCCCTTTTTTAAGGTTGAATTACCTATTCATTCATCCGTATGGACACTTGAGTTCCTTTCACCTTTCAGCTATTGTGAATAATGCTGCTGTGAACATGGGTGCACAAATACCTCTTGGTAATTCCACTTTTGGGGCACGGGGGTGGCTCAGTCAGTTAAGAGTCAGACACTTGGTTTTGACTCAGGTCATGGTATCAAGGTCATGAGATAGAGCCCTGCATGGGGCTCAGCCCTCAGCACAAGGTCAGCTTGAGATTCTCTCCTTCTTTCTCTCCCTCTGTCCCTCTCCCTACTCAGTGATGCTCTCTCTGTCTTTCTCTCTCTCAGATAAATAAATAGAGCCCAGGTGGCTCAATCTGTTAAGCATCTGTTTTCAGCTCAGGTCATGATCTCAAGGTCCTGGGATCAAGGTCCAACGATGTACCAATCAGACCACAGCTATCCCTTAACTTAGCTGATTTGCACACACACACACTCTCTGCTCAGTGGGGAGCCTGCTTCTCCATCTCTCTCTGCCCCTCCACCTACTTATGTTCTCTCTCTCAAATAAATAATTGAAATCTAAAATAAAAATAAAATAAAATAAACAAAATCTTAAAAAAAAAAAATCCTGCTTTCAATTCTTTTGAATAATACCCCAAGATGGAATTGTTGGATTATGTGAAAATTCTATTTTTAATATTTTGAGGAACTCCTACCCCGTTTTCCATAGTGACTACATCATTGTCAATTCCTATCAGCAGTCCACAAATGTTTCAATTCCTCTATATCCGTGCCAATACTTGCAAATAAAAGTTTTCTAATGTATTTGGTAGTAACCATCTTCATGGAAGTGGCCTGTCTCAGATACAATTTACTTTAGCCTCTTCATTTTGCATATGAAAAAATGTGGGCCCAGAAAGGTTGTTTCTACCTGCAGAGTTAGTAGCAGTGCTAGAATAAAAGCCTAGGTGTCTTGGTCAATAACTTGTATTCAAGTCTCCAAAAGTAGCTCAAGTTGTGTTTTGTTTGTTTATATGTTTGTTTGTAAATAGCAGCGAACGATGTACCAACCAGACCACAGCTATCCCTTAACTTAGCCGATTTGCACACACACACATTTTGAGCATGGTTTAGGCTCCCTGAAAAATACTCAGCTAATAGAGAAATGTAGGCACATGAAAAAGACTCAGGGAAACTATAATTTCAAGCCAATGGACAATGCTTATGGTACATATAAGTGCTGAACACCTGTAGAGTGAGTAGGGTAGAAAACAATCAACAAAATTTTCTGGAAATTCCACAGGGCAGCTGAAACTCTGATACTATAGAGTCTATAGTGTAGAAGTATATATAGATATAGATATAGATATAGATATAGATATAGATTAATAAATTATAGTTAATAAATTGTGAGAAACCAAATTACCAGAAAAATGTCCACTGTAAAAAATATCATATTGTTATTGTTCTTGCTAACATTTATAAGAAAAATGAGTGTTAGTTTTGGGTTTTACAATTCATTTGTTCAATGAATTTTAATTGAATACCTGCTGCAAATCAGGTACTGAAAAAAAGAGCACAGCACAAGACAAATAAGACCTCTGTTCTCTTGAACATCTTTTCCAATGGGAGATAACGTTAAAGAAGAAGCAAGTAAGTGAGATAGGTATTGATTGTGGTAAGACAGAAGTCACCAGTGGACCAAATATGGTTAGCATTTAGGCAATTTTATTGCTCTTCAACTATTTGTTTTTAAATTAGTTGATATTAGGTAATATTTAAAAAAGAAATCCTCACATAAATCCCAAATTTCTGGTGTTCCTTGAGAAATTTGGGAAAATGTCAGAAAGGCTAGTCAAATAAGATAGTTACAAAAGCCATGCCAATGAAATAATTTTAAAACTAAAATTTTAAATATAAGAATTAATTGTTTCTATGCAGTTTTGGGGAAAGAATACTGAAAGCAGAAGGAATGGGAAGCTCCAAGTCCTGGAAAATGGCAAAAGCTGGGACCAGGTGAGCTATAAAGGTGGCAAGTCATGTGAAAGGATCATCCCCAAGACATGTTAAGAACTTCTATTTGACCATACGAATGAAAGATGCCAAGCCAGAGAGAGATGCAAAAAGAAAGATGTCTTTCTTTTTCCTTATATTTTTCAAATATGTCGATATAAAGATACCTATCACCTTTGTAAGCATGAGAAATATTTTTAAGATACAAGAAACAAAAAACAAAACAAAACAAAAAAACCAAAACACCTCTTGGTAAATATGTGTTTTGAGTAAAATGGGGACAGGAGGGGCGTAAATCATTGAAAATCAAGATTACTATACTGTCTTTATTTTAATGTAATTATATTCCTAAATTTAAAGTCTTTTTCCATCTGTAGATGTGCCCCTTATAGATGAGATGAGGGGAATGAGATTGAATGAGTCACTAGGAGTTACATAAGAAAGAAGCAGAGTTAGTAATATACTAGATGTCACTGTCTCTAGGTAGGACAAACTTACGTGGTTTATAAAAGTAAAACCAAGCACTGAGCTCAACCACAAAATATGAACGCCCTGGGTAGTTCTTCAGAAGCATGAACTTTTTATTTTAAAAAAGTAGTAATAATAATTGACTTTTCTACTCACCCAAGAAGAAGAAATTTTGAATCAGGGCAAAGAATAGAAACAAAGGCAGGGAAAATACAGTATAAATGACAGCAGTTTAAAGGCGTCGTGGTAATACGCTCAGTAATATTCAAATAAGACCAGTGGCTGTTCAGGCCCAAGTTGTTCAACCAGAATCCATGTAAATGATGGCTCACTGAACTCAAACGAAGCCCCCAGGCTTGAATCTAAAATTTCTTTTGCTGTAGAAGAATTCTGCAATATCTAGAACTGTACTCCCCTGCCTCTCAGACTCCTCTATGGACCCAGCCCACAATTACCCCTAAAACAAAACCTGTGAACCAAGAGGAGGGCAAGATACCTGGGATTATATCACTTTTTCAACCTGGGATTTTCTCTCATAAGTTTTTGTTTGTTTGTTTTGTGTGTTTGATTATTTTGCTTCTGGGCTTTCTTCCAGTTTTAGGAAAGGAGTAATTAGATAAAGAATTCAAATGTGAGTAATAAGCATCAGAAAATTTGTAAAGCACTTCTGACATAGTAGACTCCATTGTACATAGAGTCTTCTGAAGACATTGACCTCAGTAATGAGTATTTGAAATATTTCTTCTTTGAAGGGAAATATTAGAGTATTAAATCAATGCAAAGTTTTAAATCTAAACTGTGGTCCAAGATGAGTTTGTGGGATTGTTTGAAATGATACTGTGATATTAGACCAATTTATAAATAAATGTGTATGTAAACATACACACACACTACATATAGATAGATAAATAGATAGATGAATATTTATTCTTAAAATAAGCCCTAAGGCTGACATTTAATAAAATATGAAAAGCTTATGTTTGTATAAGTGAAGAAATATGGCTATCTTTTTAGAGATATGATGAGTCACTAAAGCTTAATTTTTAAATCATCTATGGGATAAAACAGAACTCTGTAAATAGACAATAATTCATGATCAAGAATTATTTTCCAATAGCCTCTTCTCTCCTTGTTCAAAGACATTGTCAAGTTCTATCAATTCTGCACTTTTTTTTTTAAAGATTTTAGTTATTTGACAGACAGAGATCACAAGTAGGCAGAGAGGCAGGCAGAGAGAGAGGAGGAAGCAGGCTCCCTGCTGAGCAGAGAGCCTGATGCGAGGCTCGATCCCAGGACCCTGGGATCATGACCTGAGCCGAAGGCAGAGGCTTTAACTCACTGAGCCACCCAGGTGCCCCGAGTCTGCACTTTTTAAATGTCTAGTTCCATTACCTCTACTTTATCTACCCACCCACTCCCCTATCCGTGCATGTCACATACCTGAGATATTATATAAATCTGACTATGCTATTTGTTGGTTCAAAGACCATCAACTTCTATTCCTTTAAAAAAAAAAAAAAAAAAGAGGAAGAAAGAGAAAGATACATCTTTGGCCTGGTATGTAGAATAAGATCTGTTGTGACTTAGCTCTTGTCTGTCTCTAGTCTTGTCTTTGGCCATCCCCTCCCTCATATAGGCCCACATTCCAGGCATCTGTAGTTCATCAGTAATTATATTGTTGAGTGTCTGCTGTGTACTAGGCTGGGCATATGGTGGATCTTGCTCAAAAGCATTGTTCTAGAGGGTGTTGGAAGGCCAGTAAATTATGTCATATTTTCAGAATACCTACACAGCCAAAATAAATGAGAACATCATAGATTAAAAAATAGCCATGACCTTTGAATAGAAGGTTATGTCAGTTCTCCTGGAATGAGCGATATTTGATCCAAGATATGGAAGCTGGGAAGCACCAGCATTTGAAGAACAGAGGACAGATCATTTCACTTAGGAATAACAGGAAGAGCCAAGGCCCTCAGAGAAGGAAAGAGGTGGCTAGAGCAGGATGGGCAAGGTATCCCATCTGGAGATGCTCTCCAAGAAACATGTAATTGCCAGGCCATGTAAAGGATTTTAGGCCATGATCCAGAACTGGGATCTTATAGTAAGTAGAGACAGATTTAACCAAGGGAGTGACATGAACTAACTTGTTAAAACATCTCACTGTAGTCACAGGGTAGAGAATATGGTGACTCCTGGATGGTAGCAACAACCCCAGGCTCTGGTCCCTCTACTTTCCTACCAATGCAACACAAAGAATATTTACAACCAAAAGACTTTAGTTATTTTTTTTTCCTTCCTTTTTTAAGTCCCAAATTATTCACTTAATCAAGTGGCTGATTTGGGATCTACAAACCTGGAGGAGAGAGAAGAACCTGAAGAGATTAGTTCTGGCATATACTGCAGATGAACACGGTATCTTAACCCCTCCTGGAGGATAACAACCATGGACATGGATGGCCTGTTCCAGCTCAGCTCAGTACCATGGCTTATGGCTTTTCATTTCATAAAACTCTGATCCAGAAACTTTTTTTCTTTTCTTTTTTTTCTTCTCTTTTCTCTTTTCTTTTCTTTTCTTGCCTTTTCTTTTGTTTCTTTTCTTTTCTTTCTTTCTTTTTAAGATGTGTTTATTTATTTTGGAGACACAGAGAGTGAGAGAAAGTGAAGGGGGGAGAGGAAGAGAGAGAATCTCAAGCAGACTTCCCACTGACTGGTGGAGCCAGACTTGGGCTCGATCTCATGACCCTGAGATTAAGATCTGATCCGAAATCAAAAGTCAGAGGCTTGACCAACTGAACCACTCAGGCACCCTATGATCCAGTACCTTCCTTGATGGGTCCATGTAGAAAATAACAACAGTAGTAATAGATAAATAATAGTAGCCATACTTAACTAAATCAGTGCTATCCACAGCTAGGTATTTGTGATGGACGCCTTATAATCTCTAATGCTTTTATCAACTCTGCAAGGTAAATAGCTTCCCCCATTTTAGAAATAATAAGCTTTGAGGTCTGAGATATTGACTCTCAAGTGGCAGAGGCAACATTCAAACCTCAGTCTTGCCTGACGCATTCTTTTCATTTCATTGTGTCAAAAAGCAAAGGTTACAGTTTGTGGCTTATTATTTTTTAGAAGAGAAAATCATGTAATATTTTTTTTCTCCCCGTCACATCTAAAGCACTTTAAAAACAAAAATTTATCAAAAATGTCCTTGTCAAAAAAAAAAGAAAAAAAAAAGAACAAGTCAATAAGGTTATGGAAAGAAATACGGGAAAAAAATGAATGAGAAACTTGAAAAAGAAGAAGAAAAATCTTCTCTTGTATGAAAGGAAGGAATGAAAGGTAGAAAGAAAGAAAGAGAGAAAGAAAAAGAAAAGAAAACAAAAAAAAAAAGAAATGAGATCAAGAACTAACCGGTTTGGCCTAATTTGGCTCTCCCTGCGTGGGCAGCCCTGACTGGCAAGAAAACGCTTGTTAAAGTAGGTGAGTGTCATGCTTCTCTCCCCAAAGTTAGGCAGAGCCCTGTAAGTGCTGTCGCATGAATGGCTGCCAAACGGGCCTGGAGCACAACATGAAGAACAAAGACCAAATCCCTTACTGTGCGAAGCCAAAGGCCAATTTATGCTCTCAAACCGGTCATAGCATTTCTGGTCTTCAGCACAGTCCCCACAAGGATGAAGGCTGCGTGTTCTGATGAGAGGTGCTGATGGCCTGTGTGGCCTCTAATTTCATTTAGCACCTCAAGAGTGGGCAGCGTAACTCCAGTGCTGAAGAAGGCAGCCTTTAAAATGAGGCACCAGTCCCACAAATAATCCATTGACATTTGTCATCTCTCCAATTCTATTCCTAGCTTCTGCCTTTTATAGTTCATTACTGCAGAATCAGAGCAGGAGAGTCAAATATCACAGCAGCTATTTCTTTTCCCGAGTGCTGATGGCTGCCTCAGGAGAAGAAAAGCAGGAATGACTTATTAATATACATAAGTGACTGGTGACAAAGGTTATTTTTTTGAAAAATTTGAATCAATGGAATGGGCGTAGATGTTGGAGTCAGACATCACTAGATTTTACTGTGGTGCTGCCTGTTATCCTGTGACCTTAGGCAAGCTCACTGAATTACACAGAGTCACAGCATCAATGTTTATCAGGTGAGAATAATAACAGTTTACAAACTATCTGAAAATATGCCTAACATATATATGGCACACAATAAATATTTGTGGGGTATTTTTGCCCCTTGTTTGAATAGTTTTTGTTTTTGTTTTTTTTTAAATAGCAAAAAAGGGTCTAGTGATGAAAGGCTGCTTATTTAAACAAGGCATGTGGAAAAAAGCCCACTAAGGAACTGTGACTTTTACCAATTCATTTAGCATCTCTGAGCCTTAGTTTCAACATCTTTCAGAGAAAATTATATCCCCCAAAAGCAATTATGGAGCAAAGATAAGAATAATTATGATTCTCATAATCTTAATTCAGAAATCTTTACTCATAGAGTTTGAGGGGAAAAGTTGAAAAAGCCAGGTACTTTGGTTATTAGAGGAGGATTTCTTATTAGGGTTAATAAATATGAAAAATAAGTACTAAATTAGAGCTATCTGAAAGGCATTGTTATTCCTTTGGAAGTTGCTCCTTTCCAAAATTTAAGATGATTTTGTTGTTCTCTTAGATGGATTTTTGTTAGAATTGTTTTTATATAGATATGTATCTATCCAATCCTTAGCTATTAATACTAAAATGTGTCTTCTGTCTGAGATAAAAATGATGTTCAAAGGCCAATCGCTCTGTACAAATGTCACCATCCTCGTGATTGATTTAGCATTTCTCCACCTTCAACAGATTCTTGAATCAGTAATACTTGGAGACACGATGCACATCAAATACACTAGGGTAATGCTTACAAAATCAATAAATGGTGGTCTTGTGAGTCTTGTTATGTCTACTTTATTGATTGAGTTTTTATTATATCTGTAATTATGGTTCAAAAATACAATTTGATGGTCTTTAAAAAAAGTGTTAACTCTTAAATCTCTTATCATAGGGCCTACACTTTTTCTTTTTTTCTCTATCGTTCTATAGTTCAACCTATCCCAGATCCCAACAAACAGACAAAAGTCTCAGTATGACAGCCTTCTCTGAGACGCAGAGGTGGAAGTAGAGGCCCTTGACTAGTACAATCAGGTAGGTCCCCTTTCTCTGCAGAGAAGTAATGAGAAGGACTTCGTTAACTCAGAGATTTGTGGAGAAAATCATAGAATTTGTGAAGATTGATTCATCCTCTACTATCTAATAGGAATCATATTTAATGTACAGTAACTCTAGATAGTGGATGGTGATTTCTGGTTGTCCTTAGTTTTTTCTCACTAACGAATTGGTGGTAGTTATTAGTAGCATGACTAGGTAAATGGTTGTCTCTCGGTTTAAATTTCTGGGTTCTTTCACTTCCCATTTTTCCTACAAAAACAAACAAACAAACAATACCTTCTCTATGTTCTGATGTTCCTATGATCACTTCATATGATGAACAGAATTCATTTGAAAATACCTCGGCATAGGTCATGAATGTGACCGCTCCTTTAGAGATAATCAGATCCCCCAATCATAAATTCACTCCAACGGGTGGTGAATATCTAATTAGGAAGGACAGTACCAGATGCTATTTTAGTTCATCAAACGTGGTTGGAAATTGTCAGTTTCCTATGGTTCAAATTAATGTAATCACTTCATCAATCCATAGTAGTTTTGATCTACTTAGATGCTTAGCTTTTTAGCTTAGCACATTTTTTTTTTTGAAAATGGGTTTTTGTTGGAAATGTTGATGTATTTCAATATATGTTGTAAATCATCTTTCTTTGGTAAAATTAATGCCATTCAGATCCGTGGATTGACTTAACTATTTCAAAAGTATTCTCTACTTTCTCATTAACAGGTTATAAAATTCTAACAAGCCCTTTAGGGATGGTGCCTAAGGATTGATCTCTAAGTGCTCTTGAATCCAGCCATTGGTCTCTAGAATATTGTCATTTCACTTCAAGTGACCCTCACATGCAAAGCATCATGGTAGAACCTACAAACATGGCACACTGAGCTTTCATTCATCTTAGAAGAGTAAGTTGTTTGGAATGCTCTATGCCAACTGGCTCAACAAACAATTGTTCAGTATTTCTCCATGTAGGAGGTAGAATTTGACCTTGCACTTGTTTTCATTATTGCTTGATTAGGAAGAAAGGGAAATGGCAGACACCTTATTTCCCAAAACATCATAACACATGTGCATAACTAAGTTTTCTTAAGTCATTTTGTGATACAGTATCTTAATCTTCTAAAAGTGTCCTTGAGTGAAGTACAGTCTTTGTGAGGTAATTACTCATTGGTCTCTGTGGAAGACTTTCCTTCCACCCATATGCCCTTCCCTATGCTGTTGTGTGACCCTATGATGCTATGGTTCATTGACTCTAATCCAAGTACTTTGTGTTAAAATCATGTAATTTGTGTCTGTGTGCACTGGGATCACCATGCTTTCTGAGAGGATTTAAACCCTTTACAGCTGAAAGAGTCACTTCTTGCTTAGGGCTAGAACTTCAAACAGACATCTTACCAATTTGAATAGTGATGAGACAGTAGCACTCAGTGTTGACACTATTTTACTTCCTACCCTAAAGTATGGGGCATTCCTACTTTATGGTTTCCTGTCCAGTGTCTTGGAGGGAGGAAAGGCAGTGTGTGTGTTCATTCTCTAAATTCTATTATACAAATTATGTAGAAATGATATATCACATGCTACTATGTATCAGTGTAACATATTATCACATATTAATTTTGGAATATACATGCCAGAGTAGAGGTTCCCTGAATATCAGATTCTGAGACACTGAGGTCTGTATTAGCTGGTCATCACATATGAGCTTCTCTTATAAAAGGACCATAATAATGGGCAAGGCAGCTTCTTTTTGCCAAGGACAATTTCCAGAGAGGGGCCCACGTACAGGCTGTCAGATAAGACCACATTCCTAAAGGGCGGTCAGGTTGGCATATCATACCTTCACCTTTAATTCAGTCCCAGGTTTGGATCATTCCCAGTGAGTTGAGGTTCCTCTCTATTCCTGAGAGTATGCTCTTGGTCTGGCCTTGATTCTATCTCAATTTTGCCCTTGATTTCTCCAGTACTTGCTTGATTATCTGAGCTCCCCCACATCTTCTCATAAACACTGGGAAACAATACTCATCAAGAGGGTCATAGCAGTCTCCCTTTCCTGTTCAGCATCAACCCAAACTACTTCCAGCATTAACTATAATAAAGATTATACAGAGACAAACTGTCACTGAAGAGAAAGATGATCACTGGTCTTTTTTTTTTTTCCCCTAGCTCATAGTAATCTCTGCCCCCTCCAATGTAGAGAGAATTCCAATATGGAACCAAGTGCCATTGCAGAGTACAAGAGGCTAAAAAAGAGAAAACAGGGATAAGTCAATATTTTACATGACTTGGTGACTTAAAGGATGGCCTAATGACTGAGAAGAAACTGTTAAAGATAAGTTAACAACTAAGATATTAGAACTGTACCAAAGCAAAGAAAGGAAACTATGATGGGAAAAAAGAGTGTAAGAAAACGTTATGTTATTTTGAGAGGCTGTTTCTGGGAAACCAGAGAGAATGAGAAAGAAAGAGCTAGACTGATCAAAAGGTAGGTGAAGGGACTTCACTTACACTTAGGACTCATAAGTGTTCTCAGATTGGATCCACCTTGGAGACTGGCCTCAGGCAACCCCACTTTCAAAGAACTCCACATTAATGCAACTCATGCGCAGAGACAGCAAGAGTGCGATTAAGTGCAATACCAATGCCTACAGTAAAAATGTAATACTTTTTCCAAAATTCCTAGATAACATTTCTAATTCTGACCTTTCATTTAAATCACTTGCAGGGTATCCTTCTAACTTTTGACCCATCAATTTTCCTTTTATTCAAATTGTTAAGAAAATGCAACTTCCTCCATGAAGTCTTCCCTCATAAGAATTTTTCTTTGCAGTTTTATCTAATCCAAAAATGCAAATTTAATGGCACTCTTATTTATCCCTGTCCTGATTTCATATATCCTAAATATATGACCTATCAAATTATGCAGTCATGCTTGTTTAGAAATCTATTTCCTAGTTCCTCTCATTTAGCTTGCTAGCCCCAGAACTTTGCAAGCAACTTCGATGCCAGCGAACTATTGCAGATAAGGAAATGGCAATAATGAAACAGTTTCTTACTCAGAATGATATCTCTCTTAATTGTCATCACGGTGTATCACACAAAAGAGTACACACTTTACAAAAAGTCAGAAAGCTCTGTAGGGGGCTACTGGTCTTCTCTCAGTCTTTTTCACTGAATTTATTCATGGCTGTTTCTACCAATATGAGCTATATCTAGCTCTATAATGTGTTCGTACATATCTACAGACAAGAGAAATGAAGATATAAAAGGAGCGGGGGCCACCCAACATTTTTAAACACAAAAAGCTGTGATCTTCACAGACCATCTCCATGCAGAAGAAAAGTCCCCTTGGAGAGGTCTATAAACATGACACTGCAGTCATGATATTCGATTCAGAGATATCAGTGTTTATTTTTAAACAAAAAGGAAAACTCCCAAGACCCATTGCTTTTCTCTTAAACACAGACAATCTTTACCCACCCCCTCTGGAAGCTGTGATGATTTTCATAGGACTCCAGATCATTTCAAAAAGACTAAACTATAATAAAGGGCTGCTCTCCCAAACACAAATTTTGTAGAATCCTTTGGACTGACAGCTTTGGAAATTCTTCTCTCAAGGGAAGTAAATGTAAGAGGAGCTGCACTTGAGTTCAGTTTCTATTCCCCTCTCAATTACCATCAATGCAGCTGAATCAGGAGCTACACCGAAATTCCTGAGATAGCTTTTTAAAAATCTAAAATAAAAGAAGAAAGTGTTATTGCAGACGGAGGTGAAAGAAACCTTGATACAAGAGAGACCAAATCCCCAGAGGGAGGGAGCTAAGGGCATGGAATAATGAAACAAAAACTTAAAATACCCAAAGCAGAATAGACACATTCTGATCCTTTGTCTTTCTTTAATTTTTTAGTCTGCAAATATTTAATATGTTCTAGGCGTAAGATGCACAGTAATTTTTGAACAGATATATAATAAATAACCCAGGTAATTATCACATTGTGGGAAAGGAACAGCCAGTTAGTGTAATGTGTTTGGGAGCAGCTCCTTCTGGCGTGATCAGAAACCAACCTCCCCCCGCCCCCCAACAGTGTACCCCAGGCAGCGTGCACTAGGAGAGTCCCTGTCATGGCTTATTGCTTAAGTGTGCTGCAGGCGACTACTATATCAACATTTAATGGCTCAAACAATAAGATATGTTTGTAAGACACAGAACATTATTCAGCAGTGCTTTGCTACAACCCACAGATAGATCATTGCTTGGGCTTCAAGTTTTCACTAAGTATTAGGCATTTTTCCTAATTAAAATGTGAAAATAAGTTGCAGAGCTAGTTGCTGGATTCAAGCAGTTGTAGGAATACAGCTCACTCGAAGGTAACAGCACAATCTGATATTTGTAAAATGCTGTTGCAATTTAATAATCAAAATAGAGGAATTAGAAGTGGAGCTATTTTCCTCTTATTTACCTTCATGCCCTAAGAGGGCATGAAGAGGTCCACAGTTCCAGCCCTACCAAGCAGTAAGCTGTATTCTGAAAGCAATTAAGTGCTATCATGAGGCATTTTAATATAGCACTAAGTGTACCCATGGGAGCATCATTAGAGTTGCCCAGAACATGCCCCATGATGCATGCTTTTGAGTGTCACAGCTCCGCTCTGCAGAGCACATTCTGGTTCACACACGCGTGTCAGTACCATGGTACGCTCACCTCTGCTGACCCACCATACCGTTGGGCAGATCTAAACTGTGTCTACACGGCAAGGATCTGAGTCTGTGAGATAACACATCCAGTTTGTCTGATTCCAGGAAGATGTTTGAGGGTACTTCCACAGGCATACAAAAACAGCAACAAAGGATTTGGTCCGCATTTTGTAAGTCGACTAAACACGCAAGTGTAAGATGTGTGATGATAAATATAAAACTTGCCTTTTAATTCTCCGCCCTTTTCTCACAAATAGATGTATTAGTTTTACCTGAGTCCACAGTGGGCCGTGCACTAAACCCTGTGAGTATAGAGATGGGACAGATCAGGGCTCCAAGAACTACCTGGACAGATGCACAAAATTTATAAAGCTAAGAATTGGATGAAATTAAGATTTGAGTGGATTTAGGACTTTGGTGTGAGCTACCTATGAGGTTGAGACCCAGATCCCTCCGTCACTAGTTGTGTAACCCTGGCAGACCACTTTATCACCCTAAACCTCAGTTTCTTCGTCTATGAAATGGAATTAACACCAAAACCTGCCTCCCTGGGAAATTTTGAGATTAGCTGAGGTAATTAAGCAACTCATATAACAGCAGTGCCATGCCCGTAAGTGGGCAAGTAATGTCATCCAAAAGGTATTTTAGCTCATGATTAAAAAAAAAAAGAGAGAGAGAGACTCGGCTCGGACTTCTGAATATGCAACAATCAGAGAGGCCCTCGCGCAAGTGAGAGATACGGAGAGAAGTGATGGTTCCTGTGTGTTTCTCTGCGAGCTGGTCCCTTTAAGTTCCACTTCATAGGGCTGTTCAAGAACATAATAACGGCCCACAAACACAACCGCCCTTCAATAACATGAAGGTGAGCCGGACGCAGAAGGTGGGCGGAAGGACTACAAAGGTGCGGGGAAGCACAATGGGAGGAAACATAAAATAGCTGTTGATCACTGGGAAGTAGTAACAGCAAACAGGCAGTGCTGGCGGGGGCCAGTCAGAGAAGAGGTGGCTCAGAGGAAGGGAGACAACTGAGCTTCCCATGAGGCACATTCGCCGAGCTCCAATCAGTGGGCGGCTGGGCAAGGCAACCAAAGGATTTCCCCTTGGGCTCCGGCCTGAGCTACTGCACGGGTCAGACGGCCTTCTCTCTCCCCGCGGTTGGTATAGAGATCCAGACAACAACTCGTAGACACAGTCTGGGAGAGTCAAAAGAGCAGAGCCTGTGTGTTTTCCTCGGGGCTCCGCCACCTACCAGCTCGGTGAACTTGGGCAAGTCACTGGACCACTGTAGAGTTCAGTAGCGCGGTCTATAGAAGTGTGAGTGGAGCGTCCACCGGGCGGGCGATCCACACATGCCTGTCTCCTCCTCTGATGTTCTCCGCACACCCCCGTAATCTAACACTCGGCTTCTTTCTTTATGTGTTTATTTTAGTACAGGAGCCAGTGCTTAAAGTGCCTGGGAATTACCGAGGTAAATCTGTTGCTTCTTTGGCATGGGGACCCGGCAGATTTCCTTGCTCCCTAACGATGGGGAAATCATCACCACCAATCATCCCTCTGCAATCATTTTAGCAGCCGCAGAAATCGTTCCCATTCTTTATCTCGGGATTACTTTTTGCTCCGTGAAGCTCTCTAGAGCTTCAGAATTCTTGCTGCATTTGACGAATTCTGCTTTCAATCCAGATCTCAGATGCAGACTTTAAAAAAAAAAAAATTCATATATATATTTATATATATATGTAATTTTTTTAAGTCCCTGGCAACCAAACTTCAAATCTTTTGAAACCTCAAGGAAAGCCTGCTGTCATTGGTTTCGCCCTTATCCAAATCTGCATGTACTTCCTGACCACAAATTAGGTCACAGATAAGTTTGGAGCTGCCAATCAGCCCTGGATTCATCAAGCATTTCGAACTGCTGGTGCTGCAGTAGAAACGCCAGTGTGTGCCACAGATAACTGTATCATTTGCATAGTTACAATCAGTTAGTGATAGGATGCCTGAGAGGCAGAGGGGATGCGTGGCAAATGCAAAGTCACTTTCAGATTTGCATTCATTTCGGTTTTAAATGGGAGACAGAGGACCTGACTGAAAGGGGCATCGCCTCCTGTTCAGCTTGATTCTGTGGAGCCTGTGCCTATAGAGCGTTTCAACTCTTTGAAAGTGCTTTGTGATCTTCCTATGAGCTATTCTTCTCAACAATGTGTGACATACCTAGTAGGCATTATTATCCATAATTTAGTGAAAGGGAAGTGAATCAAAAACAGGTTGAATGACTTGTTCAACACCGCAGGAAGTCACAGCACAGGCAGAGGAAGAACCCACAGCTTTGTACCAGCTCCCCATCTGTTGCTAAGCCCCATTAGCCATGTTTCCTACCTGTACCCAGTAATTAGCCAAACCAAGTGCTGCCAAATAAAGACATGGCATTGATTTTTTTTTTTTTCAGCATCTGCCCTCTTTTGAACTTACTCATTTGACTTGCAAAGCATCATAAAAACAGCACTACCCAACCCCCCCCCCCCAAAAAAAAAACCACACAGAAGGCAGGAACAATATAAAGGGTAATAAGCTGGATTTCCTTTATTCTAAAGATGGAGAGAGCAAGGAGTTAATGTTTCTAAATGCTGTGGCTGGTGATCAGAGAGGCTGGTAAACCTTGAGAGAATTGTGCTCTACTTAAATGACAAGTACCAGGATCTGATTGATATTCTCTGTAAAGTTTTCCCCAGTTACATGCTTTTTCCTTGGCACCTATGATTTATGGAATATCCCTGTATTAATTAGGCATATGCTAGTATTTTGGAGGGAGAAGTAATAAGACAATTCTCTAGCACTTCATTGCATAATATATACAATTTATTGAAAAGACATGATTTCAGAAACTGGGAGAAAAGGTTAAACACCTTCTTCAGGTACCATAATGGAAAACGCTGTCATGAATAGATAGCAATCGCCTAAATATAAAAAACAAAAAAAGTAAGTCACTTCTTTAGTAGAAAAGAGAAGTTAAAAACCATAGCAATCCCTGACTCAGCAAACAAAAGCAGTTGATAAATGCACCTGCTCCCCTGTCTAAAGCTGATCTAGCCTTTTCAGGGTGGCCTTATCAAGTTAAGATCTTGTTGGAGAGTAATGAACACAAGGAAAGACTCGGCTTCTCAATTGCTCATCATTAGAGCTCCGTACACGACTGGAGGGGGAGCAGGAACTGGGATAAATCAGTGCTTTGAACCTCCTGATAATTGGTGCTCAAATCTCAGAATCCGGGTATTACTCTTGGTTAAACCAGCTGCCACATGGCTAGATTGCTGTATACATTAATATGTTGAAGACAAAGTGTGCGGGCGGTGATCCTCGCAAAGGGAATTAGCAGAATTGGACTACATATGAGCCTGACCTAGCGTGTCACACCGAGCAGGCTCTTTGTACCTCAGTTTCTCCCACATGGAATAAGAATGACAGTCACTTCTGGAGAGGGCAGTGAGAGCACACAAGAGGGGAGTTTACTTTTAATTAAAGTGACACATAAATGTAAAAGTAAACCAACATTTTGCAGAATTTAGCAAAGTGAATGAAACATTTGTTGAATACTGACTCCGGTGGAAACTCTAGGTGCTTTCCAAAGGTTGTGACCAAACATCACAAGAACCCTGAGAACAGGTGGCTCAGAATGATCTGCACACGTAACTCAAGATGAGAGCAGAGAGGGCTCTAACTCTGGGGCCAGATGACCTGCGCCAGAGACGCTGTTTGAAGTCTTTGGACAATTCAAAGGAAATCCAAAAATGAGCTCCTCTTCCCGTTAGCTGTCATCTTTTAGCCTTGCTCAGTCCTCAATTTTTATTTATTATATTTATTTTTTAAAAAGTTATTTATTGCTTTTTTGATTCCAGTGTAATAATTGTAGGGTGTTATCTCAACCAGTCTTTAATGTCATCACATGTATTATTCTGCTGTTCTGCTGTCAGACTCAAGTGTTGCATCCTTGGGCAACCTGACCAGAAGTCGTCAGGCACCTTGCTGAAAACGGGAGCGTATTCTTCTCTCCATTCCTGTTCCACCCCATCGGCTCTAGGTTCCTTCTTTTACTTCTGCTGGAGGGGTAAGGATAGAATACTTCTAAGACTCTGGAGTCATGGGATTTATGTTTATTTCATGTTCATGTGAGATCGGTCCTAGGTATTTTGCCATTTCAGAGTGAATCAGTTAATGATTTGTGGCAGCCACAGATGTGTAGGAACAGATTTTTCTAGTGTTTCTGAGGCGGTACGGAAACATTAGTGACAATGATTACTGTCTGACTTTGCAAGGAGTCCCCTATAAGAGACAGCCCCAGGATGGGGGGCCAGATAGTGGCTCAAACCGTTGTCCAGGCTGTGATTGGCAAGGTAATGCTTGTATCAGAGTGGTTACATTTGCCATCATAGATTTATTTTTATCTAGTTTGCTTAAGACAAACTCTTCAAATTTCTTTGTTCCCGTCTTAAACGTTATTTATCCTGCACAAGATGGATAGAATGCCCTGGACAATAAGCAGCTCAGGTTTTTGTTGTTGTTGTTGTTGTTGTTGTTGTTTTTTAAGATTTTATTTATTTATTTGGCAGAGAGAAAGAGAGAGATCACAAGTAGGCAGAGAGAAAGGGGGAAACAGGCTCCCGGCTGAGCAGAGAGCCCAATGCAGGGCTTGATCCCAGGACCCTGAGACCATGACCTGAGCCGAAGGTCGAGGCTTAACCCACCGAGCCACCCAGGTGCCATGCAAACAACTCGTTTTTTATTAAATCTGTTCAGGACATGTGTAAAATATATTGTTTAACAAAAATAGCAAATCTGGGCTGCATTACAGCAAGGTGATTAAGAGTATAGGTTCTGGAGTCAGTTGCCAGGATCCTTGGTTATAAGGTTTGGGGAAATTTCCTTCATTTCTGTAAGCCTTTGGCTTCTTTCTGTGTAAAAGAAAATAAGAATAGAAACTACATTATAGAATTGTTTTGAGGATTGAATGTAATAATGTACATAAGTGTGTGGCACAGCTCCCAATACATACTCAATACTTGATAATTGCCTTCACGGTCATGTCTATACACATGCATATGAAAGGCTTGCACAAGGCAAGCAGTGTGTTTCATCAGTGAGACAGACATTTCCTACAATGAATTTACTGTTGCAATAGATATTACTGCTCTCCACTTCTCCACGAGGGAAAAGCATTAAAATGGCTCTCCCAAGCTCACACAGCTGGTTATTGATCAAGTCGGAAACAATTCAGGATTCTGATCCCAGTTTATATCTCCATGTTGGTTCTTTGAATCCCCACGCTCTGCCCCTAACAGCACAGCTCTCTCTGCCGTAGGAAAATTAGCATGAGCAAAAAACAAAGATAAATAAACAGATAAATAAATAATTTCATGAAAACTGCTTTCAACTTCATCCCACTTCCTCTTTCCATAATTCCTTATAACTATTTATCTCCTAATTATTCTGGAAATGATATGCAAGTCTAGTTCCTTCCACCTAGTCTGTACTGCTGGAAGTTCCCACTTCCATAGTTCTAAATGGGTAAGTTTTCAGGTTTCCCATATCTCATGGGAATTGATAATTTTAAATAAGATTCCTAAAGACACAAATACATAATATTTAAACAAATGAGTCAATGATGGCAGAATTTAAGCATCAGAACAAAGAGGCAAGGAAAAACCAGGTATGAGAAAGGGAATAATTGGTTGTAGCTGAGGAGACTTCTAAGATGCTCAAATCCTTTTCAAGAAACTGCCGGCTCCACGAAATGCTTTTCTTTTCATAGTTTGTTTGTTTTACTTTGTTTTTGTTTTCCCAATGTAAAAATTTATAATGAAATAGTTCAAATCTTATCATCATATACAAAGAAATCAGTCACCCTGTTACTGGTCTTTTAAAATATGAACTACACAAGTACTTTTATTTTTTTTAATCAATAAGCATGCATAATTCTGATACATCCTCCTGAATCTGTGATATTCAGTGACAATGCTCCACCACATGAATGAAAATCATCATTAGACAACCTTCAAAAAGATTATTTTATAAGGAAAATTAAATATAAAGTGATATTTGATAACTATAATTTAAAAATATGTGATGGAGTTCATATAAACTATTAATCAGCAATAGGTTCTTGAAAAATAGTGAGTAAAAAGGTTAACAATGCAGTCACTGATAGTCCATGTTCTAAAAGATGAGATGCCCTGTACGTCACTGTGTTTTCAAATCTCAGTTCTACCACTTGTACCTATTTTATTTTGGGCAAGTTTATATATCTCTGTGCTTGCTATCTCATTTGAAGATAAGGCTAAGGATAATTTCTCTTTCCTGGAGCTAAAGTAAGGATTAAGTGAGATAGTTCATGTGATATGCTTAAAAAGTATCTGCATGGGGTACCTGGCTGGCTCAGTCAGTAGAACATATGACCCTTGATCTTGGGGTCATGAATTCAAGCCCCACGCTGGATATAAAGTTTACTTAATATATTTTTTGAAATCTGACACAGTAAATATTTGATGGAGTTCTTGCTACTGTTACTAATATTGCTATGATTAAGTACATGGTAGTTAGGTGCTGATCTCAGGGTAACTAAAACTGTGAAAATAAAAGGAAATTTTTAATGGTGTTTTCTGTAACAAGGTTTTTAGAGCAGTTTCCATAAAAGGATGTGTGTGTTATAGTTGATCATTGATATGTGCTTTACTGAAAATTCTCATTTGCAATGAACAGAAACTTGCTCAAACGAGCTGAAATAAGAGGGATCATTGTGTTTTTCACAGGTATCTAAGCTAAGAATCGCAGTCCAGTCCTTCAGCACCCAACAGTCTTCATCATTTGGTTTCACGCTGCATCTGCTTCATCCTGCTCCATAGCCCAACTGGCCACCCTCTTCTTCCTTCTCTTGCGCATAGCCCAAGACTCCCACAACCTATGACTCCTTCCTAGAAATTTCAAATCCAAATGCCCTCTGATATCTCAATATTTTTATTATTCAGAAAAATTCTGTTTGGTTTTGGGTCATCCAACAGATTGACATCCTTCTGGGTCTAATCAGCCCCGGGGAAAGCATGGATGTAAGCACAGTGCTTCCAGAGACTGTGGAAAAACCAAGTAATAGAGCTTCCTAAAGCAGAAATGAACAAAATGAGACACACTTTAACCTTGAAGATTTTTTTAAAGTTCTATTTATATCTAGCCATTTTGATTAGCTATTTTCACATAAATCTTGTTCATATGTATTGTAAGTTTCGATAGAATGTGCAGCAGCTCTTATTTTCCCCCATTTTGTATAGATCTGTATCATCTTTATTGACTTTACTTAATGAAAAATTGGCTTCCTGGTATCATCAGTATTGATCTTGATGAGGGTGAAAGTGACTTGTTAACTCTCAAAATCGTCTGTAAATATTTAGTCACTCCCATTGATGATATTTCAGTCCGAAGTATAGTTCAAGCACTCATTTCCTTTCCTATAATAATAGCACTGACTCTGTAAATGGAAGAAATCTGTATCCTCATTGTTAAAACAAAACAAAAGTGGACTTGCATAAGAGATTTCTTGGGTTTTGATAAAGGAAAAAAGGCATAACTCTTTGTCTTAAGGTATTATTTTACCTCACTGCTAACAATAGACATCCAAACATATCTATGTGAATCTGCGGTCACTTTATAGTGGCTTGCCAATAGTTCTAGGACTTCTTTCCTTCTGGGCACACACTGGATTGCTCTTCAAGGCATGTAGTCAGGCATGGCCAGGGGACTTTCTTTGGTTATTTATGTTAGCAAAGGTAAAATATTTCAGTCCGAAGTATTTAATTACCAGTATTGAATCTCTAGCTCTTTCTTGGTCTTGGAAATTGATTGTGGAAGACACGTTGTGTTAAGATGTTAAAGGAACCCACGTCGTCCACTGAGGATGGCTGCCCTGGAGTCATAGAGGACTTTCAGTGATTGAAAACTATACTTGGGGTGCCTGGTTGGCTCAATTAGAAAAGTATGTGACTCTCAATCTCTGGGTCATGAGTTCGAGCCCCACATTGGGTATAAAGATTACTTAAATAAAAACAAAAACAAAGAAAACTGCACTTTAATTTGTTAAGCTACGGAGAATTGGGGGTTGTTTGTTTTTACAACTTAATGAAACCCATCCTGGCTTTCTGGCATAGCTATAATGTCTGTTTTCTCTTTTACTAAATGCAAAAGCTTAAAAAAACAAACAAACAAACAAACAAAAAGGCACCAAACACCTCTGTGTCAAAATATGGCCCACGTTTTCCTCCATATATATGATTGAAAATGAGAGACAACAAGAATTAACAACACAAAACTTCACCAATAATTTTGTCTTCTCTAAATTAAACTTTTTTCAAGGTTAAGGGTCAGTGGAATAGAAAATTACTGTTAAAATTTCACAGCCCATATCTTTAATAGTTTCTAGTGAACAAAAGAAAATGGCTGACAAGAAAATCCATAATGTAAAGTTATTCAGTATTATGCTTAAATAATGTTTGAAGGATATATAGGAAAAAGAAAATTAAAAAATACAAAAATGTCAAAAAAGAAGTTCTATTCGAGTGGAAAAACATGGAATTATTGTTGTCATTATTCTAGTTAATGTATATTTTTATGATTTGGTCACATTGCTTTTTTTTCTTTTTTCTTTTTTGGCTTTAAACAAGACACATTTATTAGCTCACAGCCTTTTTGGGTTAGAAATCTGGGCCCAGCTTAGCTGGATCCTATGCTTCAGGATCCCACAAAGGTTTAATTATGATGTCAGCCAGGAATACATTTTCACCTGAGGCTTGATTGAGAAAGAGTCTGCTTCTAAGCTTGTGTGGTTGTTGGCAGCATTCAATTTTTTGTGGGCTGTTAGAATGAGGGCCCCAGCTTCTTGCTGGTTATTGGTCAGAGGCCACCGTCAGTTCTTAGAAGCCTCTCTCAAGTCCTTCCCTGGTATGTCTCATTAGTCCCTAGCAATCCAGTTTCTGCCTGTTTTATGCCCCCGGGGGGACTGACTTTTATGGAGTGCATCAGTTGAGCTCTCTTGCCTTCCAGCTTCTGGTGAGGTTTGACCAAGAAGAGGCAGTAACAGAAAATGTAAAGAAGGAGAAGATTGAGTCTTTTTCTATTGCCCTGGCTTCCTTCCTGCCAGGCCTTCAGTTGGCTAATTTTTTTCTAAGCAAAGACCATAGCATTTTTAATCTAGATGACTTCAGCTTTGGCTAGTGTCTCTGGATTCTAGTTAACTACTTCCTCTCCTAGCCACTCAAAAGATGATAATAGCTTTCCTAGTGTATTGGTCCTGGGTGGCTACATTATTTCTGCCAATTTCTCTTAATCTGATCACACCTTGGAAGATGTTCCCTTTATTAAGCATTTCCTCTATCTCTCATTTGGCTGTGTCAGTCTCACACCAGAGTGAGGTAGACATTAGAAAGGGTGTCATGGTGGACATTCTTCACTCCTTTTATCATGTAGCTTCTGGATCCTCTCTCCTTTGAGAAATTTCATATCTTATGAGATGTGAAAGAGGCAGAGGTAATAGGAATCTCACTTCTTCAGCCTCCCTTGTAACTAAGATACAGGCAAGTGATTTGGGCACAAAACATACAAGGGACTAGACCAACAGCAACTGGTGCCTGGCTTTGATGGAATCAGAGGAGCAAGGAGTAGCATTTGAATCCAGCAATAGTAGGGTTGCCACAGGATTGTGAGGTGGGAGCTATTAAACAAATTCCTGCTTCTCTAGTCCATGCCTTCACCCTTTGAGAGATTTTGAATCATCCAATATTCCGTAAAAGGTTTTTGTTGTTGTTGTTTTGTGTATTTTGTTTTGTTTTGTATTTTTTTCCTACTTAAATTAGCCAGGTCTAGTTTCTGGATGCTTTAAGTTAAATGCTAGCCTCAAGTTATAAAATCCATCTGAGAGCCAGATCTGATCTCTGTGCTCTCATAGTAAAAACTAAATAATAAATTGTGACCCAGGAGTGCAGAGAGCTCCAGAGGATGCAACATGAACTAATAGGAGTAGCTTGATGGGTAGATATTGAGTAATAGTGGGACTTCCAGAGCAGATAATATTTGGAAATGTAAGTAATCAGGCTGTCAACTTCAATAATAACAACAGTCATTAAGTGATAAGAAGAACTGTGCTAGATGTCTGTACCTCAGTTGTGGGTTTCTTCAGTATCAATTTGTAAATTTACTAAATTTATTTAAATTTCTCAATTTACTAAAAATACAAATGTCCAGGCTTCATTCTGGTCCCTATCTATCAGAATCTGAAAGACCTTATTGAAATATATGTATTTCCTATGAGCATCCTAGGTAATTTCAATATTTAGGAAGGTTTTAGAGATAGTGGATTACTTACTTGATCATGACAAAGCTGCTAATATCACAGCATCTCCATTTTACCATTGAGTACAGAGCTTCAGAGAAGTTACTGATTCAGAAACACAAGCAAGGGAGTGGCAAATGCACATTATAGAATCATATGCACTTGCCTGACTCTCATTCCCACCCCTCACCCCCAACTATGTCATTAAAAACTCACCAAAGACTTCTGGTAGGTTCTTGAGAAACAGATACATTTGAGGTCAACCTGACAAGTACTACCTATATCATGTTTAACCTATCTAATTTTCTGGACTTTAGTCTTCCTATTTAGAGAATAAGGAATTATATCTACCTTAAAGTTCTTTGATGATAACATGATATAAAATTTGTAAAATTTATAAAACTCAGTGCATGTGTTTTTTTTTTTTTTTCCCCCTCTCTTCCATTCTATAGTTATCTGGGCATTCCATAATTTCAAGAGAGAATGTGTTAATCATTTACTACACCAGTATCCCTTTCTCATTTGTACACAGAAAACAACATTTCTTAGCTTCTATGTGCTATGGACAGAGATAAGGAAATATCCCTTTCCCCAGTCATATTTAGGCTCTGGTTCTAACCACTTGCTGGCATCTGACTGATTTCTGCCTTGGCCCAATGGTAGTGATCCCTTCTTCTTGGTTCCCACCTAGCACTGCTTAAATGAAGAGGAAAATGAAGGCAAATCTGGAAATAGCCACATCTCTGGTATGACTGCATAGAGTCATGGGTAGACTATACAGGAAGAAGGTATAAGACACTATTTTGCCAAACTACTGAGACTTATCCATTTTGACAGCCCAGCAACTAATTACCCTGATTAATACATAAAAAAATGCAAGCACACACAGGTTTTGTAAATTTTTAAAAATTTTGTTTTGTTAAATGTGGTTAAGATTGCATTTTGATCAACCATGAAGAGATTATGGTCATAGGTGCCAGGGTCTCTCTCCAGTATGGCCAAAGCCCTTCTCCTTAGCTTCAGCTCTATCCATGTTGAGGGTTCACCTCAACTTGAGACACAGGAAACATGAGAAGCTAAGGGTCAATATGCATGGAGTCAGAATCAAGCTCATTAATATTTCCATAATGTCCTACCACTCCATTTCTTGCATCTTGGTTCTCCTTTCCTCCTCTCATTACATTACTGAGCCCTTGACTGCTTTCTTCCAGTATCTTCCAGGGTTGAAATATTTGTTCTTCACAGCACAAGTTTCCAAACTGATCTTTACTAGCTACTGTAGGACTTCTTCATCCCAAATTCCCCAAGACTCCAGACCTGTCACTGACTTTGCCCTAAGGTATCAGAGCTGGCCTACGTTTACCAAGGTCAATGAAATCCAGACAGAACTTTTTAATATATTGTTTATTGTTCACATGTTCTTCAATCTTCTTATTTTGTTTCTTCCCTTTCTTCCCCTTCTCCTTCCTCTTTTTTTTTTTTTGAAATATCCCTTAGTCCAGAAACATAACCTCTGGAATCAGGGCTCTGGTTCCATCCACCTCCTGAGCCTTCAAATGCCTGAAGTCCCAAAAGATACACTAAGCTCCCTCTCCATAAGCATGAGGCAAAGGAATAAATTGCTTATCTGATGACCTGACAAACTGAGGAATCTGTCCCTGGTCCCAAGATCCATGTCCACATGGTAACTTAGTGTCCCCAGTGCCTGTGTTTCAGACTTTGCCTCATCATGTGCTCTAGATTTTTTGGAAACTAAAGTCATGCTTCTGACCTTGGAGAATGGATTCATTTATTTATTTGTATTGATTCCCCTGATCATCAGGCCTCCTTTTGGGTTGTCTGATCCCAGTTGGAGAGCTGGCAATAACTTCCTAGGCCCAGCTGGGAGCTATTAAGGTAGAAAAGTAGAAGCCTCTGACCCTGTCCTCTGGAATACTCTAGTTGGGGTGAAAGGTTACAAAGACACAAGCCAACTGGAGATGCATAGTGATACAAAGCTAATCATAAATCATTTGACAAGATAGAGCAAACCTTCTGGATTGGTCTCATTAGCAATAGGAGGTCATTGCAAGTAAGTTCTAGAGAAGCCAATGAATGTGTGAGACAAGGTCATTTATGTATACTGAATGAAACTGGCCCTGAATGATTTGTTTTGTAAGATATGTTATTTTTGGCAGATTATATGAATTATATAATATAACCTAAATGAAAGATAACCTAAATGATCTGGTCAGGATATTTCCCTACTAGCTAGCCCTGTTCCTTTCCACCTCTCACCCCTACCTGAGGCTGAGCTGCTAGGAGGTGGGGAGTGGGACTTCTATCCAAACCTTAGGGCTCTAGCACATACAGGTTCCCCCACTATCACCACCACCACTGATTTTCACTTTATCTGTGCTCCTAAAGTTATTCTATCTGCTTGAGAAGCATAAGACTGTGAATAGTGTTAAAAACTCAAACTTTCTTGGGAAAGTTCCTAGATAAACCAAAGGGGAATATAGGGTATCTGTGAGTCAGGGATGGGGGGGAGGGCCTCGGTAGGGAGAGATAGATACCCCGCTCTGGCATCAGGCTCACAAAAATCACAAAAATCTGGAGGTGTAAGGAAACCAGAGATAAGTGAACAAACGAGACCCCACTGCCTGAACAGCTGCTTGTCACCAAGAATTACTTGACCCTAAAAAGGAAGTAAATCATTAAAGGTGTTATCACTAGTCCTTACTCAATGGTGCTATCAGTAGAGATGTTAAAATGATTTAAGTTCCCTTTTTGAAGGTTAGCCTTCAAAAAAAAAAAAAAAAAGACCAACCCTAAAAGCAACCCTATAAGGACCCCTCTCACTCCTGAGAGCTTTTTCTATATCCTTGTTAATAAAATCTCTGTTGCTATACCCACTCTCCTTTGTCCATGAAATTCATTCTTCAACTCCGTGAGACAAGAACCTAGCTCTCTGGCTACATCTGGAATACCAGCTTGGCTGTTAAAAGGGATTAGAAAAGCTGGTCTAGCAGGAAGGCTTGTTTGAAAACCCTGCTGAAGCTCAGGTAGAGACTTGGTATCTGAAGGCAACACAGCAAGCCTTCCCATTAGAGCAGATCCCAAAGTCAGCTACTTATGAATCTTGATCTCCATTTGACAGAAAACTATTTTCCTTTTTATCTAGTATCCTAATCCTCCTTGTTGTTATGCATGCAAATGGATCTGTTTTGCATTATTAAAAAAATGCATTCGCTGCATATTAACACATCTCCCTTCACCATATCTGGTAAGTCATGGTTTCCTATCTGCACAGACCTGCATGGAATCCAATTATACTGGCCAACGGGAGTGTCTTTCAGTGAGCTCTTCATCTCTCTCCCTTCCTTCAGTGGGCTCTTCCCTATCTCTGACCCTTAGAATAATAGTACATGCTCAATGATTCACCTTGTATCACAGCCAGACCCTGGGAACCAAGAGTCAAAATGAACCCCAGACTTCAACGCCAACTGGTTTTAACCTCTGTCACTCAAACCACTCTTAGCGACAACCTCTGTGATCTGCCCCTAATAATCTCAAACTGTTCCTCTCTCTCCTGATGGGAGCTTCTGTTTTTCTACTCCTAAAAAAAAAAAAAAAAAAAAAAAACCTTCAGCTTACTCAGGATTTGCTCTAACTTTCTCACTCTGTCCTCTACCAAAATCACTTACCATCAGGGATCAGATCCGTAGTCCATAATCAGCCACATGAAATTCAAATCATCATGGGGCTCTTGTTTCTTCTTTCATAAACCCTACCATAACCACCCTTTGCCCAACAATTTAATTAGAGATCAAAACCTATTTCCTGATGTAATTGATCTTAAAAAGACTGTTTCTTTTTTGTCATAGTCTAGTTCTATTTATTAAGTGTTGAAATCCACAGCACCCCCAATACCCTCCAATATTAAAGTTAAATATCACTACAGTTATGTAAGATTTGCCAGTAATAGATGTCATCTTTCTGCTTAATACTATGCAAATCTGCCTCAGATAAGTCTGGAATGTCCCCAGAATACAGGAGATATAACAAGAATTGAGGAGAACTCTGCAACCTTAACTTCAGTGATGGGGAAAAGTACTTAAATGTTCAGATGTGTAAAACCACCCCAAAATAACCTTTTATGTTCCCACTCTCTGCAGAAATATTTCCTAAAGCTTAGTAGAGCTAGGTAGAAATGGGCTCTGGATTAATTTTGACCTTCTGTGGCAATGCATTTTCAAGACCAAGAATTTATGTGTGCGGAATATTAAATGTCAAATGCAAATATGAAAATGGAGCTACATGGTTGCAGATAGTCCCTAATTGATATTGAGCAGACTATTCCCTTTAAATGTTAATGAAACTGTTGTAATTACTAAATGACCAAAACAGCTCAGAAGCCAGGGTTCACAGCTGTAAACCATTACTTGTAAATTACTGGCACAGGCCCGCATTAGCAGATGGCTCGGCCCATGGAAGAAAACTTCCTCAAGATGCTTTTCTTCCAGGCCTGGGCTCAGGAGCAAATTAGATGAGCATATTAGAGAAGGCCAGAGTGCCTGTTTGGACATGTCGCTGGCGATAAGCACCTACTTTGATCTTCTTATTTTTTTCATTACATTCTTTGCAGAAAGTGCTGAATATCACAGAACACAAAGAAAAGAGAAGGAGAAACTGACAGAGCTTATATACACAGCATGAAGGTTCAGATATGCACATTTCTGCTGGGTTTTTAAGGAGCAGTGTGTTTCCTACATCCTGAGGCTGACGAACTTGATGGGCTGGAGGTAAATACTAAAGTGGGGGAAGGGAGTGTGTGTGTGTGTGTGTGTGTGTGTGTGTGTGTGTATGTGAGAGAGATGGTGAGACGTGCTAACAATCCAGTGGCAGAAAAGCAATTAGAAGAAAAATAGGGCATTTGAATGGGCTTAGTACCCTCAAGACAGAGAGGACGTCTTTAAAGCTGTGTAAGCAAAACTATGCAGTAGAAACAAGGGATGTCTTTATTAGAGAAGGCCTGTGGCTCTTCACAGCTTTGTTCTGTAAATTCCAGACTAGCTTTGCAAACTCTCTGAGGTTATTAACTTTACTGAAGATTTTTTTTTTTAAAGAGTTGGGTAAGTCCTGCAGTTGAGGCTTTCATTAATATGAAAGAAAGATTAATTAAGACATCTGCCAATAACAGGAGGAAGGAAGAATTTGTCTTATGATGTATACTACAAATTATGCTAAGAATCAAACGATGGCTTTTTCCTCACCGTGAACTACTCTGAAGAGAAAATGTTTGCAGTATTTACAGTCAGATCGGAGAGTATAGGCAATCTCTACCTTTTGAACAGTTTGAATCTCAAAATGATATGGAAAGCAATTGTTAGGATTTCAAAATGCAACTTCACAGAAAAGAAATGTTATAACTTCTCAATATTTAGAGGAAATAAACCGAATTAATTGGAACAAACTGAACTTATGATGGTCGAAGGGACAAAGCATGGGGGTGTTTGGTATGGACCAGGTAAGGTAAGTCAAAGTTGCCTTGAAATAATCAGGTATGAAAAATTGAGACATAACTGGAGAATTTTGTCAGGCTAATGCATAATACAGAAATTTCCAGGAAATTTACGTTTTTTGTCTCAAACCTAGGAGACCAGAATACTCAGAGTTAGAACTGACCCATAAAATCTGGAATGAATGAGTAATGTGCTGAGCTATTGTCCTGAGTCTGGATCCTGGAGGCATGAGATTGCAAGGGCGTGATGAAAAGAGTTGAATTCTTCCCACATTCAGAACCGGTCTGGGGCAGTATTTGGAGACATTCGAAGTTTGCCTTCAGTTTCCTACCACTTTTCCGTCTTCCGAGATGAACGTCATATATGGGCAGCCTCGAGACAGCTGGCCCCAGGGTCTTTGTTTTTTCCTCCTGGCCTCCCACTCAGGCCTGGTGAACATAATCTCTTTTTTTTTTCTTTCTTCCCTGATTTTCCTCTCTTCCTCCAGGGAGATAGATCTTAGATCTGTCTTAGAAGAATGCAAGCAAGCATGCAGGCAGTTTAATCTAATTCATAATGAGAGATGGTCAATTAATCTTTTAACTCTTCCAGAGATGGAAAGCATTTCTGGAAGTAGATCATTATTCGAGTGTGGTGATTTAGGCCTGCAAACTTTGAAGTTCCCCAGCCACATACTCACTGCCTGTGTGACCTTAAGCACATTACTCAACTACTCTATGTTTTAGTTCCATCATTTATATATTGGGGAATATTAGTGTCTACTCTATGGGATTAATTTTAAGAATTTGAAATACTTAATATAGCCTCTGATAGACATTCAAATGATCAATAAATGTAACTCAAATGATTACTCAATTGATCAAATTTAGACAGTTTTACATGGTAAAAATAAGAGACTCAGTTATGAAACAGAATATTTTCTATCCCAAACACTGATGAAGAGTAATTCATTTCCTGGTTTTGAGAATACAGTGTAGTTACATAGCATGTCCCCACTGGGATTGCTGGACGATGAGCAAATGGAACCTCTCTGTATAATTTTTGCAACTTATTGTGAGTCTGTTGCAAAATTTAAAGTTTAGAAAACAAGTAAACCAAACCAATCTTGATATTTTTTCCATGAACCAAATTCACTGAACATTTTTTTATTTTCATAGCTTTTTTTCTCTTGTGCTTTCAAATCATAGGTTCTTGAAAACATTCAGATTTTTCACATTAATTCCCTTGTGCATTGTTACAAAAGGTATTTCCACGAAGGGTGTGTGTGTGTGTGTTCATGTGTACATGTACATGTGTACATGTACATGTGTGTTGAGGGAACAATATTTGTTTATTTTTCAGTTTTGAGGTAAAGGGATAACCATCTGTCATTATTTCAATTGACCATTTGTACAGATACATGCAGGAAAGCTATTTTTATATACTCTGTTAGAATCTGCTGGACTGTATCTTGCAGTGTTTTCACAGTTAGCATACTATAATCATGCTTAGTTATTTTGAGACTAAGGACTTTTCAGAGAAGTTAATAAAAGCTATAAACTTTCCCTAAGAAAGTGTGTTAAACTCAAGCAAAATGATATGCACAATGTATTTCTATTGTATCTCATTGAACTTCTACTAAGTACTAGTAATAGAGATGGGCTGGCAGACTATAGAACACACAGAATAAGGAAAAAGTTTATCTCCTCTGCCATACCCCCAAATATGATAGGTGAGTAATGAGACATTATAATGCAATATGACTGGTGTGATTTACTGTGAAAGCAGCACACTCCCTCACATAAGAGGAACACTGAGCTCAGACTTGAAAGAATTAAGAACAATTTTCTGGGGAAATGGCCTCTAAGCTGAAGGAAAAGTAGTCATTAGCCAGTTGATAGGAAGGCATAGAAAACAGAAGTTCTGGTTTTAAGAGAGTAGTTGCAGAACTCTAAAAGACTCAATGGCTAGAATATGACATACAAAGGTGTAGGAATAATAAATAACATTGGAAAAGTGATCAGGGCTGGATTATGCAGAACCTTGTGGGCCCTATTATGAAAGCTTGACTCTGTTGAAGAACTTTGGAAAATCTTTGCAGGGTTTTCCATTAGATTTGCCGTGTAGAAATCTTACTCAAAGCACTGTGGAGAATGGACTAGGGAGAAATAAAACTGCAGTGAAGGAAAGCAGTAAGAAGTCAATTGTAGCAACACAAGGAAAATATGATAGCATCCTGTATTCTTTTTTTTATTATTACTAATTTATTTGACAGAGAGAGAGATCACAAATAGGCAGAGAGACAGGCAGAGAGAAAAGGGGAAACAGGCCCCCTCCCGAGCAGAGCCCTATGTGGGGCTAGAACCCTATGTGGGGCTCGATCCCAGGACTCTGAGATCATGACCTGAGCCAAAGGCAGAGACTTAACACACTGAGTCACCCAGGCACCCAATAGCGTCCCATATTCTTGACAAGGGGCATAAAGAGAAGTGGTTGGTTTTGTGAGACTCTCATAAGCAGAATAGATAAAATTTTATTTATTTGGATGTGAGTGGTATGAAACAGGAAAGTTGAAGGTTAATCCAAGATTTCTATCTGAAGCCACTGGTTTGTTGAAGGCATCTCCATTCAGATGGGCTACAGAGGAGAAAGAGAAGTTTGAGTAAAAAGAGGTCAATTAAGATTTGGACTTGTTGAATTTAATTTCTACAGGTAATCCAAGTAGCCACTGTGGCATTTAGATATGCAGCTCTGGGATGGGGTGAGTGATACTGAATTGGTAACATTTGAAAATAATTGAAGCCATTGCACTAGATGAGATCATACAGAAGTACCAAAAGTCATGGTAAATAGAGAGAAAGGAGAAAGAGTAGATCTGCAGATGCATATTAGTTTACTGGTTTGGTGATAGACGTTGAAGAAACTTCCCTGTGAAGAAAAAAATCAGGCTTATCTACTGACAGCAAGAAGGGATTGACAGAATTAGAAATCCAAAGTGTAGAGAAGTTCAGACTGCCTCCAGGAAGACCTAGAAATGAAGCTTTCTGGAGAAAGAGTGGTTCAGGTTGCTGGTCATTTGGGAGTGCCTACTTAAGTTTGGAAACTAACTTTGTAGCTGTTATACCTAACTACTTAATCACAAAATTGTAAGAGACAAAGCATGAAAGAAATCGTCAAAGATTTTTGTCTTTCTTCCTTGCATGTATTTATAAATGTAATTAAACAATGCTTACTGAAAATTTTAAGGCATCCAAAACTTAAGATCCAATTTCACAAATACAACAAATAAATTCTGCCCCAAGGAAAATGTCAGTAAGAATCTGTATTTTTCAACTTAAAAAAATACGGAATTGTCATTAATTTGAAAGCATGCATGTTATCTTTGACATCTATTTCTGATATTTTTGGTGGTTTGTTTAAGTGACTCCATATGCTAATAACCTCACTTATGAAGATCTATGAGTAGAATCAATGTTTTTCACAAATGGCTTTTGGCAGGCTAGTGTGCATTGTCAAGTAATAACTGAATTTTCTGGGACTTCTTGATTTGAAATCCTGGCAGGGCAAGTCTTTATCCTATCTTTGAGGTCAAAGTCTGCGGCAGTAATGCTTTCTTTGACAGCAAGAAGAGGATCACGGATCCAGATTTCAATATTTAACTTTGTCAAGGAAAAGTAACCTTGGGAAGGACTCTATAATTTTTCCAGGGATCTGTAGATTTCTTTACGCAGAGAATTTGGCAAGACTTTATCACCCTCAATCCAGACTAAAAATATTATTTTTCTAGCATTTATAAATTTAGGATAGTTGCCCAATTCTAGTTGTTGGTTCATAGCTGGTGACTTGGATACAGATAGTTTGTAGTTTGTTGCAGTGGTGGTTTGAACTAGGGATAGGGAGTTGTATATTTTTGTTTTGTTTTTAGCAGCATCTACAATTCAAGGCTTTGTCTTGAATGGTTTACCCCATTCATATTGTCAGATATACTTTTCCTTAGCCAAGATATGAATCAACTCCTCCTTGTCAAGTAGTTCTGAGTAGATTTTCCTTTAGAGCAATTTATCTTTTTTCTGTTCCCCTCCATAAAAAACAATAATAATAATTATTATTATTATAAATAAATCAATAAAAGAGAAGTAGAGAAAACAAAAAGGGAAAATTATTTCCCAAAGTACAATCAAGCACTTAAAGTTAAGCTTTTGGAGTCTGTAGTAAAGAAGTCCACATTCTTCTTTCCTCCCTTGACAACATATGCTGAAATGAGTGATTTGAATTCTTGGCTCTGATAAAGTTGATCTTTCCATGGCAGTGGACGAAGCTTCTTTCAGAATTGTTGGCAGAGGCTCTTATGACATCGCATGCCTGTATAGAAGGCAGTGAGTCATTATGGCATGTGGAGTGTCTTTCTTCAAGAAAGCAGCCAAGCCAGATGTGTTGCCAAGCATTGCAGGTGCTCCACCTGTGCAGAGCACACCAAGATTTGTCTTCCAATGGAAGCTTTCCCTGGCCAAGGGGAAATAAAAAATAAAAAAAAGAAAGAAAGAAAAGAAAAGAAAAGCTCTTTACCATTTTGAAGACAATGACATTCCTTCCAGGTTCCAAGATGGGCTCATAAAATGCGAATTCTTCTTTGATGGCAACAACTTGAACACAATAGATGAAAGCTAAGAGCTGAGAAAGTAAAGAAAGAGAAAAAAAGAAAAGAAAAGAAAGCTAAGAGCTGTCTTCACCAAGGCACACCTGTATTTTTGTCCAGTTGCTTGCGTACAGAATGCAAGTGACATAGCTGCCAATTCTTTCAAGATTTGCTTTAAAATAGTGAAAAACATACAAGTACTTCAACAGCGGATGAAATATATTGACAAAATTAATTTTCTTTGACAGGTCAAAGACACAAAATAGTATGGTTCCACTAAAGTCCCTCTAATATGGTGACTTGTTTTATTTGAGAATGAAATAAGCAAACTTAGGTGATGCACAACCTATGACATCTCTGTTGGGAAATCTAAACTCTTGTAAATATCCAATCTTAAAAACTAAGGCTTTTTCTCATAGAATAGTTCCTTATCATCTGATGGGCTTGCATGATGGCCAGGTTTAAGATTCTCCTTCCATTTGGTTTGACTGACTTTTGTTTCCCCTTGGTTTTCAAAAATGTGGTATGAGAGGAAGATCAAAGGATACACAAGGTTCTTCATATTTTCTTGTTGTTGTTTAATTTCTAAAATAACAGCAAAGAAAGTAAAAGAAAGAATATTCTGGCTTCCTTGTTAATTATTTTATTATTTTTGTAGCTGGGCCCCAACTTCCAGAAACCTCCACCTGGATCTCTAGGGTGTCACAGACCTAGCTTACAAAATTTAGCCAGAAAAGAAAAAATTACGAATTACTGAAAGGTAAACAGCCACCATATACTCACAGTAGGAAAGAAAAATATCCTGTTTATTTTAAAGTTTTGAAAGATGATATTTTCTGAGCCTTTCCTCAGTACAATATACTCACTTGTATTACTATTCTTATTTGTATTACATTGTATCATAAGTTTCTCTTTAAGCTACTATATTCTTTAAAGGTTTTAGAGTTTACAAAAAACTCCTGACAATAAAATCTGCATATTATTTTCCTTGCTTTCAGTTTAGTTATCATCTGTCTTAGTCAGCTTGGGCTGCTCTCACAAAATACCATAAACTAGGTGGCTTATTGACAGCAAAAACATTTGCTCACAGTTCTGGAGGTGGGAAGTAGGAGATTATGATGCCAGCATGATCAGATTATGGTGAGAGCTTTCTCGTGGTCTGCAGACTTCTGACTTCAACATCTTTGCATGATGGATAAAAGCAAGATAGCTTTCTGCTCTCTTCTTAAAAGGGCACTAATCTCATTCATAAGGGCTTCATCCTCATGATGTAATTACCTCCTAAGGGCTCCCCCTCTAAATACCATCATAGTAGGTATTAGACTTCAATGTATGAATTTGGAGGTGATACAAACATTCAGTCTATAACATCATCACAGTTATCTTTGGAAGTTAGTTATCTTTGGAAGGATTTTTAGCTCCCTTAAAGTGATCCAAGTGAATAGCATTACTTTGAAACTAACCTTTGTTTTCCCCTCCATGTAACTTTGGCAATATGTATGAGTTAAACTCTTCTGTTTGCTGCCTTAAAGTTGTGGAAGCACTTTTATTGTGCTGCAAAAAAGGAAAAAAAAAAAAAAAGAATTAGTACAATTATGCTTCTAGGACAATGGTTGCCAATTAGAAAGTAGGAAGACAAAACAAATTGTTGTTTAAAACCATCTGTTGTTTTGTCTGCCTGATGCAGCGATTCACCACACTCCCACCAACTCATTCTAGCAATTTTCTTGCCTCCATATTCACTAGATGTTTCCAAAAGAAGTTGTCATCTTCATAAAGATTTTGATACTCTCTTCGTGATGTTTATTGTTATTGGAGTCAGCATCTGACTCAGGTGGGACAAGGAAGAATCTTTCCTGAGATTTGTGAATTTGGGACAAAAGAGAAGAACTCTTAGCTCTTCTTCAGTGTCATATGGGAGGTAATTTAATTGTGGAGATTACCATTAATATTGTGTCTAACAATAATGGGAGAAGTTAGCATAAAGAGAAGAGTAGAGCAGAGACCTCATTACAACTCTGTCCTTACCTTGGTTATCTTAGCCAATAAATTACTCTTGTTTGCTAGAGGCAGTTCAAAGTGCATTTATGCCACATGCAGTAAAATTATCCTGATCATATAACGGTCCATTAATTTTTCAGTGTGTAAAGTTGATTGGTTACCTCATCACTAATAGATTAATTGTATCAATGAAATAAGTCTATTTTATCATTTGCATGGTACTTTTATCTCCAATAGATGATAAATCTATTTTAGAAGATTAAATGGCATTATCTTTTAAACTGTAACTTTACATTATTTATGGTGGTAATAATATTAATGTCAATGAATTATGTAGAATTGGGGAGGGAAAGGATGGTTAAATAAAAATTATCAAAAAACTTTGATGGGGAAGAGAAGGAAATGTAATTTTTTAAATACAAAAAATTGATTTGCATCCTCAGCATAGAAATAACACAATTCGGATTTAAATCCTATTTTTACATGTAATTAAGAATTTTCTCAATGAGATTATGAAAGTAAAATCTCTAGGGTTCACACACCTAAGAAGTTTCAGTCTTCCTTTTAAACACATCATTGTCAAAGGAATATTGATCTTACAGATATACATTTCATGACATGTACCATTCATCATCTTGAGACTGTACAAGCTGAGAAAATAATTTTTATACATTATTCAGAAAATTATGAAACTTTAAATTGGTACATCTGTTTTTCCTCCGTGGGTCATAGAAGAAAAGTCATTACTTTCAAGACTGACCACAGAATTCCTTTTGGGAGAATATTGATGACAGGATACAACTTGGTGGGTATTTTTAAATGAGATCCTCTGAGTGGTGTCTGTTAATCTGGGATGAGAAAAGTATCAGGTTAAGCATATCAAAGTCATAGTGCATTGCTGGTTGTGTTCAGTTACATTCAAAGAGATAAGCCAAAGGGACCACAGACTACAATGCCTGGCATATACGAAGACATTAATACATTTAAGTTTGTTTCTCTTTATTGGATTTACTAATTTGTTTTCACTGTTGATGTATCACTGACCCAGTTCAAGTTTCCTATCTATTAGGAGAGTATCCTCTCTGCCTTGGCCCATCTGTCAGTTTTAGAAGCCCTATTTCTATGCTCTACTCGGATGACGTCTTTCCCTCTGCCATGACTTTTATACACACACTCCTCTTCTAGGAGGAATAAAGACTCCTGCCGAAGGATGATGGTCTGATTTCTTGATGCCCACCCCCCCCCAACAGAGAGCCCAATTCACAGGTTGCTAGATACATTTTGAGTGAATACATGTGAATGGAATTTGAATCCAAGAGGAAGATGTTTCATGATTCATGCTTTTTATAGTTAAGAGGCAAAAGTTTCATTCATTTTATTTAGTATGAATCATTGCTGTCCAATATCATTTGTGCTTTACCTGTTTAAAGGTCTGGAAGATTTGGTTTTGCTTTGTTGGCTGTGTCTGCTATAAAGGTCTGCTCTCAAGCTTCTCCCAGGCCTATGTCTTGCCCTCTGGTCCCTTTTCAGCACCACAGGCCACTCCACTCTACGTCAGCTCTTTCATTTATTTTAGTTTGAGGGTCTGCCACTGGCCACTTGCTTAATTTCTTCTTCTCAATCTTTCCTACTTAGAGCTCTCAAGCATCTTGACCCCACACAGCACGTTCTTCACAACAGTTGTTTTCAAACTCTGCTCCTTTTGACTTAGGAGACCTCAGAGTTGCCTCAGAGGTCAGCATCCAGGGAACCATCAAATACAGCAGCACCTCTTGCACCTGTTTTCTGTATTGGGGATGGAAGACTTTTCTTTAAGAAAGAGCAGTAGTAAAAAGAACATTTGACAACTATTTCTTCACATTATTTTCAATGCCATACAATGTGTACCTATACTTTCAGAGCATTTATTATTAATGTTCAAATATTTTAAACATTGACTTAAAACAGATAATGTGCCCCACTTCCCATCTGCCCTGCTCCTTGAAATGACACAGTTTCCAAACAATGGCAGCATGGTTCCTTATAATTTCAAACACACCCTTGAGATATTTAGCAGGGTACTTATATATTTTGCTTTTATTCATCACTATTTTAAATTAAATTAGACAACTCCATGAGAAAGTACATAAATATATATACATATAAATGTGAAGAACATCTGTAAATCTATCTCGCATGTATTCTGAATCCACAAAGAAACCATTATCTGCTTGGGACATGTGTTTAATTGGAAAATTATAAATATGAAAGGTAATTTGAATTAAAAGGGACTTTTATTGGGGCGCCTGGGTAGCTCAGTGAGTTAAGCCGCTGCTTCGGCTCAGGTCATTATCCCAGGGTCCTGGGATCGAGCCCCACATCGGGCTCTCTGCTCAGCAGGGAGCCTGCTTCCTCCCCTCTCTCTGCCTGCCTCTCTGCCTGCTTGTCATCTCTCTCTGTCAAATAAATAAATTTAAAAAAAAAAAGGGACTTTTATTGATTTTTTAGATTTTTTTTTGAGAAAGACATCACACACAAAACTAATCTGCAAAAAGTAACTCTAGATGTAAAGTTTTTGTTAAAGCTAATTTAAAATCTCAGCAATTAATTAGTCAGAAAACTATCATCTTTAATTCTGAAAGTTGAGACATCATAAATCAAGACAATTTATTGCTCTAGATAGAGTCATAGTCCCCTTCCTTGTGGGTCACTCACTCAGCCATCTAGAGGATGTGATGAGTTCATACCAAACTGAAATAAAGTTTCAGAATGTGGCCAGTGGTTTCCATCTTACTTAACTACCCTAAAGTTTATAATGCCTTTGACCACTCCCTCTCTTGAATGCTTTCTTCCCCTGATAACTTTGACATTCTCTCTTCTGCTCTTCCTCCTCCTTTTCTGGTCATTGACGTTTGGTTCATTTTCCATGGTCTTTTTTTTTTTTTTAATGTATCCATAAAATCCTGACATTTCCTTGAGGATTTTTTTTCCTCAATACAGTTGATCATACTTAGATATTTCATTCACTACTATGATTTAAAATGATTTAAACTGCCACTGTTTTATGTTCAGGACTCATAAATATATTAATAGATTTGAAACCTAGCTATCTACTTTTTATTTCTACTTGCAGACAGAAACTTGGTCACCAAATTCTTTTTCCTTTCCCTGCAAGGCATCCAGGTAAACTAAATTCCCCAGTGTCTGGCAAAGTCAGGAATGACATGTGATTGACTGACGTATGACTGATGCAATGAATGGATGCTGATATGACACAGGCTTCTTTCAGGTCTACCCTATAAAATAATTTTACTAGAGCCTTCCATTCTTTTTGCTCTTCCATGAGCTCCACGGAGGTGAGTCTAAGGATCTAGAGAAGGGTGAACAGAAGGGTGAAAGTAGTCTTGATGCTTGAGTGGCTGCTTTGAGCATAAACTCCCCAGACACCAGTAACTGAGCTGTGATATTGATGAAATAGAAACTTCTACTGGGTTAAGCCTCTGAAGTCATTATTTATTACTATAGTTAGCCTACTAACACATATCTCAATGAGCCTGATATTGAACTTACAGCCTATTCTTTGAAACTATCTTCTCTTCCTATTTTTCTCTTATTCAGATGCCTAAGCATGGTGCAGAGACAGTATCCCTACCTATTTATTGTTATCGTTCATTATTCATCTCTCCCCCTTCCATTATTTCACTATTTTTCCAGGGTTATTCAGAGAACTCTCAGGCCCCAATCTCTGCTCACAGAGGATCATTCTCATGCCCTTAATACCCACTCTATACCACCACTACCACCCCTGCAGCAAACCTAATTAACTCCTAGCCAGCATCAATATTTGCACGTATCCATCCTGTGCTTACTTCCATCATAGCAATTATCATCTTATATGTATTTCTGTCTTTGTCTAGACTGAACATTGACTGTAAGAATATTATTCTTAAATTTTTTTATCCTTAGCAAAAATCACAGGGCCTGGCCCATAGCATACATTCAGTAAACGTATGCTGAAAAAGATGTATGATATGATGGAAGTTGCACTATGGGTATGTCAGTTCAGCTCAACCAAGATCATATATTGGCTGTGTATATAGTACGAGGTGCTTTGGATACTAAAAATGGGTAACATGTGCTTTGACCTACAGTTTACACTTAATAGCCTAATACAGAAAAAAATTTTCTATAAAACTGAATTTTAATTGCAGTTCTATTTAAAGGTTAGAAGTTGTACCTGCAGAATTACATACCTTTAACAGCACTGGCTCTGGTGCTTAGTGAGAGCAATGAATTTTTCTAATGTTAAATCAATTTGGCACTAGTCTTACTGAATTTAACTTCAATATGTCTTTTAATTCTATCCCATTTTCACCATTTCCTCTGCTACCGCCTTTGTTCATACCTTTTCCATTTCTCATTTGCATTATTTCCCAATATTTCTAACCTAGACTTCTCTCTCTTATGCCATCAAACTGACTTGTTACTTGAACATCTGTAACTGAGTTTTCCAACTGTACCACAAACAGCATGGCTTTGAATTCATTCTTTGTCCTCCCTCAACTCCTTAAGTCTGTTCTTTCTTCCCTTTGAAGCCCTAATTTTGGTAAATATCATTAATTGCTGCTGATCTTCCCAGTCAGAAACATACGAGCCTTTGTTAGTCTATCCACTAAATGGCTATCAAATCTGTTTCTTGTTCTCTATCCTCTCCATCACTATCTAAGCTTATTTTTCACCTAGACAAATGCAATAGTTCAATCATAATTACCTGCAGAGTTCACATTCCTGTACCAACACCCAACCTACACTTACTTAAGGTGACCATTATAATATTCAAATCTGACTATATTCTCTCATTATAAATTCTTTTCCCCATGGAATAAAGCCCCTGTTCCTCAACTCTGCATCACCCAGATTCCCAGCATCTCATCATACCATCCTCTCACTTTCCTGTGTACTCTGACTATATCTATAGTTTGCAGCTAAGTGAATGTGAAATGCATTTTTGTGTTTGTATACCCTTTTCTGATTATAATGTCCTGTGTTTTCTTTCTTCTAGCTCTAATTTGCCCTTCTAAAAGCTTGAAATATAAGTAGGCCAAAATGGAAGAGACTATGACACAAAATAATATGTTCTCTTTCACTTGAAGTATTTTAGTAGTTGCTGGAAGATCAAGCTGCATAAGATATATCCTTGATTCCATCAATTGACAGAATTTGTAAAGCTCTCAAGACAAGTAACTGTAATAATACTTAACATTAAACATTAATATTTACTAAGAAACTGGTCTGAATCCAAAATTTATTACAAACATTTAGCTGAGATTAACTACAATCAATAAATAGGGTAGTTGGTATTCAAGGGAAATGTCAACAGATAATAAGAATGATGACAAAAATATGTATATATCTATCTATGACCCCCATCTACTTCAGCCTGGACAGATACAGTAAAAGAAGTTTTTGTTTGTTTGTTTTTGTTTTTTTTCTTCCCCAGTGTAGCCAGTAAACATTGATTCTGCTCAAAACTCCCAAAATAGATTTGTTCTGGATCAAAAAAGAGATAAGAAGTCAAAAAAAAGAATGTATCTTAAAAGATAAACACTAGCAGAATGAAGTGATCAGTCTTCTTCAATTATCCCAAGAGCTTACATATATGTGCAAAATAAGTTCAACTCAATAAAATTGTACTGGCCACTAACAAGATAAAATATGTGGAATATCCAGAGTCAAAACTTGATAAATTTGGCAGGTAGATAAGATTACATATTCTTCAAGAATAATGCCATTGGTTATTCTGTCTCAGAATGTCTGCTGTGAGTTGTGCAAAGGGCTAATTAATCCCTTTAGATAGTAGGGTAGCCAGCCCACATTGCCTGTGGGGGGAAAAAAAAAAGAATGGAGCCCAACATATCCTGAGTATATCACATTAAATAGCAATTAAAGCATTCTATACTGCCTATATGTGATCCTTACAATCTATACATTAATGTGTTCAGTATTTATGCCAGTATATTTACTTGATTTTTTCTTGACATTTTATAACATTATAACTCAACATATACAATACCTATATTCCTGGCAAAGCAACCTATAAATCAAGCCATATTTTCACTAAGACTTCCATTGTAATTGTCATGCTGCTTGATCTTGATTTGTATAGATTGTGGTATGAAGTGGCTCCACGCACGTCACTTCTGTTTCTGGGTTAACTTTCTTCTAACCGTGACTTTTATTATTAAAAATGAATTATTTATAGCTTTCATTTTGCTTTTCAGGTAATCAGTGGCATTGCCATCAACGCTTCAAACCATACCAAGGAAATAAAATAACATTCCTCATAAAGGTGAATCTGTATATTCTCAATATTATACAAATATCAATCTCACTAAAAACATCTTTAGATTTTTTTTTGACTCTATAAAATCCAATCTAAGTAGTAGCCGTATTCAAACCCAGCTTCCAGTTGCCCTCCTCTATTCAGATTGTTGTGCCCTAAGCCCTTCCTATATAGAAATGTCAGCAATATCAGAGCCATTTTAATTAGAACTAATATCACAGATTTGTTTAGAAATACCATCTAGTTCTCATGTTCAGTTTTCCTAAGCAATGTTTGCCATTCCAAGATGAACTGTCATCTATTCTAAAGCTATGCATTTTTTTTTCCTTCCAAGCAGTAGGCTGAGAGACTGCCTGTTCTGTCTGGTATTAGGTCTCTCCTCTCTGGTACTGGATCCCTTAGGAAACAAAACAAAACAAAACAACAACAACAATAAAAAACCACAGTATCCAAATGTCAGCTAAATGAAGAGTTTCCTTTCCTGCTGTCTCCTCTGACACAGTAAGTAACTCCTGGGAAAACTCTGTCAAAGAAGTTACAGTGTTCCAAGACTGGAAATGTTTTGTTCCCTCTCTCACCAGCTTCCATGTCTTGAGTAGTCAGATGGTACTGGATCAGCCAAGACACCACCCTCAAGTGGAGACTCTCCAGAAAGTCCTTGTGCCTCACAAGGCACATTCTCCCCTCCAAGACTACCATGCCTGAGTTATACCACCTTGATTTGATACAAGTGGCTACCAGCCCTCCTCAGGTTGCTCAGGGTGCTCTGCCTCCTTTTGTCTTTTTTATTTTATTTTATTTTTAGTTTGTTTGTTTGTTTCTCTTTCTCCCTCCCTTCTCTCTGTCCTTCTTCCCTTCCTTTCTCCCTTCCTTCCTTCCTTCTTCCTTCCCTCCCTCCCCCTCCTTCTCATCCTCCTTTTCTTTCCTTCTCTCTTAACTTGTTGAAAGGTATAGAAAGCTACAGAAAAGATGTCTATTATTTTTCTGCCTTAAAGAGAGTGTGGTGAACTGTTGTGTATAGCCCATTTTTGTCTCTGAGCTTTTACTCAGGGATCTTGCCGGCCGAGAAGAAGGCTGCCTTAGAGAGGAAGAAGACTTAACAATTTAGGGTGTTTCCTTTCTTTTTCCTTCTCCAAGCAGTGGGAAGGGCATTTGGTTTCATTTCCTTCCAATCAATGAGTCAACAGATATTTCTTGAATAATTGCTGTAGGTGTCAAACAAATATAGGCTCTGGGAATAGAGCAGTAAACAAAAGAGACCAAGTCCTTGCCTTCATAAATCTTACAGTCTCAGAGCAAGTAGAAATCTGCTTAGTCCTCACTCCTGACCACTGAACAGTGACCTTATCTCTCCTTGATACCCCGTCCTCGTCAAGGAGGCCCAAAGGAGATGTAGGATACCAATGTTCCTTTGTATAATTACAGTGCCTTGGTCTATAGGTATGTTTCTTATATCAGAATACCTATCCAGATACCCCTAAAATAGTTCCAAGCCACTTTTTTATTTGCTGTAACTATATGCAAATCATATTGAAAAATATTGGATCCATGATCTGACTTCCAATTCACTCCTCTCAGTGAAGAGGTTGTATAAAATGCAGGAATACACACACACACAAACACACAGTGACAAAAATACAAAGCTAAATATCTGCAGTAAAAACAATGCAAATTAATTTCACTGCCATATTATTTTCCTAGTAGGAGAACTTAGCAGAAATTTTATGAGGCATCACAGCACCCATAAAGTGTGCAAAATAAATAAGTGAATTCCTGAACACTGTGGTATAAATTTGATGTTACCTTCAAATACTGAAAAAGAAGTCTGTGATATATATATATCCATTAGGATCATGGATTTGTTTAACTGGTTATCACTAATCCCCCACTGAAATGCAATTGAAAATTAATACATCTGGCAGTAAAAAATATGACCATTAAAGAAAGTTCACGCGTGATATTTTTATAGAGTTGCCAAGTCTCTTGAATTCAGAATGTGGGACAGATGGTCACATGGTGAATTGTTCTCACTCACTAATGCTTTCTGCTGCTTCGCTGATTTTTGATCTTCTGATGATTTCAGTCTCATTCAGAATCTATGGCAAATGAGAGGTTCCCAATTGTCTTCAGAAAAGATAAAAAATCTCATTACATCTGTGACAGAAAATTATATAAATTTTATAGACCTAAGCCAAATCAAAGCCTTTCTAAATTTCTAGGTCCTTCACTGGGAAATTTTGAGTTTACATCTAAGTGAAAATGACTTTTCTAAGAATACAATGGGCTCAAATCTTTATTTTTACTAAACTTTCCTTCATTTATTAAATTCACATTCAATAAACATGTTCATTCAGTCATTTTTTCAGTTAGTCATAATTCAATAATTCATAATACTTGGCTAAAAAGTCATAATTCAAAGCAAACAAGTCTGCTTGGGCTACCATAAAGAAATACTACAAACTGGATGGCTTAAACAACAGACATTTATTTTTCACAGTTCTGGAAACTCCAAGCCCCAGAATGAGACTCTGGCAGATTCTGTTTCTGGTAAGAGCTCTCTTCATGACTTGCAGATGGTTGCCTTCCTGTTGAAACCTCACATGGCCTTTCCTCTGCAGTGTGTAGAGGGAAAGAACACTCTGGTCTCTTCCTTTTCTTAGAAGGACATCAGTTCTATTAGGTCAGGGTCCACCTTTATGACCTAGTTTAAACTTTACTACCTCCTTCTAGGGCTCTATTCCAAATGCAACTACATTGGGGGTTACAGCTTACTGGATATGAATTATTTTTTAATTTTTTTAAGAGTTTATTTATTTGACAGACAGAGATTACAAGTAGGCAGAGAGGCAGAGAGAGAGAGAGAGAGAGAGAGAAGTAGACTCCCCGCTGAGCAGAGAGCCTGATGAGGGGCTTGATCCCAGGACCCTGGGATCATGACCTGAGCTGAAGACAGAGGCTTAATCCACTGAGCCACCCAGGTACCCCCAGATATGAATTTTTAAGTTGAAGCAATTCAGTTCATAACACTAGGGTACCCATTTTTTTTTTATTATAAAATAAAATGAATGTTACTTTTGACATTTCATGATAAGACAAAAGCTTTTCTATTCCTCTACTGAAAAATATAATTAAGAGGTAGATATTATACCTGCTGACTGGCAAAAGAATTATTGGTTCTGAATTAGCTTAATTCTGAACCTCAGTGGCAAACAGAATGTAAATATCACTTACACAGTGTTTAGATCCAAATAGTTGGTAATGTGACTATGAAGCAAAAGAACAGGTTTTCTTATGTGGCCTAGGAAATCAAATTATTCTTTACTATCAATCTTAAATTTAGATGTGCATAGTGGCGCTTTCAAACGCGACACCAACAAATAAGGTATTTTATGACAAGTGTTGTATTATGCAAATTATACCACTTAAGACAATTACCTCTGAGAGTTGCGTTGGTTAAATACCACCTCTCCATTGCTCTTGGCTATAGCTGATTGGATGAGAGCTGTTATCTGATCTAAGATTGATTAACTGAAGATTAGTTGGGTTAGTCAGGAGCCAAGGAAGGGGCCAGTTAACAAGTCTTCACTCTTACAGTTTATGGTGATAAACTAGAGCAATTCTTCTTAAAAATTTGAGCCGGAGTTTCTTAACAAGTCTACCAGTTATAAGCAGCACCAGAAGATAAAGACCCAGGGAGAAAGTGAGTGGGTGTGTGGGGTAGTGTGAGGAAGAGGGGAGGGCAGAGCTCTCCCTGCAGAGCTCTGCAGCAGGATTTCTGGGATGTCTCCTGGAGAGGTATGCAATAAAGAATTTAAACTTGCCCAAAGAGAAGTCAGTCCTTTGCCTTCTGTTCCTGCAAAGTAATTTCCAAACCTGTGAAGGCTCTGCCTTGTAAAACTGCCTTTGTTTATCTGGAGGCCTTCGGTCATTCCAGATTAGTCTAACAATGTGATTTAAGTGGGAGGCCTTGGGTCACTGGGAGGCCTTGGGTCACGTGGTATCAGCTAGACTTCCAAAACACCTAGAGACTGAGGTCAGCCACATGGTCAGTGGCTAAATAAAACTAAGAACTGCATTCAAGGTTTAGGATTCAGCTTTGGTTGGCAATACTCCATGTATATTGTCACACTTTGTTTCTGGAAGAGTTAATGCTGTCCTTGACTCTGCAGAGAGAAGACAACAAGAAGCTCTGTGTTTAAAACATTTCTGATTCCCAAGTTTCCTGGTATACCTGCAGGGCATCTAAAATAAGCCATATAATTTATTTTTTTTTTTTTAAAGATTTTATCTATTTGACACAGAGAAAGAAAGATCACAAGTAGGCAGAGAAGCAGGCAGAGGGGGAGGGGGAAGCAGGTTCCCCCTCTCAGCAGAGAGCCTGATGTGTGGCTTGATTCCAGGACTCTGAGACCATGACCTGAGCCATGGTCATGGTCACGGAGCCACACAGGCATCGCAAGGCATATAGTTTAAATGCAGCTTTTGTTCTTCCTGTACAACTGGGTTATATGACTCTTCCCTGGTACCTGTGAGGCTCAGCCACATGGATAGCTCCCTTCTGTGTTTCCACAGATTCTCAACAGTGAACTCTTCCACATAAACATAGGTAAGGAACTGTATGCGAACATAATAAACCCAGAACTGTAGTCCAAGAAATGGTGTATATTTCAAATTTTAGTTTCTTTAATTCACTTTTGCAAATAAGCTGCAGTGAAATTCAAACTCTTGCAGGAAAAACTGGTTATAGTTTACAACCTCTGATAAGGAATGAGGACAGGAAACCCAATATAGATAGTTGTAGAATAATAACAATTTTTTAAATACTTTTTTAAAAGATTTATTTATTTATTTATTTATTTGTTTGTTTATTTGACAGAATGAGAGAGAGGGAGAGCATGAGAGGAGAGAGGGTCGGGGGGAAAAGCGGATACCCTGCTGAGCAGGGATCCTGATGAGGGACTCGATCCTGGGACTCCAGGATCATGACCTGAGCTGAGGGCAGTCACTTAACCAACTGAGCCACCCAGGTGCCTGAAAAATAACAATTTTTAAAACTGCTGTTAAAACTGAGGGTTGCTGGGGGGTGGAGTGGAGTGGGAGGTATATGGTGGCTGGGTTATGGACACTAGGGAAGATATGTGTTATGGTGAGTGCTGTGATGATGATTCACATACCTATACCTCAGAAGCAAATAATACATTATATGTTAATAAAAATAACTAAATAAAAATAAAATAAATAATTTTTTTAAAAATGCTATTAATATTTCACCCTTCAGGTTCAGAGAAACATTATTCTAAGGTCGCTGGTAAACTTTATGAGATGAGCAATGGTTTGGTGGGTATCCTTGTGTTTACCATGCTGCTGTTGTGGTGCCTCCCAATACTTTGGATACTTCCTTTTACACGGTCACTTTCACACACACACACACACACACACACACACACACAGTCCTAGAACTCATTTCCTTGGGACCCTGTTCCTTATTTTCCAAGGACATAGGTTCCTAATATAATAAATTTATCCATTCCAAGTTATTTGGTGTTGTTGGCTTAATATATAACTACTCGAAGAGGTTATTTGTATTTTTGGCAAGATCTTGCATGTCTATCCACAAATAAAAGAAAACTCTCTAAGGATAAGCCTTTAGGTACACCATTAGTGGGAGTCTCTGGCTGCAGTCATTTTGGAAAAGCCTTCAGAGACCCGTGTTCCAGTCTGCCACTAGCGAACTGAGAGACTTCAAACACAAAACTTAATCCTCATCTGTGCCCTCAACTGTAAAATGAGAGAACTGGTCCTACATTCACATACAAAGGAGTCCCTGCCAACGACTGGAAGTATTTTCTCTTTGTGGAGTGACCATATGTCCAGGTTTGCCAGGGACAGTGACAATTTATACATACTGCTTCAGCATAACTATTTATTAATTATTAAGTGTGCCTCCTTTACTCTGAAAAGCAGCCCAGTTTCGATGATATCCAAGCGAATTGTCTGCCAAATGCCCAGTTTAAAGGAAAACTTTCTCCTTACCACTGTCCTGATAACCCCATAGCGGTGAGCATAAGTAAGACTTACCCACCAAACTCTCCAGTACCTGACTGGGGAACATTTTTTTTTTTAAACTGTCAAAATGACTGAGCCATTTTATACCTAAAAGGTATTAATATAAATGTTCTATATTTAAAAAAGACATTGTTTGGGTTTTTCTTTTTTTAATTACTATTTTTTAGGAAATCAATATTAGATTTTTCCTTCATTCTTTATTCTTTTTTACCCCTGATCTTTCACCCTGGCCAGTGCAGTAAATCAGAAGGGAGCAAAAGTTACCTAACTCTAATTATCTAGGTTTACATTTTACTCAATTCACTGAAATCCTCCCTTTCTGAAAACCCCCTCCATCCAGGAGACTCCAGTGAGCATACTCATGTTTCAAACAAATCTGCCTTTGTTAGTCATCAAAAGGTATTTTCTTTAATAAGTGAGGCTTGGCAGGCCCTGCAGCCATGTTGTTTATTTTATAGCAAGCACAGAGACAATTTATTTTTTTAAAATACTATAATTAGATTAGTGTTCTCTTTACTAAAGCATCTGTAGGAAAATGAGAGTGTGTTTCTTTGAATGAATGAGCAGTCACATTTATTTTTATTAAATCTGAACTCGTCCTCTGAGATAGCTGAATTTAATTTTATGTTCTAATACAACATGTAATATTCCAACTTTTTTTTGAGATAAAGTCATGGTACCCCCAAAAAGGAGGTTGGGCTAAATTGAATCTTCTGATTCCAATTTTATGAACTGCATTAAAATCTCTCTAGGGTGCAGGATTATGTTTGTGTTGAAGAATGACTGCATTAAGGTATATATTTGCATACATAAGCAAATATATCTGGATGGTTATCTATGACCTGTCATTGATACAGAGAGTATCATAGGATATAATAACATTTACCTTTGTTTTGGCTCTTAGGTAAAGACTAAAAAGTTTTACAAGTGCTGTTTATAAATCAAAAAGATTAAATAGGTACATTTTTAAAGTTTTGGAGACTGGTTTATCAACATTGCATCCATAAAGTGGTTCCTTAGAGCAGCAATTAAATCACCCAGAGAATAAGTCATTATCTCTGAAGCAGCTACCTTTTCACCTTGGCATAGCCAATAAGGAAATTATTTCTACTCTCTATGCCCTTTTAATCTTAGTTGATAAAAGCAATTTAGTATTGGTGTATACCTTTAACAAGGGAAAATTATTCTAGTTCTCTATTATTGTGTAGCAATAAAATTTCAGACTGAGTAGCTTAAAATAACAATTTATTCTTACCTTTCATAGTCCATGAGTTGCCTGGGTTCATCTGGATGGTCTTGTGTGATGCTTTTCAAGCAGTTAGAGTAAAATGGTGGGTAGGCAGGTGTTTTTTGGAAAGCTCAACCTTGTTAGACATCCCAATGAGCTTCTTATCACACATAACTGATTTCAGCAGCAGGAAACTGGTCAGTTCTCTCCTTTTCTCCATGACCTATCCCTGTGGCTAGATTGGGTTGCCCTACAGTATGCCTGTCTTAGAATAATTAGATTTCTTACATGGGATCTAACTTCTCCCAAAACAAGTGTTCTAAAAGCCCAAGGCAAAGATGCATGGCTTCTTATATCCTAAACCTTGGAAGTTATATATCATTGTTTCCACTCCTTTCTGCTTGCTATACAGGGCCATCTCAAATTTAATATAGGAGGGGACATTTAGGTACATGAGAGTCAGAAGACATGTTTCATTGAGATGTGATGAGGAGGAAGACAGAACTTGTGTAGATAAGTTACCATAAAAATAAAACAAACGTGATTTTAAATTCAATCATGATTAAGAATAAATATCATCTATTCTTCAAGTCTATAAATTTGCCAAAATGTTTCTTTTATAATTTTAAGAAGTCTACATTCATCTCCTTAAATAGCCACTTTGATACATATTTTGTTTTATTATTATTCTTTTTAAAGTATAGAATTGTAGTTATGTTTTCTTATTCCTTTATAAAACATTTTTAATTATAATAATGTTATGACTTAAACAGGCGTTAATAGGCTGGCATAAGGATGTAACACAGTTCCTGACAGAATTGTTTGTCAACCTTTGGGACATAATTTATTTGAATCATGATTAATTCTCATAACCAAACAGCCAAGCAGTTATACAAATTGCTACAAAGAAAATAATGTTTAAGAAAGTATCTCTATGATTGTGTTACGATCTAACAAAGGAACTGTTGGGGAGGTTAAAAAAAAAAAAACCTTTTTAAGGTTCTTTTGGCTAGTCTAAGGGCTAAATTGACATGAAACAGATTAACAGGAAAAAAATCAAATTTAATTATGTACATACAAGGGCTCCATAAGACTCCACAGACAGTGAGGCAATTGAGGCTTAAATTCTATTCTAAGCTAAGGAGAAGGGAGTAGGGGTCTAGGACCTCAAAGAGAAGAAAGACAGTCCGCAGGAAGATGAAAAAGAGTAAATATTTGGTAAACAACTCTTTTCTGGACAGTACAGAAACAATGAGATACAGAGAGAAATTTTAGCAGATGGACCTTGCTAGGGTCCTCCCTCCTTTGACACTTCATTCATATTAGACACTTGTTATCTGTGGTGATAGCTGCCTTCTTGAAACAGATGTCTAAATTCATCACCACCTTCTTGAAACAGATCTGTCTAAATTCTTTTAAGCATCTGGTGGGTTGAGGGGGACAAAAAAAAAGGAGGAAAGTTTCTTGAATCTTTTGTTTCTTAAATATAATAAAAAAATAAATCTAAAACAATCCACATGCTCAAAAGACCCATTTTGAGATGGCAAATTTTGCTCCTCTACAGAACATATCATTTTTTGAGTGATAACAATAGGTTCTAGATTTGTACAGTGATTTTGAGCTATAATTATTAATATTCATAAAAATAAAATAGAAATTAAATTATCGTCAAACTATACTTTAGATATTAAAATATCAAATTGTTATTTACTAGATAAATTCTTATTCAATCCCTACCTATCTTTATTTTTAGAGCTAAAGAAATATATTATTTTTATGATAATTTCCAAAGAATACCCCCCAAATCTTCTTACCTAGAATATAAGATCTACTAAATGGAAAGTTATTATTCTAAAAAAAAAAAAAAAAAAAGATTGGACACTTTATAAACTACACAAAATATTCAGTAAAGTTTTTCAAAAGTGGCTTTATTTTTCTTTCCTCTCTTTTGAAACACTTTCTTCCATTTAAATCAATATATTTAAAATGAATGCAATCACTATTTCTTTGTAACTTCCTCCCCAAACCACTGGAATTATAAACACTAAAGATTTCCATTTAAGTAAAAGGTTAGAGAAAGTTCTAAAAGTAGCTAAAATGTTGGAATCTGATTTTTTTCCACAACTAAATGGATCACAAAGCTATTCTGATTGAGATTCACTGTTTTGAAATAGATGTTATCCTAAGAGAAAGTTCACTTAAGGTATTCTTTGGAATTTAGGAATAGAAAATTTATTGGAAACCTTTTAGATATGGATCATAAATAGACTATATTGTGAAGCATCAGACACAGGGGAAATAAAAAGAGGCAGGAAGTTAAGTAGAAAAAAAAAAACCCTTAAAATATTTAAAAAACAAAAAGAAAAAAGAAAAGGCAGAATAACAATTGAAAAGAGAAAAATAGATGCAAAGTGTAACATTCTGATGAACTGAGTAAAGTAGAAATATTTTTTCAGTAAAGAAATTATTCTTAAGACATTCTGATAAAGGGGACAAAAATGAAAACTAGCATAACGTCTAGAAAAAATGTTACAGAAAATTGAAATCATAATGTATAATTCAGTTTTAACCTTTAAGTCACAGTATACTAGATTAGGTCTATCAAGCAAGGTTGAATATTATTCCTTTGTTTTATATTCTAATCTTCTACAACCATACTCTGATATTTTGTTCACCTATTTTGAGAACTGATTTGATTGACTGATGCTCTCAGTGACTTTCCTTTCTTCAAAATAAAACCTTAGTCTATTTGTGGATAGATGTGTGAGATGACAATGTCACTTAATTAGATATTTTTTTCTCCTTGTTTTCCATTCATAGATGAATTTGTCCTGAAATCTGCCCTGAAGTTTCTTTGCAATGAATAGCATTATCTTGTATCTTTTGGTGTAGCTTCCTTAATTTCTTACCAGAGTGATTAAGTTTTTTATTTTTGTTTGTCTTTGTTTTTTAAAGATTTATTTATTTATTTATTTATTTGACAGACAGAGATCAAAGTAGGCAGAGAGGCAAGCAGAGAAAGAGAGGGGGTAAGCAGGCTCCTGGCTGAGCAGGACCCTGCTTGACCTGAGCTGAAGGCAGAGGTTTTAACCAACCGAACCCCCCAGGCGCCCCCTAGAGTGATTAAGCTTTTAACAGACTTTTGTTTTATTTTGTTTTGTTTTTGTTTGTTTGTTTTTCAGATCAGATTTCCAAGACTTGATGCTGTGGTAAGAATGGGTGAGGTAAAGATGATAATGGCGGTGATGGCAGAGATGTTATTGGGCTGATTAGATAGAAAGTAAACAAAAAAAACCAAAAATATTAAAGTGACAATTGATAAAGGAGAAGGTTTAGGATTTTTTTTTTTTTTAATAAAGGGAATGGGGTGTTAAAAATGAGACAAAATTATTCCAGCTCCGAAATGGACCTGCTTATGCTCCATGACACCAAACTGAGACTTAACTTAATTACAGTTTCAAGTCTCCCAGAAATGGAATTTAAACCAATCAGCAATTGCCTGGTCAACACTAGTTAGGTAACATGCTGATAGATCCTGCAGACCCATCAAGGAAAGGAACTTTGCAATAACCAATTCAACATTTTTGCCTCGTTTAACTTCTTTGTTCCCTCTCTCTTCTGCCTATAAAAATCTTTCATTCTGTACCGTTCTTCAGACCTCCTTTCTACCTGCTAAATTGAGTGCTGCCTGATTCGAACTGATTTCTGCTCACTAGACTCTTAACATTTTAGATATGTCTTAGCTTATTTTTTAAGAGGAGTATTTTCAGTGTTGTGCTACATAATTCAAAAATGAAAATGAGTCTGTATTCTGGCTCACACGAAGTTTATGTGGGAAGCCATATTTTCCAGAAAGTAAATACCTAAGGGTGTCTTCTATCTCAGCACACTGTTGCTTTCTGTTGAGTCTAGCAGTCATGGTGATTCAACCCTTTCTTCTGTTAAGAGCCTGCCCTGCCTCTGCTTTTGGACTTGTTTCTCAGCCCTCTATGTGAAGCTCTACCTCAGGGCATCCTTGAAATTTGTCTTGTAATTTCTCCACTACAACTCATGATACAACAGCTGCCTGGGGTCCCGGATCTCTTTTCCCTTCATAAACTCTCCCTGTACAATGTTTTATTACCATGACCATTGATTTAAGTTGGTAACTTGTCATTCTCAATCTTGTTGGCTGTGATCTTGTCTTGTTTGTGGGTAATTCTGAATAAACTACTCAGGAAACTCATTATGCCCATTCTGATATTCTCCATAACTCTCTAAGAGGATTGAGAATCCCTGAGGAAAATATGCAATAATTATTTTTAGAGAAAAACAAAATATTTTTGCCTTTTAGTTATCTCCTTATCTGGTGACCAATTGAATAAAATCTGTCTGATTAATTATGCCTCAATAAAATACTGATAGCTATAAAATAATAACTTACTCTGTTCCATCAGAGTATGAAATAATTATCTAATTAACTTAGGTCCAAGCCAGTAAATACCTTGCAATTAGTAAATACTAAATAAATGTTGAATATATAATTATCTTTAAATAACATGGTCCTATACAAATTTGCTTTTACTACTTTTGACACTTTTAAGCCATATCCCTGACAATTGCAAAGTTATTCAACAATTATTTGAGTACAAAATTAATTAAGATTTAAATCTTTAGAAGTTTAGGAGGTAGGATGATCATTCTTTTTGGAAGATACCTAACTGATGCCTGTTATGTGACAAGTAGAGGTGAATATGTGTGGCTTGCAGTCAGACATTGAAATCACAATAGTTTTATTTTGAACCTTTGCATTACTAGGAAACTTTGTTCCCTGCTGTATTGACTTTTTCTGCATTATTTCTTTTGTGAATTATCTATTCATGAATTTTACTCATTTTTCTGTTGGTATTTTTGAGTGTAATTTCTAAATATCTAGTGAGAGCTCTTTGTATATGATTAGCTGTTTGCAGTATTTGCTGTGTACAGAATTGTACTGCACTTTAATACTTGGGGTGATATGCCAGCTAGTTGTGCCATCTTGAGAAAGTTAATTACTCTAAATCTCAGTTAAGATTAAAATAAAATCTACCTCAAAAGATCGTTGTGATAAACAAATTGCATTATTCATATAAACCTTTAAGCGTGGGTTCTTAAATAGTAAGCACTCAATACATAAATATTAGTTTTACTATTAATGTTATTACTGCTATTTCTATTGCTCAGATAAGCTTGTCTCATATGAAGATTAAAAATTAATCCATACATTTTTCCATTTATAAGTTATACAAACTTTCTCAGGTCACAGCTGCCTCAGCATCTAAATTTTTCAATGTTCTCCTAGATTGACAGGAATACCTACAACCATTAAGTAATGAGGTCCAAACAACTTAAGAAGTATTTATATCTTGCTAACAACTTAACTCTTTGAAAAAATGCACATAAATGAATTTTTTAATTATTATATAACCACAATTGCTAATGGGATGTCTGTGCCCTACTAAATACTGCACAGCTTCTCAAATCTTAGAATCAGACTGAAAACCATTCATGTCCTCACACAGTAATTTTTACACTATATTTACTTCGATCTCAGCAATAATTATTATAAAAAAGATTGGATGTCAATAAAACAAATGTTGCACAACCTAATGAGGGAACTGTATGCCTGGACTTAGTAGCTCATGCAGTGTTTAACAGATGTCAAATACTGCCATTTCCCTTGATAACTGAAAATATCCCATGATGCCCCTGAATTGAACCCCTGCAGTATCCTTTGGGGTTTGGTGCAAAATTTAGGAACCATGGGTTACATGTTTACATTAGCTTTTTTTCTTTTATATGTAACTATCTAATTGGTTTATGCTTTACCTTCAGAAATTTAAGAATGTAGTTTTCTCTTTCATAGCAACACTTACCAACATCACTGAAAAATGTTTTCTTAGGGTTTAATATTTTCTTGATCACCAATCAAAATAATACATAGCCCATATGCATCAGAACCACCTTGAATGCTTTTAATAATGCCAGACTTAGAATGAATACATCTGGATAGGACACGAGAATCTGGATATTTCAAACAACAGTGTTAGGCAGCCCTTGGGGACCCTAAACTCAAAAATAATTTTCCTGGGATCTATTTCTGGATTTTCTGTTCTAGTCCACTAATCTTCTGTTAAGTTTAGGTTGATTTTAATTTTTTTAGCTCTCTAACATTTACTTATCAGAAAGTAAAAAACCTACTCCATCACTTTTGTTTAAAAAATAGGCGCCTGGGTGGCTCAGTGGGTTAAGCCGCTGCCTTCGGCTCAGGTCATGATCTCTGGGTCCTGGGATCGAGCCCCACATTGGGCTCTCTGCTCAGCAGGGAGCCTGCTTCCTCCTCTCTCTCTGCCTGCCTCTCTGCCTGCTTGTGATCTCTCTCTGTCAAATAAATAAATAAAATCTTAAAAAAAAAATAGATATCTGAATTTATCTAAACATAAGCTTGAAAATCTAACTTTCTTTAAACTCAAAAAAAATCATAGCTTTATTTACATGGATCCCAGATATTTTCAGCCAGGCCTATTATTTCTAAATATTAAAAATTGACTATCATTTCTAAATATTTAAAATTTGTTATATGTGATTCTAAGTATTATCATCATTATTGTGGGTAAATACAAAATGTTTTATTTTTAGATATACATCTTGACAAGTTTATGTTTTCTAGGTATATAACCACATGGCTTTAAATAATAAATTCTCCTCTATTTCTAGTTTATGACAAATTTCTATAATGGAACTTTTAAAAACTAGGTAACAGATATCTTTGTCTTGAATTTTATTCTGGTGTTTCCCTGTTAAGAAAGACATTCTTGAGATACTTTTAATCATGTTAAGGAGGCTTATGTGTGTCCAGTTTTCAGGAGTTATCACTTAAAAATCTTTTTATTTTATTAATGTTAAAATATGTCCAAATGTCTTTTTACTGAAATTATATACTTCTTTCTTACTTGTGTTTTAATATTTACTCAGTATGGAAAAATGACTTAGGTGTCTGAATTCAAATCACAACTCTACCACTTGCTAGCTAGTGACTTTGGGCAAGTTACTTTCTCTCTCTAAGACTCAGTTCTCTCACCTGTAAAATGGTAATAATATAAGTATGCATGCACTGTTGTGTGGAATAAATGAGTCTATAGATGTAAAATGTTTCAAACAGTTCATGGCACATTATAAATGCTCAATAAAGTTTAGCTATCATCAGCATCATTATAATTATCACTGCCATTATCATGTGGCCTGGATGAAAAATTGCTTTATCCTGATGAAAGATTCTTTTAATAAATGATTGAATTTATTTGCTACATTTTATTTAGAGTTCTTACATCTGTGTTCAGTAGGGCTATCATACTATAGTTTTACTTCTTGAGTTTTCACGAGTTTTAATATCAAAGTTTTGTTATTTCCATAGCATATAAACTAACTTGCTATCATATTCTATACTTAAGATAAATAGCAGAGTAGTTATTCGGGGTGGGGGGGGGTAATTTACAAGTAAAACCATTTAGCCCTGCAGCTTTTTTCAAAGGTGAATCTTACATCATAATTTGTCTATTGAAGCAATATGTACCTTCTTAAGAAAATCTTATTATCTATTTTTTTATTATTATTACATTCAGTTAGCCAGCATATAATAAATCATTAGTTTTTGATGTGTATTTTTAAGTAAATTATTTGTTCCATTAGTATTTTCTATTTTGTCCGTTTAAAATTTATTAACTTGAAATACTATAGCTTTTAAGCATTTTCTATATTTGCTATCATACAGCCTAGATAAATTCAGTGTATCCCTCCCATACCTATACGAGAAGGGAGGGGGATGCTTCCCTCTACTTCAAGCCACTTGAAGTCACTGCCAGAGGGACTTCAAAGAGACCACTTGGAAAGCATGACACATGCCCTTTGGAGTCTGAGACACATGTTAGCCTGACGTCTGGCTCATGCCCAGGAAATATACAGGGTGAGTAGTTGGTCCTATTCTAGGAAGCAGTCTATGAAGAGGAAGAATACATTGGGAAAGAGCAGACATTGTATTTCAGTGGCCTGGAATGTGGGCCACATGGGAGCGAATCAACGAAGTTCATCTTAAAAGAGACGCCTTCCAGAAGACTTCTTGACAAGAGTAAGGCAATTCAGTAGATGGTAGATTATACAGGATGCCTGAACGGAGAGTGGATTTTAAGAAATGGTGTGTGTTCCTGATAAACGTGTAGCAGCTCTCTGGAGTGGTAATTAGGGATAGTCCTACAACAGCATATACCTGCTTAAATGAAACCTCTCTCTCTACTCCCAACTCCTGGAAAGTTAAATCCAAAACAGGAAATGACCCAGAGCTTGGCTGAGATCTCTCCATTGTCCGAGGTATGAAAAAAGGAAGAGAAGAGAAAAAGTGGATCCCAATCCTTGCACCATTTCAAACATGTTCAGCCAGTGCTGGAAGAAAAATTCCCATCAGCTATGAGATTAAATTTAATATGGATTCAAATAAGTTTAATAATACAAAAGGTTGGGAAGTTTTGGAGTCTTCCAAATATATATTTACAGTATTGTAAAAGGAAAACCTACATAGCACAGTTAAATACAATCTTTGGGGAAAAAAAAGAAATTAATCAAAAAAATCTGAGATTCCTCAATATCCAGTTATATACAGATTTGGAAAGATTGTAGGTTCTATGTTGATGAACAAAATGTGTTTTCCAAATATTTTCTCTGTATTAACAGTATATTCTTTATATCTAATATGTAATTGTATTTTAGTCATATATATAGTTATATATATATATATATATATGGTCATATATTGCTACTCCCATACATATTTTAGAAAGTCTTCCATAGATTCTTCCTAAGTTGACTTATCCTTTTCTAAGGATAAGGGTTATTTCTTTTCTTCTTTCAAAATAGATGAAAGGAGGCAAAGCAACTGGCATATGAAATTATATATGAGAAGAAGTACAGGTTTATGGTTACAGAGAAAAAGGTCACTGACTGGGTGAAATATTTGTAAGAATTAGACATGGCACTGTTACATTTTCAAAGCGAGTAAAACAGATAGACCAAGAAAGCGTTCAAATACAAAAGTAAAACAAAACTTAACAAAGCAAAAACAAAAAACAAAAAACTTTATGATTGGCACAAAAATAAATCTTGGAATGCATGCAAAAGTCTACCAAGGAAAGCGAGCAATCTTTTCCCTTTGTGAATCAACATTTATCCATCATCTATTCTGTGTTGAATATATGGTATCACAACACATGCTTCTGGCCTCAGAGTCCCCTTCCCACACTCTCCTTCCCCATGGGGAGTGATACAACAGGCAAAGGCCAGAGTGATGCCCACTCAGCAAGCTCTGGGCCATATCCCCTCCCACCTGGTGGGTCCTCACTGCTGTCCAGACAGAGCCAGCTTTTGTGTAAAGAAAGAACATGATGTTATTAGTCAGAGCAAGGGTTACAGATTGGGGAACTTGAGTTAAGGGAGATATTAGGGATGCGGCTACCATGATGGAAATAACAAGTTCATAACGTTTATCGACTTCATCCTTTTAGTGAGTGAGAACAGAAATGAAATGATAAGTCCAGGGAACTTTTCCCCTCATTAACCTGTGACTGCTTCCTTGACCTATTTGGCATTTAATCTCTGGATGATTGAAAACAAATGACTCTGGCCTGCAAGATAATTTTCAGTAATTTCTGAAGGAGGGTAGAGCACAGTTAGTTGAACAAGTATAAGAAATCTATATTTTCTTCATTTAGGTTTTAAAAAATCTCTTTTCTAATGAATTTTGAAGTCTGGGGTATCCCCAAAGTCTTAGTGCAGTTTTACATTTTAATAATTTCAAAATTTAATACCACATTTTTTTTTCTGAAAACAACATTTGAAAGATTAATCAGATATATTTTTTTTCAGAATTTTGAAAATCTTTAAAAATATTTTATTTATTTATTTGAGAGAATGAAAGAGTGAGAGAGAGCACGAGAAGGGGAGGGTTAGAGGGTGAAGCAGACTTCCTGCTGAGCAGGGAGCCTGATGCGGGACTCGATCCCAGGACTGCAGGATCATGACCTGAGCTGGAGGCAGTCACCTAACCAACTGAACCACCCAGGTGCCCAGAATTTTGAATTTTGAATAAGCTATTTTTGTATTAAAAACTTTTGCTTTGGGGGCACCTAGGTAGCTCAGGCAGCTAAGCCTCTGACTCTTCAGTTCAGGTCATCATCTTCACCTCAGGATTTAGGGCTGTGGCAGGCAGGCTCTGTGTTCAGTAGGGATTCTGCTTCTCTCTCTCTCCTTCTGCTCCACCCACCCTCTCCCCCCACCCCCACCCCCACACTCTGTCTCTCTCTCTCTCTCTCTCTCACATAAATTAATAAATCTTTAAAAACATTTTTTTTTTGCTTTAGTTAATGTTTGTCACCTTCTATTACAGAGGCTAAAACCAAATGGTAATATTAAATTTTTTTATTAAAATTGTAAAAGCCAATAAGTGCTTATTAAATGTAAATAATGATGCTTTCAAGTGAACTTTTACGTAAGTTTTAACATTCTCTACATCTGAACTTAACCAAAGTTACACCTGTATTAAGGCTTCCGGGATTAAGGTTTTTAAAATTTAGGCAGCAATTTTATGTTCTCCTGACTTGAAACACTTCTTGATTTAATATATTTGTAACATTTTTTGCAGCATTTATGGCAAACGCTCTCAGTTTTTGTGAATTTTGAAAATGTAGTCTTTGTAAGTGTCAAAAACTAAGCCAGAGTGAAGGTAGAAAGGTGGCCTTGGTACAGATGGATGTCAGGAGAGCAGGGGCGAGGGGCAGAAGGCATTCCTGTGAGAGGTAAAGACAGAGGAGCGAACAAGGCCAGTCACTACCAGGCAGCAGGCTGAGGTGACCAGGCAAAATCACTAATGAGCAGAAGACAGGAAGGAACTACAGAGGAACTTGACAGTCCTCAGAGTAATGTCAGAAAAGTTGGTTTTAACTGATACACACTTTCTTTGTGATGTAATCATGTTTTTAAATAAAGTTCTCTACACTTATTTTCTCAGAAGAAAGCATAAATTCTTATCTTTTTCTCATAATGTCACTTTAAGCGTTGATTGTATTTTTAAAAAACAAATAAGATTATAACATCTGGTTCCTTATGAAGATGACATATATAAAAATATATATATAAATATATATAAAATTTTATATACATAATGAAGCATATATATATATATACACACACATATATAATGAAACATATAATATATATAAACATATATAATAAAAGATATATGTCCTACATTAGCTTTTTCTAGCAGTGAACCTTCAGAATATCTAATGTGTGAATAAATAAAATTTAAATCATATTATGTATAATTAGCTGAAGCAATTAAACAACATCTGAGACAGAAAGCTAGCAGATTCTAGTGTTAGCTAGAATCTTATATTAAAATTAATAACCAAATATCAAGAAAATTATTTCCTCCTCTGAAATATTTTTCCAAGCCTCCAGTGATATATTTCTTGAATGTTTATGTTTTCTTATTTGAAACACATTTAATTATTCCTCTTTTATAGATAAAACTACATTTTTTTTTTTAAATCTTAACATGCATATAGAGATTTGGGAGACTATGTTGGATTCAGAAGATGAGATTCTTCTGAATTCTCCTGTAGAATAAAAAATACACTATGCACAAGGCAGCCCAAACTTTTGATGAGTGATCACACTATACAGTCTGACTGTCACTTCCATGTCCTTTTCTTCAGCTGTCACACACCTGATACTGACATTTCCAGGGCAATTTCTCTGACTCAATAGATACTGAGTTTTATTCATTTTTCTTAAGGGAAAAATGACATGCTCCTGATTCTGTTTCAATGAGTAGATTTTAAAATTAACAACCTAAAGATTTCTAGTATACCCCATCACACTGGACACATATATCAATTAGGAAAGTGCTGAAGAAAAATAAATTATTAAGAAGCAATTCATCACGTTCATTTTTTAAATAAGGCATCCAGAATGTATTCATGAAGGATTGTTTCATGTCTAGAATTCCACTAGATGCTTTAGGAGAAAAAAAAAAAAGTTTCAGAACCCCAAAACCTTGGGATCTATTGACTAGGAACTTCAGACTTTTGCAAGAGAAGTACTGTCCCACTTGTTTTCAGCTAATCAGCTCTGATGTGGAGAATAATATTGAAACTGTTTGAACTGAGATGCTGTTTGATTCCATTTGAAACAAGAAATGTTAGTTAACAAAAAACTTGAAAAATAGCTCCAGGGCAGAATTACATGTAAATAATTGGATAAGGTTGGTATATTATCCTTGATTCTTAGTACAATTCTTTGAGTGAGTCATTCCCAAATATTTAGTGTTTTACAACTAAGATAGTTGGACATTTTCCCTTTTACTTTCCTACATATTTTAAATGATATAAATTATCTATGTTTCTGTTAAAAACTTGAAAATTCAGATGACCAAGAAAAAAAACCCACACATTATTATTCTTAGAATTTGAGTCCTACCAACCTTCCAAGGGTTGCCAAGATAAAGTAACACACTGGGCAGCTTAAACAACAGAAAGGTATCTTTTCACAGTTCTGGAGGCTAGGAGTCTAAGATCAGGGCATCAGCAGGTTTGTTTTCTTCTCTTTCTCCTTGGCTGGCAGAAATCCCCCTCTCTGTCTTCACATGGTCTTCCCTCATTACTGTGTGTCCCAGTCTCCCCTTTTTATAAGAACATCAGTCATGTAGGATTAGAACCCACTTCCCTTTCTGAGCTACTGGAGGTTAGGATTTCAATGTATGAGTTTTGGGGGACATGAATCAGCCCATAAAATCATCCATATAAATAGCTAGCGGAGAGCTAGATAGAGCTTGAACACCCATATATCTTTCTCTCACTTAATACATGATTTTTATATAAATATAAGTAAAAATCTATAAAATATAATCACTAAATATTATGTAACTATACAGATTTTAACCCCATACATTTAATCAGTATCCCACTATCAATTATTTAAGTTGTTTCTAGTATTTTTTTCTATTTAAATCCTGCTGTATGAACATCCTTCTGTATATACCTTGACAAAATTTCCTATTAATTTTCTTTTGATAAATGTCTAGTAGTGGTTTCTCTTAGAGAGTACATTTTTTCCCCTCTAGGGATTGTTATACATACTGCAATATTTGCATCAATTTTTCACTCCTACAAATATGAAATATGAATGTCTCTTTATGACTGCCATGCCAGCTCCTCATTTCTTTCATTCCTTTCGTTTCTGTGAAAAAAAGACAACTTACTGTGTTTATATTTGCAGTTATTCACATTAATTTGGTCCTGGGGCTGGTGGGTCAACATTTTTTTCTGTCTCCCCTTATGCCCTGTACTCTTCCTTTGGTGAATGCCAGCCTCATGTGAACCTCCCCCACCTACCATTACAGTTTACACTTAAAGCTCATTATTTTCTTCAATGAGCCACTGAACAGATCACAAGGCTTTCCTATCACTACCAGGGAAATTTTTGTAAATTTAAATAACCCAACCACTTTCCTTGTATCATATGTCCTCTTAGCAACAACTATAAATTCTGTCTTGCTTAAGATGTACTCTGAGCAGACACAATGCCTTAACAGAAATCCTACCAGGGCTGTGGTTGAGTAAACATTGTGTTCCCCCACATTTTCCAAATTTTAATGGTAGCTATTATTTTTAGATGGTAGCCTTCTCCTTGTGGTTCTCTGCATCTAGACATCTGAACTATTTCTACTAGAATACTTTTCTGCACCATTGGTCCCACACTGTGAGGCAGTATTTGACGTTACATAGTTGCAGGTTAACAGGGCAAATAAAGCCAAATTTTACATATTTTCTTGTTGGTTCTCTTTTTCTGCCCTGCCCATTTTCCTGCAATCCTCCATTTGTATTTTAAATGGAGATTTGTTCCTTGGAGACTTAGAAAAATGGTTTAAAAATGCTATCATGCATACTTGGTAAGTTTCTCAGTGGTAGTTTCTCAGAAATAAAAGAAAAATTTAATTTCCTCAAAGATACGGACACTTCAGTTCACAGGCTGTTCTTGGTTTGTGTCTATTCCATATTGAATTCATCTAGGTGTTCTGTATGATCGATTTAAGAGTTCCAGACTGCTGACACCATATGCCTTATGAGAGTCTTTTCTCCAAACTATTTTTCAAAGATTCCGAATGAGATGAATTATACAGCACATTAAACAAAGTGCAAGATTGAAAAAATTAAAAAAAGAAAGAAAAGAGAAGAAAAGTAAAGGAGAGAGTGAATGCAATGTGATTCCTTTGCTTTAAAAAAAATTTTTAACTTTACTTACCAAGCTGTCCAGTTATGTCTTCAAGAACACCGATGCCCTCCTGACCATCACTGTCATGTTCCACATTGATCACAGCTCAGAGCTGCAGGATAATCCAACATCTCTCTATGTTGCTGGCCAAGGTCTTTGAAGCAATAAAAATCTCCCTTACAAAAAGGAGATACTTTTGAGGAAATGCCTAAATATTTTTTGAGAAAGAATAATTTACTCATTCTATCTTTCCATTTTTTTTTTTCCTTTTCTTTTTGTTTTTTTTTTTTTGTTTTGTTTTGTTTGTGTGTGTGTGGGGGGGGTTATGTCATGCTATTCCTGAATATAGGTAAGTTTAAATTTCACCTCCCTACCTTTGAGTGGACATGTAAATATCCACTGGCAGATCTAGAATAGAGAGCATTCCTCTAACTCTAATGGCAACAAAGATACTTATTCCTGCTCAAGATGAAGAAAGCATTCTTCAAACACTTGCTGGATATGTCTTTGATTCAACAGAGATAATTAGTTTCAGTTAGTTAAGCTGAGCAACTATTTGCTTCAAAGAAGATATTATATTTGCTTAATTGCGTTTAAGTGCTAAACACTGTAAAGGGTAACGTTTCCTGAAAATGGGATCTTTTCCTCTTAACTGGTTAGACGATAACAAGGGTCAGGAGAAATTTATATCCAGCTTGAAAATGATAGATATTTTTGATTGTTGAAGTGAACCATATTATCCTCCAAACATTAAATATTCCATACCCACTTAATCAAATTCGATCTTTAATCATATGGACTCAATAAGAAAAGAAACCATGGTTAATTGCTCAGTCCAAAGTGGATCTCGGTAAGAAAAATGACAATACCACAAAAATATATCAGGCAAAACTATTCTCCACAGACATATGGATGGAGTCATTGTATCACTTTAGAGTGTCTGGGTTTTAATTAAGATACAGATCCAGCAAATCATCTGTAGTAAAAGTGGTACTATTTCATTAGACCAGAATAAATTACCAAGTAATAAATAATTTTTAAAAAATAAAGTAAGATAAAATAAAACAAAGCCAATTATTTTTTGCTTTAATTTTCAACTAAACAAATACATAAGCCAGCAGTGGAAACAACTGATGGCTAGAGCATGATAGTAGCAATCCATCACCCCCCTAAGAGCTGCTTCCCTTTGGTATAGGAAGCCTTATCTCTGACTCCAAATGAAGTGACGGCAAGATACCAAGTTTAAAATTCTCTAACTGTCAAGGGCTGTTTTACTAATTATCCAGATTCCAAGGCAATCATATAACCGTAATCATTCACCTCACGCCTGGAAACATAAGTCTTGTTCTTTTGATGAATATTTATAAGACAGTGTAAAGCAGTCTACTTTCTTTTCCCTTCAGGCAAGACAATTTGGAGTTCATCAATATGTATTACCAAGGACTTTTATAAAAGGCACTTCAAAGAAAATTCATCAGGCATTCCTTTTGTCTTGATTTCTGTTAGACTGATACTTCCTTTTGACAAGTATCAATAAATTATCCTCTGATGGCTAGAAACTTGATGTCTTATTCAGAAACTTCCTCACACAGCAAATTCTGGGCTTTGAGTTTCAAGTGAAATTATTAAGACCCTGCATCTAATTTAAGGACAGACGGAAGATATGCAAATTAAAAACAATAAAACAAACATGTATATAGTCACCCTACAGCACACAGGATGGAGTTTCACCACAGTTGAGAATTTTCTTGCTGTATACAACTTGCAACTTTTCTATTTGCCATGCAAACATATTTAGACATCCCTCACAAGTTAAAAAAAAAAAAAAAAATCACAAGCCTCAGTTCCTGGATAAATGGAAGAACCACACCAAATTAAAACCAAATTAATGTAGATATGGAAAATGGAGAATGACAAGCTGTCTCTCTGTAAGGCTGATTAGTTTTCTCTTTTGAATATTATTGGTGAGACTCACATTTCTGTAAAAGGAGAGAGAATAAATGCAATTGTCTAAAATAAGAAAGAAAAAAATCACTGCTCTATTTAATGAGCTTTGAAAAATGACATAAAAATCCTTTTATTTGCATCCTTTCAAAAAAAAAGCTTAGTTACTTTATTATTCTGGCAAAATTATTTGGAATAAAGAAACACAATTAATATCTATTTCTATAAATAAACACATAAAACAGCATGCTGACTAAAGAGTCTACCTTATTTTATGGCTTTCTTCAATCTTTACATAGCTATTGTGCTAATTATAAAAATATTTCCACATTCTAAGAAATTATTTTGTCATTACCTGGTACAATAGAAAGTCAAATATAATATCTAACTTAAGCTCAATTTTAGAAAAGAGAAAAACAATGCCATTTGAGCTTGAATACATGCTTTGCAAACCAACTGTAATATTAATCAGCCATTCTATGAAAGTTCATATGCACTGCCAAAACATATATCTCGTTTTTGAAAAAAAAAACGAATTCCTTGTTCTCAATGAATAAGGAATTTGAAATATAGAGTTTATTTTGTAAAAGTAAAGGAAAGAAGGAAAAGATGGCAAGCAGAGTAATTGTAATGTATGTTATATTCTCTGAGTTCCTAAGAGCTGAAGTATGTTATCCAATGGCTCTATAAAAGTGATTGAATACCAAAGTACTATTTGAAAATAGTCTATTTTTAATATTATTTGGTAGGGGGGTAACTGGATGACTCAGTCATTAAGCATTTGCCTTCAGCTCAGGTCGTGGTCCCAGGGTCCTGGGATCAAGTTCTGCATCAGGCCCCCTGCTCAGAGGGGAGCCTGCTTGTGTTCCCTCTCTGTCAAATAAATGAATAAATAAAATCTTTAAAAAATACATTATTTGGAAAGAATGATAATGATGGTGTGAGTCTGAGCTATATTTTCTATTGTGGAATAAATTTGACTTGGACATTGAATAAGTTTAAGGGGTGCCAGTATTACTTTGATACATTTTTATATTGTAATATAATTGCCTATATAGCAATATTTATCACATTACATAACTATAGTACAATATTATTGTCTGTATTCATTATACTGTGCATTAGATCTCCACGACTTATTCACTACTCGTTACAAGTTTATGCCCTTAAAAACCAGCACTCTTATCCCTGCCCCAGCCCCTGGTAGCCAGCATTTTATTCTTAAAAAAAAAACAAAAACAGGTTTAACTTTCTAAAATTTCACATATAAGTGATATCATACAATACTTGTCTTTCTTTGTCATTCTTAGCTCATTTAGCAAAATGTATTCAAGGTCCATGTTTCACAAATGGAAGGATATTCTCCTTTCTCATGACTGAATAATATCCCATTGTGTATACGTACCACATCTTTTTTATCCATTCAGCTGCTGATGGGCTCTTAGCTTGTTTCCATATCTTAGAAATTGTGAATAATGCTGTAATAAATATGGGAGTGCAGATATCTCATCAAAATCCTGTATTCATTTCCTTTTTGTACATACCTGGCAGTGGAATTGCTAGATTGTATAGCAAACCCATTTTTAAAGTTTTTGTTCATTTCTATTTTCATACTATGGTGGTCCAAGAATATAGTTGATATGATTTCAATCTTTTAAATTTGCCAAGATTTGTTTTGGAACTTATCATAAGCTCTGTCCTAGAAAATGCTCCATATGCACTTGAGAAGAATGTATATTCTGCTGCTGTTGGATGGAATGTTCTATATATGTCTATTAAGTCCATTTGTTCTACAGTGTGGTTCAATTCCAATATTTCCTCATTGATTTTCTGCCTGAATGACCTATCCATTGCTGATAGTGGATCACTGAAGTCATTCCCTGCAATTTTGTATCTCTGCTTCAGATTTTTGTGATTACCATGATATTTACATAAAACATCTCATACATAAAATAGTACCTTTTCCGTTGTTAAGAATTTATCTTCATTTGCCTATCAAGTTTGCCTTCTTTTACTCTTCTTCTTTTATATTTTTGATATCACAAATTATTTCTTTTTATGCTTTAATTTTATAACAAGTTATTTTTAATGCTCTTTTCTTTTAACCTTTATACTATAGTGAAGGTTATAGTTAAGAGTATAATATACTATTCTAATAAATAGTTACAGTATTATAATTCTGATTATTTATCACCTTACTCAGAGTTCTGTGTACTTCTATCCTTTTGTTTCAAGTTAAAGAACTTCTTTCAACATGTCTTATAAGGCAAGCCCAGCAGTGGTGAATTCCCTCAGCTTTTCTTTATCTAGGAAAGAATTTACTTCTCCTTCATATCTGAGGGATAACTTTTGCAGATACAGTATTCTTGGTTGGCAGTTTTTACCTTTCACTATTTAGAATATACCATTCTACTGTCTCCTAACCTGTAACATTTCTGCTCAGAAATCTATTAATGCCTAATGGGGGTAACTTTGTAGGTTATTGTTTTGCTTGTTTGTTTGTTTCCAGTCTTTAAATTTTTTTCTTCATCACTACTTTTGACAGTTTTAATATAATGTGTGTTAGAGAAGTTCTTTTGTGTTGAGATAATAAAGTGTTTCTATTATCTTCATGGATTGTATATCCAGTTTCCTCCCAGATTTGGGAAGTTATCAGATATTATTTCTTTAAATATACTCTTTGCTCCCTTCTCCCTCTCTTCTTCCAGGATAAATTTTTATTCTTGTATAAGCTTTTCTTTTCTTTTTTTTAAGATTTTATTTATTTATTTCACAGAGAGAGATCACAAGTAGGCAGAGAGGCAGGCAGAGAGAGAAAGGGGAAAGCAGGCTCCCCACTGAGCAGAGAGCCCAATGTGGGGCTCAATCGCAGGACCCTGAGATCATGACCTGAGCTGAAGGCAGAGGCATAACCCACTGAGCCACCCAGCTGCCCCTTGTATAAGCTTTTCTAATGGAACCAAATATCTGTCATAAAGTTTCGCCAGTTTTTGAAGTCTTAGCTCTCTCTCTTCCATATGACCTGCTTCATTTCAAATACCCGCTTCATCTCCTTTATCAAGTTCTTCAGCTCCAGAATTTCTGTTTGGCTCTCTCTCTCTTTTTTTTTTTTTTTTTTTTTTTATAATTTCAATCTTTTTAATAAGTACTCACATTCATTAATTTTATTCCCAAGATTACTGTATTGCCTTTCTGAGTTTCTTACAGCTCACTGAATTTCTTTGTAACACTTATTTGGCATTCTTTATCAGCTAGATTGTAATATTCCATGTCTTTGTGTTCAGTTGCTGGAAAAATTGTCATTTTCTTTTTGTATTATCATGATATTTCATGGTGTTTCATGAAAAGTTCCTCTGCCACCACATTTGAAGTATTAAACACTTCTTATTTAGATGAGGCTTTGTTTAGTTTGATTTTAATAGTTCAGCAAGTGGATAGTTAGGAATTTTCCTTTTGTTTTCCAGAATGTTTCTCTATAGCACAAGTTTTGGTTTCTTTTACCTAAGTCTCTGCTAGGATTGAGAGCTGGGGGGTGGGGGGGGGGAGATGGCAGGAAGTTGTGTGTATTTAAAACTTGGGTCTTCAGATATGTCCACAGTCTGGTATGGAGATCCGCAAGTTGGGGTGAGGGTTTCCAGAGGCCCGTGGGCAGTAGTCTTGCCTCCTGGGCAAGCAGCAGGAGACACATTTCTTAAGTTCTTTTTGCCTACTTCCTTTTCCTTTTCCTCCCCCAGGTACTGTAGTTTCTCCTCAGAGAGAGGAACTGGTCTTTACATCTGCAACAGCTAGCCAGTCAGACCCCACTCACTACCTTCACTTCCCTTCATCTGCCAGAAAAGTCATGCAGGCTTGTTTCCTGACCCACCCACGACCTTTTCTGCCATCATTGCCTCTGCCTCCTGCTCAATCACCACTTCCCTCACTCTGCCACCTCCTTAGCTGTCCAATCCAGACACTTTCAGATGTACAGATAGATGGATCTCTGGTGTGTTCTGGTACATTGTGCAGAAGTCCTTTTTTACCCCATAATGGATGTTTGATTAATTGTAAATCAAAGGGAAAAGTAAAAAGGAACAACTCATGCCACCATGATGCTGATATCATCTCTCCCCAGCACCCTGAGCTGTATTTTCTAACTTTGCAACCCAAACACACCATGGTAAGTACTACTATGTTCTTGACATAATGGCTACTAATTTTTTCATGTAAAAAATAATGATAAAAAGAGAGAGAAGATACAAAATCAGTGACTTTTTACTAATTCCGTATATATCCCTCTAAACCCATTTCAAAATAAAATTTGCGCCACTGTTGTTTTGTTTATTATTATAGGACAAATCACTCCAAAATGTAACAAACAATAAACACTTCTTTTCTCATTACTTCCATGGGTTGAAAAAACAAAAGCAGCTTGGCTGGATGGTTCTGGTTTGGGATCTCTCGTGAAATTGCAGTGAAGCTGTTGGTTGGGATTGCAGCCATTCGAAGGCTTGATAAAGGCTGGAAGATCTCTTTCCGAACTCTGGCACAGGGATGTGGTCAGATGGACGGAATCCCTCATAGGCTACTTACTGCCTGGAGACCTTAATTGCCCACCTCATGGTCCTCCCCATAGACTTGCTTAAAGAGTCCTCCTTACATGACACCTGATTTTTCCCACCTCATGGTCCTTCCCATAGACTTGCTTAAGAGTTCTCCTTACATGACTCCTGAACTTTTCCAGAGTGAATGAACCAAGAGAGAGATCTACTCTAAGACAGTATCCACTGTCTCTTTCACCATATTCTGTTCATCAGAATAGAAGTAAATCACTAAATCCAACCCACTCGTAAGGGGAGGAGGTTAGGCTCCACATTTAAAAAGACATGTGGACACAGCTTCACTCCTCCACAGGTGTGCTCACGACAGGGTTCAGATGTCATGAAGATACATAACAAATTCAGATTTCATCCACTAGGAAGATTTGGGTTGATGCCCTCATGTAAGTCATAATAGTAATTGAAAAACAAGAAATCAATTAAATATCACATGCACTTGTTATAGAAAGCTTCCACTACATAAGACACCTCATTCACTCATTTACTTATTCATTTGTTCATTTAAAAATATATGCCCAAGGACAAGCATGGGAATTCTTCTGCGTTTTGTCAGTTTGGATAGAAAAATAAATGTTAAATGTCCTTTATCCCCCAGGAAAAGATAACAAGGACTCGTGCAAATTTGGGGAGAGTGGGTGTCATGATAAATTGTTTAAAAAGTTTTGGCTAGTGTCATGCATACAAAATACTGAAGGAAGACTAAAGATGGAAGACCAATTAAGAGGTAGCAAACTAATTTACATACCTGACAACAAGAATTAAAGCTTATAGTGGTGGTCATGTAAAAGATAAAGAAGAAATGGAGTTAAGGAAGATGATGAAGAAAGACAACAAAATTACCCCTCACTTAAGGAAGATTTACACTATTTCTCCTAATTGGTGCTTAAGAAGAATTTATATATCCATTTCACAACTAAAGGTCCTTCTTTAACAGATAATAAAAAGCATGCAGTCTTGTTTTCAAATCTATGTTTGAATACTCAGATGACTCATAGCCTCTAAGGGAAAATGCACAATCATACCAATGCTTATACAATCAGAGGGAGTGTGAAACAATACGGAAAGTGAGAAATTACTATGATGAGAACATTCCTGTTCTTTGTTATGTTATATGCTTAAATAAAATGTAATTTTTGGAAGAACTTTTCTGGAGAGACAGATGGTACCCAACCATTAGCCAGAGTTTTGTTGGAATTGTTATGGTAGTAGCAATATTGCTGTATATTTTCCAACATATTCCCTCATACATTTTGGAATAAATTGAATGATAAGATGGAAATATATAGAGACAGAATATGAAGGAGAGATGGCTTGGAACTTGACACACAGTTCCTCTCTTGGTCCCATCATTATCTTAAACATGTTGCTTAAAGTTTCTAATCCATGATTTCTTTATTTTTTGTTCTAAAAAGTTCATTTATTTATTTGAGAGAGAAAGAGCAAATGAACAGGGAAAGAGGCAAAGGGAGTGGGAGAGGCCAGCTCATTGCTGAGCAGGGAGCCCAACAGGAGGCTGGATCCCAGGACCCCATGATCATGACCTGAGCTGAAGGCAGATACTTAATGGACTGAGCCACCAGGTGTCCCTAACCACAATTTCTTTAAAGTCAAACATTGAAATTCACTTAAAGACTAAGGAGCATTAAATAAAATAATGTATGCAATAGTAAGAGCAGTGTCTGACACTTAGTAAGCTCTAATAAAGCTTTAGGTTTATCATATACATAATATTATTAGGAATAATTGGATAATATGGAACTGAGGTGGACTGGGCAAGGAAACTATGAGAATGTTCTCTGAAGCTAAGATGTTGGTAGTCCTGGTTTGATCTTCTAATTGTCTTTTGGGAGTCACGTCATGCATTCACTGAAATTGGAGCCATGTGACACGATAAAGGGTATTCTACTGTATTGGTATCCTGAAGTCTTCACAAAATTGCTAAAAGACACTATCCCAGTCTTGAGAGAGTGGTTTCATGGAGAAGAACCTTATTATTCAGCCCAGAACTATCACTTCAGGCTGGACGGCCTAAAAGCATTGGCGGGGGAGAGGAAGAAATGACCAGACACACAGATAATTTTGTCAGGGGAGGGAAGATAATTGTATGGATCTTAACCCTTTGAAGGTCTTGAGTTTTAGATAAAGGATCTCAGAAAGCTTTAATCTCAGGAAGAATTTTGGACAAAGTCTTGTCGATATTAGAATCCTCATTTAAATGGCTTTAAGCTGGGGAGTCATATGGTCAGCAGGGGCCTGGTGCAGTATGACTGATACAGTTGGCTGAATATGAATATGTTTCCCTCAAAGTAAGGGAAACAGCTCAGCTCAGCGATAGTACTACCACAGGACACAGAAGATAAACCCAAAGGAGCAGAGCACTGTGTTTGGAGACTATGTTTCTGGAAACAATTAATATTATTAACAGAAATAGATGAGTTCAAATGAGAAGGTGCTAGAGAGACTGTTTAAAAACAATGAATTTGATAATTAAAACATTGACTTTTTGGATAAACAGTGGATAATCAACCCTTAAAGTAGCCCTGAGTTTATCAGAAACTATCTTAGTAATTGATTCTAAGACATAAGGACTTTTACTAAGAAATATTTCTTCATATGGAATCTTTATTTTTTTTCATAAAATGCTTTACACATATTTCTTAGTTAAATGATAATAGATCATATTATAACAATCTTAAAGAATTAGCATTACTTCTTATTTTATAGTCAGAGGAAGGTAGATGTTTTTACCTTTGGATTGCATATGTTACTTTTAATTTTTTAAATGTCTTGTTGACAGCTGAATTGTCCTCAAGCACACAGTGCATTAGGTCAGAATGTTAAACATAATTTTGAAAGGACTTAGACAATATTCCTTTCTGACATGTTAAATGAATTAAAATAACCAAATGCACATTTTTTTCAGTGCCTAAAAAAATAAAACCACAGAAACATTCACAGGATGGATAAAACTCATTATATATCTCTAATGAAAAGCATTTCCAATTACTTTTTTATCAGTTTTCGTGTTAACAAATAATTCTATTGGCACTTTCTGATATGTTGTATTTATAGAAAGTCAGTATGCTATAATCATTGAATTATTATAGATTTCTAAGCATAAAATTATTCCATTTTTCATTCCTGATGAATACTAAATTATTATAATAATACTCACTATTCCATTAATGTATTATTTTGAACGTGATTATCACTGAATAGCTATTAAAGAATCATTCTCACTGGGCGAATCAGACTTCAGACTTACTCATTTAACAAATTTTTCACAATTTTAAGCCATTTCCAGAATATTCAAATTGTTCTGTTCAAACACAACTGTATAATTCATAATTTTATAGTTAATTTTTAAGTCAAAAAATTCACTATTTTATAAAACAGCATTAAAATATGATTTTTAAAATTTATATTAGTGAGAACAGATCAAAATTTAACATTAACAATTAAGTCATTTGCCATTTAGATAAATTTAACTATTGTTGTTTTCTGATCCCAGATGGGAAAATGAGATTGTCAATGGCCCACCACAGAATATGGTAGCTCTGAACAATTTTGGGTCACTTTACATAAAAAGAATAGCAGCTGCCCTATACATATGTTAAGCCTTCTTTCTAACCAAAATAATGAGCATGTCTATCACGTAGAAGTTTCCACAAGCCCCTTTGTAATCTCTCAACCCTGCCCTTTAATGTGCCCTATCCTACCCCAGGCAAACACTGATGTGCTTTCTGAGAGATAAATTAGTTTTTCATTTTCTAAAATTTTATCTAAATGAAATCATACAGTATGCATTATTTGTCTATCTTCTTTAACTCACTATGATAATGTGGTTGTATATTGAGAGCTTCTTTATTTATATTGTTGAGTATTCTTCTATATAGATACACCACAGTTTCTGTAACATTAACCTTTTTAAGGATTTTTTTTTCCAGTTTTGGATTATTACAAATATAGCTGCTTTGAACATTTGTGCGAAGTCTTTGTATGCATATATGTTTTCATTTCTTTTTGGTAAATACCTAGGAGTGCAATGTCTGAATCATATAAGTGTATGTGTAATATTTTTAAGAAACTCTGCCAAACTGTTTCCAAAGTTGTGACTTTTCAAATATCAATCAAGAGTAATTTTCCTGTCCTCACTAATGTTTCTTATGTTCAATGTTTCTAATTTTAGCCATTCTATTTTGTTGTAGTAGCATCTTAGTTAATTTACACTAATAAAACCAAAAGCATATACTGAGTACCTTAAACAATAAATATTTAATAAATAAAAAAAATTTTTTTAAAAAAGGATGCCTGGGTGGTGTCTGCCTTCAGCTCAGGTCATGATCCCAGGGTCCAGGAGTTCATCATGGGGCTCCTCCCTCAGCTGAGAGCCTGCTTCTCCCTCTGCCTATTGTTTCCCCAGCTTGTAAGCACATGTTCGCTCTCTCTGTTGCTCACTCTCTCTGACATATAAAGAAATGAAATCTTAACAATATTTATTTATTTACTTACTTACTTAAAATTTATTTATTTTAGAGAGAAATAGAAAGAAAGAGTATGTATGCATGGGGGGAAGGGGCCATTGGAGAGGAAGAAAGAAACTTAAGCAGCTCTGTGCTGAGCATTGAGCCCAAATCCAGCTCATTATCATGACCCTGAAATCATGACCTGAGCAGAAACTAAGGGGTGCTTACCTGACTGTGCCACCCAGGCACCCCATTAAACAACAAATATTTATTTCCTCACAATTTTGGAGGCCGGAAAGTTACAATCTCAAAGAGTGGAACAGTTTGGTTCCTAGTGAAAATTCTCTTCCTGATTTGCAGATGGCCACCAACTTGCTGTATCTTCATAGAGCCACCAGAGAGATTATCTCTCTGGTGGCACTTCTTATAGGATCACTAATCCCATCTTGATGGCTTCACCCTCAGGACCTTATTACTTCCCAAATGTCCTGCCTCCAGATAGTATCACATTGAATATTTAAGTTATCAACACATGAATTTGGAAGGCACACAGTCATTCAATAGCAAGTGGTATCACATTCTGGTTGTAATTGGTTACTTCCCTAATGTCTAATATATTTTTTTTAATTTCTGTAATAATTTATATAGAGTGGGTATTATTTCTTCCTTACATGTTTGGTAGAATACACGGATAATGCCATAAAGACCTAGAGTTGTCTTTGTGGGAAGGCTTCAAACCTTGGATTCAGTGTATTTAATAGATGAAAAGGCAATAATATACCTTACCTGTTTCTTGTTGAGAAAGCTTTGTTAGTTTTGTCTTTCAAGGAATTTATCCACTTCATCCAAGTTATTTGAATTATCCCCCAAAATTATTCATAATATTCCTTTATTATCCTTATAAAAATCTGTTGATTTTATCATAAAATCATCTCTCATGTTTCTTGAGTAATTTGTTTCTTCTTCCATATTTTTTTTAAAGATTTTATTTATTTATTTGACAGAGAGAAATCACAAGTAGATGGAGAGGGAGGCAGAGAGAGAGAGAGAGAGGGAAGCAGGCTCCCTGCTGAGCAGAGAGCCCGATGCGGGACTCTATCTCATGGCCCTGAGATCATGACCTGAGCCGAAGGCAGCGGCTTAACCCACTGAGCCACCCAGGCGCCCTCTTCTTCCATCTTTATCTTCATCAGCCTGGATAGATGTTACCAATTTTAATTACTTTCTCAAAGATCTAGCTCTTGGTTTTATTGATTTATATCTTTTTATTTCCATTCTCTACTTACTGATTTTCACAGATCTTTATTATTTTCTTTCATCGATATTGGATTTAATTTGCTCTTTTTTTGTCCCCTAGACTCTTAAGGTATAAATGGAAATACTAATTTGAGGAAATCTTCAGATGACCATGCATAAATAATTTTTTTCTTACATAGAATTTTTAAAAATCTGATTGGGCATTACTTCAAAGTTAATATCTCTGACAGTAGTTTACATTCTATCTTTCCTTGCTAGAAGACTGGTAACTAAAAAGGTATTTTAAAAAATAATTAAGAAATCAAGAAGTAAAACTAGACTAATATTTCTTTAAGTAAATCTAAGTCATCCCCAAATGACCCACAAATAAGCAGAAAATTATCTCACTTTTTAATAATGATGAACCCAATATGCCCTATCCAGTAAACTTCTGAAGAAATAAATTTTGTCAACTCTAACTCAGAAGTGACAATCATAGGTCCCTGATTCTCTATCACAGATCAAAACCACATAATCATTTCAAGCTCTGAAAAATTCAAGCAGTTGTAACAAAGTGTCTTTCTTGGCCATTGTTTCAGATTTATGGAATCACAAAACACTTAGTTTTCATGACATGAAAATCCTCTTCATCTCGGCCCCCAAGACAGAATTTTTTCTAAATCCTAGAAAGTGATAGTTATCCATGGGATTTTAAATGTCCTTAATCCATCATCTTGTTTCTCATCCACTAATCAATCAAAATTTTATGGTTGTGTATCACTGAATGATAGATTATTTTACAATTTAGTGGTTTAAAATAACAATAAACATGTATCATATCACACAGTTACTGTGGGTCAGGAATCCAGCAATAGCTTAGCTAGGCTCCAGTGTAGGGTCTCTGATGAGGCTGCAGTCAAAACCGCAATCATCTCAAGATTTGGCTGTTGTTAGGCAAGTACTCTTGTACATGCAGTGTTTTCCAAGTCACACTCAGATGCATAAAGAATGGGCCTTGGTCCTGAACACCCAAGAGATAAAGAGCCCATATACCCTATGTTGGGCTTATGACTTGGTGTGGGAAAATCTTTCCTGGTTTCATGTGTAATGAGTACTTTTTCATCTCTGCACAAAGCATGCTTCCACTGCAACATGAAGTCATGTTACTCTATCTTTTCTCTATGTAATTAAAGTATTGTTCCATCCAGTACTTGACTGAGTTGTATTTTCCTTGGTGACTCCAATACCAAGACTCAGCGGGCAGAAGGGTTTAGGGCCCTCCCCAGGAATTGGTAACTAGCACATGGCATTCTGTTGATAGCTTGTCTCACAGAATCCCCTTCTATGTTGGCTCAATCTCATGAAAGGAAAGTTGGTGCTGATATTGGTAGAAGATCCAGTTAGTTTTCATGTCTATATCTCCACAGGACTCCTTGAGTGTTCTCATAAGATGACAGCTTCCTTCAGAATAGTAATCTAAGAGGAAAAAAAAAACAAAAAAAAAAAAACAAAAAAAACGTGAGAGCAAAGCATCTTTTATGGCCTAGCCTCAGGAGTCATATTCTCAGAATATGGATCTCAAGCTATTTTCACTTATTATCTAAGATTTTGGTTCTCTTTCCTGTTAATCTCTTGAGAGACTTGTTTATAATTTATTTCATTTCCACAGTATTGTAGTGGCTACAACATATCCACTCCATTAAATATGGAGGGGGACCACACAAAGGAAGACTAAAGGAATCCCAGGAGTGGGAATCACTGGGTCCATTTTTGAAGTTTTTTACCATGCAATTAAATCATTAATATGGTTGGACATACTGAAAAAGCTATGCCAACTGTAATTTCAAAGTCGGTGTAAATAAGCTTTCCAAAAAAGTCCATCAGTCATTTCCTTTATCTGTTCATACCTAATGACTTTTCTTCTACTTCAGTTATTCCTGGCTAGGGCCACATCCTTGATCTTATCATTATTAGAAATGTTCTATCTCTGAATGTTTAAATTTCATGTATTCTATTTTCTAAACTTCCTATTCTGGCAGCTTAATACCTCAATATTTTATACAAATGTATGTTATTCAAACATTCCTGATAATCTTAATGTTTCCTTAGCTCACTTTTGCATTCTCCAAACCAACTATTTCAAGCCTTCTATGATAGTTTCAAATCTCTGGAGACCACCTCCTTCTTCTCACTCTCAGCAGATTATCTTGCTCATGACTTAGCAAAGAAAAAGACCTATCATATGGATTTTTTTTTTCATTTTATTTTATTTTATTTCTTTTCAGTGTTCCAAAATTCATTGCTTATGCACCACAACCAGTGCTCCATGCAATATGTGCCCTCCATAATATCTACCACCAGCCTCACCCAACCTCCTCACCTACCTCCCCTCCAAAACCTGCAGTTTGTTTCCCAGAGTCCACAGTCTCTCATGGTTATATGGAAGTTTTTAACACCCTTAAAAAATTTACAAACTTACAGATTCTGATACTTTTTTTTCCCTTCCATTTTCCTTCTTGTTACAACAGGAAAGAACTTTTTCCCCTTTCCTGGACCTTGGATCTATCTACCTTCTGCCTTTGAAGGTATTTTGCTCTATCACTTATTTTATCTCTGTCACATATTATCATCCCCTTCCTCTTAACTATTGTCTTTTCAGATAAATGTGGTCAAATATCTTTCATATTTAAAAAAAGGGTGGAAAGAAAGTAGTTTGAATTCTAGTGAGCTGTTAGAAAAAAAAATTAGCCATGCAGTTAAAGTGGTAGAGTCATAGACAGAAGGCCATTGGTCACAGAATTATGAGGATCTCAAACTTGTCTCATTTACCCCCAAACTTCATAATCCCCTTTCTTTACTGACAGGCCTCTCGAAAGACTTGTACATACTCTCTACCTCCAGTTTTTCATAGTCTCTTCACTCTAACATTCTGCAATCTAGCTTACAGACCCTCATCACTACCCTGTAAATAGACGACCAACAAAAGAACAAGTGGGAGAAAAAAAGTGCGTGGAATTAGAAATACCATCATTATCATGGTTCTTCCGAAAGTCTCAACCTGTCATAATACTATACTATTTTCTTTTAAGAGAAAATGGACATAAATTCAGACACCTGTAGCTTTACTTACCTCTCTGTGTTCTAAAAACCTTCCAAGGAGGAGGAAACCTTCCACCAGCAAGGAAAGAAATCTTCCAACAAAAAGCCTAAGTAGGAAATGGGCATCCTTTTCTCCTTAGATGCCAATATCTGGGTGCAGATGCACTCTGGGTTCTTCTGTAGTATAGGTATAAACAAATTAAAAGATTCAAGCATAACATTAATTCCTCAGCAGAAGATATGCTTAAAAACAAAATATCACAATACTGTTGGAGGACCATAGAAAAAGGAAAAAAAAATGTTTAAAAAAAATCCATTGGTTGACAAGAGGGTCATCATTTATTTCTCACATGCCAAACTTTGACTGTGAATGTACTGTGCTACAGGTGCTATGTACATTCTAGTAGGAGTTGGAAACTGGAGACATCTTGTGAGCAGTTATTCGTGGTTATGTCCTCTCACTGAAAAGCACTTCAGCAGAGAAACAAGAGCTCTTTTTCTTGCTCTTCAGGAAAGATCTGAATGTTCAAAAGCTTTAATATAACTACTGGTGCCAAACTAAATGATAGTGGCAAACTCCTTTCCATTAAATTTGTATCTGTTTAAAAACCTTGGAAATACGTTAACATACATTCCTGTCCATAGAATGTAAAAATTACATGCATAAAAAATTTGTCATCTGCGTTTCCAAGACATTGTTCAGGGAATGCAAATGTGTCTCCAAAGACTGAGAAGCAAACAGCTTGTGTTGTACCAAGAGTGGGGACACTGCCACTTTCCTTACATTTATCAGAATTCTCAGATTTAATTTTTTAAAACATCCATTGAGTTAAATGCAACATCTTCAAAGGTAAAATATTTGAAGAGTCAAAATGTTATGGTACAAATCTACGGAAACTGCATGAGCAATTGCTAAAGCTGTAATTTCCTAGGGGAGTTAATCAAGAAGGAATTGTGTAGTGAACAAGGTATACTAACAATAAAGTACATCCAGACTTTTCACAATCAGGTGATTTAATCGTGGGAGAGCCTTTACTACTCTTTCCTTTTCCTTATTGAAGATCTATAACTGGATAGGTTTACAAACAACTTCCGATTACCCATTTTTTTTTTAAAGATTTTATTTATTTATTTGACAGAGAGAGATCGCAAGTAGGCAGAGAGGCAGACAGAGAGAGAGGGAAAAGCAGGCTCCCCGCCAGGCAGAGAGCCCAATGCGGGGCTCAGTCCCTGGACCCTGAGATCATGACCTGAGCCAAAGGCATAGGCTTTAACCCACTGAGCCACCCAGGTGCCCCTACCTATTTTTTTTTTTTTTTAAGATTTTATTTATTTGACAGAGAGAGAGAGATCACAAGTAGAAAGGCAGACAGAGAGAGGGAAGCAGGCTCCCTGCTGAGCAGAGAGTCATCTCTCCAAACAAACAGTTCTCTAAAAATTTCTCATGAAAATAAAGTGATTTGACCTTTATAATATCTTACATTTTTTTCTGCTAATGCTCTACTGAACATTATCCGGCGGGGGGGCGGGGGGCGGTGTACGGGAGCATACAGATATGAGGAAACATAGAAAGAGAACAAGGAACATCTTGTCAAGAGAAATAAGAAGACCTTTAATGTTAACTATATTACATTCTTTTTAATTTGTCCCAGTTCAGTCATATTACTAACTCTGGTTTTGGCATCTTATCCAACTATATCACTAACAATAATTCTGGCCAGGGATAAACCAGTAGAAAAGACTTCAATGCCATTATTTTCTACAGATAACCAAATCTGTTTTCTTTCAAATAAATTCCTTACTCTAGATTAATACCTTGATTCATGCTTCCCTGGTAAAAACAAAAATAAGCGAGAGATAATTTAATCATCTCCTGATCAACAAATCTACCAGTCTATCTCAATTTGTCTCCATGTTTTATTTTCCTTCCTCCACAAGTGGGTGAATGGTCCCAACAACAAAGCCAACAACTGAGCTCACTTCTCCACTTGCGGCTGATGTCTCCCTTCTGGTCCATGCCCGCACTCTGAAATAGCATCATCAAGTTAATCTTCTCATTAAGAGACTTAGCATGTAAGCATGTTCTACTATCTCTTAAAAACAAAACAAAGCAAAACAATACAGACATTCCTTTGACCTCAGAGCCTTTTTAAACTATCTTTCCCTTTTTGAGCTCTCATTTATAGAAAAACGTTATTAAAAGAAAAAAAAAGATTTTTTATATCTGTTCTCTCTAATTCCTTAAGTTCCACTCGTTCATAATCTTCATCATCCAATATCTTACCTCCAACAAGCCACTGAAATTTTCTCACTGAATTTTTAAGCTTGAATGATTCTTTCTTAGTCCTCTTTTTTGAGCTCTTGGCAGCATTTAAAACGGCATTTAAAACAGACACTCCCTGCTGCTTGAATCACTGTCTTTGCTTGGCCACTAGGACAACACACCCGCAGTTTTCCTCCTACCACAAAGATGACTTTCCTGCCTCCTTTTTGGGATCTTTCTGATCTGTTGAAACTCTAAACACGGATTCTATAAACCTCAATTGTGCATCTCTTTTCTTTCCTCATCACATTACCTCGTTCAGGCCTGCCTATATTTCTAGCTCTAAATTCTCTCCTCACCTCCACATTTACATTATCACATGGTCTGCTCAATAGCTGCATTTAATTGTTTATGAAACAGAAAATTAACCTGGGCCAAAGCAGAAATGCCCACCCCTCCCTGCTTTCAACTCACTCTTGGTCTCAGTGTTCACATGCAGGCTAGCACCTGTCAGTCATCTGGACGCATCCCTTCCTCTCCACTCTGCATAAGCAAGTCTTTTAACTCTTCCACCTTCAAGATAGAGTGGGAATGTGAACACTTCTCACTATTTTACCACAAAATCTGGGGTCATCCCACCATCATCCTCATCTGGATTTCTGTAATATCTAGCTAATTAATCTCCATCCTTCTTCTTTCTCCCTCTGTAGATGTTCTTCCAAGTAAGAACCAGTAAATTCTTCTGGAAATATAAATCAAATCATGCTACTCTTCTCCTCAAAGACTTTCAGCAATGCCACATCACACCTAGAATAAAATCCACTATCTAGAGCACCTGGGTGGCTCAGTAGGTTAAGCATCTGCCTTCAGCTCAGGTCATGATCCCAGGGTCCTGGGATTGAGTCCCACATCAGTCTCCCTGCTCTGCAGGGAATCTGCTTCTCCTTTTGTCCCTCTTCCCACTCATTCTCTCAATCTCCCTCTCTCAGATAAATCTTTAAAAAAAAAAAAATTCTATGTCTAAATTCTATAGTCTGTAAATTCTTCCTTCCTTTGATCTGTGCCTATCTTTTTTTTTTTTTAAGATTTTATGTATCTATTATTTGAGAGAGAGATATAAAGAGAGAGAATGAGAGAGAGAGAGGTCAGTGGGAGAAAAAGACTCCCTGTTAAGCAGGGAGCCTGATGTGGGACTCAATCCCAGGACTTCAGGATCATGACCTGAGCCAAAGACAGTTGCTTAACCAACTGAGCCACCCAGGTGCCCTGTGCCTATCTTTCTATTACGCCATGTTCTAGTCATACTGGTCTTCTTGCCGTTTTTTTTTTTTTTTAACTCTTTTCAAACTCACTTCACTTGTTATTCTTGCCTGAAAAAAATCCACCCTCAAAATTTGAATCTTCCTACTTTTTAAAAGTAAGTCTCAGGTCAATTGTCACCTCCTCTGAGGGGTCTTCCCTTATCATGCTGTCTAAAAGAATCCACTTCTACTCTAAGCATGCTTATTTTCATAATAACTATTATATAAAATTATATAATATGTAGATGACTACTCTCTTCTTCCTGACATTCTCACTCCCATCACATTAAAATCCCACACACTTTTTTGATTCTGCTTTAAATATACTGCTTTCTCAGTCTCCAGTGCTACTTTTTAATCTTGTTCAATCAATCTTTTAATTTTAACATCATCAGGATTCTGTATTTAGCCCATTTCTCTTTCTCTCATCAAATCTACTCCTGTTATTCTCATTTATTACTTTACTTAAATTACCTGTAATTTATACTTTTATCTATGTCTTTGTCTTCAGTTAAGATCTGTATGTAAAACTCCACTTCCATCTATTAAATTTTTTTAATCTTGTCAATTTGGACATACACAAGCCCCTTAAACTCAACATATTCCGAACAAGTCATAATCTTATCTTTTTCTCCCTTTTCTAAACTTAGTCCTCATTCTGTTTCTCCTACCTTCCATTATGCCACTATCAAGTTCCAATGTACCCAAACCACAAAATTTGGAGGCAGTCTTCATTTCTCTCTTTTTCACACCTGTAAAGGTCAATAGTGGACACTTTCAAAACTTTCTACGGCTCCTTATTTCTATTTCTCATATAGAAATTCAAGTTCTTGTCATTTCTTGTCCAGACAGTGATAAGAGCATATTCTTTTATGTACATTTACTGGTTGCTTACCCAGCAGCCATTCTTTCTTCCCTTCTGGTTTTCTGTTTGTTTTTTATTTGTTTGCTTGTTTTAATACTATTCATAATTTCCTTTGGGAAGCCAGGTCTCCCCTAGTAAGTAACTGCTACTCAGTATGATTGGGATCAACCTGCCTACCAGCTCTAGCCATTGGGTCTAATCAATGTAAACCAGCATGCATGATCTCATCCCTCATGCTGTAGGGGTAACAAAGTTTTTAATTTGACAAGTTTGATTACATGCCAAGAAAATTATCTCTACATTTGTCTATTATAACTTAAAACAAGTGAAAGAAAACTTTAAATGACAAATATTTTAGTTTACTTACCATCTACCTATTAATCCATGAATCCATCCATCCATCCAACCATCCATCCACCCATGTATCTACCTATCTGTTTTTGTTACAAATAACTTCTTTTTTCCTGGTAACTTTTATCTGTATTCCCGATTATACATTCCATATGTTTAAATTTGCATATATGTAATAGCTTCATGTACCATTTCTATGTCATTGTATTTTCCATGTCCAATGTATTCAGCAAATGAAATAATAAAATTGTAAGGAAAATGAATGAATTGAACACTTATTCATGTATTTGTACTCCCCTCCAATAATCTACATTATAATCTTTAAAATTGTTTTTAATAGTTACATTATTTATGTAAGCTTTCTTAGGGTACAATATATCAGGCTGACAAGTTCTGTGAACCTGAGAATTAAGAGCACATTCAGATACTGTTTTTTAAATAAGGGGCATTTTGTTGTGCAGGTGTTTTGGTAATTGGGAGATACTGGGAAAAAAATTCCCCTTTCAGTGGTGCTCAGATTCATACTTCCCACGGTAGAGTGCTGAGCAGCCTGGCGCTCACACATGGAGCCATAATGTGAAACATGTGGGAATAGTGCCTGATGCAGCCTCCCTTCGAGGTGTTTTTCCATCATCACCACCATTACTTTCCTCCCCTGACAACTGTCCCATCATTCTGTTCTCCATGGTCTATCCTAGAAGATAAGCATTCCTACCATTTCAGTTTTGTTATTTGAAATATGTGTCAAAAGTGTATATTCCATTACAAGAGTGTATGTTCTGTAAGTATAAACACATAGAAAAGAGTACATTCTGAAAAGTAGGAAATGTCTACATCTAATTTTGATAATAAAGAAATATATTTGCCTTTTGCTCTCGTAATGGTCATATACAGAAATTAAGAATAGAAATTTGATTCCAAGGGCTCTATAAAGACCTCTTTGACAACACACTTAAAAAATTTCCATCTCACAGCTATTTTCATTATTTAAAACATAAATTTAACCAATTTTTATATACCCAAAGTAGACTTTTTCTAAATGCTTTTGCTTGTTTCATCTCTTTCCCTAGACATTTTTGGTAATATGTCTGGGATCCTCTCTGCCAAGGGAAAGGAATGGGCTATGTGGTCAGAGACATGTTTGTTTGATTCTCAACTCTGTCACACTCACCCCTGCGAGCAACAGGGCAGATCATAGAATTTCTCTGGTCAATAATCTCTTCAAATAAAACACAACAATAATCATGTGTATTTTTTTTCAAGTCTGTTATGCAGAGTACTGTTAAAAAAGTATATGAAAATTCCTAACCCTGCACCTGACAAGCAGTGGGTATTCCATACATGTTATCTGCTTTTCCATATTTCTTCTCCTTTATACACATTTTGAGCCACTTGGAGATTTAACAAGTTCTTTTAAAAATGTTTGCAGAGCATTATTTCTAGAAACTTAGCAAGTTCTTTGTCACACATCTTCTCTGTGTTCAAATCCCATAGTAAGATAGTATATATTTCCATTTAAGAGCATGATGAGGTAAGAATAATAAATAGATAAAAGTAAAATTTCTGCTCAGCCCTCCTCCTAGATTTCTTACTGGATCCCTTTTGGACTAAATGTTGATTTTTTAATTTTTTTTTACTTTTTTTTTTTTCCTGCCTTACATCTTCCTTTCATTCAGAAGTCTAAATATCTTCCTTGAGAAATACTACAAAGTATCTAGATATTATCTTTTCATTTTTGCTTTTTGTTTAAATCTTTTACAAATAATTTATAACCTAAGCCATTCTTCTCCTTAAATCTAAATAGGAGATAATTTTACTAAAAGACTTAGAGATTTGGTTCTCCAACAAAGAGATGTACTGACCATGGAGCCTATTGTATGCCCCTGCCTAGCAGGGAACTAAATTTGCAGACCCACCCAAATGTATAGCCTCCAGTCCTGCTGACCAGGAAGCCTGTCCAGAGAATCTGGGCAGCTGCAGAGCCCATCCTATAGCCACATTCAGGCAGGGAGCCAAGTGAGCAGCACTATCAAAATGTTAAGTATAGCTTCTGTCCCCTCATAACCAGGAAACTGAGCAGTGACGGGACAGCCTCAGAATCCAGCTTACAGCACTGCTCAGCTACAGAGCCTAGCCTCCAGCCTTGCCAGATTGTGGATAAAGCCTATGGCCTAGACGGGGTGGATAGCACAGCCAGGGGCCTCACCCAGTGCAGAGCATTGCCTTGGGCCCCACCCAAGAGGGAGCTCAGCCAACCACCACATCCAACCATAGAGCCCAGTCTCTAACCTTCACTCAATTGAGGGATACAGCTGGCAGTCCCTCCCAACCAAAGATCCCACCCAGAGACATGGCCCAACAGCAGAGCACAGCCTACAGCCCTGCCCAATTTGGGAACACAGTCTGCATCTCCTCCTGTTCGCAGAACACAGACTGAGATCTTGTCTGACCAAGAAGCCCTGCCTGAAATGCTGCATGAACACCAAGCTAGCAGCACCATCTGGTCAGGGAACTCAGCTAACACCATACTCAACAGTGAAAAACTGAAAGCTTTCCTCTAATATCAGAAAAAAGACAAAGATGCCTTCTCTCAGCACTTCTATTTAACACAGTACTACCTAGAGAGAATTAAACAAGAAAAAAAAAAAAAAAGTCATTGGAAACAGAAAGGGAGAAGTAAAACTGCCTCTGTTTGCAGGTGACATGATTTTATGTATAAGAAATGATAAAGATTCAACCTAAAAGACTATTAATACTAATAAATCACTCAATAAACTTGGCAGGATTCAAAATCGACATACAAAAATCAATTGTGTTTCTACACACTAACAACAAATTATCTGAAAAGGGAATTAAGAAAACCATACCATTTACAATAGCTTCAAAAAGAATAAAATGCCTAGGAGTAAATTTAACTCAAAAAGTTAAAGATTTGTATACTGAAAACTTTAAGACATTAATGAAAGTTATCAAAAAGACATAATAAATAGATAGATATTCCTTGTTCATGAATTGGAAGAATTAGTATTATTAAAATGTCCATACTACTCAAAGCCATCTATAGATTCCATGCAACTTCTACTAAGATTCCAATGGCAGTTTTTATAGAAATAGAGAAAAATTCTAAAATTTGCATGAAACCAGAAAAGGCCCTGACTACCAAAGAAATCCTAAAATCATCAGAACAAAGCTAGAGGCACCACACTTCTTAATGTCAAACTATACTACAAAGCTATAGCAATCAAAACTGTGGTACCGGCTTAAAAACAGACACTAAGATCACTGGAAAAGAATCAAGAGTCCAGAAATAAACCCATGCATATATGGTCAACTAAAATATGGGAGCCAAGAATACTCAATGAAGAAAAGACAGTCTCTTCAATAAAAGGTGTTGAGAAACCTGGGTATTTTATATACAAAACAAGGAAACAGACAATCGTTTTATGGTTATGACACCAAAAGACAAGCAACAAAAACAGAAATAAATAAGTGGCACTACATCAAACTAAAAAGCTTCTGCACAACAAAATAAATGATCAGGAGAATTAAAATGCACCCTACAAAATGGGAGAAAATACTTGCTAACCACATATATGATAAGGGGTTAATATCCCAAAATATAAGGAACCCATACAAGTCAATAGCAAATAAATAAACAATCCAAATAAAAATGGCCAAGGAACCTGAATAGACATTTTTCCAAAGATGATAATCAAATGGACAATGGGTACCTGCAAAGATCCTCAGCATCACTAATCAACAAGGAAACAATGAGATGAAGTGACTTCATACCTGTTAGAAAACTATTATTAAAAATAAGAGAAATCGCATGTGTTGTTGAGATGTAGAGAAGAGGGAATACTTGCACACATTTGGCTAGAATATAAGTTGGTGCAGCCACTATAGAAAACACTATGGAGTTTCCTCAAAAAATTAAAAATTGAACTGTCAAATGAATCAACAAATTCTACTTCTAGGTATATACCTGAAAGAAATGACATTGGTATCTGGAAGAGGGATCTGCACTACCATGTTCATTGGAGCATTATCTGTAACAGTCAAGACAATAGTCAAGACATAGAAGCAACACACACACATGCACACGCACACGCGCACACAATGGAAGTTTATTCAGCCATAAAAAAGGAAGGAATTCCTGTTATTTGTGACAACATGAATGAAACTTGAGGGCATTATGCTAAGTGAAATAAATCAGATAGAGAAGGGGAAACACTGAATGGTCTCACATGTATGTGAAACCAAGCCCCCCAGGAAAACAAAACAAAACAAAATCCTGAACTCATAGAAACAGAGTAAATTAGTGGTGGCCAGGGGAGGAGTGGAGGGAATGGGTGGAGCTAAAGGATACAAACCTACAGATGTTAGATAAATAAATCCTGGGAATGTAATGTACCATATGGTGACTGTACTTAACAATACTCTATTATATATTTGCAAGTTACTAAGAGAATAAATCTTGAAAGTTCTCAACATATACAAAGAATATTGTAACTATGTAGGATGATGGATGTGTTAACTAACCTTATTTCTGTATGTCACAAAACCCACACAAAGAAAACCATGATTTTCTACAGCTTAAACTTAGATGTTAGGTATCCTCTATGTCTCAGAAGAGCTGGACAAAAGTAAGAGAGTAAAAGAATAAAACTACCCCCTTTTGCCTGTAAATTGTTTGGAAATTATTATCTGAGGCCATAATGTAAGGCTTCTCTGTGACTAGAAGGGCATGAGCCTGAGAACAAATGTCAAGAGGTTTAGGATGGCAGAGTGAAAAGATAGAGAAAATGTGCATCCTCACTGATACAGTTCAATGATACCAATCAGTTAGTGAAATTAACTAACCTTAAAAACTCTCTCTAGGATTTACTATGTAAAAGAAAGTAATAAGAGAAAACATATATATTGCTGATATAAATGCTGAGAATTATGCAGAAATATAAAGGATTGGAAAAGGATATACGCTCTATTTGTACCCAATCGACAATGAGCTTTGGAGACTTTTGAATTACCTATCAGCAAACGGTGAAGGCTTGGGTAATAGCCAATTACTGAGTGAAATCCCAAGCTATTAATTATATGCCAGAGAGGACATCCACTTACTGATTGATTACATTCTAGACTGGAAACTGTTCTCACCATTTTCCTTTTGGGTCTCCGCCACCATACTATTATCACTGCACCTGCATCTTTGTTGTCCCTTGCACAAATATTCCATGATACCGTCATCATTTTTAATCATTCTGTGATTATGGGAACATGCTGGATAATTTCCAAGGCCAGAGAGGAATGTGTTGTTTCCATTAGCCTTGTCTTGGTTAGTGCTTAAAGGCAAGATGGTGAACTCTGGACTATCCTACAGGACCCCTATCAAGCACTATTTACAAGAACTGCAAAATTCATTTATTAGGTACAGAATAAACCATTAACAAACAACTGGTCAATATGAGATTACTGAGTGAAAAAATTAAAATGCATATGGTAATAAGCCAAGACCACCTTCAATTTATATTTACTGGCAGAATATGGGGGTTGGGGAAATAAAACATAGTGATGGTAATGGCTCTTCTTGTAACAATCTCTCTGCAACTGACAGTTATACAGAAAATAGAGGTAGCAGAGTATTTTTCATTAGAAGTCGATAGACTCTGCAAGGCTGTCAAATGTTAACTAGCTTACCTTCTGCTCTTTGCAAAAAGGTTAATGGATACAGCACATTTTCCAATGTGACTCTGAAAAACAAAGAATTACAAATAGTACGTGGTGGTATTTGTTTTTCTTCTTTTTTAGCCTATCCTACGTAAAATCAAGAGGTTGAATGTCACATCAAAGCTTTGGGCTATCAAAAATTTGTTAGTGATAGCTTGTGGGGGGTGGGGTAGGGTGATGCAGAGCCAGTTTGTTCACAAATATTGAACGAATTTATCTAGTTTGTTCACAATTATTTTATAAGTGTGTATTATAAATTTGTCTCATTTATACCAAAACATTATAACTGACCTATGTGTCCATATTAAAATAACATAGTTGACGAGCAGCTTTTAATCACTTCTGGTAAGAAAGAGCACATTATCAACTCTATCCCCCTCTTCTGCCGGGAAAGTGAAAGTTGAACTGTGTTTCAAACTGACCAGTCCCTTGATTTTCCTCATAATTTGGCTACATACATATGTATTCCTAAACATGATTAGGTTGAGTCTTGTGTATTCTGGGATATTTTATTCATGGACTCATACTGTATATACTCTTGCGTGCCTTGCTTTATTTACTCAGCTTTCTGCTTTGGAGATTTATTCTGATGGATGTTTCACTCAGTTATTCTGTCTCTAGGAACTTGTTGCTAGACACATTGTTGCTTTAAACATTCTGGTGCCTGTTTCCCAGCACACTGGGGAGTTTCACTGGGGTGTGTCTGTAGGAAAGAAACTACTGGAGCGCAATAGTTGTGTGAATTCAAAGTTGCAACGACAAGGAATAAAAGCTTTGGAGCTGCGATCTCCAATCTTTTTTAAAATTTTGCCAGTCCGGTGAACGTAAGATGACCCATCCTGTCATTTTTATTTGCTTTGAATAACTGAGTAATTGAGTACATTTCTCACAAGTTTATTTCCCATCTTTGTTTCCTAGATCGGGGCTATTTTTACTGAAACATTTTGTCTTTGCGTTATTTGGGGTCATTCTTTACTTATTTCGGACACAAACACACTGTTGGTTAACTGTGGGAAATGACCCCTGTATGGCCATGGTTTGTGTTTTCACTATTTTTATGGTGCATATTGATAAACAGATAATTTCAGTGCACTCAGATGTAGTAGCTTTTTCCGTTATGCTTTATGCACTTTTTGTATTTTTAATGAAATAATTGCCCATCTCAGTTTTATAAAGATTTGTCCTATATTTTCTCCTTAGGTTATTTTAGATTTCATCTTACACAATTGATTGTTTTCATATGTTTATGGATAAACAATTCCCTCTACCATTTCCTAAATAATATATTTTCCTCATTAAACTCTAATGCCACATTTGTAATAGATCAAGCTTCCATATTTATACGTGTCTGAGTTTCCTTTTTTGTTCTATTGGTCTATTTCTCTATCTCTGTTTCAATATTATTCTGATTTAAATATTGTTACTTTACAATGTGTCACCTGATAGAAAAATATCTCCAACCTTTTTTCTTCTTGAGAAGACTTTTAAATTTTTTTTTTTTTTTTTTTTTTTTTAAAGACTCACAGAGTGGGGTTGGGCAGTGCAGACGGCAAGGGAGAATTTTAAGCAGTCTCCAGGCCCAGCACCAAGCCCGAGATCTGAGTTTTTATTGGCATTTTTGACAAAGGTGATAAAACTATTTTGTTAATTCTCATAATTTTAGACAGTAGGTCAGACGTTCACAATGTTTTTTTTTTTCTTTAAAGGGCTGGGTAGTAAACGTTTTAGACTCTAAGGGTCATATGGTCTCTAACAATTATTCAGCTGTGCCATTGTAGCATGAAAGCAGCCATAGACAGTACATAAATGAATAAGCACAGCATGGCTGTGACCCAACAAAACTTGACTTACAAAGATAGATAGCAAACCAGTTTTGGCCTGTGGGCCATTGTTTGCTGATCTCTGTTCTAGGCTATCACATCAATCGCCAATAACAGTCTTCTTTCTTTTTTTTAAAAAAACAATCTTGATTTCTTTTATTCATTTTTATGTTCTAATTGCTCTGGCTTGGAAGCCCAGAATAATCTTTAATAAGAGGGTTGAAAGTGGGCCTCAATTGTTGTTCTTGATTTTAAAGAGGATGATTCTAATAGTTCATTAGTGTTATTTGTTGTAGATCTACAAAGATTTATTGGATTATGGAAGTTTTCCTCTATTCCTAGTCTATGACCAATTTTATCATGATACAGTTTTTGTCAATTCTTTAGATCAATCTTGCACTTTACCCAACATGTCCAATATCTTAATATTTGATTGTTTTCATCCATATCACACGAAGAATATGATAATAAATTGGCTTCAACCCCCCATGAGAGTCAGCTTATGGAATGAATTGTCAGGGAAAACTTTCTTTTCCAGTATCAATGTCCAGAGCAAGATAGACAAATATTTTTATTAAAAATGTGTTACTGCCATTATTAATAATTTAAACATCTCCTTCAGTAAGGTGTGGTTATTTTCCTAGATTCCCCTTTCATTGAGTATTAGAGGTCAGAGGTCCTGGCTTTGTGCAGGTTTTTTGCAGGCTCTAGGCTGAGCACATAGCCCTGCACAGGCAATGCTATGGACAATACAACATATGAAAATTTCCTGGGCACATATATATCCCAGTGCTCATGTATCAGGACACATGATTTTCTTTCTTTTTTTTTTTTTTTAAAGATTTTATTTATTTATTTGACAGACAGAGATCGCAAGTAGGCAGAGAGGCAGGCAGAGAGAGAGAGAAGAGGAAGCAGGCTCCCCGCAGAGCAGAGAGCCGGATGTGGGGCTCGATCCCAGGACCCTGGGATCATGACCTGAGCCGAAGGCAGAGGCTTTAACCCACTGAGCCACCCAGGTGCCCCAGGACACATGATTTTCTGATACCTTCTGTTTCCTAAGAATTTCGTTTATCTTCTAGTCAGTTCAGTTATGCATATTAAATATTTTACATATGTGTGTATTATGTATTGTAAGCTATAAACAAAATTTAGTTAAAATATTATTAAATATTTAAATAAATATTGTTTCTAGTTAAACTATTAAAATAGTAAAATATTTAAATAGTTAAAATATTGTTATCCCTGAGTATTTTTTTAATTCAAGTATAATTAACAACAGCTTCAGGTGTATAATATAATGATTTAACAGTTCTATACATTTCTCAGTGCTCATCAAGATAAGTATACTCTTAATCTCCCTTATCTATCACCCCCAGTTTCCACTTACCTCCCCTCTGGCAACCATCATGCTTCCCCTCTGACTTTACCCCCCCTCATTCTCTCTCTTTCATTCTTTCCCTCTCAAATAAATAAATAAAATCTTTTTTTAAAAGAGTATTTTTTGGTTTGTCTCTCTTTTTTTCTTTGTTTGCTCATTTATTTTGTTTCTTAAATTCTAATTTGAGTTAATTTATATGGTATTTCTTACAAATGGCAAGATTTCATTTTTTATGCCTGAGTAATATTCCATAGTTTATATATACCGCATCTTCTTCATCCATTCATCTATCCATGGACACAAGTTATTTTCATATCTTGGCTATTGTAAATAATGCAATAAACATAGGGGTACACATATCTTTTCAAATTACTGTTTTTTTTTTTTCTTTTGGGTAAATACCCAGCAGTAGAATTATTGGATCACAGAGTAATTCTATTTATCTTTTTTCTTTTTTTTTTTTAAAGACTTTATTTATTTATTTGACAGAGAGAGAGATCACAAGTAGGCAGAGCAGCAGGCAGAGAGAGAAGGGAAGCAGGCTGCCCGTTAAGCAGAGAGCCCGATGTGGGGCTCGATCCCAGGACCCTGAGATCATGACCTGAGCCGAAGGCAGAGGCTTAACCTACTGAGACACCCAGGCGCTCCTATTTATCTTTTTAATTTAATATTTTTCAGTGTTCCAAAATTTATTGTTTATGCATCAAATCCAGTGCTCCATGCAATATGTGCCCTCCACAATACCCACCACCAGGCTCACCCAACCCCTCACCCCCCTCCCATCCAAAACCCTCAGTTTGTTTCTCAGAGTCCGCAGTCTCTCATGGTTTGACTCCTCCTCCAATTTCCCCCAACTCACTTCTCCTCTCCATATCCCAATGTCCTCAGTGTTATTCCTTATGCTCCACAAGTAAGTGAAACTATATGATAATTGACTGTTCTTGCTAACTTATTTCGTTCAGCATAATCTCTTCCAGTCCTGTCTATGTTGATACAAAAGTTAGGTTTTCATCCTTTCTGATGGAGGCATAATACTCCATTGTATATATGGACCACATCTTCTTTATCCATGTGTCTGTTGAAAGGTATCTTGGTTCTTTCCACAGTTTAGTGACTGTGGCTGTTGCTGCTATGAACATTGGGGTACAGATGGCCCTTCCGTTGACTACATCTGTATCTTTGGGGCAAATGCATAATAGTGCAATTGCAGGGTCATAGGGAAGTTCTATTTTTAATTTCTTAAGGAATCTCCACACTATTTTCCAAAGTGACTACACCAACTTGCATTACCACTAATAGTGTAAGAGGGTTTCCTTTTCTCCACATCCTCTCCAACACTTGTTGTGTACTGTCTTGCTAATTTTAGCCATTCTAACTGATGTAAGTTGGTATCTCAATGTGGTTTTGATGTGAATCTCCCTGATGGCTAATGATGAACATTTTTTCATGTGTCTGTTATCCATTTGTATGTCTTCTTTGGAGAAGTGTTTGTTCATGTCTTCTGTCCAATTTTTGATGTGATTATCTGTTTTGTGTGTGCTGAGTTTGAGTTCTTTATAGATCTTGGTTATCAGCCCTTTGTCTGTAGTGTCATTTGGAAATATCTTCTCCCATTCCATGGGTTGCCTCTTTTATTTGTTGACTGTTTCCTTTGCTGTGCAGAAACTTGACCTTAATGAAATCCGAAAAGTTCATTTTCACTTTTGTTTCCTTTGCCTTTAGAGACATATCTCGAAAGAAGTTGCTGTGGCAGATGTTGAAGAGATTACTGCCTATGTTCTGCTCTAGGATTTTGATAGACTCCTGCCTCACATTGAGGTCTTTTATCCATTTTGAGTTTATCTGTGTGTATGGTGTAAAAGGATGGCCTAGTTTCATTCTTCTATACTTAGCTTTCCAATTTTGCCAGCACCATTTATTGAAGAGACTTTTTTCCACTGTATATTTTTCCTGCTTTGTAGAAGATTATTTGACCATAGAGTTGAGGTCCATATCTGCACTCTCTACTCTGTTCCATTGGTCTATGTGTCTGATTTTGTGTCAGTACCATGCTGTCTTGGTGATCACAGCTTTGTAGTAAAGCTTGAAATCAGGCAACCTGATGCCCCCAGTTTTGTTTTTCTTTTTCAACATTTCCTTAGCAATTCAGGGTCTCTTTCTGGTTTCATACAAATTTTAGGATTGTTTCTTCTAGCTCTTTGAAAAATGCTGGTAGAATTTTTATCAGAATGACATTAAAAGTATAGATTGCTCTAGGCAGTATAGACATTTTAACAGTATTTATTCTTCTGATCCATGAGCATGGAATGCTCTTCCATCTTTTTGTGTCTTCTTCAGTTTCTTTCATGAGTGTACTATAGTTCCTCAAGGACAGATCTTTTACCTCTTTGGTTAGGTTTATTCCTAGGTATCTTATGGCTCTTGATGCTATAATAAATGGAATTGAATCTCTAATTTCCCTTTCTATATTTTCATTGCTAGTGTATAAGAAACCAAAAGCAACTGATTTCTGTAAATTGATTTTGTATCCTGCCACATTACTGAATTGCTGTATGAGTTCTAGTAGAAACAAGGTTGGTTCAACATTCGCTAATCAAAAAATGTGATAGAACAAATCAACAAGGGAAGAGAGAAGAATGATGTGGTCCTCTCAATTGATGCAGAAAAAGCATTTGACAAGATACAGAATCCATTCCTGATTAAAATACTTCAAAGTATAGGGATAGAGGGAAAATTTCCTCAACTTCATAAAATCTATCTATGAAAGAGCCACAGCAAATATCATTCTCAATGGGGAAAAGCTGACAGCCTTCTCTCTGAGATCAGGAACATGACAAGGATGTCCACTCTTACCACTGTTGTTCAACATAGTACTAGAAGTCCTAGCAATATCAATCAGACAACAAAAAGAAATAAAAGGTATTCAAACTGGCAAAGAAGAACTCAAGCTCTCTTTGCAGATGACATGATTCTTTATATGGAAAACCCAAGAGTAATTCTATTTTTAATTTTTTTATGAATCTCCATATTGTTTTCCACAGTGGCTGTACCAATTTGCATTCCCACCCGTAGTACAAGAGAGTTCTTTTTTTCTCCACATCCTTGCCAAAACTTGCTATTTCTTGTTTTTTCTTTTAGCCATTTTGATAGGTGTGAAGTAATATTGTGGTTCATTTATATTTCTCTGATGAGTAATGCTGAGCATTTTTTCATGTGTCCACTGGCCATCTGTATAGAAAAAAAAAGTCTATGCAGGTCCTATGCTCATTTTTTTCATTGGATTATCATTATTATTATTAATAGTGTTGAGTCCTATAAATTCTTCATAAATTTTGGATATTGACCCATTATTAGATGGATCGTTTGCAAATATCTTCTCCCATTAAGCAGGTTACTTATTTTGTTTTGTTTATGGTTGCCTTCACTGAGCAGAAGCTTTTTATTTTGATGTAGTTCCAATAGTTTAATTTTGCTTTTGTTTCCCTTGCTGAAGGAGACATATTTAGAAAAATGTTTCCATGGTTGATGTCAAATATATTTTTAAACTGATATTTTTAGATGTTATGAATATTTAGTTACTGTGAAAGCAAAATCAGACAATAATCATTTTATGAGCCAAGTAAAGACCATAGATTTTAAAACTGAGTCACTTCCCTTCATGTAGTTAAAAGTGGCATCAATTTGGGGCACCTAGGTGGCTCGGTTGTTAAGGGTCTGCCTTTGATTCAGGTCATGATTCCAGGGTCCAGGGAGCAAGCCCAGCATTGGGTTTCCTGCTCAGCAGGAAGCCTGTTCTCCCTCTCCCACTCCCCCTGCTGGTATTCACTCTCTTTCCGACTATCTCTGTCTGTCAAATAAACAAATAAAATCTTAAAAAAAAAAAAAAAGAAAAAAGAAAAGCAGCATCAATATATCGTGTAAAGAGCTATCCGTATGGTTTTAATCACTGTAGATTTATAATATATTTGGAAACAGGACATGTGATGCATCCAGGTTAGTTCTTTCTCAAGATTGTTTTGGCTATTCAAGGTCTTTGTGGTTCCATGTGAGTTTTAGGATTGTTTTATCCTATTTTGTGAAAAATGCCATTGGGATTTTGGTAATGATTCCATTGAATCCACAAATCGCTTTGGGTAGTATGAATATTTTAGCAATATTAATTCTTCCAATTCATGAATACAGGGTGATTTACCACTTGTTTCTTCTGTAATTTCTATAATGGATGTTTTATAGTTTTCAGTGTATGGGTCTTTCACCTCCTTGGTTAAATTATTCTTAAGCATTTTGTTCTTGTTGATGCTAATATATTCCTTTTTTTTTTTTAGTTTTTTTTTTTAAGATTTTATTTATTTATTTGAAAAAGAGAGAGAGTACAACAGCAGGGTGAGGGATGGAGGCAGAAGCAGTCTCCCTGCTGAGCAAGGAACCTAATCACCTGAAATGAAGGCAAATGCTCAATGGACTAGTCACCCAGTGCCTTGATGCTAACATATGCTTAATTTTATTCTCAGATACTTTGTTTTTTGTACATAGAAACACAACTGATTTTGCACAATGATGGTGTATCCTGTAACTTTATTAATTTTTCTCTTTAGTTCTAACAAGTTTTGGGGGAATTTAAAATTCTCTCTAAATAAGATCATGTCATCTGCAAAGAGCAATAATTTACTTCCTCATTTCTAATTTGTATGCCTTTTATTTCTTTTTCTTACCTAAGTACTCTGCTAGAACTTCTAGTACTGTGCTAAATATAAATGGTGAGAATGGACATCCTTGTCTTGTTCCTGATTTTAGAGAAAGAACTTTCAGTTTTTTACCATTGAGTGTCATGTTAACTGCGGACTTCTCATATTTTTTTTAATTATATTAAGATAAGTTCCTTCTATAACAGTTGTTGATAATTTTCATCATGAAAAGGCATCAAGTTTTATCTTGATTGCACAGCAGTATGTGCATGTCTAATGTTACCAAATTGTATACATTATGTTTAGTGCTTTGTACATCAAGTATGACTCAATAAACTGTTTTTTTTAAGCTATTTAGAATCTACACAATTATTTCTGTCAATCTCTTAAATGTTTTAGATGGTTAGTCATTATAAACACTCTAAGGACAGGCCCTATGGCTGTATTTGCACACTAGTGAATCTTTGGTGCCTAGCACCATACCTACCATATAGCACCTTCTCAAGAAAGATTTTCTGAATGAATTTTGGGTGATATATATATGAATAAATACTGCATTTATATTTCTCAAATACCATTTCTCCCATTTCTTTCTATGCTATATCTAATTCATTTTCATTTTTTCAATTGTGCAGTTAGCCTATTTACTTAGATATGTATTAATCTGAAAGAATGGCACACACAACTTTTTATCCTATCATTATTGAAAAAAATGTAAATTCATGAAAATCTTTTTCAATTATCTTTATTTCCCTTACCAGCTTTATTGATCTTGAAATTACCTTAAATGTATAAGTTTTCTTTAGCTATTGCATTTCTTCTTGGTTACCCAGTTTTATTTATATTTTAAGGAGGGCTCCATATACATTTCATCTTGTTGGGTTCCTAGAAAATATTTTCTTCCTACCTTTCACATCATTTTTAATACATTGATACAGTAAGTTATACTGAAATGTCAAAATTCTGTAACCAGTTTTATGATTTATTACTAATATCTTATATGACATTGAGGAAAAAATCTCCCTTTATTCCATCAAGATCCCCAACTCTAAATATCCATCAAATATTAATATCTGGGTTTGGAAGTCTTTGATGAAGCATGAGCATGAAAGGATATTGAATGATCTGATGCATTAATGTTGTTTAAAAGTATATGACTCTTTCTGCAACACCTTCAGTAAAATTAGTAACTTGCTACCTGGAAAACACAAACTTAGTCCATACAGAATGTGTCAAACTAGAGAGAATTCCAAATTTTATATTATATTCAACTTTACACAATGCCTAAAAGTTCAATGTAGAAACATGTTTAAAACCTTGCCCTGATCTTTTTCAGTTAAAATGCATTTGTATGCAAATTATACTGTACAGTGTACACCTGAAAGTGTATTACTTTGCATTTTTCCTAAGCCCCAGCAAAATAGTTAAAGGACGTCTGAAGGATGTTTGATTTGAAAATGCTTTTGAATAAGAATGTAAAATAAATTTAAAAACAATTTCTTTATGCCTGCCACAAAATTGGTATGTGGTGTAAAACTGGCTCAATATTCTAAAGGCATTGTTTTCACTGACCTTATTAGTGTATATGATGGTTCATGGCGTAATTGGTTCTACATGCACAAAGCAATATGGAATGTGTGTATTGTTACCAACATTTTGCATGAAGTAGCATTTTCTTACCAGGTCAGCAATGGAAAGATCAGAGGTGAGAGTGAACAGAGAAGACTGCAAGGATCACTCACTTGAGAAACTGAAATACATGACATAAATCTGTTTTCTGCCATCCACAAGGGACATTATTTGGGATAAGCTTTTAATTGTCTCTAGAACTTGATTTCCTTACTCACAGAGTCTCAGACATATTTTAAAGTAATAAAGGTATGTTAGATAGTATAATCTAACCTTTTAAGACCATCTCTCCAATCAAATATGCATTTAAATTAAATTCAGGGGCAAGTCCTCTTTCTCTAGGCCAAATCTGATAAAGGTGTGTCTAAATTTATTTGCATTATTCATTCTAATCTCTAGGGATTAGAGGAAGAGAGAATTGCTGAAATATCTCACATTCTCCTTGTTTCCTTGAATAAACTGTAGCAGACCAGGAAAACAGTGAAGGCCAAACCATGTGTGTAGCATCTTCTAATCTATATCTGGATTATGTTAGTACTGATACTGTGTTTAAACATATATTCCAGTAAATTTTTCTTATGTGTATTTTAAATGATTTTTACACAACTGAACAAAGAAATGTGTAGTCATGGATACCACTCTATATTGATTTTGACATCTGCCATCTGTCAAATTGCATTTATGATAAAAACAAATGAATAAAAAAAGAAAAGAAAAATGTTATTAATATATTATTCTCTTAACTGTGAACTGAAGAAAATAGACACTTTTAATGATAGATTTTACCAGAGATACTCACTGAAAACATAAAACAATCAAGTATATCTGTTGCCTTTCAGTATGTATGGGTTTTTGTGATATTTAGAAAAATCTTACATGAAGTTAATGGTGATTTTTGTATTTAACAAAATACTTTAAGCCATAAAAGGAAAATTTCATTTATAGCCTGAAAGACATCATTTTAAGAAGTGGCCATAATTTTTCATCTCCAGTCCATTATGCATTCATATGTTTTGCAAAGCCGACTCCAGTGCATTGTGGTGAGCAAAACACCAGGAAAATATATCAAAAGAAAGAGTGGCCACAATATACAATAGTTTGGGTTTTGTTTTGTTTTTAAGATTTATTTATTTATTTGAGGGAGAGAGACAGCAGTGCATGAGCAGGGGGTGGGGAGTAGAGAGAGAAGGAGAGAGAATCTCAAGCACACATATGATGAGCACACAGAGCCTGACACAGGGCTCCATCTCAGGACCCTGAGATCACAACCTCAGCAAAAAACGAGGTATGCTCAACAGGCCCCAGGTTTTTGGTTTTGGGTTTGTTTGTTTTTTTTTAATTGAATGTATATATTTCATCTCCAATTCATGCTTGATTTGTAGTGCATACTGTTTTAAAGTTTCTTCCTCAGAATTATGTTGTGAAGGCAGTCCATATAATAACTGCCTGGGATTGTATATCACATTTTCTGGAAACAATAAGTAACATCATTACAGTCAAGGTAGAAATTGATTTGGGGTTCCTCAGTAAACTATATGTAAGGTTTTACAGGTTAGAGACACACAACACCAGGCAAGATAGGTGCAAGGCGAGGTTTATTAAAGGCACCCACAGGGGAGGTTCCCCAACTCAGGAGAGGAGAGTCAGGGAAGTCATGCCCGGGAAGGGGTTGAGTGAGCTTTTATTGGGCCAAGGCAGGGTGGGGGCTCATAACCATATTTGGTAAGGTTAGAGGTTTGGGGTTGGAAAGTCCCAAAGTGGCTGGTTTCTGTTTCTCCCATAGGTTTTGGTTTACTCAAGGTGATGTGTCCTTGACAGATATTCTTCTGGTGGGAAAGTCCTGGGTAGGGGAAGATGGTGTTCTAGCAGTCATGTTATTGTTCCTCCTGCATTCCCAGGGCTGCCCACCTAACATTCTGACCTTTTTGGTGTAATAGGGGCAGTGACTCAGATCTGGCTACTTCGGCCTTCATCATAGGGTTCCTCAGATGTGGGCAGCCTGGAGTAGGGATGCAGGAGAAGCTGGTTAACAGTGACTCTGGAAACCTCATGTATGCAAGCCTGGGCCACTGAGGAATCTACCACTGTAGGGATGCCAAGGACTCAGCTAAGGCCTTGATGGCTGTCCGGACATGTTTGGATAAATCTTGGATAGCATCTATGGAGTGGGCTAGGGGCCCAGTGCCTAGTCTGGTGGTCACTAAGGAAGATGCTAAGGAGACCTCTATGACCAGAGGAAGAAATACAGCCCTTTTCTGTCGGGGGAGGGGGTTCGTGAGGATTTCCGCTAGGGCTGGCAACCTCCCAGCTGGCAATCTGTGGTGACCAGCTGACTAGATCATGTGGTATCCCCATGGGTCCAAGTTTCCACTAGGAAGAACCACCACCTGAACTCAGGGTCACTGGAGGGGCAGCTATGCAGGGAGTAGAAGGAGGAGGATGAGGAGAAGTGGTGCAGGAAATCTGCAACTGTGTGGGCCCCAGGGTCTGGGAAATCCAGCCATCCTGTGGTGGAGCTTGCTTTAGGCTGGAGATGTGTACCCATGGGTGGTGCCCCAGAAGTTTTGCTGTGGTGGGAGTCATAAGAATAACAGTATGGGGGCTGATTCACCTGGGCTGTAAGGACATTGGGTGAAATTCTCATAGGAGAACCTGGTCCCCAGGATTTAGGGCCTGGGGGAAATCTCCACCAGGGCTGTTGCAGGCGGGAATGGTCACATCTGCATGAGCCCATAAAAGGGCTCTTAGGAGAGTAAGATAAGGCAGAAAAGATAGGAGGGACGGAAGAGAAGCAGGAGGATTGTGACTGAGCAGGAAGGGTCTGCTGTACAAGAGTTCAAAGGGCCTGAGTCCTGACCGTACACAAGGAGAGGCCCTGAGTTGGGTGAGTGCTAGTGGGAGAAGGGTTGGCCAAGAGAGGCGAGTTTCCAGAGTGAGTTTAGTGAGTTGCTCCTTGAGGAGGCCATTGGCACCCTGGACCTTACCTGAGGACTGGGGATGATAAGGGATATGAAGTTTCCAGGTAATGTTGAGGCTCTCAAAGACTTCTTGCATGATGCTGGAGATGAAGGCCAGTCCATTGTCCGATTGTAGGATTCGAGGGAGTCCAAATCTCAGGATGATGTGCTCAATGAGAATTGTGGTGACTATGTATGCTATTTCCCTAGTGGTGGGGAACGCCTTGATCCAGCCTGTGAAGGTGTCCATGAGAGTTAGTAGCTATCTGAAGGTTTTGTGTGGAGGCATGTGAGTGAAGTCAAGTTGCCAGTCCTCTCCTGGCTGATGCCTGCAGAGCTGATGGGTGGGTCCTAGTCTGTGGAGGCCACTCTGGGTGTTGACCGCAGAACAGGTTCTGAAGGCCTGATGTACATCCTTAATGGTCTTTTAAAGGAGGGGGTGGTGAAAGGTTGGAGAAATTGGTATAGGGCCTTTGGACTGATGTGGAGAGACTGGTGGATGTCAGTAATGAGGGTGTGGATTAGACCATTCAGGAGGGCATTCTTGTCCTGGACATAATACCATCCCTTGTCACCTAACCTGCCACCTAATGTCTCAAGGGCCCGAATCTCCTCATCAAGTAGAGGGGGTGTTGAGGAATAGGAGGGGGGCTGGTGAGGAGTTTAAGGCCGTTTGTTGGGCAATAGAGTCAGACCAGGTGATAGGCTCCTGAGGATTTTTTAACAGGAAGGATAGGAGTATTGTATAGAAAGTTAATAGGGATAAGGAGACCCTGCTGCTGAAGGTGGTTGATGATAGGCTTAAGTTCTCTGGTGAGTCATTGAGATAGGGAACTGTGGGCAGGATGGAAATGTAGACTCGTCCTTCAGTTGTATCTTGACTGGGATGTGGTGGGTTGCTACCACAGGTCTGGAAATGGAAATATCCCATACTTACGGGTTTACCAAGGGGAGGTAGTCTGGGATAGAGGGTGATTCACTGGGGAGCAGAGAGAGGATGAGATGAGCAGAAGTTAAGGGAGAGGGAGAAAGACGTATGGTGGTTTGAAGTTTATGGAGGATGTCCCTGCTTAATAGAGGGATGGGGCAGGAAGGGATGATAAGGAAGGAGTGTGAGAAGCCTTGTCATCCAGGCTGCATGACAAGGAAGGGGTGGCTTTTGGAGTGGAGGAAGTACCGTCAATTCCCATCACTGTGACTGGGGAGGGACGAGTAGGACCCAAGTAGGAAGGCAGGATGGAATAGGGAGCCCCTGTGTCCAACAGAGAGGAGATGGAATTACCCACTACCTGGAGTGTGACCCTGGGCTTGATGTGGGTGAGAGGGTTGTCTGAGTTCGGGCTCCATCAATCATCCTCCAATCCAAGGAGCTGGAAAGTGGGACTTACCATCTCAGGGTCACCCCCACATGGAGATGCCAAGGATTCCCCCAGTGCTGGGGTAGTCTGATTTCCAATGGCCCATCATGCGACATTGAGGGCATGGACTAGGAGGCACTTTGGGATTGGGGCACTGATGGGTCCAGTGTCCTTCGGCTCCGCATTGGAAGCAATTCCCCAGAGGGATATAGTTTCCCCTCTGTTGTCCCCCAGAACCTGCTGGCCTCAGGGCTGCTACCAGGGCTTGGGTCTGTAGTTGGACCTTCTGTTGGAGTCTGCTTAAGTTCTGCTGCCTCCTCTCAGGAGTTAAAGACTTTAAATGCCATTTTCACCAGATCAGAAATGGGCCCTCCTCTGCTTTCTTTAATTTTTTCCTAATGTTGGTGCTGACTGAGAAATAAAGTGGGTAGCTAAAACAGTCACCCCTGCCGGGGATGCTGGGTCTAGGTGAGTGTGTTGAGTCAGCGCCCAGTAAGTCTGTTTAGAAATATGGCTGGGTTCCTGAATGATTTCCCTAATTTTATCATAATTGACCGCCTTGTTGGAGGCTGCCCGCATGCCAGCAATGAGGCACTGGACCATGCGGTTGTGGCACCAGCAGCCATCTTGGCCAGTCCCGTCCAGGTTCTACAGCTGGGACCACCTGAGCTCCAACGGGCACGTGGCATCAGTGAGATGGACCTGATCAACATGTTCTTGGGCAGCAGTCTGAATGCGTTCCTTCTCCTCTGTGGTGAGGGTGGTGGTTTGGACCACATGTAGGTTGTGCCAGGTAAGGTCATAGGCCTGGGCCAGGTACTGGCATTCCTTAATATAGTTATTGAGGTTGGCCTAAAAGGAGAAGTGAGGGGAGAGTCGGTGAGGGCAATATCAGTATGAGAAGGGGTAAGTTTTTTCAGGAGTTGGGATAGGAGTGGGGAGGAGAAGGGGTAGACAAGGGTGCCAGTTCAGAAATCCTGATCATAAGGGACCTCGGCCCATCTGACTTGGTGTCTGCCTAGGTTATCTAGATCTGTGAGAATTTGGTAATCAAAAGTGGCTTCCGGAGGCCATTGGGATTGTGTGATTGGTATTGTGGTGATGCGATGCTATTGTAATGTATGAGATGTCGCTTTTGTAGGTCCTGGTCCAGTCCCAGGGTCTTAAGTTTAGCCAATAGACACCCTAGGGGTGGATTGGGAGGCCCCCATGATTCCTTGTCAGGCAATCTGAGGGTTGGAGGAAGGCATCCCCTCGTCCAGCATTGGGTAGTGGAGAGACTGTGTCAACTGCCGTGAAATTAAGATGTCTCCCAATTCCTGGAGTCGCGGAGGTCACCTGGTGACCAGCGGGATCCGTCGACATGGCCGTAATTAGGACAGGGCTTTCTGGAGAGATGCAGAATTGGGGGAAATTCACCAGGCTTTGGAAGTGGCATTCAGAGAGGCAGGTCCAGGTCCCAGTAGGGAGAGGAGAGAGCCTCCTCATCATGGTGGGGCCTCGATCTCCTCCTGGGTTTCGGCACCAAAAGTAAGTTTTCATAGGCAAGATACACATGACACCAGGCAAGATAGGCGCAAGGCGAGGTTTATTAAAGGCGCCCTCGGGCGAGGTTCCCCAACTCAGGAGAGGAGAGTCAGGGAAGTCATGCCCGGGAAGGGGTTGAGTGAGCTTTTATTGGGCCAAGGCAGGGTGGGGGCTCATAACCATATTTGGTAAGGTTAGAGGTTTGGGGTTGGAAAGTTCCAAAGTGGCTGGTTTCTGTTTCTTGCATAGGTTTTGGTTTACTCAAGGTGATGTGTCCTTGACAGATGTCCTTCAAGGACATCTTCCCATTTTCTGGTGGGAAAGCCCTGGGTAGGGGGAAGATGGCAGTCTGGCGGCCATTTTATTGTTTCTCCTGCATTCCCAGGGCCACAGAACTAACGCTATATAGTCCTTAATTCAAGGACTCAAAATTCTTAAACTTAATATAAATATGATTCCTTTAAGAATAGTTGGTGTTATACTAGTGGCAAGAGAAGAAAAAAATCCAATTTCCTTTCCAAGCTTAATTTAAGTGGAAAAAAGAAGTGAGGTAGAAAATTTTTTTACTTAAAGAATATAAATTTGATCTCCACTGATGGTGGCATCTGCCATTATTATTATTTAAAATGTATGAAGTATGATAGATAATGTGCAGCCAATATATGTAATTTGTTTTTAGAGCATCCATCAAAGAAAAATATAAAATAAGAAATGTAAAACATTACACAACATCCATACACATACACATCTCATTTGATTCTAATGCCCTCACCCCTTTTTCCCTTTGCATATTCTACGGTAATAGTTTAATTTATTTGCCTTTCCAATGAAAATGTATGGGTTTTTTTGCATTCAACTTGGTATCCCTAGCTCTTAGGTCCATACTTCAAATAAACTGGATGTCTGATAAGATTTTCTCATACTGAATAAGTGAGTGGCAGTAGAGAGGGGAAAAGAAGATGGAGAAGAAAATATAAAATATGTAAACCATTGTAGAAGCCTCTCCCCAGGGAGATATACAACCAATCTAGAATTCTTTGTAAATTTAACATTTCCACACATACTATCTGTCAAATAGTGTAAAAATAAACAAAAAAGGGCTGCAATGACAAGAGAAGTCTAGTGGGTCTGAAAAAAAATAGTTTATTCAGCTTATTTATATTTATTTAACAAAGCTTTGTTATTGTTTTTTTAAATGAATACTTAATATTTATCAAATATCTTCTTTTCCAAACTATTCTACTTTCTAGCTGCAGAAACCTCAAGCAAATGACATAATCTCTATTACTCAGAGTTCTTACAGGCAGAGTCTCCAAAGATAAAATATCAGTTTTCCCTATTTAAAAAAGTCATAAAAAACAAATGAGTTAGTATGAAATATTGTGATGGTCATGTTTTATTAAAGATCTTCGACATGTTATTACCCGTCCATCTGACTACTTATATTCTTAAGGTTTCACTCATGTATCTAATCTCAGATAATATACTTTTGATGGCGAGATAGTATTTGACAAAGCTTATTAAGCAATTTCTTCACTAAATAATTTCATTTTAAATTCACAAAACAGGTTAATTTAGTGATTTATTATGGTGTTACATCTACTACAAGTGTTTCATAAGATGTAGTTACAGAACAGAGAGCAAACATTTGGCTTGCTCATAAAACCACACCTGAGAGGATTTGAAAAACTCCTCTGATATCAGATGAAATAATTTCAAATCACAGAATATTTTATTCAGTTCAACAGAGAAATCAAAGACTCCAAAAGAGATGGCAAGAGACTAAATGAGGTGAAAATGGAGTTATGAAAGGCAAGCTAACAGTTCATTTATTAAAAGCACCTTGTGCAATCCATGCGGCATACGTGTGCGCTCACACACACGCACACAGGCCAGTATACGAACACATGCGTGCAAACATGAACCGTACCATTTGGTAAACGGGCTTTGCAAAGACCCTATTTTTACTTTGAGTAACTTATTGCATGTGTACACATACATATAGACGAGGGAAAGAACGTGCATGTGTTTTATCATACTGTCAGCATCAGGCTGCTTTTACTTAATAATTTTCTTACAAGTAACACGAAAACACAATAAAACGTTGCCAAGTCATACTCTATGAACCACCTGTAAATAGAAGAGAGGAACTCGGCTCAGCCTCTAGAGTCTGCAGCCTCTTAAAATAAGTTGTGAATTGCTCTTTTTAATCAGGACACCAGGGAAGAGAATGATTTCTTTTGAGTGCAGGCACTTCAGAATTCCTGGTGTCAAGTAGAAGCCCACAGGCTTCAGGAGCCAGGTTCTTCCCCCTTGAAGAAGTCTCCATGCATGCACATTAGATGCTTACATGCTCTTGAAGGCAGCCTATTATGAGGACCACAAAGAAGAGATCAGTGAAAAGAATTTCTTACAGAAATAGGCATTACCCCAGGAGCCAGTTTTAGGCTGGGAGTAATAGAAAGATAAAATAGTAAGGTTGTGACCTTCATTCTTCATCTCCCTACAACTTGATGGCTTATTCTTGATATAAATCCTTCTGGCTAAAATATAGACTTGAAAAAACATTAAAAACACCAGACTTTGGTGAGGTGTGGGGAGGTGGAGGGTGTTCCTGTGGAGCAAAACTCTGATTACACAGTGGGTGTCAGCTCTTGCTTCAGAACAAAATTTATTTTGTATGATTTGCTCTGGGAGTCTTCTCTCTATATCAATTCTCACTATGAGCTCATCAATTAATTCAAAACATTTTGGAATCGAGAAGGAAAGTACATTTAAATTGGATCCAGAAAGTTTGCTAATTATTTCTGTCTGTATGTTTTCATCCCCATGCATTTTTGTCTAGCTTTGATAGGAAAATTCTGAAGTCACTAACTAAACACACCCAACAAAATCAACATTCTAATCTCAGGAACAGCCCAGTTATTACATAAAAATAATTTATGTAATCCCCACTTCTTTATTCATTATCTTACTTGTCTTTGCATTTAGCTATTTATTTAGCTATTGATTGCCCTTGTTATATGCATGCTACTTAATTCATTTTCATGCCAACCTATGCTTCAGATATTGTTCCATGTACTTCTAAAAAGGAATAATCTAGTACCCATTTTGCAAATTTTCCTATGCCCCTTGTGAGAAAAGCAATCCTAGGATATCATGAGAGATGATATTGTCCCATCACCTCTCCAATGACTGATGAAATTAGAGGCCCTAGAAAGAAGAAACCTGATCTACTCAGGCTACACAACTTGCAAGGGAGAGCTAGATGACTCGGGCATCTCAGTTCCTTTCCTGTTAGGGAAGGTAACCCGCTGCTTGGAAAAGATGTCCTCAGTGGAGGCCACAAAGGAGATTATGCGTGCTGATGCTTGAGTGACCAGCAGGGAAGGATCTGGAGTTTAGAGAGAATCTATAAAATGGGGAAACCAAAAGAACCCTGAAAGCTAAAAGGCGAGAAGCAGCTGGGTATAATACTAAGGGCAAAAGACATTAGAGTGAGTACCTTGAGTAAGTCAGTCACTTTTGATCTCTGATTACCAAGCATTTTCTAGGGTTTGAATATGCCAGTTAACAGATGACACCCAAGACTTAACTGACTTTGTCAAGTGGCTTTTTTTTTCTTTTTTTAATACAGTGGAATCCACTTAAACATAAAAAGGTAAGGTGGTCCCTGAGATTATAGAATCAATTGTAGAACTAAAATGCAAAAATTTTGCAGAATTATGATGATGATCTCTACTCTGTCTAAGCCTTAGGATTGTTTTGCAAACCCAAATAAAGTAATTATATGGGAAATATCATTAAAAACTAGTTCTAATCCCATTTTACCTGAGACAGAAAGGATTCCTGAACACTGTGCTGAAAACCACAGGTCCCTGGAAACTGGAGCTAGATGTTGACAACCCCTCTATGTACATTTAATGTACATAAATGTGCTATGCACATTTAGGGTCTTATTATAGTTCATAGAAATTTTGTAGACAGAGGTCAAGGATATTTTGAACTGAAAATAAAAATGGAGTTTCATGAGCAAACTGAAGAGTATTTGAGATTCAAATCAGAGACCTTTGTGTCCTCAGGGCCAAAAACTAAGAGTAGTATCTGAGATACTACTTAGATACTTAGTAATATCTTGGTAAAGAATACCAAAAGAGAGGATAGAGCGATGGATTCAAGGATATATGGAGTAAAAGATTCTAGCTGATCTATGACAGAAAAAGGGAAGTCCTAGCAAAAAATGCATTAAGTCAAGCCAGGATGAGTTTATCTTAAACTGGGCATATCTACTTTCTTTTTGCATTTTAATTTAATTCTGTTATTGTTTGGATTTGCCTTTAGACATTTCTACAGTAGCAAAAAGAATGAAGAGAAGATATAGTAAAAGAAACTCAAAACCAAACATTCATATCTTTCTGGACCATAATTTTCAGGGAAGTAAAACTAAAAATCCAAGTGTGGCAAAACAGGTCATGTTTGGTTTGGATATGCATTTAATCCCATGACCATTAGGTATTCTATTATTATTGTTTATATCAGGGTAAATCAATTTCCAGTATGGCTCAAGAGATGTGAATTTTAGTCCAAAGTCCACTACCAACAATGAGAATGACACTGAGTTTGTCAATTTTCCTCTGGGAGTTTCAGTTGCTTCCTGTATAAAGTAGATGCCTTGGCCTACTCTAAATTCTTTTCCATTTCAAAAACTGTAATTTTCGAAGCACAGAATATGGCTCCTGCTTTACATTTGTATCTCACACCAAAAAAGATGGCATCCTTGGCCACCCAGTGAGATTGGTGAGATGAGGGACAACAGTGGCTGATATTCCTACACAGACTGTGAGATCTAATTGGACAGATCCTGTTTTGAATCCCACCTTTGAAATTTACTGGTCAGAAAACCTCATGTGGTATAAACTTTAAACTCTACGATTGTTCACTTGAACTTGATGTTAATCCTAACCGAGCTACCTTGTAATTATGAGGATGAAATGGAACAGCGTGACAGTGAATGGACCTAACGGTGGTCTGCAATTGTTTTCTCGTTTGCTTTCCTTTCAGGCTGGGCTGACATAATAAGTAGCTTATACATAAAAGAATAAAACATAAGATGACTTGAAAAGTCATAAATTTCTGCTCTCCAATCATAATGAATATTTAGCCCCAACCAGCACACACAGGTCACCTGTTTGTGACGATCCTGATCTGTCTTTCTAAACCATAGTCTACTGTCTTCGTAACAACACTTAAAAATAAAGTGAAATAAGGAATACAAATATGGAATCTGTAGCACCGCTAAATTTCCCTTTTGAATTTCTATAAATACTTATTCCTAACGATTCCCTTGCAATTTCAGTAATTAGTATAAATGATTTAAATTAAAGCGTTTTGGCTCCATGACAATAGCTACAGCTACTATGGTTATTTATTGTATGAGTTGCTGCAAACCACTTCTCTTTTCTCTCCACAGTGATGTTAATTTGTTCTGGTAGCAGCAGAAGAAAGCAGTTGTCCTATCATATCAGCTATTCTGTTGGCAAAGAATCACTTTAATTCCTCATTGAATTTATATGGAATGCATTAAAAGATTCTGTTATTGAGTGGCCCTGTTTATTCGTTCCCTGTATTTATGCATCCGTTAATCCACATAGGTATCTCCAATATAACTATATAATGCATGTACATCGCACACACATGCATATGCATATTTTTACACATACATAATGCTTGAAAATAAATTACTATGTCTATAGGTGTTGATTTCATTCAAAGCACACTGGCATTGTAAGCACCTAGTACGCTGCCCTAATTTGAGGAATCATTCTCAAAAGGGGCTAAACAAATTCCAATTTGTAATACCAAGTAGGCTCATAAGGAGAGGGTTATCATTTTTTTTAATGAGTGGTACTCTGACCCCTTCATTCAAGGTCAGACTGTGAAAATGTTAAAGTGGCTCGTGAGGCATGAATATTCATTTGACACAGAGATATACACACACACCAACCGTTGTTTCCATATAAGTTACTAGTGTGGCAGAGATTTCTCATTAAAAGAGAATTTTTGTTTTTGAAATCTGTTACTAGCTTATCAAAGCACCTGTCTGCTTTTACAACACATATGGCATTCGATCCAGAATGCCACATGGGTATCCACTTTCCGGATAGGCTTTGGCATTCTGAAATACGTACCCAGGATCTGTCCCTCCTGAAATTAGATTACTGACTTGCAATCTGTTTTATCTGCATCCAAAAGGCCCTCATGCAGAGTGGAGGATCCATTTGCTGGAAATGAACAAGAGCTCCATTTCCTCTTCACAGAGTGATTCTTCCTACCCCACTACCCGGTTCCAGCCTCTGTCCTCTTTCACATGAACTGCTGTAAGAGTATTCTGATTGGCCTGCCAGATTCTGATCTTGCCCCTTTCAAATATGTTGTCCACATCGCAGTCAAATCTGATCCTGTCTCTCTTTCCTAAAAGCATTCAAAGCCCTCAGGACGAAGTTCACAATTATTTCTATGACGGAGGGGTCCTTAATGTTCTCTTGTTGCTTCTCTGCCTTGTGATCTCTGCTCCAGCCATATTAAGACACTTGCAAGTGCTCAGAATTTGATGTGTGTATTCTTGCCTCTAGGTCTCTGCACATTCTATGCCCTCAGCCCAAACTGTTAGCTCTCCTCCTCCAACCTCCCCATCAATCTCTAGAGTTTCACAAGATGAACTCTTAGTTTCTCTCCTTTACATGTCAAGATAGCTAAGAATCCCTTCAAGAATTCTTTCTTCACACCTCCCCAACCTTTTCTCCAGAGCTTATGATTTGTCCCCACACTATATCATAGATCACTTACTTATATGTGGAACTTGCCACACTATACCATAACTGCTTCTTTACTTTTTGTCTCTTCCATAATTTTTTTATAAACTCCTTGAGTGTAAAGATCATATACTATCAGTTGTTGTATCTCTAGCCGGATACTCAGCACTTACTAGATGTTTAATAAATATTGATAATGAATGAATAAAAATAATTAAGTTTAGTTATGACAGAAGTCATGTGCTTAGGAGATGTTTTTATTAAATTTCAAACAAGTATCTTATTCCAAGGCAAGGAAATATGCATTACTTATTAAGTGAGTAATAAAAAAAATGTCAAAATCTATGAATCATAAAAATCTGCACCCTCTTTGTAAATATTTTCAGTTTATTTTTGTTTGAAACTTTTGTTGCCCGATTCCAAAAACAGAAAAAAAAAAAAAACATAATTTAAAAACACTCTTTTTGGGGTGGTACGTGAGTGGGATAGCCTGTGAAGTGGCTGCCTTCCACTCAGGTCATGATCTCGGAGGCCTAGCATGGAGCCCTCCTTTGCACTATCTGTCCAGCAGGAAGTCGGCTTCTCCCTCGGCCCCTCTGCCCACACTTGTGTTCTCACTCTCTCTCTCTGTGTCTCTCAAATAAACAAACAAAATGTCTTAAAAAGTATAAAGCAAAAACACTGTTTTCTTCATTCTATTTCAAGGAAAGCAAAAATGGAGAAATTAGCTTTGCTGATCACTACCCTATTAACTGCCTACCCTATTTCAGCCACTTCACTTACTATTCCTGTTACCTACTGCTGTACAACAAAATTATCCCAAATTTAATGACATAAAAACAAATGGTTACAAAAACAAACAAACAAACAAACAAAACAACAACAACAAATAATGATTACTATCATCTTTCATGGTTCTGGGAATTGACGTTCTGGGAATTGACATGGCTCCGTTAGTTGATTGTTGCTCAAACCTCCTCCTATGTGGTTTTAGTCTGATGGTGACCTTGAGTTGTTTTGATGGCTTCCTTATTATTATGCCTCATGATGGATGTTGTCTGTCAGCTGGGACTTCAGTGGTAGCTGTTGGCCAAAACACCTACATGTGGCCACTCCCTGTGGACTAGGCTTCCTCACAGCATGGAATCTAGGTTCTGGGTATAGCCAGGAGTCCCACAGAAACCTCCAGGCCTTTTCTAAACTAGCCTCTGAATCATGCCATTTTGTTTCCTCTGAATTTTGTTCTCGAGAAAGAAGTTTGTGAGGCTAGCCCATATTTGAAAGAGAAAAGAACTGAACTCTACCTCTTGATGGGAGGAGTGTCCAAAAAACTTATGGGCATGTTTTAAAGCCACCAAATTTACCTAACCCCTAGTCTCCAAATATTCTTCTTTCTCAACTGACGTGTTCTTTCATTTATCATCATTCCAGATTAGCTTCCTCAGCATTTGGCCGTCTATTTTCAATATGCCTCTGTGCACATGTATTGGTTTATTTCTGTGTGGTGAGCCTCGGCCTGCTGGACAGTGTGCATGCATTTGTATTTAGAATCATATGTTCATGTGGATGTGACTGAGCCTGTGCTAAATGTGGAGGATGGATGCCTGTGTCGTCCCATGTGTGGAAGCATGCAGATATTTCATTACAAGCTCTTAATTGTCACAATGAACCACCCCTCTTTGCCCTTTCAGAGCTATTGATGGTCATGGGAAATGCTTTAAAATGTTTCTTTCTAGTTTGAGAATAATAATGTTTAGTAGGTTGAAGGTTACTTTTTTTGAATCAGAGTGGTAGATTTTCTTTTAAAGTACTCTGAGTGATAAAAAAGTTTTGAAAATAGTGGTGATGGTTGTACAACATTATCAATGTAATCAATGCCAATGAATTGTACACTTAAAAATGGCTTTAAGTGGCTATATATATATATATATATATATAATGTATATATATGAGAAAGAACCATAATTTTAAATATCAGTCATGTCATATGCCAAAACCATTCAATTATATAGTTTTAAGGGGTGAATTATATGCTATGTGAATTATATCTCAAAAAAGGTGGTAAAAGTTGTTCAAGGGAAAAATAACATGCATATTGTCTTCTATTTCCTGTAATTCTAGAGAAAGTATCTGGAGTCATATTATATTCCACATTAAAAGAAACAAAACTACATATTGTGTCTATAAACCAGTGACACAGAGCTCACTGGTAAAATAATATGTACTTTACCTGTTACTTGTATACTTCACACCAGGTTTTAGTCGCCAGAGATTTCTCTCAGGTCTTTTGTGCTTTTGTTTGGTTTATGGACAATTACCAGAGGCTTTTTATGTATAAAAGCCAGAGGAACTATCTCTATGCACATACTTAGTGAGCATCATGTATACATTCAAAGGACAGACACTAACACTAACCAAACAGACAAAAATATCTAAGTCAAGCAATGAATAGTTGTAGATGATCTTGTGTATAAACCCTTTAATTTTGTATATAATCCCTTTCCTCTGTTTTATTTCTAATGACTCATCATTAAGATTTTTGGCTCACGAGTGAAAATGAGGAGGTAGAATCAGCATATGGAAAAATATATGTGGAACAAAAAGTAAAAATATAAAAACATGTGGGCATGGAATTTTGTGTTATGATTTGTTTTTATTTCAGGCTGGGCCCAAATAATAAAAATGAGTTGTCCGATCCAACCTCCTACCTTCAGCAATGCTCGATAAAAACTTTTCAGCTGCCTGGCATTCTAAATGAGCTCTGGTATGAATCACACAGCCCCATTTCTGAATACCCTGTCCTAATTCTACTCCGGCTCATTTTGTCCCATCTCATCTTGTCAGTGTCATCTGCAATCCTTCTTCGTGTTTGAGCTCAGTGTGTCAGTGGATAGGGAAATTTTAACTGGCTATTAATCTAAATAGGCTTTTTCTGCTCCTGTTCATGTCTGTTGAGAACATATAGAAATGTGTCAGACACCCAGATCCAGACTCTAGATTATACTATTATGAATATCTCGCAGCCTTAATTTGGGTCTCAAGGAAGGAAGCAACTAAATCAATGAAGCGTCTTAAAATCAGCTTCTCTGGAGGTTGTAAACCAGCATCAACTACTTAAAAACCAGAAATTTTAAATACAATTGACCAAAAAGTATATATTATCTAACCAATATTTCCCACTTAACTATTTGGGGGGACATACTGGTTTACACAATATTTAGCCTTGTCTATTTTATTTTATTTTATTTTAGAGTTTATTTATTTATTTGACAGACAGAGATGACAAGTAGGCAGAGAGGCAGGCAGAAGGAGAGAGGGAAGCAGGCTCCCAGCTGAGCAGAGAGCTGGATGAAAGGCTCTATGCCAGGACCCTGAGATCAGGGTCTCAATGCTTGAGAATGACTGTGTTAGAAGAGACTACAAAATGAAGTGATTCCATGCTCACATCTCACATCCATTAGAAATACTTGAAAGAGCCATAAAAGCTGACTGATTTAGGTGTATTTTATTGGCTACTGAAACTTCACTACAACAAGAGAGCTGGTAATGCAATTTTCTATTATATGATAAACAATTGTTTTAAAGTTCTGAACAAATTAAGTGCAGCCTTCCCTAGAGTTACATAAGCTAAAGGCATAGGCTTAACCCACTGAGCCACCAGGCACCCCAGTCTTATCTCTTTAAATGATGAATTTACTATGACTTCAAGCCCCCCTCTCTAAGATTGGAAATAAAATACATTTGTCAATGTTCCTTTGGGTGGCTATAACAGAATATCGTGGATTGGGTGGTTTATAAACAACAGAAACCTATTTCCCCCAGTTCTGGAGGCAAAAGTCCATGATCAAACTGCCAGCAGATTCAGTATCTGGGAAAGGCTAGCTTCCCACTTCAGAGAAGGCTATCTTCTCCAGAAGACACGACTGAAGGGATGTCTTCTAAATGGGCATTAATTTCACTGAAGAACCCTCTACCCTCATGATGAAAGCATCTCCTAAATACCTCAACTCCAAATGCCATTGCATTGGGGATTGAGCTTCAATATATTAATTGGGGGTGGGTGCTGATATTCAGTCCATAACAACTGTTATGTGTGGGTTCCAAGCCCTGAGAAGGCAAGCGCAGAAGTCCACTGTACATTTTCCAAAGTCTCTGTGATTCCACCATTAGTAACCCCATGTCAGGGAACTTCAGATCTAGAATAAATATTGAGTTTGGGGAAAATGATTTCTCTCCTATCATCAAAGACACAGTTGATAATGATAACTTCCGAACGGATGCATATACTTGATAACAATAGCTTCAATTTGCATTTGTAAACAACACACTCCACCAATCTGCATATTCTGATTTGTAAGGTAACATTACCTTTAAGAACAACTGTGTAGGGTTTGCTTTTCTTGTGTGTAACTAAGAAGCATTTCCTGATGAGTTTCCCCCAAATTGTGGTAATAACATGTTCACTACAAGGACAAATAAAACTATCAAAAATTAAAAAAATCAAAATGGTCTTGGAAAAATGTGAAGCGAAACATCATGAGATCACTCATTATAGGCCTCACACTAGGTTTGCAACAGAAAAGAAACAGGAAATGAGAGTTTCAAAATGTCCTCCTATATCCCAGTGTCTCCCAGGGACTGTTTTCTAATATCGAAAAATCTGGGAGAGGATTCTCAACCTTATCAGGCCTACTTCCCCTTTTATTACAAATATTTGACACCCTCTCCACTACCTGAAATGAAATTCATAAATAATATAATCTACCAGTACATACAATTTCAAAGAATCAATACAATGTCATGACATGTAAAAGAGGAATAAAGAGAAATGGAATTTACCATAAAGCAATGTATAGTTTACATACAAATGCTTGAGAATGACTGCGTTAGAAGAGACTACAAAATGAAGTGATTCCATGCTCACATCTCACATCCATTAGAAATACTTGAAAGAGCCATAAAAGCTGACTGATTTAGGTGTATTTTATTGGCTACTGAAACTTCACTACAACAAGAGAACTGGTAATGCAATTTTCTGTTATATGATAAACAATTGTTTTAAAGTTCTGAACAAATTAAGTGCAGCCTTCCCTAGAGTTACATGATATTTGCATTCCAGGTAATTTAGTATATGTTATGATCACACAAAAACAGTTACTTTGGTTTATATATATCAAACAGTTGTAATCTGGTATACGTTATTATCACACAAAAACACTTACCTTTTATATATATATATATATATATCAAAGAGGTGTAACTTGGTGTACATTGTGGTCACACAAAAACACTTACTTTGTGTTTATATGTACCGAAGATTGATGTTCTAGATTCAGAAAGTTGAAGTAAGTGTGGGAACTATAAAAATATCTGATGGAATATTTCAAAATCCTGCAAAAATGAAGAAAACTTTTCTAAGTGTGTGTTTTTTGGGTTTGTTTTTATTTTTGTTTTCTGAACAATGCTGGGTACCTAGCAACCCAGGGTCATTCCTTCTAAAAGTCTGTATTTCCACCAAACCTGGGATAACCAGAAATGATTTCAGGAATTTTCAAAACATTCTTTGAAAATAAGTACCACCCACCCTGAGAACCATGTTCTAGATTCTTCATAATGGGTTATTCTTCTTATGCCTGAACTGTCATGCCCTGTACAGTCCTGGTTCCTCAGATGGCAGAGTTCTCTCACTCTGCTGATGGCCAATGTTCTTACTCTCAGGTTTAGATTCTCCACAGCAATGGCCAGATGGACCCCATTAGCTCGTTCATTTGGTGTCTTTTTACATAGCCCACATACTTTAAGAGGGTATCCTACCCCTCTATAGTACTACCTATATATCAACAAGGAGATCCAGAGTAATTCCCTCCTGATTTGGAAGTATAATACTTCCTACAGCTCCTACAGTTCTGCCCACAGTCTCCCACACCTTGATCTTGAGGCTCCTTCTCCCATGTATGCATGCCCTGGAAGCAATGAACTAGATGCCCTGAAATAGTATCTCTTCTCTTTCTGAGATCACATTCTTATTAAAAAATAGACTATATTCTCACTCCAATGTCCTTGCTGTCTCTTAATAGCTTATATTTATTTTCCCAAAGGGGAAATAATCTATGCCTCTCAGGCATTGTCAGGATGAGTCAATGGACCTTCAGTGAACTTTTATTAAACATTGAATTGAATTATTTAATCTAGGACCCTAGTGATAAGTAATGCCCAGAAGTTTCCACTCAGGCACACACCATTCCAAAAATAGTATCCTTAACTTGCTTTCATTTTTCTGAAGTCAGCTCAGGAAGGGAGCATTGTAAGCTCCAAACAAAATGTCAGAATGACTTATCATGTTTGTTCTGTTCCATGCTTTTATTCTCTTTCTTCCCTAAGTAACATCTAAAAATAAGAAGTTGATGTAAACCAGGAAAGTGTCACTCTGCTTTCTGGGCAAGCCTGATCCTACTTTGGCCAACATTCCTTTGGGGGGAAAAAAAAAATCTACTAATGATATAAGAGGAAAGGAAGAATTAACCATCTACAGCTACACCTCAGGTTATGATGAGGCATAGTCAGGACAATTAACACGATTTATCAGATTAGTTCTAGAATAGGAGTTTGATCATAAAACTTCTGGTATGGGGGGTGCCTCAGTGGCTCCATCATAAGCATCTGCCTACAGCTCAGGTCATGATCCCAGGGTCCTGGGAATGAGCCCACATTGGGCTCCCTGCTCAGCAGGGAGCTGCTTCTCCCTCTTCCACTCTCCCCACTTGTGTTCCCTCTCACTGTGTCTCTCTCTGTCAAATAAACTTAAAAAACAAAAACAAAAACAAACAACAACAAAAAAAAACTCTTGCTATGTAGTTTAGATGGTATTACTATTATTATAAATGTAACAAGAAGAAAACTGTACTCTTCAAACTATTAGTTTTCCTTACATTCTTTTTAGATATTTTCCTGGTGAAAAATTTCTACCCCCCAACCTCCCCATACACATACACACATATATATACCTTTGCAGGTAAAGATAAATGAAGACAAGTCACAGTGTCCACTCCCTTTGTTCTGTGACTCGAGTCTGTGAACATTTGTCAGTTTGTAGTTGCTACCTGCCAGCCTGGCCAAGTGTATTTCTTAATCTATTTCACACGATTACTGCCCAAAGAGAGATCATTCTGTTTTCCCTTAATTTTGCTAAAGAGGTCTGTTCTTTTCAGGGTGGAGCTTAGAAAGAAAAGCAGCAGGAAAGCCAAGTGCACTTAATAAAAACACAGCCCACAGCTTAGAGTTTCACACGTTGGTAGAGCTCCTGCGGCTTGGCTGTGCCTGGCATCCAGAGGTATTAAACCTTCCCACCAATCTTGTAGGCACAAGTTCACAGCACGTTAAAAAATGAGACATTCTCGTTACCTGGCATTCTACTCAACTGGGTTATCAGGGGATATGAAATGAAAGAATTCCAGTTCATCTTTTTTTAAAAAGAAAAAGCCAATATATCCAGTATGGAAATCAAATCCCTCTTCCTCACTTTTTAAAGAAGTACAGATGACTTAATAATAATAATCATAATTATTATTTATAAAAGGCTTAGTATATGCCACATATAATATTTAATTCTTTATCCATATTAGTTTTATTTCTTACCTCAACTCTGCAGGGAAAGTAAAATTAAGTATGGAGAGTATTTTGGGGAGAAAGAATTTTCATAGCCTTTAAATTATATATCCTAGTTTTAACAAGTCAAAGTTTTCATACACCTGAATGCTAGAACTTAGCCTATAACAACCACAATGCTATATTTTAAGCTTCATGTATGTGTTTTGGAGCCATATTTCACTTACATCAAACTGCTTTAAATGAATTGATTATAAATCTTGGTATAACATTTCAACATTTTGGTTTAGATGCTTAGATATCCCGTAGGGGGGAAAATCGACTAAATCTATTAACATGATCTCAATGGAAGCCCAAGCAATGCAATAATTGTTTAATTTCTTTTTAAAAAATTCCACTTTACCTTCTAATTGTAAAGAATAATGTGAAAAAAAAAAAAAGAGTAATGTGGTGACTTAGTCTAAAAATTTTACTTACAAATATTTTTTTTTGAAATTAGAGTATTTGAAGTGTCCCTGCTATATGCTTTTTTGATATTTTTATCCATTTAAAGGTCTAATGATAATAAAACTGCAGCTTATCTAAGAAAAAATACTTTAAAATTATAGGCATAAAACCAAGGACAGTAATAATACAGAAAACCATGATGGGGGAATTAAGCATAAAAGAAGCTGAAACAACAACAAAAAAATGTACTTTTTAGTCTCTTAAATTTTTTAAGAAACAAAGCCAACGAACAAAGAAAAATGAGACAAGCAAAAAAACAGACTGTGAAATAGAAACAACAAACTGTGGTTGCTAGAAGGGAGGGGTGGGATGCATCGGTAAAGTAGGTGAAGGAGACTAAGAATATATTTCCCACGATGAACCCTGAGCAATGTATAGAATTATTGAGTCACTATATTATACACATGAAACTAATATAACATTATATATTAATTGAACTTCAATTTAAAAAAAAAGAAGAAAAGTATTTTTAACAAGCTCATTTACAAGACACCTGGGTGGCTCAGTCAGTTAAGCATGCTTGCCTTCGGCTCAGGTCATGATCCCAGGGTCCTGGGATCGAGTCCCTCATGGGGCTCCTTGCTCACCAGGGAGCCTGCTTCTCCCTTTGCCTCCCACTCCCCCGATTCTGTTCTCCCTCTCTCTGTCTTTTTCTGACAAAAAAATAAATAAAATCTTTTAAAAAAAATACTCATTCACCATTAAAATAATCAATTGTAAGGTATTTTATGATTTTGTTTGTCAAATTGTATCTTCTAGAGTTATTTAAGCTCTCTGTAGAGTATATATGAAAACTATGAACAATTTCCATCAATGAAAATTTTGGAAAACTTTAAGCTAAGTATAAAACCATGGCAGCAATAGTACTTTGAGAATAATTCTTTGGATTGCATTTTCCAGGGAACACTCTGCCTTCTAGGGTGTTTTCTAGACCAGCCACAGCTGAGGGGTTTGCCCATTAGTTCTGCTCCAATTCATATAGACACAGATGGAAAGAATAGAGAATAAAAAACTGCTCATCAAAGTCTCCATCTCGGTGCTATCATTTGTTAGGGTAATTTCTGGAATATATTAGCACCTAAGTAATTGATTGTCTGTACATGGCTTCAGTGCTGAAAAACATATTACTAATTTGGAATCTGTTTGTCTTACCCTGGGTCTCCCCACCCATAAGAGCAGAAACTTAAGTCTCGTGTGCAGTTAGCTTCATAATGATAACAGGCAGCAGGATGGGGTAGTAGAGAGTGAGCAAAAAAAGGAGGCAAAGCCAATGAGAATGCATTACAGTATTGACCACAGTCATAGACACCGGTGCATACTCTTGCCTCAAATTTCTCAAGAACCTGAAGAAATGCATCTATGGGCTTCTGTCTCTAATTGATCATGATGCCTTCTTGGATATCAATATTCTTATACTCTAAGCTGTATACGAGTGAATGCCAATCGTTTTCTATAGCAGATCCTACCAGGCGCGAGCCTCCAAGAAGCCCTAGCAAAGTAAGTTAGAAGTGTGACTATACAAGCCTACAGCAGGATGTTGTCCACTTGCACAGATTAGAACCTGGTGGAAGCCTGTACATAATTAAACACTACTCCAATGGCCGCAGTTGGGGCTGAGAATATTTGAAGGGATATACGAGCAAGTCCACTACAATTTTTAAATAACTCAATTTCTTTCTGACCTTGAACCATCAGCGTACTTGAATCCAAGATATCAATTGCAAAAAAGAGGACAATTTGCTGACATTCATGTCATGGTAATTACATCATTTATGCATATAGATGTGGCAAGTAATCAATCCCAAGTAAGTCTAAAGGTAGATTATTAGTATCATATGGCTCATATGATAATATACTTTCACTTGATATGAAAGAAAAGCTGGTACAATAAAGCATAAGGGCTGAGACATAGTGTGCTGCCCTAATCAAAGTAATATCCCTTCAGCATACTTCATATTTTGCAGACACTATTACCTAATAGTCTGTTAAAATAAACAATTAACATGGGGCGCCTGGGTGGCTCAGTGTGTTAAAGCCTCTGCCTCCGGCTCAGGTCATGATCTCAGGGTCCTGGGATCAAGCCTCGCATCGGGTTCTCTGCTCAGCAGGGAGCCTGCTTCCCTCTCTCTCTGCCTCCCTCTCTGCCTACTTGTGATCTCTCTCTCTGTCAAATGAATAAATAAAATCTTTTAATAAATAAATAAACAGTTAACTTGATTCTCATATAACTTGTTTTTTAGTCTCATGTAACTTGTTTTTCTTCTACGCATTTTGAGGGGGTTTCTGTTTAAGAGTAAGAGAACATGAGAGAAAGAAGGAAAGCGCGTATACTTAGAAAGAGAGAAGGAGTAGGTAAGAAAGAAAAATTACGAGTACTTGTTTGGGATTTTTTTTTTTTTAAGTGTTAAAAGTGAAATAGCACTATGAAACACTTTACAGTCCATTCAGTCTCTTTTGGAAAATAATAGTTGGATTGAAATGAACACTTTAGAAGATATTTCATTTCTTGGCATTTAAAATCAATATTTTTCTCACTGTCATGAATATTTTTTGGAGAAGCCTTGGCAGCTATTTTTGTTCATCGTAATTGTGACTCTACCGTAGGTGAAGATGGAACACCTTTCTCTCATTATTAAGAGCTTAGTAGCCCCGAGCTAAAGGCTGTGATTCTTCATGTCATCACTATGGTAGCAAATAAGAATTCCCATTTAGTTTCTAGTAACCTCATTTGTCAAGAAGACTGTATTTCAAGTTCACATAGATTTAAGGCAAACAAAAACTAGGCAGCTAAATGCCTCTTTGGTCACAAATTTCATTCATCAATTACAGAAGAGTTAAACTAATGGGATATTAATTTTGCAGACTACTAGCCTATTTCAAATTTTATTTTAAAAAGATGTGTGAAGTTAATTTAATTTTCAAGTTGATTCTCCATTAGCAATAGTTTCAGTGTGGTAGTAATGTTAAAGAGCACTCAGGTGAACCACATTCACAACGAGGGAGATTTTAAATTCCCTAAACTTAACTGTGAACGTGAAAGTGAAAATATGTTACCAGAATGTTCTGCATAGCAGTTTAAAAAGACATTTTTTTAACTAAAGACTTCAACATTGTTCTCAAGTCCTTCTTTATGCATTCAATTTTAGCCTGAGTTGATCAAGAATTTAAAAAAAAAAAAAAAAAAAGCCATGCTTTGAGAAATTTTCTTTTTTTTTCTTTTTTCTATTATTTTCAGTTAGCTATCATCCAGTACATCTAGTTTTTGTTGTAGTATTCAATAATTCATTAGTTGCGTGTAACACCCAGTGCTTATCTCAACACAAGCTTTGAGAAATTTTAAATCTGTCTCAATCTTGAAATGACAAGTCTTTCAAGCCAAATGACTAAACCCCTCTGAAGGGCAGAAGTGCACACTGGGTCCCTCAGTGCCTCAATCAAACTTCAGGCTCCCCTCTAACACAGCCATGTGTTACCAACTTGCATAGCTTTATGAACACTTTCTGAGTTCAGATCATTTTCAGTTATTGCCCATTATCCTGTGTACCACCTAAAAATGCTAGACCTTAGCTTCATAGTTGGTATCTGATGCAGTTAAAAACTCAGTCAAACCATGAACTTGCTAATGATGCAACAAACCAAGTTAATACTTGTTATCAGGACAAGTCTCAACACATCTCTGTGTCTTCCTTTCATTCGCATTCTAATAGCTGAAACAGTAGATGCTACTTTTTTTTTTAATTTAAGATTTTATTTATTTATTTGACAGAGAGAGGTAGCACAAGCAGGGCGAGTTGCAGGTAGAGAGAGAAGCAGGCTCCCCACTGAGCAGAGAACCGGATGCAGGGGCTTGAACCCAGGACCCTGAGATCCTGACCTGAGTTGAGGGCAGACACTTAACCAACTGAGCCACTCAGGCACCCCTAGATGCTATTCTTTTGAATATCATAAAAATTTACAAGCACTCATAAATACCATTTCTTTATGCCATTTCAACATACAGAGATTTCATATTTTCTCTGAACCTATCAGATGCCGCTTCTATTGCCTAAATTTTCTTCAAAATTCAATTGATTTTCCCAAGTTCCTTATCAATATTTTTTCAATTTTTCATCAATTAGTGGATCTAAATTATGCTTCAAATGTTTGTATCTGCATGACAATACGCAATAGGCAAAACAGTGAAAATATCAACATTTTATAACTTCTCTAGTATGTATTTTATTATCTACTTTAAACATTATGTTTTGTTGCCCATATATCTGGGGAAATTTGCTAATATATTTTCTTTATTACCATTGTTGAATACATAAAAATTCTACAACAAGTAAACTTTATGTTATTTTCCAACTATTATTATTACTTTAATGTAGAATTGAAAGACTAGAACCAACAGGGATAGAATTTATTACTCAAAATATTGTGTCTTGCAAAACATCCTTAATCCAGCTATAAATGGCATCAACATATCATTTGCTGGGATAGGAAAATGTCTATGGTCTGCTCTCAAACTTCAGTATATATAAAAATACCTGGACCTTGCTTCTGAGGTGATGCCCAGGGATCACCACTTTTCTAGTCACCTGCGTGTTTAAACACTTGGAAGAACTATTATTTTGATTATATTTACATTGAACTCTATCTTCTCTGAATAAGTTTTCTTTTGTTGGAGCTTTATTGAGAAATACTTGATAGATATGATTATATATATTTAAAGTATACATGTGATAATATGATATGTATATACTTTGTGAAATGATTAACAAAATCAAATTAATTAACACACCCATTACCTCACACAGTTAAGTATTGTGTGTGTGTGTGTGTGTGCGCGCTTGTGTGTGGTTAAGAATGCTTAAGATGGGACGCCTGGGTGGCTCAGTTGCTTGAGCGGCTGCCTTGGGCTCAGGTTGTGATCCTGGACTTCTGGGATGGAGTCCTGCATCGGGCTCCCAGCTCCTTGGGGAGTCTGCTTCTCCCTCTGACCTTCTCTCTCACTCATTCTCTCTCAAATAAATAAATAAAATCTTTTTTTTAAAAAAAAAGAATGCTTAAGATGTACTGTCAGCAAATTTCAAGTATACAGTACCATTTTAACTACAGTTATCATGCTGTATATTAGATCCTCAGAACTGATTCATTTTACAACTGAAAGTTTACCCTTTGAAATACATCTTCCCATTTCCCATTCCCCCAGTCCCTGGTGACTACCATTCTACTCTGTTTCTATAAGATCACCTTTTTTTTTTTAGATTGTATTTTTACAATCTAGTCACCCATCAACAGATACTTAGGTTGGTTATATATCTTGGCTATTGTGAATAATACTGCCATGAACACAGGAGTGCAGATATCCCTTTGATTCATATGTAATAAAAGTGGACCACAGGAAAACAGTGCAATTAGCCTGAATATGGAATTTCATGTAGTTCCATAAACTAGGACCTCATCCATAGAGTAGTTTTTCTTTTTCTGGGATTAAGGGTACAATATGCCTATAATTTTAACATTTTGTCTTTAGCCAACAATCATTATATTTCAAAACTTAAGTAAACTGACAAATCTAATGTGAATTTGGACATATTGATAAAAAATACAGGATCCAGAATAAGAAAGAAGATCGTTCTTTTCTCTCTGAAAAGACCAGCTTCATCTGATATGCTGTCTTCTACTCTGGACGCTGAGCTTTAACAACAGTGACAAGTTAACACATAAACAGAGGAAAGTAACAGCGAGGTTGAAGAAACATCAGCAGGTATAATCATTTTGGCTCTTAGATAAGCAGCTTTCATTGTGCTTCAAAGTGGTTTTGCCATTGATAATGTTGCTCAAAAATAGATGTAATGAACAATCTAATCTGACAGTTGGTCTTTTAACTAATTTTTTTTTTTTTTTTAAAGATTTTATTTTATTCACTTGACAGAGAGAAATCAAATCACAAGTAGACGGAGAGGCAGACAGAGAGAGAGAGAGAGGGAAGCAGGCTCCCTGCCGAGCAGAGAGCCCGATGCGGGACTCGATCCCAGGACCCTGAGATCATGACCTGAGCCGAAGGCAGCGGCTTAACCACTGAGCCACCCAGGCACCCCTTTTAACTAATTTTAACTATACTTGTTAAAAGTTGCTATGCTCTTGTAATTTTGAATTTGGTTTTCCAAAGTTTGTTGATCTGAGGCAAAATCTATTATTTAAAAATAAGGAACATTTGAGGAAATTTGGGCTTTTTTCTTTGAGAAGAATAGGAATTTTTTTATTCAAGATTATGTGTATAGAATTCAGAGTTATATGCAACAACATAGTCCTCTCAGCCCAACTCAAAAAGAGAAGAGTCTAAAAAGGATATTAGGAACACTACAGAACCTTATCAGGGCGAAAGAGTTGGACTGGGTTTTGCCTGATGACAAGAGCCTTGACTTAGGTTTCTGCAATATGTTCTTCTCTTATTGCTGTTGGCATCAGCATCACACAGCTCCAACACAAAAGGCTTTGAGACCTTGTGACCCAGCTCCAGACATTTCCACCCACAAACTCCATCCAGCTGCTTCCCCAGTCACTTACTGCCTACAGGTGTCTTTAGAATATTCCTGATTGATAAAGTCTGGGTCACTTGACTGCTTAGTTGCTGAAAAGTGACACTCTGGCTTTTACTTGGTTGGGCAAGTAAAGATCATAATGTAGGAATTTCCCTACCATTAGAAGGACAATCAGAAGATGGTGGAAAGCTGAAAATGTGAGGAAGAGTTGCTATGAAATTATATTTATTGAATAGTATATGCCAGGCTTTTTTTTTTTTTTTGACTGTTAAGTGTGAAAATAAATATTTTTTTTTCAGTTTTCTTCTTTTATTTGTTTTCATTTTATTTTATTTTATTTCTTTACGTACCACACCCAGTGCTTCATGCAATACGTGCCCTCCATAATACCACTAGGCTCACCCAACCCCTCACCCCCCCAAACCCTCAGTTTGTTTCTCAGAATCCACTGTCTCTCATGGTTTGTCTCCTCCTCCGATTTCCCCCAACTCATTTCTCTCCATCTCCCAATGTCCTCCATGTTATTCCTTATGCTCCACAATAAGTGAAATCATATGGTAATTGACTCTCTCTGCTTGACTTAGTTCCCTCAGCATAATCTCTTCCAGTCCCATCCATGTTGATACAAAAGTTGGGTATTCATCCTTTCTGATGGAGGCATAATGCTTTTATATATAGTAATTCTTAGAAATAAGGTTAAAGGTTAAAAGTTACAAGGAAATAAATCTCATCTCGATACCAGGAAATAAATTTCTGATTATTTGTTATTTGTATTAAAAGAAAGTTCATGCTATGAAAATCTCATTAAAATTTGTTTAAATTGAAAAGCAAAGCAGGAAAGGGACTAGAAAAAGTTGGACTAAAAATAACAGTTATTTTCTTTCAGAAATTTTAGTAATCAAGATGTTTAGCAATAAGTGCATTTTACTATTACAAGCTAAGCATAACAGCTTATCAAAATAGTAGAAAAGAAAAAAAAAGTTTCTAAATATCACTAAGCAAATACTGAACTGCCCATGAAATCAAACTGAGAATCAATGAGCTTCTGATCATCAAAATAAACACAGCACAATTTACAAGCTCTTATGTTAAAAGAGAAATACAAAACTGGCTAAGCCACTCAGAAAAAGCAGATGTTGATTCCTATTCTAATCACACAAACACTTTTTGCCTATGCACAAAAATTCAATTTCAACAGCAGTTTTATATATAGAGATATATAGAGAGATATAGATATAGATATCTCCAACAATAAGTGCCATCTTGCAAATTATAGTCCCTCATTTACTGATCAAGCAATATAAGGCATGACTGAGCCTCAAGGTTAAGAAATAATAACTCCTGATTTTTGAGCACTTACTACGTGTTGGGTAATGTCCTCAGTGTCTTACATGTATTTATTCATTTACTCCTTGCAAAAAATCTCTAAAAGTATTATTATTATCCCAATTTATAGATAAGAACAAAAAGACAGAGGCAGGTGAAATAATTGCCTATGATATGTAGCAACTGGCAGAGCCAGGATTTGGACAAAAAGAAATTGGGTTCCCCCAGTCTGGTTCCTCACTACACTCACCTGTCTCTCAGTCACTTACTAAATGACTCAGCCCTCCCTGCAAGTGTGCCATGGCCCTTTAATAGGTCATGAGTAAATATATCATGTGAGCCTCAGTTAATCTCCCTCGGGCCTTGACAACAGTACGGTGTCAGAGGAAAAGAAAAGAAAGACTCCTTCTGACTAACAGGACGGTATGATCTGAAAAGAGAACTCACTGTACACTATGATAGCCGCTGTATAGTTGTCAAGCACAAATTAACATTATCGTTGAATTATCATTAGACTGGAGAACTAGTTCTTATGGATACTTACAAGTGCTTTAAGTTGTGAAATAAAATCCCTTCTCCTCCCCAAGAATTTAATAAACTCTATTATACACACAGAGGTGTGAATGCTGATTCCTTGTGAACATTTAGGAAAGGGCCTAGGACCAACCCACGCAGAGGAAATAACCTACAACCACAGAGGACAGACTTTAGAAATTAACTCAATTCAACAAAGGCATCCATACAGAGGAGAGAGCTGGAGAGCTAGAAACTGACCTCTGTCCCCAGAACCCCCCATGCCACAACCATAATCCAAGCCCCTGGAGAGTTGGGGAGGGGTGAAAATCTGCTCTTGTTTTAAGACAGAGCTCTCAAAGGACAGAATACTTTAATTGACTTCCAAGCTATACTTCTAATTAAATTTATTCTAAAATGAAATGAGGGACCTCAAGAGATACAGGCTTCCTGTTTTTGAAAAAGAATGCAAGAGATACTTGATGTGCTAAACACCTTACCCGTCTAATCTCCCAGATTCTGAAATTTTATGAAAAATGGTAAAATTTTTGTGTGTCTTGATGCCATTTAAAACAAACATAAAAATGTGTTTGTTACATATGAAAGGAAATCAAATTCCAGAAGGAACTGGTGATAATGCCATTCCAATCAGGCAAATTTTATACATTCTGAAAGTATTTGTTTGATAGCTATTAGAGGCTTCAAAAAAGATCTTCCTCATTAATGTTCCCCATGAATCTTAGATCCCAGTGATGGCATTGTAAAGCAGCATAAACATAACCCAATCATATCATTGCATTCCCTCTTTTAATTAAAAAAGCAAAACCTATAATTATTTCAACTCCAGTTTAAAGTGTAAACAATGAAAATTTCTCAAAGAAAAAGGCTCTTTGTGTGATAGAAACAACTTGTTTAGATTTAGAAAAAAGGCTGTAAATGTGAGAGAGAATTAATGTTCCTAAAAATGTAAGCCCTTGAACACTCATAAATTGTGAAAGAAGACAATAAAGAAGGAAATCAGAAAGAATAAAATGATTTTTAATTACTGGTTAATTGAAGTGTGTTTTTGACAACGTTCTTGAAAAGCAAGTGTCCTGCAGATACTTAACTTAAGGAAATGCTGGCAGGAAGCAACAGGGTGACTTTTACTCTGGGATGTGAAAATAATCAGGAACAAAAGGCATACATACACAGAGAGCATCTGTAAATGTATTTATTACAAACATATGCCCCAGCCACAGAGTCATTTTTGCAATGATTTTATATGTGTGTGTATCGCATGTGTAATGTATATAACATATAATATTAATTATATAATTATATATAAAAATAAATTCAAGACCTTTTATTGAAGCAAAACTGAAAATGTGAATTGAAGAACATGAAATTTTTAGTTAGTTTTCAAGATACATATCCTTCTGTTTCTCCTAATTTGGTAGACTAGATACCTTTAAAAGTTTCTCAGTATAAAATACTTAGAAATGAAGACGATGAAAAATCAGATGTTCTTTAGATATTTAACAGATCAAGCAAAGTGAGAGAAATCCCTAGATCCAAAGTTAAGAAAAAAGATAAACACCAGAGCAGTGAGACTATGTTGATGCCTAGGGTTGATAAAGCCATGAGGCCAGTCAAAAGTTGGGAATTGGAATTGGCACACATGCCACAGGAAACTAGGAATTATGAAATGCTACACCATGGTGTAAAAGGGTGAACTTTGAAAATAGTCCAATCACAAAAGCAAGGAGCTAGGAAACTGACCTGTACCTTGGAGGAGTAAGGATAGGAGTGGAAAAGAGGGACCTCTTCATAATCAATAATTACCAATGTAGAGTTCAGGTTTAAAAATGTATTACATGGAAAATCAGGGAAGCTCTAAGTCAAGAAACTGTCTTAAAGTTGACCTGGACTGTTAACACCTTAGAGCACCAAACAAAAGCAAAGACACACCCTCTTTGCAGGTGCCTTCAACCCAAGGCTTGTAGTATTGCTAAAAATAATACCCACTGAAATTACGAAATGCCAATAAAACAAATCAACATAAATGAATCAAAAGAAACAAAACATCAAAAAGAGACATCTCCCAATAAAAGGTTGGATATAGTATATAAAATGCTTATTTACATATAAAATATTAATGTACAAATATTTCTCTATTTAAAATATTCAAGGAAATAAAAGATAGTTAAGTATTTTAAAGTCTAATAAAGACAGTTAATAAAAGACAGTACATAGGAAATAAAGTACAACCCAAATAAAAGAGGGAGCCTAATAAAATATTGAATAATAAAATAAAATCATAGAAATTATAAACTCAATGTACAAATTAAGAAGCAAATTATGAAATTTTAAATTTTAAAAATACCACTCAGATAAAACAAGGTTGAAAAATATTAAAGAGATGTTAATAATATGGGATATAAAATGAGAATGTATACTATATTAGAGGCCCAGCAAAAAGACTAGAATGAACAGGAATATTCAAAGAGATAATGTCTGAGATAATAAATTTTTCAGACTTGGTGAAAGACATAACTTCTTTAATTCAAGACAGATGGCCAACAGACACATGAAAAGATGCTCAACATCACTGATCATCAGGGAAATACAAGTCAAAACAATAATGAGATATCACCTCACACCTGTCTGAATGGCTGAAATCAAAGAATATAAGAAAAACAGGTGTTGGGGAGGACGTGGAAAAAGGGGAACCCTCTTGCACTGTTGGTGGGAATGCAAGCTATTGCAGCCACTCTGCAAAACAGTATGGAGTTTCCTCAAAAAGCTAAAAATACAGCTACTCTGTGTTCCAGCAATTGCACTACCAGTTATTTATCCAAAGAAAACAAAAATGCTAATTCAAAGGGATACAGGTACTTCCCAATGTTTATAACAGCAGTATCTACAATAGCCAAATTATGCAAACAGCCCAAGTGTTCATCAACTGATGAATGGATGAAAAAGAGCTGGTATATACCTATAATGGACTATTACTTGGCCATAAAAAAGAATGAAATCTTGCCCTTTGCAAGAACATGGATGAAGCAAAAGAGTGTCATGCTAAAGGAAATAAGTCCATCAGAGAAAGAGAAATACCATGATTTCACTCATCTATGGAATAAGAAACAAAACAAATGAGCAAAGGGAAAAATAGAGAGTGAGAGAGAGACAGAGAGGCAAACCAAGAGGCCACCTCTTAACTATAGAAAAAAAACTGATGGTTACCAGAAGGGAGGTGGGGTGGGGGATGGATTAAATAGGAGATGAGGATAAGGAGGGCACTTGTTGTGATGAGCACTGGGTGTTGTATAGAAGTGTTGAATCACTGTATTGTAGACCAGTAACTAATATTACACTGTATGTTAACTACCTGGAATTTAAATAAAAACTTTAAAAAAGAAGAAGAAAAAACCCTAAAATTAGTAAACTATATATCCACACCAGACATATTATAGAGAGATTTCAAATACCGAAGATAAAGGCAGACATTAAGATCAGAGATGGAAAAGAAAAAACAAACTATCCAACCTGACACGATACAAAGAAGGTGATTAGACCAACAGCAAAAGCATTAATAGAAATAAGAAAATGTATGATGGTATCTTCAATAAGCTAAGCGAAAATGATTTCAACATATGAATACATAGCCAGTGAAACATTATCAAATAATAAGGCAAAAATATGTATAGAAAATTCAACAAAACCTGAGGCAATTTATCTTTAATGCTTAGTCAGTAGAGGTCTTCTAAAAAAAATGTTTTTTTAGAAAAAAATGAAAAACAAAACTTGAAAGAACTAAGATACAAAAAATTTTTTTAGACAGAGAAATTGGAAAAAATATGGGTAAATCTGAGAATATATTAATGTTATAACAACTAATTTCAGAATTTAAAAAATATTACTAAAACACAGAAAAAAATAACTACAGCAGGCGGTAGCACCATTAAAACATCCTGATATCCTTCAGTTTTTCATGAAAATGACAGGGATACTGATCTGATGCTTTATTGAAAGTATACAAACTAAATTTTAAAGAAGTTCACTAGAAGATGGAAAAGCAAGTGTCTAACATTTAGGCCAACTTATAATGGGGGTAATAATAATAAATACCAGTTCAAGTGAGGAACCAAATAACTAAACATAGAAAAACAAGACAAATAGAAACTACAAAATATGATTAAAAAAACATACAAATCTACCAGTAATGCATGAAATATATATGAACTACACTGGCCAGTTAAAACAAAGATTAGAGAATTTCTAAACAAGAAAACAAATTTTAAAATGGGCAAAGGACTCAAATAGACCTTTTTCCAAAGAAGACACATAGAAGGCCAGTAAGCGTATGAAAAGATGCTCAACATCACTAATCAAGAATCAGACTGGTTATTATTAAAATTATTTAAAAAAAAATAAATGCTGGTGAGGATGTGAAAAAAGGGAACCCTCCTGCACTGTTGGTGGGAATGTAAATTGGTGTGGCCTCTATGGAAAATAGTATGCAAGTTCCTCAAAAAATCTAACTGTAGAACTGTCACAAAATCCAGCAATTCCACTTCTGGGCATTTATCCAAAGAAAATGAAAACACCAATTGAAGGAGATATATGCATCCCATGTTCACTAAAGTATTATTTACAATAGCCAAGATATGGAAGCAACCCAAGTATCTACTGATATTGGTGAAAGGATTAAGAAGATGAGGCATATACATACAGTGGGATATGGTCATTTATGAGAGAGAAAGAAACCTCTCTAGTTGTGACATCATGGATGGACCTAGGGGGTATTATGCTCAGTGAAATAATTCAGACAGAGAAAGATAGATATCATAGATTCCACACCACTTACATGTGGAATCTAAAAAACAAAACAAATGAACAAAAACCCAAAACAGAAGCAGATGCATAGACACAGGAAAGAAAGTGTCCATTACCAGGTGGGAAGGTGATCGGGGTGGTGGGCAAAAAGGTGAAGGAGATTATAATTTACAAACTTCCAGGTATAAAATAAAGAGGGATCTAATGTAGAGCATAGGAAATATAGCTGATAATATTGTAGTAACTCTGCATGGTGTCAGATAACTACACTTACTCTGGGATCATTCATAATGTATAAAAATATTGAGTCACTATGATACATACACCTGAAACTAATAGGATACTATATGCCAATGATACTTCAATTAAAAAAAAATTAGAAACATTAGAAAATCCCTGCAATACACTGTTCACAAGAGACGTACAGGAAGTATGAAATCTAAAGTCTGAAGTAGAAGTAAAACCTGATCAGATTAGTCTGAGTAAGAAAAATTACAGGCCAGTCTTTCATGAGTAGATATGCAAAATCAATTCAAAATGGATTGTAGATCTAATTGTGACAGATAAAAATGACTGCTTCTATGTTAAGATTTTAACATAGAAAAATGTAGTCATGAGCTTGAAGTAGAAAAACATTTCATAAAGAAGACTTAAATCATTAACAGTAAGAGATAATAACAATATGTTGTTTATATAACAACATGTAAATTGGACTTTATTATAATTAAGAAACTCTGTTTATCGAAAGGTCGTGAAAAGAGTGAAAAGACAAGCCAAAATCAGAAGATATTTGCAATTTCTTTATCCAACAAAAGACTTTCGTACAAATGGAGCAAAAGACAATTTGATTAAAAATGGCAAAAGGTTTAGAAAATCATGTCCCCAAAAGAATGCCCATGCTTCAAAAAACACAGTTGCTCTATAACACTGGAAAGAAAATGGCAACTTCAATCACAATACTATACCTCTTGACACCCACTAGAATGGCTTGAAAAATTTTAAATTGAAAAGTATTATGGAAATATGGAGCAACAGGAGCTATCCTATGCTGCTTATAAGAGAATAGATTGGAATAACCATTTAGGAAAATCCATTAACAACGGACCAAACGCACACTGTATTATGACCTAGCAGTTTGATTCTTAGGTACAAATCTAAGAGCAATATATTCATAGGTATACCAAAAGCATGTATTGAAAATGTTCACACAAGCATCATTCTTAGTACCGCAAAGCTAGGGTGAACCCATATTCCATCAACAGTAGAACTAACAAATAATTTCACACAATAGTATACTGTACAATACTGAAAAAGAATAGTAACTGCTGCATACAATGTTATGGATCAATCACACACAAATTATACTGAGTTAAAGAAGCAAAGCGTAAAAAAAAAAAAAAAGATACCATATTGCTCCAATTAAATTTTATAAACAACTAAAGCTCATCTGTAGTGACAAAAGTAAAAATAGGGTTTGCCTTGGAAGGAAGTTATAGCTAAGAGGAAATATGAATCATCTGGCGATACTGATACTCTTTTATATCTTGACCTGGATAGAGGTTCTCAAGGTGTGTTCTCTTTTCAAAGATCTATTAAGCTGTAAATTTATGATGTGTGCATTTAAACATATATTTTAAATATAATTTTAAAAAACTTACTCTCTCACATTTCACCCTTTGATTTTCTACGATGTCTCCAATTAGCTGAACCTATAGAAAAGCCAAAGAAAAGAGAATAAATCAGTGCAGTCAGTAGAGGTTCAGCCTGCCAGAGCACAGAGCAGGGTCAGGAATACATCTAGAGTGGCCAAAAAAGAATAACCAGTTCAGGGACCATCCCAAAACGCAGTGTGGAACCTTGTTCATAACACTAAAGAACTGGAAATAGACTTAATGTCTATTCATCAAGCAAATGAATACATTACATCTGAAATAGACATAAAAAGATATACCATGCACCATTGCAAATCAGAGCTATATGAATCAGAAATAATGCACAGACAACCATGAGGGAATGCCAAAAAGAAAATACAGTATGGTATACATTTTTTACATTTTTAAAATATGTAAGACTATTGTTTATTGTTTGGGTGGGCATTCATATAGCAGTGGAAGTAAACACATGCTTAGGAATAATAAATATCAAATTTAAGATAGCCGTCTTTTTATGGGGAAGTTAAGAGTGGAATACGATCATAGAGGGCGTTAAACTATATTTGGAATGCCTTATGTCTAAAGCTACGTGAGAGGTACATAGAAGCGTATTCACTTTTTACACCTTCATGAATATCTAAAATATTTCATAATAAAAAGCAACACCATCATGAAAACCACCATCTTCACTATAATTATGAATTCACAGCATATGCACTTTATATGGCATTATAATTGAGAATAAAAACAACTTAGCCATTCACATATGGTTAATTCTGACCCATCAGTCAAGGAACACTGAAGGGGCCCCATCAGCAGGACACATGCTTGGGTTTTTTATTCCAGTACTAGGACCCAGATTGGTTGCTCTTTTTGTGAGCAACTATGTGCTGTTGTAGAAGTAACTTGGGGATAATGGGCAGTATGGGGCTTTAAAATAGAGCAGAGTTCAAGAGTCAACACAGAGATTTAATCCTCAACTTTGACTTTATTGGCCTAATACTCTCAGAAACTGAACTTACTTTAATATATATATATATATATATATATATATATATATACACACATATATATGGATATATTTAATAAATAAAAAATAGATTCATATTTTGCTATTGTGTGACATATCTATACAGATGTTGAAGATATATACCATCAAGTGGCTATACTGATTTTTTAAATTTTTTTTAAAGATTTTATTTATTTATTTGACAGACAGAAATCACAAGTAGGCAGAGAAGCAGGCAGAGAGAGAGGAGGAAGCAGGCTCCCTGCTAAGCAGAGAGCCTGATGCAGGGCTCGATTCCACAACCCTGGGCTCATGACCTGAGCCAAAGGCAGAGGCTTTAACCCACTGAGCCACCCAGGTGCCCCTAAATTTTTTTTTTTTTAAAAAGATTTTATTTATTTGCCAGAGATAGAGCACACAAGCAAGGGGAGAAGCAGACAGAGGGAGAAGCAGGTTCCTCACTGAGCAAGGAGACTGAGCCGATGTGGGGCTGGAACCCAGGACCCTGGGATCATGACCCGGGCCTAAGGCGTGTGCTTAACTGACGGAGCCACCCAGGTGTCCCACGGCTATGCTAATTTATATTCCTTGAAAGTTTTTAAATCTGTTTGTTTTCTTTTTGAGGGAGACTCTGAGATCTTGTTTTCTAATTATTTACACTTTAAGAATTTATTTCCTTAGTTTGTATCCTTATCCTTGAAATAGTGCCTAACAGAGCTGTCCTTTATTTTGTAAGCATAACAAAGACTATACGTTGTATAATCTCGGAGGCTTTCTGATGAGTGCTGCATAAGTTGAGGTCCATTTAACAAATATGATCTCATGCACTGTCAGCATATGTGTACTCACTATAATTAAAATGCAATAACAAGAAATGCATGGCAAATGAGTTTCAAACCTCTACCGACATATGAAATAACTTCTCCCTTCCAGGGTCAATTGAACCACATTTTTCACTTATTTTGCCCTTTGTCTCCACATAGATCTATAACACTAAGGGAAAAAATTGCCTTTCTCATTACAGAGCAACACTATAATAATTTAATTTGATTGCTCAAGCTAAGTACTTTTAAGCATTACTATTTCTATGGCAATCCTCCTTTTGTGTATTATACTGGATAATATCTGCAGCCTTTTTATCCAAAATGCTCCAAAATATTATCAAATGCAAGCAAATGGTGGCTAAGCCAAACATAGCATGGCAATTCTTGAGTTAATATTTTTAAACAGTAAGAAAAATTTCAGAAATGCTACCACACTTTCTCTCAACTTGAAAGAATTCACTGTCTCATGATCCCAAAACCTAACAATGAAAAGTGGAAAAATTCAGGCTCTAAGTACTTGGCTTCAAAATTAAAAAGAAATAATTGGAATTTAGGTATTTTTCCTTGATTAATACCAAAGAGGTTGATATTTTAAAGTTGGTGTTTGTTCATCTAGCGCATTTAGAGGTAAGCAGATTTTCATCCCTCCTATGGATGTTTATACAGGATGTACGAACAGTCCTTCTTCCATAAATACCCACTAGAGCTAAAGCATTCCACTGTCTAGAATAACCTGAAGATTGACTTTATTTAGATAGCACTATTTTTTCTAATAGTGAAAAGCACTTTCACCTACTTGGAGCATCCTATAAATTTTTCATTCAAATATTTGATAACATATAGATGCATCTATATTTCCCTTTTCTTTCCTGGGAAAAGAATTAGGATAGTGAATTGTTTTTGTTATTACTGGATATTATATGTTACTTGCTTACCCTAAAAAAAATTGTTTGATCTTTTATCACTCAGTTTTATAGTCTATTTCACACATTTTCTAAAAGAAGAATGAAAAAAATCAATGAATATATTCGACCTAATTGAGATCAACACTTTAGGTAAATGTCACCAATAAATAGTTTTATAAGAATACCTTTAAGTAAAAGGACAGAGAAAGGCAATTGTGTTTCTTTTTTCTTTTCCTATGTCAATTAGCTATTCTTCGTCACCTACTACTACATTATACATTAATAATTTTAAAGAGCCTGGTACTTTTTCACACCTAGTAGGAACACAATAAATGGTTGATGAATTGAATTAAAAGGTAATGAAGCTTTCAAATTTTTCAATTTATGATAGAAGAAATGATTAGAGACAAGGAAACAGCTTCATCTACTTGCTAAACTTATCTCACATACAATCATTTCTTTCTTTTAGCTTTATAACTGAAATTTTTGGAAAACAAAATATGTTCTTTAGTTTGAAAATTGAAAACTAATTGTCAATATTTAATATTTTTTTTATATCTATCATGTACTTTTACTCAATTGTATATTTGTTTTTCAATAAGTCTTTTCTGACAAGATTCACTTAGGTAATTTGAATTTAAGGTCATAGAGTACAGGTAAGGTGTCTTATTTATCTATGTAAATGCTATGCCAGCCAGTATTACATCCCATTTATAGTAGTACAGTATTTAAAGTGAGTCACACATTTCTCCCATGTTCAAAATACCATGCTGAATGCCCTTGCTTGTCTAGCAAGAATATATAATAAATCAAGAGAAACAAATTTTTAATAAATTGATACATGCCCTAATAATGATTTGAGCTATCTTCTATGGAATCACTAAGGGTATTAATTAATTAAAGCAGGGTATTGAAGCCTATAAGAGCAGGGTGTATGTGAGCCGTATCTTAAGGAACAAGTAGCAAGGGGAGGGATTTAACGCAAATGATGAAGTTTCCCAAAGTTTAGTCTGATAGATCACATCTAAGCCATATGCTAATAACTGTGTTAATAGTTACTTCATATTTTCTTTCATATGATTCAAGCTTTATTAAATTTTAAATAACACACTTAAAAAGAAAACTAAATAAAATTTCCATAAATGACACAAACAAATAAGCAAAGCAGTATTGTCTGCTACAAAGAGAAGGTACAGTTAAAAATACATGTATGTTGAAACAGAGAAAAATCGTTATACTTGCTCTAGCTACTTACCGAAGACACTGAGTAGGCAGGAATAGCTCAAGTCTTCACTGTTTCTTTTAAAAGGAGTTTGCGACAAGTACTAAGACAAAACAGACTTCTCTGAAGAGATAATAAAAGGATGCTGCTATGATCTGACTTGGGTACCATTTCCCCGAACTCATATGGTAAAGCCCTAAACCCCTAATATAACAGTATTTGAAGACAGGGCAATGCCCTCATAAAAAGATCAATTCTCTTACAAGAAGAGACACCAGAGATCTTGTTTCCTCTCTGTCTTCCTGCCAGGAGAGGACGTAGAGAAGGCAACTATCTGCAAGCCTGGAAGTGTTCTCACCAAAACCGGACTATACTGGCACTTTGATCTTGAACTTCCGACCTCCAGAACTGTGAGAAAATAAATGTGTCATCTGAGCCACCCAGTCTATGGTACTTTGTTAAGGCAGCCCACGCTGACTGAGATAGATGGGAAGGTAATCGAGAAAGGAAAGCTTTTCCAAGTTGTGATACAATTTGCTTCAGTGCTATGTCTGTGCACATAACTATCTACCTACCATGTTCAACCTACAATAAGTAGAATATGCCCCCACTTTTGTTAACTATAAGAAAAACCCATCACGTTTACTGACAGAGAGATGTAAACAAACATCCCATGGTCAGAGAAGAGCAAGTGGTCTAATGTTGCAAGAAGTAGCCTTTTCAAGCTTGAATTTGAGATTCAAGATGTCAGGGATGTAGTATAAGGGATGTCAGAGGGATGTAGTGATATGAGTGTTGGGGAATTTTTCCTGGCCTCAATTATTTAGTTTACATAACTCTATTAGTTTTCCACTGCTGCATAAGAAATCACCACAAACTTAACAGATTAAAACAATATATATTATCTCAGTGTCTGTGGGTCAGGAGTCTGAGCACCATAACTGGGTCTTCTGCTCAGAGTCTTACGAGTTTAAAATGAAGATGTCATTTGGGGTGCATTCTCATCTGGAAGCGAGACTGGAAATTAATTTATTCCCTGCTTACTTGGATTGTTGACAGAATTTGTATTTTTGTGGCTCTAGGACTACGGGTTCCAGCTGCTTGCTGGACATGAACTGGAAGTTTCTCTCAGCTTCTAGAGGTCACTCACATCCTACAGGCCATTGTAGTTATGACAAGGAATTTAAAACTACACCCTATGCCTTCGAAATCTACATGTTAGTTAAGGGTTACGTTTTGAAGGCTTTAACCACAGTGTCCACTCATAGGAATTCACCATTTGAGGAATGACAGTGCGTAGGACCCCACCACCAGCATAATACAGAACAGTGAAAGTATAGCAGTAAGAGAAGGAACTGACCATGGAGACCATTCAGGAAATAACCTGTAATGATATAGGAAGGAATGATGATGACTTGAGCCATCCAGCGGGAATGGAAAATATAAAAGCAAGCAGGGGTTAAAAATGAGGGACTGCAAAAGAGAAAAAAATCAAAGATGACACTGAACCCATCAGCAATTTCTTGTGAACTTGAAAAGAAAGCATATGCATGGGACGTTTAGGAATGGAGTTTGAGTTGTGGCTGTGAAACGGACAACAAGCAATTTTGAAGATGCGCAATTTAGGAATGAGGAAGGAGAAGGAAGTGCTAAGTCATTTTAAACATCTTATATTTTTAAAGACATAGTAATGGTCATAATGTATTAATAAGAATCTGAATAAGTAAAAAAAAAAGTGAAAAAAGTAAGTAAAAATGATATCGGTATTAGGTATCTCATAGAGAAGGAAAAAAGATTTTGCAATATTGAAGATCTTCGGCTTCTTTCCTTTTTTAATAAAATAGAATTCCTAGTCAGATCATAGACAGAGACAAATTGGTGATCAGAAATTAAGCAATGGCAGTATTTCACAAATGTGAACAGAAATTTATTAAATTGTGACATTTATCTGCTCACTACTTTGATAACATAGATCTATTCTATTTTTAATCCTGAATAATTTAAAAAATTGCTCTACATTAAATATTTAACCTATTCAAAATTATCCTGTCCTAAATATATCAATTAAATGCATACATTATATGCAAGATCACTTTTATTAAACCAAATTAAATATTGAACTAAATTTAATAATTAAACTGGATTTCATATTAGATCAATTTAACACACAGTGTAAAAAGTTCAATTTGTGCAAGAATGAAAGGGTAACAGAAAAAAATATTGGATAGGTTTAAAAAAAGAAATGACTATAAATTTAGTTAATAAAATATCCAACATGTAAAATTTTAAGGTGATATTATGCAGCATATCCACATATATGTATGTGTGTATTACTGTGCTGATGCATTTAAAAATTTTTAAAAAGTCACTAAAGTGGACTATTATTCTGTAGACATATACAAAGATAGTCATGACTTCCTTGAATTCTTGGTCACCACCAGAGCATACATTTTCTCTCATAAAATGTAGTCAGGTAAAATTGGAAACCTGAAATTACATCCTCAACCCCTAACAAGAGCTATTTTACTCATAATAAAAAATGAATTGAAGGGCACCTGAGTGGCTCATTCGGTTAAGCACTTGCCTTCAGCTTGGGTCATGATCCCAGGTCCTGGAATTGAGTCCCACATTGGGCTCCCTGCTCATTGGTCTGCTTCTCCCTCTCCCTCTGCCTGATGCTCCCTCTGCTTGTGCTCTCTTTCTCTGTCAAATAAATAAATGAAATCTTAAAAAAAAAAAAAAAAGCTGAGTTAAGATGGCGTCTGAACAGTTAACTAGCCTTACACTCCAAGTATATCCATTCATTGAAAGCAAAAGTTATTGAGCACTTAATTGTGCTGGACACTGTTCTGGGTGCTGAGGATATAGAAATGAATAAAACAGAAAAATCCTTGCTCCTATGGAGTTTCATTCTGGCGGAGGTGCTGATGGTGGTAATGACGGAGAGGGTTGGGGGGAAGTGAAGAACCAAACAAATTAACATATAATGTGCCAGCAAGAAGTAGAAAAATAAAGCAGGTAAGGAGAACAGAGACTGACAGACAAGGGAAAGATATCTTACTTGATATGATAAGGAAAGACCTACCCAGGAAGTTGATATTTGGCCATAAGATGAGGAGGTTAAGTGTTTCTGACCTGGAAGAAGAGTTGTTAAGTTTCAAGGCTGGGGGACAGTACATAACTCTCCATATTTTTATCCCAGACTTTCAAGGTTGCTTGCAAACTGTCCTAAAGAGGAGTATCAAATCTGAATTATTTTGTAAGTTTTAAAGATCATAAACATCCAAAAAAAGGCTTCAATCCTAAATCCTCATGCAACTATCAATTTAGAAATGTTTTTACACACACATCCCAATGAAATTCAATTTACATAAAATTTAAACCAAGTCTAGACTCCAATTAATCACTGATAGACATGATTGGTGTTATCCTCTCTTTAACTTAAATCAAATCACAACCTGCAGTTCATGACCTTTGTAAAATGCCAGAGTCCTGTTTCCTGCCTTTGTAACGAATACAGGTCCAACATGGTTGAAACCTGTTTGATGACTGCGACGCTTTTACAGCAGTTCACGGAGTCCTCACTCTGAGCATTGACTCTCACTTGGCTGTGCTACCTACAGAAGTAAAAGGTATAGGAAGCCACACTGAATTTATACAAAAGATAATTAGTTGGAAGTTTATTTGGGCATAAAATTCTAAAATAAAGCTTTTTTTTTCTTTTTCTTTTTTTTTTTTTCCTAAACAAAGAGAGAGAGCTCATGTGTGTGTGAGCCACAAAGGAGGAGCAGAGGGAAAAGGGGACAAAGAATCTTAAGCAGGCTACCCACCTAGCTCAGAGCCTGATGTAGGGCTCAGTCTCAGGGGGCTCAGTCTCAGGCACTGAGATCAAAACCTGGGCAGAAATCAAGTCAGAGACTTAACTGATTGAGCCACCCAGGTGTCCCAAGCTGTTTTTTATAAAATCAATTTCAGCAACTTTTTTGAATTTTATTATTGGGAACTATTGATGAGGGAGCACGAGGCTGCCTGAAGATAAAGCAAAGACTGGCACCTTGCACTGCCCCCTCCATCCACTCCCCCTCAATGATATGTGTAGCATCCCTCAGGCAGCCCTGACTGCAATGAACAAGAAGCAAAGAGTTAAGTTGCAGAGCTCACAATCCTGCTAGACAGGAGTCTCCCTTGGCTTACAAATGTCCTAAATCTCACTAACAAAGACGATTGATAGCAGGATTGTGACATCCCACCAAAAAGTCTCCCAACTCTCTTAATGTTAATGGCTGGTCTAAAGACAACATTGATCCAGCGGCAAGGGCAAGGCCTCTGGTAAGCCTGGGACATCCCGGCACCTTGTAGGCCCTCTTTAGCATATGAAAACTCAGTTGAAACCTTCCTTCCCCTCCCCTTCCCCCAACCGCAGGGTACATAACCTGCTATCCCTCACAACCCTGGGCAGCAGCTCTTCCTGCCCACGGGTCCCCGTGCATTAATAAACCACCATTTTGCACCAAAGATGTCTCAAGAATTCTTTCTTGGTCATCGGCTCCTGACCTCAGCCCATTGAACCGCACCTAGGTTCTAGAACTTCATCACTATGTTTACTTGGCTCCTTGTGGGTTGATTCCATTGCTTGATTTTTTTTAAAAAGATTTTATTTATTTATTTGAGAGAGAGACAGAAATAGCGAGAGAGAGTACAAGCAGGAAGGCAGGGAGAAGCAGGCTTTCCAATGAACAAGGAACCCAATGTAAGGCTCCATTCCAGGATCCTGGGATCATGACCTGAGCCCAAGGCATTGACTGACTGAGCCACACAGGCACCCCAATTGCTTGATTTTGTATCCAAATTCCATTTTGAAATTTATAGATTATGAAAAGAATCAAGCCAACAACATTCAGCTTAAAAAGTAGGAAATTTGAAGGGTGCCTGGGTGGCTCAGTCTGTTAAGCATCTGCCTTTGGCTCAGGTCATGATCCCAGGGTCCTGGGATGGAGCCTTACATTGGGCTCCCTGCTCAAAGGGGAGCCTGCTTCTCCCTCTACTCCTCCCCCTGCTCATGCTCTCTTTCTCTCACCCTCTCACTCTCAAATAAATAAATAAAATATTTTTTTTAAGTAAGAAATTTGAATAGCTTAATATTTTATACATATTCTATTTTCCGCTTCATTGTCATAGCTCTGCAAACACACACTGCCTCTCTGTCTCATGGAATAAGTAGAACAGTGAAAGTTAACTCTCTCTCCATTAAGAGCTATCATCTGTGAAACTTGCTTCCCCAGGAGATGCTTCTTTCCCATTGCCAGTCATTTTATCTAGCAAAGAATCTCTATAATGTCTATTTGGTACAACTTTGTCTCTAACTAAAATAGTGAGACACCAAATTTACTCTAGTCAAATAAAAACCACTTGCCTTGTCAACTTATTGCTCTTAACTATAAGTTTCCTATGGTCTCAGATAAAGGTAATGGTTTTTCTTTTCTTTTTTTGTTTTTAAAGATTTTATGTATTCATTTGACAGACAGAAATCACAAGTAGGCAGAGAGGCAGGCAGAGAGAGAGGGGGAAGCAGGCTCCCCACTGAGCAGAGAGCCCAATACGGGGCTCAATCCCAGGCCCCTGAAATCATGACCTGAGCCAAAGGCAGAGGCTTTAACCCACTGAGCCACCCAGGAGCCCCAGTAATAGTTTTTCTTGATCTCCCATACTTTAAAGTAGTGTCTGGCATGCTATAGGACGCCCCCAAATTGAACATAATTAAACTAGACTGAAATACCCAGAGGCACACACTGCCTCTACTCCTTAAATCCTCATTGTTTGCCCTGACATGGTTTGGGGCAAGCCTCATTTAATAACCCTTGTCTTCTGTATATGCTAGCGTTCATTATTTTATCTCAAAAAACTAATTTTAATGATAGTAGTAAAATAGCCCTAAATCTAAATACACTTTAGCTATTATTCCCCAAACTGTCTTCTTTTTTGTTTAATTTCTTTTGAGTTAGCTTGCAAGGAATGAAACATATACCTGTTTATAACCTACACTCAGGCTCTCCACTATGCTCTCAGATTAAGCTCCATTTTTGAGAAAATAAGAGAGTTTGAATTACATGTAGGTGATTTTCCAGAATAATAATCTTTTTTTTTTTTTTTTTTTGAGATGGAGAGAGAGTGTGCACACCGACACACACGCTAACAGGAGGTGGCGGTGGGGCTGAGGGAGAGGGTGTGGGAGTGAGAGAATCCTAAGCAGGCTTCACACCCAGCTCAGAGTCCCACAGCTGGCTTGATTCTCATGACCATGAGGTCATGACCTGTGCCTAAATCAAGAGTCCTACACTTAACTGACAAAGCCACCCAGGCGCCCCAGAATAATAATTCTTGTTAACAACTTACTCACAACTTAAAAAATAAGAAAGGATTTTATTCAGAATTAAAGTGCTCCTCATCATTGTCATGTACCTATTTTTAAAAGATGACTTCCTTGTGTTCTTTTCTTCCATTATATTCCTGTAATATACAAGATAATATTATGCATATAAGTACTAAAACACACAAGAGAGCTTTACTCGTGTGATTTTTTAAGTTGAAATAATTAGCTTTCCCTTGGAGTTTTCACAAGAACTATTAATTCCTCTATTCACTGATCGTTTCACCATACTATAATACTATTTTGCAGTGACCAACATTTTTCATGAAAAAGCCGCATTTTAGAACTTGCTGTGCTCTGATTATAGTATAAGTCACTAGAAGAGAAGTGAAGCATGCTAGGATACACATGTATACTAGAGCTGCTCTTTGCTATTATTTTCTTCAAGTATAACTCCTTAATTTAAAAGAAAAGTTATGGGCACCTGCATAGCTCAGTTGGTTAAGCATCTGCTTTTGGCTCAGGTCATGATCTTGGAGTCCTGGAATGGAGCCCTGTGTTGGGCCTTCTGCTCAGTGGGGCGTCTGGTTTTCCTTCTTCCTCTACCTCTGCTCCTCCATACCTCCACCCTGCCCATGCTTACTCGGTCACTCTCTCTCAAATAAGTAAAATCTGAAACATAATTAAAAAATAATAAAACAAAAGTTATATCAAAACCATGATTTCTCTGGAAAATGGGAAAATGATTTTTGGAACATCAAGTAGATAGAGACAGAACACTGAATAATCAGACATTAAAATCATTTGTTCAGATGACTTTTTAAAAGTAGACTCACACGTTAATTTTCTACCTATACTCACACACACTACTGTTTATGTGAGGTTTCTACAACCCTTTATATTATCCTAGATATCTTCATTCACTTCAGGAATTCACTCTGCTGAGAACAGATCTCCAGTAGCTGCTGGTCCATGAAGAATAAAAAAGTATATTGCATTTTCTACAGAAACTGTAACAAAGCCAGTCCTTCGAAAAACTGAAAAAGAGTAACAGAAAAACTGTATGTATTTCTTAGGAAAAAAGCTATTCTTCCATAGTGAAAGATCTCAGCACTGATGAGGTTTAAGCAATATTTACCTAAGGCAAACCTCAGTGAAACCCAGAAATTTCCAGTTCTATTATAAATCCCTAAAACCAAAATAATAATTGGGAAAAAATGCAGGGAAATAACCTAAAATGCAGCCTCAAAGTGCCAAAGTTACAATAATAGGGGCACCACTCAAAAGTAAATTAGGAAGGGGCACCTGGGTGGCTCAGTGGGTTAAAGCCTCTGCCTTCGGCTCAGGTCATGATCCCAGGGTCCTGGGATCGAGCCCCGCATCGGGTTCTCTGCTCAGCAGGGAGCCTGCTTCCTTCTCTCTCTGCCTACTTGTAATCTCTGCCTGTCAAATAAATAAATAAAATCTTTAAAAAAAAAAAAAAGTAAATTAGGAAAAAAATGTCCCCTACCTTGTTTCCATCAGCCTATGCTTCTCTATCTATGCTCTGAAGCAGGAAACATTAATCAAAGATTAAATTTGATATGAAGAATTCATAAGCCTATTTCTAAGAATAAGAACTCATTCAGAGGTCATGCGGTCTTGTCCACAGGTGTGAAGACAATGACTCCATTTGCTAAACGAGATCTCACTATGAAACTGAAGATCAGCCAAGTATGACTTGGACACAAATCTCTTGATCACTGCATGGACGGGTGATTGATTAGAAAACAAGGCAATGTTCACCCACTATCGTTTCCAGTAACATGGAATGTACCACATAAATAACACATGAAATCATAACTCAAAATCTTCTTAGGACTGACCTACAAAAACATGGAGAAAAGAAAGTCCCCCTAGAAGACAGAACTGGGGCGGCCAGATTGACAGACCCAGCCGGCTTTGTAGCATGTTCACACATCCAAGAGGCCAGCTGAAGGAAAGACAGCGCTGTACATAGCTCCTAGGGTTCAGAGATGTACAGAAATCCCTGAGGGCATATTATTTACCCACGAAAGCAGAGTTTCCAGGAGGATTCCATTCCAGAAGTTGCAGTGTTTTCCCCAAACTCCAAATGCTTCAAAAGATACACTGGGGTTTTATGATGATAATCTATTTGATACAAACCAGATCTAACTTTTTTCAGAATAATGCTGGGGTTCCTGGGTGGCTCAGTGGGTTAAGCCTCTACCTTGGCTCAGGTCGTGATCTCAGGGTCCTGGAATCGAGTCCCACATCGGGCTCTCTGCTCAGCAGGGAGCCTGCTTCCCCCTCCCTCTCTCTGCCTGCCTCTCTGTCTACTTGTGCCCTCTGTCTGTCAAAAAAAAAAAAAAAGAATAATATTATAAAATGTTAACGTTTTTACATTGATAGTCATTTTTCTTTACAGCTTTCTTCATTGATTCTCCCCACTTCTCTGTGTCTTACTTGTGATTCTTAAATCATAGCAATGTTTATTACTTGGGCCTTTTATAATGTATACATGTTTGACACATCTGGTAATTATTTCAAATTTTTTTTAGCCATTTGGTGACATACTAGAAATGGAACATCATAATTAATCTTCAACCTATAAGTCTTGAGTTTTCAAGATCAGTGAAACTTCTCTGGGAGAGATATCTGAATTTCCTACCTTGGTCAAAATGTAAACTAGTGATGGAAAAGATTTGGCAGAGAATAAGAGTGCCTATGATCCAGATCATACTACTTAGGTCCTAAATCTTATGCAAAGCACTTAGCCACATGTTCATCAGAAAAGTCGTGCAGATTGAGGAATCAGTCCTGAGTGGCAGGTGGCCACTAGGTCTAAGAAGCAACGAACACAAGAAATAGTATTACAATTAACAAGTGAGGGCCGTCCTGAGGAGTGTGGATGGGACATTTGGTCTTTTCTACCTCTCTGAGGATGAATATTTGATATAGACATATTTGTTTGTTTTGTAGCCTCAGAGGACAGATAACTGTTTCCTACCAAACTTTTAATGCTCTTATTTTTAGTATTTATGGTACCCATTTAAACAATGTGTTTTCACAGTGTGGCCATGAGAAGGAAGTCCTCGACCAGGCTTGCATTCAGGAAATGAATAGTGAAGCCTATATCTGAAAACCACTGTAATGTAAGAGTGTTTGTGGTAAGACACAGGGCACTGGAGGTGCCCAAGGAGACAAATAATAACATCTGAGGTCCCTGTGTTGACAAGACATAGCTGCAGTTACCCTGGAACGGAAGTTAGCTCACTGACGGCATATTACCTTTTATTAGGCTGTGGAAGGACATCTCAGGGCAAAAGTCAATAAGAAAGCAAGAAACAGGGAGCTTTGTAGAGATCAACAATGGCTGATACAGAATGGAGACATTCAATATAATGGTAAAATCATACCAGAAATAAAGCTAACAGGGCAAGGTAACATAAGTAACTACATAATATGGGGAAGAACAGAGGACCTAGAGCAGAGCCTCTGGGACGTCCATTAGAAAACTTAGTCAGAGGGGCGCCTGGGTGGCTCAGTGGGTTAAGCCTCTGCCTTCGATTCAGGTCATGATCTCAGGGGCCTGGGATCGAGACCTGCATCGGGCTCTCTGCTCAGCAGGCAGCCTGCTAATCCCCCTCTCTCTGCCAGCCGCTCTGCCTACTTGTGATCTCTGCCTGTCAAATAAATAAATGGAATCTTAAAAAAAAAACAAAAAAAAACCCAAAAAAAAACAAAAAGAGAAATGGAAATAAAAGAATAAGGTGAGAGAAATTACATAGCAGAACAAAAGGATGATCCTCTCACTTACGGGAGAGGCAAGCAGGGCTGGTCTGTTTTGAGAGAGAATTATTCCCAGTCCATCCTAAGATCCAAGTTCTCCCACTCAGGGACTAACTCTAAAAGTGAAAAACTAAAAAATTTCAAGAAGCCAAAACTCTCCTCGTGTCTTCTTCTGTTTCCTCTTTCAGGAGCGCACGGTTTTAAGGGAAGAAATGTACCCAGAGCCAAGGGAGATGGGGAAAAAGTGGTTGTACCCTGTGTAATCCTTGTTGATTGTGGAACACTGGGCCAATTCTGTGTGTCACAGAATTAGAGTGATTCCGGTAGGAGATTTTCACAGCCTCATAAGAACTTAATAGTAATCAAAGAGGTTTTCCTTCTTCTGTTAAAAGAGAAAAAGTAGGGGGCTGAGAAATCAGGGGAAATTGTTCACCTGAGTGTCAGAGGGGACCAGTTTCCCATTAGCAGGCTAGTCCTGCTGGACCAGTTCATTAACCACGAACGCTTTGTTCCTTGGCGGAATGTTTTTCAGCCCTGATGAGCTTGGCTTTGAGTGCTTCCCCGGAGGAGGGGAGACTAAGTGTTGGCAACACAGCAGGCTAAGCCTATGTGTTCTAAGGAGAGTGTACAGTTGCTAATAAAGTGTTTGGATTTTTCTTTTCTTCTTTTCAGGTGCAGAAAGCTCTGGGGACCCTGATGGGCTGCTTGACTATTTTGATCTCTGTCTAAATCTATGCAGTTTTTGTGCATCTAAAAATAGGTCTTCAAGAGAAAGCATCACTTGATATGTATTCAGAGAATGTAGGAGGAAAGGGAAGGCATTTTATCAAACAAGTTAAAAGTAAGTGCATCTGCAGTGACCTTATACCCCAAAGATATAGAATCATAGGGTCTAAAATCATTGAATGAGACCTCAAAAATCTAACCTCCCATTTCATTCATAGTCAACATCTCAGGAGGTAGCCTCCTCTTGAATATATAGAATGATAAAGGAGGGCCCACTTGTCAAGACTGCCTTTTCATCTTCGGCCGTTCCTAATTATTCCATCATCTAGCCACTGGTCTCAGCTCTGCCCTCTGGGGCGCATTAACACAAGTCTAATTCCTCAGCCGTATCTTTCATGGAATTTTGGGAAACACCATGTCCTCTTTCAACGTTTTTCTTCAGACTAAATAATCTTAATTCTTTGAGCACTTCTTATATGCAATACTCTATTATACAGCTTGAAGTCTTAGAAACGCTATGCTACCCTATGAGGATGGTTTGGTTGCAAGTGACTGAAATCCAACGGAAACAAGTTAAGGCAACACGTGAAATGTACTATACAAGTACTGGGGTGTTTCACCAAAGGCAACAATTTTGAATCAATTATCCTCTGGACATTCTTTTAACAGTGAAGATTCTTTTTAAAATGTGATGTAAATAGACTCAATAATTTCTGTCCAGATTAAAGTATTTTATTGATTAACTCCTCTTTTCTAACTGGTCCATGTCTATTAATGTAGCAGCGAGAAGCAGACCATGCAGGTGGAGAGAGTGTTTTTATTTAGAGGCATTCTCTCACTACCTGGATGGACTAAGGGCATTAGCGAGTGGGGAGTCTGGGTACTAAATCTCTTCCCAAACAGACTGCTCTCCGCAATGAAAAATTATCCTGCCTGCCCAAAATGGCCCACAGAGAGCTATTAATATAGTCAAAATTTTAGGAAGCTACATCACAATTTCACATGAAATATTACTAACTCAAATTTCTGTCTATTCTAAATTTTACAGTTGAATTTTTGAATCTGAATGCAGTCTTAATATTTATTTTAATGTAATTTACTCTCTCTCTTGTTTATCACACACTCCACACTATTACCTATTAGTACCACTTTAAAAAAAAAAAAAATCTTGAGTAAGCCATCAAGAGGCACTGAGTAAAGTAGTGGCAATATTATAGGCTGTAAATCAGACAGACAAGTGTTTAAGTACTGACTCTGCCACTTTTAAGATGAATAATGATAGATAAATTAATTCATTTAGTATCGCCTCTGCCAATTGAGGCTATAATGGTTAGCTCATCATTTGGTTGTGAAAATAAAATGAGAGAAACTGGGGCAAAATTGTTCAGTGCATGGTGTCAGTTGTAGTTGTAGTTATTATGACAACTATTCATAAGTTTGATGGAAATGCCATATATAAATTCATTATGTACAGATACAGAGGTGATCGTGGACCTGTACCCTGTCCGCTGGAGGCCTCCATTTAGAATGATCTTATTCCGTTAATCACCATCCCCAGAAGAGATCCTTAACGTAACAGGCCGTAGTTATGCTGTCAATTATTTTTAGCATCTTAGGTCATAAATCATCCATTGTGTAAGTTTCTTGAGCTTCAGTTCCATCTAAATCACCCTTTCTAGTCTTAAAAGAATCCCCTTACTAGAGAAGAAGTAAAATCTGTTTCAAGTAATCTAGAATTCACTATTTTTTCCAATGGAAAGCTAATTAGCAGAGTAAAGTTGCAAGGTTTTTTTTTTTTTTTTATCATTCTGTTCTAGCATATATTTTAAAATATTCACAGAAATCCTAAAATTTGGGCATAATTATAAACACTTCAAATGTAATCTTCAAATGCAATCATTTACATTCCCACATCAAAGTTTATTGACTAGGCAATTATCTGTGGATCCAAATAAATGATTAAATTCTCCCAAGCCCTGAGGCAATGTAGATCATTGCTGGAGCACATGGTTCTCCTTTAGCTTAGGATCTAAATGAAATAGACATATGTTCGGTATGGTTTTTTTGTTTTGTTTTGTTTTGGTTTTTGTTTTTTTTTTTTGAGGAAAAAGAGACCTGTAAATGTTGCTCAGATTTAAGGAAAAATAAAACAAGGAAAACATTTAAAGATCCAAATGTATCTCTGTGTCCTGACTTGGCATCTTTGAATCAATGAGAGAGCTTAATTTAGAAAAGCCATCAGGACAGTTTTTCTTTACCTTTCTGTGTATAAAAATGCCAGGCATGTAGCAATTATCACATCTTTTAGGAATGCCCATTTGGGTCATGCAGAAATATGCGTTATTTCCTATGTCCTGAGAACAAATTATTATAGCAGTGGTCTGCATAAACAATGCTCATTACTATATGTGGGGGTATGGGAGGAGGAAACACCATGTGGAAACAGGCTATCCTGACACATTGCATGCTGTACACTTGCACGTTCTCCCCTTAAGGAGGAACTGATAATAGCCTAGATACTGCAACTGTCTAGGAGAATACATGCCTAAGAGCGATGGATGCCCTCGGGTAATTTCATCACCTGCTTTTCCATGGTAGTGTTACTCTCATCATTTATATTTTGTTGACTCCACCAAGCAACATATACTGAAAAACTCTCATGTGTTGGACTTCAGGGAAGGTACAGGGTTATAAAACCCAGAGTCGCGTTCGCCCAAAGGATATGAGAAATCAAGGATTTCAGGATCTTCCATAGTAAAAAGCATAATATTGCCTCTAAGTCATATCAATTTATTCTTTCTGACATGTATGTTATTTTTTACATATAGCAAAATGTGTAAAGAGTGATATGGTATTGGAGCTGAATGTGATGTTTTAAAAGTTAACTCAGCTATAGTTCATTCCTTTGAGATCCATAGTTAACTAATAATCATCAAGGGTCTATCTCTAAGTACTCCTGCTCCATTTAATTCTCCCCACAAATCTATGACATAGATTGTTTTGATATCCTCTTAATAGATAAAATAGAAAAAACAAAAAACTCCTCAGGTCAGCAAAGATCACACAGCAATATTTCTAGATGAGTAATTTTGATAATGAAATGCAAAATGATATTAAATATGTATATGCACACATATTTTTATAAATGTACATGTATAAATAAAAATATTTTCACTTGATGCCTTAAAACTTAGTTTTGAAATGTTATATGTATATAAAATCTACAATTCTGTTTGTATGCTTAGAAAACATTGATGTGGAACAGTAATTACAGTAGTAAGTGGCTGCATATGGTGTTATAGAACTTTCAGGGTATTTTCACATGTATCATCATATTAAATGCTACTAAAAACCAATAAAAATACTAGTAATAATTACTATTATTTTAATGTCAACAATTTTGCTAGGCAATTAAGCATGCGTAAGTTAATCAAGCAGATTTTATTTTTACACTGTGTGAGTGAGGAAATGAAGAACCTGGGACCTAAAATAACTTGCCCAAAATAACAGGGCAAATAAGCAACAGGACTAGCCAGGCAGGGCTCAAATCTGAATTCTCTGGCTTGAAAGCACATGTGTACTGAAGATACATCTGAGGGGAAATTTGACATATCATGGACTTTCTACCCTTGATTACCCTTCGCAGCTACCTTGGGATATATCCGAAATTTTCATGTGCCTGAACAACAGCTGGTACCAAGCACTGAAATGTTGTTGAAAAATTTTCAAGCTCAACAGTGGCATGGGTTCTAGAAACAGCAGTTTCTGCCCTCACAGAGGCTTTAGTTCTAAACTTTTTCCTCAGGACTGGACACCGTAATATTCTCAATCAGATTACCTGTCTGCATATGAAGCTAGCCCAGAGCCCTACGTCCCTCCCAACCCCATGCCGCCTACATTTAGGAAGTAAATGAGTTTTGCCCATTGTTTCTCTTGTGATGTTAGATCACAGATTGTCTTACAAGCAACTGAAAGTACAACATGTTACTAGTTTGGATTTAAAAACCTTCAGTATATAAATACAGGAACACAGGTACTATCGAAGGAAGCTGGTTTATGTTTACCTTGTATTGACTAACAAAGACATTATATGTTCCAGTGCTTGAAGCCACATCTGGCCTCCGTAGTTTTTTTTTTTAGTAGGATTGGATAACTCCCTAACGAGGTTAAGGAACGCCTTAATCATGGCATAAATCATAGCAAAACTTAAATGTTGATTAACAAAACATCTATTATGGGCAAAGCCACATGCACGGCACTCTGAATGTATGCTGAGCTATTTGCAAAGACAGGTTATTTGAACAAAGATTTCAGAAGAGCATTCTAACATCAGAGAAGAAAACAAATTGAAATAACATTTAGATAAGTACGTGGCCTGGCCTGCAAATTGAGCAGGGGTAGAGTAGCTGCACGGACTGTGGCTTCTGTAATCTGTGCTCTGCTTGGAACTGCGTCTGTATTTTGATGGCAAATTCAGAGGGAGAGAAGACAGAGTAACTGCAAGCTTGGCTTTTCTTTTCTAATAACCTTTGCTCCACTCTAGGATTTCTGACTTCTGTGGGGTGGTAGGGTTTTATATTTTACATAGTGAGATCATTTAAAAAATACTGTTATGCATGCAGGCAATTAAGATTAAAGTCAACCTCCCTTCACACTCCCTAGTAATATGCTTCTGTATCCGGAAGATAAGAACTTGAGAAATGGCTCACTGGGACAGGCCAACAGGCCTGGAGTCCAGGACCCCATCGCTGACAGCGATGGCAAAAGGTTTTATAGAGGATTGCGTGGCCGCCCTCCATGACGTTAGCCTGAAGAAGCAGGAGATGTATATTAGGAACACCTGATGACCTTCACTAATCTGTTATGGGATTTATCTAGATGCTTCAGGAACTTCTACATTTATTTGGCCTCAGATGCCTTTGTTGTATTAGGCAGCCTTGGACTCGGAGCATTAAATACCTTTTGTTTCAGGCCACCTTTTCACTGGCTGGTTGAATGAATGTGGCAAATCCTCTTGCTTTTCAGGGCCTGACCTTGTTTGTCTGTCAAAATGAAACAACAGCTGCCCTGCCTATATAATCAAGTGTCAAACAGTTACTCCATACACGTGAGAAAATTAACATGAAAATGCAACGATCCCAATGTAGTAGTAATGTTCTAATCACCTCCCCGAATCCAGAAGCTGGTCCCGGGCTAACTGCAGACTACTCAGAGAACATTACCTGTATGTACAATTTGGAGCTGTCCCTAAACTGTCCGTCTTGCAGGTCGTTAAGAAGGCAACATAAGAGCACTGTGGCATTTGATCTTTGAATACGCAAATGTTCATTTATTTCAACCAGGGAAGCATCCTTTCATGCTTGCCTTTCATTCCAAAAACCAAAACTAACTCATTTAAAAACAAGTAAGTACTGTGTTAACATGCTGCTCTTCCGATGACAAGTAATTCTGACATTGTTTTATATACCTGCATATACTGCTGCTTTTTTAAAAAATAGAACTCTCGTGGGTTTATTTACCCCTCAACCAATCCCAGCCTTTGGGTAAATAATAACTGCTTCTTCCAGAAACCGTGTTATTTTCTACAAAGAGGAAATGAGAATTTTACTGTAAAAAACAGATTTGAGGAAGGAACACGTCAGTTTGTGAGCAAGAAGGATAAAGAGCAGAAAAAGTACCCCCCCTCAAAGAAGAATACACGATTTGATCAATTTCCAAAGAATTCGCAGTGATTCAAGCCATTAATACAAATATTCTGAAGTTCAAATATATTGAACCAGTCAATGTGTCTTTTGCCTTCTTCAAAGCAGTTCCCAATTTGTAATTTTCTATCAGTTATCTACACTTTACCATTTCTGACATGTACTGACCTTTCCATATTAATATGTTCCTTACTAGATTTACAATTTTGCTAATACAGCTGTCAGGAGAGCGTTGTTGTAAGATGTGAGGATGGGAGAGGTCAGCAGTTTCGGTAACACCCTTTTTAGTAAGATCATGAATTTATAAAGATTGCACAGAACTGTAGCCAACTCTCCGAGATCATTTAAACTGGGATATGTAATAAGAGACAGTGGAACATTGCAAATAACTTATCTTCAGCTCAAAGAGTAGATTTAGGAAAAGGGGAAAATTGACCAATTCCAGGAAGGAGGAAGCCTCTTCTCCTTCAGAGAGCTAGCTCATTTTGAAAGAATAACTCTAGAAATTCCCTTTGTCCACGTTTATCTTCATCAAGACACTTTTTTGCAAGAACAGTATTTTGTTCCAAATGATTTCTTCTTAATCTAACTGTGCTGATGATCTTTCCCCTCCACGTTCATGGACACATTTATGAAGTAAACTCAGGAAGATAAGACTGGCATTCCTTTGAAGTCTGCACAATACATCATGGGTTGTAAGTTTCATTGTCTTTAGCCATCCAGTGGGATGCGATGGGCCGACACACTGTGTCTGAGACAAGACAATCACAACTTGCTAACTGCTTTTTCTCATCTTGTAATCATTAGCCAAGTCGCATTTTTCAGTGCCATCATTTCAGTTTCTTCATTCATTTGAAGACCAAGTCACAAGAAGAACCTTATTTGTTTTTAATTGTTCTGCCCAGTCTCTAAAATATCTGTAATTGTTTCACATTTGAATCAAATTTATTAACAGACATATGGGTATAATAGAGAAATCACTCCAGCTGGTGAAGCCCTAAGCTAAACCCACAATAATCTGATCATTTGCGAATCATTGTCACTTGAATGTTTTCTTGGTACAGCTTAATTACGGCTCAACTCAGTCCAGAGTACAATGCACTTCCTGGGAAAAAGAGAAATTGAGAGCTCTCGCTAGGAATAGAGGAAGCTTTGTTATTCATGTAGATCTCTCCTGCACAACTAAACATCTGCTAATAAATTTGTTTCCAGTCTCCGTGATAGCTTTTACCTTCATCATTCAAACCTGGCATAAAATTTATGTCAACTGAGAATTCATGTTATTTACTCATTGCTAACTATTGCGATCTCATTAAAATTTTAGCCTGCAATACCCTCTGGAAAATTAGAAATGTTCATAAAGTAAGTGCACAAATAAGAGAGAGAGACATTTTGCCTTTTTTCCCAGAAGCTCTTTGACAGGTGGTCACCTTGAAATTATGCTGTGATAATACAGCCGGTTTTTAAAAAATGATCTTGATATAGAAGGTAATCAAGAGCTCTTGGGAGCCACCTCTGCATTTTCCAAGCAATCTTTTCTGCAGTTTAAATGTGTTCATACAAATCTTAAATGACATATAAAGCAATTTTTCCCTTCAAACTATGTAGATCAGTCATAGCATTATAATTAAATGTCACAGAATGGCAAATAATTATCTTACTTAAATGGTTAATATAAGAAAAATCCATCAACTATCAGTCCTGAATATGTAAACATAGTACTTGTTGCTCTATTGATATAATTAAACTTAAAAGCAGATTTTATTTATGTGGCCCCATCTGCCCCTGGCCAATCATGTTTGAGACTTGGTATTTTATTAGAGGTCACTGAGTCCACAGGACTAACTCCACCGTAACCCACCCCTACTTGGAAGACTATTCAAATATAGAAACCTCAAGTCCCTACTTGCCAAAAAGAGTATTGGGCCCAACTTTTTCTGTGTGACTGACCTAGTTAATTTATGATTAGCAACAGCTTCCTCGCCACTGCCTGTCTTTCTCTTCCAAATGTTTTTTCCCACCTTGGCAGATTCTTGGAACTTGCTCTGCTAACAGAGGCCTTGCTCACCTCTTCCGAGGGATGAGGACTAAACTAATCTTAAAGCTCACTGACCGTTAAAAACGAACAAACAAACAAATGACAAACAAGCAACTGCACAGTTTCTATCTTCCATAATTTTCCTTAATTCTGCAAAGGCCCATTGAAAAATCCAGTAATTGCAATGCAGTGGGGTAGCACCTGTCAAATCCATCTCTCAGCCTCCTCTTCTCCTTTATTATATGGGGGACCATCGTTATCCAATTCTTCTGCTCAGAGTGGCTGCTTTACTCCCCAAGAGCCTACACTTCTGGGAAGAAATGAGGAGTTTGAGAAGAGGTCTCTGCAGTCTCACTCATATCCATTTCTCCTCTGACAGGGCGTCGAGCCTTTCTTTCTGGGAACCTGATGGCCAGGTCATGCCAGGGGCATCCAGTGTAAATGTGGCGCAGAGATAGCCGTTAGACAACAGGGCGCAGTGGAATGGGTATGGTACGAACTTCCTACACAGTCCATTCCTCTGATCTCCTTGCTGCTGTATCCATGGGAGCAAAGATCAGCAAATGAAAGCCACAAGAAAACAAATAACAATATTACTCAGAGGAAGAAAAGACCATGTTCTCCCTTAGTTATTCCTGTTGAAGAGTTTGTATCAATCCACAGGGGAAGAAAGACTGAACATTAAAACCTGAACCACACTCTTACAAACATGTACGATGTAGGTGTTACAGATATATTAAACAAGCAAGCCTTCTGGGTATAAGAATGAAACAATGTTTTGTTTTGTTTTGTTTCCCCTCAATAACTCTTTAAACTGTGTTTAGTGGGAAAAGTTTCTCCCCTGCCCCTGGAAGAAAACTCCCATGGCCCCATAACTTTCCAATCAATCTTAGGCAACAAGATGTCCTGTGGTTTAATAATAATGCAATCGCAATACAGTCACCAAATATATCTAGTCTTAAAATTCTAAACTTGGTTTGAAGTTAAATCTTTTCCTATACTCTATTTGAACTTGTATTAAGCAATAGGTCAGGAAAGAGGGTTGCAATCTCTCTTTTCCTACCTTATGCTTCAACCCCTCTTTCTCATCTTACCCATCAGGGTGTTTGATCACATTCCATTGGATATGAATGGGGAGGGAAAAAAGGGAAAAGTAGAAAAAATTCTTACTTGATGAGTATTTTGTTGAGTTTGTACTTCCCAGACCCGGCACGTACTTAAAGCTGACTATATGTTTTGGTGGGTGATTTTAGAGGGTTGTTTTTGGTTTGTTTGTTTGTTTGTTTGAGATCTCTTACCTGAAGCTCCTTGGTACAGTTAAGACAGGCTATTTTATCTGGCCCATAGAACTCCAGAATTTTCTCTTTTTGCTAAGGTTTCTTTGTTCCTACAGGCAGCACTGCTGGACAAGGCTAAGAAAAACCCCATAATATTTCTCTGTTTGCCTCTCTTTCACCATGTGTATGTGTGTGTGTGTGTGTGTGTGTGTGGCATGGCCCATATTGTTCACAGAACGCATACATGTATTATTACTTTAAACAGACTCAGAGTGCACGCCGCACTCTGCACAATAGCACCCTTTATCATCATTCCTACCTCAAACACAACTAATCAGGTCACATGTTCCAACAGGGAGTCAAACACTGATCCAGTAGGATGGAAGTTCTCCTAGGAATCCTGGTAAAGTCTTTCACTAAATTTGAGGTGCATGGAAGTCACAGCACAGCTCTTCCCAAACAAATTCTCCTCACATCCTTTTTACTCTCCAAAATCCCAATCCTTTTATTCCCTTATTTTAGATATCTTGTTCTGTGTCAGAGTCCCCAAGACTATACGTTTGGACACAATGATTCACTTGAAGGACTCTCTCCAATTCTTGTACTCATGGTGACACTTTATTACAGAATAAGGATACAGATCCAAATCAGCCAAGGGAAAAAACATGTAGACGAAGACCAGGAGAAACCTAGAGCCTCCAAGTGTCCTCTCCCAGGAAAGTTGCACAGGGACACAATGCTCCCAGCAACGGGGTATGACATTATCAACCAGGGAGTTCACTCAAGCCCTGGAATACAGGGATTTGATTGAGGATTAGTCACATAGGCAGGCGGCAATGGCATGATTGACCTTAGCTTCCCTGTCTGCATAGTGTGGCCCAGAGCTTCAGACACACAGAAACAGTCATTAATCAAAGTCAATTTATTAGCATGAACTATCTGGTCAAACAGATGCAATATGGCCGAAAGGCTGAGATATGCTAAGACCTTCTGACCAGGCAGGACATTCTAAGGGCTCAGAAATTCTAAGCACAGCAACAGGTCAAGGGCTAGTCCTCCTGAAGACAGACTTTTATCTGCAAGCGTAGGGCTTGAAGAGCTCAAGCCTGCTGAGTTAAACCCTTATTTCACAGATTCTCGTTAAGATTGAAAATTAGTTTGGGTTTCTTATTCTTTCTTCAAAATCAAAGTTGAGGAAACTATAGAAACCAGAGAGAATCAGGGGTGTCCGTGTGGCTCAGTGGGTTAAGGCCTCTGCCTTTGGCTCAGGTCATGATCCCAGGGTCCTGGGATTAAGCCCTACACTGGGCTCTCTGCTCCAGGGGGAGCCTGCTTCCTCCTCTCTCTCTGCCTGTCTCTTTGCCTAATTGTAATCTCTCAAATAAATAAGTAAAATCTTAAAAACAAAAAAAAAAAACAAAAAAAAGGAAGAAATAAAGAAAGAAACCCAAGAGAATCATAGAACCTAACAATTAACAAAAACTTAATATCCCCAGGGAATCTGAATCCTGCCATAAAGTCACCATAAAGTGGTAGAAATGTAGAAGTTTGAGGGGTTGGTGGGAAGAAGAGGACTCAAATGTCAAGCTGTGAATGGCCAAGAAGTAGTGAGAACATAGATTGGAAGAAAATGTTTGTATTTAGCCCTTACCTCTCCCCACACTGCAATGAAGCAAACTCAGTCCCTCTTCAACATTGAGAGAAGGAATGACCCAGGCTGCCAGCATCAGAAGGTTGGGATCTGAGTAGCGCCAGAGCTCTCTGAAGTGGGGAACTGAGGAAACCACGTGATGATTATATAGCTACCATCTGAGTAAATCAAGAAAATGACAAATTGACCACTGAATCTAGCAACAAGGTAGTCACAAGTAACCACAAGTAATCACAAGTAATCATAAGTCATCATTACAAAAGTAGCTACTGGGAGGATATGGAGGTAGAGCAAAGGTATGGAGGTAGAGAGGCAGATAAAAATCAAATTATATTTAAGAAAGAGCAGTCAGAATTAAATTATAATTAATTAATAATACTGAAATATTAAATATTTTTTTTAAAAAAAGCTCTCTCCTTGAGTGTGACTCTAAGGAAAGAAATTAGACAGTAGCTAGAAAGAAAAGGGAATATCTACTTGAAAAGAAGAAAGAGAACAATAAAAGAAATAAGGGTGAATTGCTGAAGCAATGTGCCTCAGTAGACAAGGGAATGGATTCTATTAACCACATGGAGGGGGTAACCTTAGCTAAAAGTAAAGACAGTTCATCCATAGTTGATTAATTTTGGATCCCCTAAAGACAGAGCCAGAGACAAGAACTTCATGCAGGTAGTTTATTTGTTGAGAATGCTAAGAAGCACCAGTAAAGAATTAAGAATGCTGAAACAAGGAAGGTTTTTAAAAATCCATTGTAAATAGTGGGTTATTAACTCAGTTACCAATTTGAGAAATGGGAGCTTAGTCTCTCTAAGGACCTTCTAAAGATGCATGGAAAATGGACATCAAAGGTGTCCCACTCAAGGACAGGAAAGCTGGGACATCTCATTGGATGGTTGAGGGTTGTTGGTTGAGGGTTACTCTTCTGAGAATTAACTCTTCTGTATACTTTGTATTGAAGGGGGTAGTACATAGAGAGGCTAGAAATTTTAACTTGAGAAAGGAAGGAATATGAAGGGCAGTTAAAGAAGTAGTATGACTGGATAAAATTATTATAAGAAATTGGAACCATATGACATATTCAAAAAGACTGGGTGCTTATAATGGAGATTATGAACAAGTTGCCATTGCTAGTAAAGAAAAGGACTATGAACTTGGAGGCCAAAGAAGTCTGGGAGACCAGACCACTGAAGCAGAGGTCAAACTGAGAATTCAGTCTATTGAATGAAATATGTGAAATATGAAATCCATGTGAAATATGAAATCTCAAAAGTTTAACACAGAGATCATGTTGGAAAGACATGAGCCAGGAACTAAAATCTTCAAATAAATTAAAAGAATGCCCTAGGAGTTGGCAGATGCTTATAGCAAACAAAAGGATAGGATACAAATATATGCCCAAAGGCTCAAACATTTTTAGAATTACATGAGTAATTTAAAAAAAAAGTAACAATTTGTATTGGTTTTATTACTGTTTTTATTTTTTTTTAATTGTCTACAATAAACACTGCAATTTCCTGGACCTAGAGAACACTGTATACCCACTTACCTTGGTGCATTTCAGAATGTGTGCAATATATATTGATGACAAGAGATTTTTAAAATTTGAATGATCCTAAGGGTAGGGAGATTTTCCAGAAGTAGCAGTAAGAACTGAAAACAAAGTACAAACAAACAAAAAACCTCTGTCACCCTTAAGCACAACAATATGAAACATAAAGGAGAGATCATTTGAGGGGACTTCACAGAGGCAGTGTTACAGGGACCAGCCAAAAAAAAAGAGTTGAAGCAATAATTACTGATTGTTCCTTCAAGAGAGCAAGGTGGGTTATTTTAGGGGTTGGGAATATGGAGGACATCCATATGGAGGATTTCAACAGGTTTCACAGGACTCACTGTCTCCAAGTGTCAGCTAGGTGTTAGCATGGAAGAAGAATGTGAAGAGAACGTACGGAGAAACTGTTAAAGATTTGGGGGATTTCACTAATTACTGACTGACTTCCAGAGTGAGGTTGTTTTGGGAGCTAAAAAGGGTGGTTATGGAATTACTAAAGGGACTGTCAAGAGTCAGATTAGAATTAAATCTGGATGATATGGAACTATTAAATCATTAAATAAATCTAAAACCATTAAAGAAATAGAATCAATAACTTAAAATAACCAAAAAACAACAGGAACAAATCAAATCCAGGTTTAGATGTCAGTTCTGCTCATCTTTCAAGAACCAAACCATTCCAAAGAGCCAAAAAAGAAGAACCCCCCCCACAAAGTCTATATGAATACCATACTAGAAAGAAAAATACAATAAATCTCACTTCCCAAACTAGATTTTAAAAATCCTATAATAAAATTAGTAAACTGCATCTATCAATTATTTTTTAAATTACAAGCAGCAGAGTTTATCAAAGGAATGCAAGAAAGGTTAATGACATGAAACTTATTCACCATGTTAATAAAGGAGAAAAATAAAAAGCTTATAATCATCTCAATGGATGCCCAACATTTTGATAAAATTCAACATCCTTTTATGATTAAAAAATAGCAAACTAGGAATAGAATGGAAATTCTTTAATCTGAAAAAGGTTATCAAAAGCCTACAGCAACTTTTATTCTTAATGTTACACCATTACATGCATAACAAGTATGAGGATAAGCACAACTCTTTCGATGCAATCACCAAACGATTTAATTTTGTTTTATAATTATCTCTTGGCCCTTTACTCTTTCATGTGAATTTTAGACTCAGTTTTTTGAGTTTAGATTTTTTTAAAAATCACATTAGACATTTTAAATGGAATTGTATTGAATATATAGATTTATTTAAGAATTGTAATCTCTAATATTTCTTATATCTAAATATGAATAGGAAAAATTTTTTCTAGATCTTCTGTTAGATCCTAAAATAATATTATATTTTAAAGCTTTTAATCAATATTTACTAGATTTATTCTTATGCATGGCACTTAATTGGTTTTGTTGCATGGCACTGAATTGGTTTTGCTGTGATTATAAATGAAATATTTATCAAAATTCCATTTCTAATTTATTGTTGTTGGGTATAAAAAATTAATTTTTTTAAAAATACTGGTTTGTTTCTAGCAAAACTTCTAAGCTTTATTAATTCAAATGGTTGTATATAGATTGTCTAAATTTTTTGTTCAGACAGTCGTAACAACTGTGTATCAGGAGGACTTTGTTTCTTCCTTCTCAATCCATTTGTTTCTTTCTTTTCCTGACCTTACTATATCTATCTAGTAATTGTAAAGTAGGACCAGTTCTAGTGGTCAGTCTTTCTTCTTGCTATTTGTCATGGATATCTGTCATTATTTTGACCTAGCACCTTCCTATGAAAAATCTTAGTGCGAGACAAAGAATCCCCTCAAAATTGAAAGCTGAGAATGAGTCCTCTACACTAGAGCAGAAATTCCTCAACCAAACAAAACTTCAGCCGACTTTAATGAATCAGCTAAGAATGAGCAGCTGTGGGAGCATCAGCGCACTCTCTTTGTGGTCCTGGCGGTGATAGCGGCTGCGGAACTGAGTCTGCAGAGTAGAAGTGATCATGGAGCAGATAGCAGGGGTTCTGTAACACTGAGTTCCTGGGGCACAACGGGAAGCTAAGCAAACTGGGAGCGTTTGGCTCTTAACCATCCAGAAGAGCAATGTGGTAGCAGCCACTGCTTTCTGTAGCCAGGCTACAGAAGGAACCTGAGTCTCAAAATGAGCCAATAATTTTATTAGTTTTATAATAATATATTTTTTAAAGATTTTATTTATTTATTTGAGAGAGAGAGAGAGGAAAAAAAAAAACAAAAACATGAGCGGGGAGAGGTGCAGAGGGAGAATCAGGCTACCGTTGAGCAGGAAAGCACAATATGGGGCTTGATCCCAGGACCCAGGGATCATGACCTGAGCCAAAGGCAGACGTTTAACCAACTGAAACACCAGGTGGCCCCCGCTTTTTTTTTTTTTTTTTTAAGATTTAAAGATTTTATTTGTGATAATCTTTTCAAAAACTCATTTTCTGTTTAAAGGCCAAGAGTTCTTAACAACCCTAAATAAAAACTAGATTTATACAAATCCCTTTTTCTTCCAAATTTGAAAACAGGTGTTTGTTGTTGTTGTTGTTGTTTTAAATCACAAATCACTTACAAATTTTTTAAATTGTTTATGTGTTTCTTTGCATGCCTATGTTATTTTCTCCTCAATACATTATGGTGAAGCAAAAAGAAAGTTTCCTTTTTTTTTTTTTTTTAAAGATTTACTTATTTGAAAGAGAGCGAGAGAGGGTATGTGAGTGGGGGACGGGAGTGGAAGAGAATCTTCAAGCAGACTCTGTGCTAAGCACAGAGCCCCACTTGGGGTTCCATCTCACAATCCAGAGATCATGACTTGATCAAAAACCGAGAGTCAGACACACCCAACCCCTTCAGACACCCAGGCAGCCTGAAAGAAGAGAGTTCTAATATTCAAACGTCTGCATTTCTGGGAAAATCTTTCATGGTTATGATGTTTTGTTTTAGTTTGTCTTCCATTTAATTTTAGTTATACATGGCAGATTCAGTTTCCCTTTGAAGTACTTAGAATGTTTCTATATTCATAAAGGAAGATTGATCTATAACTTTTTGTCTTGTTGTCTTCATCTAGGATCAGTTTCAAAGTTATATTGCCTCACAAAACAACCTGGAGACATTCCCCATCTCTATTCTCCAAAGTGATTTATGTACGAAATAAAAATATTTTTTCTTATAAGTTTATTTACAGCTATGAAATCATCTTTTCCTAAGGCGGATTTTTTTCCCAACTTCCTTGACAATGATAATATTCATTTTTTCTCTATAGCTAAATTAAATTAAAGAAGGTACAGACATTCCCTCCCCCTGCGTCCAGGTATAGCCTTGCCCCTCCCCACCAGACTCACATAGCCTCTTCCATTATCAACATTCCCTCCCATTAGTGTTACAACTGATGAGCCTACATTGACACATTATCACCCAAAGTCCATAGTTTACCTTAGACATTGCAGTTTGCTGTTGGTGTTGTGCATTCCATGGGTTTGGGCAAAGGTATAAGGGTGCGTATCTACTGTTATAGTTTCATACAGAGTATTTTTACTGCCCCAAAAATCCCCTGTGCTCCATCTATTCATCTCTTTTCCCTCAATTCCTGGCCACTACCACCATTGTTTTTTTGCTGTTTCCGTAGTTTTATCTTTTTCAAAATGTCATATAGCTGGAATCACAGAGTATGTAGCCTTTCAAGACTGACTTTTTTGACTTAATAATATGTCCATATCTTATCATAACCTCTTAGCTCATTTATTTTTGGTGCTGAATAATACTCCATTGTTTGGAATTCTAAAGTTTATTCATTTGCTTATTAAAGGACATTACCTAGTTGTTTCAATGTTTTGGCAATTATGAATAAAGTTACTATAAACATCTTTGTGCTGGTTTTTTGAGTAGGCATAAGTCTTTTTGGTTGGTTGTTTTTAAGATTTTATTTATTTGTCACAGAGAGAGAAAGAAAGAATACACGCAAGGGTAGGTGCAAAGGGAGAGGGAGAAGTAGGCTCCAGCTGAGCAGGGAGCCTGATGTGGGACTCGGTCTGAGGACCCTGGGATCATGACCTAAGCCAAAGGCAGCCACTTAACCAACTGAGCCACCCAGGCACCCACTAAGTTTCAATTTCTTTGGATAAATACTGAGGAGTTTGATTTTCTGGATCATATGGGAAAAGTATGTTTAGCTTTTATGAAAACTGTGAAACTGCCTTCTAAAGTGGCCATACCATTTCATGTTCTCACCAGCAATGAATGAAAATCAGCATTTAATATTGTCTGTGTTCCAGATGTTGGTCATTCTAATAGGTCTGTAGTGATACCTCCTTGTTTTAATTTGCATTTCCCTAATGGCATAGGATATGGTGCATCTTTTCAGATGCTTATTTGCTACCTGTGTTTCTTCTTTGGCGAGGGGCCTCTCAGGTCTTTGGCCTACTTTTTAGCCAGGTTGTTTTCTTATTATTGAGTTTCAATTGCGCTTTGTATGTTATACAACAATCCGTTAAAGGATGTGTCTTGGGGCACCTGGGTCCTGGGTGGCTCAGTTGGTTAAGCAACTGTCTTTGGGTCAGGTCATGATCCCAGGGTTCTGGGATCAAGCCCCACATCAGGGTCCCAGCTCAGGAGGGAGCCTGCTTCTCTCTCTTCTTCTGCTGTTCCTTCTGCTTGTGCTCCCTCTTCTGTCAAATAAATAAATAAATAAATAATCTTTTAAAAAATAAAAGATGTGCCTTTTGCAAATATTTTCTCCTAGTCTGTGACTTGTCTTCTGTTCTCTCTCTTTTGGGATTAGTTTTAAGGTAATTAATAATTTATAAAATTTTCTGTCTTATCAGAATTTTCTAATTACATACAAAGGTATTAAAATTTCTCTTGATAACATATGCCAGATGATTGCCTATTTTTTTACTCCATTTTCAAAGAAAATAGCTTTTGCCTTTATATTTCTTCCCAGTATTTTATTTGTATTTAAAAAAATTTATTTGTGATCTTATTTTTATTACTTTATTTTGTGTTTCTTTTAACAAATAGTAGTTTCTTGCTATGATGATACTAGGAGTACCTGGTATCAGAACTATGATATCTGGATAATAAAACTATGATAACTAACTGTAGTAGCTGGAAAATGAAAGAGAAAGACATGGAAGAAAGGAGGGAAAGAGGATAGAGGAAAATGAGAGAACGAGAAGACACCAAGACACCATTATTTGAAGACTGGAAAGCAAAAAAGGAAGCCATTCTACAAAGGGCCAAGATACCGGAGAAAAACAGAATGCTCTGAGATAATCTTATATTCAAGGTCACTTTAAGACATTTGAAGTTTTAAATGTAAGATTATAAGGCAATATAAATTTATAATTAGATATAGGCAATATAAAGATACAATTTAGAACTTGTGAGAGTATCACTGGATCAGAGAAACAGATGTAAAATTTGGTACTACCACAATCTCTAGGCTTTGAAAATGCACAATGCCAAACAAAAGGCAATCACACAGAAACGAGTCTAACATTTAGCTCACAATTTCCATTTAAGGCATTTGATGATTTCTAGACTATGAGTATTCAAGGAAAAACACTGAAAAACCAAGCAAAAAAGTAGCTGTTAAGAAACTAAAAAAGATAAGTAGAATTTTCAATTTCATGGAACTAGAGAAAACAAAATTTGACTTTAAGACTGTCAAAAAAGAGTGGCCATAGGTAATATCCCTGAAGACTTCTGAAGTGGCTAGATTAACATGATCTGTTCATAGTTTGTTTGCTTTCTAGAAGATTGAACTATCCAGGAAAGAACATAATATCATTCAGAGCTTCTGTAATTTTGCAAGCTTAATGTCCAGTAATCACTATAATGTAGACATGTATACTAGGAAATAGAAGATAATTACTAAAATCCAAGAAGGGAAAAAAATACACTTTAAAATCATTGGCTATCCAGATATCTCATTTATCAGACAGGAAACTTAATAAAGGAAGATATGGAGAATTTTACCAGAACACTAGAAAATACAAAAAATGAATCAAAGAGAAAATTAAAAACTGAAACACAATTAAACTTAAATGGATGAATTTAGTAACAGATTAGATATAGGGTAATGGAGGATTTTTAAGCTAAAAGGAAAATGATGAGTAAATATTGAGGTAAATCCAACTTTGGCATTTTTTACCATTAATGCATAACATAAATCTTAATCTTCAATATGTGTTCATTTCCCATTTGGATGATAGTCACGTTTTTAACTTTTTAAAAATTTTATTTAGACAGTGTTTGGAGGTTCAACCAAAATGCCCAAGTGCATCAAGCCATGAGATAAGCCATCCAGGCCAATAGATGTATTGAGAGTAAAGGGAATCTACAATGGATGGAAACAAAGGGAGATGATATGTATCAGTTATGGCCTTAGGACCAAATGCAGCAATCAGTGGAGGCTGTTGCTGGTCCTATTAACCCTGCCTTTTAAAGGACTCCCAGAAATTGTACCATACAAGAATCTTAGAGAAACTGTAGCAAAATAGAGTGAATTTAATGTGAGAAGGAAGTACATCTGGGTAATGCAACATTTAGGCTACTGAGGTTACTACTGATGATTTTTTTAATCACACTTAGATTCCTTTAATAGTACTGATGAGCCCAATACCCAGTTTCTATGAGTGCCAATGCCAACTGCTCACACTTGTAAACTTCTCTGGAGACTTGCTGCCTCACCAGAAGAGCCTAGAAGTTAAAACTTACTTTCCTCTAAGGGAAATCATAGCCCATGATTGGTTTAAAGGGACACAGAAGCCCTAGAAAAGCTCCACTCTCCTGCCCCAATATATGTGTGAGGGGATTGCTATACTCTGTTGTTTCATTTATGCTCCAGAGCTTCATACATGGTTAGTCTCATGCTGGATTTCACCAGAAGCTCATCTTCATTTAATTTTTCATTCCCCGTTCTATTTCCTCATGTTCTAAAGGGTTCTCCTTTTATTTTATTTTATTTTTTAAAAAGATTTTATTTATTTATTTGACAGAGAGAGTGAAAGAACACAAGCAGGGGTAATAGCAGAGAGAGAGAAGCAGGCTCCTCACTGAGCAGGGAGCCCGATGTGGGTCTCAAACCTAGAACCACTGGATCATGACCTGAGCTGAAGGCAGATGCTTAATGACATAGGCGCCCCAGAATTCTCCTTTTAATCACCCACACAAGATTACCAGTCTCAAAATCTGCCTCTAGGGTATCACAATTAAGATACTGGCAAAACTGTTTAAAGAAAAGTAGAGATGGCACAAAGTAATAACACCATAAATGAAAAAGAGTATATTGCTCAATTCCAGCAACCATTATAAAGATAGCAAGAGAATATTATGAATAACTTTATGTCAGTATGTTGAAAATTTAGATATTAATTTAAATATCAAATTTAAATTTAAATATTTAAATTCAAAATTTAAATTAGATATTTATTTAAATTTAAATTTAGATAAAATTTAATCATTTAAATTAATAATTCAAATAATATTTAATAATTTATATAATAAATAATTTAATGATAATATTTAATAATAATTTTAATTAATTAATTAATTTTAATTTAGATGAAATTTAGATGGACATGTTTTTTGAAAAGAAACTTAAGAAAACAGGCACATGAAGAACAGAATTATGAAAAATCCTGTGTGTGTGAGAAATTGAACTTTTTCATTGAAAAATATGATAAAAATATGATTTCAATATCAAAACCTGGTAAAGACATAATGAGAATGAATAGTAAAAGATTCACAAACCTAACTGCAAAATCCTAAACAAAATAATAACAAATTGAGGCTAGATATGTATAAAACTTATAACGTGCCACTAGGAAGACTGTTTTATTCATAAATGTAACATTATTTTCAAATTTATAAGTTAATGTAATTCACCATGGTAACCAAATAAGAGTAAAAAATCGTATGATTACTCAAAGGGTGCAAGAAAATCAAAACAAACAAAACCAAAAAACAAAACCCCATTCATTATACAATTATTAGAATAATTAAATTAAATAAATTAAAGATAGAATGTTTCTTGATCTCAATCTAATATAAGTCAGCCACCTAAAAAACCCATATATATAGCAAAGAACACACTTGATAGTGAAATATTAAATATTAAAAGGTTTCCCCATGCTATTATGGATTAAAATCAGAGTGGGTACTCTCACCTCTACTCAATTCTACACTAGAGGTTCTGGCCAGTCCATTTAGGGATTAAAAGTAAATAAAAGATTTATAAATTGCAAAAGTAGAAACAAAGCCATCATTCTAAAATTGCATGCATATTTAGAATATACTGTGCTAAAATATTTACATATATACTACTAGAATTTTTAGTGATTTAGAGAGCACTGAATAAAAGCAACATACAAATTTCTCTTTCATCTCTATATATTAGCAGCAGGCAACTAGAAAAGCAAACATTTTAGAAGTTACTATTTCCAACTAGTATACAAAAAAATACCTAGAAATAAGTCATAATGTAATATATATAAGACCTCTATATAGAAAAAGGAAAACAATAATGATAATAAATTGAGTGTAAACTAAATAAATGCTTAAAAGATGATATTTTAAAAGATTTAACATTTAAATATGTTAATAGATTTAATTAAAAATACAGATATTTAGAATTACACTGCTATACAAATTAAAATAGTATGGAATTCCCACAATAGTAGACAAACAGACAAGTTGTAAATTCAGAAATAAACCCACATATACATGGTTGCCTGGGGGAAGAGACAATCTTTTCAATAAGTAGTTTGGGAACAGTGGACTATCCACATAGGTATTAAATAAATTGGAGCATAACAAATAGCATGGAGGACATGGGGAGTTAGAGAGAAGGGAGTTGGGGGAAATTGGAAGGGGAGGTGAATCATGAGAGACTATGGACTCTGAAAAACAATCTGAGGGGTTTGAAGTGGCAGGGTGGGTGGGAGGTTGGGATACCAGGTGGTGGGTATTATAGAGGGCACAGATTGCATGGAGCACTGGGTGTGGTAAAAAAATAATGAATACTGTTATGCTGAAAATAAATAAATTTAATTAAAAAAATAAATTAAAAAAAATTACTACATTTTTATCTTGAATTTTTAATCTATCATTTTTTGTTATTTTGTCTCAGGGTCTACTTTTATCAACTGTTTTATTTTTCTTCTGTTAATGATCAAATGTCCATGCTTTTTCATATATCTAGTAAATATTGTATTTTGGACATTGCAAATACTACATTGCTAAGAATCTGGATTAAGTTGTCATCCTGTAAAGGGTGATATGTTTTGGTAGACAAACAACTGACCGATGATTTGGTCTTGTGAAAGTTTCATTTTAGGCTTTGTTATGCTAGATCATCAGGTTCTGAACTTGGCACTATTGATTCATTAGGCCACATAATCCCTTGTTGTAAGAAACTGTCCTATACATTGTAAGATGTTTAGCAGCCTCCATAAACTCTATCCAATTCATGCCAACAATATTTTCTCCCTAATTGTGACAACCAAAATGTCTCTATATATTGACACATGGTCCCCAGAGACCAAATATTCCCTAGTTGCAAACCACTGCCCTTACTCTAAGACTACCACAGTCCTGTTTCTAAAGCATGGGCTTTCTGAAGTATCTTGGTGATGCCTTGGGTATTTGATGCATCCCCATCCTACTTAGCTGCAACTCCAAATTCTCAAAGCATTCCCCTACCTCTCTAAGAGTTGTTCTTTCCAAAACCACATAGAATCTCATTCTGTATATATGTGACCTAGTGTTTAGTCAAAGGTTCAAGGGGATGTTTCTTCTCTGCACACTTGTCTTCACTCTGGTACACTGTCTCATAAATTTTGGTCTCCTAAGCATGATCACTGCTGTCTGTTTGGGCTTAACTTCTCTGACTCACAATGGGAAAGTATCCTCCATAAAAAAATCCAGGTTAGGGTTAGGGTTAGGGTTATGGTTATCTTGTATGTTTCTTAGTTTCAAGAATCAGAGCTTTATGCTATCTATTGTCTTATGTCAGAAAACTGATACCTCGTGTATTTTGTTCGATTTTAAGATTATTATAACAAATTAAGTCCTATATTTTATATTTCATCAGACTAAAACTAGAAGTCTCTGATTATCTATATAGAAAAGAAAAGAAAAATTAATCCTGAGTCCTACCTCACAGCATTCACAAAAATTAGTTACTGATGAATTTTCAATATAAATATAAAAGTTAAAATAATAAAACTGGAAGAAACCTTGGAATGGGCAGATTTCTTAAATAAAACACAAAATATGGCCATAAAGGAAAATTTCATAAACTTAACTTCATCAAAATTAAAGAGTAAATGCTAACTGAAAAGTAGGAAAAGGCTTCATGAATACATATGTGTAAGTATATACAAATATATCACTAAGGACTTGTGGTAAAAATATATTCAATATATAAGAAAAAAAGCCCACTCATTTAAAAAGTAGACAAAATATTTAAATAAGCACATTAAAAAAATCATCCGGATGGTTCATAATCACAAGGAAAGGGGCTCAACCTAATTGGGTATTTGGAAAAAGACAAAACATTATGATATATGACTATGCCCTACTAAACTAAGTAAAATGGAAAAAAGCCCCACCTAATTTTTAAGAGGATATGGAACAACTGGAATACTTATATCCTATTTATGGAGATACAATAATTTAATAGTAAATTATTATGGTTTATTAATTTAAAAATGCCACATAGTAAGAAAAAAATCACAACTTAGATATTCAATAACATGCATAAATATCACAAGAAAAGAGGGGTAAACATTTCATTGATTTAAAGATAGAAAACAGGTAACTGGATATATGTAGTAATAAAGAAAGTATGGTTTTGAAGTACTTATCATTTGAAAAGAAATAAAAAGCAGAAGAGAACAGGAGGAATGTATCTCAAGTGCTGGTAATATTCTGTAACTTGATCTGGATGGTCTAAATATGTTCGTTTTGCAAAAATTTACCAATCTCTGCAAATACAATTTACGCACTTTACACTAAGTATCCCTCACTTCAATAACAGACATAAAAACAAATCAAGAAACAAGAACAAAGAGCCACTGGTCAGATGCCTTTTGATAGCTCCTGGTCAGCATCTCATTCACTATGCCCCTGGCTCTCAACTCCTACTTTGATTTTAACGTTTAGAGATATCCCTTTTTTTGCTCCTGGAAAATCCATGGATTATGCATGCTGTATATTATTCAGGATTTTTTAACATTTATTAATGGAATGTTTTATCCTTGCCTGGCAGTTCACTATTTCAGGAACATAAACTGCTTGTGGGAATACAAATTGACTGAATCTACTTCAAATACAGTTTGGCAGTTGCATCCAAATTCTTATGAATGTTCATTGTCTTCATTTTTTACATCTCCTTTCACCATCCCACTTTTCAGAAGTTGAGATTGAGAAAATATTTGATAATGTGTCTAGATATACACATTACAAAAGCAAAACAAATTACGGGTAGCTGCAGTCTTACTATCAAAACAAAACAAATCCTGAAAACAGCTAAAGTGTCCAACAATGGAAGATTGGTTACATAAATTAAGCTCATGAAAAATATGCTTAAAGTCAATGACTAGTTAGTAAAATAATTATGTTAAGCAACATTCAGTGACACAAATTTTCATAATACATTGTTAGAGAGCATAGGATATCATGTTTTCTATTAGTCCCACTTCATAAAAAAAAGAAATAAATAATAGAACACATGCACAAAAAAATGGTACTTCTGGGTGGTGTGCATTTGAGGAATTTCCTTGTTTTTTTTATGTTGCATATTTTTGACTTATAATTTTTTTTACAATGAGTTAGACATAATTCCATAAACATAAGCTAAGTCCTAATGTGTTTATTTATTTCTAAGGGAAAATATTCTAAAAATAAATATATTAAGAGTTAGAATACAGTATGATTTTCTAACCCCAAATCCTACAGGGCTGTATGTAGTATCTTAATGTCATGACTATCAAATTCAGTAAATTTGGCTACTGCCCTTTTATGACAGAAGAAATATATGGAAGAAATATATAGAAGAATAGTCCATGGTATTATGTTAATACGAATGAAAATTTATGACTTCTTATTGTTTGCAATTTAAACACAGATTTCATGCTGTGTGTTTCCATTGCTTTAAATTTTCCTATTGTTTTAGAAACCTGATAAACAACCAGTTAGATTTGTGCAGCCTCTGCATAGTAGTGTATAATGTTTTCTCCCAAACTGTGTATATTTGAGAAACTAGTAAAGCATAAACCAAAGTGAATCATTTCAGCAAAGCCATGAGGTTATCAAGAGGAGTTAACTGAGAGAGGTAAAAAAGTAACACAAAAAAAGAGATCATTTTCTTTTAATCATCCGACTTTTACTTAAGACAAATGTATAAGAAGGATATTTATTTACTAACTTCATTAAATTTTTTCTTACCTAAAAGTACCATGAGGTCACAATGGGAAGAAGGGTAATCTTTTATTATTGGAAGGATATATATATTTTAAAAAGTCTACCTACTTATGCACAATTATGGCTCCAGATGCCATTTTCATTATTTTAGTGAATACAAAATAAAACTTTTTAAAATTCCCAGATTACCTTCACTTTCATGAAATATAAGAAAAAGTTGTTGCTTTAAGTCAAGCATATGCAGCTAAGTTCATCATAGTGGACTTTACTAGGATAGGTCCTTGCATCCTACTAGAACTATTCATAAAGCCTGGTCTAAAGACCATTCTCTAAATAACAAAACCAGAAGATATTTAACGTATCTTCCAACCCTAAGAATCCACAGTCTTTGGAAAAGCAGAATATGTATTTCATTAAGGTATATCCCTTTTGGTCTGGATCTTGATACTGGTATGGTGACATATTCCATCTCCCTCTACAAGGATGCATGGCTCTTTTTAATTTATTGCTGTGTTGTCTACATCTGTGCTCTCCACACAGTGGACCACCCAAGGAGGAGAATTCACTAACAGGTTGCTGGGCTGGATATTTTATGGAAATCTTAGGCTGGAAATAGTTTCCTTGAACTACAAGATTCAATAAGCTTGACCATAAATTTACAGGTGGCACCAAAACTACAAAGATGTCCATTTTTAAATTTCATTATGTATGCACCAAAGCCACTCCACCCACATACAACAATTTCCAGATGCTTCATTTTTGATGATGCTTAAAATCTTTTTAAGTCATAATGATGTATACTCGTCCAAACATACATTATTTCCAACTTCCTCATCCAATTTTGTTGTCTTAAATATAGCTATACAGAAAGAAATGAAGTAAGACTGCACTGACAACATATCAAATAACCTCTTCTCATTGTTTTCTGCAGCACCGTTAAGAGTATTTAGATAAAATTAAAAGATCTGGAAGCCCCAGGAAATATTAGTGAAAGAAAGTTCTTATTGTCAGGGCAAATTTGTTATGAACCTAAAATAGTGCTTTCCTTGAATGACTGGAATCCAGACACTGATAAAGCAATACCCTTCAAGTAGTTACCAAATTCATGAAAATAATAAAGAATGGAATTTTACTCAAGACATCCAAAAAGCAATATTTTCATTACAACAAGCTAGATGAGAATAGTCAATATCCTGAGAAAGAAATCATGATACTCTACTGGCGAAGACTTCATTCAACTTTCATCCAGAAGAGCTAACCTAAGAAAATGATAAATAAATACAATTTATCTTTTCTTAGAAGGCCAGGAAATGAAGGAATTTGTTGTTTATTTTTTCCCCTAATTTCTCAAACTGAGTTTGAATTTAGTTTTAATAGACAGTTTAAAAGTTTGTCAATTTCTTAATAGCTTCTCATTTGGGAAATATTCTTGCATCTAGTAACAATCCCTACCATACACATATAGCAGATATTAAAGTCAGGCTAATCTCTGATTCTGTAATCATGTTACATTTAATCAAATGTCCCTAATATTTACGAAAAATCGGGTCTAATTCTCATTCACAACAATCGCATCTCCTGCATGTTGCGGAAACATGTAAAGAATTTAGTGCACATGGACTTTTTTGTCCAAAGCATCCAAATGAGTAACAGAAGTGCTCGCCCCAAATACAAAAGAGCTAGAGTCAGAGCAGAGATTTACTTCATTGTTATTCATACAACACACACGCGGGCATTAAAAAATTAGGAAGTATTCACAGATGACTTCCTAGGAGCAGATGTACCACTTACATAATTCTTTTACGCACCATGCAGCATCACAGACATTAGCTCATAAATCTGCTTGGCTGTTCGGTGTTGCATGGCCTCTGTGCTCCTAACAAACGTACTTGACCTGGAGAAACCAGAGTGGTCTTTTTTATGGTTCACATTATTCTAATGTTGTGGCAGTCAAAATCTTCGCAAGCCGGAGCTTCCACATTTTTGTGATTTATAATGTTGCCTTTGTATGTCAAAATTCCTTAAAGAAAAATTGTGTTTAAGGGTTTATTCCCAGATAGCTTGGGAAAATAAAATAATTTGGTATTTGAAAGTAAACCTTCTGATGCTCCTTTTTATCTATCGCCAGTGCTATTTTTGTAGAAGCTGTATTTTCCAGTGTTTATATAAGACTGATAATACAATTTCAGTTTTCCTCTCTCTTTTCTCCTCAACACGAAACATTTCTATGCAGAGACCAGGGTTTTAGGCATAGAGCAGTGGCTAGGAATTCAGAGGCTTAGAAATTCCCTCAATGTTGCGGTTGTGAGATTTTCCTCAGGTTACTTAGCTTCTGTATGACTCGGTCTCTATCTTTAAATTTGGAATGATGATGCTTGTTCTTGTATCCTTTCCCCAAATCTGCTAAGGGCTAAGTAGGGTTAAAATGTTTGGGAAATACAGTTGCTGCATAAATCAAGATATGGTATTTTGGAATAATTATTATAGCACATCAACTTATCATTGACAGCTAATAAATCATTTAGCACGTTATAACAAAAACTACTAATTATGCTAAGTGAACAGTGTCCTGATGTAATTCTGCACTTTGTTCCTGGTAACATGGAGAGTCTCTCTTTCTTACCACTCAGTGCTTTGCCAGCATTTTCTTTAATCTTATCAGATCTCTTTGATTTAATTGAGAAGTCATTCTAGAAGAATGTCATTTTTCTTGCATCTCTTCAACAAAGTAATATAATTAAGATTATGCAAAACAGAGAAGATTCCCAGAGTGCCAGGCAAGAGTGAAGGCATGTGAAATCCCAAAATTAGGAATTGCTGTAGTCAACATAAATAATTGACATTTAGGTGACCTAATTAAAACGAATTACATCTCTGTAGGGGAAAGTTATGATTTCAAACATGGGATATTCTTGAGAACTAATAAACAAAAATATCTGAGAGAGTTGTGCTTTATATTTTCTACAAAAACCATGGAAAAATGGGCTTTATTCCTGACAAAATAATACTTAGTAAATGGGAAAATCATGAAAATTGGAAAATACATCAGAAACAATCTTTTTGACTACTGTTAAAGCAAAATAGCATAGCAGTTAAGTGGTACAATGCTAGACCCAGACAATATAGTTTTAGATCATGTCTCTACAAATTCCTTAATCTCTCTGTTCAGTGTTATTGTCTATTATGTGGGGAACTTATGGGGCTTTTGTGATGATTAAATAATTTAATAAATAGTGCGGGTCTTGAAGCATACCTAAAATACAGTGAGATTTTGATAAATCCCCAATTTGAGGTCATTTTCATTTTTTATATGTCCAAATATTCTAATGATAGAAGGAAACTAGAAGTATTATAAAAACAAAACTGGCAACTTATTTTAATACCTCACTTTCAGAATTCTTTAAGGAAATACTTATATTTTTACAAATGTATATGACACTCTCACTGCAGAAGGACTTTATTAACTCTTATTCTCATGAAACAATAATTTTTCTCTACAAATTCCCTCAAACATGCAGAAGGGTGCTCTCATTTGGGAAATGTATCAGTTATGCTCTAATGCTCTAACAGCTTTGAATTTTGCTCATTGTGTCAAATCACCTTTGATAAAGAAATGGAATTATAGATGTTGACATCCTAGGAAAAAAGTACCTTCAAACTCTTTTTATAAGGAATTTGGTCCACTTGCATTAATGAAACAATATCTACAGTGTCTCCTGATAAGTGAATGTTCTTGAAGCAAAGAATCTGCCAGTAAAATTTTGTTGACATTTTTTCAAAATCTTATTTCAGATGCCCATACTAAAAGGACTTTTGTGTGGTATCTTTTTACAAAATGATGAATCAAAATGACCATCTTTTGAAATCTTATCTGTGGGGTGTTTCAAAATATTTCTTTCTCTTGTTGAAAGCAGGTTTTTTGTTTGTTTGTTTGTTTGTTATTGATGAAAATGTACCAAAGTCAACACTCTATTGCAAAATGTAAGATGTAAACCAGATTATCCTCAACAAAGCAACAGACCTCTACAGTTTTGGATTAAGAACAATGATTGCAAAATTACACTGCCTGAGCACAAAACCCAGTGCCAATTATTAGCTGTTAAGAAGTCGTAATGTTTCTCTGCCTCAGTTTCTCCATCCATGAAATGGGGAACATAGTTACATTTGCTGAATGGAATTGTTGTAGAGATTAACGAGATGACACATGTGAAACATTTGGGATAGTTCATGGCACATAAGTGCTCAAAACTTTCCCTTTGTCGTAATGAGTATATGTATTTTCTGGTCAGTAGCATATATGTGTTTTACATATTTTTAGGGAATCACTCCACCAATGCAACAAGTTATTAATTTTAGGAGCATAATCATTGCATAGCATTACCTTAACTATACATTTGGAAGCACTGGTATAAAAAAGTTTTGAGTTTTTTTTAAACCTATCTGTATTAAGTATATTTATCCATAATAAATTCATTGTTAATATAAGATTATAGAAGGTAAGCAAATATCCAGAACAAATGGATAACAAAATATTATATCTTTAGGTTATATTTAAAGGTAAAATTTTCCCTCCTTTCTTTTTTACTAGAATGTGTTTATTGTTAGAAAGGTGCAACCAAGTGAAGGAGAAATGAGTGGGGCATGAATGAAGGAAATTTATGTTTCCCAAAAACCAAAGTCATTGTCCAATCAGAGCAGACAGCTTAAATATGAAACACTATTCTACATGCTACAAACATTATTTAAAATTCTCTCAACAATCCTCTGTAATGAAGAAGAACAATCATAAAAATTCAGATATAAAGAGAAAATGCAATTTTTTAAAATAATTAATTGTGTGAACTCTCACCACCTGGTTAGCATGAAACACTAAGTAAATGCCCAATTTAAATTTAATTTCATTTGATCATATAAACAGCTGCTGCAGGGCCTGGTCTCCAGCTGAGATGAAGTTCTCTAGTCTTTCAGAGAGCCCCTCTCTTCCTGTATTTTCTCTCACATGAGGTATCTGAGAAGGAATGTGTAAGTGACTTGACTTTGTACTTCAAGAGGGTGGAAGAATGCCTTGACTTTGTGCTGGTCACTGGTTCTACATTAGTTATTGTCAACTGGGTTCTGGGGCAATGCTTCCTGTCCACTGTTGACTATTGAGGCTTCTGTCTCTAGCTAGAGCATGCATGGTCCTTTATTTGGGACTGAGCTAAACTAACATAAAACCCCTCAGCTATTGATTACAGGCTCATTGGCCTCCATTTACCCTCATGCCACTTGGTCCACCTAACCTCTACTTTAGGATGACTTGCAATCATCTTGCAAATCCACTGGCTTTCCAGTGAGCATGTACCCCACTCATGAACTGAGAGGCTGGGAAAGCCAACAAGATCCTCCCCCAGCCTGCTTATAATATACTACTCTTAACTAGATTGAGTTGCTTGTGATATTGCAAGTTCCTTCTAGAATCGCAAGGGGAGAATGGAGAGGATCTTTCCATGATAGATGATAGATGTACCGCTCAATTTATCTAATGTACATTCTCACAAGGCCCAAGGAAAGGAGACTAAGACTACATTGACTTCTTTTATCCTCTTATGGTCTCTCTCCCCTCCTCCTTTTCCTCCTTTCCATAATCCTTCAGGACTGAGAGCTTCTCGTTTACCTTTCCCATATCATATACTTTGTATACCATAGAACAACAAACCTTATGCCTTTGTTATTGAAAGCAGAAAAACCAGGGCACCTGGGTGGCTAAGACATTTGAGCATCCGACAACTCTTGATATGAACTCAGGTAATGACTTCCCAGTTGTGGGATGGAACCCTGAGTCAGGCTCTGTGCTCATCGTGAAGTCTGGTTCAGATTCTCTCCCTCTTCCTCCCACTCACTCTCTCTCTCTCTCTCAAATAAATAAATAAAATCTAAAGATAATAATAATAATAATAATAAACTCAAAAAAAAAAAAACAAACAGAAAATCCATTTTCTCTGTACTTTGGTAGAACACCCTGACCTAGGTCTCCTCCAGGTTTGGTCAAGGCATGCATAGAAGAGAGTGAATAAGTGGAAGGCTTTTCTAAAGGAATATGGCAAATCTGTCTCCACAAAGCCTGGGGCTCAAGCATATTGTTGTGTTCAGGGCTAAAATACTCATCTCCTGCTTAATACTGAGAAGCTGAAATAAAATATGACCTTAAAAGTTAAATTAATTTCTGACAAAAAGTTATCCCTTTTACACTTGTAATGTACTTTATTAATCCCAGAAAACTGAGGCACAAATGAGCTAAATAAGTTGTACAAGTCAAATTCCCACTCCTAACTGCACCCGATATCTCATTTGCCTTCATTAATAAGATTTTGACACCTTGACTGAGTGCTTAGTTCTCCTTCTTTTTCAGAAATCTGTACCCCACAGCCTTGTACAACATATTTGCCTATAAAAACATATCACTTCTCCTGATGATCTGATGAACATTCTTCATAAGTTTCTATACATGTGATATAAAATGTAATCTTAAAAAATCATTTAAGTACATTATATCTCCATTGTCTCCAACTGAGTTTGAAAGTCCAACTGAGTCAAATTAAAATTGTACCTAATGCTACAATGTCTAAGGACAAAAATATCCCAGGGAACATAGAAAATAACACTTTAAAATAACTCTTGCTCGGGTGCCTGGGTGGCTCAGTGGGTTAAAATAACTCTTGCAGTTCAAATTTATTCCATCAACAAATATTTCTTGAATACCTTTTGTCCTGGTCATAGTTTAGGCACTGGACTGCTGCTCTGAATAAAACAAATTTCCTCTTAGAGGGAGGCCTGTATATGCTCCAAAAGGACCCCACCCCATGGGAAGGAGATAGATATTAACATATTAACAAATAAATAGGTAGTATTTGAAGTAGGGGTAAGTGCTCTGGGGAAAAATAAACAGGAGTGGTCGGGTGCCTATTGTATATAAAGTGTCAGCCAAGAACTTTCTATAAAATGACATTTAAGCAAAGGCATGAAGGAAGCAAGAGATTAGGAATCCAAGTCTCTAGGGAAAGTTCATTTAGGCACAGAGAGTAACAAGGGCCCATTCCTAAGAAGGACATATAATAGATGTGTTCAAGGAAGAAGGTAGGTGCTATTGTGGCTGGGACAAGTGCCACCAGGGGAGGAATGGGGGCAGATGAGGGCAGGAGCATGGGAAACAGATGATGTAAGGATTTAGACACCTTGTCTCTTATTCTGTGAAAGGTGCGATACCTCTGGGAAGTTCTGAGAGGAATGTCATCATCTAAGCTGCTAGGTGGAGACAAGTTGGTGGGAGAGCAGTAGTGACAGCAGGAAATGGTATTAGAAGACCATTGCCATAGCCCAAGAGAAAGATGATGACTCATGCTGCTGAGGCAAGCCTCAAGGTTATATAAGGGAAAGCCCTAGAGGAGACAGAAGAATCTATTAAAAGGCATTTTCTGTAATCATTTTTCACCAAACACTTAATGGATATACATTTTTAAAAATGTGTTTGCTTTTTTCCCCTTGAGAAAATCATTTTTATTTAATATAGTGTATGGATTAAGATCTCTGGTTAGCAACTCAGCCAAAGGTTTAAATGACTCCTGGATCATATCCTATCTATTTCACCTTGGACAAGGTATTCTGTATTCTCTGAAATTTGGTTTCCTTATCTGCAAATTGGCATTAGTAATGAATAGAGTTTTTGAAAGGATTAAATGTGACAATGCATATAAAGTCATATAGAAAATGTTTGATGAATTTTAGCTCTTATTACTCTCCCTTGTTTTTAGAAATTTGGAAAACATGGCCCTATAAAGAAAATGAAAATGACCAGCAAGGATGCCACCCAGACAAAGATCTTATGACTCCATTAATATATTAGCATGCCCTTACTGTAAACAAAGTTAATATTCTTTATAGATTTCAAAGTCACTTTGGTAATCGAGTTTTTGCAATCAATTTCTGTATATGTTGATTAATTACCACACATACATATGTATGCTCACACAGATACAAACATACACAGAAACACATAAACATATGTAGAGTAAGTGGCAAAAAAGGGATCGATTTGCCATGCCAGAGAAGCTTTGCCTTGTTCCAAAAAAAAAATGTTCAAAGTGAATAGAGATTAAATGTAGACACAGCCTAGGCTAAATAAAATACAAAAATGAATTCTTCTCAAGGTGCTATTCATTCAAACAGAGGATTTGAAATTCGATCAAATGCCAATGCGAAGGCATATAATGCTTGAATGACATTAATTAGTTGAATATTGAGCCCGGGAGCAAGAGAGACTCACCCACTGAATATGTACATAAGATTTTCCTATCAAGGAGAACCACAGAAAAAATATTTGGAGCCGCTTCCTTCTCTTATTTACATTCTGGTTCCTATTAACATTTTCCTGAGAAAGAATTTCATGCAAATACAAGCCTTCCAACTTAATAGCAAACTGATAATAAAAGCAAGCACTTTCTTTTGTGAGTGAATGCCTTTAAAAAGCATCTGAACCATGAAAGTATTTAGAGACTATGATTTTAACCAGACTCCGTTTTAAGACATCAACTAAAAAGTAGGATTTCAAATTTCTCCTTATATACTTAATTCTAGGGAACTTAATAGTTTCTAGCTTAACATCACTATTTGACAAATACTAAATTCACTTTTCTTAAGCTTTCACCAATTCTTTTATTGGCTTTATCTGTTTTTAACATTTTTTTTTCATTTTCCTGTTTCTGTAATTTGGAATCATGAAATCATATTCTGGTTTCATCTTTTTCCCCCAAAATGAATATTATGATTCTGACCAATCTAACAGCTTTGAGAACACAAGCCTCTTAGGCTTTTCAAACTAAAACCACTCCAAATAGATTCATCTTGACCACTTAAATTTAACAGTGCAGAAGCAGTTTCAATATTTTTGGATATAATAATCTTTTTTTCTACACTAACCATGTATTTACTCCGAAAGTTCAATGGCAGTTGTTCACAAGAAATTATACTATTAAAGCTGCTTTCTTACATATGTTGTACTCTATCACTTAACAAACTCATCCTTTTTTGAGCTTCGGAAATCTATCACAGACACATCAGCAGCAGGCTAGTAGAAAATCAGTATAGCCGCGTAAGCTGGGAAATAAACTGGCAATTCAAAGATCATGATCTCTAATACCTTCTTGACTATTAACTTATCATCTGACCTTTTGCTAGTCACTTACCCTCCCATAGCCTCCTTTCTGAAGTTTATAAAAATGGTAATGACAACATTGTGGTTACCACCCAAAGGGACTGAACAGGGAAAAAACTGTATAGCATCTGTAAAATACCTTGCCGGCCATAAAATGCTACATAAATGCCTGATAATAATACAGTTACAGAGCCCCATGGTTTAATATAACACAATTTTTTTTTTTCTGCTAAACAAAGTACTAGGCTAGGGTCAAATAGGAGAGTATGCAAAGCTCCTGCTCGTCATTAAAAGAGTTTGTTTGTTTGAATTGATTTTATGGCCTGATGGGTAGGGGATCAAATGCATAGAGCAAGCCAGTCATCACGGAGCACTCTACAAAGGACAGTCCAATCAAGCAGGCAGAAATCGGAAGCTGGAAGGCATTCATTCAGTCCCAAGGGTGTACTCCTTGTTAAATTATTTTCTGTGTGTGTGGGTTTTGTGTAACAGCACTGTCTTATGGTAAGCCACAGGAAGCAGAGGAAATGTTTTTTGACATAGTTTTTGTGGCCCCTATTTGAATATGTTCATTATGCCATTTTCCCTTTGAAATTCTAATAGCATTTACTCAAAACTAGCATCACTTATTTCAAAGAATCTTTTCCAAATTATGAAATTATGCAGGAATTTAATTACATCGAGATGTTGTCCAATATCATTTATGTAACATCCAGAAATATCTTAATCGTTTTCCAGCTTTTCCTTTTTTTGCTCCTTAGGTGAAAAATAAGAAGAAAAGATAGATCTCGTCACTTCTCACAGAAGGGCTTTGGTCTTGATCTCCAAATCATTTCCTAACTTGCTATTTAATACTTTAAAAACAAAACAAAAAAAAGTATGGGTTGCCTGGCTGACTCAGTTAGTAGAGCATGAGACTGTTGATCTCGGGTCCTGAGTTCAAGCCCTGAGTTGGGCGTGGAGCTTACTTAAAAAGCAAATAAATAAATAAAAGTATAAGCCACCTGAATGTGAACAAGTCCTGATTCAGGAGAGAAAGACACACTAACTCAACTACCATATAAAGAAAATTTAATATGCTTTACATAGACTGTAATAAGTAATTAGAGTATTTTTACTGCAACCAATGCTCCCAGGGCCTTCACTAGATTAAGACACAGCTCCATCTTTTGACTTATTAGCTATATATCCCAGAGCACTCACTAAACCTTCTAACCCAGCAGTTTCTTCATTATTCGACAAAGATTCACTGAGACGCGTTATAGACTGTATTCTCCTGGGCATTAGAGATTCAGTGAACAGTACAACAAAAGTCCTTGCCCTCACGATGCTTTTATTCAAGTACACACAGGAAATGATTCATGTCTTGCCCATCTCAGAGTGCCATGGTAACATAAATGTGAAAATTTCTGTGAAAATGCTTTTTAAATTATTAAGTACCACAGGGATATGTCATTTCCAAGATTATGGTTATTGTTATTAATATTACCAAGTGTTAGATACAAAGTCAGGTTTTGAAAGATACAAGGGATATTTCTGGCATGAGTGGAGGTAGGGCAAAAAAATGAGGCATTCAGAAATGTGATGAGCCAAAGACAGACTTTGTGCCATTACTGGGTTTTTCTCAGGGTGACTAATAGTTTTCTGTTTGTCTGGTTTGTAAAACGCAAATGCAAAGAATTTGAGGTTGTGAGAAATTAATTTGAGCTGGTGGACTAAGAAATCCCAGCCCATATTCCCCAAATGAAACATCCATTTAACAACCTTCCATGGGAGAAAATACCTTCATCATAGCTCCAGTTGAGGGGTTCCAGCATTCCAGTACAACACAAAATCCCAGAACAGCCATACTGAAGAGAAAGAACATTTCCACTTTATCTGCATTATCCCTACCTACCCCCAAATCAGCAACACTCAGAGCTGAGAGATTACCCCTAGTCCATGACTTCTCCCACAGAGAAAAGGGAGAGAAAAATAAGCCTATGGCTTCCACAGAGTTTTGGGATGCTGCCCTGAGAGGCCCACTTCAGTCTCCTGTCACCCAGACCACTGAGGGAATCTGCATGGCTGAGTCTTTTGGGGGAACCTAAGGAAAGGGGTAGGGACTCATAGCACCTGGTACGTAGATCTCAACAACAGCCTGCCTATGGGTGCCACCAGCCAGCCCAGGTATGCCCCTGCACCTGGTGCCTGTCCCCCTCTGAAGAACCACAGGTGGGGCTTGCACCTGGATCTCAGCAGCTGGCAATGATGTCAGCAGCCAGCTCAACTTTGTGGGATTGGGAGAAAACACACAACCCTGACACTGCTTCCTCAGGTGGGAGAGAGAGTAGAGGAGATTTCCCCTCTCACCCTGGCATCTCTGCACACTGCCCCAGGGAAAAGGGGCAGGTGGCACTTGGCAAGCACTGTGGGGTAGTGGAAAGGTGCACAACTTAAGACATCCCCTTCAGGAGGGAGCGGGGGAAGCTCAGCATTTCAGGGCATTGCCCTGAGAAAGAGAGCAGGAGGAATCTCAGTATCTGGTATGACTATGCAGGGTTAAGAGTAAACACACAATCCTAAATCCCCACCCCAAACACGCACACGCACACACGCACACAATGAGAGGAGTAGAGTCTGCACATCTGTAGAAAAGGTTTGAAAGATCTCGAAAATATCTACACAACCAGATTGCTGAAGGTCTCTATCTCCCAAACCCAGTCCATAAAGACCATTTCTTCAAGTGTGCAGACACCAATGGGAAGCTATAGGGTACAGGAAGAATCTGAGAAACATGACACCCACCAAAGGAACAAAATAAAGCTCCAAAAACTGACCACAGAAATGGAGATCTATATATTGTCTGGAAAAAACAACAACAACAAAAAAGTAATTGTCTTAAAGAAGTTCAGTGAGCAGAAAGAGACAAAGATGATTAAATGAAATTAAAAAGAAAAAAAAATATGTGGACAAAAGAGAAGTTAAACAAATAGAAATTATTTATTTATTTATTTATTTATTTATTTATTTAGAAAGCATGAGTATGGGGAGGGGAAGAGGGAGTTGGGGAGAGAGACTCTCAAACAGACTTCACACTGAGTGTAGAGCCCAATGCAGGGCTCGATCTCATGACCCTGAGATCATGAGCTGAGTGAAAATCAAGAGAAAAAGGCTTAACCAACTGAGGCACCGCAGAAATCATTTTTGAAAAGAACCAAATGAATACTATAGCAAGAAAAATGACTAAACAGAAAAGGCAATAGAGAGCATGAATAGGCATGATCAAATAAAAGAAAACATCAAATCACTCAAAGATAAATCATTGGAAATTATCCAATTAAAGGAATGAAAAGAAAAAAAATAAGTAAAAGGAGTAGGGGAAAGCCTACGGGACTATGGGATACCATGAAGTGAACCAAACCCCACTTTCAATAATATTCAGAAATATTTAAGCAGAAAATCAATAAGGAAACAGCAAATTTGAAAAATATTATAGACCAAACAGATCTAACAGACATATATGTAACATTCCAACCCAAAACAGCAGAACACACATTCTTCTCAAGTATACATAGAACATTCTCCAAGAAATATCACATGTTAGGTCAAAAAAACAAATTTAAGAAGATTGAAATAATCTGAAGTAGTTTTTCAACTACAATTGAAGAAATTAGAAATCAATAATGTAAGGAAAATGAGAAAATTTGCAAGTACATGGGAATTAAACAATACACTCTTTTTTAAAAACTGAGTCAAAGAAAAAATCAAGAGGTACTTAGAAAACATCTTAAGATTAACAAAAATGAAAATATAACATACCAAAATTTGGGGGATACAATGAAGTAGAACTGAGGATTTAGTTTTGGAAATTATGGGGTTGAGATGCCAAGGATCCCAAGAGATATAAGACAAGGACTCAGCTGAGAAATTAGGGCTAAAGGCAGAAATGGGGCGCCTGGGTGGCTCAGTTGGTTGGACGACTGCCTTCGGCTCAGGTCATGATCCTGGAGTCCCGGGATCGAGTCCCACATCAGGCTCCCAGCTCCATGGGGAGTCTGCTTCTCCCTCTGACCTTCTCCTTGCTCATGTTCTCTCTCACTGTCTCTCTCTCAAATAAATAAATAAAATCTTTAAAAAAAAAAAAAAAAAAAAAAATAAAGGCAGAAATGTGGGTTTTATCATCATCAATAAGATATTAATAGGACTTAATAGGGTTACCCAAGGCAACATGGAGATTGTCAAGAGAAGAGTTTCAAGGATGAAATGTGTGGCAAGGATGCTTTGAGCAATCATGTAATCTCCCCTTGTCCTGAACACTAAGTTTTCCCTTTATACTCCACATTCCTCCACACTCAGCACAATTGTTCTGCTTCAGAGAAGAGAATGCACTTGAGTATCTAAAGGGCTACTGGCGGCTGGGGTGGGGGTGCTCAAAAAGCAAAGGTATCAGCTCCCTTCTAATTGTGTGGGCAATCACGCCTCTGCTCTCTCCTTCTCTTTCTTCCCAGGCTGAAGTTGCAGAAGACAGCTGTGAAATGATACATACCAATCATTTTGTGTTGGGCAGGAATAAGTCTGTTTTGACTGTCAAAGAAGTGAGGAAATGGAGAGGAAAAACATAATAAAAATATACAAATACAATCTGTGCACACAATCTTGGGGGAAAAGCAATATTAATCATTTATGTGTTCATTCCTCTTCTCATTCATTAAACAAATGTGTACTGAGAACCTACCTTCTGCTAAGCACTTAATACAGTGGAGAACACAGGAAGAGATGAAGCTTGATTCTGGCCCTTGAGGAATTTACAGTTTAGAAGAGAGGCATTCATATTGGATTATTCTCCTAAATATTTCAAATATGAAAGAAAGAACAATCTAAGGACTTTGGTGACAGAAAGCCGAGAAGAGAAAATTGTGATTTCAAATATTTTGGTTTATATTTATTCCAACCATAAAATAAAAAATATATCAAAATAATTTACTCAGTGTGTATGAAAGAATTTCTGTTTAAACGGCATTAATGTCAACGGTTGGTTGCTTGGTCTGTTGGTTGGTTGTTTGGATGAAACTTCCTAGTTTCAATCAAATAAACTTTTAATCAAGTCCCCTAAGACAAGATACTCAGCCCATTTCCAAAAAGCTAGATCTTTTTTCCTTCACTCTGACTGAAAATTATACAGTTTTTTCTTTTTTTTTTTTCCTTATGGTGTTATTTTGAATCAAGTAATCCATAACAAATGACCATTGCTGATTTATATACGTATTTTTTTTTTAAATTCTGAGCTTTAGTTCTTTTATCTGTGAATACTTCTTCCAGCATCCTAGATTATGGTTTCAAACTCTACCTTTAAGTAAAAGCATCTCTTTCCTTTCTGTCCTCTAGCATCTCTTAAAAAGAAATCAGTTTAAAGTCTCATATGATCTCCCTGATATGAGGAAGTGGTGATGCAACATGGGGGCTTAAGTGGGTAGAAGAAGAATCAATGAAACAAGATGGACTTGGGAGAGAGACAAACCATAAGTGACTCTTAATCTCACAAAACAAACTGAGGGTTTCTGGGGGGAGGGAGGTTGGGAGAAGGGGGTGGGATTATGGACATTGGGAAGGGTATGTGCTTTGGTGAGTGCTGTGAAGTGTGTAACCCTGGTGATTCACAGACCTGCACCCCTGGGGATAAAAATATATGTTTATAAAAAATAAAAAATTAAAAAAAAAAGTCTCATGATATTTAATTTCTCATTAATTTTCAATATGTGTATGATACTCAAACTCACAGTATTCAACTGAACTTGTAATAAATTCCTTTATACTGGTCACACTTAAAAAAAATAATCACAAGCCTTAGAAATGTCTGCATAGTCATTTACATATCATTTAATCATTGTTTTCAATTTTCTGGGATTTTCTACCTTTTTCATCCTTATGTCCTTCTCCTTTCAGCTATTCATGAAGTTTTATCACCTGCAGATGAAGCAATTTAATTTTTTTCCACCTTGTTCATTTTAATATTCGCAAGTTTGCCAGATTCTAGAAATCCATAATAATGCACCAAACATTCAAGCTGAGCACACTCTTGTGCTTCAGCAAAACTAAACATTTGCCAATTTCAGGATAGTTAAAACCCATTGTTTTTCATATGATCAGGGAAAAGCAGGTGTAAGTGAAATATTTTACTCGAAAGAGAACTGGAGGACATAACAAGGTGTAATAATTCCATGTATAATTATATATCAGACGTATCTATTCAGAGTGTAAATATGCCCTTTCCTTGGCCAAGACATCATTAAAGAAAATATAAAGCACACAAAATACTGTCAGCCCTCGTTGTTGCAATAATATGAACACAAACAAGAAAACAAAATTTAAAAACAAGCATAATTTTCAACGGCCATTGTTGAAACTGTCCATCTGAGCTCTGCAAGCTGGGAGATCAACATCAATATTAAAAGAATACTGTAAACAAAGGCTAAATGTCAACTCTTAAACCATTTCTTTTTTATGTCTTTCTGTTGCAGTTGTAAATTCTGTCACTCTAAAAGCAGATGATTCATTGCAATTGTGAGGCCATTTTCATCTGAACAATCAACCATAATGATATATTGTGAATAATACAGTTGAAAATTTTTCTGTTGAAAATTCTTAGCAAGATATTTTTGCCATGTCCCAGGCTTCAAAGGGATTGAACTGTAGTACCGATTATACTACTTTTCTGTAAACTCTCTTCAGGGGTGGAGACTACTTGAGCATCACCATACTTGGGCTTACAAATCAGCACAAAACACAGTCCCCTCCCCTTTTTATGGGAATTATAGTGTAAGTGTGTTCTAAAAGTGTGTTCTAAAAGTGACTGTCCTTATTCCTTTGGAGAGGGACATCCAGCTGGATAGAGGTCCACAGTTGAAGCACATGCCAGATTTATGACTGAAGTTGTTGTGGGAGAACAGCTCTCATAGAATAGTTTCAAAATAGTATAAACATTCTGTACTAAGTGTCAGTAAATCTGACTTTTGGGCTCAGCTTTGTTGGCATCTAGTTGTGTGACCTTTCATATGTCGTACCTTTTCTGAATTTCTTTTTTCACCTGGTTGAATGAGACTGGTCCAGTGGTTCTCAAACTTGGCTGGACATTACGAGTCATTGAAAAGTTTTTTAAAAAATACAGATGCCCCCAGTCTTCCCCAGACAAGTGAAATCAAGATTTCTAAAGGTGGAGCTGAGGCATTAGTATTTTCTTAAGATCCCCATGTGATTATAATATATATGTGATTATAATATGTGATTATAATATGCACTTCCAACTCTAAAATGCTCTGACATTTTATAAAACTTGCTGTTTGAGAACCTAAGCATGTGTTTCAAATGAGTTCTGGGAAGAGAATTTCCAGTGTTAGGTGTTGGTGTTTGTTCTATCAGTTGCATTCATAATGTAGGCTGACAAGGAAAAGGGGCGGAAAAAAAAAAAAACAAAAAAAACACCAAGAAAAAAAATTAACAGGGAAGGTAGACAGGCCATGCAAACGAGAGCTCAATTACAGAAGAGCTGTCTCCAGGAGACCAAAGTCATGCTCTTTAACATTCTAAGTGATTGGTTTGTGCAGTGAACCAAATCTGAGCAGTTCCAATGTTTGAAAATGTAATGACTTAAATAGAAATACTAATATACCCTTCAAGGTCATGGAACGGTTCCTTGGCCTTAGGAAACATGTAACTTCTGTGAGCTGGTGTAGGTCAATTTGACGGACCCCTTATAACCTTAAGATGCGTCTTGCTCTTTCCTCTGCATTAAAATATGTTAATACCAGCTTTGGAATCAAATTGATTCATTTTTTTTTTAAATCTGCCTTTTTTTTAAACTTCCTTTTCATTTGCAGAATTACCAAGAAGTTGTTCAAAATTACCATATTTTCTAACTCTGAATAAAATTAAGCAAAAGACTGAAGTACGAAAAGGTCATCAAAACAAAAGACTATAAAAGAAATCTGAGATGAGCTATACATTGCTAATGATAGCCTGAAATTTAATTTAAAGTGAGTCCTGAAAATGTGTAATGGTTAAGAATTGAGTTTCTATCCTCAGCGACACACTTAAAGAATTTTCTGTGTAGGCTATCACTAACCAAGTTAGTGAAAGAGGAAGGGAGCATTAAAAACCAGTAAGAATTTGCTCATCTAGAGTGCTTTTATCTTTTCACTTAGAAGGATGGACTTTGGAATATGTTTTTTATGTGTGTGTGTGTACATATATGTATATATTTATGTATATGTATATACATTATGTGCACATGCACACACACACACACACACATAAAACAAGTTGTACATGAAATGTGGTCAATGCTGCACTAAAACACAAAGTCTACAATGGATTATACATCTACAAGGAAAACATTGATCAGAACTAACAAAGTAAACATTAATCCAATTCCTGGCCATTGCTGCTAAATTATGGTCATACCCACCATTTTAGGCCCAACACTTCTTTTTCTTAAAGCAAATATTCTGAAAATCCACTTACCTTCCAAGCCATATATCTATGATCAACTATAATTTTAAATAAGTAATAAAATAAATATATAGCAATGGAATAAATATGTTGATATGCATTCATAATTACACCATATTCCTTACATACTCTACTTAATTATAATGAGTAAGTTGAGATCATGGAAAACAAGATGAGAAGTCATCCCTTATAAGAAGTTCAGGAAAAATGGAAAGCAAAGATAAAGCAAAGACAAAGGATGCTGAAGGAATGACAGATCCATCTTATCTGTTTAAGGTAACAGATAAATGGGAAAAAAATTAATGGACACATAGAAATATGCCAAGGCAAATTATGATCTATTATTAATGTTAAAATAAATGAATAAAGTATGATCTTCGTGTGAATAAGCTGGGCTACTTATAAGTGTACTTTCGAAACAATCCACTATGTAATGCCATATACGATGTAGGTCCAGAAGTGCCACCGGAAACATATTAGTTATCGTGGAGGCAACCACACGTCTTAGGATGCATTCAGTCTCTGCGACTCAAAAATTCTTGAAGATAGTATCCTTCCTTAGGGAAAGAGTAGTTGATGACAGACTAGATATATACATTATAATGAAAGAGGCTGTATCAACAATCTTATAAAAAATCTAAATAAATTGAATATACACTTTTCATGATGTAGATTTCTTAACTTTGCATGAAAATACGTTCTTAAATATAAGTAGTTTCAAAATAACTTTCAGCAGTGTGGCTCCATTAATTTGATAGTAATTGGTTCTATATTTTTAAAAGAATACTTATATCTCATCTCTTATATTTTAGCAAACAGTTTTGCTGATTTTGCTGAAACTACACTATTAACCTGAAATCCTCCTCAAATTCATGTGTTGTCAAAAAGAAGAAAATGCCATTGGTAATTTAACTTATTTTTAAAGGCGTGGATATGAAAATCTTAACTTTCATATGAAAGAATCCAAATCCTTTCATAATTAGATGAATTAAATTATGCTTTGGTCTAAAAGTTGTGTTTTTAGCTCAATTAGCTCTTTTTGCATATTTTGGCTATCTTGTACCACAATCTCTTCAAATGGATTAATCACCCAATCTGGTATTATGTAATACATGCAGAACTTTAAATCAAACCAGTATATCTTATTTATTAGTAAAAATGAGAGCAATCTATTCCCAATTAATATCTTAAATATCTAAAGGTTTGTAAAGATAGACACTTTGAAAATTCTCAGTAGCAAGTCCATTTTTAAATAGTTTAATTTTGTTGATGAATCCCATGATTATTTACTTCATTTTAATAAAATTGGTCTAATTCTGTCATAACTTAAGGTAACCAAGTACATATGAAAAATAAGTCACATCCATTCACAATATCTCCATCTTGATGTTTATCTTTCTGCTAGTAGAATTTTTGAAATAAAATAATAAAGACAGAATCTGTCTTCAAGTATATTCTTTGAGAACCATCTTACTTTTTCTATCTAGGGTAAGATACTCAATCTCTTATTGATGCACATTCTGTGTGAAATCAATCACTTGAAGATTTATTATTAATTTTGTTATTAACACTGTTAAAAACAGTCATTGATTTGTGGAGCTTTTCATAAAAATTCTTGGGGACTAGATGTAGTTCATGAATAATGAAATGGATTGCTCAAACACCTGGTGCACTTTTTAAGTTAGCTAGAAACCCATAGAGCCAACAACAAACCAGAGCTGGCATTCCCAAATGTAGCAGAAGCAAGGATCTCAAAAAAAGGAATATATTTTTCCATAAAATAATTTTAGGAGTTTCAAATATTAACAAGCCCTTCACATTTATAATCAGTAATTTTAAAAACAACATTTCCTCTATGACTTTTTCATTCCATATGAACCTTTGAAATGCAGGCAGTAAAGCCTCATTATCCAAAGGAGGTTTCATCCACTTGTAATGAAAATTCATTTTGACCACAGTTCATTTCACAGCTAATTTTTGACATCTTTTGCCATCTCATCGATTATTCTTCAACAGTACCTCTGCACAGCGGAAGAGAAAAATTATTTCACTTGGATTTCTTTGGTCAGCATATCAAAAACATCTTGTATTCCTGGAAAAATTAATTTTTCCTCACTACCGTGAAGGTTACCATTTGTGATCATATATGCACATGTGTGAAGCAAGAGGAAATTATACTTTTAAGGAAGAAATTTTTAAACCATTCCAGAGACCATGTAAGATTCTTAAAACTTTTCCTTTCAATGCTGGAAATAAATATGCCTGCTAACTTAGTCAACTTCCTTCTTTATAAAATGTTTATATAATTTTAACAGTCTGATTTCTACATTGGAGAGTAATGTGTGGATAGAGCTCACATTGGTGCACCCTGGTAGGTGATCCACAATACCCAATTTCAAACTGGTATTTAATATTTTAAAATAAATTAAATAAATATATTACTGTATGTAGAATCACTGGGAATGCAACAGCTACATGCCAATGGATATAGACGTTAGGTATTGTTCCAAGCATTGAAGCATCTGGCCCCCTGGTGCTTCCTCTAAATTTGGGTATCATTCCTGAATCATTGCAACAATAAAAATTACCCACTAATTTAAAAAAAAAAAAAAAAAAACCTTTAGGGTGTGATATCATTTTTGTTGGGAAACAATGCCCTGGACCTGTTTACCAAAAGTGTTACTTTTATACAGACATTTTGTTTTCAAGCACATCTTTCTCTAAATACTACCTTATATATGTTCGGGCTACTCCTCTGGTATTCTAAATTTAGAGAAAAAAAAAAAAATCTCATCTGATTGTTATCTCAAATCCCCTGACCGCATCATCTTTACTCTTTCTATCATCCTCTCATGCCTCACCTTCAGTGTCTAGTCAAGTTATATTCTGTGACCCATTGAAACCACTCAATTTTATTGTGACACTCCCTAGTTAAAGCCAGCTCTCCACACAACCAGAATGGTCTCAGCTTAAATGTTTGCTTGCTAATCTTAAGGAAGAACCTCAGGCTCTTTGGTACGTCTACTAAATTTTTGTAGTCTATCCATTCTTATTTTTTTAGATCATTGTCTTCTTTTTTACCAACAACTAATCCCGCATGTCAGTCCTCACATTTACTTGACTGCTTTGCCTCTGGTTTCACTGAGACAAAGGAAGAGACAAGAAGAGAATTTCAGGGGTGCCTGAATGGTGCAGTTGGTTAAATGTCCAGCCTAGGTCTGATCTCAGAGTGGTGAATTCAAGACTTGTGTCAGACTCCACACTCTAGTGTGGAGTCTGCTTGGGTTTCTCTCTCCCTCTCCCTCTCCCCCTTCCCTCCCCTCCCCCTAAAATAAATAAATCTTTTAAAAAAAAGAAGAAGAGAGGTGCCTGAATGGCTCAGTGGTTTAAAGCCTCTGCCTTCAACTCAGGTCATGATCTCAGGGTCCTGGGATCAAGCCCCACATCGGGCTCTCTGCTCAGCAGGCAGCCTGCCTCCCCACCCAACTCTCTGCCTGCTTCTCTGCCTACTTGTGATTTCTGACTGTCAAATAAATAAATAAAATCTTAAAAAAAAATAAAAAATAAAAAAAAGAAGAAGAGAAATTCAACATTCCTCCAGCAGAGAATCTCCCTGCCGACTAAGAGGTGCCCTGCCTTCTTTGCCTCCTACCAACCCTAAGAACTGTAGTGCTTTGGACTCCATCTAATCTTACTACATAAGAACTTTGTTCCCTCTATCATTCCTACATTCTGCTTATTAATTGTTACATCTAGATAGATCATTTTTATCAGCATTCTAACGAACTATAAAAAGTCATGTCTTTTCCTAAACAAATAAAATCTCTTAATCCCATTTCCTCTCTAGTTTGGGCCCCATTTCTCTGTTCTTACTTAGATCTTATTTACAGTATTTAATTTATTTTTTTTTTACAAAGTTTTAAATAACCTCATTATTAACTGTCGGGCAAAGTGCAAAATATATGGACTTTGGTGTCACTTATTAGCAATAAGATCTGTCTTAGACAAAGTTATAGAACTACTAATTCTATACTAGCCTTTCTGAATCCTTTTTTTTTTTTCTTTCTTTCTTTCTTTCTTTCTTTCTTTTCATCTTTCTTTTTTCTTTCTTTCTCTCTATCTACCTTTCTTTCTCTCTCTTTCTTCCTTTCTTTCTCTTTGTTTTCTTTTTTCTTTTCTTTACCTTTCCTTTCTTTTCTTTTCACAATTTTTGTCTTCTCTTCTTTCATAGTCCATTCTTTTTTCTCTTGAGACCACTTCAACCAGCCTTTTTCAACTTACCATAGAAGCTAATTTTATTAAACTAAAAAAAATCTCTGTATGGACATATTAAATGTTCACTTCTCATTTCTCAGCTTCCTTGATCTATCAGCTATTGATATAGTTGACTAGTCTCTCTTGAAACTCTGTTTTCACTTTGCTTCTCTCTAGGTTATTTTCATATCTTCTTGGCTTCCTGTACAGGATGCCATTCTTTCCGTTGCTATGGCTAAGATATTAGAGTCATTCCTGCCTTCTCTATTTCTTTCCTGCCTCACATCCATATCATTAGAAAAACGCTTTTGGCTCTAATCGCAAATATATATTCAAACTGAATCACCTTTTATTACTTCTAAGCATGTCATTTATCTCATAAAACTTAAAATCTCTGCATCCACATTAGTTCACTTTATCTGCATAAGAAAACTTTTTAAAACTTAGTGGCTTAAGTAACAGTCATTTATTATTACTTAAAATCTACAGTCACCTGGGAATAAGTTCTGCTGATCTGAGCATGGTTCAGCTGAGCTCAGCTGGACTCACCAACATCTCTGGAGCCTCAGGTGGGACAAATGAGTGGACCAACCTCTGGTGATTTCTCGTATTCTAGCAAGCTAACCGGGGCTTGTGTTGGCCGCTGGCAAGGTTCCAAGAAAACAGAACCATGGAAGACCTATTACAGTCCAGGCATGGAAATAAAAAATCATACAAAGTAAGTTTGCTGCATTCTATTTGTTAAAATAAGTCATAAAATCCACCTAGGTTCACTGTGATGAGGGAGCAGAAGACAAGCTGAAGACAAAACACAGGCTGACACCCTGCAATCTCTTCCCACCATTGCCCCCACCCCCACACTCCTGGGTGGCATAGCATATGACAATGGAAACATGACAATGGCAAAGCCTCCAGTATCTTGTAAGTCTTTTAGCATATGAAAGTTCTTTTGAAAACCGCATTTTTCCTTACCTTCTTGAACCCCTTAGTATATTACCAGCCATCCTTCACAGTCCTGGGTGCAGCAGCTCTTTCTGTCCATGGGTCCTGTCCCCGTGCTTTAATAAACCATTTTGAGCCAAAGAGTTTTCAAGAATTCTTGGTCTTTTGCTCCAGACCTCACCCACCAAGCCTCACCTATATTGCAAAGCCCCATCAGTTGTGAGGAGGCACTACAAAGTCACACTACAAAGGCATGTGGACGCTTGGAGAGGAATGATTCCTTTATTTTTGCATTCAATCTACCACACCTTTTCATTCAGAATAAAGTCCAAGATACCTGAACTCTCACCAACAAAGGCCTATCCTGGCTACTCCCTGCTTTTCCAACCTTATCTATTAGTTTTCTCTTCTTTCCTCATTACATTCCAGCTAGAGCCCCCCATCTTAGAATCTTTTTGCTTGTGGCCTTATCTCAGTCTGGAATGTTCCTCTCCCAAATCTGCTTTGGTATCTCCATCTGTATTTATGTCTCTTCTCCAATCAGAGAGACGTACCCTGATTCAACTATTCAAAATGTCACCCACAATCTCTCTACCCACTAAATGTGCTTTATCATTCTTGATAGCATTTATTATTTATTTGGTTTTAGCTTATTGTTTGTCTTTCCTAGAAGAATATCAGCCTCATGAGAGCAGGGGTTTGTATGTTTTATGTATACCTCATCCCCGATAACTAGGCCAGCACTATCCAATAAAATGCAGTAAAAGGCACATGTGTTATTTTAAATTTTCTAGTAACCACATGAAAAAAGGTAAAAATAAGTAGGTAAAATTGATTTAAATAATATTTTTTATTTAACCCAATATGCCCCAAATATCATTTCAATAAGAAATCGATTTTAACAAGTATTAAGATATTTTGTTTCATATTATTTTTTTAAAAAACTGCCTTTTAAATCTGGTATATATTTTACCTTTATACACATCTCAAGTCAGATAAATGCTCAATAGCCACATATAGTTAGTGGCTACCATTTCAGACAGTAGAATCCAACTCATTGTTAGTGGTCCATAAATGTGAGTCCTTATTTTAACTCAAACAGTCTAAGCGCATGTAGGCCAAATTAAACTGAAGGAAAGCCCTGAACTACAAGCTCTATAGCTTTATCCATTTAAGGCAGGTCTTACTACTTTTTTCACTCCTTTATCACATTGTCCCTGAAGGTTTTAAATAAAGTATGTTTCCCCAGCTTTATCTCAGTGTTCTTGAATGCTTTACTCTCTCACTATTTTTTTTTTATCTCACTGCTCTTAACTCTTTTAAGTGAAAAGTAAAACATTCATGACCACCAAGATAAAGACAGTAGATAAACAAGAAGGAAAAAAAAATCCACAACACAAAATACCTCAAGTCAATGCTCATCCTTACTTGTTTGCTCACAGAAGTAATATTTTTTTCTCAGCATTCCAGTTAGTTGTTTTGGCCAGATATTTGAAAAAGTCAATACCTGATCTTCTTCCCCTTCTCCTCTCTATTGTAGGATTCTTTTAGCCAAAAACTCTGTCATGGATCTCTATACTGACACCAGCAACTATGCAACTCAAGGGTTCCCTGACTCTAGGCAATTACACCTGCAGTTCATTTTGCCTAGAAAGCTTGCCTTCCCTTTCTCCATCTAGCTTCATCCTTCAGATGTCAGATTAAATAACACCTCCTCCGAGAGATCTAAATGAGACCATCCTCCCTCTTACACATGTTCATAGCTCTCACTTTCCTCATAGCATTTACCATGATTGTAAATACATAATCATTTGAGTAATTATACTTGAAGCACAGAATCATTCCACATCCCTGGTATACAGTATAGTTACGGACACAAAGCAGATGCCCAAAAACACTGAGTAATGAATGTAATACCTGAATAAATATGGTTTTTGGATACATGGAATAGGAAAATTCAGAACTAGAAAATATTGTTAATGCCAATTGATTCCCAAATACTGCACTTAAGATAACAATCCTGATAGAGACATTGGAAAATTCTGTGAACGAATAAATGAGCGAGTGAATGGATGAATGAGTGGATAGTGTGTGTTTATACACACTATCGATGTATAGTGTGTGTTTATACAATGCCCATGTGCATGTGTACACGCACGCACAAGGGTGCAAATACACACAGGTGAATGTGTTTAACTAATTTGGTTGCTTATTTGTTCTTGAAAAATTTACCAACTTTTGAGAGTAAGTATAGTATAAGTGGGGGAAATGCCATAGGTGCAGGGTGTCGTGGGAAAAGCTGAGCAGATGGCCAGAAGATCTGGCCATGCTTCATTATTAAGCAATTGTGTAACCTTCAGGCACCTAGACCTTAAGTTCATTTTCTGTAAAATGACTTAACTGGGTTTGATCTCTATAAGACCCTATTTTGCCAATTTTAAAAAGCACTTCCCCACCCATATTTTAACCTCTCCAAAATCAAAATGCTTCTTACAATCAATGACATGTTACGTCCCTGTCAAGTATGGCTGTGAGTGACATAAGAAAATCTTAAGATTTTTTTCTTCATACTCCTGGGAGGATCAAGAAAACACTGATGTCAAACATTTTAGATTCACTGAATAGAGGGACTCTGAGCCATAAAATTCTGTGATTCTAAGTTATTTGACTACCCAGTTCCCAACATTTTAAATTAAAAAATAAACATTTATAAAATGGTGTTTCTTGTGTGAGTCACTGATGTGATCCCTGTAAATCATTTAGGCTCAAAACTGACACAGAAATCTTTATAGTATGTTTTCATAAGTGGCTAACTGCAATGCCACTCAAACATACATATTCACCTGAAGACATTCTTTTCTGGTTAAGGAAATAGTTCTCAACCTAGAATTCTCCAAAAAAGAAGCTTCATTTCCCCACTCAGCACGAACAGAACACACACTGTGAAAACCTAGAAATAAATGGTTTGCCACTTTTCATATCTTTTCACGCCATGGTAGATTTTTATTTTTTATGAATCTATTCAAACCACTATTTATTTATTTATTTATTTATTTATTCAAACCACTATTATCTCTTGGCAAATAAACACTATATATATTGGGCTTCGCCTCCCCCTCGGAAACATTTGGGAGACCTTCCACAACTATATCATTTCTTTTTAAATTATTTTGTGTTTCAACATTCTGCACATAGTCATCTCAGTTAATTATCCTAAGGAACTCTCTAGAAGGAAAAAAAAAAAAGGTGGAAATATACATTCACCGAAGCCCATGATTTTCTAGACTCATCTATATATGCCACCTCCCACAACCACAAAGACTTTCTTCTTTGAGTTTGTTATTGCTTTGTCTTTAATAGTTAATGTTTTTCTCTAAGCCATATTGAATTCCTCTTCTTGAGTTAAAAATAGCCCAATTTTTAATCTTTCCCTCTCTTCCTGGCTTCAGTTTGTTTTTAAACATATTGATTTAATGTCAAATCGTCACTTAAAACTGGCTTTGCTAATTTTGGTGATGCAACTACTGTTTCTCGAGCAGAGGTGTTTGCACTTCATGCCAACAGCAGGCAGCGTGAGCTGTCTGGCTTGTGCATTAGGGAGAACAGCTGATGGATTACAAATCTCTGCATTTCACCAACAGAAATGAATTTGAATCCATCAATTTTATTCCCTTATGCCAAATTTAGGAAGTTCAGTTTATGCAGATCTGTCAAAATATTACATTAAACACCTAGATGAATGAGTTAAATTAATTTAATTTTGCAGTTTGCCTTGATTGGGTTAGGCTAGTTCTATGCACAAAGCAAAAACTCCCAGGGAAATTGAGCCTCGTCAGGGAAGGGATCATAGCAGTGGCCGCTGTACTCAGCTGAATGGTCAGACAAAGTGTTAGAAATCAGTGACAGGGGAAGGGAGGTGCCTAGACTCTCCTTGTGACACCCATGCCTGTCTTTTACTTAACACCTATCTGATGTTCCCCCAAAGAAAGTAACCACAGCAGTGAATAAAATTAAGATGAAAAAAGGCCACTGCGCTTGCAATGCAGAGCAGATCAGTCCATGCAACCAAAATGAAAGAGAAAAGGGAACAATAATCCTGCTGTGTGGTTATATAGCACCTTTCATCGAAACAATGTGAGAATTCTCTCTTTTTGCAGGCCAGCTCCCTAGAGGGCTTTGAAAGCAATTCAGGAGGGAAATAAAAGGATTGCAGAACAGATTTCAAGCTTGAATGATAAAATGGACATTCTGCAAGACAGATTTTACTGAATTGATAACTGGATGATTGAGGCTGTCACACATAAATAAATTGAAAAGGAGTAAAATCAAAAAGAAAGCAGAAAATTTTGAAAGGACATAAAAGTACAAAGAAAACCTGATGACCTTGAAAGAAGGTCAGAGAACCAGCCTCTATATTCAGAGACAGTCAAGAGGATTCAAACCTGGAAACATTGGGGGCTCCTGGCAGGTATGATCAGTACTAAAATATGAGACCCATACCTTTCCAAAACAGTGTAGTGCTAACACTGCACAGTTGGCAAGGGTTAAGCAGTGATCAAATCATGGAATAAGTAAGTTGATTTCAGCAACAGTCACCCTAAAATCCATTTTTCTTTTTTTCTTTCTTTCTCTCTTTCTTTCTTTTTCTTTCTTTTCCTTCCTTCCATCCTTCTTCTCTCCCTTCCTTCCTTCCTTCCTTCCTTCCTCTTTCTTTCTTTCTTTATTTCTTTATTTCTTTTTTTCTTTTTCTTTCCCTTTTCTTTTATGGAAGGATAAGCCTCTGGAAGGATCACTATGGAGTGTACCATCATGCTAAAATCCAGGCTTCTGCTGGAGTTTTTCCCAGGTATCCCATAGTTAGCCCTATGCTGAGCTCCACAAGATATGCCTCACCTGGCCTATATCTCATTCTGTATAGAGTAATGGAATGGTACCACCCTGGCCTAGACCTTGAAGGAGGATGGCGTATTGGCTATGCCAAGAGAATCCTGAAAGAGGCGGCTTTCCACTGGAGGTTCTCTCCCCTCCTGCTGTCAGAAAATGTCCATCCGACTCACTCGCTACCACTAGAAGTACTGGTAGGTTGTTTTAATAACAATGCTGTTGTTTTAAGGACAATTGGAGAGGAAGAGGAGTTGCAAGATGCTGGGTGAGAACTCCAAGCAGATGCTTACTATGGGCAAGGAGAGGTGCCCTGTCTTATGTGTCTCTTTGTGACCACAGGTCCTGGGCTGCCTTCTTCCTAGAGGAGCTGGCCACTTTCCTTCTGGTGCCCAGGGAGATTCTGGAGAGGCCTTTTTGCCAGGTGGGACAGCTTTCCTAGGAGACAAGCTATATGCCCCTTCCCTGTTGGCAAAGACACCTGTGAGAAACAAATGCAATAGTGTCTACAACTAAATATAAAATAGACTTTCAGAACTCTTATAACATTGATTTCTCCCAAATTAAAAAATCAATGGATCAAAAGAGCTATGTTACATTTGTTGCCATTAATAGTATGCTGTTTCACCTTTAAGCTGAGACTGATCTTCACACTGAGGAAGGACCATGACAAATTTCTAAATCGGGTTTCTATTTAGCACTATCTGATACAAAATAATGATTTGTTAGTGCTAGTGATATCTTATACTTTCCTTATAAATGTGTTCTAGTTCTATGAGCATTACCTGAAATTGGATTTCTTTTTGTGATTAGAATATGGAAACTTATGAAATAATAAATGTATATCCATGCGTATGTGTGTGCGCACATATGTGTACATGTGTAGGTTTGTACTTGGGGTTGAAAACAGACACAGAGGTTGTCATTCTGCAATTGAAACCATACAGCTTCTCAAGAATAATGAAATGATGATATTGCAGTGAACCATTTACAACAAAATTTTAGGGTTGATTACAGCAAGTAATCTGTGGCCCAAGTGAAAAAACATGATACTTAGAAAGTCAGACTATAGTGGGAAAATACTGAGCATAACACAAAAAGAGACTTAGCTCAAAGTTTAAATCTACCAATGAACTTGGTTATCATTCTTAGCTTCTGTAGCTCTATCTTTATCCCAGAAATGTGGATATCAATACCGACCCACCTAGACTAATAGGGAGATTAAAAATTATATAAATATAAGGCCTTCACACAGGCATTCAATACATTGTAACTACTGTTATTACTGAGAAGCAGCACAATGTAGAATAAAGAGTGGGTGGTTTGAAAAGAAAGGAACTGATTTGAAGTCCTGTTCGGTATTGATTAGCTGGATAATTCTGGGGAAAATACGTAACAACGATGAAACTCTGTTGCTTTACATGTCAAATAGGCATAATAATAACATTTCATAGGATTGTTCTAAGTAATAAATAAGATGAAATAATACAAGTGCTTCCCTGGGAATATAGTAGCAGCTCAAAGAATGTTAATTCCCTTGGTCCCCCTGCCATGCAGCCCAACAGATCTACTTTTGCATAGGTTTGCTCTTCAACAATAAAAATGAAAAGCATTTCTAACTGGATACCCAGAGAGTCTTCCTATAGCTATTCTTAGAATACCCATAGTATGCAAACAGAATGTTCAATTACACAGAAAGTAGATTTAGTGAATAGTAGCTTCCAGATCACTAAGAAAATGTCTATCACTTTTCTCATTCTTTTCTCTTTCTGCCTGCTTGTTTGTTCACCTTCCTCCAAACTGATAAAGCATCTGCTACATTGAAGGCATGAGCGAGAAGCTGGAGTTAAGGGAAGGGAAAAACCTTTATCCAATTAACGTGTGCGCCCCTTAAGGAAAGACCCTTCACTAACAGCATTTCCCTTCCCTGCTTCATAAAGCCTCTATTTTGTTGACTTCTCTTCCAACAATTCCCTGTTACTCTTCTTTCATCCATTTACTGCACTTCTATAGCCCTGGCCCGATACTGTGTTAAGCCAAACACTGATGCCAAAAGGGAGAGGGCCGGTGTAGTGGGATTTGTGCCCAAAGATCTTTGGAGCCCTTCTCTTGAGACTCTCCCAACAGTCTGGCCGGGGTAGAACAAAATTTCACTAGCAGCTGCAGCAGTAGGTCACGGCCCTGTGAGAATGTGACATCTCACTCTTTCATTCAGAATGCTTCTCTGCTCTCTGCTTCTCCTAGATTTTAGTTTGCCTGCCTCCGGGACTCAGATGCTTTCATAGAATTGATGCAAACCCCTGGGAAATTTATTTGTCCTCTGATATCATTCGTGCTAATGCTCCCCTCCATTAGCTCAGATAATCAAGAGTTGACTATACATAGAACTGTGGGGGATTACAAAAGCACTTATAATCTAATGAGAGAGAATGGAAAAATACTGAAGGAATTCTTAAAAAGAGAGAGAACAGAAAGAAAGCTACAAACACATACATAAATCAACTTATAATACCCTAACAAAACTCAAGAAATAAAGGGGATATGTTGTGGAATAACTGGAATAAATGCCACCAAGACTGGGCAGTGTCCCAGTGCCACCAAGGGAGAGCAAGCCAGAATAAGATGTAAGTGGGCCAGGATTTAGAAGAGAGGTTCTGTGGCATTTAAGGGAAGGAGGTCAGGTCGGTGTCATTCTAGTTGATTCTGATTCCTCTGAAATTAGTTCCGTACTTAAGAAAAAAAAAAGAAAAATGGTCTTATACTATAACTCATCTTGAGTCTACAAAAATCAAGATAGAAGACAGTTGACAATATTACTAGTAGATCATAGTCTGTATTGTGGGCCCTTATATCTAGGAAGTTAAAGTTCGCAGCCTGCATATACAGATCCGTACCATGTTGGTAATGTGGGTCTTTGGAAATGCCAGATTTGCCCCCCCCCACTGTTCTTGTTTGATTAAACCTCATCAATATGTATTATTACCAAGGGGAAGAAATCTCAGGCTCACCGATACTGTGAAAGAGAAGGTATTTGGTAAATCTCAGTATCCCATTTAATATTTCTTGTTTTTTATGTAACGGATAGGGTATTAGAGTGGTTCGTTGCAAATTAAAATAATGATACCCTCTACAGCAGTGGTTATATGACCATAGAATCGGCATACTGTCCAGATTCTAGATGAATTTTTATGATAAGCAAATCCACAAATACTATTTTCTCCTTCCCCAGTTATGGACAGCAACTGGTTTATGTTCACTGTGATGGCTGCAAAGCACACTTTTGGAACACTTTGGATATTGCCAAAAAAGTATGCTCTGCCTCTCACCAAGACTTAGTAAAGCAAACAATGCCTAATGCCTGACAAGCAGGTCCATCACTATAGTATGTCCTTCTAATTACTGGAATAACAGGGAGGTGGTGAAGGCCTATATATGGTTGAGAATCATTTGCAACAAAACCAAAGCACCACCATCAACTGTTAAAATCTAGTGATTCGCTAAACAGAATGAATATATTCACATAAGGTTAAAAAAAAAAAAAAAGCAGCTAGTCCTAGTTGAGGCATTCCACCTGCCAAAAGGAGGTACAAAAATTAAGATATCTGGATATAGGAATGTACACCTCTGGAAATTCTATGAGTCCTCATATCAAAGCATGAAAAAGAAAATTAATTTCTAGGAGAAATTAATTCTACAGTCGTATTTCCTCTAAGATGGTTTAGGCAAATCCTTTCATAACCAACCTTATTAGGCAAAAGGTAGCATCAGTGTAAGAGGAGTAGGGCGATCTACCTAGATTATCATGGGGAGATCATTATATTTTTCCATACACATGAATATGTTCTCCTTAAGTAAGAGAAGGAGAATCGAATATTCCTTCTGTACCCTAGTCCCTGAATAAATTTGAAATGATGGGAAGATCCAGAGGCTCCAACCCAGAGAAAAAATGCGTTTATGTAGCATAGTCTATTATATAAGAACTGGTTGGAGATAAAGATGGCAGAGTAGGTGGAGATAATTACAGAGGATTTGGCAAATACAGAGAAAAGAGATGGCAAAGACAGAGAAAAGAGATATGAGTCTTGTACTCAGAAACTTGCTATAAGAGGAGTATAATCCTTTAGCACACTACCCCAGGAGACCAGACACTGTTGTGATGGAGAGGGAACTTCGTGTTGGTCATTTTGATCCTGTTGGCAGTGATCTCTGGACAGTGGCCTTGATTGTAGTCAACAACAGGAGATCTATGATGACCTCCACACCCACTGACCATCTCTTAGAACGTGTCCACTTAAGGAAGGTTGAGCACAGACACTTGAGTAACTGCTTTGATGGGAAGTGAGTAAATAACTACAATGTTGTACACTGAAGACAGTAAATACATTAGCACACACTTCAACAGCCTCAAGAGCTGAAAGATAAACCATGCTAGGTCTGGAAATAAAACACCCGGAGGCTCTCAAAGCACAGAATGTACCAAGACAGTTGTTTTCCTGCAAATTTTTTTTTGTTTTCACTAAGTCTGGATTTCTTTTTAGTTTTTAAAAGAATACTGGTATGGAGTTGCATGGTAATTAATAGCAATTTTTTGTGTTCATATTGTTTTAAATTCTTGGTCATTTTTAATATTAAACTTTGATTTTGAGATAACTGTTGAGTCACATGCAGCTGGAAGAAATGATGCAGAGAGGTGTGTGTACCATATACTCACTCTTCCTCAGTGGTAACATCTTGCAAAACTATATAAAGCATCAAAACTAAGATACTGACATTGATACAGTGAAAATACAGAATATTTCCATTAACAAAATGATCCCCCATCCCTTCATAACCATATCCACACACTTCCCCATCTCTTGTCTCTGGCCCTTGTGCTCCAATTCAGTAATTTCATCCTTCCAAGAATATCACATGGATAAAATTATAGAGCATGGAACCTCTGGGGATTGGCTTTTTTTTTTTTTTTTCATTCAGTGTAATATTTGGAATTCATCCAGGTTGTTACATGTATAAGTATTGTTCCTTTTTATTTCTGAGTAGTATTCCATGGTATGGAAGTATTTCAGTGGGTTTAATCATTTAACCATTCAACCATAGAAAGACATCTGGATTCTTTCAATTTTTGGCTATCACTAATACTATTTCAATGAACTTCTGTGTATAGGTTTTGGTGTGAACATACATTTTTCTTTCTGTGGAGTAAATACCCAAGATTTAAAATACTAAGTAATATGACAATTGCATACCAGGTTTAATAAGAAGCTGCCAAACTGTTTTCCAGACTGGCTATGCCATTTCATATTCCCACCAGCAATATATGAGTGATCCAGTTTTTCGTATCCTCATCAGTATTTTTATTTTAGCCATTCTGATAGGTGTATAGTAATATTTTGTTATGGTTTTAACTTGCCTTCTCTAGTAATTAGATAGTTTCTTAACTGCTGAGTTTTCAGAATTCTTTATATATTCTGGATACTGTTCCTTTGTCTAGTATATAGTTTATGCATATTTTTCCCAGCTTATCTTTACATCTTTTAACAGGTTCTTTATTGAGCAAAAGTTTTTAAATTTAATGACATCCAATTTGTCACTTTTTCATATAGTGCGTAATGCTTTTGTTATCACCTCTAAGAATTCCTTTTCTAGTCCCAAATTTAAAGCTTTTCCATCCCTTTACTTTCAACTTACCTATACCATTGTATTTGAGGTGTTTTGTGGGTAACATATAGCTGAATTTTTTTTCTCCCACACTGCCATCCTCTTTTAGTTTATACATTTAGACCATTTACAGTTAAGGTAATTATTGATATGTTACATAAGTCTGGCATTTTGTTATTTGTTTTATGTATACAGTCTCTGTTTCTCAGTCCTGTTCTCTTATTATTTTTTTTCATGGGTTATTTTAACATTTCTTTACAATTCCATCTCAATTTCTTTCTATCTAGTATCATTGAGTTTTGAATTTTCTTAGTGGTTGTTTTCAGTATTACAACATACATATATAACACTGCAGTGTACTACAATTGATATTTTACCAAATTCAATGGAATGTACTTACTTTCATTTAAGTTCCATTAACCTCCCTTTTTAAAATATAATTATCTTATTTTTTTCCTTTATATACATTGAGCAACACAGTAGTCATTGTTAAAATATTTTGTTTAAACCACCAAATATGATTTAAGAAACTCATGAGAAATAAGGTAGCTATTATTTTACCCCAATTTTTATGCATTCCAATGTTTTTCTTTTTTTCCTTTCTGAAGTCAAAGCCGCCTTCTCTTAAAATTTTCTTAGCGTTTAGAGAACTTTCACTAGCCATTGTTTAAAGGTAAATTTGCTAGCAAGTAATTCTCTTACCTTCCCTTCATTTGAAAATGTCTTGATTTCTTTTTTATCTCTGAAAGATGTCTCAGTGGATACTGAATTTGCTGTTGACACTTCCCTTTGACTATTTGAAAAAATCATGTCACTTGCCTTCAACCTTAATAGTTTCAGAAGAGATATCAGCTGTTATTTGAATTGGTGTTCCCCTAAAGTTAATTTATCCTTTCTTCAAGACTGTTTTCAGATTTTTTTGTATTAGTTTTCAGAAGTTTAATTATGATGCATTTGTGTTTGGCTTTTTGAGTTATCCTATTTGAGGTTCACTAAGCTTCCTAACTATAAATTTATATATTTCACAAAATTTGGAAACTTTCAGCCTTTATTTTATCAAATGCTTTGTCAGTACAGTTTTTTCAATATAATTGACTTTCCCCTCTCCTACTGGGACTCTAATGATAGGAATGGTAACTATTTTTTTCTAATGAAAACTAGATACTCTTTATTAGTTTACTGAATAAAAAAAAAATTGAAGATCCTGCATTTTTACAACATCTTTTTACATAAAGTAGAACTTCTGATTGACAGATTTGGAAATCAATCTGAACTGGACAAACTATGGATTCAACATGCAGATGAGAATTCCTCATACCATGACCTCAACACGGATTTGACACCCACTCTCCAAAGAATCCTAAAAAAAATGTTTTCAGAGCCCCTTTGAAATTGCAATCCTGCAGCAAAAGCACAAGAAAACAACTGACTGCTCACCTATTATTTCAAATATAGATGAAAAGTCAACAGGCATATTTTTATGCAAATTTTAAAAACATCCTAAGTTCAAATATCAAATCTGGACAGCACTGTCCCTTCCCTTCATGTCCAAAGCTGTACTTGGTGTGGTAGTCTATGAAAGTGGGCCTCCTTCAGGGTCTAGTTGACATGGAAATGAAGGCCCTTGCACAGCACTCACTGGGGTTGCTGCTCTCATCACCATTGCTGCTTGAAGGCTCTGTGCCCCAGGCATCATGAAAGACAGAGTGTCTACTAATCCTTTTGTTGTGGGTGTGAAGATAGCACTGCTGTTAGCACTGTTGTGGGATTGGGAAGACAGCACTCTTCTTCATTGCCATTTCCTTTCCTCTCCCTGGGTCAGAGGCACTCACTTATGGCAACAGATGGAGGGGAAGGAGGTAGCACTGTTTTTCCAGAAGACCAACTAGAGGGCACTGTGTTCTGGCAGCTGCCACCTCCACCACCGTGGGCCTTGAAACTTCCCACAGAGCAAACAGACTCTGCCTGCAATGAGTCCCACTGGGGAGGTGGGTGGAGGAATGGTAACGTTTCATTATTTTCCTATATGTCCCTGGCACACTGTTAATTTTTTTTTAGTCTGTTTTCTCTCTATTCAAGTTATATCAGTCCTATCGATCAGTCTTCAGGTACACTAATTCTGTCTTCTAGTAAGCCTGTTTAGCATGGCTTTAATTTTGGTTACTATATTTTCAGTTGTGCAGTTTCCATTTGGTTCCTTTTTTATTTATTTATTTTTTAAAAGATTTTATTTATTTATTTATTTATTTATCTGATAGACAGAGATCACAAGTAGGCAGAGAATAGGCAGGGAGAGAGGAAGAAGCAGAGAGAGAGCCTTTGCTGAGCAGAGAGCCTGATGTGGGTCTCAAGCCCAGGACACTGGAATCATAACCTGAGCCGAAGGCAGAGGCTTTAACCCACGAGCCACCCAGGCACCCCTGGTTCCTTTTTCATAACTTCATTTCTTTGCTGAGCTTTTCTATTTTTTAAATTTATTCAAGAGAATAGCTATTTCCTTGTAGAAGCATTTTCGTTTGTTTGAGAGAGAGAAGGAGGCAGAGAGAGGGAAAAGGGAGAGAATATTAAGCAGGTTCCACACTCAACCTGTGAGCCTGACCCAGGGTTGGTTCTCATAGCTTTGAGATCATGACTCTGAGATCATGACTTGAGCCAAAATCTAAAGCCTGACATTTAACCAACTGAGCCACCCAGCTGCCCCATGTGGAAATGTTTTTATTACAGCTGCTTTAAAATCTTTTCCAAATAATTCTAATATCTGTGTTATCTTGTTATGGCATCTATTCATTCATTATCTTTTTTCATTCATGTGATTTCCTTGTTCTTGGCATAATGTGGTTTTTTTTTTTTTTCTTACTGTATCCTGGGCATTTTGGATATGCTAATATTGTGGATTCTATTTAGTCTTTGTTTTTTCCTTTTAGCAGGTATTCCACTTTTGAGGTGTGGCAAGACAGTGGGCCAGGTATTTATGTTCAGGTTCTCACTTGTCCCCACCCACACCACCTGAACAAAAGTAGGGCACTGACTCACAATGCCTCATTACCTCTGAATGGAAGAATAAAATCAGCTCCCACTCAAAAGTTAAAATGATGATATTCTGTGTATATTGGGTTAAATAAAATCCATTGAAGTTCATGAAAACTTTGGAAAGTGACCTTATCCAAATTTGTAGCCATTCTTGCCAGCATTTGAACTCAAACCAAACTTTGTTGTCTGGCCTACATTTAGAACTATGAACTGACTCAGACTTGGGTACTGGAGAAGTGGCAATGATATCATGAGATGTATCATATACATCTCTAGGCCTTGAATTTTGGGGCTCTAAAGAGGAACGTCTAGGATTCCCATGATTAATTATCACCACTATATACCCCTGAAAGTGAAACCATTCTGATTATTACACTAGCTCTCAATATTATGGAAAACGTGTTCACTTTATCACTTAAGGGCAAGTGCTACTGCTTTGTCCTGCCATTTAGAGGCTTGATATAACCAATGAAATATGAGAAATCTTTTCCATGGCAGCAGCACTTACTGGCAAGCACAATTACAGTCACTACAATACTTTATAAGATGCTAATGCTTCTTAACTATAAAATTCTCTCAATGTCTTGGTGAAATAAATATATTCCAGGCCCTTTTAGGAAATATAATTAGGAAGTTTTTCATGACAAATCCAATCCAGTATTTTATTTTTCTCCCTAAGGTTTAGACTCCTTCTCTCTACTATACGAAGGAATTTATGGTAATTCAAATATTTAAAGTACTTGTTCAAGGCCAACAGAAGAGCATGTCTGCTGTTTGATTTCTCTCTGAATTTTTCTGTCTCTGACATCTAGCTCTTCCTTTAAAGAGTCCACCTGGTTAAGTTAAGGGTTAAGGGTAATCTTCCCTTAATTAACTTAATGTCTACTGATTGGAAAACAGTTACATCTGTATATCTGGAAAGTCCTTCGACTTAATGTAAACTAATCACAGAAATGATATTCCATCATATTAACATCTCTTGCCCACATTAAAGGAAAAGGGGTTGTAAAGGACATGTGTACTGGAGGATGTATGTGAATCTTAAGAGCTCTCCTAGGATCCTACCTCCCACAGCCTTCAAGTACCTTCTCTAAAGGTAACTGTATATAGAGAATGGCATTTAAAAATAAGTGAAATAGGTCATTTTAAGAACCAAGCACAAAACAACCTAGCTTCTTGAGTTTTACTTAAAAAAAATTGACACCTTATTTAGTAGTAAAAACCTTCAGTGTTTGACAATACCAGGCTGTATTAAAGAAACACCAAAAAAGAATTAGCTTTCCTTCAAGAACTGTTCAATTTCTGTTATGTCCATGAAATGTCTTCTGATTTAATGAGCAGTATGATATACAGGCCTTTAATTTTCAACATAAGTTCAAAGAATTATAGATTTTTTTTAATTTCTTGTGTCTAATCATCTTGAGATAAATCCATGTGTGTCAGTCTATATCTAATTAATATCTTATCATATATTATATATCTAAGAGCAGAGCTTCAAAATACATTAACCAAAAACCAACAGAAACAAAGGGAGAAATAGGCAAATCTACACTACTAGTTGGAGATTCCAACACATCTCTCTCTCTTTCTCTTTCTCTTCTCTCCTTCTCTGGAATTTACAGAACAAATAAATGAGTAAGGATAGAAAGGCCTAATAAACACTTTTAATATACTTCAACTTACTGACAGAATATAGAAGAATGCATATTTTTTCAAGTACACATGGAACATTCATCAACATAGGTTATGTGTACATAACTTATGTTCAAATAAATAATAAATATATAAATCTCTAATTAATAAATAAATTTTAAAACAAAGAAATAGAATATGCCTGTATTTGTAAAATAATTTAAATTAATAATTTAATACATTTCACCTAAGAAAACTCCAGGTCCAAATGCCATCACAGGTGATTTATAACAAATATTTGAGGAAGAAATACTACTAAACCTCTACGAACTCTTTTGTTGAAGAAGAAAGTTGAAGAAGAGGAAATAGGAATAGGAAATAGGAATAATGCCCTTTGGAAGGTCAGCATTACTCTAATAATAAACCAAAGAAATTAGAAAAGAAAAATTAAAGATCAATATCCCTTGTGAACATAGATGCAAAAATTCTCAACAAACTATTAACAGACCAAATCCAGGAATATGTAAAAAGAATAATAGAGTGCAACCAAGTGAAGTTCATTTGAGGAATGCAAATCTACTTTGACATTAGAAAAAACAATTAAATAACTCTCTATCTCAGCAAGCTAATGAAGAAAGTCTTCTAATCGTATCAATAGATGTAGGGAAAAAGTTTTGACAAAATTCAACATTTAATCATGATTAAAAACTCTCAGGAAACTAAGAGTAAATCTTCTTTGACCTAATATAGGGATTTCACTTAAAACTGAAAATTTTCCTTATACTTAATGATGGAAGACTGAATGCTTTCCTGTAAGACTGAGAACAAGGAAAGAATGTTCTTTCTCACAATTTCTATTCAATATTATACCATCAGCTCTAGATATTTGAATGAGACTTGGAAAAGAATAAAAGGCACACAGATTGGAAAGTAAGAAATATCTGTATTCACAAATAACATATCTATGTAGAAAATCTTAAAGCATCTTTAAAAAGCTTCTAAGTCTCATAAGTCAGTTTGAAAAGTCCATAAGATATCAAGTCAATATACAAAAATCACTTGTATTTTTACATATTACTCAATGGATAACCGGGAACAAATACGTAAAAATATGATGAAATTTACAACAGCAGAGATAAATGATTTATTTATGTGTAAATCTAACAAAATATGCATAGGATAAGTATGCTGAAAACTATAAAATCCCAATGAAATAAATCAAAGAACATTTAATAAATGGAGAGGTATACCGTGTTCATGGATTAGAAGCCTGAACATTATTAAGATAAATTGTTTCCAAATTGATATACGTATTTAAAACAATCCAAATTAAATTCCCAGGAGACTTTTTTTTCTCCTGGGAAATAATTGATAATCTGAGTCTAAAATGAATACGGAAAAGCAAAGAAACTAGAAGAATCCAATTAATTTTGAGAATTAAGAAAAAAATAAGACTAAACATTACCCAATTCAAGATTTAATATAAAGCTCTAATAATAAAGATATTGTGATAGTGGTAAAAGGATACATAAAAGAATGGGGAAAAGTCCAGAAAAATGTGCACAGTATCATAGTCAACCGATTTTTTTTTTTAAGTGTAAAGACAATACAGTGAAGGAAACCTAGTCTTTTCAAAAACAGTGCTAGGAAAAATGTGCACCCATGTGTCCAGTGTAAATAATGAATCTTGACCAAAATACTATTAACTCATAAGGATCATACACCAAAATGTAAACTACAAAACCATAAAACTTCTGGCAGAAAATAGAGGAGAAAATCTTTGTGATCTCAGGCTAGGCAAAGCGTTTTTATATAGTTTGTAGAGCCTTTAGTTAGAAAATATTCAACCAAAAGGAGAGGAGAAAGCAAAATGCAATACAAACTGCAATAAATAAACCCAACTATATTACAAATGAATAAAATACACGCTCTGAGGTGGGTAGTGAAGAAAAGAACTAACCTAAATTACTTTATCAATACTTTGGATATGTAAGTCAGAGACAAAAAAACTATAAGAAAATACTTTTCCTATACTTAGCAGATTTGTTTCTGGCAAGGGTATGGGTCAGCAATTCTAAAAACAATTTAAGTTTGAAAAAATAAGTAATATATGATGGATAATGAGAGTCAGGTTTCTTACTATCAGAAAAAGAAGTCACAATTAAAAAACATGGGAAGACTAGAGGGAGCCCGTGGTGATGGATTACAATGAGAGGTCTTGGTATGAATTCATGGCTTTGTGCCACACATAACTATAGATACAGAGGTAACTTAAGATGTGTGTGTGTGTGTGTGTGTTTTGCTGTACTACACAGGCATGTGTTTCCAAGTTTCATCCACTGAGATGGCATAGATGCAATAACATTGTAGAAGCATGGAGCACACTGAGCACCCGGATCTTGATTTTTTAGATAACATTTTCTAACCAAAGGAATCGGGGCTCTTGTAAAATTATTGATTCCAGGGCTGAAGCCAGAAAATGCAAAATAAGCCTGGAATATCACGTAGTGGCATAAAATAAGGAAGTTATACTCAAATTGAAAGATAAGAGCCAATCTCAAAAAACTCCTGTTGGCCAAAGCTGGAAATTTTTGAGAAATAAAATTAATAAATATGGCATGAGGTTATAACCTGTAGAATAAAATAAATGCCAAGCATCCCATAGCAACCTAAATATATACTGGCAAACATGGACACCTGGGTTACTCAGTTAGTTGAGTGTCTGCCTTCGGCTCAGATCATGATCTCAGAATCCTGGAATCAAGTCCTGCATAGTGCTCCTTGCTCAGCAGGGAGTCTGCTTTTCCCTCTGCCTGCCTCTTCCTCTGCTTGTGCTTGCACTCTCTCTCTCTCCCATCTCTAACAAATAAATAACAAAAGCTTTTAAAAAAATAAATATTGTAACACACAAATAAATGAGGAAGAAGTAGCAGCTCTTCCTTACCTAATATTTTCAATTAACAAATGTAGAAAGCTAAAGGAAATGGAAAATAATCATTAGCAAATTGCAGTAATAATTGCTGCAAACAAGATCTAGAGATGGACGCTGAAAGCAGAGGCAAAAGTTGGAAGAGAAGGGGTTGTTTTTCAGTTTCAAATTATATCCTCCTAGAAACTTATTAATTCAAAAGGACAAAACTGTCGCATTACAGTGGAGAAGACTAGCAGATACCTCTTTAATGAGGTGATCGAGTTTAAACAAGACTATCAAGATCACAGAACTTTGATATACGTTTACATGAATACGTCATCTCTGTTGCATTCTTGCCAAAAATGCATGCTCTTTACTAATTATGAAAGCAAAGGTGAGAAAAATGCAAACTATAGGGCATTCTACATAATAACTATCCAGCACTATTCAAAAGCATTACAAGCATGAAAGACAGGAAAGACCAAAGGATTTTCACAGATTGGGAAAAACGAAGAAGACATGAAACTAAATGTGTTGTAGCATCCTTGATTGGATCCCCGGAATGGAAGAGGTATATTAGTGGTAAACTAGTGAAATCCAAATAAATTGGCTGTTTAGAGTATTGTATCAAACTTAATTTCTTAATGTTGAGAATGATACTAAGGTTATGCAGGTTGTTGGGAAGCTGGGTGAAGTATACATGAGAAATTTCCGAGTTAATTTTGCAACTCTGATGTAAGCCTAAAATTATTTCAAAAGTTTTTTAAAGGTACATATTAAATGCCTCTTACAATATTAGCACCATACTGTTGTTCCATATGACACTAGTTATCAGACTCCATTCCTGATCTTTTGGAATGTACAATATTTTTCTATCCCTTAGGATAGTACAGTGTTTTGAAAGTGGTTGTCATGGGTAGTATGATGATGATGACTATTCGGTATGAGAAAATTAATTAGCTCAATTCTCCTTTAAGCTTAAAATGAGATTGAAGCAAGCACCTTCTAAAGTAGAGGCAAGTTGGGACGCCTAGGTGGCTCAGTGTGTTATGCCTCTGCCTTCAGCTCAGGTCATGATCTCAGGGTCCTGGGATGGAGTCCCGCATCGGGCTCTCTGCTCAGCAGGGAGCCTGCTTCCTCCTCTCTCTCTCTGCCTGCCTCTCAGCCTACTTGTGATCTCTGTCTGTCAAATAAATGAATAATCTTAAAAAAAAAATAAAGTAGAGGCAAGAGATTAATGTTTCTACTTACCTTTGATTCTTCCATGTTTCTCATAGGATGGATTCTATGCAAAAGACCATGTCAATTGCGGGGGGGGGGGGGGGTTGGGATATCTGTTTTTTTCCTATATCCAGTAGGATCCCATGTGACACAAACTGGAATGGAATTTAAAGGTCAGGTCCCTGGTCACAGAACGAGTGAGCTGTCGTGCTGTGGTTCACTGAACAGCTCCCGTCCAGGGCTTTTTCCACCATCCTTTGTGGCATCCCGCATAGTAAATTTTATACAGTATATTAAGGGTTTCAGTTGGGTTGTTTTAATAAAAGTAATAAAATTTGTAATTAATTTTAAATTTAGTAATTGAAGAACAAGGGAAATGTTCCTTTAATGAAATTTCCTTGCATGATTTCTCAGACGGTTTTGCCATCACCAGTTTCACTGAGAACATCACCCTGTTGGAAGCTGCGATCTGAACGGATGAAGCACCTTCGACCTGAATAATTACCTCCCAGGGCTATCAACCCTCTGTGTCCAACACATAACCAAGCCTTGTCATTAAAATATAAATTACCTTTCCCTTTTTGATCTGTTTTAAAAGAGAATTGCAGGCTCCACAGCTGACTGGAGGCAGTGAGAAGAAATGAGAGTTGAGAAGAATGTTAGCCTGGAAAGAAGATTTTCCTTCCCTGAAAAGGAGCTCTGCTTTGAGGATTGGGTTTGGAAAATGTTGGGGATTAAAGCGATAGGTGGGGATTGGACTAGAAAATCAAGAAACAATTAGAGCAACAGCTGCTTCCTATCCCTTCCGCTCTTTGGTTTCTCCTTATTCACTCTCCGTGTGTTTTTGCCCTAGTACGCTACAGAGCAGAAGAAACGAAAACAGTCACCATGGAATTTTCTTTTTCTCCCCAAACATTTTCAGTACAAATAACTTCAGGACACACACATATCTCAAACATTAAATTAACAGCCTTTTATCCTTTGCTGCCACCAAGATCCCCCAGTTGTATAAAAATGATTGGAAAATATTGCCTCGTGGACCTCTTGGGCAACCTGAACTTCTGGAAAACAATAGCTACAACAGATGTTTCTTTCATATGATCTGTGTTTGATCTCCTAAATAATGTTTCATTACCACGGGCTTGGCAAAGGGTCAGGAAATGTGTATAATTTAAGGGGAAAATATGGAAACAAAGAAAAATCCCATGATATCCTGAAACAACGGCTATAAATTCCAATGATCAAAATATGGTTTATGTTACAGCAAATAATCTTTATTTTAAATGTCTAATTTCCAAAGATACTTAAGTTTTCAGACAAAGGCGGGCAGCCGTTTGCAATAAAATCGTACCATTTCATTTTACAGACAATAGCAAGGAAGTCCTAAGACAACAAAACACATGTGGATGTCAGAAAGTCAGGTCTCCCTCATGCTGTCCTCCAACTTCTTCAAATCAGCTTTTGAAAATCTAGTCTATGACTTCTCCAACCTGACTTTCAGAAGTTTATTTATATGTCTTACATAACTTTCCTCTTCTCTACTCCACGTCATTCTTTCAAGATAAAAAGCAGCCAGTCAGTTACTCACAATGATGTTCCATATGCTTGAAGAGGACCACGGAGTTATTTTCTCTCAAAAAAGTCTCCCCCTCACACTCACACAAAACATTTCCCCAACTTTTCTCTTTCCTGTGATCACTGTAAATATGAAAACCTGTGGTCTCACTCTTGGAAACTAAGAAAACATTTTCTTTTACTTGAAAAATTGTCTACAACCAAAGAAGGTTAGCCTAAACAACCCAAATTATATTCTTCCATTTTAAGTACCATTAGCTGAAATAATGCTCGTTGTCACTTCAATTGCACTTTTGTTTGGTGTCACTCAGAAACTGCAATCATTAAAACACAGACTCTCAGGAATCAGGTTTCTGGGGGGAAAAAAATGCACATGCCAGTGGTTTGAATTGACATATAGTGATGCCATGCTTACCTTAGTAAAGGAATACACATGGAATCAATGTGATCTGTCATGCAAAGCATTTATACATATAAAATATGAAATTCATGGTCACAGTTGGAAGAATGCCAAGCCCATGAAATAATATCTTACCCATCTTTGCACTGACCATTCACAATGATTGAACACATGCAGTATAAATCAGAAAAGGAAACAATTTTATTTAAGGCCAACAAGAGAGACACAAAGTTATTTCAGTTCAGAGTGAAGCAAAATCTGCCCATACTCAAAAACCACAATGTTAAATGTAAATGTGTATTGCTAGTCCTTTCAAAAGCCCCAGAAGTGATTTCCCTCATGTTTTTCATAGGCCTCTTCTCTCAGTTTCATTGTTATATATTTGCTCTTTTAATTCCAACTCCTCAAAAAAAAGCCCTAAGCTTCCCATAGGTGTCACTCCAAAGCACAATCTATCGTACTTCTAAACTACGGAACATTGTAATTCTTTAGCCATATGGCTTTTAGTAACTGAAATGAGATCCCAGGAGTGAAATTCCTTATATTCAAGATCAGTTTCCTTCTTAAACTTAAGGTATAATAAGATTTGAACTTCAACTGATGAAAGTAAATGCAATTGTGAGAAAATATTTTTTATTAAGTAGTGAGAAATTCCCTATAAAATAAACTTTCATAGAAATCCCTAAAATCAAAGTGGGAATTACTGATTTTCAAAGAATTTACCATCTATCTACACCTAAGTGAAAAATCGTGTTATGTTAAAAGATGCAAATGCTTGTTAGTTAAATTTGTCATCATATGTCACTGCTTTGTATGCACCATCTGGTTATTTTTTTTCTTTTTTCCTGTTTTGAATTAAGTTAGGGGGGAATATACTTTCAATGTGGCTAACTTTGACAGAAAGGCTCTACTTATCTTGGTTTTTTAGGGTACTTTCTTATTTAATAAAAAATAGATATCCTTACTCATATTTAAAGAGTTAATTTTTTAAAAGGTTGGAGAAAGAATTTCTTCACTTTTAATGTTTGATCTAAAAAAAACTTTTACATGGTGGATAAAGATTACGACATTTAATAAGTTTTCCCTTAGGTGTCAATTATTTTAAATACAGATTTCATTTATTTCTATAAGAATGTGGTGGTTATTTAGACGATGAATACCTTTAAAGAGATCAAAAGCCTTTAGAAGACTGATGTATAAACTTCTCTTTTTCAATGGTTCTGAGAAGATCCTTTTCAAATCAAAAGCAGCAGAGCCCACTACTGGCATAGATGGTAAAACTTTTCTCTTGTCAAATAATTGGATGTTGCTTGGAGCTAAACTTGCATAGAATAAAAACAAAGTCTAGGAATATGAATAACACAACTTTTCAGCTAGCTTTCAAAACCTAGCAACGTACTGTAGTAGAGTATTGTGATCTGTTTAAAGATCAACATTAGGATGATCCCTAATGATATATGACATTCTGGAGACCTACTTTTGGAAAATCTGTGATTCCTCTGGGCATGTGAGGACTAACTGTGACATTAAGTCAGCCAAGTTACTGGAATAAAGTAAGTAGGGAAACTGTAAATGAAGGTTTAGGAGCTATGTGACCCTCTCCTAATTCCATGATTCCATGGACTATGCTTTGCAGTGGGAGTGATCAACATGAATTAAGTCAACAAATGTTGATTATTTCTTACTATTCCACAAAAAAAAAAAAAAAAAAAAAAATGGCAGACAAACTTGCTTTAGCTTTGATTTTGAATGAAGGGTATCTGAGTGTTCTTTAGTGGCTGTGAAAATTACCACAAACTAGGTACCTAAAAACCCCCAAAATTTATTCTTTCATAGTTCTGGAGGCCTTAAATCTGAAATAAGTTGTCACTTATTTCTGGAGGCCAAAATCAAGGTGTCAACAGGACTGTGCTACCTCTAGAGGCTCTAGGGGAGAATCTGTTCTGTGCCTCCTTCGGCTTCCTGTGGTACCCGGTATTCATTCCTCAACTTGTGGTTACATTACTCCAACCTCTGCCTCTGTGGTCACAGTGCCTTCTCCTCTATTGTCTATAAGTCCCCCTCTTCCTCTGTCTTGTAAGGATCCATGCACTTGCATTCAACACCAGCTCACATAATCCATGATGTTCTCCCCATCCCAAAGGCCTTAACTTAATTACATCTACAAAGACCCTTTTCTCTAATGCAGTAACACTCACAAATTCTGGGATTAAAATGTGAATAACTTTTGGGGGTTATTGTCAGCCTACCACAGATAAATAAAATATATCTCCAAAAATTCATAGTTATGAGCTAATCTTCATCTGATTTAGGGATCTTTAAAATACTCAGACAGCAGAGTGCCTGGGTGGCTCAGTTCTTAAATGCTGCCTTTGGCTCAGGTCATGATCCAGGGTCCTGGGTTCAAGCCCCGCATTGGGCTACCTGCTTGGCAGGAGGCCTGCTTCTCCTTCTCCCATTCTGTCCGCTTGTGTTCCCTCTCTCACTGTGTTTCTCTCTGTCAAATAAATAAAATCTTTAAAAAAATTAAAATACTCAGACAAGACTTTATTTAGAATTATCATAAGGTAACCACCTTTAGATACTTGATATAAGTAAATGTAAAATCTCTCTCAAGGAATACACCCATTTGCCTGGACCTACAGAGAAAAAAAAGATCTCAAAGAAAATAACTTTTCAAGAAAGAAAAAGAAAATGCACAAGGAAATAAATTTATAAACAAAAATATATAGGAAAAAACAAACCTCAAAATTAGACCCACAAAAACTTCAATACAGTCAAATTTCTCAAAAATGTTCCCATAATGCAAACTTGAAAATATTGGTGATTGGATCCCAGAAGCCCAAAAAACAGTGAGCTAATCACAGTGGCCCAAACCAATAATTTTATTAACGCGATGATAACACATACCCACACTTTTCATGATAGAATTTTTTAGCATTATTCATAGTTGACACTGCTCATGAGGTTCTGAACAATTAGAATCTATAGACTAGTGTAAAATAAATGTTACTAAAGAAATAAAAGTGGGAGACAAAGTCATGACAAAAAAGAAACATAATAAAAGATAGAGAATTTGAAAAAAAAAAAAAGCCATAGAAATTTTAGAAATAAAAATATAATCTTTGAAATTTAAAAGTAAATGGATAGATTAAGTAGATTAATTAAGCTAATACTTATTGAGGATTTACTATGTGCCAGACACTCGTCTGATCACTTTACAGTGATTGACTAATTTAATCCTTATAACAACCCATGAAGCATGTATAATGATTATTATCATTTCACAGATAAAGAAAATAAGAACAAGAGAGTGAGAGTAAGACATTTGCTTAAATTATATAAATACTAGCACAACTAACTTTAAAACCTCAGCAGTCTGTCTACAAAGGCCATTCTCCAGTAAAATATTCTGCCAACTTGATTAGGCACAGCTGAAGATAAGAGTTCCAGAACTGGGAGACAATCCAGAATAAATTAACCAGAATTTAGAAACAAAGAGAAGAAAAATATGAAAGAGAGATGAGAAACAGAATAGAGTAAGATGGCTTAACATATATCTAATTAGATTTCCATAATGAGAGACTAGATAAAATGTAGGAAAATCATAATTGAATAGACAGTTTTTGAGAATTTCCTCAAATGCATGAAGGACTTAAGTCCATTCATTCAGGAGTCATGATCAATTCCAAATAGGACAAATAAAAACCACAAAAAGAAAATAAAAGAAATCCACACAGCAGTAAAAGTGCAGAGAACCAATAAAAATTATCATTCGAGAATGAGAATAAAATAAAGACATGTTCAGAAAATGAAAAGAAACTTAAAGTGCTTAGAAACAGCAGAAACTCAGTAAAAGAAAATAGAGAGTTTAGTATTCTGGAAGATGAAAAATGATCCTAGAAATAACTCTGAGAAGTAGGAAAGCCAAGTACAGAAAATGGAAAATATGTCAGGTAATCTATATAAGCACTGGTTGTATAAATCAGTAAAAATAATATCTAATTTGTGATATTAAACAAATCAAAATAAAGCTGAAAGACTAATCAATAACTTTTGAAACAAACAGAAATGAGATAAAGCATTTAAGATTTTCTGATAAAGGTAGACCATGGTTTTCAGACCAAACCTTCCATACATACATACATATAATAGAAATAATCTAAGGGCGTCTCAGTGACTCAGTCGTTAAGCATCTGCCTTGGGCTCAGGTCATGATCCCAGGGTACTGGGATTGAACCCACCTCGGGCTCCCTGCTTGGCAGGAAGCCTGCTTCTCCCACTCTCCCTGCTTGTTTTCCCTCAATTGCTGAGTCTCTCTCTGTCAAAGAAATAAATAAAATCTTTTAAAAAGATCATATAATAGAAAAATGTACTTAAAAATCTATTTAAATTAATTGCATACTTTTCAAGGAAAAAAATTATTTGCACGTACATAACCTAAGACAAAGAGAAATCTGAAGAGGTAAGTAGGACTAAGAATGGGTTTTGGAGGCATTTTCTACTCAAAGTACTTGCAGATTGCAAAAGTAATGAACTGAAAGCTAAGAAACTGAATATAGTTTTTTGTTGTTGTTGATTTTTGTTTGTTTGTTTGTTTGTTGCAGATCTTTGTAGCAGGGAGGGGGAAAAAAAAAGAAAGAAAATTCAGGTATAAACAAGGAAGACAAACTCTGGTAAACCCAAGACTTTTGCTGGGGACCCCAAAACACTGTACTATATGAATAAGAAGACCATAAAATGCTTTCTCACAGGATCTGAAGTCCATTTCTAGTCCTTTCAATATCATATTAAGGTGGTCAAGAACTACCATTATCCTTATCCTAATTATTAATGAAAGACAAAAGTAACTCTCTCTGGAGAACTATTATCTTCCAGAGTTTCCATTTATATATACTATATTTTCTGATAAAATCAGAAATAGATATTCAAGAAGATAAAACTTTACTGAAAACTAAAAACTTAGAGTACCTAGAAAGTATCAGACATGAATTTTATAATAACATGAAGAAGAGTTGTTATAATAGGAGTCACCTAAATCCAATTTCTCCTTATGTCTTCCAAAATGATACAGATCATTAAAGATAACAAATGAAACCACCTATAAACCACTCTACCGAATAACTGATTGACAAAGAATGTTATAATTTTGTAATTCTATGGATTTAAGGAAATAAACAACTAAGATAAGCAGAGTCAAATTTGGCACCCAAGTCAGAGAAGAGAATCAGGTTAATTGTACTGAAGATAGATGAAGATAGTGGAATCCCTGGAGATTAAAATAATTCTTGAAAGAGAGAGTTTCAACATAAGAGAAAAACAGAAGCATGAGAACCTGGTAGACAGAACATTAACTACAGGGAAATGAAAAGGAAGGGGCTCAAAGGTTATGAGACCAGAGGTTAACATTTTGGGTGAGGCACAACCTCTGAGGGACAAAGAGGTAATAGAAAAGGGAGGATATCTTGGAGGTCTGGTGAGCAAAGAGGAGGATAACAAGTGGTTAAAATTAAGTTTTCTAAAGAAACAAAATAAGTTTACCAAATCAGACAAACCAATGCTTTCCTTAAAACAAAACAAACAAAACAAAAAACAACCGACAAACAAACAAAACCACCATTTATTAAAAAACAAAACAAAACAAAACAAAAAACACTGAAATCCAATGAACCAAGTGAAGAGAATTTCTTAAAGAACTCAATAACTCAATCAAAACCTAATCTCTTGCCAGCACAGAATCCCCTCTTATGGCTTCTTAGGAAACTTTCTTTCTTTCTTTTTTTTAAAATACAAAACAAAATAAATAAACCAAAAGCAATATTTGTACAAAGTTAAAATCAGAAGAAAACAGAAAGCTGGAATTAAAACATTTTGGATAATGAAACTATACTTTCCTCCTTACCAAACCACCCCCACAACACAGAGTAAAAAGAAAACACAAGAACACCCTAAAATAACACTCTACTTTTAATTAAATTCCCTTGCCAGAGAACTAATTCCAATCCTTGTCAAAATATCCCCAAATATTGAAGAGGAAGAAACACTTCCAAACTTATTTTACAAGGCCAGCATGACCTTGATATCAAAACCAGACAAGGACACCACAAGAAAAGAAAATCACAGGCCCATATCACTGATGAAGATCAATGCAAAAATGCATAAGTCAACAAAATGTCAGCAAACCACATTCCACAATACATTAAAAGGATCATACAACATGATTAAGTGGGATTTATTCCAGGAATGCAAAGAAGTGTCCACATCTGCAAATCAATCAGTGTGATAAGCCACATTAACAAAATAAAGGATAAAAATCATATGATCATCTCAATAGATGCATAAAAAGCATTTAACAGAATTCAACTTCTATTTATGATAAAAATTCTCAATAAAGTATGTGTAGAGGTAACATAACACAACATAATAAAGGCCATATATGTCAAACTAACATCATACTCAACTGAAAGCTCAAAACTTTCCCTCTAAGAGCATGAGTAAGACAAGAATGCCCACTCTCACCACTTTTATTTAACACAGCATCGGAAGTCCTAGCCAGATCAGTTACATAAGAAAAAATATATAAAAGTCATCCAAAATGGAAAGGAAAAAGTAAAACTGTCACTATTTGTAGATCATCATGCAGATATGATTTTATATTTTATATAGAAAACTGTAAAGATTCCACCAAAAAAAACCTCTTAGAACCAATAAATAAATTCAGTAAAGTTACAAGGTACAAAATTAATATACAAAAATACATTGCTTTCTATATACTAACAAACTATCAGAAAGAGAAATTAAGAAAACAATCTCAGGTTCGATTGCATCAAGAAGAATAAAATACTAAGAAATAAATCAAATTAAGAAGGTGAAAGACCTGTACACAGAAAACTATAGACATTGATGAAAGAAATTGAAGATGATGCTAATAAAAGGAAAGCTACTTTGTGTTTATGGACTGGAAGAACAAATATCATTAAAATATCCATACTGCTCAAAGCAATCTACAGATTTAGTGCAATCCCTATCAAAATTTCAGTAGTGTTTTTCACAGAAGTAAAACAAACAATCCTAAATTTGTATGGAACCACAGAAGACCCTGAAGAGCCACAGCAATCTTAGAAAGAAGAACAAAGCTGCAGGCATCACAAGCCCTGATTTCAAACTATATTACAAAACTATAGTAACCAAAACAGTATGATATTGAAATTTTTAAAAAGACACATAAATCAATAGAACAAAATAGGGGATCCAGAAATAAACCCACATATATGCAGTCAATTGATTTATGATAAAGGAGGCAAGAAACCGTTTCTTTAATAAACGATATTGAGAAAACTAAAAATCAGCCACATGCAAAGAGTAAATCTAGACTACTATCTTACACCATAAACAATAATTAAAGTGGATTAAAGACTTGAATGTAAGACCTGAAATCTTGAAGTTCTAGAAGAAAACAGATATTAAGCTCCTTAACATTGGTCTGATTTCTGCATCTAACTTCAAAAGCAGAGCCAATAAAAGCAAAAATAAACAAGTGGAATTATACCAAACTAAAAAACTTCTGCAAAGCAAATCATAGATAAAATGGAAAGGCAGCTTACTGAATGGGAGAAAATATATGTGAATATCTGATAACTGGCTACTGTTGAAAATAAATAAAGAACTCATATAGCTCAACAGCAAAACAATAAACAACCCAAATGAAAAATGAGCAGAGAATCTGATTAGACACTTTTTTCCAAAGAAAACATACAGATGGCCAACAGTCGCATGAAACGATGCTCAATATCACTCATCATCAGGGAAACAAATCAAAACCACAATATCACCTCACACCTGTTAGAATGGCTATTATCAAAAAAACAAGAAGTAACAGGAGTTGGTGAGAATGTGGTGAAAATGGAGACCTTATGCACTGCTAGGAATGTAAATAAGTGCAGTCACTTTAGAAAACAGTATGGAATATTTTTCCTCAAAAGAAAAAAAAAAATAGAACTACTGTATGACCCAGCAATTCCACTTTTGGCACTGATTTGAAAAGATATATGCACTATCCCCACCCATGTTCATTACAGTATTATTTACAATAGCCAAAATATGGAAACAACCTAAGTATCCATCAATGAATGAATGGATAAAGTAGGTATTGTATACATCTATGATGGAATATTATCCATCTATAGAAATTTGCAAAGCCAAATGTAGAATTGAGGACATTATGCTAAATGAAACCCATCAGAGAGAGAAAGACAAATACTATATGATCTCACTATATACAGAATTTAAAAAAATAAAAGAAAAAAGAAACCAAGTTCATAGATATGGAGAACAGATTAGTGGTTGTCAGAAAGAAAGAGGAGTGGGAAGTGGGCAAATGGGTGAAGTGGGTCATTAGGTACAAACATCTAGTTCAATAAGTCATGGAGACATAATGTACAGCAGGGTCACTATAGTCAATAACATTGTATTATATATTTGAAAGTGGCTAAGGGAGCATATCTTAGAAGTTCTCATCACCACAAAAAGAAAAAAAATAAAAGAGAGAGAATTCTGTAACTATGGTAACAGATGGTAACTGGACTAATTGTGGTGATCATTTCTCAGCATATACAAATACCGAATAACCATGTGGGACACCCGAAGCTAATATAATGTTACATGTCAATTATATTTCAATAAAAAATTAATTCAATACATTTTCTCAATGAACAAGTTCAGAGTTAGCAACTTTTATGTCCCCTAGTTAAATCATGATAAAGCCTAAGCATGAATATAAAATTCATCCACTACCTAAGGAGGGTGGCAGGAAAACCAGGTTAATTTAAGATTCTGGGCAAACACCCAAATTCTGCTTCTACTCACTTGCAGGCAACAGGCAGTTTCCATAAAACCAGGGTTGAAGTGAGGAGATCTGAGAACCCCAAGACATGCCAGGGTTGAGGGCAGAATGGAAAGAGAAGAAAAGCAAATCTAAGACCACGAAGTTTCTAAATTATAAGGAACAGAAAAAGTTTTTTTTATTTTTTTGTTTTTTTGTTGTTTTTCCCTACAGATCAAGAAGTTTGCAGCAGGAGAGTAAACCAAAAGTCCGGAGCAACTGCCTAGAGCTGGAACTGTTATCGACAACGGGTGTATTTCAATCAGGGTGTTTAATGGGTCAGATACAAAAGGTCTCATTTAGGATGAATGTAAGCCCTTGTTCATCTGGATGATTCAAGAAAAAAAGGAGTAAAAGGGGAGAATAGCTGAAGATATAAATTACCTGTGTAGTTATAATCCCCCAAATGCACACGCTCATGGACCATTTCACTAACATTTTACTTCATTTTGGTCAGATTTTTAGTGCTAAAAAACAATTGTCTATTGGAATGACATTGGCAGTTGCCAGGGAAGCCATAGGTATCTTTGCTAACTCTCATAACATTAAGAGAAGAAAGAACAAATTAGTGAAAGCTAGCATGCCGCCCTTCAGTGGTTGACAAAGCAGTCACAGGACGTCAAGGCCCGGTCAGTGCCAAAGCAGTAAGTAATAGCTGTGCCTTGATATTCAACATTTGGTTTCATGACTTTAAAGTCATGAAAGTGGCTAAGGGAGCATATCTTAGAAGTTCTCATCACCACAAAAAGAAAAAAAATAAAAGAGAGAGAATTCTGTAACTATGGTAACAGATGGTAACTGGACTAATTGTGGTGATCATTTCTCAGCATATACAAATACCGATAGCCACATGTGGCTATCCTATTAAGACACATGGTCATTTTCCTATGCATAGCTAGCACAATAGAAACATGTGAAATGACAAGATAAGATCCAAACACGGCAATAATCCAAAACACAACAAAATCCAAAACACATAAATGCCATTGTGATGTCAGCATCATTCCCTGAGGAAGCTGTGTCTCTTGAACAGGAGATGTTAAATTCCCATAAAGAAATTCTACTAAGGGCAGCAACATGGCTTCATTACAAAGCTAATGATGTAGCCATTGGCCTTTTCACATAGGAATGAAGAATTCTCGGACATTATCCTCCTCAACTACAGCATGTGAGTCCACTGAAGCATACGTGCCATGTTTTTGTTTGTGTTTTGGATGCCATGATAAAACAGAGTAACTCATTTACATAATAATACATTTCATGGTCAACTTACTGAAAGGGGATTTCACCCTGATCGCTACATTCCCAACCCAACATCACAAGCCCATAAGTTTAGATAGAACAAGTATTCTATTTTGCAGGAGTGGAAATCCTGGGATGGAAGTTACCTGCCCAAGGTTAAAGAGTAATCAATATAAGCAAGATTTTATCTAAGTCCTTTGACTTCAATGGAGTATTCCTTTGATTTGTAAAATGTCACAGAGGTAGAAAAAGCATTTATGTTTGTAGTATAACAATTAAACCAACAAAGTATTCTATATATTTTCAGTGTTTTATTTGTAACACTAAAATTTGATTTATAGATAATTTGCTAGTAAAATTGGCAGAAACTGACATTAATTTTCCATTAAAATGACATTTGGGAAAATTATATTAATAAAATGAGGAAATTAAGTTAATAGATTTAATAACAAATAGAAAGTAATGACTTCACTCTTTCAAAATCACTTTAGAAATGTCAGGTATTTTTTATAAGGTAGAATATCACAACAAAAGAACTTTTCCCTGAGGAAACATTTCACCTGCAGTTTTCTAAAGATAGGGTGTGACTTTACAGTAAATTTCCAGAATAAAGAAAATTCAATTGTTTGACACTCAGGCCATCCAACTATGTCACTGTTTTCCTCTTTCTTCACATGGACTCCTCATCGCTATCCTTGCTAGTTTTTTTTTCCTTGTTTCTCCCCAGTTCTCTAGCCAATTCTTGCCATTATTGTCAATGACTTCAATATGTACATAGATTAACCATTTAATATCTAAGTCTCTCAGGTGCTTGACATCATCTCCACTGAGATTCTCTTTCATGTCACCACAGGTATACATTGCCTTTGTGAATAATCAATTTTGTCATCACCTGAAATTGAGACCTCCACTGAAACCTTGACAAACAGCTACTCTCTCTCTCTGGTAAGTATCTGTAGTATTTTTTTTTTAATAATTTTTTTATTTTTTATAAACATATATTTTTATCCCCAGGGGTACAGGTCTGTGAATCACCAGGTTTACACACTTCACAGCACTCACCAAATCACATGCCCTCCCCAATGTCCATAATCCCAACCCGTTCTCCCAAACCCCCTCCCCTCGGCAACCCTCAGTTTGTTTTGTGAGATTAAGAGTCACTTATGGTTTGTCTCCCTCCCAATCCCATCTTGTTTCATTTATTCTTCTTCTACCCACTTAAGCCTCCATGTTGCATCACCACTTCCTCATATCAGGGAGATCATATGATAGTTGTCTTTCTCTGCTTGACTTATTTCACTAAGCATGATACGCTCTAGTTCCATCCATGTTGTTGCAAATGGCAAGATTTCATTTCTTTTGATGGCTGCATAGTATTCCATTGTGTATATATACCACATCTTCTTGATCCATTCATCTGTTGATGGACATCTAGGTTCTTTCCATAGTTTGGCTATTGTGGACATTGCTGCTATAAACATTCGGGTGCATGTGCACCTTTGGATCACTACATTTGTATCTTTAGGGTAAATACCCAATAGTGCAATTGCTGGGTCATAGGGCAGTTCTATTTTCAACATTTTGAGGAACCTCCATGCTGTTTTCCAGAGTGGCTGCACCAGCTTGCATTCCCACCAACAGTGTAGGAGGGTTCCCCTTTCTCCGCATCCTCGCCAGCATCTGTCATTTCCTGACTTGTTGATTTTAGCCATTCTGACTGGTGTGAGGTGATATCTCATTGTGGTTTTGATTTGTATTTCCCTGATGCCGAGTGATATGGAGCACTTTTTCATGTGTCTGTTGGCCATCTGGATGTCTTCTTTGCAGAAATGTCTGTTCATGTCCTCTGCCCATTTCTTGATTGGATTATTTGTTCTTTGGGTGTTGAGTTTGCTAAGTTCTTTATAGATTCTGGACACTAGTCCTTTATCTGATATGTCGTTTGCAAATATCTTCTCCCATTCTGTCAGTTGTCTTTTGATTTTGTTAACTGTTTCCTTTGCTGTGAAAAAGCTTTTGATCTTGATGAAATCCCAGTAGTTCATTTTTTCCCTTGCTTCCCTTGCCTTTTGCGTTGTTCCTAGGAAGATGTTGCTGCGGCAGAGGTCGAAGAGGTTGCTGCCCGTGTTCTCCTCAAGGATTTTGATGGATTCCTTTCGTACATTGATGTCCTTCATCCATTTTGAGTCTATTTTTGTGTGTGGTGTAAGGAATGGTCCAATTTCATTTTTCTGCATGTGGCTGTCCAATTTTCCCAGCACCATTTATTGAAAAGGCTGTCTTTTTTCCATTGGACATTCTTTCCTGCTTTGTCGAAGATTAGTTGACCATAGATTTGAGGGTCTGTTTCTGGGCTCTCTATTCTGTTCCATTGATCTATGTGTCTGTTTTTGTGCCAGTACCATGCTGTCTTGATGATGACAGCTTTGTAATAGAGCCTGAAGTCCGGAATTGTGATACCACCAACGTTGGCTTTCTTTTTCAATATCCCTTTGGCTATTCGAGGTCTTTTCTGGTTCCATATAAATTTTAGCATTATTTGTTCCATTTCTTTGAAAAAGATGGATGGTACTTTGATAGGAATTGCATTAAATGTGTAGATTGCTTTAGGTAGCATAGACATTTTCACAATATTTATTTTTCCAATCCAGGAGCATGGAACATTTTTCCATTTCTTTGTGTCTTCCTCAATTTCTTTCATGAGTACTTTATAGTTTTCTGAGTATAGATTCTGTGTCTCTTTGGTTAGGTTTATTCCTAGGTATCTTATGGTTTTGGATGCAATTGTAAATGGGATTGACTCCTTAATATCTCTTTCTTCTGTCTTGCTGTTGGTGTAGAGAAATGCAACTGATTTCTGTGCATTGATTTTATATCCTGACACTTTACTGAATTCCTGTATAAGTTCTAGCAGTTTTGGAGTGGAGTCTTTTGGGTTTTCCACATATAGTATCATATCATCTGCGAAGAGTGATAATTTGACTTCTTCTTTGCCGATTTGGATGCCTTTAATTTCCTTTTGTTGTCTGATTGCTGAGGCTAGGACCTCTAGTACGATGTTGAATAGCAGTGGTGATAATGGACATCCCTGCCGTGTTCCTGACCTTAGAGGAAAAGCTTTCAGTTTTTCTCCATTGAGAATGATATTTGCGGTGGGTTTTTCATAGATGGCTTTGATGATATTGAGGTATGTGCCCTCTATCCCTACACTTTGAAGAGTTTTGATCAGGAAGGGATGTTGTACTTTGTCAAATGCTTTTTCAGCATCTATTGAGAGTATCATATGGTTCTTGTTCTTTCTTTTATTGATGTGTTGTATCACATTGACTGATTTGCGGATGTTGAACCAACCTTGCAGCCCTGGAATAAATCCCACTTGGTCGTGGTGAATAATCTTTTTAATGTACTGTTGAATCCTATTGGCTAGTATTTTGTTGAGTATTTTCGCATCTGTGTTCATCAAGGATATCGGTCTATAGCTCTCTTTTTTGGTGGGATCCTTGTCTGGTTTTGGGATCAAGGTGATGCTAGCTTCATAAAATGAGTTTGGAAGTTTTCCTTCCATTTCTATTTTTTGGAACAGTTTCAGGAGAATAGGAATTAGTTCTTCTTTAAATGTTTGGTAGAACTCCCCCAGGAAGCCGTCTGGCCCTGGGCTTTTGTTTGTTTGGAGATTTTTAATGACTGTTTCAATCTCCTTACTGGTTATGGGTCTGTTCAGGCTTTCTATTTCTTCCTGGTTCAGTTGTGGTAGTTTATATGTTTCTAGGAATGCATCCATTTCTTCCAGATTGTCAAATTTATTGCCGTAGAGTTGCTCATAGTATGTTCTTATAATAGTTTGTATTTCTTTGGTGTTAGTTGTGATCTCTCCTCTTTCATTCATGATTTTATTTATTTGGGTCCTTTCTCTTTTCTTTTTGATAAGTCGGGCCAGGGGTTTATCAATTTTATTAATTCTTTCAAAGAACCAGCTCCTAGTTTCGTTGATTGGTTCTATTGTTTTTTTGGTTTCTATTTCATTGATTTCTGCTCTGATCTTTATGATTTCTCTTCTCCTGCTGGGCTTAGGGTTTCTTTCTTGTTCTTTCTCCAGCTCCTTTAGGTGTAGGGTTAGGTTGTGTACCTGAGACCTTTCTTGTTTCTTGAGAAAGGCTTGTACCGCTATATATTTTCCTCTCAGGACTGCCTTTGTTGTGTCCCACAGATTTTGAACCATTGTATTTTCATTATCATTTGTTTCCATGATTTTTTTCAATTCTTCTTTAATTTCCCGGTTGACCCATTCATTCTTTAGAAGGATACTGTTTAGTCTCCATGTATTTGGGTTATTTCCAAACTTCCTTTTGTGGTTGAGTTCTAGCTTTAGAGCATTGTGGTCTGAAAATATGCAGGGAATGATCCCAATCTTTTGATACCGGTTGAGTCCTGATTTAGGACCGAGGATGTGATCTATTCTGGAGAATGTTCCATATGCACTAGAGAAGAATGTGTATTCTGTTGCTTTGGGATGAAATGCTCTGAATATATCTGTGATGTCCATCTGGTCCAGTGTGTCGTTTAAGGCCTTTATTTCCTTGCTGATCTTTTGCCTGGATGACCTGTCTATTTCAGTGAGGGGAGTGTTAAAGTCCCCTACTATTATTGTATTATTGTTGATGTGTTTCTTTGATTTTGTTATTAATTGGTTTATATAGTTGGCTGCTCCCACATTGGGGGCATAGATATTTAAAATTGTTAAATCTTCTTGTTGGACAGACCCTTTGAGTATGATATAGTGTCCTTCCTCATCTCTTATTATAGTCTTTGGCTTAAAATCTAATTGATCTGATATAAGGATTGCCACTCCTGCTTTCTTCTGATGTCCATTAGCATGGTAAATTCTTTTCCACCCCCTCACTTTAAATCTGGAGGTGTCTTCGGGCTTAAAATGTGTTTCTTGGAGGCAACATATAGATGGGTTTTGTTTTTTAATCCATTCTGATACCCTGTGTCTTTTGACAGGGGCATTTAGCCCATTCACATTCAGGGTAAGTATTGAGAGATATGAATTTAGTGCCATTGTATTGCCTGTAAGGTGACTGTTACTGTATATGGTCTCTGTTCCTTTCTGATCTACCACTTGTAGGCTCTCTCTTTGCTTAGAGGACCCCTTTCAATATTTCCTGTAGAGCTGGTTTGGTATTTGCAAATTCTTTCAGTTGTTGTTTGTCCTGGAAGCTTTTAATCTCTCCTTCTATTTTCAATGATAGCCTAGCTGGATATAGTATTCTTGGCTGCATGTTTTTCTCGTTTAGTGCTCTGAAAATATCATGCCAGCTCTTTCTGGCCTGCCAGGTCTCTGTGGATAAGTCAGCTGCCAATCTAATATTTTTACCATTGTATGTTACAGACTTCTTTTCCCGGGCTGCTTTCAGGATTTTCTCTTTGTCATTGAGACTTGTAAATTTTACTATTAGGTGACGGGGTGTGGGCCTATTCTTATTGATTTTGAGGGGCGTTCTCTGAACCTCCTGAATTTTGATGCTCGTTCCCTTTGCCATATTGGGGAAATTCTCCCCAATAATTCTCTCCAGTATACCTTCTGCTCCCCTCTCTCTTTCTTCTTCTTCTGGAATCCCAATTATTCTAATGTTGTTTCGTCTTATGGTGTCACTTATCTCTCGAATTCTCCCCTCGTGGTCCAGTAGCTGTTTGTCCCTCTTTTGCTCAGCTTCTTTATTCTCTGTCATTTGGTCTTCTATATCACTAATTCTTTCTTCTGCCTCATTTATCCTAGCAGTTAGAGCCTCCATTTTTGATTGCACCTCATTAATAGCTTTTTTGATTTCACCTTGGTTAGATTTTAGTTCTTTTATTTCTCCAGAAAGGGCTTTTATATCTCTCGAGAGGGTTTCTCTAATATCTTCCATGCCTTTTTCGAGCCCGGCTAGAACCTTGAGAATTGTCATTCTGAACTCTAGATCTGACATATTACCGATGTCTGTATTGATTAGGTCCCTAGCCTTCGGTACTGCCTCTTGTTCTTTTTTTTGTGTTGAATTTTTATGTCTTGTCATTTTGTCCAGATAAGAGTAAATGAAGGGGCAAGTAAAATACTAAAAGGGTGGCAACAACCCCAGGAAAATATGCTTTAACCAAATTAGAAGAGATCCAAAATTGTGAGTGGGGAGAAAGGGGATAAAAAGAGGTTCAAAAAGGAAGAAAGAAAAAAAAAACAAAAAGAAAAGAAAAAAAAAAAGAAAAGAAAAGAAAAGAATTTTTAAAAAAAGAAAACACCTAAGAAAAATGTAAAAAAGAAAAAATATATATATTAGATAAACTAGTAAAAAATCGTTAAAAAAGGAAAAGGTAACAGTTAAAAAAAAAATTTTACCCGAAGGCGAGAAAAAAAAAATGAAAAAGAAAAAATTAAATTAACTGCAAGACTAAAAAAAATCACAGGAAAAAAGCCATGAGTTCCGTGTTTGGCTTTCTCCTCCTCTGGAATTCTGCTGCTCTCCTTGGTATTGAAACCGCACTCCTTGGTAGGTGAACTTGGTCTCGGCTGGATTTCTTGTTGATCTTCTGGGGGAGGGGCCTGGTGTAGTGATTCTCAAGTGTCTTTGCCCCAGGCAGAATTACACCGCCCTTACCCGGGGCCGGGGTGAGTAATCCGCTCGGGTTTGCTTTCAGGAGCTTTTGTTACCTGAGCGCTTTCCGTAGAGTTCCGGGGGACGGGAATACAAATGGCGGCCTCCTGGTCTCCGGCCCGGAGGAGCCGAGAGCCCAGGGCCCCACTCCTCAGTGCGCCCTCAGAGAACAGCGCCCAGTTACTCCCGTCTGCCTGACCTCCGGCCGCGCTCCGAGCTCACCGAGCCTGCGACCGGTTCAAGGTAACACCGAGCTGCGAGCTTACTGTCGGCTCTATCTCTGTAGCCGGCTTTCCCGTTCCAATACCCGCAAGCTCTGCGACACTCAGACACCCCCGATCCTTCTGTGACCCTGCGGGACCTGAGGCCACGCTGACCCCGCGTGGGTTTCGCCCCGGTTTAGCCTCTGGAGCGATGTCCCTCAGCGGAACAGACTTTTAAAAGTCCTGATTTTGTGCACGGTTGCTCCGCTGCTTGCCGTGAGCCGGCCCCTCCCCCCGGGGTCTATCTTCCCGTCGCTTTGGATTCACTTCTCCGCCGGTCCTACCTTTCAGAAAGTGGTTGTTTTTCTGTTTCCAGAATTGCTGTTCTTCTTCTCTTCGATCTGCCGATGGATTTTCAGGTGTTTGCAATCTTTAGATAAGCTATCTAGCTGATCTCCGGCTAGCTGAAGCAGTCTCAGCCTGCTACTTCTCCGCCATCTTGACTCCTCCCCCAGTATCTGTAGTATTTTTAACTCACTGGTATAAATCTTCACCTTTTCAAAATCCCCAAGACATTACTCTGTTTCATTTCTCACTGACATCAGCTCTTGGCTTCACTCCTCTTTGTCCAGTTTAGATGCCACAACTCATCATTTAAATTCACCACTTTATATAAAGCCTTACCTCTCTTAGCATTTTTCTCTTTGATTTTGCTTTCCCTGGACAAACTCAACCATTTACTTTTGCCTGCACCCATGGACCTGAACAATTTAGCACAAACAATCTGGTAAAGTTGATTGGTTTTGCTTGAAATTTTTGGTCAGAAATTCCAAATAGATATTCAACATGCCCTCAGCAAACCCAATATATTTGTAAACTACACCTGCCTTCCTACTCTCCAATAGTATCATTCTATAACCTCTTTCCACAATCTTGCACAATCTCCCTCCTACTTTTTCAATCTTGGTGACATAGTACACTGAAAGCCAAGTGACAACAGAGGCAGGGCCTACTCTTCTTCACCACATGATCCACACAAAACCATCTTCATGAAAACCTATCTCCCACATTTCTTTCTATAGTCTTTAAACAAGAACACCGAGTGTCCCCATAAGTTAAGAGGTCCAAGGTCCCTGAGTTAAGAAAGAGATGATCTTTTAGCAGTGCTGAAAAAGCTAGGCTAGGAAAAAGGTAGGGTGACACTGAAACATGAAATAGAATTGGAGGAGAAAGGCAGGGACCAGTCAAAGGCCCGATGTCAAAAAGAAGTTCTTAAGAAAACAAGCAGTAGTAAGATTCAGAGATTAAGACCCAGGGACTTCCCTGTGTCTGTCTTTGTCCAGTGATAGCCGTCAATCACAACCATACCCTAAACAAACAAACAAACAAACAAACAGAATCTGTTCATACTATCAGTGATGAAATTCTGGGTCACTCACCAGGGAGTAATCTAGGGCAGTAACGTGCTGGACTATAATAAAGGAAATTTAATTTGGGTGTCCCGGAAGTGAGATGGAGTAGTCATAGTCCAAAGACTGGAGACATCAACAAGAATTGTAACTTGTTTTATTTACATTTGTCTTTAGTCTATGAGATCATGACTGTCCACTACTCAAGAAGATTCTGGGGCTGGTTAGCTTCATATTATATTGCTGAAGGCACACAATGGGGCAACATGAAAGGATCCAGAGAAGTCAAGGGGTGGATTATAGGCCATATGTATCTTTTCAGATTCTTTTGCTCTCTCCCACTCCCTTCATCCTGGTACTTGTTACATTTCAGTCACCTTTGGGGCCCTATTAACTTCATCTGAACCATTAACCAGGTTTCAGCCTATACTTTGTGTGGGATAGGATCTCTCTTCCTACTACTTAAAAGCAGAATGAAGCACCATATTTTAAGGCATGGAGTCTGGCCTCCCCAGAAGCGGCCAAAGGATCAAGGTTGATATCAACTGAAGAAGTGGGGGAGTTAACTCTCCCCAAATGGGAAATTAGACCAAAGGGAGATGAGAGATAGAACACACCAGCAGATACATGCTAGCTCCCCTCTCTGTATGATTTATCCCATCTCCCTTTCTTGTGCTGATAGACTATTCTGAGGCAATGTTTTCAAAACCAACTTACTGGAGATTCCCCAGGTAGCCTAATAGATTTACATGCCAAGCAGCTAGTTGTTCGTTCTCTACAGCTCATCATAAAACAATAGCAAGTAGGTAATATAATGTATTGTATTGTATTATATTGTATTGTATTTATTTCTCGTCATTCCCTGCTTCATTTGTCTTTTTCTCCACTTTACCTGCTCTGGTTTTGCACCATCCAATAAAATATTAGCACTTAAGCCTTGCTTCAGATTTATTTGTTTGTTTGTTTAAGGGAACCTAGGCCTACAAACACCTAATAAGTCCTGTAAAATTCTAAAACTTATATGATTTAAATATATTTATTTATGAATACTTATACATTCTAAAAACAGTACACATGAAAACTATTGGTCTTGAAGTCAACAATACTTTATTAACTTATTTTTTAAAAGTCTCTTTATGGGGCATCTGGGTGGTTCAGTCAGGTAAGCATCTGCCTTTGGCTCAGGTCATGATCTCAGAATCCTGGGATCAAGTCCCGCACTTGGCTCCCTGCTCAGTGGGGAGCCTACTACTCCTCCCTCTGCGTGTCACCCCACCCAGTTTGTGCTCTCTCTCTGTGAAATAAATAAATAAAATCTTAAAAGAAATAAATAAAAAGTCTTTTTATTAACTTAGATTAGTATCATTTTGTACTTATCTGTGTTCTTTTTAACCTCTTCTCTAAAAACGTAGGAAACTTTATTTTTATATTCAATGACTGTCCTTTGTATTTGCTACATAATGATCTCATAATGGTTAACAAAGTTAAGAAAGGTATTATTAAAATTATCATTATGAAAAGATCCATACTTTCTCACTGAGGTATATAAAAAAAAATATTTCCTCAACATACTGCATCTCTCATGAAAACTCACAGAAATAGACACCAACAGTCACTGTCAATGGACAACTCATACCTTGGATTCTTGAAAAGTTCAGAGTTTACTGGGGAAGACAGACACACAAAATAATAGAAATTGATAAGACTTATAATAGAGGAATGTGCCAAGGGCTAAGAGAGCAGAAGAAAAAGGCCAATTAACACTGCCTGGCAAGGTTATCAAGAAAAAGGTAACATTTGGAATATGTCTTAAAGGATTAGCAAGATGTCCCCCCACAAGGAAAAGAAGAAAGACTATCCCCAGAAGAAAAATGAAATTCACACAACAAATACTTAACTGACATTTATGTTTCAACCAGAGATTTATACTCTAGAAACAGAGTGGCAAACAAACCATACGAAGTCTAGTTTTCATTCCAATAAGGGCAGATACTGAACATACGAAGGAAAAATTAGTTATGAGTGTTGTGCCTGTAATTAAAATAAGAGGACATGATAGAAAGTGACCAAGAGACTACTCTAGTGTAGGTGTTCAGGGACAGCCTCACTGAGGAAGTGACATTCATGACAAGTTGCATCAAGCCATTAGGGAAAGGAATGAGGGGGAAAGTTTCACAGCTTGTTCATGGAATTTGTATGATGGGAGAGCAGCTCAATTAGATGGATAGTTAAGGACTTTCATGTTGAATTTAACCCTAAAAGAATAGCAAACATTTTTATGAACATAACAAAGGAAGGGACTCAGAAGAGTTTCAGTAGTTGTACAGTTTGTAATTAAGTGAGGAGGACCTAGAGGAAGAATGACAATCTGGTAGATGAGGCAATTGTCCATCCAGTTGAACACAGATGAACACCTGAGCACAGACAATGGCAGGAGTTATACTAACAAGAAGATATTTCTCAAGAGGGATTTAAATGGTAAGTATATTAGGACTTAACAAGTGAAAATTATAACTTTCTAAAGTAAAAATGGTGAAGGAATTAGGATGATAAGTTCATAGTTGGGATATTCCCTGTGAATGGTAATGTGACTCACCAAGATAAGGAATTCAAATACAGGAGTGGTATTTGTTTTTAGTAAAGGGTGAGTAAGTGAGTAACAGAAGAGTACTTTAGTTTGAGGCATGCTGATTTTGTGATGCTTGTGAGATACCCAGTGTCAGTGTATAATTAGAAATAAAAGTCTAAAGCTGAGTAGAGAACATAGATTTCAAACTCAGGAATAATGAAAGAATGTCATACAAAAAATAATTGAGATTGTTAGAATTTATATGAATAAATTCAACACCTATTCACCAATCTCAAAATCTTCCAAACATAAATCAGAAAGCATTGTCACACACACTTTTGTCATTCTAAGATGAGAATTCTCTGAAGAAATCATCCCCATCTAAAGCTGCAAAGAAAACTCTCTCCATGAAATAGAAAATCCTCCCAAAGGTTAATATTCTTTTGAAGTTAGTAATAATGGATCTAGTAAGTAGGCTTTAAACTTAGAAATTTTCAACCTGCTTTAATTCTGTTAATCTACAAAGCGAATTTCATGGGTACTTAGATTCCAAATTTAAATCCTAATTTGTTCTCTGTATTGTTCCTTACATATTTGGGTATTGCACATGTAGTAGTTACTTCCCTGTGTTATAAACACAGAATATATAATACAATACTTATTGAGATATAAGAAAGAAAAAGTAGGTTCCTTTACTATGGGGAAAATGGTTCTATTATGTAGTTAAACATACAGTAAATGACTTCTATTTTCTCATCATGAAAAATCAGAAAGTTGTAGAATATATCTGTGGATGTAAAAAAAAAAAAAAAAGTCATTGCATGACATTCTAGAAAAATCATGTGGCCTTAGGTTTAGAATATCATCTAGGGGCGCCTCTGTTTTTGGCTCAGGTCATGATCTCAGGGTCCTGGGATCAAGTCCTGCCTGGGGCTTTCTGCTTGGCAGGGAGCCTGCTTCCTCCTCCTCTCTTTCCACCTGCCTCTCTGCCTACTTATGATCTCTGTCTGTCAAATAAATAAAATCTTAAAAAAAAAAAAGAATATCATATCCAAGTCCCAACACTGCCATTATTAACTGTGAGAATTTAAGTAAAAAATTTAATCTCTCTAAATTCCACTGTATCTTAGAAATGGAAGATAGTACCTAATTTTTAAGGTTATCATAGATTATGAACTGAACATCCAAGTAAAAAGCAATGTATAAACCGTAGAGTGTTATACTATGTAAATTTCAGTTAAAGATGGCCATTTGAAACAAGTGTTAAATAGGGAAATAGAAAAACCTAACTGCAATTAAGACCTAGCTATGATTTGAGAACCATGGAAGACTGGGTCTGCCGCTAGATCTAGCTTTATTTTTACCCCAGATTTGTGGTTCAGTAACCCTTGAAGTAACAGGAAGCTAAAGTCAGTTATTTCTTATATTCTTCCAAATTAGATGGAATGCTAAGGAAAAAAGGAGTGTGAAGAAAAAGAGGATTGTGGAGTCGACAATCTCATTACCTGAATTATAATTGGGTAAGGACAACTCAATTCAAATGGCTTAAGTAGCAATTAGTTAAATGACAAATTTAAGCTGTGATTCCTTGCTTAGGGGCAAGGTGAAGCTTTTTCTAAAAGTAGTGACATGAAATCCAGAATACAGTTATTTTCTGAAATGTCTGATTGCTGAAGCTCCTAAGCTGTTATTAATTACCAAGAAAAATTAGATAATTGGGTCTAGAAGGAGATGCTTCTCATTGATTGTAAATGTTAGATTATATTTTATATTTTCTAAATAACATACATAAATATTATGTTGTTTTAAAGTATGTTTACCACAAACTAGATGCAACATTAAAATTATTTTAAAAAAATTAAAAACCTCTCTTTTGGTGAATAAGGTGTGATATCTCATAAAAAATTGAAAACTAAAAAGAAAATTTTAAGTCCTTTAATCTAAGTCAGAAGTTCTCAAATCTAGCTGCCCATTAGAATCACCTGGGGAGCTTTGTAAAACTACCACTTTATGGGCTTCATCCCTAGAGCTTCTGATTTAATATGTGTGGGTAAGCCCTTCGCAACAGCAGTTTTAAAAGCTCCACGGGTAATTCTAATATGAAACCAATGCTGAGCGTCTCTGATCTTGACAGAAGATGTATGCCTTTCCATAGATCCCAGAGCTTTAACACATTTAGACCCTTTAAGCATTACCACTAAAAGTTACTGAATAGACAGTGGATTGTGACAAATAATATTTTCACTTAAAGAGACATTTCACACCATGTTCTAATCACTCTATATTCTTATCTAGTTTCTTCAAACACTGCCTTAACAAGCAGGGAGATTAATATCCTCCCCTATTCTGTTGACCAAATATTTTCATAAACAATGGCTCTCCCTCAACTCTGTCAAAACCATCAAAATCATTGCCTTTCAATACAAAATCCCAGATCAGGAGCTCATTTATTTATCTGGAAGTACATTTTGAAGAGTATTCAACCTAGAAGACCAATCAGAGGGCAACTCTCCTTAAAGGTATTCCATTTTTCAAGTCAAGTTTGTTTTAATGGCAGTGATGAACCTTTGTCATCTTCCTCTTACTTTTCCAAAACTGTTGGTCCTTCTCTTAAGTATTTTTCAAAATAGAACGCAAAATTAACAGTATGTTATATAAATATTCCTGGTTTTGTCTTTGGGCTGTCTCATATCTTCCATTCATGCAGATATTCTATTTTCCTCTATGGAAAATACAAGTCCCATTCTTTATCCTTCATAACACATGTGTGCACCTGCTACCTAAAAACATGAGCACTACACTTCAGACAAGATCCACTCCATAGGATTTGTGGAGCTCTTATACAACAGAGACAACATAATGATTTTTAAAACATTACCTGATTTCTAATTCACTAACCTTTTATTTATTTAGATTATAAGGTATACCCTTATAGCAAAATGGTTATGACAATGCTAAATGACTGGTCTGATTCTTAAAAGTTTTAAATTATGTCATCATGTCATCATGTTTGTTTATGAGACAATTAAGTAATCCTAAGGCTGTCTATATACAATTTTAAATAACATAATATTATATAGCATATGTAACTCTAATGACCAACTTTTTACTACATTTGATAATATTAAAACCAGAAATATCCAATAGAAATTTCTGCAATGATAGGAATAATAAAAGATGTTCTCTTCTGTATAATTTACCTCATTTTTCCCCCAAAGTCCTTTTAGACATGCACTACACAAGACTATCCTCACCAGATGCTGCAGCGCAATGTACAAAGTCATAGAGGACTCCCTTTTTATTAAGGCACACACAACTTGGAAGAGCACATCCACGCAGCTTTCCAGGAGATAAAAAGCATCTCTTGGATCAGATCACATTTCCCAGCATTTTTATTTTATTTTTATTGACTTTGTAGATGAAAGAGACCTGAGGGTACAATTATTTTTACAGGTGAATCATTCATGGAACAGTTCCAAGATTTATCAGGATTTGAAACAAGTGTAAAAAGAATAAACAAAATCCACCATTGCAAATTGCACTGGTATACGTTAGTCACTTCCTATGATTTGTGATACATGGCTTTTTTAAGAAGAAAGCTTTGAAGTGAGGGTTTCTGGGAAGAGAGCAAAAAGATTCAGATGCAGAGTGATTGAGTATCTTGCCTACAGTCGCACAATAGGTGAACAGTCAGGTTTGAAAAACTGGTAGTGCAGCTGTGGAGTCTGTATAACTAAACTCACTTTAAAAATGCTGCTGCTACTACTAATAATAATGCAAAAGCTGGTTCTTTAAAATGAGTAATTAAATATGCAAAACACATTGGCTTGATTTAAGGAAAAAAGGAAACAAAGCAAAAATATACAGAACATGATTGAGAATGAAAAGACACATGATTAGAGATATGATGGAGACAAAGATTATAAAACATGAAACTTTATCGTGAATGATTTGAAAAAAAGAGAAAGTTATTTAATAGTCCCAAAGAACACAATTAATCAAAGAAGTAGACCATTTCAATAGGTCAATTATTTGAGAGGTTGGCAAAGTAATTAAAATCTACCATTGAGAAAGCTAATTGGAGCCCAAGTTTCACAGATGAGTTCTAACTTTTAAGACCTATGTTAAATACAAACTTTTAAATAAAAGATAATATTATTAAAATATTCTCAATCAGACAACAACAGTGCATTTCTGAAGCTTCCCTTACTATAAACTGGGGTTATAAAAAAGATAAAAAATAGAAACTATTATTTCTGAATATTTTATATAAATTTTATTTCTCTTTCTTATATTACATTTAGAATATTATACCTGTTTTTTAAAGATTGTTTGTAGGTAGGCTATGTTATCTTTCATTAAGAATAATAAATGGATTATTAAAATGTTTTTATATAAGTTAGATATTACCTCTGACTGGGTTGAAATATGGATTTATATGATCAGGAGAAGAAGAGAAGTTCAGTCATTTTTTATTGAAGGAAAGAAAGAAGAATTCAGTTGCACATAATTGGCTATAGATAAAAGAGGTCTTTTGGGGCCATTTGGGCTTTCCTCCATGGTGGTAAGGGATGCTTGGGAATACAGGAAGGCTGATTTAAAGTCCCTGGTACATTCTGGATCATGCCTGTGGTTAGGTAGCCAATTTTGATTTGCTTTTTCTACCCTTAAACTGTCCTCCATTAAAAATCTTCCATGAGTCAGATATTTTCTTTTTGCTTTAAATTCTCCAGAAAAATCACTCGATAATGTTAATAAACTTTTTTAGTAGGGGTATTAGAAATTACCTAATCTATATACATCGAGCAAAGAGATCCAGTAATTTAATGTCTTTTCCAGGAACATATAACTTTTAAAGAGCAAAGCCACAATTCAAACTCAGAAATTCTATTTTCAGATTTGCTGCTCTTTCTACTCCACTGGATATTCTCTTCTCATGATGACAAGAAAAGTAAAAAAAAAAAAAAAAGAAAGAAAGAAAAAATACATTGCAGATGAGAGATGTAAAAATAGGTTTAATATCTCTATTTGTGTGTATGCTTAAGTAAAACTTGTCCTACAAAAATAAGGAAGGGCAATAGAGCAAAGAAGCAATTCTTCCTGGGCAGCCACTTAGATAACTTTTTCCACACGTATTATGTGGGAATTTTTTTTTCTTTTCTGTTTCTTATAATATATTTATTTATATTAAGAATGTCTTCCGGGAGGGGCGTTGGGAGAAGGGGGGTGGGGTTATGGACATTGGGGAGGATATGTGCTATGGTGAGTGCTGTGAAGTGTGTAAACCTGGTGATTCACAGACCTGTACCCCTGGGGATAGAAATATATTACATGTTTATAAAAAATTTAAAAAAAAAAAGAATGTTTTCCTGTTCCATCTCGTCTTTCAACTACTACAATTAGTCATAAATACAGAACGAGCAGATTTTCCAGATCTAATCTGTATCTGATCCTCAGCTTTTATGAAAATTAAAACTGAACATATTTTTTGCCCTAATATCTAAGAAAAACTCAATTATGTATAATTTTATTTAAATTTTAGAATGGCTACTATTTACTGAAAACCATATAAAATTCAGGAAGAATCCTTGAATGTAACTTAATTATCAGCAGTAATTACACATGGAAAAAAATGCTCCTAGTTTATTTTGAGAGGTAGCTCAGCACAGCACATGTTGCTGATTACACTCATTGTCTTTGCTTAACTGAACATGAGCAATCTCATCTCTACATTTTACATCATAAAGCATCCTCAATTTGGAGTTACTGATATATTTTCTGTTTTCACACTGTCTCCATTTAAATGCTACTCTTGGAAGATATATTTTCAGCAAATAAAAAATTCATAACCTTGTGTAAATGATTAGAATAAAAAAATGGGATCTAAAGAATTCTTTTCAAATAGGTCCAAGGACTAAAATGTTACCCTTATATTCCCCCCATCACTTCCCCAATCCTATAGGGGTTGATGGAAGGTAACATAATGGTTACTATAATCATATGTTTGCAAAAAATGCACACAAATTATTATACCTAACATTTGACCTATTTTTACATCGTTTATAATTTTTTTGCAAAGTAAACACAATACCCAGAAAAAGCTCAAGAACTATGAATGCATCTTTACATAGATAAAACCCTCAAAACTGGGGTGCCTGGGTGGTTCAGTGGGTTAAAGCCTCTGCCTTCGGCTCAGGTCATGATCCCTGGGTCCTGGGATCAGGCCCCGCATAGGGCTCTCTGCTCAGCAAGGAGCCTGCTTCCCTCTCTCTTTCTGCCTGCCTCTCTGTCTACTTGTGATCTCTGCCAAATAAATAAATAAAATCTTTAAAAAACAAAACAAAAAACAAAACTCAAAACTTTCAACAAATACTCTTCTCCAGTGGATAGTCAACTCCTCCCAAATAACGATTTTTTCTTACATGGGGAAGATGAAGAACTGTATGTTTTTGTGTGTAACACACATGTACACTGGCTTATAGGCTAGTCACAGATGTTTCATAGAAACAAGAACAATGTCATTACTTTGTTGTGAGATAGTATTCTATATCTGATTTTTGACAGCTCCTATGTTGACCTTGTACCCTAATTCTAGTGCAATTTTCGCACTAGTCTAAGTTTTGGGGTTGGAGGTTTATCAGTACTGTAGTAAGTATATTAACTCTTTGATACCAACAAAAAAGCAGTTAATACACCATTTGTTAAAAAATTTTAACAAATGCACAAAATGAACCATGTTAAGATTGAAGTAGAGGTTTGGTAATTTTTTTAATTTGGGGAAAATTTTTTCTCAATATTTTTACAAATACATTATTTTAAAGAGATACATATTCAAAAACAAGCTGAGAATGAGCCACATCCAGGTAAAATTAATAAAAGCATAAAGTTTGCACTATTCTTCACCCAAATTCCTTAGGTGCCTTAAGTGATCTGAAAAGAAATTGTGGTTAAGCCTCCCTTAAGAGGCCAAATTTCTGGGTTGGAAGATTGTAATCATGAATGTCATTGAGTTTGCATATATACTATGTACACACTTTATTATATATATACATATATATGTATGTATGTATAATATATGCACAAATGTTATGTTGTTATTTATTATATAATGCATGTTCTATATTGTAAACACATATATACATATATGTGTACATATGATGAGATAGCATACATATCAGAGTATAATAATAGCAATAAAAATTAAAACTGTGATTTCAAAATAGGAAGAATACAGCAAGGAATTTTTATTCACCATAAGAAACATAAAATAACTTGACCAGTTAAAACCAGAACAAACTGTGTTAGAAAAAAAAAAAAATCACTGGTCTTATACCATAAATACTACTCAAATGATTGAATAATTAGCAATCACTACAAATAAATTTAGATTAAAATTAAAACATGAATCAAGGAACTTAGAGCCATATCATATTTTTCTTTAGGAAGAGTAATTTTTAAGCTATGCCTTCCTCTTTTTGTGGGCTACCTAGAGAGATACTGTGGCCAATTGAAAACTTATGAAAATTATGTAACCCTGAGTTTCATAAACAATATGCCAGAGCACACTTGTATCTCTTCTTTGATTCCTTTATGTATTATCTGACCAGAAACACCTGACTTTAGCCTCTTTTCCAACTGCTTTGTTTCCTCAGTCTATCCATTGGATATTGGTAGTTTCCAGATTACTGAATGCCAGGTTATTATTTATTAGCTATCAGGCAACTGGTATTAGTAACGAAGCAAAAAGAACATACAATTTCTTTAAGAAGAAAGAGATACATAAATTGAGCCTGCCCTTACTGACAAGAAATGAATAATTGTCTTACTTTTTAAAACACAAAGCTTATTCTTGTTAGTATGGGTTATCATATAACCTTTGGAATCAGGTATCATATAAATGCATTCCAATAATAAATATTGTTACTGTGGTTGCAGTATGGTTCTCTGATGAGACTATGCCCTAAATCAATTCCAATGAAGTGGCTCAAGGCTTTATATGACACAACAAACTGCAGAATTCATTATGACTTCTTCCTTTCCTCCCACTCCCTCACCCTGGGCACCAGACTCATCTGTTGCTAAAATCGTTTGGACCCTTAGTCTGCAATGTAGTTTATACTACTCCATTATTTCCTTCCTTACTGCTATTTATTTAGTTGACTCTTTGTCATTGCGTACCTACACTTCGCAGTGGTCCCTTAATGGACTCTTCTCATCTCTTTTCCTCCAAGGTAACCCTCACAGACCTAGTAAATCAGAGATCAGATGTCTTTTACCCCCTTTTTTTTTTTCAAAGTCCCTTAATCATTTATAGAAGAATGAGCAATTCTTTAGCTTAGAATCTGAGGCATTTCCTCAGTACTCTGAATGCACCTGATACTAACTTCGTTCTTCCATCCTGTCCTCTGCTGTCACACTCTCTCTACTCTGATCACACCAAGAAAAACTACGCATCTGTAACATTTCCTCTGTGATCGCATAGCTAAGCATGGCTTTTTTATATCTATATGTCTTTGATTCTATTCAAGGTTCTATTTAATACCTTCTTTTCCATTAGTTCTCTCTTCTATCCAAGAGCATAATTATGGTGCATTTCACTACTGACGGGCCACCACTTATTTACTTTATACTTGATTATGAATTCCATTATTCCATATTACAATATAGATCATAAATGCTTTAGAATGATTATTGTTTTGTCCTAATATTATAATATTATGTGTCCTTATAATGTGTCTTAATATTATAATAGTATGTGTCCTAATAATATGTGTCCTTCTTTCTCTCTGAATCTAGTATTTTCCCTCCTCTACAAGCTATAGTACATCAAAGTAGTAAGGTAAATGGGTTATAGAATCAGAGAAACCTGGGTCCAAATCTTAAATCTACAATTTAGCAGCATCAGATCTTGAACAAATTATTTTTTCTTATGCCTAATGTAATCCTAGTGGAATAGATATGTTCATAGAGCCTTACATTAGAGGATTCTTATGAACGTTTACTCAACAAAAATGTATTGAGTGGCTTCTTTGGTCTAAGCATAAACTGGGATTTACAGGAACAAAAAAGCTGTTCCTATCTACAAGGGTTATTGTAAAGATCGAATGACACACTGTATATAATAAGCTTTATACTTTATACTCTTGTTGTAGGTGCCAGAAAAGGATTAGCAATTAATAATGTGGTTTCTGCAATGTTTTATTTATAGGTCTTCTCCAAGCATTTGCTGGAAAACTATGAAATGCCAGAATTGGTGGTTACTCTAGAAAGAGAGAGAACTAAGCATGGCTCCTAAGCTCCAGAGCTTGAATCATAACAGGAGAGCAAACTAGGAAGTAAGCAATGTGGTGCAGAGAGATGGGTGTTGATATGATTTGGCTAAGTAGATTTAAGTTAAAAAAAAAAAATAAAAAGTAAATATTTTGATGTTGCTCCCTAATGACAAAAACTGAGAGAATTTGGTCAGGTGGGCCAATGTAATAGTTGAAGTTGAGGTAACATTAAGTAACTGCTGCTACCCTCGGTGGTTTTAGAGCAGGCATTATGATAAACATAGTTGGGTATTTCTTGATCAATCATCTTAGTCACTTCAAAATACCAATTAGCCCTTGTAAATGTTAATAATATAAGCAATAAAGAACAGATGGCCGCATGAGCAGAAAACAGCTGCTGTTTTCCTGTCAAACCAAAAGATGTGAGCAATGTTTCTAAACAAGGGCCCAGCAGAGAAATTGTGGTGATGAAATTTTCTGCTCCAGGCCCCTGCCATATATCTTCTATCTAAAGCTGCTTAAAGGCATTTATGGGCAGTTCGGGCCATAATGGTGTTGATGATCTCCACTGTGTGGAGTGTTCTGAGATAACAGGCAGGTCACCTTCGGCAGGCCTGCCAGCGAACTTGGGGGATAATCTCTTCAAAGCACAGGATAAGCTCCCTGGCATCACTCAGTTCTCTGCTCTTAGGATCTTCAGGAGCTTACAAACCAAGCTGGAGGACACTTAATCTAAATGAACTCCAGTGTTCCACACAAATGGGATCATTGCCATCAACAAGAGACAAAGGAGGATTTTCCTGAGTTTACCTGGAATGCCCGTTTATGCCCTGTACACGGCCTGCTGTAATGTTTTCATTTCCATCTGCTTGATCTTTTTTTATTCTTTCTTCCCCTTCCTTACCATCCAACCACCCCCCACCGCCATCTTGCTCCTGTGCCAGTAAGAGTGAAGCAGAGAGAGAACGTGTGTCAGATTCTTTAGCAGTAAACTTAACTGATAATATCACAAGAGTCCACCGGGCATGGATGCCTTCTGGAATGTTTGTCGTTACATTCATCTGCCATGGATATGCACATTATTTATTTTGGATCACTCACATAAGTTCACATACTAAACTCTCAACTGACCATAAGCATCTGACCACTGAGTATCTAAAGAAACTACATATGAATTATTGTGTGCTTGGATGGGCAAAGCTTTAGGCACCTACATACCTGTAGCCACAGAAAAGGCAACGTTTTAGATAGTGGGGCCTCTCCTTGTTTGTGATGTCCTACAAAAGATACTTTTGGTTCCACCTATCCAGACCTACAGCAAACTTGTGCCAAGGCAGCTAATACACTGGTTTGGAGAAAATGGACTTTCTAGAGCGAGCATGGTGGTGTCCAGACTGAGATCACTTAATGGAACTTCATATGATTTCGGAAATATTTTCTCTGAGGGTGACAGGGAAACAGGGGAAAGGCTATGCTTGAGCACGGTGGGCTTGCTCTTAGATAGGAGAGCAGGTGGATGATCCTAAGTAGATTTCGTTTTCATAGCCTTGGATGCCTTCCAGACTCTCTCTCTCTTCCCCAGCTGCCAACAGACCCTCCACTCTTCAATATGCGTAGAAGTTGTTTCAAAGATTGTATAATTCCACACCAGAGTTAAATCTGTTTCTTGCTGGTTCATACTCAGGCCACATTTCCAGTTTCTCATGGTATTTCCTGTGAACATGAGCCTGAGTTCTAAGTAATGAAACATGAACCCAAATAATGTGGACTTCTTTCATGATTCCCTAAAGATCTCCCTTGTGCAAGCCCCATATTTTTCTTCTTCCAGCTGCTTAATCCAAATAAACATGAAGACTTTGAGAGCCAAGTGTTGAAGACAAAAGGGACACAGGAAGGAAGAAGCCTGGGTCCCCAGATGATTTGGTCTTATTTTTTGGTAGGGCAGTTCTTGCTCAGTTTGGGTCTTCCTCTTACAATCCGGCCTTTCTTAATCTAGGAATGGTCCTTGCCTCTAAGGTACGGCCTTCTTGAAATCTCAGCCGGACACCTGAATCTTCAGAAAAGTTTTCTTCCCTTCAGCTTTGCCAGAACAACAGCACCTCCCAGCCCAGAACAGCCAGCTCTATTTAGCCCTCATTCCTGCAGGATCCTCTCCCTGCTGAGATCTAGAAAGCTTCTCCTGTCCATGAGCAGCCGGGTGCTTGGGTGGAAAGCAATAGTGACCGAAGGAACAGCCAGAGAGAAAATTACTACCCCAACAAAGCTTTTGCTCCCTTTGTGCATTCCTGCAGCCCTAAATTACATTATCTGCCACTTACATTTCAGTAAAATTGTCACTCTTCCTGGAGTCCACCACATTGCACCAAAATTACTCACCAATACTGTGAATATTACTGAAGTATAACAATCTGCATTATTCTCTACCTATGTCACCAAAAGGGATTCATTTGTGTGATTTTAAGGCTTTTTTTTTTTTTATGTGATTCGAATGCCTTGTTTTGTATAAACCCTAGGCTTTTGCAATTTTATGCGTATCTATTTTGGTGGCAAGTCACAAGAATCACCTGAGAGTGTTTATAATTTTGGAAGAAGATAGTAATTGCTTTAAAATATCTGCTGTTTAAAATGTGGAGAAAGTGTGGTATAAACAATACATTCAATTTGAAATCAAAAGAAGTGGTTGGTTAAAGATGCTTCTCACAAAAGCAGGGACTTAAGTGTCATTTCCAGGCAAAACTTAACTTTAATGTAATGGGAAAGAAAATAAGCATTTCTGACATTCAGAAAAGAATAAAGAAAAGTTTATAGGTAAGATCTGAAATGCTGATTAAAAAAAAAAACAAACCATGAAGGTGCCTATTCTGATTGGAATAGAGACAAAACATGATTTTTGATATGAACACATTTTGTTAAAATATATTAATATTATCTCCCGGGCACATTTTTACATTGAATGCATACCACTTACATAATGAAATGTTTTGTTTTTTAAGGAAGAGCATGTGATCATATGTTGATATTAAAAAACCTTCATAACAAAAACAAAAGAAAAATAACTAAAATGTAAAAACAGCCTATTAGACTTTTTGAAAAAAAGCTTTATAAACTTGCCGCTGTCAATTAAATTAATAACAATGGTTGGGTATGTAAATAGCTCCTTAGACACTATAGGAGAAGGCTATTAGACTGTCTGGTATGTATTGGATAAAAAAATATTAAACACTTATTATAGGATAATTCAGAGAAGAAAGTATATTGAATATAAATTATTTAAATTAACAAATGATGGAAATTAAGCTGAAAATGTTCAAATTATTCTTCATTTTTACAATAACCATGGTTCAATTAACTGATAATTTGCCATAGAACCTTGATTCTTATGTTTCAGAAACTGAACAAGATATTGGAACTGAAAAGAGGCAGATGAGCGAAGTTTGCATTTTAGGTGTCTTAAAGATGAGGTTGAGAAAACTCAGTTAAATTATATTCTTTTGATGTCTCAGCTTTCAAGTCAGTCCAGACTGAGCTCTGGTCTAAATGCAAGGACATCGGATACCTCCATTTCAAAGCTTTTCATTTTTCAGGATGAGGTGTTCAATTTTTGAAATGTAACATTCCAATTCCCTCATGATCAAATGGTTTTTGAAAAAGAACAGAAGCTTCTGAAACATTGTTATAACCAAAAAAAAAAAAAAAAAAAAAAGGGAAAAATAACTACAAAAGAATAGATTCTTGCTTAACCAAAACTAAAAGGCAAAAGGACATATTCCAAATGGTCCCATCCAAGGACAAAAACCAACAGAAAAACAGAAAAACCTTTCAGCAGGGGCAAAACACTGCAAATAAAAGAAGAGTCCCAAGCGTGTGTGTCTAAAAGAGCTAATGGTTATATAAATTTTTTAATGTATCACTGAATATAAAGAAATAGAGCCAGTTAGCAATGGCAATTGGGCAGAGGAGGGATGAACAGTTAAAAGACTATCATGATTCTTCTGTATATGTTAATAGGAAAGGAAATACATAATTTCAACTAAAACACTGTAAAATTTATAGGAAGAAAGAATACTACCCAAGCTAGTATTTGTGTGTGTGTTTACATATACATAAATCACACTTACAAATATATATCTGCCTCATTAAACAGCAAGAGTAATCAACTCATAGCTTCTTTATTCAGGTGTTCTTCTTCCATTCAGCAAATGTTTGACTTCCTATGAGCCATGTACTGTGTAAGGCACTGAGGATACCATGATGAATGCAATGTACATGATGGCTAACTTTCAGTTCCTAGCAGTCTATAAGGGGGGTTGGTTAATATTTATATAATCATAAAGATACAGTAAGTTTTCAGGTAATTAAAATGGAAAATAAGAGCAAAAAAAAAAAAAAAAGGATTTTCATGCTTGCAAAAAAAAAGTAACACATTTATGGATGTAAACTCTAGGCCAGTTAGTTGCAGCACATTTAGTCATTCCTGAACCTGAGTCCAAATGTATATTCTACACAGGCTAATAAAGGAAAACAGTGATTAGTCGATGGCATCACAATTTCCCTGTCACTGTTATAACTTTTATTCATTATCTTGAATTTAGTACAAATGAATTTTAATTAATTATTAGAATTTGGAAAGCATTTTATAAATAAGTACCTCCAATATTCTACAAAGACCTATGTTCAGGGATCATTAAAAAGGTTGTTATTATTATTGCAGCCTTTTTAAAGAACCACAGTACTTTGCTACTACAGTAGCAAAGAGCAGCAATGCATACTCGAGGGACTTGTGATTGTTAAACCAAGAATGCATAGGGGAAGGCATCTTCTGAACGCTGAAATATGAATTTCAGACTTGTTGGCAGAATGAGCCCAGGAAACAAGTCAGCAGTTCGGAATCTGCATGAACGACGATTTTCAGTATTTAGTTGTGGACAGGTCCTAAATAATCTATATTTGATAGATAATAAAGTTAATAAAAGTCATGAACTAAAAAAAATAAAAAGGCATCCTGCTTCCATCTCTCCAGACCTTTTGTTCTTAAATTAATTTTGTAGAGTCATTTCTCCTTCACAAACTGATATCCATAGCCATTTCCCATTTCTTTTACAGATTTTAGTCTAAGACAGAATGCCCACCCATTTGCTTAGTAATTATGTGAAAAGAAGGTTCTTTTATTATAAATACAAAGGATGCTTAAGGTCCAATTCTAAACAGAATTCATAGATAACTGATGCATAGTCCCTCACATATTTCAATTCATTTTGGCATAGGTTCATGAAGACTTAGCTTTCACAGATTGATGGGCCCTCTTTCATCCCCATGTACAGCAAGCACCCAATGCATGATCGGAGAGGTCTTCCCAGTCTGACTGCCACCTCCTTTAATGAGTGGTAGGTCAATTCTTCTCTGAAAAACTACTTACATGTTAAGTTGGAAGATATCTCAAGACTCCTTAGACTTTCTAGCAATGATTCTCAAAGTGTGGCCCCAGGCAACCAACAGCATCAACATCACCAGCGATCTTGTTAATAATGCAGATTCTCAGGTTCTACCTTAGACCTACAGATCCAGAGACTCTGGGGCTGAGATCCAACCATCTGGGTCTTCATAGAGCCTCTCAGGAATTCTGGCACACACACAAGTTTGAGAAGCACCGCTCTAGGGCTTCAAATTAATCTCTCCCATTTCTGGACACAAAGTTGCTTACAAGCTCCCCACAAGCTCCTCTAATTCTCAGCAGTTCTCTAAAAATTGTCACCTTTTTTATGGGCTATTCTTATCTATCTTCTCCTATATCTATATTCTTTCTGAAAGATCCGAGGTTTTTTGGTATATCTACCACATGGAATTACATTATCTGAGACTTGATTCTCCACTACAGACTCATCTGGAACCCCTATAGTAATAATGTAGTGACACCAAAAAGAACAAAAAATACAGTTGTCCTACCTTTGACAATAGTAGTAATTATTATTGTGATTTTTTTTTCTCTTGCTTAAAATGCTATAGGAATCCCAGCCCATAAAGTTTTCAGGAACTCAAGTTCCTTCAATCTTGTGACCCTATCACCTCCACGGGCCTGTCCTCATCTTGTGTAGTTGCAGCTGGATATGGGCACCTCCTTGTGTTAAACAAGAGAAAAGAAAATAGAAGAAATCCAAAGAAAGAGATTTCTTTTTAGGCAAACTGCCCAAAAGTTGCTACTCACTTTCCCTCACCTTCAATGGGCACATTTTGCCTTAGAGAGGCTGACCAACTAAGTGTCTAAGAAAAAATGAGAGAGAGACTTGCCTGGACAATCAGCATATCACCCCTTCCCATTGATGTTCTTTCTAGGAGTCTCTCTTCCCACCCATTCACATTGTATACTCTCCTCTCCTCTCACATTGTGGCAGATCTTAATCAGCAATTTTCTATAACTTAAATATTTATAAATCTCCTTTCTGTGAGAAAGTCCTCATGGGATTAATGGCAGGGACAGAGCCCTCAATAATACAGAGATCCAAAAGGTCTGTCTGCAAAATATAAAAAGAAATTAAGTGTCAAATTAGAAGTCAGAGCACCAATGCTAAGAAAATACAAATGTCCCTCATTTGCTTTACAAATCATCTTCAATTTAAATTTATAAATGTGTATGTATACATGGGTATACATGCATATGTGTATACTTACACACAAACCTACCTACATACATGTACAGATAGTAACCAATATATAAATTGTTTTTATCACTAGAATTAATCTTAAAATCCACTCTGTAAAATTTACACAATATTTTCCCTTAGGAACAAAATTATTTAAAATGGAGGAAAATTGCTAGACAATCATAAAAAAGCATTCTTAATGTCTAATAAACTAATATAGGGTGATAGCATTAGTATTTCTGAAGGCAATAACATGAAATACTATAACCAAATATATTTTTTATGAACTTCCACTGGAGATTTTAAAAACATACCCTTTCTTTCTACCTTCCCCCCCTTCCCAAAATGTGAATTTGGGAATGCTCACTACTCTTACTAAGCTCTCACCTGTTGATGGTGAGAACAGGGACCAACTCTACGTTGCTGAGGTGTCCTTGGCTTTGGCTAGGGATCCACCTGGACTGTGAGCTATAGAGGTAGTTAAGGGTAGAGATTGCAGATTCAGCGTTGTGGGTCAGATTTCCTGATAAGATAATATTGTGGGGAAACTTTTCAGTGACTTCTCAATCATATTTCATGTCTCCTGAGATGCCCACAGATTGGCCCATGGTATCTCCTTTAAATTTGACCCATATACTGTTTGTAGCAGGAGTGTTGGTCTGCTCTAGCCTGTAAATGAATGCATTCAAGGGTCACAGTATTTATAAGATGGCTCTTTAGAGGACAAAATACAGAAACAATGAGGGGTGAAGTCTTCTTATGTCTTATGCCCTTCATTTTCTCATTTACTTGAGGACAAAAGCCCAGGCCCAGTGATATTCTGGAGGGGTCTGGGGATATATAATAGATTGAGAGGAGTCTATAAGCATTGTACAAATAATTGCACTAGAATTATCCTAGACATTTCACTACAAGACTTGGCATTAAAAAACAAAAACAAAAACACAAATAACAACAACAAAAAAACCTGAGATGACTTTAAGTGGGACAAGACAGGGAAGGGAACGAGAATGAGGAAACCACAGTAATATGCAAGAAAGCATTCAGCTATGACTGGAAAAGTTTTTAAGTTACAGTTAAAGGAATATGTAAAAGTTTTATAAATAAAGTATATGCATAACATTACGTGAGTATTTTATTTTTTAAAGATTTTATTTATTTATTTATTTATTTGACAGACAGAGATCACAAGTAAGCAGAGAGGCAGGTAGAAAGAGAGAGAGGAGGAAGCAGGCTCTCCGCGGAGCGGACAGCCCGATGCGGGGCTCGATCCCAGAACCCTGGGATCATGACCTGAGCTGAAGGCAGAGGCTTTAACCCATTGAGCCACCCAGGCGCCCCACGTGAGTATATTTTGTTAAATTTTTACAATCACATACTTAAGAGTTAACCCAGTATTGCATTGCCGTCATGTTCTCCTATTTGTGGTAGCTAATGGAAATAAATAAAAAATATACATATAAAATCATGTTGCTCAGAGTAGGAAAAATGTTGAAAATAGAAGAAACTATTTTCACTTGTTAAAAATATCTAATGAAAGAATTATTTAACATGCTATACTTACATATATATGTGACTTGAACCGAAATTTAGGCATCTTATTTGTTAAATTCCACTAGCTCTAAGGTTTTTATTATTCAATTAGGTTTAAGTGTATCTCAGTATGATCTTTTCAAAGGAAATTGCCAAGCAAGAAATAACTACAGGTTATCTAAAAATGTCCTTATCCAAGAGAATAAAATATTATTGTGTAGTATATGGTTACATATTTGCATAGAATCCATCCATGTACTGATAGGAAATAATCCCTTTTGATTCATTAACTCCATTGTTCAAAACGTCTGCAAGGAAGTGTTCCCTAAGTATTTATTTAGCATTATTTAAAGTGAACACATTTCATCAATTAAAACTTCTCCTATAGATTTCTATTTACTGGACAATACTAGGATCTTCTGGATCAAGGGTTTTAACTTTAAGTCAGGTATGAATATACATATAAAGATTTTCTGTTGAATGCCCCAACAACGATTGAAGAAAACTCATTTCCACATCCTCCAATTTCATATGCTCTCTTTCCAAAAACTGATCTGCCTGAGAAAGTGTCAGTCCTCAAGTTCTCCTTTCTCACTTCATATTTAACATCACATTTCTCCCTGTTTTCAATAAAAGGTGTACCCCTCACTCAGCTGACATTTTGCTATCATGCAAAACCATCTAAAATGCCAAAAAAGGAGTAATTTTGCAGCTCCTTTAATAGAAGTGCCATAAAAGCATGCCCCAATGGTTTTCATTAAGAGTTGCATTCTCAATAAATTTGCTTTTTTACTTTTATTATCAAAATTTCTTATTTATGATGCTTTGATCAAGTATATATCACTAATAATGGATATATTAATACAAATAAGAGCTTTAAAAAACACTTAGAGTTAATGGTCACAGAAAGCTAATAAAAACAATTTTCAAACCACATTTTTTTTGATGCATAGACAAATGATAAGTGATCCATAAAAATTTGCAATCATAAAATGGGTATTAATTTAGGATAAAAGTCTGTGAACAAATTTGGAATTAAAGTATAAGTTCAAGGAAAAAAAAGAGAAGATATAAAAATTCTAATTATTTAAGGAGCACTTTTTCATGTGTTGTTAAGTGAATAGTGAAAGATATCAAATCACTACGATATCTGTATCTATATGATACACTTAAAAATATAACAGTTTTATTTTAAAACCTCAGTATAGTGCAATCTGACAATTATACCTTCTGAAATAATCTAAGCTTAAAAATTTTTAAATATCAACTTTAAAAATAAGCAAGGAGTTAAATAACTTTCAACATTTTTTTAGGGAATGAGTACTTCACTACAGTATTCTGAATTATTTAGATTCTAATTTGCTGGACATTTGTTCATTCATTCAATCAACATATACAAAGACTAGTAAATGCCAGTAATTGAGTTAAATGTTGGAGCTTGTGAGCCAGGTTACCTAGAGATGAAAGAAGAGTTCTTAAAATCAAAATGTTCACAGTCTGGTAAAGAAATAACAAGAAGTGATGTTAACTCTTTAGAGTCATGATGAAGATAAACACAAGCTGCTAGGAAACATTAGGAAGGACACCCAGCTCAGGCTGTGAGATGGGCAGTCAGAGAAGACATCAAGATTTCACAGGTTGTATTATGATCCCTTTGCTGAATATTAACGGTTTATTAAAAGTTAGGCAGGTGAAGCCCATGTGTATGTATGCATGTTGCAAGATGAGTAATAGAAACAAATCTGTCTGGGAAAAGTAAGCAGGAGGTGAATGCGTGTGACAGAATAATAATTTAGGATATTCACTCATGGATTATCTCGGATTCTTCTCCGAGCTCTAAGCAGCATTTCCCACTCAAAATATGAACACTGGGTCCCCAGATTGGAATTGTCAGGCTCAACCCAGAGAACAAATGCAGCAAATTCTCAGTGCCCTCCTCAAATAATTATGATCAGAGTATAAACTGAGAATAAGTGAAAGAAATTGCCAACAAATTGAAAGAATTTTCTGGCCCATATACCAAGAGTAGGAATGTCTTACCACCTGGAAGGAGAGCACGTTTTGAAAGTAGGAGACAAGTTAGATGTATTACAGGATCCCCTTTGCCTCCCTCCAAGGCAACCTAGGTCCAAGGAGGCACATGATAGAGTTATTCACTAGTTTCTCATACACGTTAATTTGGCAGGAACTGAGTGCGGAGAGTGATATTTCTTTACTTCTTGAACTCTAACATGCTGGATAGTGGGCAGGAGGGCAGGAGGGCAGGATGAGGGAGGCTGGAGAGTGGGGTAGTGGGTCCAGGAAAAAGAGGGCAAGAAGGATTCCTGCCGAAGTCTTTACTCTTCCCAGATCAAATGGGTAGGGATATTGAACTTCATAATATTCCCAAGTATGACCAAGTTTATGGAAAAAAAAGATCCTTCAGGACATGCCAAAGGTCACTGCAGCTGAAATAATGGCAGGGCACAGCAGATCGTCAGATAGATGGTTTCCAACAGGGAACGAAGGAGGTTTGGCTACCAGTTTCAAGGACTCAAGATGGAAATGGTGTCGATATCCCCAAGGAAGCCAGCCTGAGCCCATTCAGACCAGCGCTGATACACCGGCTGCCTCCTACCATGCTCACCCTGGTACCCCTCAAATATCCCCCCGAGAACAAGTGCTCAGGGAGGAGACATAAAAGAGACAACCTAATTATGATTTTATTTCAAATCTGAATTGACTGAGAAATGGATGATTTGGACAGAGCAACCTGGAAAACGTCTAGATTAAGCTGTCGTCATTATGCAGACTGAATTCCAGGCGTCAGAAAATCAAACTGAATTATCGAAATAAAGAAAGTTACATTTTTGCTCATCAGAGTTTGTAACTTCGATATTTATGGCTATCACACATGAAAGGTCTTACATGTCAGACTAAGGAGTCTGGGTTTTGCCCTGAAGGCAAATGGGAAGCGATTGAAGAATTTTAAGTAGAAAAATGAGAGAAGCAGATCTGAATTTTATAGAACTCATTGTAGCAGCAGTGTGGAGAATGGATTGGTGAATTAAAAGATAGAGATGGAGAAAGCAGAGGAAGGGAGCCCAGCAAGGAACTTTTGACCTAAAAACAGAAGGAAATAACAGAGCACAGGAAGAAGCTGTGAAGTGGATGGATAGGAAAGGATTCATTTGTGAATCTTCAAATGACAGATGTCTTCTCCCTAGCTCTGTCCATTCAACCCCAGCAGTTCAGTCATTAGGGCAAGATTCTGACTACGATGCCACCAGTAAATGACCCCCATTTAAACCAGCTCATGTTCCTGTACTGGTCCCAGCAGCCCATGCCCCTTTGCTATCACATTTTGTTTTAGTTTATTTTACTTCTACTTCTTAAAAGGTGCTAAGTTACCACCAACCCATACACACCCCATTTTATATATACTTACATTACATCCACTGACCATACACCATAGCTAAAGTCTGAAATAAAGTGTTTGCAAATTAAAATTGTATAATTTAAAACAGGGTCAGTTGACTGAAGTGTGCCCTTCTACCCTTAAATTTAACCTGTTGTTTCCACAAAAGCTTCTGGCAGAATACCATGTGACTTAAACAGTCTCTGAAGAAAGTTCTGTGGTACAAATCTAGCTCTGTTTAGAAAAGGAAAAAAAAAAAAAGCCCCCCCCCCATGGTGTCATTTAGACCAAATTTCCAAACCAGTGCTTAAAACATAATCTAATTGTCATTTCAACCTCCTTTTAATCTGAGCCAATGAGTCTGACACCTGGGTGTTCTCCACTCCCCAAAGATGAAGTAATCTGCATATAAGACACTTGCTTTCACTCCCTAGAAAACTGTTGTCACTGAACAGTCCTTTTGTTTTGCTAAGCACTTTTTTGCTCCACCCTCCTTCTATATAAACCTTCCATTTTGTACTTCTTGGAGTGCCTCTCAACTTGCTGGATGGGATGCTGACCAAGTCATGAATCATTGTGATGAAGTCAATTAGATCTTCAGATTAACTTCATTGAATTTTGTTATTTAAGAGCTCTAAAATTTGACCCTGGGATCTTTAGTAAGTTGGTTTAACTCTCTATTCCTGTGTATTATTACCTATAAAATGGGGATGATACTACTATCCTCTATTAGTCCATTTAAGGCACATACACGGGGCCAGGAACAAAGAAAATTATGTAGTAAATGCCAACAGTTGATTGTGTGCCAAATTTGACATTCTTTAAATGTTTTTAAAATTTAAGTTGCATTTAGTACCAAGTTGCATTCCTCACCGAAATCTGTCTTATGCTAACATATACTTAGACAAAGCGACCTTCTTATTAAAATCTGTAAGTACAGAAGAGTAAACAGCCACATAATTCACACATTTCTCATTAGTTTCACTTTGTTTTGGTAATATACGGATACCTATTTTGCTTTATACTACCTCTCAGAATTACAAAGGCCAGAGTGGAAGCTTCCCTCCTTGTTTTATGTGGTGCTGAGTTCAGATGTAAGTATTCCATTTCCAACAATAATAAAGGCTAGATAAGAAATAATCCAAATGGAAAGAAGACTCTTGCCAGTTAGGTTATTTCTGCTGAGCAGAATGTTTATTTTTTCATAGAACAAATTAGAAGTTTTCCAGATGGTTTGTCTAAAGTATTTTTCTCTCCTCCAGGCAGAGGATAAATTAGAAGTGTTAGGAAAAGGTCATTCCTACCTCTCTAAGAAGCACATTTTCATAATTAAAGGAACTAAAGTTCAATCACATATGAAGTGATCTCCACTCAATGTATGAGTTAAATTTGTATATTACAGGTAATTGTTTAATTTGAAGTTTGTCAAAAATATTTTAAAGAAAATAATCATTTTTTTTGGTCTTTGATAGGAGTAGTAATCTTTATCATAGCACAAGCAGAAGAATTGCATTATACTAATTTGCCAACAGCAACAAATGGAATTTTTTTTTTTTTTTTATTCAACTCACTAGCTAAATACACCTAGGTGGGTGTCTGATTTACCATATAACAACACATTGTCAGGGTATTATCGGAGAGAAGAGGAATTTTTTCTCTGGTACAGTATCTTCAGATTAGGTAAACAATTTATTTCTAACTCGATCCTCCCGAGATGCTGAAGAGGGAAGAATTTAATATTGAGTTTTGCAGGAGAGATTTTATCACTTGTCAAATTAAGATAGCTACCTTTGTGAAATGGAAAATGAATCAGAAAACAAAGCTCAGACTCTAGCAGAAATTCATCTCTATTCTGTGATTGTTTGCAGAGCACCCTTCCGTCTGCAATTCCACAGGACTGTATGCCCTGGAAGTCAGAGGAGAACCGGCTCTCTGCCTGCCAGGCATGCAGAAGGGAAACCTCCATCTGGCCCCAGGGCTACATACCTGCTATGAGCTTCCGTCTGGGTCATGAGTACTCTGAGATTTCTGGTCCTGATCATGCAGTTCCACAAAAGGAGGAGGGAGTTATTACTCATTACTGCTCATAGCTATGTGGGCAAACAAGATACTTCCCATGGATAGGTATTCTTTTTTCTTGATAATCAGGAGGTAGAGACACTGACAAGGCTCTTCCCTCATTGTTTGAGGAGTTACTTGCATGAGACATAAACCTAATTTTTGAATAGTGGAGAATTTATTTATGGTTTTAAAGAGGAACTAAAGTCAATTATGATGGATTTAGGGTCATATCAATATCTTCAAATTTCAAATTCAGGAGGGTGAAAACATAGTACCATCATCCACTGAAACTTCCTCTATGAAATTAATTCTCTAATGCCAGTTACTGTCAGTGTACCAATTCATTAAAGTGGTAGACGAACAGAATGATTTAGTCTACAATTAGGAAGGACTAATAGGTTTCTCATTATGAAGTTTTCCCTCTCTCCCTACTATTACTACACGTGGCAATTTACTGGAATTCTTTTATGATTTTTTTTCTATATTAAAAAGTAAACAATGTTTTATTGTTGTAACATTTAAGTCCAAATGATCCAGAGAAATTTTAAAGACTATTACTACATCTCATGAGTAAGTTTGAACATAAACTCTAAACCAGTAAAAAGGCTATAGGTTTCTATAGGCTTCCTTACAATATTCTATCTTGGAGGTAATAAAATACTTTTTCTTAGAGTTTTTTAGCTTTTATAGAATAAGATGTACCGGGTCACTTGAGTGGCTCAGTCATTAATTGTCTGCCTGTGGCTAGGGTCATGATGCCAGGGTCCTGGGATCCAGTCTTGCATCGGGCTCCCTGCTCAGCAAGGGGTCTGCTTCTCCCTCTCACACTAACTCTAATTGTGTTCCTGTTCTTGCTGTGTCTCTCTCTGTCAAACAAATAAATAAAATCTTAAAAAAAAAAAAAGTGTACCTTTCTTTTTTAACGTATGGAGAGTCCCGTCAATATTTCCCTAACTTCCTTTGTTTCTCCTTTATCCTCAAATGGTAGAAATTGGAGGTTTAACTTTCCAACCAATTGGCTGACACAAGCAGAACCAGTCAGTGGCCATTCTATTTTTTTTGTGGGGGTTTCCAGGAAAATGGCATTTGTCTCCACTATCTTGCAAGTTGGGTTTCTTACATTGTTTAAGGTAAATTATAAAAGTTCCATGCACTCATAGTCTCAAAAGTTTGCTTTTTAAAAATGTAAGAAAGGCTTGTTATAATGAACAAAAAGGAATTTCCTTCAAATTCATTTTGAATTTTATTGAAAGGTATAGCTGAGGTCCTATATGAATAATTTAGTTTTAAGCCATCTCCACCCAAAACATAAGTGTTTACTATTTATCAACCTTATCAGAAGCTCTATAAATATGTTATTATCATTCTCATAGGATAGTTTCTAAAGAGTAGACAAATGAATGTAACAATAACTGTAAGAGTCCCATTGTGCAGTCTCCAAATTGTCCAGGGGAGACGCCTGATTCTTGGGGTGTTCTTTGTGAAATGGCATCAAACACTTAAATGTTTAATGGGCTCACACAAATGTGGGATAATTTTACTAGCAAAACATTATGTCCATATTGCACCCCAAAATCTGATACCACAAACTAAGGTCACACGTTTCCATTAAAAAAATAAGCTGCTTTAAGTTATATCAAAGTTTTTTCATTATTTGTATAATTTATTTGTTTTGTCATCTGCCAGCCTACAGTCGAAAAATAGTAGCAGTTACCAAAATTAAAGAAAAAATCATCAGAGGGAAATTTAAAGTTCATATGTTTAATGGTTAAAAACCACCAATATTAGATGGTATCAGAAGAAAAACTGGACCAATTCATAAAACTCTGATGTTCCTTGAGGGGGTAGTTTAAGAATTGTGTCTATAATTTATTTGTTGCATTTTACAAACGAAGTGAACAAAGCCCAGTGAGGAGAACAATTCACTCAATGACAGCCCATTATCAGAAAAGCCAGTGGAAACAAGATCTCCACTTTCCAGTCCACCTTGTTTTCTTTTCCTATGTCAGAACTGATACCATATGGAAGTTTCTAAGGGTTCTTCTCAGTTTTATGCCCATTGCTGGCTCATAGGTTATACATCGACTTAATTTCACTAAGTACTAATATGTGTGTACCAGGTCACATACCCCTCACTATTAGCACGTAAGTGTCTTCATTTCCCCACATCCTCACAACAGTAAACATGGTAGAAGTTAGAATTGCCTTCCCCAAAGTTCTCTGTCCATCTTTTTTTTCTTTAATAATTTTGTTCAAATTGACAATGAGCTCAATTCTGAGGGCAAATTGTCCTAAGCCCATTTCTCTTTGCTAGACATATACTTTTCTGGTATCCTTGAAGTGAAGAGCTAGACATGCGCCACACTTGGGATTAATGAGTTGCAAAAGAAACTCTTCTGGATACTTCACTATCCGATAGGGAGATAGACATGCAAGGACACCCTGTTTGAACAACTCCATCTCATTTATTTCTCTGTATGTTGCCATCTAATGATGTGATGTCTCAAATATCAGCAACCATCTTAGCTCCTCAAGGTGACAACTCAAAGATAAAAAGCCAAACAAATGAGAACGCTGAAGGAAACCTGGGTGGCATTGTTGAATTTTTGCACCAATCTAGAGCCACTTATCTCTAGACAAATCATTATGTGAGATATTTAGGCGTTTTGGTTGCTTAGACCAATGTTAGATGGATATGCTGTTACTTATATAGTAACAAAATATTAACAGATATGCTTAAAATTACATGATTTTCCAACTAGCCATTCCAATGAATTTAAAGTGGTATCTCATTTTTTGTATGAATTTGAACTTCTCTGGTAATTAGTGAGGTTAAACATCTTTTATCATACCATAGTTAATCATTCGTTTCATCTCCTGTGAATTTACAACAATTGTCTGTTTTTTTATTGAAGAATTGCTTACATAATTGAAATACTATTTTTGTCATCCTTCTAGTGTTTTTGCTAAAGGAATAAAACAATTAATTTTAATAGATTTATTTGGTATTTCCAACATGTGTGCTTTTAGAGTTATGCTTAAAATGTTCCTTTCCATCCCTTGATCACAAAGATACTCTTGTCTACTTCAATTTTGTTTTATTGTCACCTTTCATATTTAGGTATTTAATTTAGAGATTAAAGATGATAAGTTTCGATTATTGTCTCAGGCAGGGATTATATTTTATTTTTCTTCATACTATTTGTCAGTTTCTCCAGCATCATCTAACACAGGTCACCTTTTCTCTCTGATTAATTTGGTGTCACCATGCTCTGAAATAATCTTATTGTTTAAACATGAGTTTTTTTCAATGGCCTAGGTAGAATGTCTTAATGTTGGTAGCATATGCTTCCCTCTTTAATCTTAACTAATCATGTGCACGCATTTTTCCTTACTAATTTTAGAATCAGTTTATTACTTTTCTCAAAAAACCTTACCGCAATGTTGATTAAAATGGCATCACATTTGTACATTATTTTTTTTTTAAATCACTTTTATGTGGTACCTGGATAGCTCAGTCAGTTGGCATCCAACTCTTGATTTCGGCTCAAGTCGTGATCTCAGGATTGGGAGATCGAGCCCCATGTCAGGGTTTGAACTGGGTGTGGAGCTTGTTGGGATTCTCCCTCTCCCTCTCTTTCTCCCTCAAAAAAAAAAAAAAAAAAAGGAAAAAGAAAAGTTATCTTTATATTTTTAATTTATATCATTTATAAATTTAATTTAATTTATAATTTATAATTTAATTCACTTAATTAGCTTTTTATATACTTTTTCCTTTATTTTATTTTTCCTTAATATTTAGTTGTTACCTGTTTGATTATTTCCTTTAATATCTAGGTTTTTTATTTCCCTTAAAGCATTTCAGTTTTTCTGCAAAGTTTGCATGCATTAGTTTTTTAGATTATTCCTTTTTTTTTGTTGTTCCAGCAGGTTTTTTTTTTTCTTTTCAGCGTAACAATATTCATTGTTTTTGTACCACACCCAGTGCTCCATGCAATCCGCGCCCTCCCTAATATCCACCACCTTGTTTCCCCAACCTCCCACCCCCCGCCCCTTCAAGACCCTCAGGTTGTTTTTCAGAGGTCCATAGTCTCTCATGGTTCACCTCCCCTTCCAATTTCCCTCAACTCCCTTCTCCTCTCCATCTCCCCATGTCCTTCATGTTATTTGTTATGCTCCACAAATAAGTGAAACCATATGATAATTGACTTTCTCTGCTTTACTTATTTCACTCAGCATAATCTCTTCCAGTCCTGTCCATGTTGCTACAAAGTTGGGTATTCATCCTTTCTGATAGAGGCATAATACTCCATAGAGTATATGGACCACATCTTCCTTATCCATTCGTCCATTGAAGGGCATCTTGGTTCTTTCCACAGTTTGGCCACCGTGGCCATTGCTGCTATAAACATTGGGGTACAGATGGCCCTTCTTTTCACTACATTTGTATCTTTGGGGTAAATACCCAGTAGTGCCATCAGATTATTTCTTAAACACTTTATAATTTTGCTTCTTTCATAAATGCACTTATTAATTATCATATTTTCTTGCTTTCTACTCTTGGTTTAGAAGACCATTTTAAAGTTTTGTACATTTACCTTGAAGCTAACCATTTTGCTGTATTTTATTAGTTCTGATGGTTGACTATTAATTCTGATGAAATCTCTATGTAGATAGTTTGCATCTGAAAATAGTACATCTATTGTCTTCCATCTTTTAACTTTTACAGCTATTATTTATCTTCCACTTGTCTTCTTTAGCCAGAAGCTCCAGTATTAGGTTCAATAAGAGCTGCTGTAGTCAACAGCCTTCTTGTGCATCTAAATTTTTCCATACTCAATGCTGCAGTGTAGAGAGCTAGAAGTAAGAGAACCACCAGCAAAATAACCATGCAAAATAACAAACTAGCTTGCCACCATTTCATAAATGCTGACACAGGGTCCAAAGGGGCTGGGCCAATGACAAAGGAATTTATTACCCATAACAGTAGGGGTAGTTGACAGAGTATTAGCATAATCGTGGAGTTCACCAAGCCCCAGATCCCACTGGGTGTCATAAGTGCCAGGTGCAGCCTCCACCTACAATAGGGTGCCCCATAGGAGAGGAACTTTGTTTTCCTGCCACTTTTATGACAAACAGGGGCACTGCACTTTGTCTAAAGGGAAACCAGATGCCTTGGGGGACTATGTGACATAGTCACTTTTTAGAATTTCAGCCTGCAACAATCCTGAGAAATAGCCCAAATGAAAACACAGTTGGGGCCTTGCAATTTTGGCACACTCAGCATAATGTATAAGAGAGCCCATGACTGATATTTTTCTCAATACTGTTTTATTGCTGGTCCCCAATGGAATGATATAAAGTGAAATTTCTGCTAAGTATGATGTTTAGTTTTTTGTTTGAATAGGTAATTTCAGGATATTTTCTCTTATTTCCTTCCAGTAGATTTATCATTAGGAGATACTGAATTTTTTGTAAGTACTCTCTGCACCCACTGTGGACCTCAAACTCGCCACCCCAAGATTAAGAGAGGCAGGCTCTACTAACTGAGCTGGCTGGGCATCCAGAGATATTGAACATTTTTAAGTGCTTTTGCTGTATGTATTGAGATAACCATGTGATTTTTCTTTTACAAGCCAGTAATGTAATAAATAATGGTTCCATAGTGAGTGTTCTCCTATTTGTGGAATAAATAGTGGTTCATGACAAAAGTATTTTTATGTAGCCTCCTAGATTCACTTAGCTAATATTTAACTTAGATTTTTGTATCTGTGTTTACAGTGAAGTGGGCCTATAATTTTCTTTTCATGGACTGTCACTTGTTCTAGAAACTAAAGTTATATTAGCCCTGAAAATGAGTAGGTTTATTTTCTTCCTTTTTTTTTTTTTCTTTTTTTCTTTTGTGGGACAACCTATTTGTCTCCTTCAGTTTGGTAAAGGGCAGCCACACAACTGCATGGGTTTTGAGTATAGGAGGCACAAGCCTTGGTTTGTGTGGATTGTGTTTGTTTCTATTTGTTTTTAGATTTTGTTGCTTAGGAGCTCTGTTTGCTATTTGAATATTCTTTAAGGGTTATTACTAAATTCGATTTTTATCTTTGTCCCTGCAAAATTTTAACTACTTTGTCTAAGCTGAAAATTCATAAAGCCACGCATAATATGTTTTTATATCTCTTATATCCTAGTTTTGTTTTTTTTCCTTTTTTCAATAAGTATAATTTAGGTGTTGCCATTTTTATTCTCTATTCCACTGCATTCTGCCGTTAATTTTATTTTCTTACTTCCTGTTTCTTTGTGTTTGTTCTGTTGCTCTTTTTCTGGTGTCTTGTGTTGAATTTTAGCTCATTAGTTTTAGTTCTTCTCCACTGTGTATTTAAAGCTATAAGTTTGTCTCTAAGTACTGCTTTAGTTGTGCCTCATGGATTCTGAAAAAGAATGTTCTCATCAGTGTTCAAGTTAAGTATCAGCATTCTGTTGTTTCCTTTATGAGTTTCTCTTTTACCAAAATACTCAGAGCTTTCATTTCTTGATATAAAGATGTTTTTATTTTGTCACTTCTATGTTGTTACTTATTTTCTAGGGTTACTAAATTATGGCCCAAAAGCATAGACTATAAGGTGATGGTTCTTTCTCATGACAACTTTCTTTGTGGCCTAAGAAATGCTTGATTCAACATTATTTCAAAAATAAAATATATTTTCTGTTAGGTTTAATGTTATTTCTATTAATAAGGATGCTGGTAGAGACATATGTGTAAATTTAACTATATTAATCAAATGTCTTTCGTCTGCTTGATTTTTCAAATATTGATAATTATGTTAAAAAACTTTCAAATACAATTTTTTTTTTTAATTTAGCTACCTTTTCCTACATTACTATCCTGGTTCCTTTATCTATTTTTTAATCTATTATTTATATATTTTTATGTATTCTATATCAAGGGATATATTGTTAGGTACATTTAGATTCATGATCATTTTATTTCTTTAAACTATTGTTTCTTTCCAGAATAGAAAAGCCTGACAAATATTCATTTTTAGATGGGAAATAAAATGTAGACAATCTTCCCTCAATTTTAAGACACATAATATGTAGATTTTAATAGCTCTTTAAAAATGTTCTGTGTATTTTCTTTTTTTATAATATGATCAATGTCATTGATTATATTAATCAATATAATATTAAGGAGGTGTCATCTTTCAAGATAATCAGTACATATGTGAAACATGACAAAGAGAGATGGATTCTGAAAGTAATATAACAGTTAAGTCCAATATCATATCTATTGTAGAGAGTTTCAAATAGTCCACAACACTCCATTGTAACACCTTATATTCATTTCCAAGGACTGCATCCTTCTCCACTGTAGTTATCACTATAAAAGAATCTTTCAAGTGCTCTTATCAAGGTTTCTATATGCTTGGTCTGATGGCTTTGAACAATAGTGGCAATTTGTAATATAGTAGCTTCTCTCTCCAATACTCAGAAAAATCAAAGCATACAAAAACTATTTCTCCTGATGCAGTTTAGGATCAAATGAAAGAAAAAAGAGTTTGGTCCAATCTAGGAAGACTACTCTTTACTTCACAAAGTTTTAGTGGAAGAAATGTTTCTGAGGTTTATTTCTGTGTGTTTTGTTACATAAAGACACATGAGAAAATACATAGTTCTTTGTTTTTTTCTTTTTTTTTTTTTTTTTTTTGTTGTTGTTGTTTTTTTTCCATGTCAGTATTTCATGACATGTTTATTTGGAGACTTTAAAAAATAAATGTTTTTGTCTTAATCAGACTATGAGTTAACTAAGTACAAGAGATTTAGTTTAAAGTCTATTGTACTCAAATATTTCATTTTTATGCCTTTGGAGTCTATGTCTTCACTTCTCCCATACAGAATACTTCAAATAAATGTACAAACTTGGATCATAATCAAATCATATATAGCAAAGATTATTTTCTTTAAAAAAATATCCACTTTGATTACCAAGTGAACCTTCAATAAGCATATTCAATACCTGAGATTTTCATCTTATGGAACTGAATTATTATTGCTTTCCATGAATACATTCTTGTTAGAATATCAAAGACCTACAAACCATAAACATGTGAACTCAATTTAATAGACAAGATCAGTTTGTCAATCAAAAATCATTTAGCAATAATTACTCCTTACCATCAAGCAACTTACCACATGCCAGATAATAAAGAGCTGTAGAATGTCTCCCTATAAAACATGAAGATAAATGGTATGAATACCTTCATAAGTATAGCAGGATTATTCATTGATAACAACCAACAACCAACAATTTCTTTTCAAATCTAGTAATTCCCTTTTCCTGGTAATCCTTTCCCACCCTATATGACCACATGGGGGTCACTAGGGCTTTCCTTTCTCACATCACCAGAGAATGGAAGTGACAAGGAAAGAGTTTAGAGTCGAAAACATTTTGGTCAAAGATCACCAAAAGCCAAGTTCATGGGATAAATAATGAACTTAGAAACAATTAATGATGATCTGAGTCAGGTTTGGTTTGGTTTTGTTTAGCCTGTTCGTTTTGTTTGTTTTGTTCCATCCTAGTTTGATAAAACTTCCATGACCTAAAATGTGAAAAGAATATCCTAAAGGAAACAAATCAACTGTAACCAACTGGGACATCTGAGAAGGAGTTAGGAACACCCTCCAATATCCTAGCAAAGGACTAATTTTTCTTACCAGGAGGCTGTAAGAGCTGGTAAAACCACCATTTAAGTTTGGAGGATTTTAGGACAAAAGAGTTGATTTGTACCATTTCCCATATGGAACACTGGAAGATAAAGATAACTCTTGCTCAGAAATAATCCAGGTCACCATAGTCGGAAAATTAGAATAACAACAAAAACACCATGTGACACATCAGGTGTAGAGAGAGCCTGAGGCAGCTTTCTCAGTGTCTCCTCCTGCAAAAAACAACTTTGGAGAGCAACCAACATTTTCTGTGCACTCAAGGAGGGAACAAAAGTTGAGAGTGAGACAGTGTGTGTCAAAAAACCAGAAGGTATCCTTGGGGACTGACAAGGGGATGCCACAGAAAAATATGGTATGCACCAATTTTAATGTTACATTAAATTTCCAGAAACTTGAATGTCACATTAGAGAAAAAAAAGGGGGTGGGGAGTCACTAAATGAATGAATTTAAACCTGAAGTAACCAAGAGGGGTGCCTGGGTTGCTCAGTGGTCTGCCTTCAGCTCAGGTCATGATCTCAGGGTCCTGTGATCAAGCTCCGCATCCTGCTTTCTGCTCAGCAGGGAGCCTGCTTCCCCTCCTTCTCTCTATGTCTGCCTCTCTGCCTACTTGTGATCTCTGTCTGTCAAATAAATAAATTAAAATCTTAAAAAAAAAAAAAAACTGAAGTAGCCAAGAAAACCTGGAATATATTAATCTTTCTTTCTTGAGGAATATTTAAAATAGAAGCTCAGGTTGGGGCACCTGGTTAGCTTAGTTGATTAAATATCAGACTCTCGATCTCAACTCAGGTCTTGATCTCATGGTCTTAAGTTCAAGCCCCATGTTGGGCTCCATGCTGGGTGTGGAGGCTACTTGAAAGTATACAAACAAACAAACAAACAAATGAATACAATAGAATCTAAGGTGAATTATAGAAATAGAGCTTTCCTATACCTCTAAAATTGTGGATATTTAAGGAGTTAAATGAGAAGAATATTTCTAAGTGCTTAATAAGGTGTCTCCTGGCAAAACGTTTCAAGGCTCTGAAATTGTACCCTTCTTCCAGTTGCATGGATGTTGGCAAAACAAACAAACAAACAAACAAACAAAAAATGAGACTCTTAGTTCAGTGATAAAAGACCATTCATTACTCTCAGCAATAACAGTAGCCAGAATACCAGCATTTTGGGTGCCACTTCCTTGAGCCCCAATTCCCACAGGGAAAAGGTAATAGAGTAAAAGGACAACACAGTGTAATGCTTTATAACACAGCAACCCTGTTTAGAAAACATGAATATTATATGATGAGCAGTAAATATGGCTTCTCTTTGCTCTGAAGAAAAATACAATCTGATTTCCAAGGCTATTGAGTATTAATCACCCTGAGAAGAGGATTCACAACACAGGGCAATTGGTGCCTCACTCACAAGATGTGCAGAAACCTGAAAGACCCATGGAGCTATGCCTCCCAACACCATACAAGCACTAAGTACATATTGACTATTCTTGTCCTTATTGTTACTATAAGAAAGCAGTTTATTAGGTTGCTCCTGCTGGCGATAGTAAGAAAAAGGCTACGAGGCAAATGGATCTGAGAGATGAACTTTATTGCAAGCACCCTCGGGCAAGGTTCCGCAACTCACAGAAAGAGAGAGAGGGATAGTGAGTTGGGGAAGTTGAGCTGGGAGGGAGTTGGCTTGGTTCTTTTATCGCGTTGAGATAGGGCATAGGCTTGCGTCCATATATGGCAATTTATGTGGTGACCCGAGGGTATGGGGCGGGGGAAGTCCATGATGGGCAGTTCCCCATTGGGAAGTTCCTGGGTGGAGAGTTTCAGTTTCCTGACGGTGACGGGGAGGCCGCAGAGAGGGTGGCAGGAAAGTCTGCCATCTTGGAGAAGGTTGGCAGGAAGATCCGCCATTTTGGAGTCCTGGTTTCCCAGCCGGCCCATCATTCCGACCTCTTTATATATATATATGTGTGTGTGTGTGTGTGTATATATATATATATATATATATTTATATATATATATAAATATATATATATATATATTGGTGTTAGGGGGTGTCGACTCTGTTCTGGCTGCTTCCTGCTGGCAGTGGGACGTCGTAGAGGCCATTGGAAGTGGGCAGGCAGGACCAGGGCTGTAGGAGGAGTTGGTTGACTGATACCCTGGTCATTTCTTGCAGGCGCTCCTGTAAGCAGGGTATAAGGCAGGGAGCAATTGAGAATAACAGGAGGAGTATACAGAGGGGCCCTGCCAAGAGGAGGAGCCAGGTTACCCAGGCTTAGGGTTTTAAGCCCCAAATAGAGTCATCTTGGCACCTCGCTCGGATCTAGTCCTTGAGTTCCAGGACAGAGAAGTGGGTAGTGTATGGGGTAAAATTGGAAAGGAGTATAGGGATTGGGAACCACCTGTTGGAATGGGACTACTGCCTCGTTAATAAGTCTCAGGTCCTGTACCAGGAGACTTATATAGGCTCCTGAGGGCTTTTTAACAGGGAGAAAGGGGGTGTTTCATGGACAGTTAATGGGGATAAGGAGACCCTGCTGCCAGAGGCGGTCGATGATGGGTTTGAGTCCTCGCTGGTGGGTCATTGAGATAGGGAACTGTGGATGGGATGGAAATGTAGACTTGTCCTTGAGTTGTATCCTGGTTGGGGTGTGGTGGGTTGCTACTACAGGTCTGGAAATGTCCCATAACTGCGGGTCTATGGAGGAGAAACAGTCCGGAATAGGGGACGAGTCAGAGGGGAGTAGAGGGAGGATGAGGTGGGCAGAAGTCGAGGGAGAGGGAGAGAGATGAATGGTGGCCTGAAGTTTGTGGAGGATGTCCCTGCCTAGTAGGGAAACGGCAGGAAGGGATAATGAGGAAGGAGTGTGAGAAGGGAAACCCATCCAGGCTACACGTAAGGGGTGGGCTGGCCTTTGTAGTGGAGGAAGTACCATCAATTCCCGTAACTGCAACTGGGGAGGGATGAGTAGGACCTGAGTAGGAAGACAGGACAGAATAGGCAGCCCCTGTGTCCAACAGAAAGGAAATGGACTTATCCGCTACCTGGAGCATGATCCTGGGCTTGTCATGGGTGAGAGGGGTGTCCGAGTCTGGGCTCCGTCAGTCATCCTCCAATCCAAGAAATTGGCAGGCAGGACTTACCGTCTCAGGGCTTCCCCTGCGGGGAGGCGCCAGGAATCCCCTGAGGCTGGGGCAGTCTGATTTCCAGTGACCCATAATGCAGCATTGAGGGCACAGCCTAGTAGGTGCTTTTGGATTGGGGCATTGATGGGCCCAGTGTCCCTCGGCCCTGCACTTGAAACAGGCCCCTAGAGGGGGATGGTTAGGTGCTCCCTTCTGTTGACCCCCAGAACCTGCTGGCCTCAGGGCTGCTACCAGGGCTTGGGTCTGGAATTGGACCTTCTGTTGGAGTATGGCTTGGCACTTAAGTTCTGCTGCCTCCTCTTGGGAGTTAAAGACTTTAAATGCCATTTTCACCAGATCAGAAATGGGAGTTTGAGGGCCCTCCTCTGCTTTCTTTAATATTTTCCGAATGTCAGCGTCTGACTGAGAAAAAAAGTGAGTAGCTAAAACAGTCGCCCCTGCCGGAGAAGCCGGGTCTAGGAGAGTGTATTAAGTCAGCGCCTCAGTAAGTCAGTTAAGAAACATGGCTGGGTTCTCATTTGGTTCCTGAATGACCTCCCTAAGTTTATCATAGTTGACTGCCCGCATGCCAACAATAAGGCACTGGACCATGCGGTCATGGTGCCGGTGGCCATCTTGGCCATCTTGGTAGTCCCATTCAGGCCCCATGGCTGGGACCGCTTGAGTGCCAACCAGCATGGTGGCATCAGTAAGATGGACCTGATCAGCATGTTCTCGGGCTGCAGCCTGAATGCGCTCCCTCTCCTCTGTAGTGAGGGTGGTAATTTGGACCACATATACGTCATGCCAGGTGAGGTCATAGGCCTGGGCTGGATATTGGAATTCCTTTATGTAGTTATTAGGGTTGGCCAAAAAAGAGTCCAAACTTTTCTAAATTTGGGAAAGGTCTTGTAGAGAGAAGGGTGTATGAACTCGAACAACTCCCTCAACTCCGGCAAACTCCCTTAGGGGGCACACTAAATTGGGGGAGGGTTTTTAAGCCCTCCTTCCGGTGGAAATGGAAGGGGAGGCTGGAGGAGATGTGAGGAGGTTTTCGATGGGGGCCACACCAGGATCAGACTCAGGTTTGGGGGGTTTAGGGGATGAGACAGGGATAGGGGTGGAAGGGACTGAAATGGGGGTTGTTGGAGTAGGGGGTTAGGGGGCATAGGGTGAGAGGGACCTTGGGGTGTGGGATCATGGTAAGGAGGAGGAGGAAGAGGAACCGGGGGCCCTCTTGTCAGTGGGTGGGTGAAGCTCTCTGGGGGTTCAGAGAGGGGAGATGGGGAGGAGAGATCTGGGTCTCTCGGAGCAGTGGGTAGCCGGGTAGGGAGAGGGGAGCGGGCCAAGAGGACCGTGAAGTGGAGCAGTGAGAGTAGAGGGAGGGGCGAGCGTACAGAGTCCAGAAAGCCTGGACATAAGGGACCTCGGCCCATTTGCCTTGGTGTTTACAGAGATTGCCCAGGTCCATGAGAATCTGATAGTCAAATGTGCCTTCCGGAGGCCACTGGGACTGATTGTCTAATCAGTATTGTGGCCAGGTGACGGTATAATAATGTATGAGATGTCGCCTTCACGGGTCCTGGTCCAGTTCCAGGGTTTTAAGATTGGCCAGCAGGCACCCCAGGGGTGTTTGAAAGTCGAATTTGGATTGGGAGGTCCCCGTGATTCATTGCTGGGCAACCCGAGGGCTGAAGGAAGGTGTCCCCATCCACCACTGGGTTGTGGAAAAACTGTGTGGACTGCTGTAGAAGTTAGAATGTTCCCAGCCTCTCAAAGTCATGGAGGTCACCTGGTGACCAGTGGGGTCTGCCCTGATGCGGCTGCAATTAAGGCAGGGCTTTCTGGAGGGAGGCATGGAATTGGGGGACACTCACCATGGCTTCAGAAGTAGCGTTCCAAAAAGCAGGTCCAGGTCAGGCTAGGGAGAGGAGAGAGCCACCTCACCGGGGTGGGGACTCAATCTCCTCCTGGGTTTCAGAACCAAATGTAAGGTTGCTCCCGCCGGCGACAGTAAAAAAAAGGATATGAGGCAAATGGATCCCAGAGATGAACTTTATTGCAAGCACCCTCAGGCAAGGTTCCGCAACTCACAGAAAGAGAGAGAGGGATAGTGAATTGGGATGTCAAGCTGGGAGGGAGTTGGCGCTGTTCTTTTATAGGGTAGGGCATAGGCTTGCATCCATATAAGGGAAGGTATGTGGTGACCCAAGGGTATGGGGCGGGGGAAGTCCGTGATGGGCAGTTCCCAATTGGGAAGTTCCTGGGTGAAGAGTTTCAGTTTCCTGACAGTGAGGTGGAGGCCGCAGAGAGGGTGGCGGGAAAGTTCGCCCTCTTGGAGAAGGTTGGCAGGAAGATCCGCCATTTTGGAGCCCCGGTTTCCCACAGTTAATGTCACATGAGCTACAATAGCAACAATTCCCACATATACTGTAGTATTAACCTAAAACGTTTTTATTCAGGAAACATTTGATATAATTAAATGTCAAATTGGAAAAGCATAACTTTTTTTAAAAAAATCACTAAAACTGGCCAATTTTTTTTTAAATCTATGAAAGTCAGTTTTTCTCATAAGAAATTAAAATATTTAAGTGATTTTAGAGCCTTCCTTGAAAAGAAAGAATAGGAAGCTTTAAGATATTTCTCTTCATTTTGATGAAAGGAAGCTGGTGCTCTACTTAAAGTTGTACAGTCATTATTTCAGAATAAGAATACACTAGTTCATTACAATATAGATGTATCAAACTGTAAGTCCCATCTTGGCTGAACTTGTTGCCAGATGTTTCTTGTTCCAACAGTTAGAGAAGCTAGAGGCCATAGTAATTTAAACAAATATACACAGTTTTCTGACAGTTTTTTTTTTTTTAAAGTAAAATTCTGTGCCTTAGAACTCCTAGTTTTGTGCATTCTCCTAGATTCTAATATTTTCTTTTCAGGAAATAAGCCCTAGAGGAATATTCTTCAAATAAGAACAAAATTGTCCTAAATGTAAATACCTCTGGTTTTTTTTCTTTTTCTTGTTTTTTTTTTTTTTTTTTTTTTTGACCTACTTCAGATATGACTTCACTGAATTTTTTTAATTTCTCTTATTTGGTAATACCAGTTTCTGAGAGCAAGGTAAAGGATAGAGGTTAGAATTCTTTGTAATTAATTGGCCCATAATTCAATTCTGGCATGAACTCCTATATTAGGCCCAGAAAATACATGAACAAAGCTGGAAAGGAAAGAATGGTATAATATATATATTATTTGAACTTCAAAATTAAATGTCTACATTTAGCAATTCCAGAAAATGACAACCTATATTCATGTCCCAAATTCTTTCAGCTGAATTTCAACCCCAAAATTGTATAATGTATTTGGTCTTTGATTAAATAAATACTTTTCTTAGGAAATACTATTCATGGAGGTAAACATCACTTATATTATCCCTGTAACTCAGTTTTAGTTATACTTTTTATTAGATATGATACTTGAAATTACCATAAGAAAACTCTGTGTCTAAAAGAATGTAGTTTATAAAAAAAGAGTAGAGCATTTTAAAAAAAGAAATTAATTCCTTAACAGTAACAATTCTATTTAGCCAGGATGACTAGAGAGTAGGTTACATTGGTTAATTAAATACTATGTCTTTAATGAACAATGAATAAATATGACATATGCAATGAAAATCTTTTCCCAAGATTTAGAAAAGACAGTTAAAGAATGACCATTTTTTCCAAGTTATTATTACTCCTCACTAATCTTATAGTTATTCAGGGTCATAATTCTTATTAAAAAAATGCAGGATTATAAATATAGAGCATATAGGAAGGAGATTAAGCTAAGTGAATCATGTGATAGACATAAAAGTATTTTTTTAAATAACCTCAAAACTTGCTATTTTAATTTTAGTTTTGATATTGCTCTTACTATCAAAATCAAAGCTCGGAATATGTAAAAGATTTTATTTTTTGCTTTGAGGTTTTGTTTATTTGATATGTTTGCATTAATAAATGGGAATACATTCAGGTATTTAAAAGATTTTTAAAATTCTATGAGAAAATGTTTATCTAAATTCATATTTTTTTTTTAAATCTGCTGTCTAGAGAGAAGATATTGACAGCATCAGGAATTATCGTATTTGAAATGAAAAAATAAAAGGAGGAAGGAAAGAAAATAACTATTTGTGACTTAATCCATTGAAACAAACCAAAAAGCTAGCATTTTTTTCCCACATAGACTATAGGGTATATCGATATCTGTTAATTGATTCACACCAAAATTTCTGAAATTGTGAGAGAGATAAAGAGGTAGAAATGGCAGATTTTTAAATTCTTATTTTAAAATTGTATACATGAATCAAAATTGCAGTGTTAGGGACTGAATTTTGCCCCACCCCCCATGCATATGTTGAAACCTTAATCCCCAACACCTTACAATGCACTGTATTGGGAAATCAGAATTTTAAGAAGATAGTTAAAGTGAAATGAGGTCATAGGTTGCGATTCTAATGCAAAACATTTGATGTCCTTATAAAAGAGGAAGAGACAGGAGGAAAGTAGATGCAAGTAAAGGCCATGGGAGGGACACAAGAACATCTGCAAGTCAAAGAGAGACTTCCAGACAAATCCGACCTGCCCACTTCCACCTTGGACTTCTGGCCCATAGAACTGTGAGAAAATGAATCCTGTGTAAGCCACCTGGCCTGTAGTACTTTGTCTTGGACATCCTAACAAACTTAACAGTTTCATTTTTTTTAAAATATTTTATTTATTTATTTGACAGAGATCACAAGTAGGCAGAGAGGCAGACAGAGAGAGAGAGAGGAGGAAGCAGGTTCCCTGTTGCTCAGAGAGCCCAATGTGGGGCTTGATCCCAGGACCCTGAGATCATGACCTGAGCCAAAGGCAGACGCTGTGCCCACTGAGCCACTCAGACACCCCCAAATTTCAAATATTTTTGTTATTACATGATAATCTGAATTTAAGAAATGCTGTCTTTGGGTGCCTGGGTGGCTTAGTCAGTTAAACATCTGCCTTCAGCTCAGGTCATGATCCCAGGGATGGAGCCCCAAAATGGGATCCCTGCTCAGCAAGGAGTCTGCTTCTCCCTCTCCTTCTGTCACTCCCCTTTTCCCCGCTTGTGCTTTCTCTCTCTCTCTCAAATACATAAATAAAAAAAAAAAAAAGAAAGAAAGAAAGAAAGAAAAAGAAATGCTATGGTCTCCTTTTTTTTTTTTTTTCCTTTTAGAAGGAAGCAGATAGAGGTGCTGAGGGAGAGAGAGAGAATCTCAAATAGGCAGTGTGGAACCCAATGCTGCCAGTCTCCACTCCACCACCACCACCCTGACTGAGATCAATCACGCTGTGAGCAGAAATCAAGAGTCTGATGCTTACCCGACTGAGCGCCCAGGTCCCCCAAGGCTGTGCTCCTTTAAAGAATACGTGCAGGTTGCCTGGGGTCAGCTGGTCTCACTGTGCCCTTGTCATCATTTCTGTTTTAATAAGAATTTATTTTTTCTGATGTGTTTTCTTTTATTCTGCTATAATGTTTAAAGATATACGCCAGGGGCACCTGGGTGGCTCAGTTGGTTAAATGGCTGCTTCCGGCTCTGGTCTTGGTCCCAGGGTCCTGGGATGGAGTCTCCCATCCAGCCACCAACTCAGCGGGAAGGCCTGTTCTCCCTCTCCTCCTGCTTGTGCTCTGTCTCTGGCTATAGCTCACTCTCAATAAATAAATAAGACCTTTAAATAAATAAATAAGTAAACAAACAAACCAACAAACCAATCAAGCTTTCACCATTTCTGCTGCAACCAATTTATCTACCATATAGTTTTTATGTCTGCTCTAATCCAATGCACACATATCCTTCTGGTATTCTACCAGTTCAGTGAGGATACATTTTCAAGTGCTCCTTGGTGAAGTGTGTGTGGGAAATGCTGATGTAGCAGACCTAAAATGTAGCTGCATCTTCAGCAAAATTCGTACACTGTAATATTATGTGAACAAACAACTGACAAATAATGAAGGTTAAGTGTGTCCTTTTCCTACCCTCTCCTTGTTTCCCAATTGGCTTCGCATATACACTCTCTAAGCAATGCCTTCAAAACAATGTTGATACAAAGGCATCTTAACCTGGTTTCCTCAGAACTGAGTACAGATTATTCTTCCTCAATATAATTTAACTCACCTCACCTTTAACAAATATTTTGTAATACTCACTTAGAATGCCCCAGGATGTATGTTGACTATGGTTTCACCCATCTATTGTTTTAACCACAGGGGCCCTCTAGAGCAGTAATCAAGTTTAATGGTCTGAAAGTTTCTGAAATCCTTCTTCTGTCAATCAACAGCAAGTTCACTTTATACCGTATTATACTATACTGTACACACACACACACACACACACAGGATATCAGTATCTTCGTGCCTATATTCCTTTTATAAGTACAACCTACATTGACTAGGCCTGAGTACATTAACTTTTCTATATTAAACCAATCATATCTCAATAGCCCTTAAAAAGGAATTTCAACACAAGTTTCTCAATCCTAAATAGTTCAGAATTATTCTCCTTAGGAAACCTTAGTTTTTTCAACCTTGTCTAGTATTAGTATTTGTTCCTTAGGTATGTGTGTGTGTATTTGTATGTGTGCATATATCCATGGTATAGAAAACAGTACATTTCTGAGAGAATTAGAAATGTGTTCAAATGTCATCTTCTAATTTGTACCATAGATTTCCCTGATAAAGTTATATGAACTAAAAGAAAACCAGAGTCACTTAAAAATGCTATGTACACCCTAGTGTGACAAGACCACAAAGAATGCAATAATGCTCTCATGATTATTTCTACCGTAATGAAGAACTTTAGTGCAGTGGTAAACTTTTCAGATCAACAAAATGTGTTTAGTTTTAAGTCGATCCAAGCTCTATCAATAGTGACAAACATTTTTGTAACAAGGGCTTTCCTACATTTCTGCCAGGAAAAATTAAAATTGTAGTCTGATTTACTACATGGCATTTTTTTAAAAAATGTTGGAATGCTCAGCATTTTTTAGCAAGTTTTTAATCAATGTAATTAAGATCTATAGCTTGTTTAGTGATGAGAAAGAGTGAGAAACTGAAAATATCCCAATTTTCTCTTTAAATAAGTAACAATAACTAGAGTTCTTAGTATGTGGCAGACTCATATTATTTAACCTTCACAACATATAAAAGAAAACAATTACATGAGAAGTAAGTTCTATTATATTCATGTAGAAAATATTGAGGAGTACACAAGAGGAGGAAATAATTCAAAATAGAGGTAGTGGCATACCAGTGGGGAACATGAGGAATGTGGGGGGAGCTGTCTGTCCCAGTACAATGTATAAAAATAAAATGCACTGCTTTGTATGCATTGGCAATTACACACACACCTAAGATAGATACAGCTATAGGGAACTGTATCTATATTACATATATATCTATAGGGGCTTGCATTGTGTATAGAGATAGATACAGAAACAGAGAGAGAAATAATGAGGGGTTGCAATGCACATAATTTGAGAATAATAATAGAAACAACTAAAAGCCAGTCTACTTTATATTATGAACATGCACTATGGTCATAAAATATTCTTCCCAGGAAAAAAAAAAATCATTCTAAAAAAAAAATCTAAGTCCTGAACAGTTGCTACAGTTACAGTTGAGATTTAAACCAGTTTACTTGTAGAACTTTAATAAACATTGTATTCTACATTGTCATTTTAAAATTGAAACTTTAAAGTTGAAACACTAAAAAAATAAAATAAAGTTGAAAAAACTAATCTTGTTTGGATGTCAATAAACCCATGAATATCATTATCCTATGAACAAAGAACATATGTTACATATCTCTGGTAGCCATGTAGAGCAGGTGAGTTGTTGGGTCTTGCCCTGAAATCATTCTTACTCCTTCTCCATGAAACTAAGATCATAGCTATCTTTACTTTTCAAGTTTATATCATATAAGTAAATACATACATCTATACATATGTACATACATAAGGTGGGGTTGGTAATTGGATGAAGGTTTGACCTCATTTGGTCTTGTTTTACTATAGGATTTTAGGTTGCCCAAGCTGTACTCTGCAAAGCACTCTTCTTCTCTCTGAATTCCTAAAAATCTATACATAAGAAAAGATGGGAAAAATGAGCCACTTCATTATTCACGTGGACCGAGGCACAATTCCTCCCAAATGCAAGAGCTTGTGAATCATGGTGGGAGGAAGAGACTCAGGGTCCTTTCAAATATGCAACCATAAGATCAAATACAAAACTGTAAGATCAGCTTTTTTCAATTATGTGTTATATTTTAAAGATTCTAGTAACACTCCCCTCTAAATTTTGGTCATGTATGAGGGTTACAGAGATGAGAGGTCTAGGAAGAGTCACCTGACCCTAAGATTCAGTGTAGAGCCACAAAGGGGCTCCCAGGGTTGCACTAGTTGTTCCCAGGGGTGACCAAAGTCACCGAAGGGCTGAGGTGCAGTCTGTGTGCCCTTAAAGGAGATGTCTATAGCCTCTTCCTCTCTCATTATCCTCTGGCTCATGGGCTTCCAAAACAACCTCTGGTATCCATAGTTTGATAATCCCCTCTGTAGAGCTGATTGGTCTGTGTGAACACTATAATAAAGGCTTCTGTGCCTTTTTCAGGGTTATTTACTTCCTTTTCATAGCTGTGACTATATGTATTTACTTCTGGGTTTATTCCCAAGTCATGTCCCCTGAATCTCTAAAGAACTAGTAAGGAAGTATCCAAATGGCTTTTGTGCCTTACACCATATCTGTTCATACTGATCCCACTTCTGTCTGCCCTCTTTAACTTTCTAGGTCACTGAAGGCACATTGCCATTGGGCAGTGACACACACTAGTCCACCTATGGCCTGGATCCGATTTCCTCTTAGTTACTTATGCTATGTGTATTATACTTTATTACTCAACAGTTTACTCCAAGTTGGAGTACTGGATATTTTGAAGATAATTTTCATAACTCCCTTTCCAGGGAAGCTGGCTTCCCCCATTCATGTGGTCATGGGAGAAAGCTCTCAGTAGACATTTTTGTCCCCAAAGACCTTATCCCCTGGGCCAACCTGATAGGTCTGGTGTAGGCAGTCAACCCAACATGGTTAGTCCCTTTGTCTTAAATCTGTGGTTGGCAAGAGGAGATATTTTCAATTACGAGTGGTTTCTGATATAGAAGACAAGTAAAATGTGTGGGCTACAGGGAGAATATATGTTTTGCATATGCACTGAGATGCACATAAAATGGGTCTTCAGCAATACAGAAAGAAGACTGAAGCAGAAATGCAGGGAGTGGAGGGAGAGACATTGTGTATTTTACCTATTGCTCTATATTCAGGCTGGTATAGCTTGGGAACAGAAGTGCTCAGTAAATATCTGTTAAATGAAAATATGAACAAATATGGAAGGACTCCAAATAGCTTTTCAGCTCCTGATTCCAATTTCTTCCTAAAGTCTATGAGGAACCCGTTATTTTTATGTAATAATAAGTTGCCTATTTCAACTAGGTCAAGCTTTTTTTTTTTTTTTTTTTCTTTTAACCCAAAAGACCAAAATAAGAAATATAGTTTATTTCTATATACCTACTAAGGTCAAACTCTGCTTAAAAAAAGAAAAAAAAAACCCCAATGTGATAACATTTAAAATCTGTTTCAATTTCAGTTCCATAGAACAGGCAATTTGCTTCTGTATGACTTTACAGATTAGTACCAAACATTCCCAAACCTGGCTTAACCACATTTACCTACAGAGCGACCATACTGAGAAAATCTCTCTCTCTCTCTCCTACATATCTTTATTATTTATGTATCCATTTGTTATTTGTGTCAAAGAATCATAATGTGTAAAGACAAGGTGAAACTTTGGTCCTCCCCAAACTTCAGGTCTATAAAATGGTCTTAAAAAATAATTAAGGACAAACAAAAGGATACAAACTATGTTTAACACTTTCTGAAGCAAAAGATCTCTTTTTGAACAACTGAAAGATGGGTGGAAGTCAGGAAGCTTTTATAGCATAAAGAATAAAAAACAATGGACAAAAATGTAGAAAATACCTCATTGGCTGGGATCACATAGTCAACCTTGTTCGGGGTGAAAAGGCCCAGAGTTATCTTGGTTTTTTGGGGATTGGATGAATGAATATATTGCATTTCCCATCAAGCAGAGCAATTAGAGGGACATAAAAGTTATCAAAATTTTGGTTTTCTGACATGGCACTGTGGGCAGGAGTTTCTTCACCCTGAACCTGCAAAGTTGGTTCACTGATGATGGCACAGTATTGACCTATTTGATTTCTGATTAAATGATTTAGGCCTATCATCAGTATCATAAGCATCATCCTTATACATTCTTCATTATTATCCATAGGCCATAATGACCATCGCATGACAGTCTAGGGCAGTGGTTCTCAACTAGAGATAATTTTATCCCAAGGGAACATTGGCAACATCATGAGACATTGTTGGTTGTCAAACCCCAAGCAGGAAGGTGTTGCTGACATCTAGTGGGCAAGGCCATGCGTCCTACCATGCTCAGGGCAGTCCTCAGCAACAAAGTATTTTCTGTTCCAAAGGGCAAGAATGGCAAGGTTGAGAAACTGTGGTTCAGAACCACTCATCGTGAAGCCCTGGAATAGGGTTCACCTAACACAGATATACCAATTGTGAGGTGAACAGAGAAGAGACCGTTGGTAAGAAGCCCACAGACGGCCTGATGTGAGCTCACCATTAGGCAAGTGCTTTGATGAAACACTTAAGACCCCAAGGAATAACGGAGCTTATAATGTGGTATTCATATAGATGACAGGAAAGCCACATGGCAGACAAGCCTCAAGACATGGCTATTACCAGTGATCTTTGATAGAGATTCACAGACCATTTCCAACTGAAGTATTTTAAAGCTTCTTGAAGCTTTGGCTCTAGACATGAATATAAAAGTAACCACCACCAGAGAAGAAAAAGCTTTGGGCCACATCCCTTATTTATCTCTCAAACACTAATGGACTATGATCCCATCAGCAGCAACATCTTCAAACACAAAAGATAAATACAAGCATGCTTGGGTATATCCCAGAGAATAACAGAGCAGAAAACAATGTTTGGGGAAGGCGAAATTGATTAAAATAGAATTGTAGACAAGAGCATAATTCATGCATTCCTAACGTGTAAGCTTTTAAAAAATCCTCTATCTAATTACTAATGTCATTGCATAATAATGTTGCCAGAGCCTGCAGTCTTTGTTCTGAATCCATTCCATAATATTGTCTAAAATTTGAACACATTATTTAAAAATTTAGCATACCAACTCAATAGCTACAGGTAACTTTAATTCAAACTGACAAACAGTTGGAAATAAAAGAAATAAAAGATAATTTAACAGCATCCCAATCAATAAACATTAATTATTTTTCCTTAGTTCTAGATTAATTTTTAGTAGATTAATGTAAACACACCTACAAAGGCATCCCACATAATGTCATAATATCATTAACCCATTTTCTTAGGCTGATGAATGTTTACCACCACAATTTGATGACAACCCTAAAGTAAATAAGCCAGGTCTTTCTCTGCAAGCCCTCCATCAGTGATTTTCAAACCATAAGCCACAAGGCTATTGTAATGGGTCCGCCAATCGTATATTTATACAAAGCACAGTCTTTGGAATAATGTATCTTCCTTCATGCTCTATTTTTCTCCATATGTAGTTGCTGGTGAAATTAATAAATAAACATTTTCTTCCAATTATTTAATTGGAAGAATTTAATTGGAATAATTCTTCTAATTATTTAATGTATTCTTAATCACTAAGGGGCAGAATTACAATTATTATCAACTGAGCACTTTTTCATTATTTTAAAAATGAGTTCTTCTCTCCAAAATGCTAAGAACTACTATCCTATGCTAGGAGAGCTGAATTTCTGTTTTTATGTTCCTTGCATTTATGTAAAAAAAAAAAAAAAAAAAAATGCCGGTTAACTATGGGATATTTTTTTCTGATTCCACATTTGCTCACTGTGGCATTCATAGCACAGCTGTCCAAATCTACCTTGGAATTCATATTTTCCTTCAAGATCAAAGTTTAGTGTACTTAGCTGTGGGCTTTGTTGATCCATTCCTCTTGAACTTCGTTTGGGCCCATAATTACATGCCCAATATAGAGAAAAATGTCAAGAAAGAAACAGATTTCAATTTCAAGCTTCAGAGGAGTTCTGATAATAAAAATGTGGTGAAAATGATGAAAACCTACCTTGACTGATGTACTCTTGTTTTTAGGGACAATGTACTATACGGTGGCTGTGAGAAAGGATACATGTCAATTCTGAGATTAGGCCTTTGCGGGGGGAAGTTGTCATTTTAAAAAAGAAAATAAAAAACTCTTTTTGATGTAGGAAAAATGTCCAGCCATGCTATTTGTTATGCAAAAACAGTGGGATTGCTTTCTGCATGCCAGAAGCGGGCCAAAGGTACAACACACCCACTGCCGGGGCCCATTAGCATCTTTTGTCATAATACATGGCAAATGGACCAGTAACTACCCACTGCCAATTAGAATGATGATGAGCCAACCTAAAATAGGCAGGTGAGCAGACTAAGTGCCCCTGTGGTTTGCCAATTACCTAAATTATCGGCGGTAGTTTTAGTGCACAGCTACCATGAATACAAATCTAAAACACTCTGGTATTCAGGGGAGTTAGACACTGCTTGGTGTCAAAAAACAGAAAATAAGCAGGATTTTCAGAAGCTGAGTTCTAGCAACTGTGATATCCAGTGTCACCCAGATGAAATACTATCCTGCATTTTGTTTGACAATTCTGTCTCCTCCAGGAAGGGCTCCCGAAACAATGAAGCATCAGTTCCGCGCTCGATGTCACCAATCAATTGCACAAATCATTCTCAGCGATTCTCGCTAAATGGACATTGGAACAGATCTTCCTCACGGAAACAAGAGTTAGTATCAGAAGACCTCAACTAAATAAAACTACTTTTGCCAGGAAAAAAAAAATCATTTAACGTAGATATAGAGGAATAAAAAGAAAGAAAGGGCAAGCAGAAGACTTATAAGGTCTGTCATTCCGTCAAATTATAAAGAAAGATCATAAAGGAAGATCATAAAAGAAATCAACAGCATCCTTTGTTGTAAACGCCTGGGTGCAATCATTAAATCTGAACCATCGCCTTGTGAAAAGACCTCATCCTAGAACCTCTCCTTTGGTAACAGCCCTGCTTCCACTATCAGTGGAAACCGCTTCCGAGTTCCCATTTTCTCACATTCACAGTCATGAGGAACAATGAGGGACAATCATTTTAAAGGCAATGCAACATTTTTTAATGAAAAAAAAAAAGTAATACCAACTTACATGTCTAACATTTCCCCGTTTCTCAGAAAATGACACAGATACTCCCTTCCAAATTTGGCACTGGGTGTGAGTACGTGATCTGATGTCATTATATTCGTGTTCCTTCCAACTTCTTAATAGGTTAGCATATAGTAAATTATTTCAGAAGAGCAGTGCTGTGCTCGTTGGATTAATAGTTAGGGTGGCTGTGGTTAATGTTAATAGCGGCAGTCAGGAATCTGAGTTATATTGCTCCGGTAGTGAACTAATACGTGATCTTTGACAAGTCATTTAATCTTTCATCTTTCTTAACTATAACTATAGTTTATCTAAGTTATAATAGCAGATAATAATACCTCATTTGGAGTAGAGTGGTAAGACGTGATTAATTGTCATGTGTGGAGCACTTTAAGGTCCTTGGATAAAATATATGACTAAAGTGCACAGCATTAATATTATTCACCCATTAACAATGTTTTCCTGTGTAATTGTCCAATATACTATCAGTTTAAGACACATATGGGGATACCGTTAAGGTGTGGTAATAGAATAATAAGTATTTTACTGCTCCTTGCATATATTTGTGTTGTACAAATGTCTACTTTATAGAATATTCAATATAGTTACTAAATTCCACACTGACTGTTTTATTATGCTAATTGATAATCTAGTGTGCTCCAAAGATTAAAGAAAAATGAAATTAAACTGAAAAATCAAAGGGTAACAACTTTATAATGCCTCTTTAATTTAGCGAAATACAATTAAAGTCACACAGTGATAGAATTGACTGTGAATACTAAGATGACTATAATTGACAAAGTAAATGTTACAGAGCCAAGCTGAATAAAGCAAAGGAAAATGCCAATACAGTTCAGTGCCATGGGATATTTTTGTAGGCTCACAAAAATGAACTATATGACGTCTGTAGATGTTACTGAAAAGAACATTCTGAGGAATGCTTATGTCACCCAATGATGTTTTTGTATCAGATAAAAATACACACATTCAAAAGTAACACATATTAAAAATAAATAAATAAAAATAGAAGACAAAAATTCACTCTTGTCTTTCCTAAAGGAAAAACATAATGCTGAGAGAGAATTAGATTTTACTAACTAAGCTTATTTGAATTACTTAATATTTGTAAATGCACAGGACTTGATTCGGCCTGCTTTAAACAAAAACACATACACAATCCATGCAAGAGTGTGGGCAGGCTCACACTTGAACACAGAAGGGGTCTATGAAAATGTGGTTTAAATGTCCAATCAAATTAGCAACTCCAGTGAGGTTTCCTTATAAAATCAACAGAATTGGACCTCTTCTGTTACATAATTCCACAACCAATGTTCTTGACATGATTATAGCTGGACTGGAAAAATGAGTATACCTAGATACTCCTGGGGGGATGGTACATTGGTATAAAGTCTTAGATCAGCAACTGCATAATATCTTAAAAATACTTTTAAAATAACTTCCTGAAGAATAAGATTTTAAGGCTCAAATTAATGTAAATATTGCATTTTACTCTATAAGGGATGCTTTGTTTTAGACATATACATTCCCCAAATCTTTGAGATACAATTGACACACTAAGATGGTATGTCATGTTGATCCTACATCTGTCTGTAAGCCCCAGGATACCAAAACAAAGACACAAATCTGGAAGTCAAGATTGTGTGTATGGAGGGGGGGTAGTCTGAATAGAATGAATGGGGACAGTAACTGAGCAAATAATTGGGAATAATTCCCATTTTAATAGAAAGGCATTTTTGAGGACCAGGCTTGTGTGAGATTGGGGAGGGGAAAGGGTAACTGGAAGTTGGTATTTCAGAGTCTTTTCTATAAATGAATATATGTACTCTTAGTTAGCTTATTTATTATAGCATTGTGAGTTTTTAGAGAGCATGTTATGTTTTAGGAGCCCTGACCATATCAGCTTTCTTTGTGTGATAAGATTATGGGTGACTTAAATAAACTATCTTTCTTATAGAGTTTTTACAATGTTTGTACTACTTTTTTGCCTAGAAAAAGGAAAAAGCTATTAACATTTTTGGCAGAATATAGGATGCTGTTGCTTCCTTGAAACATTAAAGACTGTTCCTCCAAATTCCACATTTCCTCTCATCACCAACAAAATCTTACACAAAATATAGAATTTATATGATTTAAATACAAAAATTATATCTATTACACCTATAAATTTCATTTAAAAAAAGGTATAAAGCAATACTTAGTATCTTCTGAATGTATCATCTAGAAATGGTTTTACTTCAAAGTGAAATTTCAGGAAGGCTGCTCCCAACAAAAGACAATAAAACATTCTGGATTTGTTAACACGTTAACACTTGTTAAAGTAGTTATGCGTCTTTGGTAAGTGGGTGCCACAAACAGTGTGAAAAGCATTGATAATGCAAAATTTTCACTCTGCACCTGAACAGATGAATGTTTGTCAGGCTTCCCAAAGATATCAAAGAGAAAATTAATTCCTACTCTTCCCCTAATATTTCTAGAAGGGAATTAGCAGCAGCAAAAGAAATAATGGAAAAGGGTGAGACAATGACAGTCAAGATTTACATGCCTGCCTGTTTGTATAAGTCTCTACACAGCTGGATATCTTCAGAGCGTCACCTCCTCTGTAAAAGGTACTCACATGAGTCGCATCCACCTCTATTCACTATGGATCACTCAATCAAAAAAATCTCTAGTAATTCTCTACAAATACATAAGCTCAATGGACTATACATTATACTTTTTTGCTAAAGAAAGAAAGAATAATTTATTCTCATGTACATACATACCACTGGACATTTGGTTGAATCCATACTGGGCCCATTGCATAAGCTAAAAATTACTTTCTTGGTTACATTGACTAGAATGTAGTGTAGTTAATGTTGTTATTCAGATTAAATGAGAATGCATATATCTTTCCTGGAATATACCATAGCTCTATAAAATATGTTTGTTTGTTTGTTTGTTTTTAAGATTTTATTTATTTACTTGACAGACAGAGATCACAAGTAGGCAGAGAGGCAGGCAGAGAGAGAGGAGGAAGTAGGCTCCCCACTGAGCAGAAAGCCCAATGTGGGGCTTGATCCCAGGACCCTGGGATCATGACCTGAGCTGAAGGCAGAGGCTTTAACCCACTGAGCCACCCAGGCACCCCTAAAATATGTTATTAAATAAAGAGTTGAAGCAGCATTCTAGTAAGGCAGGATATTCTTGTCTTCAGTCAGTGCAATGTCTTTAACAAAATGTCCCAAGTTCCCAAGAATTCAATCTATTCTTTATTATTTTGTTATTAGTTATGCCATTATTGGTACCTTGTACTAAAACTTTATGAGGGAACACTTTTATGAAGGAACTGCATTTTTAAGAACAATGCATTAAAATTACTCACCTGGATTGTATTTCTGGTTTCACCTCTTTCCTATCTATGACCATGGGCATATCAATTGGATTCTAATTATCAGTTTGCCTGGTAAGATTCTCATCGAAGTGTCACAACAATTAAGTGAGATAATCCACACGAAGCAATTAACACAGTAACTAACATATACTAAGATTTCATATTGTAATTATTATTAGAATTCATCTCCAAAATAATGATTTTCCAAAAAAGAACACTGCCATCTTGCAGACTTCAGGGAAACTGCTACTAAAGAAATTGCTATTACTAGTTTTCTGGATAGAAAAATTAAAGATGCAGCCATTACACTTCTGATGGTGTTGGCTTCATTGAAAATATTAATTTTCATTTTTGACCTAAATGGTGATTCAAAATAAACTCTTTGACAGTACCTTTTACTTTCTACTCCTTATTTTAAAATCTTTTGAGAAGTTGAGACATAAAAATATATTGTCTTTCAATAAGCACATAAGTTTATCCATCCTTAAATAATGCACCAATATTTAATTTTTTAAAAATACCATTTTGAGGGGCACCTGGGTGATTCAGTGGGTTGAGCCTCTGACTTCGGCTCAGGTTGTGATCTCAGGGTCCTGGGATTGGGCCCTGAGTGGGGCTCTCTGCTCAGCGGGGAGCCTGCTTCCCCCTGCCTATCTGCCTATTTGTGATCTCTCTCTCTGTCAGATAAACAAGTAGAATCTTTGACAAAAAAATACCATTTTTTAAAAGAAACTGAACTGTGATATCATGGAAAGATATTTGATCTTTGTCTTTGGTTCCTGGCATTGAGCTTAGAGAACCCTTGGAATTTCCTGAGTGATGAGGATGATAGGATTCTTTTTAATTCTAATGAAGAGATTCTTGGCAGTCCCTAGATAACTTTAAGATGTAGACTAGTCACTGCAAGAACAAAGCCTTGATTAGAAGTTGAACTTTCAGCTTGAAACCTTAACCTCTAGGGAGGGGAGATGGGCTAGAGATTGAGTTAATCAGTGATACAGACTGAATGTTGATGTCCATCTCAATTCATATACTGAAACCCTCAATGTGATGTAGTAGGAGATGGGCTTTTGAGGGGTAATTAGGTCATGAGCAGGCAGCCCTCATAGATGGGATTAGTATTCTTATAAAAAGAGACACAAAGGAAATTCCTTTTTCTCTCTTGCTCTTTACCATGTGAGGAGACAGCAAGAAGATGGCCATCTGCAAACTAGGAAGCAGTGTTTCACTGCTTTCACACCTTGATCTTAGACTTCTCAGCACCCAGAAGTGTGAGCAGTAAATATTTGTTGTTTAAGCCACCAGTCTATGGTAATTCATGATAGCAGCACAGATGGACTAAGATAATCCCCCATGGCCAATGATTTCCCTAATCCTGCCTACACAATGAAACCTCCATAAAAACCCCTAATAACTGGCTTCAGGGAATTTCTCCACAGCCAAATTCATCCACATGGCAGAAGGGTTGGGAAATCCCAACAAGAAGCTCCTGCACTTGAGACTTTTCCAGACCTCACTTTGTCTGTCTGTTCTTCTGTATCCTTCAAAGTAAGTGGATAAATGTAAGTTAAATGTTTTCTTGAAGTTTTTGAGCCACTCAGCAATTTATCAAACCTGAGGGGGGAAGGCTGTGGAAACCCCAGCTTTGTAGCCAAGTCAGACAGAAGTGTGGGTAAACTGGGGACAGATACCTACAACTGGCATCTGAGATGAGGGTAATCTCATTGGAAGCCTTTACACCTGTGGAGTCAGACTAGTTAGGGTCAGAACTGAACTGACTTGTGTAACACACAGTTGGTATCAGAACTGTCTTGGTCTCAGGAGGACAAAATTACCTCTCAAAAACACTTCGGAGAGAGTTTCTCTTAATTCTGAGCACATTGGTATTCCCTTTATTTTTTTTTCCTTAAAAATGTTGGTATTTCAATTTCGATAGAAAATAGAAATTTTGTTAATATTAACCTTGCTTACATTTGTGTGGTTTGGGAACTGTCTTCAGAAGTCTTTCAAAACCATAAAAGCTTAAAAATCCTGAAATTTATTCTCTGAAATCATAAAAACTACACTCATGAAAATTTAGCTTATCAGCTCTCCTGTCTTTACCCCAACTGGGCAGTTCTTATCTATCTTATACTTTAAATTATTGTTTGAAAATTTTATTTTTTCCTGAAACTTTTATATTTTAACATCAATTCAATAATATTTTATATGATTTGAAAATATATATACACACATACACTTCTTATACATGTGTATAAAGGTAAGCAAAATTGAATTTTATATACATTACATTCAAAAAGAAACTTTTGTTTTTATTATGTGCTTTAACTGTGACTTTTACATGATAGCATTCAGTGCCTATAGCAACAAAATAATGACAATAAAAGGTTTATATTACTACTTATTGCTTGATTAATTTCTAGCAATTGTGGAAGCAAATTTCTATTTTCTTAAGAATAGTAATAATGCTGCAGACATCTATTTTCTATTGTAGTTAAGTTGGAAATGAATGAGGGGAAAACTGTCCATATTAAAAGCAAAAACAGGGGCACCTAGGTGGCTCAGTCAGTTAAGTGTCTGCCTTAGGCTCAGGTCATGATCTCAGGGTCTTGGGATCAAACCCTGTGTTGGGCTCCCTGCACAGCAGAGTCTGCTTCTCCCTCTTCCACTCCCACTATCCCCCACCACCCCCACACTGCTTCTGCTCTCGCTCTCGCTCTCTCTCTCTGTCTCAAATAAATAAAAGCAAAAAGAAAGCCAGAAGGTAAACAAAGAAAAGCAAGCAAACAAATAAATAGGAAAAAAGCACATTAATCTGGGGACTTCCTTTATGCAAGCAAAAGCTTTAACAATGGGATTTACAGATTTTTTAAAAAACTCTTCTTAAAATAAAAGTATTACAGTATAATTGAATCATTCATCTTGTAATTCCTTATTTCAGATTGCGGGTTAAATATTTATCTTAAACATTGCTTTAAAATTAATACTTGGAGTATTTTTTCCTTTTATGACAATATAGTGTTTTAAATAACCACGTAGTTGTATAGTTTAAAAATACAATTATTTTTTGAAAACTGATTCTATATCAGAAGACTAATTGATTTTTTTTCCTTTCTAGTTCCTCCACAATTCTCAGTTGGTAATGTCTCTTCTGAAATATTGTTAGTATAACTACACATAGTATTTTGGAATTTTCACTGAGCCTACAAGAGTGACCTTGATTCCACTGACCTTGATTCCATTGTTCACTGATGGGGTTCAGGGTAGGCTGCCCAAAATATACTATTTTGGTACATTGATTATTTTGAGTTAAAGTTACTCAAGAAGCAGCCAATGCAAGAAGGACACTCTGACCTCCTTTGTCTCCATAAAAGCAGGAAATAAATCTCCCAAGTGAAAGATATCCTCACTGTACCAGGAGAAAAAGAGACATCCTTATCACCAGAAATAGGGAATTCAGGGCCAAGAAGCCTGTATAAACAAAGCTTGTTACTTCTTTACTAATTTACTACCCCAAGCTCAAACCCTTTTGTCTTGTCAATTCTTCACAAATTTATATGTTCTTTGCCTAAAAGGTATAAAAACTGCCTGCCCTGGTCTTTGAATCTCATATTTCTATGTGTTTATACACATACACACACACACACACACACACACACAGAATTAAATTTGTTTCTCTCCTGTTAATCTGTTTTATGCCAATTTCATCATTAGACCAGCCAAAGATCTTAGAAGGGAAGAAATAAAAAGTTCCTCCCCACCCCATAACATCGTAACATCATATTAAAGTACTTAGTAGTGGCATCATCTTATCGGGATAATGAGAAACATAAGTCATTTTCACATTAACAGATGTTTTGTCAAATTTCTCTTATTAGAGACTCATGGGATTGGTTTATTAACCCAAACGAATACATTTACAATTATTTATAAGGTCTTACTTTAGTCTACCAGGGTCAATTAACATCTTTATTTTATCATCAATTGTATTTGACACATTTCTCACTTTTGTGTCATCTACAAATGTGAAAAACATGCTATTGACTCATTCAGTATTTTTAAAGCCCTAAATTTTATTTATTCCCACTTGAAACTCTTCAATAACTCTTGAACATTTCAGGACTCTAAAAAACACTCCCTCATACATATTTCTTTTTTCAGTTATTGAATAGCAAGTTTATCTGATCATCAGCCGTTTTCTCCAAATTAATACCACTCTGTAAGTCACCTGTTTCTGAATATGAACATCTATCATGTTCAACCAAAAAAGAGAATGGGTTTGGGAGGCCGTCACTTGTTCCTAATATACCTGTGCCTATTTCTACCAATCACATGTGTTGATCTAAGGCCTCAGAGACCTATAAATTCATCATCTGCTCTAGAATGTCACAAAAAGCAATATTAATTTTTATAGACTACATTCTCTAGAATTCATATCTTGATACTCTTTTGTTTTGTGAGATTTTTTTTTTATAAGATTTTATTTATTTATTTATTTAACAGAGAGAGACCCAGTGAAAGAGGGAACACAAGCAGGGGGTGTGAGAGAAGGAGAAGCTGGCTTTCTGCTGAGCAGGAAGCCCCATGCAGGGCTTAATCCCAGAACCCTGGGATCCTGACCTGAGTAGAAAGTATATGCTCAAGGACTGAGCCACCCAAGTGCCCCTAATGAGATCATTCTTAATCACTTTTCATCTTTGGGGATCCCTCCTTTTTCCATGATTTCTCCAAAACTATAGGTGGTAGCTACAAACTGTGTGATATCTACAAATTGTTTTGGAAACCTCAGAGATTTACAGTTAAAGGGATTATTCAGAACTTCAATGCAAAAGGACTCATAAGATACAGCTTAGCCAAAACAAACTTCAGAAGAATTGGAAAGTTCTTGATTAGAATCCAGGAACCCTGGACTCTGGCCTAGGTTAATACTTTAAAGGTAAGTGCCATGCATTATTTATTTTTAGATTTCTGTATCTAGTTCAGTGTCTAGTATAAAGTAAGCAATTATTAAATATTTGTTGAACTAAATAGAATCTAATTTATATGAATTTGGAGATAATTCACAAGAAGTCTGTAAGTACTCCTTTACATTTTTTTTCTATTTACTGGGCATTAATAGCTCTGCCATCTTTGTTTTGCCCTTGGTAATGAAGACCATTCTCCTTAATTTTGATAAACTGAAAAAAACATATAATAAATAGGGCACTAAATCAATATAATATTTTTAAATCAATATAATTTTAACTGCTTCCTCTATGCTGTCTGTTGTGAAGAGTTGAGAAGCTCTATCGTTTTGTATTTTATATGAAAATACATCCAGGAACTGAGCTGGGAATAAACTCTGAAGTGTTGAATGAAAAAGTAATAGGTGAATTAAAATTAGACTTCAATCCAAATATTTTTGAGAAATTAGCTAAAGTGTAACTGCATAGTACGCCTTCATATTTTCCAGCATCTCTTGGACTAATCTTGGAAAACATGTCCCTTTTCCAGTATAATAGAATCTGTAAGCACTCAGGATTTGGGGTTATTAAAGTAGAATGCCTGAGTACAGTTTGAAACTGAATATGAGAATTTAAAGTGAACACATGATATGCTAAATATGTATTTCAAGCATAATACCCTATTCCACACAGATTTTCCTAATAGCATGGTAGAACACCCAAAAAATGATTGAAAATGTATCAGGCTATAGAGTAGTCAGCATATATAGTGATGAAGACTCATTACAAGGTCTTTAACTGAATCTGGCTAGCAAGGAAACATGAGCAAAATAAATACGAATGTGGTACGAAACTGATGGATGAAATGCTAGGGATGTGGAGAAAAAGTAAGAAAGTTCAGAGCAGGAATATTGTAGACAAATATGAGAGTTGGAGAAAATACTGCAGTGGGTTTTAAGGGAAAAGTGAAAGAAGACCACCTCGAAAGAGCTATGGAGGGAAGAGTAAGTGGCCATCTACAGGGAGCCTGAGGATTCAGTGTAGTTAGATCACTGGGAGAAAGAGATCCAAAGTAAGACTGAGTCCATTGCAGTCTCGTGCCAGTCTATGTAGTCCACCGTAAGGAGTCTGATTTACTTATTTATTTATTTCTAATTTTATTTATTTATTTATCTGTTTGTTTGTTTTACCTTGTAAGTAAGCAACAAAATGCATAGAATTATTTTTAAGTAATGAAGAGACAATATATAGCATTTTAGGAGGTTGTTGTTGCTGAATCATTTTAAAGTTTATTTCAAGCATTCCCCTTAAGGAGGAGACTGAATAAATGTAGTAATAAATGGAAAGGAGGTATTGGATGTTTTCTGGTTTTCTTTCCAGATTAGATAACTCAGTAGAAACAGTTTTGAAATTAACTCAGATAGACAGCAGGAAGGAGATTAGATTTGAGGATGAAGTTGAGTTTAGTTTGATTCAGTTTTTGTGGTGATCATGAGATCTGGAAAAACTCTTAAAAGTCTGATGCCAAGTCTCTGTAGGGAAGGCCTAGGGTGTTGAGAGGGCTGTCTGAAAGGGAGAGGCAACAGAACCTGGGCTTTCATCATTTTTTGAAAACAGAGGGAAGTACTTCCTTTGGGGATTGTTAGAGCAATCAACAATAATCTCAAGAGACATGAAAACAGCAGTGACTCTTTATGCCACTGAAAATTGACTTAAGGTCTACAGGCCATCACATTGTCTTCTGCACTTTAGGACTCAGGAGCTGGTACTATTATTCTAGACCCTTCCCAAAGACTGGGAATGTGTGTGTGTGTGTGTGTACGCGTGCGCACACAGCAGCAACAGCAGAACAAGCTACTGAAATCAACCATGATGATTAATCACAATCAAGTCGCCACATAGATTGAAAGACAAAGCCTATCTATTTAATTTAATAGTTACTTCCTGAAGATGAAGTAAGAGACCCTGCCATCCCAGAGCTAATCCAACTAGGAGAGGAGACAGACAGGTAGGAGAAGGAAAGCCTACCAAGCCCAAGAGTAGAGGAGGGCTTCCTCTGTTGCTCATATCTGACATCTGTTTATTAAAGGTTGAGCTCTGTAACCTCAGCTGCATGTAGTCAGGGTTTTGTCCTGTTCCCCACAATATCCTGCTGCCTGGAACATTCCTGATTTACAGCATGTGCCCTCAGTAAATGTTTATCCTGCTTGATTAATACGCCATGAAGTAAGTATTATGATAATGATTTCAAAGATTAGAAAACTGATGCTAAAAATGGTTAAGTACCTTGCTAAGAATATGTAGCTAGTAAGTGCCAGAGATAGGAATGCAAGGCTAAAAACCCTTTATGAGATTCCTAGTCCAGGCACACATTTGCCTTTTAAATATCAGTCACATATAAACACTTTGAAACTGATATGTGGAAAAAACAGGCGTGGTCTTTACTTAGTCTGGGTCAATTTGTACAGCTGAAATAGGGAAAACATTTAATTGTCATTTAATCCACCTAAAATGCCAATACCCTTAAAAATAGGACCATTAGTAATGCAAGTATGAGGTCCTCAGGATTGAGAAAAGCCTGCTTAACTAAACAACAAGTCTCATGAGGTTAGCCTGCTTCCAGAATTCTTTTCTGGCTTGGCTGTTCTCCATTTTTTATATAAACGGCCAGGCCTGCCAACCCTTGTAGAGCTAAACATCTATAGCTCCTGACAAAGGTTCTGCAATAAAGAAACACTACGTACTGTGTATTCAAACTCTCCCACTTTTCATATACTCTGATCAGTACATATTAAACGGCCTTTTAAATCTGGTCTGAACTAGACCTGGAAGATACCCACCTACCATTTCTTTTCATTGGAAATACGCAGAACAAGATATATTGGTATGGTAGAATCAACCCTTCAAGTTCACAAGATGAAAAGTATATATTCTTGAAATGGAAGTTTTCCAGGACTCAAAGACATTTGGTCAGCATTTCTGGAAATCTATAGGAAACTAGTTAAATTTATGCTCTATGAAAATCTCATATTCTAAGATGAGTTATAAATTAAGCCAAAGATACCAATCACATGTTGTCATCTTCCTTTCCCCTGTTCTCTCATTTATTTGTTTTATTAATATCCTCTTGCTTTTAATGGCATTTAGAATATTTGTATAATATATCTTTCTGTGATAAACATTGATTTTTAAAGAAAGAAAAATCAAGTTTAAATAAATGATACATGCAATAACATTTTTCTTGTTTATAATGTTAAGCTGGAGAGATACATTGTTTCTAATATTGATTTAAATGGGAAGGAAATATGTCATGGTTTTTATACTGGTTCATGACTCTTAATCTTACCACCAGAATTAAGAATCCAAGACCAATCCAACAAAAAAAGTAAAACTCAATGAACAACACATATAAAACAAACTTAGGATTAAAATTAATATCACAGTACAAAACTATACATAAAATACTAAAATGCATTATTATTGACAGCCATTTTACTTTGGATGTCAAATGGCATCATTTATTCACATGATGGGTATTATATAAGTAGCTATCCACTAGGCCAGAGGCCAAAATCTTTTTCCAGAAAGGTCCACATAGTATATATCTTGGGCTTTGTGGTTCACGTGTGGTCTGTGTGTGTATATTCTTCTTTTCCTTTATTTTTCAGGAATATTTTAAAAACATCCTTAGTTTGTAGTCTGGATCTGACTCATGACCTATAATTTGCCAAATGTTTCTCCCCTCCTGTTCTAGTTTGGTCCACACAGGCAAAGCTCCAGACCATTAGCAAATACTTTTTTTTTTTTTTTTTTAATTGAGAGAGGGGGAGAGAGAGAAAGAGAGAAAGATAGAGAGAGGTGGTGGGGGGGGGCGGGGCAGAGAGAGAGAATTTCAAGCAGACTCCACACTGACTGTAGAAAAGCCCAATGCAGGGCTCAATTTCATGACCTTGAGATCACCTGAGCCAAAATCAAAACAGTCCCAAGCTTAATTATGTCACCCAGGCAACCCTGGCTAATACTTTTTACTTGGTTTTGTGAAGGAGGAAATGTTTGCTAAGATGTGATAAAAAATAAAGCTTTCCTATTCAATTCTTTTTTTTTTTTTTTTTTTAACCTTAAGTTGCTCAAAGACTTGTACATTCACAAGGATAAACAATTTCTGGGTCAGTTGTGCCAGCAAAGGTGTTTAGGACTTTCCCAACACAATCTTACAGAAAGCAAACTCTCAGTCATGTGGAGAACCAGTTTCAATAACACATGCAAATGAAAGGTCCAGTTTTATAATGAACTGTGGTGTATGCTGAGTTTGCTGGCCGGACTCTGTCCTTTGATTTGACAAACGGTCATTGAGTGTTTGTACATCTCAGTCAAAAACTGCACCACACAGGATGTGGGGCAAGAGATCAAACCTAGAAGTCTCATGCCCATGTGCCTTTGAATCAGAGATAAATATAAAGATAGAAATAAAGATAGAAATAAACATATGTGCAATGGAGGGAAAAAAAAAAAAAAGTCATGTGATAGTGAGCAGCAATGTTCAGGAGTGAGGGTCAGTTGTTTTTTAAAAAGTTTAGGGTGCCTGGAAGCATCTGCCTTCAGCTCAGGTGATGATCTCAGGTTTCTGGGATTGAGCCCCATGTTGGGCTCCCCGTTCAGCGTGGAGCCAGCATCTCCCTTTCCCTCTGCCACTCCACCTGCCTGTGCTTTCTTTCTCTCTCTCTCTCTCTGTCAAATAAATAAATAAATAAACAAATAAATAGATAAATAAAATCTTGAAAGAAAAAGTAAAATAAAATGCAATATTTATATATATTATTTAACTCAAATAGAACAATTCCTTCCAGGTATCCTGGTTAAAGTGAAAAATATTCACTCAAGTTGCGGTCCCTTATGTGAATAAAAAGGGTATATATTTTTTTCATTTTGAATTCATACATTCATTGTTTTTATTATGGAGTGCTTCATATAAATAGGACAATCAGGAAGAGTGCTGATTTGCTTGCAATCTCTAAATATCAATGAGAATTAGCAGTTTCCAATGTGAAATTTATCAGGAAGAAATAACACCTGCCATGGAGCTTCAATAGCTTTAGTAATCTGGTAATATTCATAATTTTCACAGAAAGATCTTGGCAGTTTACCCCGTTGACAGCCAAAATGGAATATCCAATAGAGAGTACTCTCGAGAAAATTCCCCAAATTTCACCAAGAGTATTGTATACATTTGTTAGTGCACTATGAAGTATTAGAAATAGGTGAGACAGCACTTTGAAAATAAATGCAGAACATTTGATATCTCTAATTTCACATCCAGTGCTTTTTATACTCTTACTAATCCACAAAATACAATAACCTGCGTTGATCTCCTCATTATTATAAATTAGCAAGCTTTATATAGCATTATATTTCCTTTTTTGTGATAAGTTCATTCATTCTAAACTGACTTATTTTGTTTTTCATGTTACCATGTAAAATTTATTTTAAATATAATCTTAATGAAAATAACAAGAGAACACACAGTTTTTTCTGCCACAAATGCTGTCCTGAAGAACTTTACTGAGTTCTTCAGGTACCAAGTTACATTTCAAGAAAGTTTTGATAAACCTCGTAAGAGAAGTTGTAGAAAAGACATTAAGATCAGGTTCTAGGACAAGTCCTTTGCAAAGAAAGCAAAAGGAATAAGACAGTTTGTCGATGAGGGGTGCAAGATTGGAGCAAGCCAGATATTCTCAAATGCAATGAAATTTAGAGAGAAAAGTAAATGGTTTTATTAGTTGCAGAATATGAATTATGGTTACAAATGGCCGTTTGATATAACATGGAATGGAAGGAGAGACTGCAAGAAAACTAGGGAAATCTCTTTATCTTAAAGATATTCTAAAAATAGGATCTTATACATAATTATTATATACAAAAATAGCATAAAAATTCAATTCATTCCTGGATTTTATTTTCAGCATATCATAAAGATCTTCCCTTCCTTTTCTCCTTCCCTACTCTTTCTACAATAAGGAACTCTTAACTTTTGGTTGTCATTTTGTACCCGTTATGACTGGTAAATCTTACGCAAAAGAAAATGAGCTTTCTCTAGAAAACCTTTTCAGGGTTTTCTTCCTTTATTTTTTTTTCTTCTTTTTGGCAGCTCATCCTTTAGAAGCAGACCCTCTCCTTTCCTCTATACTTTAGGATATATATTATGTCCTATGTATTATATACTGTATGTTATTTGTGGATGTGTATGTATACATATACACTATTTTTTTCTTTTTACCCTTTCGACCTTCAACATTTTTAAAAAGATTTTATTTATTTATTTGAGAGGGAGACAAAGAGAGAGAGAAAGAGCACAAGAGTAGGGGGAGGAGGAAGCAGACTCATTGCTGAGCAGAGAGCCTAACACGCAGCTTGATCCCAGGACCCTGGGATCATGACCTGAGCTGAAGGCAGCCATATAACCGACTGATCCACCCAGGTGACCCAATCTTCAACATTTTCTAATCAACATTTAAAATTTTAAAGTATGTATCATGACTAACTTCATAAGATCATTAAATACTGGAAAATAACTGTACCTCATAGTTTACTATGGGTATGTTAAAGAAATCACAATTTACATTTAGATCATAGAAAAAAACAACTGATAGAAAATTACTAATGTTTTCTCATTATATCAATGTATCTTCCTAGAGTATTCAATGTCTTCATGTATATACTTTTGTTTTTTGTTTTCACTTTTCAAAGAAGCCCTGGAATTCCCAAATGACTAAATCTAGTAAAATCGGAGAGGCTATCACTTACACTTTTTAGTAAATAAAAATTAGATGTCACTTAAATAAGTTTTAGATTTGCATGTGACACTAATTTTCTTGTGTATCCCAAAGTCAGTGAAAACGTCCCCTTAAGAATTTTAATATTTCCTAAAGCAGTAAAATACAGTGCTTAAATAATGGCAAACTTTATGTTCTCTGAAGAACATATGTTCTTATGTTCTTATGTTCTCCTTTCATGTAAAACCAGTTTGGATGCAAAGGTAATGTGATCTGTAATTAAAATGCCTGAAACATGAAAACACATCATAAAAGTGCTCTGATGCATCAGTCTTCCCAAAATAATTATAGACTTAAAGTGCATTATCCTCTAGAAAGATCCAACGTTTTAACACAAATACACAAAACATTTCAACACTGTGCACAGCAAACTAGAAGACTTGAGGGTTGACATACTGGAGGCTCCCTTCTCAACTCCAGGCCAGAGAGGGGACCCTTCTGGGTGTCAGGTTCCTCTCCAGAGACCTGCCTACTCCAGTAGGTCACTGTGAAGTGACTGAGGCTAACTTTCTACAACATACAAAGAGCCCACTAAATCACTCATTATACTAACGAAAACTCGATCTTGTATTCTTAAATTTCCAAACAATACTAATACTATCTCCTATTTTCCCACAGACGATAAAGATCAATCAGTAACTTGGTTCAAACCAAAAACCATATTTCTTGTAAAGAAGTGTTAACACATTCATAGACTTGTTTTTGTCTTAAGCTTTTACATAGATCTTCCTATTTGCTGTGTTATGACAAAGTTACTCTTTAAAAATAATAAATATTATGGGGTGCCTGGATGGCTCAGTCAGTTGAACATCTGGCCTTTGATTTTGGCTCAGATCATAATCTTAGGGTTGTGAGATTGAACCTCTCCTCGGGTTTCATGCTGGGCAGGGAGCCTGCTTGGGATTCTTTCTCTCCCTGTGCCGCTCCTGCCTCACTGCTTGCATGCATGTGCTCTCTCTCAATTTCCCTCTCCAAAGAATGAATAAATAAATAAATAAATAAATATGATGCTATAATTAGTTAAATCTGAAAAATCAGACTTGGAAAGTACGATAGAAATGAAATACTACAAACATAACAACTTACTACTGCATTATACTGAAGCATCTCTAAATGTTCATGTGCTTAATAAATATTTTTAGAGTAATATTTGTTATGATATGTTCTAAAATGTGCTAAGCTGGTCATTATTGCAGAAACAATGGTTATGTTTTTCACAGACCTGTATAAATCCATCCATAAATAAAGCATCTTTTATGGTTAGTGTGGAAGATTTTGGACTTTCAGGACAAAAAGAAGGTTATGTACATATAAAACATATACCTCAGGGGAAACATTTTTGATGTATTATCAAAAATTATTAAAAAATAGTGTCAAAGTTTCAATAAAGAAATGTAAAGACCAATATCAAAAAGCAGTATTGAATTGTAATGCTCCACTTCTCAGCACATAGGTTGTCTGATTTTACCCAGAAGGTATTACGTATCTGGGATTCTAAGTCTGTTTAGAATATGCTGAAGGTACACCTTCCAGGCACACTGTGGCTTTAACTAAATTAGTAAATAATATGTAATGCTCTCTGTAATTGTTCTCATCTGAGAAAATCATAAATATAATACCTTCCACAAGTCCAGGACACAAAGGTATTCCAAAAACATGAAACATGCACTGTTTTGTACAAAATCCATATGCAAAAAATCACTTAAATCTCTTGAAAGAGAACTACTGTGGGATGATCTTCTACAATAAAGTAGCAATATCCTTTGGTAGTCTGTTTGAATTTTATTTTGTTTTCTCTACTTCCTTCTAAACCTGTTGTTCAATATTCTGTCTACATTATACATACCTAGTATATTCTGAAGGATGACATTTTATGATGGAAATATATATATTTATAATTGTAAACCCAAGTCATGTGTTTTCACTGTTATATTTTTCCTTTTGATATTTATAAAATAACATATATTTTTCTGTTATCTACACAAATTTGAGTGAATACAATGGTAGCCCTTTGTTGTGGAGAAGTTCCTTTAATTTATTAAGTGGCTTATTTTGGATGTATATTCTTTTGGAGAGTCTCTGACTTTCTCAAATATTAGGTCAATATATTTTGTAAGATTTAGAGTGCCCTCCACTATATATCAGTTCTCAGAGTGATAGTGAAAACTTTTATAGGCTTGGTTGAAAATCAAATGCACATGGAAGTGATCTGAAATCTACAAAATGCTCTCTCTGCTCTCTAGTGCCACCCACCAAGAGGGAACACAATAGGTATCTTAATGATTAGAGAGATAGTGATGATGTTAAATCCAAGTTACTCTTAATCTTTAACATTTAGTTTGTATGTGTGTGGGCCTGCGGGAAACAGATGTTGAAAAATGATCAGCGATGGATCATTTTGCAGAAAGGCCTTAGTGTTAGGGAAGAAAAAACATAATCTGTGCAGTCAGATAAATCGGGATGCGATTGCCAGCTCTGCCAATTACTAACTACTTAATAGACATATTACTGTACATAGTTAGCTTGTACTTTAGTTTCACTGCCTATAAAGTAGGGATAATCATTCCTACTTCATAGCATTGATGGAAAGATTACATTTCCTATATGTGTGAAGTTCCTACACATAAACTTCTGGGATAGCCTTCACTGTCTTTCCATAAATGTTAGTGTCATTCTTCTCTCCTTTCTTCACCATTTAAACATTAAAAAAAATTTTTTTTGAAGATTTTATTTATTTATTTGACAGTGAGAGAGAGGGAGAGAGAACAAGCAGGGGGAGTAGGAGAGGGAGAAGCAGACTATCCCCCGAGCAGGGAGCCCAGTGTGGGGCTTGATCCCAGAACCCTGGGATCATGTTCTGAGCCGAAAGCAGATGCTTAACATACTCAAGTGCCCCTCAAGTGCCCCCCGCCCTTTTTAAATTTTTTCTAAGACACAGAGAGAGAGAGAGGCATTGGGGATGATGGGAAAGGACAAAGAAAGAAAATCTCAAGCAGGCTCCCTGCTGAGTGAGGAGCTCTGGGTTGGGCTCAATCTCAGGACCCTGACATCATGACCTGAGCTAAAATCAAGAGTCTGAGTCCGTTGTTTAACTGACTGAGCCACCCAGACACCCCACTTCTTCATCATTTCAATCAAATTCAAAAATTCTTTACTAGCAACTCCTATGAAAACATAGTAGGCACTGAGAGATGCTACCCTCAAGCCCCTGAAATCTAGAGAGGGAGATACCACACAGGCCAACCACCCACATACACAAACAAACGAGGACATTCCACCAACAGACCTTTTCTTTTCTGCCACTATCATCTATCTGTTTCCCACAAACTGAACCCTGAATAGCCAGCAATCATCAGACCCCATTATTTATCTATTTATTTATCTATATCTATATCTATATCTATATCTATATCTATATCTATATAGATATATATATCTCCTCACCTTATATATTTTGCATCTATTGTATTGTATTCCTTGCATTTCCTCAGCTAACCACTGCTCTAATTTAGGTTCTTATTAACTTAACTATTGCAAAAGTTTCTTAACAGGTTTTTCTGCTTCAGTACTTTCTGATCCATACTTTGCACTACCATCTCAGTTATTATCACAAAAACAAATTATATTCCCTCACCTATGTTCTAAACTTTTGATTTCCCCATGAAAACCAAACCAAACCAAAACAAACCAAAACCAAAAAAAAAAAAAAAAAAAAAAAAAAAAAAATTCAACTCACTAAACATCTCCTACAATTCTTTGACTAATTGGTCAACCCATTCCAGGTCATAATTGATAATAGATATTCTTTAAGCATGACCCTCATCCTTTTGCCTTTCCTCTATTTTCAAGTCGGAACTACCTTCAATGACATTTCCTTCCCTCTTCTCAAAATATCTCCTTGTCAAATCTCACCTAAACTTTGTGATACTAATCTGAATATAGCCTGAATCTTTCTTCCCTATTCTCATGCCTATATTATGACCGCCATAACTATGAACTTTCTTAGAATATGCATGCATATGTCTACGTATCTATCTCTTCCACTGGAATGTGAGATCCTGAAGAACAGGGAATATTGGATCCAGTTATGGATTACAAGTTTCTCCAGGCCTTAGAATGTGCTTTTTTTTTTTTTTTTGAAAGACACACACAGAGCCTCTCAGATGGAACTGGATTCAGCTTTAATTGCTTAATCTGTTCTCATCAATTTATCTTGCATTTCTCTTACATTTATTCAGATACTACCTTTTTCAACTCTTTAACCTAGTTTCCTAACCTTTGACTAGTGACATTCAGTCCCATACTCCCTTTTATTTTACATGATTTAACAGTTTCCTTTCACAAATGAAGTATATAGTTAGCCCCCTTTTATTTATTGACTCCAGTGCAGCCATGTAATGTCATTTGCCTAATCCAGCCCTTATGAAATATCAAACTTACGGTTGAAATTTGACATACCAATTGGATAAATTGACTGCAGATCAGAATATACCAGATGTCCACAAAAGGAAAATAACATCACCAGTGGCTACTCATAAAAACAACCACCTACTACTTTGCTATCCCTTTTATATACTGAAGCAGAACAAACTATCCCAAATCTTAGCAGTGACTTCAATGACAGCGTTTATATTCCTCACAAATATGGAATTTATTTTCTTCACACACTTTACTTAGTGTCATCTGGGGTGGATTGAAGACTAGGGGCTGGAAGCAAATGAAGGCACTTTCATTTTCATGTCTGGTCAACAGGAACTTGACCTGGGGCTGTGGTCAGAGCACCTATAGATGGCCTTTCCAAGTGCTTCCTTGTAAAGTAGTGACTGGGTTCCAAGGACAGCCATTCCCAGAGGATGTGGTGGAAACAATAATGCTTTTCTGATAGCCTTAGAGGTCATACAGAATCACTTCTTTTATAGTAACAGGCCCACTCAGATTCAAGGGGGAAGGCACATAGATCCCCCAATCTCTAATTACATCGTATTGTAAGAGTATGCAGATGAGGTATATTGGTGAGCAACGTCTGGACAGCACAATTGTCTACATTGAGCTTCAAGAGAATATCTGCAGGCAAAAAATTCCTGTTTCTTGATAATGTTCCCCAATGCATATTATGGGATGTGGGTTGTTAAAATAGCAGGGAAGAGATTAGGATTTTAAAGATTTTGCTCTGTAGGGTTGACTCCCTGGAGTTGGAATTCAGACATTTCATAACCAACTACAGATATTCTCAAACTCTAGGGCACTTATTTAAAGAGGAAGATTCCTGGTAATCAGAGATTTAACATCAATGGGACTGACCTAGTGACAAGGTATGTGAAAAACACCTTCAGTGATTCTTAGGTAGTTGATTTAGGATCCACATTTTGAGAAACATTGGCTTTCTTTATGATTTCAACACATACCATATGATAAAAATAAGACCTTTGTATGAGTCTTTCCAATTCACAACTAGAGTATTAGAGGGGTAGAGTGGGGAGGGGAAATGGCTATGTTGAAGGGCAAGCAGTATAACCAGCTGTGCTGATGTTTTATTTTCTCAGCCTTACTATCTTAGTCTTTAGAAGCAAGCTAACTGGTACTTGCCAAATGAGATGTGGGATATGGGAAGTAGTCATTGCTGAATACATGCAAACTCTATACATCTTTCATTTCATGCTTCAAACCTATTCTTTTGCATTTTTCATTTTTAAAAAACTGACATTTAGAGAGATGTATTGCATACAGTCAGAAAACAAAGGAGAGGTAGATATCCAGGATTCAAAGTTTCTCTGACTCCAAAGACATTGTCTCTTTGTCCACTCTACTTTGATGTTCACCAACAGTAGCATAAAATCTAAAGTTGGATTATTGTCCTTCATCACTCATGAGCATAATTTACTTAAAATCAGACATCGAACAAGGACCATGGGAAGACTTTTCACCTCCAGTGGACTAGAGTCTTTGATAACATTTGCCATAAATATGTTTCATCCTGAAGTCATCTTGTCTCTGTAATGCAGCACTGAACACAGAAGTTCAGCCCAATATACTTTGAAATGCTTTACAAGATAAAACACTCTTCTTTCTGAAAGATTGGCACCACTTTGAGGTAACCCCATTCCTACAACTGAAGATGAATCGAGGTGACCTTCTGCCTGGGCAAGAATATAAGTTTCTCTCTTAAACTTTCTCAATTCAGGAACCACTTTTCCTTCTTAACTGTAAGTTTTTAACTTTAGCACACAACATAGACTATCTGCACTTCGGGAACCTCTGAGAATTCAGTCGTGAGTTAACTGTCACCCAACACAGACCAAAGGCTCTCATAAGACATATGATGTTGGAGGCAGTATAATGGGCATGTTAACTACCCCTTCTCCTAGTCTCCAGGTGCTATCCTCACTATCAAGTTTAATCATCAGAAAGTGGAATACCTTGACCATTTCCTCTTATCCCCTGCAGAAAAGCTTTCACTGAGTACAATTTAATGTTATGTTTTCATCGTGTAAAGTGAATCAATACCAGAACTGTCCATTTGAACAGTATTTTTGTTTCTTACAGACTTTGTCTATTATGTTATTCAGCACCTCTTATAGAAGGAACCAGATGATAAATTTCTCCTAAAATTTAGTCCCAGAAAAAAGTTTGTTTCTACAGAAAAATGTTTATTTTCTTCTGTCAGAAAAGAAAAAAGAAAATGAGTATACCAATGTGTTTATCTTCTTGCTTTTCCTGCTAGAAAACGTATAGCCATTTTGGGGTCCAACTCTAGTAATTCATTAATACTAAGGGCCTCTTGACATCTAGATGGTTTCTTACTCCTTTTGGAAAATTTTTGATCATCTTACATTTTTATTTGTATTTTTTTAGAATTAAAATCATTTTTAATTTAAAGAGCAAATTACAGAGAATGCAAAGTAAAATAAATAAAGATAAAATTATTTAAAACATCTCCCAATCCTTAATAATTTCTCGCCTCAGTATTTTGTAAATTTTTCTTCAATAAAAGTTGCAATAACAGGAATTTCTGACTAGTTCTAGAATACAGGTTTTGGAAACCCAGAAACTCTATTTTATTCAAAATTACCCCTTTCATCTCTTATCAACACATTAGGGAAATCATGTCATTGTCAAGTGTTGCTGTCAATCATTTGTCAGTTACCAAGATGATGGTAAATAGTGTAGTCATGTCACATCTAGACCACTTTTAACCTCTTTATTTCTGTTACCCAGATTACTCCATCTTTAAAGTGAGGATTATACTTCTCTCCACATGTATACAAGAGGATTCTGAGTAACAGCGTCCACTGAGTAATAGCATCTAAATCTAGATCTCCATAACGTATAGATACAGGACAAATACTGCTTTACAGATTGTTAACCTCAACAAGTAAAAATTTTAGTGAGTAGAAGAGCATGGAATTTAGTGGATAAAGTGGAAACCGGAAAATGTGAAAAATTACACTGAAATTTATCTTGCATAAGCTACAACTATAAATGAATCTGCTCATATTCTTTCTAAATTTGTGACAGTATTATTCTAATTAATAATTTGGCTACTTGGTCAGAAATTTCTTTTGTAACCAATCATTTTAATTGGTCATGTCCCTAAAATATTACAAATGTTTAGAAAAGTTATGATTGTCTCAACTGGGTCATTTGAAAGCACTTTACAGTTCAAATATGTCTTATAAACATTTTTACATAATTTGCCTGAATTAAACATAATAAAGCATTGCTTTTCTTGTTTTTAGATTGCAAAGTCAAAGGAAAGTAAAATCTTTATGGAAAGGTTTTTCGCTTCAGGAATTCATTAACTTTACTGGACAAAAAGCTCTAATTTTCAGGGTATGTGGCCCCCCCCACCCCTATCTCCCTGGCACAAACATATATATAAGCATATATATTTTCAGAGAGGAAACTTTCCTCTGGTCAAGGTGCCGAAATGAAAATTTGGTCCAGTGTTTCCCACAAATATGGGTGTGAACATTGTGGGGAATCAGATTATGACTCATAAGCAAAGACCTTCCCTGGCCTTCTGAGATTCCTTGTGAGGAAAAGGTGTTTTGCTTGATATTTCCAATTGCTTAACCAACTTTCATAAAGAAATGCTTTTCATAAACAGCCCTGAAATAAATATGCATGACATGAGCATACACATACATAGCGGTGCTTTAGGTTTTACACTTTTTAAATAAAATATGCCCATGAGCAGTGTATGGTCTTGGAGTACCGTCAGTGTTTTTTCTCATCTCTGGAAATATCAGATACATTACTCACAGGTGGATGAAGGGCTGTCCCTGAATAACAGACAGTTATTACCAATCACAGAATCAAGAATGCTATTTAGTCTCAAATTCTCATTAACTGAAAATTCACATCTATAAAAAAGTGGTGTTTAACATACATTATAATTTCTCTCCTAGTTGCATGCCACTTTCATGCAAACATAAAGAATTAATGCCATGGTGGAAGTTCATATAAAATGAACCACTCTCCAAAAAGATGATTAGAGTTCTGAAGTACTCAGACTCTACAAAAACATTTGATGAACGCAGGTCAATAAATGGCATTATTTTCAGGTCTGGTTACTAGCAGGCTAATACCACACCCAAAACTGCTTTGTGTGTGTGTGTGTGTGTGTGTGTGTGTGTGTGTGTTTAGTTTTTTTGTTTTTTGTTTTTTTTTAATTTAAGAAATTAAGCTGCACTAAGCCTAACCTAGCATCACTTTTTTTTTTACAAAAACGAGTATCTGCAATAGGGGACATGTGCTGTAGGGATTTCATGCTAGTAATATTTCATTATGAACACAATTACTTAAAACAGTTTACAAAGTTTATATTTCAAGTTTATTTTCTAAATCTTTTCTTATTTTATAATGGAAATGAAATGAAATAACCTTTTTTTTCATCACTGAAAACTTAAAAACATTAACTACTGGAATATAACGAGCTTATATCATTTACAAAAATGTATACCCTTTTCAGTATTATAGCCTATCCTACGCTGCTGATAGTAATGCAGCTCTCTTTCATTTTATTCTGGGAAACAAAACAGATCATGGACATGTTCCCCTTATGGGTGTGAGATCAAGTTTTCTGCATCTATCTTTCTTCTTCTCCTTCTCCTTCTCCATCTCTTTCTCCTTCTTCTTTAAAAAAAAAAAAAAAAAGATTGGGGTGCCTGGGTGGCTCAGTGTAGGTTAAGCCTCTGCCTTCCGGCTCAGATCATGATCTCAGGGTCCTGGGATTGAGTCCTGCATTGGACTCTCTGCTCTGTGGGGAGCCTGACTCTCCCTCTCTCTCTGCCTGACTCTCTGCTTACTTGTGATCTCTCTCTCTCTGTCAAATAAATAAATAAAATCTTTAAAAAAATTTTTTTTTAAATGATCTTATTTATTTATTTAACAGAGAGAGAGAGACTGTGAGAGAGGGAACACAACCAGAGGGAGTAGGAGAGGGAGAAGCAGGCTTCCCACCCAGCAGGGAGCCCAATGCAGGGCTTGATCCCCAATTCTGGGATCAAGACCTGGCCCAAAGCAGATGCTTAACCACTGAGCCACCCAGGTGTCCCTCCTGGGTCTATCTTCTCATTTCTCCTCATACACTGTGATGCAGATGACAGATGTAAACATACTTTATACTAGTTTCTCTTTACCTATTAACTGATTAAGTAGTAGTTTAGGTAGAGTAATTCTTCAGTTTAATGAGATTTATTTCTTTTTGTGTGCCTAATTCATGTAGAGTCATCCACTCACAGAAGTGCCCTGGAGAATAATTCCTAAAGTTTAGAAACTCGTACCATCACTCTTGAGCAGAACGGGACTACTGCTCAGGCAGTCTCTGGAAGGTAAGAAGAGGTGTAAACAGATCCAGGGCAAACTAGATGGAATTCCTAATGGAAAGGGGAGATTTTCTGAATCAATGTTTAATGATTTAGAATCAAAGGCATAAAATAAATTTTCTTTACAGAAGTATAAAACCAGAAAATATAACTATCAATAGACATCTTAAAGAGAATTTCCCTTAGGCATTAAAACTTGACTATAAATAGAAATGACAAAACATTATAAGAATCATAGATATTAGGAGTAGGAAGAGATCTTAGAAGTCTCCGATGATGAGGGTTAGCAGTTAATGGGCACTCATCATGGGCTTGGCATGATGAAAGTGCCTTTGTGTAGATATTTCCTTTAACACTTGTAAGAAGCTTGGGAGAAGAGTATTATTCCTTTCTTATGGATGATCAAAGTAAGGCTAAGAGGTTAAGAAACGCAGGGTCACACAGCCCCCATGAGAAGTGCTTGGAATGGCACCCAGGGAACCTAGCTTCTGAGTCCAGGTCTTTTCACTATTCTCAAGGGACTCTCTAATTTAACCCTTTATTTTCACTGCAACAGAGTGGGGAGGTAACATACCCAGAGCCATGTAGCCATCTAAGGGCACAATCTGAACTAAAATCAAGGCTAGCCAGGCATTTAAAAAAAAATCTACTTCTTAAAGAAGGAGCCAGGACAGATGCTATTCCTTCTGTGGCACAGAAAGTAGAAATGCTCCTGAAGCAGGACTCTGTAAAAGTTTTAGTGTGCCCTTTGGAGCTGCCCTGTCCCTCTACTCTCCCCACCCATTCTCCTTGTAGAGAGCCTCATAAAATACTCCTGGGTGGATTATGCTGGCCAAGCATACCACTGCAAGGCTGGCCTGATGCGTGTAAATTGCCTCTCAGTGGGTGGCTATTATATTTATATTGGTTTAAACTGTTTCCATTGCCAATCCATTATGCTGGAATTCCCCCTTGCTGAGGGCAGCTGTGTTATTCTTTTCTTTGACTGAAGCCCAAGAACTATTTCTCCAACTCCTTGGGAACCAACCCCTTAAGAGTAAACATCTTGAGTCAAATAGGGCCCCATCTTATCCCACTGCCACTTGCTAAATTAGGATCATACCCCTCTGGCCCCAACCAGTTCATATGGCTCATTTTTCAAAGAGATAGAAATTGGAGTGGAGTGAGAAAATGATGTGTTGCATATTTATGCAGAAAGCCAAAGGAATGTAGTGGGAATAACACTTACACAAGTAACTTTGCTTCCTTAGAAGGCAAAGGATTCAAGCATCACTGAGAAAGATGGTCCAGATGGTCCCAGGTATGTCCACAGGAGCACCCTTCAAGTAAATACCAAGTCTGTGTGTGCCCTTTTCTGAACAGAATCTCCTAGCAAATATTTATGGCTATCTCAGTATTGAACATGCATTCTTAAAATGAAAGTTTCTTGGTCCAGTTTAGAGTTCAAAACCAGTGACTAAGAGCCACGAGCCAATGGAACATCTGTAATGTACATTCCTACTTATAACTGAACATCAATAATATGTATTTCTATTTCTATGATGAAATGATAGAATTAGGAAGCAAGTTTATAATTTAATTGTTTCCTTGAGTGTCAGTTTTATCACTACCAAGTGATGACTATTGATGAAGTTCTAGAACCTAGGTGAGGTTTGGTGGGCTGAGGTCCGGAGCCGATGACCAAGAAAGAATTCTTGAGACATCTTTGGTGCAAAAAGGTGGTTTATTAAAGCACGGGGACAGGACCCGTGGGCAGGAAGAGCTGCTGCCCCGGGTTGTGAGGGATGGCAGGTTCTGTACCCTGCTGTTGGGGGAAGGTGAGGGGCAGGGAGGTTTCAGTGGAGTTTTCATATGCTAAAGAGGGCCTACAAGGTGCCAGGATGTTCCAGGCCTGCCGGGAGGCCTTGCCCTTGCGGCTGGATCAATGTTGTCTTTAGACCAGCCATTAACATTAAGATAGTTGGGAGACTTTTTGGTGGGGTCTCACAATCCTGCTATCAATCGTCTTTGTTAGTGAGATTTAGGACATTTGTAAGCCAAGGGAGACTCCTGTCTAGCAGGATTGTGAGCTCTGCAAGTTAACTATTTGCTTATTGTTCATGGCAGTCAGGGCTGCCTGAGGGATGCTACACTTATGGAGGGGAAAGGGTGAAGAGGGGGTGCAAGGCGCCAGCTTTTGCTTTGTCCTCAGCCAGCCTCCTGCTCCCTCATCACTATTAATAACCCCATCCACTTGTCCCGTAAACATAGACGCTTGTTCCTAGGGGAAATAAGGGAAAAAATTTGGAAATAGTAAATTTAACAATGCATGTGCCAAGGCAGCCCAAAAAGCCTTTGTCTGATGATGTGCCAGTTTCATCATTCTTAATTAAGAATTCACACTTAGGAGCAATAGTGATTGTAAGGACAAATACAAATTAAACATAAAAATTCTCCTTGTTAAAAAATGGGCAGAGAGATTGCTCTTTCCTCCCTTTTTCATAGGTCATGTACTTTAGACAACTTAGTTATATTTTCTCCTCTCTTTAAAATTCCTTTTGAAAACTAGATAGGCTTTTTTGTCATCTTTAAGGCCCAAGAATGTCTTCTTCCAGAGAAGAAGTCCTCCCAGAGGACTGGGAGTCATCTCTTTGATATGTAAACATCGAGCACCCTTATTTGAATCTGTGTAGGTACCTTTTTCAGTGGGCACCTTGCTCAAGTTGTGAGAATTATCTCCGGACATAAAAATATGAGAAGTTTGTTTTTTCTTTGGATAAAGCCAATTAGCTAATACAGATCGGCATTCCAATTACCCAGTAAAATTAGGATGAACTATGTGTGATGAAGGAAAGGTGCTGTCAAGACCTCTTACTTGAGAATTAGTTAACTGTTTATCTTGAAAACGTGTAGAATAGGTTGTATCTGCTTGTCTATATAAAAGGATGAGAGTTCTTTCTGTCTTTGCAAACTCTTAGTGATTGCCTGTGATTTGCATCACATTCTGATTTAATGCTTATTCAATAATGAAAGTGAATTTAAAAGGTAATAATTAAAATAATTATAAATATTTTTTAAAAATGAAAAATTTGTGTTATTTTGTAATTTTTTACAGTCTAGTACCTTTGTAAAGACAATTTCAAAGTTGAAGGAAGATTTTGTTGGTTTTTTTAAGAGATTAATTTATTTTAGAGAGATAGAGAGAACAGAGGGTCAGAGAGAGGAGGAGTGGGTGAGAATCTCAAGCAGACTCCCCGCTGAGCATAGAGCTCAATGTGGGGCTCCATCTCAGGACCCTGAGATTATGACCTGAACCGAAATCAAGAGTCAGACACTTAACCAACTGAGCCACCCAAGAGCCCCAAGGAAGATATTATTTTTAATTATATTTCCCCAATACTGCTAAGTTTTGAAGAAAGAAAGGATTTATGTGGACTTTGGAGGTTATGTGTAGTGGAGCAAATTTTTCTTGATTCAAATGACTGAGTCCTCCCATCGAATACGTCAAGGTTCTCTGCGTAAACCAACCTGTTTCAGACAAGACCACAGTCAGATACAAAGTGTTTTTTTTTTTTACTTTGCTAGTATGAGTGATCTACTTTAGGTTCATTAAATTGATACTCCCATGTTATAGCAAAGTCTGTAAAGCAAAAAGAAAAGAAAGTTTTCCAAGTGTTCATGAGAAAATCAGATAAATTACAAAGTTGGAAAATCATTTCAAGAAAATGTTAAGGAGACAAAAATTTATATATAAATTTTATATATATATATAATTTACACGTATAACAAATTATAATAAAGTGTTTGATATCTGAGTAGGGTGATTTATTGGGACTGAATTTTAGTTCTTGTATTTAAAGTATATACCAGTAGTTCTCAAAATTTAATAAGCATTAGGGTGATCTGGGAAGATTATTATATTGTTGTTTCACAGGGCCCACCTCTGAGATCTTAGTTCAATAGATACGGACTAAGTACCTGAAATCTCCATTTTTCAGAGCACCCAAGTGATCTTGATGCAGGTGAACCAGAAACTCTAAATTAAAGAAACACTAGTGCATACAATAAATGCATGACATTCCAGATTCTCAGCCTAACTTAGAACTAGAAAAAAAAAATCTATTCTCACTTTTAATTAAATGAAAAAATTATATTGTAAATTATTTTTCTTTTATTCAAGGACTGTGAATTTGTTACATTATTTTTATATACCTAGCCAGAAAAGAAAGTTAATTATGGAAGAAAACATAAAACAAAAATGGTTACATTGATGTGTTTCAATATAACTAAAATAAAGAAAACCTAGAGTTATATTTGAAAGCATTATATTAATTTGCAGTACCAGAAGGCAGAAAATAAGGAAGGCAAAATTACATTGAAATAAGAATGAAAAAATAATAATTTAGCCTTGAAATCCCATGCTGGAGATTTTATAAAACAATAGAACCTTTATTTAACCCTGTTGGAATAGAGAATGCAGCATCTGAATTTTCACAGGGATGTTAATGAGTGGAGAGAGAGGTTCAGTCGCAGCTGAAGAGACTTGTGTGGTACCTGGATAGTGCAAGAAGTAGGGATTTCTGGGAGGCAAGTTCAATGGGAATTACTTTGGAAATTTTTCCGTAGGGGCACAAAATTTAAACTTACACCACTGTGGAAAGATTAGCACTGTTGAAATTGAACTCCCTTGGTGAGAGTAGTAGCAGAACAGTATCTCCTGTTAAACCTGCTGTCGGATCCCAGCTAACTCAATCTCAGTTTCTTTGCTTTTTAAAGTCCCCCGAAGCTTTATAAAATGCCGCTGATATACTTTCTCTTATGACACAGATCAGTGCTGTCATATAGGAGAGTATTCCTTACTCTATCTCCATGATATTTCCAATATCAGCATTGCCTTCTTATAAGATTTCAAATCAGTAAAGGTTTTAGTCGTAGAAACCATGTGCTGCCCTATTCAAGCTTACAAAATGACAGGTCCGCTGAACAAAACAAAACAGAAACAAAATCTGCCATAAACCCAGTGTGTTGTAGAACTGGATTCCTTTTTTATTTTTTTCCCCCTTCTTTTCCTTTTCTTAATCCATTTTTGCATCATTATCCCTCATCTGCCTTATTTTTCTGATAATCTTTTATGTGCTCTGTTTCATCTTTGGGAAACTATTCAACTTCTTTTATTATTTCGTTTGCTGAACACACCAATATATTTTATGATTTCTTTGTTGGCTCTTTTTTCTTCCCCTTCATTTCCTATACAATATATTCAAACTATGCAGGAATTTCTTTTATACCTTCAGCTCTACCCCCCAGCCTTCTTCCTCTCCTTGATTCCATTGACCTTTACTCATTTTTACACTTTACTTCATTCCTCTATTTTAGCCTGATTTGTGTACCCTCAAAATTCATATGCTGAAGTCCTAAAACCCAGTAACTCAGAATGTGATTATATTTGGAGATAGGACCTTTAAAGAAGTAATTAAAGTAAAATGAGGTTATGTATGCATCGTACTAACCCAGTATGACAGGTGTCCTATATAAGCAGGAGATTAGCACCCAGACCATACAGACTGAAGGATGTCCATGTGAAGACGCAGCCAGAAAGTGGCCATCTGTAAGCCAAAGAGAGAGGATTCAGAGGAAACCAAACATACCGATGCCCTAAGCTCAGACTTCAGCCTCCAGAACTGTAAGAAAATAAATGTCTGCCCTTTAAGCTACCCAGTTTGTGGTATTTTGTGATGACAACTTTAGAACACTAATTTTCCATTTCCATCTTTCCTCTCCTTTACATTCTTATTAGAACTCATCCTTGTTTTTTGAATATTCAGAGCAGCAGACATGCCCTGAGTCTCCTTCACTTACCTTTCCCCTATTGAGTCATTTATCTTCCTTTCTATTGATCAACACATGAAATGTTAAAAATATTTAAAAGTGTGTATTTTGCTCAAAGCACTGTCCTGTGAGGTTTTCAACTTCTCTGATATAGTTTCATCATCTGTAAAATGGGGATAGTAAAAGTATTGATCTCATATAGAACTATTGCAAAGATTTAATTTATTAACCCATAAAATGTCTGGAAAAGTGTCTGATAAATAATAAACCAAAGTGACTACTGAGTGGTTCTATTATTATTACTACTCTTTTCATTCAATTAGTAGCCGCTGGGTGCTCATTTTGGGCCAGGAACTATATTCATGGAGCTTATGGTCCAGTGGGAAAAATGAGACCATATAGTAACTAACCAATAAATAAATATTAACAGATTTTGTTAAGCACTATGCAATCAATTTTAAAAGGTGATATGATACATACATAATAATATGTAAAGGTGGCTATTTTAAATTAGGTGATCTCTGTGGAAGTCACTCTAATTCTGGAAAAAGGAAGAAAGGAAAAAGGGAGGAAGGAAAGAAGGAAGGAAGGAAGGAGAGAGGGTGGCAGAGGGAGGGAGAGCATCCATGCAAGGCTCAGATGGCAATGGAGAGAGGAGCAGTGGGAGCAATGGTTGGTGCACACATCCTGTGATGGACATGAGCTGGTGATTTTTGGGAGTTGAAAGAAGGCTAATACTACGGAGTAGTGTCTAAGAAGGCAAGCTGCCCAGAATGAGGTCAACTAAGGATATAGGGAGGGCCAGTTCATATTGGAGCTCAGAGGCCACTGAAACTTTGAGAGCTTAAGCAACTTGCTGATGTCAGCACAGCATGCCATTTTGTAAGAAGAGCATGAGGAGCTCGACTCAAGAATGCTTAGAACCCAGGGATCAAAGTCATCAGGAATTTCTCTCTGTATATGGGGTATGTGTGTGTGTGTGTGTGCACGCACGCTTGGGTGTCCCCACAATTTGTTTTAGCATTGTTCTGCATCCTCTCTTCATCCTGTCCCTCTAATCTATTGTGCTCTGAGAGGGACATTTCAAGGAGAATTCTGCTTGGCCCAGCTTGGGTCTCAAGTTCATTATTGACACCATCACTACTATGTTACACATAGTTACACATCTGTCCCTGAATCTAGGGGAATGACAGCTCCAACTAGTACCACAAGGTTTGAAGGAGTTTCCTGGAAGAAAGAAGGTGCCATAATAAAGCGATAAATCTCTATAGTGTAAAAGAGGGCTCCTATAGGGAAGAAAATATCTAGGCATATGGGCTTGGTTTGTCCCTTGGTCTGTAAGAGGGACCTTAGTGGAGGATAGTGGGAACTCTGGGAGGAGGCTGCTCTGGCCAGCCTCATTCATCTCAGTCTGAACAGGTTTAATACAACTTTGTGGTAAGTCATAGGAAGTCATCTTTATCTTTACATCTAGATTTTGCAAAGTATCTTCAGGAATAGATGTTACTATTTTTGTTTTTAGCAGTTCAGAAACTTGGTGCTTTCCAAGACACAAACACTGTGCATTTTCTGGCTGGTCTTCTCACCCTTAAGACATAGGATATGAATGTTGGGAAGGTAGGTGAGGCTGGTGAGGTGCTGAGCTGCAACACAGCACACTGCCAAGAGACTGGGATTCCCTGGAGGGTCAGTGCCAGTGCCTTGTGTGCTTTACAGAAGCTGCTGGAAGCCGAAATGCACATCTCTGATTGCAAACAGATACCGAAATAGAGAATGTGCATTCTCTTTTATTCCAGCCCTAGGAATTTACTATGAGGAGACACTGGACAAGTAAGTAAAAATAGATATAAAAGGCTATTGTTAATAGTGAAAAATAATTTGGAAAAAAAGAAAGGGACAATTTGGGTAGGGAGTCTGTTTAATGCATTGTCTGCCATGGAAGGGAGGTAATCCATTCATGCTTTCAGTAAGCATTTATTTCCTACCTCTGGAGGATGTAGCTACAGGAATGTCTCCCCATAGCACAAAAATACCCCTACCTTAAGGTCCATCCCCCATTCCCACCCTGCCCATCCACAGAGATAGACTGGCAACAGCTATTCAGTCATTCATTCAACAAAAACAACAACAACAACAAAAACAAAAATCACTGGAGATGATAGAGATCCCAAGAAATTACAATCCTGATTCTTTACCATTTAGGACAGTTCTATGAACATTTTGGGATATGCCTTTGGTTGAGCATATGCAGGCCCCATTGCATAAACACTAAGGAATGGAATTGCTGGGCATAAGATATGCTTATGTCCAACTTTAGTATATATCAGAACAGTGCTATCGGCAAGAAATATGATGCAAACCATGAACGTTACTTAAAATTTTCAGTAGTTGCATTCAAAAAGTAACCTGTTCTAACCAGCCGAAACTGGCAAACTACTAAGAACTTTGCATGGCCCAGAAACACCAATCTGTCACTGGACCTAAATGAAGACTTCTCCTAACCTTCCCATGTTTTCAGACCTACAAGTGGTTCGGTATGAGAAGAGGATAACACAGGTGTCATTGCATGGTATGAGGAATGTTGTAGACATAAGCAAGGTTTTACATGATTTTATAAACATTGAGGACTTGATCATTTATATCAGTAATTCTTAAATTTTCGGAGTGTGTATGAATCACCTGTGAAGTTTGTTTTAGGGGCAAATTCCAAATTGTCAGATTCTATAATTCTAATGTAGGATGCCCAAAGCTCACATTTAGAGGCATACTGCTATATTTTGAGGAAACCTAAGAAAGTTTTGAACAGGTGAAAGATATCTCCTCATATTCACCAGTTTTGTTTTTGTTTTTGTTTTTTAATAGTTCTCTTATAGAAACACTTATCATATTTCACAGGGTGGCTGGAAGTAGTTTAGAACCAATACAAGGCTGCAGCAATTGTTCAGATAGGAAATAATAAGAGCCTGGAATTGGGTACTTTGGATTAGAGATAGGAGAAGGTGAATTCAAGAGATACTAGAGCTATCTGAACCTACTATGATGTAGAAAATGAAATCAGGAGAGAGACATGGAGTCTGGCTATAATTACTAGATAGTGCTATTATTCATCAAGATAAGAGATATGAAGGGGAAGTGGAAAATGAATATTTGTCCATTCCAATGCAGAATATGAGCATGCTATTTGAATAGGCTATATTGTCAGTTTCTCTCAACCCATCTGCCATTTCTGGCTAGCGGTGTTCATAATGTGAGCCATTGTAATATTAGAAATGGAGGGATTAAACCAACATACCAAGAGCTACTATTGCCTGGGAGATGTTTAATGCTCTCACCCCTGAAATAACCTGAAAATCCATGTTTAATTCTTGTTACGAGTCAGAAAATATTTTTCTAATCAGAATGACTACATAAGTCTTCCTTCCCTCAAAGTTTCTAGAGAGCCCAAAAGATATCTGATCCCTCAGAGACAGCATAGCTCCTGGAGAGACTTCAAAGAATATTAAAGTTAAGAGTATTCAAGTTAAGTACAACATTATATCCCTCCTGGGTTTATCTGGGGTTGAAAATAAAAGCTTTAAACTTACCAGAGATTAATAATAAGGGACCAAAACCAGAAACAAACCTTGAAAGGTCTATCAGAGCCCTTGATATCATGGAATGAAGCCTTAGTCACACTGTAGTCAAGAAAGTCTCTAGAAAGTTCTCAATGAAAGAACGTTTCCAGTCTTTGTTACTGTGAGATTCCACACTTGGATGTATCCCACTAGACTATGAAAATCAGAGTTCTGACATCCAGAATGAGGAAAATTAGGGAAGCAGTCCTTTACCAAATTGTGTGTGTGCACGCTACACATTACCAGAGCATGTCTTTCAATCATCAGTTACACAAATGCAATAGGCTTTTTTTTTTTTTTTAACTAAATTGTTCCCTTTTCTCCAATACCTCAAAAGGTACATAACAGAGGCTTTCTCTACACCTGTAGAGAGTAACTGGAAAGGGTATGAACACTCTACTGTCTTCCTCTGTGAACTTTCTATTTCTTATTGGGATGGAATCTGAAACCAAACTTCTAGAATGCTATAGCTCAGATTTTTCCATGATTGCAAGAGCTGCCTCCCAGTGCTAAAAAAAAAAAAAAAAAAAAAAAAATTGCTTTAGAATTTGGCTGGTATTACTGCTTGAATCGAAGCTGTGTTCACTATAGGATTTAGAACTGAAATGTATTTGAAATACATGCATTCAGTTCAAGGACAATGAACTAGGTTATCCATTTACAGGAACTGGCTTCCAGATACCTGCTCAAATTCCTTCTTAAGGAATCTCTCCAATAAGCAACATTAAAACCAAAGAGAGGTTTCTCTAATGCCCACTGGGCATCAAAAAGCTGAAGCTTCCATAGCTTGGTGCTAGCACACAACTGGCAAGAACAGTGGCAACGACATCAGCCTTGGAAGTGCCCCAGTCCTCCCTGCAGCAACAGTGATGTCTTTGAAATTTTGGCAATGAGTTACAGTTTGGGGATCAGCAGAAACAGGACATCATTCAGTGAGACAGAGCCAAAAAGAAAGAAAATGGTGGAGCCCCTCTGGCCACCACTTCTCAGTCTTCACCTCTCCTTCTCCACTCACTGATCTTTAAATATTAACATGCAAGAGGGCGTTTAGCCTCCAAGAGCTCTTCTCTTATCTATCCATCTCATTCCATAGGTGGTAACATTTGGATTATGGCCAGAGTCATGCCATACTCCAGTGACCATCATATTTATATATCCAACCTAGATTTCTCCCTAGACCTCTTGATCTGTATATTCAAACAAGTATTGCTCTTTCCATCTGGATATCTAATAAGTATTCCAAACTTAGCATAACCCAAAGCAGGTTTTGATTTTCCCCTTTAAAGAACTCCTTCTACACTTTTTTCCTTCTCTGAATGGCAACTTTGTTCTTCAAGTTGTCTGCACAAAAAATCTTAGTCATCCTTGATTTCTCTTCTTATCATACCCCATTTTCAGTCCATCAGCAAATCCCCAGAGTTTTTATCCTCAAAATATATCCCATAGCCACCTCATGTCTACTGTTACCATTTGTCCCCAAACTCCATCATGTCCGACCTAGACTATATATAGTAGCTTCCTTGATGGTCTTTTGGCTTCTAACTTTGCCATCTTAGATATGTGTCTCCATATAACAGCCAAAATAATATATCTAAAAAGTGTGTATCAGACTCTTTCTCCATAGATGAAAATCCTCCAGTGGCTCCCCATATAATCAGGATGGTCAAGTCTAAACACTCATGGTGCCCTGCATGCTTGGGACCCTGTACCCCTCAAGCCCCACCACCCCTTCTTTCTTGTTCATACTATCCTTTCCAGGCACATTAGCATACTAACTCTCAACTCAATAGCCCTAGGCCTAGAGACTGTCTTTGTTTGGAACACCCTTCTGAAAAATATTCACATGGCTTTCTTCCCCCATTTTCCTTAATCTCTACTCAAATGGCACATAATGGAAATGGTCTTCCTTGAGCACCCTGCATAAAAAAGCAGCCTTGCCCCCACACTTAATTTACCTTGCTTTTCTCCAATATATCTGTCACCAGATAACTTACTATAAACACACTTACTTGTTTATCTGTGTGTTGCCTGTCTTCCCAATTGAATGAATGCTCTAGGAGCTCAGAATTTTGTTTTTTCATTGCTTATCTCCAGCACCTGGTACAGTGCTTAGAATATAGTGGACTAGATATATATACTGAAAGAATGATCTGTGGACATAGAGTGGGGGTTCACAGATCTGGTTGATCATCAGTTGATGCAGGGGTGGTAATGGCATACATATTCCTGGGTCCTGGTAATTCAAATTTTCTGGGAGTGGTGCCTTAAAATCTGATATTTAGAAAGCTCCCAGGAGGTTATGATAATCACTGAGACTTAAGAACCATAAAATCTAAACACTAGCTCTCAGAGCTCCTGGGAAACCTACCCCTGAGAGCCCCTCAGACTACTTGGGAAGAATTTGAGAGAGCTGGAATTCCCAATTATGGGTCATGCCAGAGTCAGAATGGTTTTATAACTGGTAATATGGCTCTGTTCTACCTATGGGTTGCTCCAGAAAGGGAAACATGAGTTACAGTGGAAAGTGAACAATTCAGACTAAACATTACATTTTTGCTTAAAAAAACCTCAGGCTAGCCCCTCTGACTTTCTGAAGAGACACCAAGACTACCCACAGCCAAAGGGGGAAATGTAGAAATGCTTCTGATTTGCACAGAGGCAAATGGTAAAGCTGCGGGCTTCAAAAGCCTAAAGATAAAGATCTATGCATTGTGCTCCTTATGGATTGAGGTGTAGGATATATTACTGGGTATGCAATGGACAGAAGGTTCCATTCCTGAAATGGAAGTCAGAACACCCAGGCTCTGGTCAGAGATCTGTGTCTACTTGGATGTGTGACTTACAGTACATGGAATAGCTCTGGGCCTCAACCTTCTCTTTTGTAACCTGAAGTTCTTTTCACTCTAAGGGCCTACTGAGTCCATGGCGTGATCTCAGCCTCTTCATGATCTCAACCCTGAAGTGCTCTTCTCTCCTAAAAATGATAAGAAGGGCGTCAGAGTGAGAGTGAGTAAGGGCAAGGACAAATGAACAGGAGATAATAATCCAAGTCAGCTGATACAGAATGGGGTTCAGAAGCCAGGAAAAGAAATAAGTGCTCACTCATTTATACTCAGCCTCTCTCATCCGGGGATGCAGACAGGTCGATTAAATGCTTCGTTGTCACTTTGCCATGAATTGGCTTAAACCAATTGCATTAGGAGAGGAACTGTCAAGTCTGATGATGTCCTTATCTACAGCAGTAAGAGTAAAAATGATGTTCAGTTTAAGGGTGTCTTAAGTACTATAATTACAACACTAGTTTACTTTAATCTTGAAAATATCGCTTCTTCATCTGAACTCAGACTGCACTGAAAACAACTTGCTTTTCTTTTCCCTGAGCAGGCCAGATGAACAGAAGCGCATTTTCACAGTGCTCCTCTGGGGTGGTCATAGGGACAAATGTGTGCAGCAAGGTTTTTTCAAGTAGATTAAGTGAAGGGAAAAGTTTAACACAGAGGCTCAGCAATTCTGCTAGGATCTCACTTGCAAACAGCCATGAAAAAAGAATTACGCAGGAGGGAATGGGTTGATGCTTGCTGTCTGCTGCAGGGCACCTCAGAAGCAGCAAAGCAAACCACAGACCTGGCCAAGGATTGTTGTGTCTTAACTAGCTTCCCTGGGGAATATGGCACCCGATATTATCTGGGAACTGGATGGAAAATGACTAGCACATAACACTCCTTCACAGGTATATAGTGCTTTTCATATTCAAAGCTCTTTAATGCTTCCCTCAGGAATCTTGGGAGATAAGAGAGGAAGTGATTATAGCCCCAGTTTGTGGAAGGGAGAATCAAAGCTGAAGGATCAAGCAATTTGCACAGAAAATAATTGGAATCAGTGTCCAAGCAACATCAGGCCTCAGGGGTTCCTGGTGTCGAGGCCAGAGCACAGAAAAATGAGGCCCAGAGCCTGGGTCTGGAAAGCTTATATCAAAGGAAAGAAGTACCCAAGTAAGGTCTTGTAATTAAAAGTGACTGGACAAAACTCAGTCATGGTGCGGAATAATGCAGGCAAATCCATAACTGAAATGACAAATAAGTGGCTCTCTGCTGAAAATTAAATTAATTTCCTAGAGCTTCTTTATGTAGGCATATCGCCATTTGATGGACATCAGCAATGCATTGATAAGAAAGCAGATTAGAATCAAGAAAACTGGATGCTTGAATTCATCTCTAAAGAATAGTTGCAGTATCTCAAAAGGAGCTTTAAGTTAACTTGAATTAACAAAAGGTTAAATATAAACCTCCCTTCTTCCATATCTAGCCTTTTTCTTTCTTTCTTCCATTTAACTCTTTTTCTGTTCAGTGCTATTGGCCAAAAGAAGGAATTGCAGGAGAAAAAAATGAAGTTTGATCATCTTTAACTCAAAAACTACAAGAACTCCTACTTCCAGCTGTGATTAAACCTCAACCATAAATAGAGAAATCTTCATTCAGTCTTCTCTTGATGCTTGGTTGAGAAGAACATGCTCTGGTAAGTACACCCAAATCATACCTGCAGGTAGATACATATCACTGGTGACTAATGAGGGTATAGAGAATGAGGCCCAGAGGTCAGTATCCATGTGTTCAATCCCTGCTCCACTACTGTGGAGCTGTGTATCTTTAAGAAAGGAAGTCTTAATACAGTATGATCCCCCCATATCTGAGGGGAATGCATTCCAACACCCCCTGTGGATGCCTAACACCACAGATAATACAAAATCTCATGTATACTATGCATTTTCCTATACATACACATATATGATAAAGTTTAGTTTATAAATTGGGCACAGTAAGAGAGTAACAGTATTCAATAATAAAACAGGACTTTGATAATAATATACTGTAATAAAAGTTATGTGACTGTGGTCTCTCTCAAAATATCTTATTGTGCTACACTTACCCTTCTTCTTGTGATAATGTGAGGTGATACAATGCCTACATGATGAGATGAAATGAGGCAAATGATATTGGCATTGTGGCAGCGTTAGGCTACTATTGACCTTCTGACGATTTGTCAGAAAGAGGATCATTGCTTCCGTGTTGTGGTTGATAGCTGGGTAACTGAAAACACAAAGCGGGGTGGGGTGGGGGAAGGCAGGCGGCGACCACTGTATTCATAGCTATTAAATCGAGACATTCCTTCAAAAATTTTGTTGTTTCATTGTTTCCCTGAAAATCATATGAAATAAAACACGTAAGTAAATTAGCATAGTAACTGATGGAAAGCAAATATTCGACAAAGGTTAGCTTTAAAGTAGAGCACTTTTGCTTCTTCCTTCTAGCAATTACACAAACTTAATGACTTAAAACAACACAAATCTACTACCTTACAGCTCGATAGATCTCACTGGGCTAAAATCAAGGTGTCAGGACGGCTGCATTCTTTTCAGAAGCCTCTAGGGGAATCCATTTCTTTGCCTCCATCTTCAAAGCCAGTAATGTTCCATCTCTCTGTGTCTTTCTACCATAGTCACATCTCCTTCTGATTCTCTTCTGCCCTCCTCTTTCATTTTTAAGGACCTCTTTGATAACATTGGTCCCTCCTTAATAATTCAGCCTACTGTCTCCATCTCAACTCATCCCAGCTCACAGCTAGCACCTGTAGTGTGATGAATAATGCCCCCTAAAAGATATCCACATCCTAATCCTTGGAACCTATATAATAAATGTTAACCTTTTATGGAGGAAAAGGACATTACAGATATGATTCAATTAAGTGTCACAAAATGGAGACATTGTCCTGGATTATCAGAGTAGTTCATAAAAGCCATCACAAGAATTCTTATACAAAGGAGACAGAAGGAGATAACATGCATAGAGGAGAAGACAATGTGACCACAGAGGCAGAGACTCAAGTGATGCACCCATAAGCCAAGGAATTTCAACAACCACGGAAGCTGGACGAGGCTAGGAACAGATTCTCCACTAACGCTTTGAGGGAAGTTCAGTACCACTCTCATCTTGATTTCAACTCAATGAAACTGATTTCAGAGTTCTGGCCTTCAGATTTGTAAGACAATCAATTTCCATTAGTTTGAAGCCATCAAGGTCATGGTAACTTATTATAGCAATGACAAGAAACTCAGACCACAACCATAATTCCCCCTGTGACCTCAATTCTCTTTTTTCATGTGACATAACATGGCCCCAGGTTTTGAAGATTACAACATGGACAACTTTAGGGGACCATCATTCTGCCTACTCCACCTGTTTAACCCATCATCTCCAGCAGAATAAATATATTCCTCCCACTTTCACATAACATATTGTACCATGGCTCTTCCTAAATTCTATTGCTTAGTGGTTTGGAGTGTTGGTTCTAGAGTGTAAGCTCTTCAGTACTTACTAGCTGTGTGAACCAGGAAAGTGGCTGAATTTAGTTTTCGCACCAGTAGAGATAACATAGTACCACCTCATTGGATGGTTAACTGATCAAATGATATAATGCATATGAGGTTCTTAAAATGTTGTTTTGCACATGTAATCCTTCAACAACATCACATAATATTATTGTTATCCTTGCCTTCCCCATCATCTTCATCAACATGTAGGTTGTAGAATGATCGTGGGTATATCAGTTTTTTATTACATAGTAGTAGAAATAATGGCTTAAAACATAATCATTTATTATTTTATAATCATATGGGTCATAAATTTTAGCTGAGCTCATTCGGGCAATTCTTCTGCTGTCTCACTTCAGCTCACTCCTGTGGTAGCACTTAGACCTGTCCAGGTACATGGTCCAAGATAGGCTCATTCCCATGGCTGTCATTGACGCTGGTGACCACAGGCTGCCTCACTTTCAGGGAAACTAGCCCAGGGTCCTTCACATGGAAGTCTCAGGAGGAGAGCTGTGTGTTGAGACCTAGGCTCAAAACTCCCACATGTTGTTTCTGCTACTTTGTGTTTGTCAAAGCAAGTCCCAGGACAGCCCAAATTCAAAACAGTGGCAAGATAGATGCCACTTCCGGATTCGAGGAATGGAAAAGTCACTTTTAAAAGCAGCATGCATAAAGTGATGGGAGGAATCTGTGGCCATTTCTTATAATCTATTACAGTGAGTTTGGGGAAGATATCCCTGAATTGAAAAATTGTACATGCATACATGACCGTGGACAAATCTTATAACATTCAGTACATAACAGCATTTTTTAAAAAGATTTTATTTATTTATTTGACAGAGAGAGAGAGAGAGAGAGAGAGATCACAGGTAGGCAGAGCAGCAAGCAGGGGGGGGGGGGGGGAAGCATGCTCCCTGCTAAGCAGAGAGCCTGATGTGGGGACTGATCTCATGACCTGAGCTGACAGCAGAGACTTTCAACCCACTGAGCCACCCAGGTGCCCACATAACAGCATTTAAAGGTCTATTATATACTGAACACTGGGTTAGAGTCTAGAGTTACTAAGAGAGACTGAGACCTGCTCCCTCTAAAGAAAGTAGTTTGTAAAACCAGTGTAATATTTATCTGAAAGAACTGGTGTGAGGATGAGATAGATAATATCTATGAAATGTCTAGTATAGTGTGACTTGCAAGACCTGGCATGTAGACCTGGCACTCAATAATTAAGAGCGATCATTATTATTTAATTTTCACAGGAAGGACTAAATTTCACCAATAAATTTTCACAAGAAGGACTAAATTTCACCAATAAATGGGTATGGAAGCCATGGGATCTGTATCAGTCTTCTCAGGCTGTCCTAACAAAACACCAGAGCCTGGGTGGCTTAAACAACAGAAATTTATTTGTTATAGATCTGGAGGCTGAGAAGACCAAGATCAAGGTGCCAAACAAGGCAGGTTTCATTTTGAGGCCTATTTTCTTGGTTTGTAGGAGGCTACCATCTCACTGAGTGATCACATGACTTCTTCTTTGGGTATGGGTATGGAAGAAAGAAGCAGACTCCCTGATCTTTCTTCTGGAGACATTGATCCCATCCTGAGGGCCGCACCCTCACAAATTCATCCAACCCTAATTATCTGCCAAAGGCCTCATTTCCAAATCCCTTCACAATGGCGGTTAGGACTTCTGTGTATGGATTGGGGTGGGGGTGGGGAGTTGTGCACAAACCGTCTGTCCTTAACACCATCTAAAGCTTTTCATCTTTCAGTCCCAGAGGATACAAAGCCTGGATATGAGGCCTTTCGTGGCTTAGAATCAATTCTATAGCATTGAATTGGAGCCATCTTTTAAGTAAACATTTACAATCAAAACGAAAAGTTTGCATTCAACCTCAGATTTGTTCTATAAAGACAATGAAATGCATAGGGTCCAATTACCAGAGCTATAAACACATAATGCACTAATTCACTCTTCAACAAGGACAGGTGTTTAAATGCTTTTCACTGTCCAGGGAGTGGCAAAGCCTGGGTAATAACTTCAGTCTCAGACACAGCTTATTTTTTTGTTCAAAGGCTTATTGCAAATCCTGGGGGTCAGAAGCAGGCAGTATGAAAAGAGAATGGAACTGGGAGTCGGTCCACCTGGCTTATAGACCCAGCATTAGCACTAACAAGCTTTGTGACCTAAAGGAAGCTCGCTAACCTCTCATAGCTTCGGTCTCTTAGTGCACAGTAAATGCCGAAATTGGCTTAGCGTTTCTGTGCTGTGGGCCATGGTGCCCTGGGGTAACATAGACCAGCAGCAGGAGCGGGAGACATGGACAGCTTGAGAGCCCTCATCATCTATATCATACGACCAGCTCCCCTCCCTCGTCTGAGTCTCACCTGAGTCATTTGAAGAAAGGATCCAGGGGAGGAAAAAACGTGAATGGTTGGAATGTCAGCGGGCCAGTAGAGAGTTGGACCTTTAACGTGCTTACGAAGCAAGTGAGGATCTTGTTGAACTCCAGACTCCGACGCCATCGGTCTGGGAATGTGGCATTTCTAAGAAGCTCGTAGATCGTTGGTGATACTGCCTGTCCCCAGATCATGCTCTGTACAGTAAGGGGCTGGATTACAATAGGAATCGTAAAGTCCCCATTTTTCATTTACTGACGAAAAATATTTCTAGTGAGGGTACATGGGTATTAAATGACAGAGACAAATGAAGCTTTGTACTCTTAGGGATATTCCAACAGATCTCATATCCAAAAAGCTTTCCTCCAGAAAAAGCAGGTCTGAAATTACATTTGGAGGGACAAGTACACCCAAATTGACTTAGCTGAAGTTTGTCCGTGCCTCAACCTTCATGTGGAATTCAAGGCAAATCTCTTGGAGGGTTCGGTGCAATTCTATTACCTTTCCCATTGTTCTTTTCATTTTCTCACTCCTCTGCCCTGCCTGTTTCCAGGTGAGATGGGAAATAGAAGGACCAAAATGCCAATAATACAAAAGGATTTTCTTGCAGTATTTCCAGTCCAGCTGGAATTGGGAAGTAACAAAAAAATCTCACAAGCAAAGCAAATCTTGAGGCCATCCAAATTGGCAGGGCCCTGAATGACTGACTAAGAATCTAATGGAGGGGACACCCAAAGGTTCAAGCCTCTCAAGGCTCCCCATCATTCATTTCAATACCGGAAATTTCCAGTCTGTACAGTTCTGGTTCTCCAGCAAGTTGGGTAATTAGCTTACTAGCTGCCTGGTCAGGGAACTAGTCTTAACACTATTACGTTCAGTAGCATAAACCTCCCTGATGAACCATATTATTAAAGGTTGCAAAGATAATCCAGAGACAAATAGTGTGCAAAGCCACATGAAAACTGCAAAGATGAATTAAATTACATTCCAGAGACTAAAGAATAAATTGGAAATGAGGCAATTTTTTATTCAAGAAGACTTCCTCCCAGTTCTCGCCAAATGTAAACACGCAGCTCTCTGCAGAGGATGGGGTCACCCACTGCCTGGGGAAAGCAGCTTGAATTTTATTACCTTGGTGATCCCTGGCAGCAGACACACTTCAGGAGCCACAAACCCCTTCCCCTTCACTTTGTCTTATGTGCTGGTTTCCAGCTCTCATAACATTTTAATTAAATTTGGGCTTGTCTTTCTCTCTCACCTTACGCTGCATCAAAGGAGAGGCTTTTCGCCTGCTGCCTGGCTGGGGTCCCTGCAAGTCTTCCATTCCAAAAGCAGTCTGCTTTGCCATACCAGGAGAGCGGCAATTAAATCAAAGCAGAGGTAACCTACAGCTTCTCGGAGAGATAGCGGCACGAAACTTCAATGTGACTTATATATGAAGGTAATGAATTCTATAATGCAAATTTATATACAGGTCAAATAAGAAATGGCTTTGTGTTTGATAGTACACTGGGTATTAGGTAGTTGTCACACAATAAATAATTCATCTGGCATAGTCACTTGCTATGTAAATGATAGTCTATGTATATTAACGCATTTAGCACTTAGAATAAAATGGACAGCTGGGGCCAAATGAATCTCTCTCTGGACATATTACCATTACTGCTCCCCAGTGAGTTTAACTCTTCACTTCTGAGGATGGTAACGAGGATATTAATTGAACAGGGCATGGGATTCATTTTGATGAAATCAGGGTTACACAAAAACAAGTGAATAATTTCAATACACCTTGATGGCATTGCCTTTGGCACAGTTTGGGTTGACAGTAGCGACTCACAAATCAATCCGGTTGAGATTCAGTGGAATTTGGGAGAATAAGAAAGGTTCACCACTTTCCAAGGACGAACTCTATTTACATTCATCGTCCTTGAATGCCATTTTTTCGCATGAAAAATACATTGAACGTTCTAACCATTCCACCAGATTTCTTGGTTTCTTCCAAAGCAGCTATTTGTGGAACCTCTGTGTTAACATTGACTATCCATTTGGATACCAAATCTATGGAAAGCAGAAATCATTTTCTCCCTTTGCTTCGTAGTCAAATCATAAAAAGGAAATCACCCTGTGATGTCTGAATGTTCAAAGCTCTGTGAAATTCCCACCAAAACATGTCTGTTGTTGGACCACATATCCCCACCATATGTCTATTTATGTTGGATTGAGATTTATTTTGAGAGGTCATTGGGACACTGTCCGGCATCAGGGTTTAGGGGATGGATTTACTGGGGTGGCCCAGGTGAAGATCCAGTCTAGGGAAATCACACAGGAAGGGAAATGGTAACTCCTGAGAAAGTACTCACCCTAACAAAAGCATTTTGGCCTTCATTGGAAGCCATACTCAGCCCCAGGACCAAAGATAAAAGTTTGTAGGAGCTTGTATCTGTCACATTTCATCCAGCAAAGGAGAACCAGGAGGATGCATATCAATTTATACAAGGGATTAGCCATTTGGGATTGGTTAATCAAAACCTAAAATCCCCTGGGAAACAATTAGGAAAGAGCTATCTCAGGCAGGCTCAAACCTGAGGAACACAAGCTGTGCCAAAAATAGCAGATGCATGACTCTAACCCCATCTACTGAATCCCTTCGCAGGAGCACCTAGAATAGAGCTTAACTGAATAACAAAAGGATGTGTTCTGCCAAAGCATGCCCACCACCTCCCTCCAACTTGTAGTTCATCCTACCCAGAAACATGCTGGAATGGAGTTCTGGAGACTATAGTTCAGCTTAGCCAAGTTGCCATATCAAAAGCCATCACAGAGCTAATATCAAAACTTATCTCAATCCATCAACCCCCTAAATGTGTGTCTCCTTAGGTAGAGAATCTAGTAATTCTATGAATGGAAGAGTCATACAGCCAAATGCTATCGCATTTTGGAACTCAAACAGCTTTGTAGTGGAACTCTGTCTTGTACTTACTTCGCTGAGCGTTCTATAAGAGGGATGTTTTCCTTTAACACTACAAGGTTAATGCCAAGAGATAGGGCCACATGGTTTCAGCTCTGCTGCCATTAACTAGACTCCAGCTCAGACACAAATGATGGTAGCACTAGCAGCAATAGAGAATGCATCCATTTTCTTTTGTCTACCTTTCCTGAGATTCTGATTATATTTTCAACTCCGCCCTGACAACTTGATTCTGATTTTTGTCCATTGGCTCTGGTCTTCTAGAACTTAGTTTGAGTCCTGGCTTAGCATCACTCTACTAGTAACAAACACCCTCTTGGTGTTCTTTAGGTAAGAGGGAAGTAAGAGTTCTTACTAGAAGTCTCAAAGACAAACAATAATAATCCCAATAGGGAAGCAATTAACTCTCACTTGTCATCACTTGGGGGAAAAAAACACCATTTGGCTAATTATTTTTAAGATTTTTACTTATTTATTTGACAGAGATCACAAGTAGGCAGAAAGGCAGGAAGAGAGAGGAGGAAGCTGGCTCCCTGCTGAGCAGAGAGCCCACCACACGATGCGGGGCTCCATCCCAGGGGCCTGGGATCATGACCTGAGCCAAAGGCAGAGGCTTTAACCCACTGAGCCACCTAGGTGCCCCCCATTTGGCTAATTTAAGTATATTTGAAAACTTAAAGTCAACATAAGTTTGCCTTCTACCCTCCCCATGTGGAAAGTCATATCATGGAAGTCACAAGGGTAAAATGCAAACAATATAAACATACATTGCAGAAAGTTTATTACTACATTAGAAAAATGGGATGAGAAATCCAGGATCGCTTTCCTCTCTTAGGAGGAGAATAGCCAGGAGAGATGGCAAACACAAAATATGAAAATACATAAAATAAGTTTTTATTAAAAGGAAGGTTATCAACATTCTACCTAGAATTCAAGAAATTTGTATATGTGACCTTGGTGGTGAATATATCAATTTCGTATCTTCATACCTAAATACAGAATGCATATCTGTGATGTCAATGTAGTTTTCTTCTTGGGCCTCAGAGCTAGAACGGTTGGTTGCACGGGAGACAAGGATGTGGCAGGTGTCACCAAAAGAAAGAGGTAAAGAGGTGTGAGATGGGAAAGGAAAGAAAGAGAGGAGTTGTGAGGGAACAGGGAGAAGATTAAAACAAAGCAAGGGAATGGGAAGGCAAAACGTAAGGAGGAGTCCTGTCGAGGAAGGAAGGAAAAGAGGGACATAAAAAGATGGGAGAGGACAGTGGGGGCAGGGGAGGCAGAGCTGCACTGTGTGAATGCGTCGTTCTGTACACCTGAAACACAAAACTGAGTCTGATACAGAAGAGAGAAAAAGAGAAATCGTGGAAGAGAAATCATATGTATGTGGAAGGTTAAAAGACCCTATGATGATATTCATGAAGAAAGAATGGGCTGCTCACTGACCTCCTTAGATCTTTGATCTAATTAGAAAAAAGCCAGAGAAAGTTTCTAAAGCGGCCCTGAAGAGAGAAAGGGGATGCACTTCACCATGCCTCTCCCTTCTTCTGTCTAGTGGCAAAGAGGAATCACTCACATCCAACCTCTAGGATGACCTTCCCCTTCCTTCTCAGGTTCTCAGTCCACCAGGTGTTGCCTATTTCCTGAACCTTCCACCTTCGCTGTCTACCAGATCCTTCCCTTCAACAGCCAAACCCTACTGTATCATTTTCCAGCATCCGTGTCCCCACATTCCCTCTAGCTTTCGCCATGCCTGTCTACTCTTCAGGAAGAGGAGATCAAAGAGTTTTTTAAAAAGTCCAGCCCATCCTGTTTCTCTTTCAAAACCCTTCCAAGGCTCCCCGTTGTCTTCTCAACATCTTTAACATTTGATCTACAAAGTGTTGCCTGATCCAGCCCCTACCTACCCTCAGTCATCCGCTGTGTTTTCACCACATGGACCTTCTTTACATTCCTAGAACACACCCAGTGCCCAGTTCATTTTGCTTGCACTTGTTCCTCCGCTCTGCCCAAAAGTTTTGCCTAGACTTTCATATGCCATTCTTTAACTTAAATGTTACATCCTCAAAGAGTCCTTCCTTTTGATTAGACAATAAATTATGCTACATCACAGCACCCTCTACTTCTATGATGACTCTTTTAGAATATATATTTTTGTGTGTCGATAGTTATTGAGTGTCTGCCTCTCCCACTAGAGCATAAGAGCAGATTCTGTACTTTCTACTTCAGTATCTAAAAAAATAAACTCACTATTCAGCCCAGGAGCAGATCTTATGAGTGCAGGGGTATGTGCTTCTAACCTTTGTCGAGGGATTTTTATGTTGTGAAGCTTATAAATACCTGGAAAATTCATCATCTAAGTCAAATATTTTCTGTAAAGGGCCAGAGAGTAAATATTTGAAGCTTCGCAGGCTATGGAGTCTCTGTTGCAACCACTCAGCTCTGCCTATAAGGCAGGAGTAGTCATAGCTAATATGAAAGCACACAGGCATAGCCGTGTTCCAACAAAACATTTTCTAAGAACAGTGAAATTTGAATTTCACATTATTTTCATATCACAAAATATTACTCTTCTTGGGATTCTTTTTGAAATTTAGAAATGTAAAAACTACCATTAGTTTGGGGACCGTCCAAAAACAGGCAGAGGGCTTGATTTGGTTTGTGGGATGTAGTTTGTCAACACTGATTTATGGTACAATCACTTGTCATCTAGTACTCTTTTTCCCCTTTCTAAACTTTACTCCTTTGTGAAAAACAACAAAATGACAATAACAAGTACTGCTTCTTAGCAGGAGAAAATGATATGACCACAGTGCAGACACACACACACACACATACACACTGTGTGTGTTCCTTCAGTGGCCTTCCATTTCTCTTAGACTCATGTCCACCTTCTTTCACGGACTTCACAAGACACCTGGAGGGGTTGCCTGAGCCCAGACCCCAAGTCTGTGCACTGACACTATCTTTCCATCCTTGACCTGCTCACCCTTGCTCAGCTCTAGGCCTCCACTGGAGGCTGCCCTCACATTTCTAACCCTGCCCCTCCCAAGCTAGTGGCCACTACTTTTTTAGGAAAATTTCCTTCCTTCTTTGGTGCTGGCTAACTATTCTGTGTTTCTGCACTTCTGTTCTTAGCCCATTGGGCAGACACTCTAGGTCGTCTACCCGGTAACCATTTAGTCCACAATGGTTAAAAGACATTATGTGTTAAGAAAAAAGTTTTTAAAACTATTTCGAAACATTCAGATTTGGAGAAATAAATCATAGTCAGTTAGAGTGCGTAGAATTTTTTTTTTTTTCCATTTAGGAAGGACTTGGCTAATAAGCTAATGAATGCGAAATCCATTGGAAAACTAATATAGTCTTTGTCTTAATGCAGATTGTGTGTGTGTGTGTGTGTGTGTGTGTGTGTGTGTGTGTGTGTGAATTGAACTCTTAGGAGACTTGTTTGAAGGTTGCAGCGCATACAGAAGTCCTTCTCTGAGGTCCTTCAAGGCCTTTGTCCCCATCTCCCAGCTGCTGGGAAGATCCGTGGCTGCTGGTGCACAGTTCGACCCTCCCTGACACTTGCCCTCTGCAGGCAGGAACTTCCTCATCCAGGGTTATGAGCCCTTTCCTGGACGGCCAGGGGCCTAGGACTATTAGATGCTGGGATACAAAGGCCTAGCTAGCCCTCCGTCTAGAGTCAGGACAATTTTTAAGGTCATCCAAGTTCCCAGGTTTCCTCTGGGCTATTGTCTGAGTCTGGGTTGCAATCAAGTTGTTGTAGAGAGGTAGTTCCACCTTCCTCACTTTCTTAAAAGTGTATCTCCAGAGAACATTCCCCAATAAGCCTTTGGTATGCAATTCTCCCTCTCAGAGGGTATTTCCGGGAAAACCAGTCTAAGACAAAGGTTAATTCTGAAAAAAGTAGAGCAGGTATGTATGTTTTATCTACTTGGTTGGAAATTTTATTTCTCAGGAGATGAATAAAACAATATGAGGAAACTGCTAAAGTTAGCTTATTTCTGAATACATTTTAAAAAAGATAACTGCTTGCTAAAGTAAAAGCAAGTTCCTGAGAACAAGGAAAAATATAATCTTCCACCAGATATTTTAAATAGTGCTTTTTGATACATAAAAAAAAATAAATATATTCTTTTTTTCTGAAAACCCAAAATAGTAACAATCCCAATTAAGAATAAAATTTATCAAGTGAAGACAGAAACAAAGTAGGCTCACAAAGAACTGTGATGAAATTCTTTTTATAAAACATATATTGCGTTTGGACAGGAAGAGGATCATACAATAAAGAGACATAAAACTAAGCCAGAAAGGGTTAAGCCCCAGATTAGCTATAATATGCAAAAGAACAATAAAGGAAACTAAGGGCCTTTTTGTGGTTTTAATATTCCCTCCTAAGCTTTTAAGCTTGGAAACAAGCTAGAAATCATTCAATGTCTCCTTTACCAGCTCCTTCTATATGTCTACAGTTCCTGAGCCCTAATTCGTGTTTAATAAAAGAGAGAAATAAGGCAAAAGAAGGAAGCAAGGAGGGGAGGATGGGAGAGAGGGAGGAGAGAAAGAAAAAAGGAAAGGAAGAAAAGGAATAAATACTGTAATTTAAAAAGACATCAAAGAGAGAATAACATTGCTTGATCCTACTGTGTTTCCATATTTTTAATTTAGGAAAATGATACTTGACTTGATAAAATAAATAGTGTCAAAGAGAAACTGAAGTCCAAAAGAGACAGCATAATGGAAAAAGATAATGTTTTCATTTATTTTGAGTCTTTCAGGACTGGGTTCAAATCAAAGCTTTATGACTTTGAATAAGTTGTATGCAAATATTTTATAATTTTTTAAATGACCTGGTGATTATAAAATTATAAAATACAAAATGACAGAAATTCATCAAAATATCGTTCACTCTTCTTTTAGCTAGTTATCGGGTATCAACGGTCCATCACCCATTCATCCTATTCATTGCTTTAAGTGTCCTGTCTGGAGTGTGCTCCTCCCATGCCTGCTTTAGAATCTGTTGAAATGAAGTCTATCCATCAAGACAAATCTTGCCTTTGCTCACATCCTCTATTTAATATGACGTCTTTCTACTTTTACTTAAATTTTCATTTGTACTCAGTTTAGAATATTGATATTTTACCTTGTATCTTAACCCCCAAATCTGCATCTTCCTCATTTGACATCATCAAATCATCTAGGAAAGGCTCATACGCATACTCGTGTGTCAGCAAATATTTATTCATTACATAAAGAGGACAAACCAACTACATTCAAAGAGTTCAGTTCTCTCCTCAAAATTCATATAAGGAACTCAGCACAGATTGTGGTATGTTCTACGGACAAATTCAGGCTTATCTTAAAAAAAAATTCTTTTAAAAGATATTCTTAAAATAATAATGCCTAAGATTTTTATACAGGCTACAAGTGAGAAAGAAATACATTCTACCTTGGAGAAATACATCAGATAGAAGTAAGCCTCAAGGTCAGTTACTGAAGAGCTATCACACATGAAGAACAATTGATTATTCTTATTTCTGTTTACACTGATACTATACAGGTTTTATTTTTTGTTTTATTAAGACTATAAATTGTAATTAACACTTAGAAGTATAAGGGGAGGTACTTGATTTTATTCTAAAAAATATGACTTAGAAATTCAAACTACTTACAAAATGCAGACAGATACTAGCTGACCTATGAGCTTTTTAGTTAATGGTCAACTTTGGAATTAAAAGAAATAATACATTAATTCAATAATTGTTTGTTATTTGAGACATCATTAGCCAGTTAAATCTCTAGCAGACATTTAGACTTAAAGGTCAAGAGCCCAGCTTTTAGTCCACTAGAAAAAATGATGTTCTAAATGATATCTCAATGACCTATAGGAATTAATGCATTTCTTAAGCAAGCACTTTAGATCACTGTTAGTGTTAGAAACAAACCTAATAATGTATAGCTAGCAGAGCATAAAAACTATAAAGATATGTGTCTTCCTTGAAGCACTAGAGGTTAATTGAGGATGTATTTGAACTAGGAGAAGAAAGCTTTCCTTTAAAACAGTATTAAGCACTGAATTGTTAGCATAAGATTCCTAAACAATGCCAACACATAATTGAGACCACAAAACAATGTCCCACTGAAATGCCCAGCCCGGAGGAGCATTTCCCAGGCAGTGAGGATCCTTCATAACAGGATTTACGAGCTAGGGTCTGCACTCTGAATTACACTAAACCAACAACTGGAGCCGATGTCAGGATAATCAGAGGGCAAAGATCTCAGTGTAATAATTACTCCAAACTTGCAACATGTACAGAATCCAAATAAAAAGCCTAAAAATGTACATCATGTAAAGATGACTGATGCTAGCAAAAATCATAGAATATAGGGTCAGTGCAGCCCCAGTGTGGAGAACTTGACACAATGAAAAGTTACACCATGCTAAACTTCCCAAGACCAAGGACCTAGTCCATTAGGAAGCCGAGCCAATATTTCAGTCCTCTGACTACTGACTACTGGTTTACTCTGTGCTACTAATATGTCTTCCCCATTCATTTCTTGCTTTGTGTGCAGTGTGTGACTTTAATATGTATTCCCTTTACCTAATTAAGTTCTGGGTTTTAGATAGGTTGCTTTGGTTTTTGTTTTTTCTTTTTCTTTTCTTTTCTTTTCTTTTTTTTTTCTATTCAGTTACTGTGTTTTTTATTAGTTCATGTAAAATTTTATCTCTACTTTTATGAATCCTGTTTTTATTTTATTATTTCTAGGGTTTGCGTCCTCTACCTCAATAGCCTCCTCTTCTGAGATCTTCTAAAGGCAGTTCTTATCAACATAGTCTCACTGAAGTCTAGTGATAATGTTTTATTAAATGTTACACTGAGGCTGAAATTCCCCACAGCAGGTAGCCCAGAATCATTACCAGTCTGAATATTTTCTATACCAAGATGATAATGATAAACACAAAACCTCAGTTGGAGGCTTACCACTTATTACTTAATCTACAAACCCCCTGCGGATAGATTTTGGTGTCTTCAAATGCCCACCCAAGGGCTGTACAAAAAGCCTAAATCTAAAATACATAAATAGTTTTGAAAAGGTCTTATTATACAACATAAGCTTTTGCTTTAGAGATACTGTTATCTTACTAACAAGAAGCCCAAAGTAACCCAAGTATTTGGGGAAAAAAAAAAATGTGCACATCCTTAAGTTTCCCTTCTAAGTATTTGGAAAACTTTTCCTAAAATATTTTTCTTATTTCGACTAAGAACCAAGGACAATACTTCAAATTGCTATTTAACGAAATGTTTAGATAAGGACAATGAAAGAGTTTTTAAAAGAAGAATGGTCTCAGACATCATCAATTCTGCAAGTCAGGCGGAGCACTAGTCAAGTCCCAACAAGGACTGCATGCCAGGGACAAAGGGCCAAAGGGCTCCAACATCACCTTAAGCAAAACGATGGTGAGAACACACATGTATATGAGAGCAGGACATTTATATTCTTAGCGGCACTTGGTGTCTCTAAGCTGCAAAGTCACGTAAAATCCGTTTCTCATAATACCATGCAGACTTGCCAGATCTGCTTTTGTTAAAGAAAAACATATATTGGAGAGGCAGATAGGTTTTAAGATCAAAACAAAGAGGTGAGAGAGACTCACACAGATGCTGCCAGGCCCCCAGTTCTTCCTCACTGATGCCAAGGAGGGTTTAAGATAGCAATCACAAAGTGAAAAATTTAATCAACGGAGAGTTGAAAAACAAATGCTCTCCCCATTTAAATTCCATTTTCAGAAGACTATAGGAAGGAGGTTTCAAAAATCACCTTTTTACAAGACAAAGCTTTTTAATTTCCGAGTAAAATATTTATGCTGTTTGAGATATGGCTTGCTTTATAATAATAACTAAGCCACTGCCCTGCGTATCCACGGGGAGTCACAGGGAGTCCTGGGCAAAGCTCTTGATACAGATTGGAGGTGACCTGGCGAGGGTCTGACTGTACATATTCGGTCCTATGAGACGTGCATTCAAAGGGCCAGGATGGGGCTGGACTGTGCTAAAGGTCGTGCATATCATAAAGAAAAACAAAATGTAGTGCCTGTCCCCGAGGAACTAATGAACTAGAATTTCTTGGAAAAAGGGAAAAGTTAGGTATAAGTGGGATACAAAACAAAAGAAACAAAGGTTTGAAGAAGAGTCGTTTCCTGTGACCAAAGAGACCGAGCAAATGGAAGAAATGGTGTTTGATCTGGATGTAAAAGCACGAGGGTAAGGTTCTATTTGTGTGTGTGTGTGTGTGTGTGTGTGTGTGTGTGTGTTTAGTTTCTCATATCAACAATAACAACAAAATACACATTCATGGGGAGCTTTAGAGAATATAAATAGGCAAAAAGAAGAAAACAAAAACTCCAACACTCAAATATAGCCAGTGTTGACATGTTGGTATACATGCTTAGAAGAACTTAGTTACATGTTAAAATTCAATTAACACATGTAATTTGAAACATTCTGCCACTAGAACTGATAGAATGGATATGATTGACATGGAAATATGTTCATGATCTACTGTTTAGTGAAGATTGGTTATTTATAATACATGCATATGAATACATAAATGATTCATGCTGTGGTAGAATAAGACTTGTATTATACTTATTAAATATTTTTTTATTTAAGAGAGGGAGAGAGGGAGTACAAGCGGGAAGGACAGAAGGAGACAGAATCCCAGGCAGATGCCGCATTGAATGTGGAGCCAGACACGGGGCTCGATCTCACAACTGATCACAATCAGAGCTGAAACACAGAGTCCAGCACTTAATCAACTGTGCCACTCCGCACCTCTGATTTGCATTGTATTTTAAAAATAAACTACATTTCTTCCCCTTGCCCTTTTTATTTTAGGAGGAGGACTTTAAAATGCATTTTTTTTCTTTAAAGGTTTTATTTATTTGACAGAGAGCAGAAGCAGGGGGAACGGCATGCAGAGGGAGAGGGATAAGCAGGCTCTGCACCGAGCAGGGAGCCCGACGCCAGGCTGCAACCCAGGGCCCTGTGATCATTACCTGAGCCTAAGGTGGCTCAATTATCTGAGCCACCCAGGATCCCCTGCATTTCTAACTTAATAAAACACTTAATAGTTTTTATGCCTTAGTTAGTTAAACAATAACATAAGATAAGATAAGATAACATCTGCTTAATTACCACAAAGTTGGTGAGCAAACTCAACCACTTAGGACAAACCTGGTTTACAAATTCAAGTGAACAGGAGTCTTTTACAACAAACATTCTTACAACTGTGGTTTTGTAGAACAAACATATGTTGTCTCAAGGTTATAAGCCAACAATTCTTGAGGGAAAAAAAAAACTATTAAAGCAGAACTATGAATTTTACACAAAGCCCTTTGTCCTCTTTAGTAAACAGAAAGAAACTCAACTTTATGATGAGAAGATACAAGAAAAGTATAGATTTAACTTAATATTTATGGTAATGGAATGCAAATATTCTCTAACCTTCTTCCTTATCTTTCTAAACAAAGGGTAATAGCCAAGTCCCTGCTTTGCATTCTCAGAGACTCACAATGTAAACAGATTATTAAAGCCAAAAATTTTCACTAAGCACCATTTGAAAATTACAGCATATGGTTTTGACTATAATTTTAATCAAGACTGAATCAAAGTATTTGGGCCTTTATAATTTTCTGTTTTCATAATGCATACTGTTGAATAATATGGTGTTTTACTTAACAATATACCAAACACATCTATTCCTACCAGGGATTAATATAATATTATTTTTATGGCTGCATTATAGTCCAGTCTAATAACAAATCATACTTTCATTAACAATTACCTTATTGTTAAACATTATAAATGTTTCCAATTTTTCATTAATATTAATAATGCTTCTCTAACTATCCTATCATGAAATACTTTCTATATACAAACATATATTTTTGCATCTTCACATAGTCGTTTTAGATAATCACTGAAAAGGGGAAACTTTGGCACAATGCCCACTTCAAAGGCTATTCTTCAGTATTGTCCAAATGTCTTTCTGAGAATTGAATAAATTTATTCATTATAAATCCCCCAAAAGGATGTTATTGTGCTTATTTTCCCCACGATCTTTTAAACACTGGGTGTTAGCATTTTTCAAACTATTTCCCAACTTTTGAGTGAAAAGCAGCAATAAGGCTTTGTTATTTCCCAAGTTATATTTGGGTCATTATGGGGATTATTCTGGGTCATTTTCATTTGCATGTGATTTGCCCATTTGGGGAGTTGGATTACAGTTTCCCCATATTCAGTGCTTCTCCCTAAGGTGCTTCTCCCTGGAGGAGGATACATCCCACCACCAGTGGACTTCGGTGTGTCTACACGACTTGCTCTGCCAGAGCAACTGAAGTGAAAGAGACCTGCCTCTTAACTGAAATTTTAGGAATTAGCTCTTCATTCACATTTTCTCTTTTCTTCTGCCAGGAGACTCAAATCTTGAAGAAAAGCTATGCCCAGAGAGAAGTGTTCTAGGGGAAAAGCTGTTCCTGAGAGCAATGACCATGGTCATATAATGATCATAGAATGTGAATGAGAACTAAATTTTTATTGCTGTGAGTCAGTGATAGTTTGGGGTGAATTGTTTTCTTAGCATAGCCTAGAGTTTTATGAATGATTTAAAAACTTGAACCGCAAATTAGCAACAACAACAAAATAAGTGACATTCAATTCAAGACTGGAGAGCGGTGAGCAAATAAATTATTATCAGAGTCCAGTGGATGGTGATCCGTGTCAGGCAAAGGTGAAATATTCCTAACTTGGAAGTCAGATTTCGAACCAAAGAAGTGTATCACTTGTTGAAGAACCTGGAAACAGAATGGTACTAGCATGTCTTAGTTATTATTTGGTTCATTTAGCAAGAAACTTTAAAAAGAAAATGAGTTCTTGGGGCGCCTGGGTGGCTCAGTGGGTTAAGCCGCTGCCTTCGGCTCAGGTCATGATCTCAGGGTACTGGGATCGAGTCCCGCATCGGGCTCTCTGCTCAGCAGGGAGCCTGCTTCCTTCTCTCTCTCTCTGCCTGCCTCTCACTGTACTTGTAATTTCTCTCTGTCAAATAAATAAATAAAATCTTTAAAAAAAAAAAAAAAGAAAAGAAAATGAGTTCTTAAAAGAATTTACTTACTTGCCACAGAGAAAAGACGGTCTAGAAATATTGAAATTGCAGTGTTGGAAGCTGCAGCTAGTTTTCATCGCCAAGTAGGGGAAAACAAAACGGAAAAAGCCTCTGAGTGACAAAGGATAATTAAAATTCAGCCTCATAGCAAGGTGCAAATCAAGATTGTTCAAACTAAATTGGTTGTTACCACCCAGTAAATTGAGGTAGAAGAGACTAGAGGGATGACTTTCCCAAATCCCAGCCTGATAAATTCCAGTTCCCCATGATTAAGTGTAGAGTCAAGTCCTGAAAACATTGTGAATGTGAGTCCTGGCACATGATGCTAACTGAAAGCAAATAAATGAGAAGCTGACTATGTTTTTGAACTGAATGGTCAAAGCTGCCAATGCCCTGCCCTCGATGAGGCTATGACTGTTTGAGAATTAAAATAACCCTAGTGTGCCTAATAATTGAGTATGCTTAAGGAAAATAGGCACTGCACAGCAAAGGAATCAATCAACAGAATGAAAAGAATCCACAGAATGGGAGAAAATATTTGTAAACGATATATTTGATAAGAGGTTAATATCTGAAATATATAAGGAACTCATACAACTCAGTAACAAAAGAACTAATAACCTAAGTTTGGTTTATTAGATTTGAATTGTATTGGGGCGCCTGGGTGGCTCAGTGGGTTAAAGCCTCTGCCTTTGGCTCAGGTCATGATCTCAGGGTCCTGGGATAGAGCCCCGCATGGGGCTCTCTGCTCAACTGGGAGCCTGTTTCCTCCTCTTCTCTCTCTCTGCCTGCCTCTCTGTCTACTTGTGATCTCTGTCTGTCAAATAAATAAATAAATAATCTTAAAAAAAAAGAAAAAAAGATTTGAATTGTATTGTTTTCTTTGCATGTCAGCATTCTCCAACGTTGACATACAAATGGCCAACAGATATATGAAAAAATGCTCATTGTCACTAAGCATCAGGAAGAACCAGTCAGAACCACAGTAAGATATTGTCTCACACTTATCAGGGTAACTATTATCAAAAAATCTATACAAAAACAAGCAAACCTAAAGACAAGTATTGGTGAGATGTGGAGAAATTGGAACCCCTTCACACTTGGTAGGAATACAAGAAAGTGTAACCACTTTGGAAAATAGTAGAGATTCTTTAAGAAATTAAAAAATAGAGCAAGCATATGATCCAGCAATCCCACTTCTGGGTATGAAGAAATTGAAATCAGGATCTCAAAGAGATATCTGTACTCCCACATTCTTTGCAGCACTGTTTACAATGGCTAAAAAGCAGAAACAAATGCCCATCAACAGATGAATGGATAACGAAAATGTGATATATACATACAAGGGAATACTATTCAGCCTTAAAGGTGGAGGGGTTAATTTTACAATATGTGACAACATGGGTTGACTGGATTGAATTTAGCAATATTATGTTAACTAAGTACAATAAGTACAATAAGCCAGAGACAGAATAAGTATTGAATTATTTCAATTACATGGACTATCAAAATAGTCAAATAAATAAAATCAAAGACTGGAATGGTGGTTTCATGGCCTGGGGCAGAGAAGAGGGAAATTAGGAACTTTTTTTTTTTTTTAAGATTTTATTTATTTATTTGATAGAGAGAAATCACAAGTAGATGGAGAGGCAGACAGAGAGAGAGAGGGGAAGCAGGCTCCCCGCTGAGCAGAGAGCCCGATGCGGGACTCGACCCCAGGACCCTGAGATCATGACCTGAGCCGAAGGCAGCGGCTTAACCCACTGAGCCACCCAGGTGCCCCGGAAATTAGGAACTTTTAATGAACTAAAACAGGTAAAAAGTTTCAGTTAAGTAAGATGAACAAGCCCTAGAGATCTGCTATACAGCATTGTACTCATAATTAACAATAATGTACTGTACACTTAAATTTGCTAAGGAGATGGCTCTCATGTTAAGAGTTCTTACCACAATAAAACAATACTTATAATACCAAAAATAGTGCTCTTTATAATCTCTGTTGTCATTTCAGAAATAATTAAGGAGGAAAAGGGAAAAGAAAGAAATTCCAAGAGAAAAGAGACAAGGACCACAGAGAAGAATGGTCTGGGTAGGTACTCCCAGGGAAGATGATGAAAGCTTATACAAGGGATAGTCCTCATCCACAAACTAGGGAAAATTACAATATCTATCCTGTAGAGTTTTAGCTCTGCTGCAGATCAGAGACTACTGTGTCCCTCCATTTTATCTGATTTCTCAGTGAGAATTGTACTGTGGGGTGATCCTTTCCTGCTCCAACAGTGTGTGCATGTGGGGATGCTAGGATATAGGACATAGAGTTTGTATTTAGTTTACAAGTTTCCAGTTTAAGAGGAACATTATTCATACTTGATATAGAGACAATGTAGCAATTCTTAGAGATCTGAAGTTTAAGCTCATTGTTGTACTTGGATGAGTACTGGCTTTTCTCCTTCAATGAGAGTAGCAGATTAAATTACTCTTCATTCATATTTGGTACCCCTCCATCAGGTACCATTCCCCATAGACAAATTATAAACTCTTACCCTCTGAAATGTAGGGATGGCCATATGACTTGCTTTGACCAGTGAAATATGAGTGGAAATAATACATGTCACTTCCAAATAGAAGCTTTAACAGTGAGATCATGGTTCAGAATCTCTTTTCTTTTGCTAAAACAGCAGAAAGATTCCAGAAGAAGGTTGCTCCATTATCCTGGATCCCATCAGGAAAACAAGGTGGAGAAGGGCTGTAGCTCCTTCATGAGGAACATGAAGCATAAGTGAGAAGTAAACCTTTATGTTTGTAAGTCAACCACCTTGTGTGATATTTGTTATCTCTTTTGTGATACCTTGTGTGATATTTGATATGTGACCTAACCTACCTACCCTGATTAATATACATGTTTTATCTTTGCTCAATTTATTATATGTTTTCATTAACTGACATATACATGTATTTGTATGTGTGTGTATATATATGTATATATATACATATATATATATAAATAGTTTTTCATGACAAATATTGGTCCTATTTTGTTGTCAAAATTTTATATAGATATTGTAGCCTACAACAATGTTTTACTTTTATGTCAGTCTCTCCATTTTTTCTATTCCATGTGTATGCCTCCATGGGAGAGAGAGAGAGAGATAGCAAGGTAGAGTAGGTAAATTTTTCCTCACTGTCAAATTTTATGTAAAAGTTACATGTTACCCTTAAAATTTTGTAGTCATTTTAAAAAATTATTTATTTATTTACTTATATTTTAATTTACTTTAGAGAGAGAGCAAATACAAACAGGAGGGACAGAGGGAGAGAGAATCTCAAGCAGACTCTGAGCTGAATGGGAAGCCCAACAGAGGGCTTGATCTCATGACCCTGAGGTCATGACCTGAGACAAAAGCAAGAGTCAGATACTTAAGCGACTGCACCAATTGGCAGTCAATTGAGCCAACAATTGTTGGCACCAACAATTGGCAGAATTTGGCACCCCAAATTCTGTAGTCATTTTAAAAAAAATGTATTTGTCTTCCAACTCTTCTAGGAAATAGTCTGGTGAAGAGATAGAATGCTAACTTAATTATTCAATTCTCAAGTATCATTTATTATTTTTTTCTCCCCTTACTGATTTGAAAGGCTATCATTATCATATACTACATCTTGAATTGAGTGCATTTCTAGATTTAGTGTTTTATTCCATTTATCTGTCTTCCAGATACACATTTTAATGACTGTAAATTTATATATGTTTTTGTATCTTGTAAAGCCAGGCCCTCTCACCATGACTACCATTACTCTGCTTTTTTCATTATTATATTGGCCACTCTCATCCATTCATTCTTACAAATTAACTTAATAATTATTTTTGTCAAGTTCTTTCCAAAATTCATCAAAAGGATCACTTCCTACACAATTTATAAGTTAATTGAGAGAACTGACATCTTTAAATATTGAGACATCTTGTAAAGATAGATAGATGTCACTTTACTAACTCAAGTCATCAAATCATCTTCTGTTTTTTTCCTTACTAGAGTTGTCATCTCTGAAGCCCATAGAAAGTTATAAATGTTAATACAATCGGGATAGTTTTGTCCATTTTAATTCTAAAACTATATTTTAATGGCCAACTTACTAAGATTTTCTGTTTCAAAACTTTCTTCAACTAAATTTTTTTTCAATTAGGCAATTATTTGCAAATGAGGATATTTTATATTGGGATTCCTAAAACTGATATATTATTTTTCTTCTTTAAATGCATGACTGGAATTTCCTGATAATGTTGAATAACAGATAGCAGATATCCTTGTTGTTGTATTTCACAGGTAATACTTCTTATTTCAATTTTTTAAATAACAGAAACTATCAGTTCTTAATGAAACTTGTTTTCTGTTAAATAATTATCAAGCCTTAGCATACTATGAATTTTCATCAGACATGTCTAATCATTTGAGAGTCTCATCATTTGAGAGAATTATAATATGATCATATTATCAACCAATAAGTCTATTCTTTTAATGTAATTAAGATATATCCTAATATCTTTAAATTTCAGGAATAAATCCAAATGTCTATCATGCATTATTTGTTTAATACCCTATGGCTTCAATCACTATATTTTATTAGGGAATTTTTTTTTTCATTTTGTTAGCATATTAGCTCCATGAGGATTAAGATCCTCCAGTGTATCTTTACCATAATTTACTGTACCTTATAACATTAAATAAATGATTATTAATGAATAGAGGCCTATATATCTTTAAGTAAGATTACCCTTTTTAAAAAATTTGCTCACATTATCAAACTGCCTCATTCTAATGTAGAGGCTATAAACCTGAATGTGACAAGTTAAAATGACATAGATGGTCCCTCTCCTATTCTCTCTACTACAAATATTTTTAAATGGTAAATAAAATGTAACTTTAAAAAATTATCATTTCACTTTTTAAAAATCACCATTTTATTAAGAAGAAGAAGAAGGAGGAGGAGGAGGAGGAGGAGGAGGAAGAAAGAAGAAGAAAGGAAGGAACATCTCTGGTTCCATGACTAAGAAAAGGCAAAAGTCTGTGCAGTAAGCCTGAGAGCAGATTACCTGCCCACTCCAGCGCTTTTAATTATAGATAGATGCCCAAGAGGCTGGAGGCTGGGTCCTATTGACCCACAGATTTACAATATGTGGCCTCAGTCCAATGGGAAGACAGACAGGAATCCAAAAGCAATCCATTTGAGCCAGGAGTGTTCAAGAGGCTCCCTTCTGTTCAGAAGCCAAGGAAAGGATGAAGAAGTTTGCCTGTATCTACAGCCATGTGTGAAATGCAAAAAAGTAAAAAACTCAGCCTCACCAAGCTCATCCTCGAGGCCTAATGGTAGGACACTTCTGTAATTTGGCTGCAAGTAAAGAAATTAAGATTTTATAGTGTGGGACCACCAGACACTCAGGGAGCACGCACAAGCTCAACCCTGCTCTGAAACACCCTTTCATACCTCAGGGCCCACAAGAAATGCAAATCAAACACTTCAAAGTAAAGATCTAAGCATCAGGAGCTCACAGAGAAATGCTACAAATTATATTAGAAACAAATTATAAGGTGGTATCAGTGGATTCCACAAACAGTGTAATTAGCACAGGGTAAACTTCAGATTACAGAAAAAGCAAAAGAGATGAGTAAATAATTATGATAAATTAGAAAAATAAAAGAAGAAACTATTATGAAAAACAGCACACTGTTAAGAAAATAAAGGTGGATTTGTAAAATAATCATACATAATTTCTATTAATGGAAGGGATAATTATTGACCCTAAAAGTTCAGCATATTGGTTAAATACCAGAATACATATTTCTGAAGAGAAAAAATAGTGTATTAATTAATGTTTTAAGAGATAAATAATTTATAAATATTTACTTATATCTTTATGACTATGTTTTCTCATTATAGTTGATTTAGACATACTCTTAATTTTTACATTCACTTTATCTTTGATATAAGTTAATTAATAAAAATAGCATAATGTACCAAATACTATATAATATATGGAAAGTGCCTAATGCTTATACTGTGTTTTATTAATGTTTGCTATCATTATTTACATGATTTACTTCATTTAATACATACAGCAATCTTATAAAATTAGAATTAATAGTATTTCCTTTTTACCTGAAGTAGAAAGGTACTTGGAGGCTAAGTGACATAACTAGGTTCAAACAGCTATTAAGAAATAGAAACAGATTTTCACCCAGACCCCTCACAGAATAATGACCCTCTGAAGATGTTCACACCTCTACTACAGGTCACTTTGTGATACCAAGTAGTTCATGTTTTGTTATCAATTTCTAATTGGGGGAAGTTTTTGAGTGTTAAAAAAAATTCATATATGTTATTTCTGATTATAGGCTGTATATTGTGATGTTCATTTATTTGATTCCTTAGGTAATTTTTCAGGAAAAGTTCATGAGGTAAGACAAATAATTTTTTGTACACCTAAAAATGTGTTTGTGTATGTGTTTGAGTCAAATGAATGTTAATTGAGCAGTAAATAGAATTATGGGAAATCAGTCTTTTATCCTAAGAAAGCAAGTTGTACCACCTGTCACTGACAGAGCTGTGTTTTATCAAAACACACATTGGTTCCTCCTGGGCGTTGTTTTACAAGCTTTCTGGGAAGTTAACCATGAGTAATGGGACATTAGACAGAAGCAACAGATGTCACATTTAAGTTTGTCCCATAAAAACCTCACAAGCTTCTCCGTTCTCTCTCCTATCTACTGACTGAAAGGAGAGGTCTCTGAAGACCTCGAAGATCATGGAGCCCCAAAGTGGAACCCGAGTCTCTGAATGAGTACAAGGAAAGCCACTTGCTCAGAAATAAATACCTGTTGGGTTTTACATAAGCAAGTAGTAATTTCACTGTGTTAAGCCATTGAGACATGGAGCATTGAAACAGTATCTTGTATTATTCATCATAACCAACCTAAGATAGTTTTCTGGATCATAGTGTTTTACAGGTTTTATGCTAATGTTATTTTTTTCTTTTCTGTTAACCAGCTTCTAAAATCTGATGTTTGTTAAATGTTCTCTTTGCCCTTGTACCTTACCTTACCTGTAAGTATGAGTGTCTTTCCATTAGTTCTGCCTTGCACTCAGTGAACTCTTTCCTAGTGGATACACAGGTTGTGGTTAGCAGAATAACGGTCCTCCAAAATGTTCACATCCTAACTCCTCAAGTCTATGAATATGATACCTCTTATAGCCAAAGGGGCTTTGAGCTGAGATTAAATTAAGAACCTTGAGATGGGGAGATCATCCCGGATTTTCTGAGGGGGACCAATCTAATCACAAAGTGCCTTAATGGTGGAGAAATTTTCCCAGCTGTGGTCAGAAAAAAATATCACATGTGAAGCTGGGCCAAAGCGATATATAGTTGCTAGCTTTGGAAGGTGAAGGAAGGGACCATGAGCTAAGGAATGTGGGTGACCTCTAGAAGTGGGAGAAGGCAAGGAAACAGGTTATCTTCTAGAGTCTCCAGAAATAAATGCAACCCTACTGACATTTTGACTTACACGAATGAGACCCACGTCAGACTTCTAACATACTGAGCTGTAAGATAATGAATTTGCGTTTTTAAGCCACTAAGTTTGTGGTATTTTGTTTTAGCAGCATAGGAAACTAATACACAAGTCTTTTGTCAGCTCAGAAAATTTATTATATTATTTATTTTATTACTGCTTTTCTTCTGTATTTTCTATTGCCTCCTCCTAAAATTAAAATTATACATATATTGTATCATACAGATATATCCTTCATTATGCATAATTCTTTAATTCCATTCCATCATTATTTGTCTTTATTTGAGTTCTAGTCTTCTAGTGTACAAATTTTGTTTTACTGATATTGAAAATGTTCTCCTTAGGAACAATTAATTTGTTTTTTTTTTTAGTTTGACAATTATTGTTTTACATTTCCAAAACTGTAACACATATCAACATCTTTTGTGACTGCAAAATTTTCTCGAGCCTCATTTAGAATATTTATTAGTCTTAAAAAATTATCTCTAATTTCCTGTAATAATTGTGATACACTGACAAGTATATGTTCTGAATGCTCAAATTGTTTCCTTCTTCTGAACAGCCAGTTCTTTTTTAATATGCCTGGTTATTTTTCTCTGTTTGATCATTATTATAGAAATAGATATAATGATTATTTTTGGTACTTAAAATAGACAGAAAAAATACTTCAAATATATTGGATTTTTTCTTACCTGGATAATAACTGACACTTCCTACATGATAAAAATGGAGTTGTAAGCAATAGGAGGTGTCCAAGAGGTTTGGAGTTTCACCCTTGTTTAAAACCAGCCTATTCTTCTGTCTCTATTAGCAGAGTAGAGCCAACTGCACATGGAAGCTCTCTCCAGACACAATTTGACAGGAGTTAACCATGTGTGTCCCTGCTGCTCAACTCCCACAGACAGCCCGCTCTTGTCTCCTTAGTTTTGAAAATCATAAGTGGTATTGGGTAGAATTGCTATCATTTTGATTTGCAGGCACTGGGGAGAAGGGATTTCAGGTATGGAAAGTAGTATTGCTTTCAGTAAGGGGACAGGCAACATATGAGAGGAGCAGAAGAGTCCCGAGGTTTGATGGGTATCAAGGTTTTATATCACCAGTTTGTACCACAAAGGACTATTGAGAGCCATGAATTTTCCTGTTTTTCAGAGATACTAGCATAATAATCATTGTTGGTTAAAAAGGAAATAATACCACTAGTAGAAATGGCATTTTAAAGACTACTTATTTTTCATAATCCAACTATATTATTTGAGACCTGCACATTGCTGGATAGAATAATCACATTTAATGAACAGCACTTTGAAAAATGCCTTTACAAATATTATCTTATTCATTCTTGTTTAATTCATTAAAAAACCTATTGAATAAGCTTTATAATCTATGTATCACAGAGATGATAACTATAACTCAGAGAATTAAGTTGTCCAAGAAAACATAGCTATAACTACTGAGCAGAACCTGGATTGGGATTTAAACACAAATCAACCAACTCTGAATTCCGTTCTGAAATTGAAGTGCAAACATATTTAACAGTAAACACTTCCAGGATGACATGTGAGGTCTGTGTCTAAAGAAAACAATCTATCTTAACTGAGACATCAGTGGTATAAATGACATCAGTGGTCCTGGCTGTCTCAGAACTCTATCAGAGCATCGTGTGAGGTTACCTGTATCACAGAAGTAATGTGATTGATCAAGAATCTTTTGCACTTTTTAATATAAATTACATTTCTGTGATTTTTCACAATGTAATTGCTTCTGTGTGTAGTTCTTTTTCATGCTAAATTTCACATTTCCTTGATGTGGTCAGTTCCCACGAATTCAAATCAGTGGAATTCAAACAGGATTACATTTCTTTCATCTGAATAATTTATCTTAAAAAAATGGATGTGAAGAGAGTGGCTTAGAAATAGAAAGCATTAGATACACAGAATCTGCTTTTGGCTTCTATGAGTATGAAGGAAATTGCACAATAAATCAATTTTTATGGATGCTATTGACTTGCAACATTTGCTGCTTTTAAAAATTAATAGCTGAAATAATGAACATTCAAAAAACTCTCTTTACCGTCAGTTTGATTAATTCCTTGATATGAAGTACAGATGACAGATGCAATATTTGAAACTAGATTTTCCTGCAGTCCAATCTGAGAAAACCCAGATACAGACCATGATGGTCAATACAGTCCCTTATTTTTTTTTTCAGTTAATTTGTGCAAAAGATCGCCTTGTATAGATATGCCCTATCCAATAAAATCAAAGTTTAATTATTTGTATAAATATTATTGTAAATGCACAATATTGCCTTCACAGTCCAAGTGTCATCATTTTATATTAATATTGCATTACAGTAAAACTGGTAATAAAGTGCTGCTCTGAAGAAATTGTGCATGGATTTTTAACATGGTGCTCAGGCAGTAGACGAGTTTATTAAAGTTACTGAATTATGTAGTGGGAAAAATGGAGTTACTAAAACCCTACCCATGGAAGCTGCAACAAAATGAAGACAATGAAATGATTATAAGAAAGTAGAAGCCAAACTTTGTGATTCTTTGCACCAGAATTAAATCCATGAATAGTTTCAGCTTTCTATAAACCATATACAACGATCCAAATTAGTTTCCAGTAAATTCATGCAAGCCCATGAAAACAAGAGATAACATAAGGCAGAAAGATACATACAGAAGAGCAGACCCAATTATTACTGTAGAAATAAAAATCCTCCCAGGGCTTTCCTTGAGGATCTTAGAGTCTCATAGGCAGAGGAAAAGACAAAGAAGAGTGCAGATCCCATTTGGAGCTTATCAAAAGGGTACTTATTTATCTCCAATTATATAAACTTGAATGGCTACTTCTTAAACCACTGAACTTACCTTGAAGTTGTTATTTTATATTGGAAGGCATTCTTTGATCACTTACCTGAATGTATATTTTATTAAAGTTAGGTCAGCACATCATTTGATCCCTGTGAATATAAAATACAGTGATTGAGAGCATGGCTTTGGAGGCAGTCTAGCCTCAGTGTGCTTTGCAGCTCTGTCGTTTGCTGTGCGAGTCTATAAAAGTTAACTAACCTTGGGGCACCTGGGTGGCTCAGTGGTTTAAGCCTCTGCCTTTGGCTCAGGTCATGATCTCAGAGTCCTGGGATCGAGCCCCACATCGGGCTCTCTGCTCAGCGGGGAGCCTGCTTCCCCCTCTCTCTCTGCCTGCCTCTGTGCCTACTTGTGATCTCTCTCTATCAAAAAAAATAATGAAATCTTAAAAAAAAAAAAAAAAGTTAACTAACCTTGATGGCTACTCCTGATCTTAGATAGCTGATGCAAAAAATAAATAAGGTATTCCCTGCAGTATTAAGGTATAAGGTATGACTATGGTAAACAGTTTGTGATAACATATCAAAGGCCTCCAGGGCCACCTTTAGGTTTGGTGAGTTGCTAGAAATACCCACAGAGCTCAGAAAAACTGTTAGACTCATGGTTATGGTTTATTACAGAGAAATGACACAGTTAAAAAATCAACAGAGAAAAAAGTTGCATAGCCTGGAGTCCAGGAAAAACTAGGAATGAACTTCCAGTTGCTCCCTCCCAGTGGGGTCACATGGACAGCTCTTAATTCTCCCAACAACAATGTGTGATGTGTGCCAATTATTTTCAATTCATCTAAACCTCGTGTCCAGGGCTTTTATTGTAGCTTAGTTATGTGGGCACAGAGCATCCACATGGCTGACACTGGCTACTCAGGCTGCAGACCCTCCAGAGGTCAAAATGATACAGCATGGCCCAAGATCCCAGGTAAAGAGAAAGAGGCATTCACCATAAGTCACATTGTGAGTATAAACTATTCACAAGGGTAAAGGCCCTATGTATACAAGTACACTCTTATCAGGTAGGATATTCCAAGGACTTAGAGGTTTCTCCCAGGAGCTGCTTTGTGAAATAAGGGTACTAGCCACAAAGCAGGGGCTATTCCAGGACATCTGGAATCAGAAAAAACATGAAGGGGCACTTCCTTTCCCCTGATTCCCTCTGATGAAAAAATGGCAGATGTAAAGGAATGAAACAGTTCTCAAACTTCTTAGAACCCAGTCCATTGCTAAGCTTTCATAAATAATCAGGATTCAGCCAGGATCAGCATCAGGTTTGAGAGGGATTCCCTTGCTTGAAAACTGACCCCATTACAGTGGTCACAGCTCCACAAATAGTGTGAGGCATCTAATATTGTGCTTCATTAAGGCAAGTAGTGGAGGCAACTATTTGAGATAGTTTGGTGCTTCGGAGAGAATCAGTGCTTGATAAATAATTTGTTAAAACTCAGACTCTCTTTCTCTTCTGTCTTCCTCTTTCCCCTCCTTCTTTTTAAAATTTGCTCAAGAAATTTCCATGCTTATTTTGAGTAGGCAGAACAATGGGCACACAAAGATATCAGATCCTGATCCTGAAACCTGTGAATATTACCTTACTTGAAAAAAAGGATATTTACAGATGTGATTAAGGATCGTTATGCTGGATTGTGTCTCATCAAAATTCGTATGTTGAAGTGTTAATCCCAGCATCCGAATGTGATCTCATTTGAAAATAGGATGGTTGAAGATGTTATTAATTAAAATAAGCCCTTAATATAATATGACCAGTGTCCTTATAAAAGGGAAAGTTTGAGTCAGATATACATAAAAGGGGAAAACAATGAGAAGATGAAGGCAGAGATGTGAGCACAAGCCAATGAATGCCAAAGATTGCCAGCAAACCTCCAGAAGCTAGAGATATAGGCATGAGACAGATTCTCCCACACAACCCTCAAAATGAACAAACTCTGCTGAGCCTTGATCTCAGACTTTTAACCTCTTGAACAGAGACACAACCAATTTCTGTTGTTTAAATAACCCAGATTGTGGTATTTTGTTCCTGCATCCTGAGGAAACTAATTCAGAGAGATTTTCCTAGATTATCCATGTGGACACTTAATGCAATCATATGTGTTTTTATAACAGAGAGGCACAGGGAGATTTCACATAGACATAGAACAAGACAGAGAAGAGGAAGGAATGTACCCACAGAGACAGAGATGATGTGGCCACAAGGAATGCTGGCAGCAATCCAAAGCTGGAAAAGACAAGAAAAGGATTCTCCCTAGAGCCTCTGGAAAAACCACAGTGATGCCAACGCCTTGATTTTGGGCCAGTGATAGTGTTTTTAGACTTCCATACTCTAGGACTGTGAGATAATAAATTTGTTTTGTCTTAAGCCACCAAGTTTCTGGCAATTCATTATAGTAGTCATGTGAAAATAACACATTAAATATTCATTTAACACAATACTTATGAATCCCTATTATATTTTCAAGAATAGAAATTTGACAATAGGGTTGGCAAAGGACATTGTGAGTACTATAATTGTGGATGATCAATATTTCATCTACACATCAAGTTTATACTTACACATTTAAGACCTTTATCAAATATAGGAGTCAGATTACAGCAGCTATGAGGTTTAAGATTTTAAGGATATTCTATTCTATGATACTAGTATAAAGTATTTTGAATAACTTTAGCATATTTGGTCACTCTAAAGATGTAAGCCTTTAGACAAAAAGTAATGATCACTGAAAAACAGCATGGGTTCCTTAACCAAAAGTTACATCAGACCAAATGTATTTATTTTCTTTGCCAGCATTAGTAGACAGTAAATTCTCAGATATATGATGTGTCTGGTATGCTTAGATGCAGACATTTGACCAAAGGTAGAAAAAGACAGGCTGGATGTAAAATGGTAAGATGGTTAATCTATCTACCTATCTTTCAATTGATGAATCGATTGATCAATGTCAGGGTGAAAGGAGGTTTCAGGTAACATGGGCAGACATTTGTGGGGCACTTTTAATGGGCCAGCCACTGGTTTGAACCTTTCTGCTTTTACACATGATTTATTTGTTCCCTCCACCTTCTCAGAATTCCTCCTTGGCCAACATTTTCCTGCTGTCACTCTTACTTTTTCTCCTCCCCCTTTCTCTTTTCTACTTTCTTTGTCACATAGTATTTCTGCTCACTTCTTAGGCAGATTTAAAGATAATTAACTCCAGGGTCAGCTGAGTGGCTCAGTCAGTTAAACATCTGACTCTTAATTTCAGCTCAGGTCATGATCTCAGGGTCATGAGATGGGCCCCACAATGGACTCTGTGCTGGGCAATGAGCCTGATTAAGATTCTCTCTACCTCTGCCTACCACCCACTTCCATGTTAGCTCTCTCTTAAAAAAAAAAAAAAATTAACTCCAGTTCTGTGCTGTTTTAAATTAAAGCTACTGAGCACTTGAACTGTGGCTAGTTCAAACTGAGATTTCTGTAAATACAAAATACATACCAAATTTTGAAGATCTAGTATTAAAAAAATGTGAAATGGCTCATAAACAATTTCTTACATTGGCTACATGTTGAAATAATGGTATTTTTGATATTATTCTATAAAATAAAATACATTCTTAAGATAATTTGACCCAATTAATGTGGCTACTATAAATTTCGAATGACAAATGTACCTCACTTTGTGGCTTTTCTAGATGAAGGCTAAGGACCTTTCCTTTGTATGGTAAGAAAGAAATTTTGTTAACAATTTTTGCTAAAGATTTCTGACGTAGGTAGGTAATCTGCCTCAGGAAAATTTTTGTGCCACTCCTATAGAGCCAAAAGTGAGCACAGGCAATTGTAGTTTGAAATGCCAATTATTTTTTTCTGTAACCCATGACAACAGCTACTTAATCAGTTTATTGAACTTGTTGGGCACAATTGTATGTTCGTTGAGAGCAGCCATCTTCCTCCACACTATGTCCTTCCAATAGTGTTCTTTGGAATTGATCTTTCGCACCCCTGATGAAACCTCAAGCAGTTCCCAAAGGTTTTCTAATCTCTTTCAGAAAGAATAACAATCTCATTTCAAAAATTTAAAAATCTCATCAAATCTAACATTACAGTTTGATCTATTATACGATTTAAATTATCTTTCCACAGCTGGGGCTTGCCTCAGCTGTGCATCCTGCAAAGAGCAAGGAAAGCACACTTGGTGTCTGAATTCTTCAATGCCTCCCTCCCCATGGCTGCTGTTGTCCCTTCCAAAACAGTGGAGAAGAGAAGTGCCAGGGAGAAATACTTTCCAATACCACCTGACTTGTACAGTTAGCACACAGCCTCAGGACCCTGTGGGCAACAGAAAAGCAACTGCTTTTTCTCTCTGGGCCTTTGTTGAATGCCTCTGAGATCCTCCTTGTACAGACCTCTAACCACAGCCCTGGTGAGGCAGGAGATGTAGATCTAGCTGACCACACTCTCTGAAGCCTGTGTGCTTCCAGCAGGCTGCCCAGTGCTGGCTCTGTCCACTGCTTCATCCCTTTTTGGTATGATTCCCGACCAAGATGGCTGCAGGCTGCTTTGTTTTAGTGGAGTGCACTTTTGTTTCTGGGAAACTTGACACATTTCTCTCTCCTCTCTCCTGGCCTCTTTCCTCTGTCACTATCTAGTCTGTCCTAGGTTTTAGAGAGTTACCAGTGTATCTGTGTGCCCAGATTCTAGGGAATATAAAGCAAGTGTTCCAAATGATTTGTTTCACACACACCCTAATTTGGCTTGAGATGGTGTACATTCCCCTCCACTCCTTCATAAGTAGCTGGAAAAAGGAAATGCCATAGTACGATAGCAGCTCTTTCCAAGATAATTTAGACTGTCTGTATGAGTTAGGGTAGTCTAGAAAACGAGAACAAATGGGACACCAACTTTCAGTAGCTTAAAAAAATTTATCTAGCTCTCCCATATTAGTCCTGGGTGGGGTTTAAGTTAGTGGCTGCTTCTCTTCAGATGGTCATTCAAGGACATTTCCCATCTTCAGCTACATGAGTTCCTACAGTCTCATCATCATCTGCTTCCAGACTGAGAAAGGAGTGCATGGAGAGACACATCCGGTCTCTCAAGAGCCCTGGCCTAGAGGTGGTACACATCTCTTCTCCCATTCCACTGGCCATACCAACTTGCATGAGAGCCTGAGAAGCACACTCCAGCCATGTGCCCAACTCTCTCTGTGGAAGGAAGAAAGGAGAGACTTTGCTTTATGATTGATGATATTTGACACAAGCTCCGGGAATCCTTGTCTCCCTGTGAATCTGTGTCTCTTCCTTAAATACCGTGGGAGAAAAACAGTGGCTAAGGTTGGGAGAAATCACTTCATAATGCCTTACAGCATGCTGGGAAGAGGGGCTGTGTCCCAACATGAGGGACATGGCCTCTCTTCCCTCAAGTAGAGATACTTGTACCCATATTGTTGTTGCTTTTCTCAGTCTTTTGAGTCTCAGTCAAAATTGAGACAGTCTATCCTTATATCTATTACTCAGTCATTTAAGAAGTACCCATTCTATGCCATTGCACTTTTTATTTCTCATCTCATTTATTCTTACAATTCTTTGATGTAGTTATAAGGCTCAAAGAGGTTATTTGACTTATTTTAACTAATTAAAGCAGAGTACAAAGAGGAACTGAAATTAAAGTTCAATTTTTCAGGTACTTAACAATAAACCACCTCTTGGCTATCCCCTTTTAATACGGACATTTTTTAATATTTACTTTTCCCCTTTTAGCCACTTTCAACTTTCCTTTTAGATTTTGACATCAGGGGCACCTGGGTTGCTCAGTGGGTTGAGCATCTGCCTTCAGCTCAGGTCGTGATCCCAGGATGCTGGGATCGAGCCCCACATCAGGCTCTCTGCTCCATGGGGAGCCTGCTTCCCCCTCTCTCTGCCTGCCTCTCGGCCTACTTGTGATCTCTGTCTGTCAAATAAATAAAATCTTAAAAAAAATTTTTTGACATCAATGATATAAATAAAATAAATATATATGCATACATATATACAGTACTTATTTCTAATGTAAATATGCTGTATATATGCATATGTGTATGTACGTGTGTATATACCGATTGCACTTGAAAGAATATAGAAACAATCACTGTAAAAAGTAAATAAGATTTTTTTACAGAGAAAATTCTTTCTTCAAATTATTTACTATCCATGGATTATCTCTTAAAATTTATTGAAAGAGAAATAGGCAAAATGGAAAGCATTATTCTGAACACAATATTTGCCAATCAAAATAAAGCCAACTGCCTCTGTGTGAAAAGGAAAAAAAACTTCACTATACAATTTCTAATATATTCAAGCATTTACAAAGTCTTTAGGGAGAAAGCACTGTAGTATCATTTTTGACTTTCAGTGGAATATTAGTCAGGGTTCAATTACAAAGTACTTGGAAGTGTTAGAGGAGCAGATTCTAAACTGAGCTTCAAGAAACAACTCCCAGAAAGACCCAAAAGGAGGCTGCCGAAGAAGAACTATTGCCTCAGCCATGATTCTGACACAGAGGGGTCCGGGAAAGGCCACCATGGCTGCTGCTTTCAAGACAACATCCCTCGGTGTGCTCTGAGCCTGGCAAGTGATCGGCACAGTCCTCCTCAATTCACACCTCTGGATCTAGAGGATGGGCATTTCAGACCTCTGCTGTGGCTGGTACCAAAAACCTCCCCAGAGACATGTGTCAGCAGAAAAAGCAGAAGCAGCCCACGTGTGGCCTCTGCCTCATGACATTGATATCTCCCTTTCACGTGTCACCACAGCTCCTCTCTTGAGTGAAAGCTCGATTGTGTTCAGAAGCTAAGGTGTGAAGGAATCTTGCTTTAGCCTTTGGCCTGCACAAAATTATGCCGCACAAAGTGGGAATGGAGCAGGGGAGTCAAGCTGCATCCACCGCAGGGGGGAGGGCAGGGAGGTTTGAATATCTTTTTTACGTGCAAAAAGGACAAATTAATGCTAGATAATTTGCAGGCAGGCACTGGTTTTCTGATTGTGTGTTTAAATGTGCAGTCACTCTTCAGATGAAAATATTACTCCTATTTGGAAAAGTCTTGACATGACAAATAAGCAGCTATCCAATGACTTCAATTATAGCTGTTTTTACAAGGATCCTTGAATGGGTCATGCTACCACTCATTATTTTTTCCATTTAAAACAAAATAATTAATTGTACTCATTTGGGAATAGTTTTGTCTGGATAAAGAATATAATTTTATTCAGAAAGTCTATTTCTCTTCATTTAACTATGTGTCAGGAACTGAGATATCTCTTTTAATCCTTACAATAGTTTTTAAAGGTAGGAAATCTTAGACTTGTTTTATAGGTAAGGAACTGAATTGCAAAAAGGTTAAGTAATTTGTCTAGAGTCATACCACCAGGAAAAAAAGTCCAAGCGAGGTTGTGACCCTGGTTCACCTGACTCCCCTTTCATAATCGGAGAGTGCCACACAGTGGGTGTTATCCTGTGTCGGACTCCAGTAGGTTTTGCGGGCCGACAGGTACGAGGAGAGCGTCCGGGCCAGCCGGTAGCTCCCCTTGGGGCTGAGCGGGATGGCGAGTGTCGCGAGTCCAGGTGCATTAACGAACTACACCAGACTCGGGGGATCTGTCGAAGCAGGATCTCACTTTATTGAGCGGGGTTGCAGCTTATATTGGGTAGGGGATGGGAAATGAGGTCAGCGGGGAGAGAGCCTATGGGGTTTGGTTACGTAGTCAGTAACTGGGTAGGGTGTGTTGGGCGAGAGGAGGAAATATCAGAGATATACGGAACCGAAACCGCCATGTTGGCGCCAATACTGCCACGGTGGCGCCTTTTCTAGCCGGAAGAGAAGGCAGGCCAGTGCCATCTTTGCTGTGCCCAACAATCCTGTGTGTTTACTAACTGCTCACACATTTTCTTTATGCCTGTGTACTTTGCCAGCTTTCCACATAAGCAGTGGAATGTCTTCTTCATGGCATGACATCATGCCTCTGCAAGCTGTAGAAAAAGAAAGGCTGGGCCCTGCCATTCCATTAAGGAGACAGAGAGGGCGGCAACCGTGAAGGAGCTGAGAGAGAGAGTATGCCTAATGGCGGTGTAATCAGATGAAAGCTAAGAAGGGGGCAGGGGGTGGAAGAGGAGTGGGAAAAGAGAATACAATTCCCACGGAGCTGCTATAGTTGACACCAAAAAACATTCTGTCCCCATGGCTAGGAGGGAAAAAATGAAATGGAGCAAGAGGGAGGGGCCCTATGTAGAGGAGGGTACATACCAAAGTAGATGCATAAGCCAGTCAAATGGGTCATTTTGGTTATGGTGAACTCGTCAAACAGCAAAGAAAGTCAACAGTGGAAAAGATGATTAAATTATGAGTTTGAATCCTTAGAGACCAATCATAAGTAACCAAAACCTATAATTATGTCTCAAGTTGCACATATAATTATAATTTTAATAAAATACATATTTATGAAAATTCATGGGTAAATCACTTTGTATTAAGATAAAATAGATGACTGTGTCTTAAGTATAATTCAGCTGAGTTTTAAGCAGCTTAATAGAATTCAGAGTAAAAGTAATGTCACCAAACAAAGATATTTTAAAGCATTTTATTTTATTTGTAAAAATATTTTATTTATTTATTTAAGAGAAAGCACAAACAAGGAAAGCAGCAGAGAGAGAGGGAGAAGCAGGCTCCCTACTGAACAGAGAGCCCATGCAGGGTTCAATCCCAGAACCCTGGGATCATGACCCAAACCAAATGCAGACATTTAACTGACTGAGCCACCCAGGTGCCCTTTAAAGCATTTTATAATTATGATATAAAAATATACAGTTTGGGTGAAATTTTGGTTATAATATTTGCATGTTGATATCTTGGCTTTGGTACAGCTATGGATAATGTAAGCAAGGGGAAGTCTTTACCCAGTATTCAATACATTTGAATTAATATCTAGTGATTTTTTTCCTGCTTATCTTATTTACGTATTCAAAGAATATTTGTTAAACATATCCCTATATGACTTGACTTTAAAAAAAGGATTTCCAAGAACTCTTAGTTTTGCATTAAACTCACTGTCTAATGTCTCTTCACATTCACCACTCCAAATGCTCTCCCCAAGTGGAGAGATTCTTGTGCTTATATTTTTGTGCAGCATTATTAATGTAAATAAAAGTATATTACCACACTAATCCAGTGTACCTGCATTTAAAGCTTAAGAAGGCTACCTTAGAGGTAGTATGAAAATGCTATTGGAGCTTAACTCTTGAGCTAGAGAACTGACTTTTTTTTTTTTTTAATGGAAGGGCTATCCATTTTTATCATGAACCAATAAATCATTTAAAAGTTATTTTATGGCACTGATAGTTCAGATATTTTTCAGAAAAGTTTAAAACAACTTTCCATTTAAAATAATTTTGCAGGGGTGCCTGGGTGACTCAGTCGGTTAAGCATCTGCCTTCAGCTCAGGTCGTGATCCCAGGGTTCTGGGATCGAGCCCCAAGTCGGGCTCCCAGCTCAGCAGGGAGTCTGTTTCTCACTCTGCTTCTGCCTCTCTCCCCTGCTCATGCGCTCTCTCTCTCTCTCAAATGAATTAATAAAATCTTAAAAAAAATTTGCATTTTAAGTAATTTATTATCACAAGAAATAATCATTTTTTCAAATTTATTCTAAATTTAGCATCACCTCTGATATCAAAATAATGAAATTTATTTTCTAATGACATCTTTTTTACTAGGTGTCTAATTTAATTTGTTTATAAACTATTTGATAACTTTAGTCTCCTAATCTAAGAGGAAAATTTTGAGCCCAAATAGCTATACATCTACATCGGAGTTTCTGGTTATGAACTGAAAACTAACCAAGACATAAACTGAAAAATTATGGATAGTGAATCTCTCTGCAGGGTGTTATTACTGCATCCCTAAAGGTCTCATCTGTATGAATGCAAACATCTTCCTGAACCATAATGAGACTCAGTGTAAATCTCTTCAGGGTCATGTTTAACAGTCTATGCCTATGGAAATCATAAGATTATCTGCAACACTGCTCCATTTCTTTCTGTTTCTAGCTGAATTAATTCTGCTCTATTGCACAGTTGAGCATCTGAGTGATTTCTAAAACAATAAATAACAGGCTCTGAGAGGCTGACTTTAACTTTCCTGAAACTTAGAAAAATAGTGTATATTAATCATAAGGGTAAAAATTCACCAGATATTTATTGAAATAAAAAAAAATACAGCTTAACATCTTTACAAATCCTACTGTCTAGCCTGCTGACTCAGGGCCTGGGCTAGCAACATTCAATAAATATGAAGACAAAAAAACCACCCATCTACAAAGCTTTACTGGGATTTTGCTGTTAGATATTATATGCTAATAAATGAGAATGTGGAAACTATGTTTATACCAATAATGAAGTAGTGAAACGAAGTAAATACAAGAGGAAACAGCTACACTTTCTTCTGGATATAAAATACAAACAGTTGTGAAGATAGAGAAATATTGAAACAAGAAGCTTTAAGTCTACTTCTTTTACTACTACAAGAAACATAGTCAGGCAGCCATAGTGGATAGCATGTAGAGGGAATCAGTTTTCATTAAAAGTGATTAAGTGAGGGGCACCTGGGTGGCTCATTCAGTTAAGTAATCTGCCTTTGGCTTAGGTCACAATCTTGGGATCCTGGGATCCAGCCCTTGGTCAGGCTTCCTGCTCAGTGGGGAGTCTGCTTAAGATTCTCTTCCTCTGCCCCTCCTCCCCTCTTGTGTACCTGCTCTGTCTCTCTCTCTTTCTCTCACATAAATAAATAAAACCTTTTTTAAGGAAGTGATTAAATGATAGAACATGTATCAGGAAAAATATATACACATACATATGCATATATATATATATATATATGTGTGTGGATTCCTTTTTTTTTAACACAGAAAGACTACATCAGTTTTAATAGATAAATGTAATTCCATGTTTTACCAGTTTTTGAATGAGTAAAACTATCAATGGGACCACCATAGAAAAAGAAATCTATGTTAGAATTAGTTTTTTTTTTAAGTTTTTTTTTTTTTAAAGTTTATTTGAAAGAGATAGAAAGCACACAAGCAGGAGGAGTGGCAGGCAGAGAGAGAGAGAAGGAGAAGCAGACTTCCCGGTGAGTAGGGAGTCTGATGTGGGGCTCGATCCCAGGACCCTGGGATTGTGACCTGAGCTGAGGGCGACGCTTAACAACTGAGCCACCCAGGTGCCTCTAGAATTAGTTTTATAGTCACTGATAAATTATTTAAATGAAAAGTTACAAATAACAAAAATAACTTTCATGACAAGTTGAGAAGAATTTTCTTTGGGCACTTCACTAACATCTGTTTCCTCACCATGAAATTCAAAAATAATACCATCAACCCTATCCCAGCAGATGATCTGTGGCTAAACAGATGAAATGGTCTCTAAACTGTTCTCCATGTTCTAAATGTTCTCTAAATGTTCTCTAAATTACAGTAATGTAATTGTCCTGTATAAACTCACAGTTACAATTAAATTAGTAAAAACTAGTTTTATTTATGGTTTTGTTACTCACTTTTAACATAAGGTCAAGTTCTTACAGAAAACTATTTCAAAATGTTTTAACTTTCCATTGATTACTTATCTAATTTTCCTCCAACTTAATAATATTTCTGGGCATGCTGAGTTTACAGAGGAAATGATAGTAATTAATGACCTTGATTTGAAAGGTCAGAGAAATACAGAGAAGGAGGGCCGGAGTCAGAGCCCACATTTCATATTCACACTCTGACATCATTTGTATTATGATAAGTAAGTTTTAAATCTGTCAGAATTAGTCTTCTTGTCTGCAAAATAGGAATGACAATAGCTAGTTCATAGAGTTGCCATGAAGGACGTTGCCCAAATACTCACAAAGCCCTTGGCTACATCAGAGAAAGTCACTGAACTTGAAGATAAGTCAACATAGTTAAAGTATTAGCCATTGTCAGTGAATGAAGCCAGGGGTTTGTATTTTCCATCCCAAGGAGTAATACATTAAATAATATAGGGGCAACTTGGAAAACATCTCTCCTGGTCTGTTCTCCCTTCTCTACTGAATCTGTGATAAATGTTTGATTTTAAAAGTTTATGATAAATACAGTAAATACAAATCAAAATGTATCTCCTTGTTAACTATTTTTTCGGAGAGTGACTTACAATTATATTAAGCTCTCATCTGGTGAAGAATCTAGTTTAGATATCTACAACTTTCTAGTAGCCAGGGGGAAATGAAGCATGAAAAGTATGGTCCAGTAGCTTTTATGTTTTGAATCAGTTTTCATCAACAAGAACTTTGGTCAGTACTGGTCTCAAGTTATTTTGCAAACATTTTAATTTGTATTCAAATGTTGTCACTAGGACAATTGATATAAAATTATTAATTTCATGTTCAAAGTGTGAAAATCTTGATACAGACTGTGTCTTGTGGCTGCGTGTGTGTTTGTAAGTATACACATATTTTACTCCCACTCTTTTTCCATGAAAAAACAAGTAGGAAGATATGGGGCCATTTATTTTTATTTTTTTTTTAATTTTATTTATTTATTTGACAGACAGATCACAAGTAGACAGAGAGGCAGGCAGAGAGAGAGGGAGGAAGCAGGCTCCTTGCTGATCAGAGAGCCTGATGCGGGACTCTATCCTAGGACCCCGAGATCACGACCTGAGCCAAAGGCAGAGGTTTTCAACCCACTGAGCCACTCAGGTGCCCAAGGGGCCATTTATTTTTTATTTTGGGAAAAAAGAAAAGACCAAAAGTGGATAATGTCTTAAAAAGAGATCTTCTCCTCCAAGCCCAAATTCTCTTAGCTGTCTTTTAAGACATTATCTGTCACTCTCAAGTGATGTGTTTACTTTCCATCCCCAGGCAAGTATCCATCCCCCTAGTATCCACCACCTCCTATACACACACACACTGATTACGGGAAGACATCCAAACTTGTATGCAGAACAAATGCCCTTTGCAGCCACCACTTGGGCTGTGAGCCCTGCCAAGGCAAAAGCAAAGGTTTTTTAGTCATTCTTTGTCTTATTCTAATGCTGACTGAAGATTGAATTGAAGTCGTCCCTAAATGCACCTTGTGCTCATAGACTCCTTGCTGTTCCCTCAGCCTGAACTAGCTCCAGTTTTGTTCCCAACTGGAAAACTCTTCGATGTCTCTTAAGGCTGACTTCCATACCCTCTCATCCATGAAACTTTCTCAAAACTCTTGCAGACCTGATCCCTATTCACTTCTTGGTGCATACATTGTACCTTCTACTTACCCTCATTACTATTTCTCTTTGTATGTGTAAATAATTGTAAATTATTTCAGCACTTCTCATGAGCCAATCACTATACTATGTACAGTTAGTGAGATATGAAAAAGAAAGGTCCAATGAAAGTATATAAAGTGGGCTATAAAGGAAACTTTATATAGCAGAGTCCCGAAATCAGAGTGGAAACAAAATCTACCTTCAGCTATAGATTTCCTTCCTTATCTCTTCTCTATCTCTCGGTGTATAAATATAAATACAAGTATTTTTATACACACATTTTTTGGGTCTACTCGGACAGTGAAGGGCCTGAACAGTACCTTCTAGAAACTGAAATCCCTTATTCTGGGATCTGGGTTGTGTTAAGCTATTATAGCAGGCATATCTCACCTTGCCTGCATGGGAGTCTAATTTATTGATGTTAAGCATTAGGGAAGATACATGGCTCCAGCAAATGTCCTTGATGCCAAGATACCAGGAAATATGATTGAAGGCTCTCCCAGTGGGAATGGGTAAGTTCCCTGTGATATATCAAAATACATCAAGAGTCCATACAAAGATAAGATCACCAGATTAGGCCTTCAAACTCAAAGCAATTTTTTCTCCTTATAGGCTCACTTCTATTTCCAACCATAACATTCTAGCTTTTATAATGGCCTGTAGGTTGCCATGGCAGTAGAAGATTGATATGGAAATGGAGTTTGGAAAATGGGTCATTGGAGAAGAAGTGTTTTAACCCATAAAAAGACATCCTATTGCTTAACCCTATGTTGCTGGCAAACATCCTACAGACTCTAGAACATTCTAAGATTATCTATACCAAAAACAACTCCAGGGTACAGAGTTTTTTTTTTTTTTTTTTAAGATTTTATTTATTTATTTGACAGACAGATCACAAGTAGGCAGAGAGGCAGGCAGAGAGAGAGAGAAGGAAACAGCCTCCCTGCTGTGCAGAGAGCCCAATGCGGGACTCGATCCCAGGACCCTGAGATCATGACCTGAGCCAAAGGCAGCGGCTTAACCCACTGAGCCACCCAGGTGCCCCAGGGTACAGAGTTCTAAAGGGCACTCACCTTCACAGTCATTCCACTTAGTCTATATAATATTATCTCCATTTTATAGATGGAAAACCTAAGGTAATGAAGGATTAGTACAGATTACTCAATTCATTGAGTTGGTAACAAAACCAAAATTTCAATACGTACCTGTTTAGTTCAAAGCTGCCTTCTTTTCCAATCTTCAGTCATTCATTCAACAAATGCAAATGTTGTCCTGGCTTGTGTGAAACGTGGGTGGACTCTGAGGATGCAATGGGGAGCTTGCATTCTCAGTTCCTACTCTTATGGAAAGTCTATAATCTAGTGTGAGGTCTATATAATAAACAAATAATAAACAGGTAAAATAATACATAGGCAAAAATCTAAATTAAAAAAATTGTGCTATGAAGGGAAAACTCAAAACCAAATGCTAAGGTAGGAAATAATAGTGCAGATCCTAATAGATGGACTACACAGGGAAGACCTCTGTAAGGTGTTATTTAAACAGAGACTCAGAGGATAAAAAAGAGCTGGGCATGTGAAGAACTGAGGGAGGACATGGAAAGCAGGGGAAATACTATATAAATATATTTATACTTATATTATATATTTATATCTTTATATTTATATATATACCTAAATAAAATGACTCATATATACAAATTTATATATACGTATATATTTACGTGTGTGTGTGTACATATATCGTCCTTGAGCAAGGGAAGAACTTGAAAGAACTTGACAGGTTGTAGGGCCAGAAAAGAAAGGCCCAGAAAACTGGGCTGGGGCACAGTTACTACCAGGAGAAGCCACAAGAAAGGAACCTGGGGAAGGGAGGAGACAGATCATAGGTGGCCTTGCAGGCTACAAATATCAGACACATATAGAGTCCCAGATCACATCTTGAGGCCAGTGCATCTTAAATTTTTATATGCACATTAAACCACCTGGAGATCTTGTTAAAAAGTAAATTCCGGTTCATATTTCTGGAGTGGGACTAAGATTCTGCATTCTAACAAGTTCCTGAGTGACACAAATGTTTCAGGACTGTGGACCACCCATTGAGTAGCAAGGTTCTAGGGCCCACTTTTTTTACTTTACCATTGAAACCTGTGGACCCATTCAGCTATTCTGATGTATGACAAAACTGGAAGTGTGAGAGCATTGACACTCCTTAGGACAGCCCTTACCAGATGGGAACGAAAGCCAATGTACTGGCTTTCTCTCCTGTGCAAACTCTCAACAGTATTCTCTACATGACTCCTCAGAGTATCCCAATGGGATGGAGCCTCAGTTGGCTCCAGTGGTGACCAGCTCAGTGACACACCCTTGTTTCACCCACCCCTACTTCTTTGAATTATCTTGTTAGAAGTTTATACATGGACTAATTTATTAATTTGTAAATTGTTTAGTTTTGACCAGTCTTCATTGTCTTTGACTGTGTTTCTATGATAAGTGGGAATAAGGGAGTGTTGGGGACCTGTGTAAGTTTGGGTTTGAGATTGGAGATCTCCTTCACACTCAAACAGCTCTAGGAGTCAGAGGTAAAGTAGCTGCCTAACTCAGGATAATCAGTATCAGGATCAGATAATCTGCCATAATCAGATTCCCACTCTCAGAAGTACCATGACTGTCCTGTTCAAGTTGTGTTCATTTGTCAGCTCCTGAATATGCCACTCTTTAACTTACATCATTAAAAATTCACACATCAGGGTGTTAAATTTACATTATACATAAAAATTAACATTTACACCATAAAGCACCTGGAGATTAATAGATAATATTAAGACCTGGAATAATATTCTACTCAGAACTTTAAAATACTAATTGTTTTCAAGTTTAAAATTTATAGTAAATGAAAGAAATATGCCTTGATTATGACTACTTTTTAAACTTTTTCTGCATGTGAGTTTCCAAATTGAGAATATAAAAGCATTTTACCTGTTTTACAAAGACACAGTGACATCAAGAACCTTGATAAGACTATCCGGTCTTCATACTGGCCAGGCACATTCATGCCCTCTTATCAAGTGCAAGAATGACTTTATTTCTGGCATTTTAAACACCTGGTGGGCAGTGACAGAAAAAAAAGCAGTCATTCATCCCCTAAAAAAAAAAAAAAAAAAAAAAAAGTCTTAGGAGCAGCCTCACTAAAATTTAATGATTAAAAGAAGCAAGCAGACTGAATCTAATCTTTTCATTAAATTGCCTAACTTCAATTACTCTAAGTGGGTTCCAAGTGCCCTAAATATATTTGAATAGTGACTTCCCCTTTCCCACAATCCTCTTTCAAGATGGCGGAGGTATTTCCAAGCCTCGCCTCTACCTGAGGGCCCTATCCTGGCTGAGCAGATGTGCAGCCAGGAGAATCACAAAGAGGCTGTGCCAGTTCCTCTGAACTAGCTGAACCCTCATTCAGAAGAAAGGGAAACAGTATTGAAAACAACTGCAGGGATGTGTCTAAAAAGAATTAATAAAAGTATTAATGCTGGATGATGAAACTCACAACTGCTCTGAAGGATCTGCGCTCAATAGTTTAGAGCTTGATATTCCTTATGAGATTTTCCTACTTCGTACAAAGCAATTGTTCTGTATCTACCTGGAAGTTGTAGTGAGTGATCTGTTGATGGAGTAAAGTATTCTGCTCTTCTTTGTGAAGAAGACTGTTTTCATCTATTAAAAAAATAGTTCTTGTATTTCTATGTAAAATAAGGCCATGCTCTGTCACCATAAACTTGATTCACATGAGCTTTTTTATAGGTCTACATGTTCATAGCCAAGGAGCAAAACCTATTTGGTGGGAGGCACTGACATTTTGATTGTAAGAAGAAGGAAATGGCAATAGTTTCTCAGAAGCTGGGCAGATTATAAAAGAGATATAGAAAATGCGACCCAGGCTGATACTGTAACACCTCTAAAACACAGATGGTTGGCAGCACTCTGATAAGATGTCCCCCTACTGAATAAAAGTACAAGGACTGAATAAATCAAATGCCCACCATTGTGAACCAGCAAGCACATGGAGCCATTTCCCCTGCATTCCATCCCTTGTTCTATATGAACACAAATTACATAACCTCAGGCAAGATGAAGAAGCTGTGTGTGATAACCCCCCAAAACTCCCTAACCTTTTCAAATTCAGTAAGGTATTTTATGATAACAGCTTTCCAGTTAGATATATACAAATTGCCTGCAGCACAGAATAATTGTTCTGACTAGCTGCACACTTGCTGTATCCTCACAACTGACTTTTTAAAAAATCTAGGATCCTAGAAATAAGCATAACTACTAAATGTCCCCAAAGTCACCATTTTGAAGGTATCATCAAAGAAAGACTACAGCACAGGCATAAAAATATTGGACATATTTATTCTTTCTCTAAAGTAAGACATTGGTTTGCCCGGGTGGTTCAGTCAGGTAAGCCTCTGACTCTTGGCTTTGGCTCAGGTCATGATCTCAGGGTCCTGGGATGGATCTTTGAGTGGGGCTCCCTGCTCAGCAAGGAGTCTGCTTAGGAATTTCTCTCCCTCTCTCTGCCCACACCACCCTCTTGGGCACGAGCTCTCTCTCTATCTAATAAATCAATAAATTTTTAAAATAAATAAATAAATAAAACACAAGACCAAAATAACTAACAATAATTATATGCTGAGGTTGTTTCAAGATAGAATGGTGCCACTCGCTGAAATATTCTGAAAAAAAAAAAAAAATCGGATTATCTATTCTTCTAAATGTCTTCAGAATACATTATTATTATCCTCATCTTGCCCAAATACCAAAGAAAAAAGCAGCCAAGGTATCATAAAATATATTAGGAGAATATTATTAGCCAGTTGAGGTACATATAAACTATATCCCTTTTGTTACAAATTATGTGTGTTAAAATACCAGAAAATTTTCCCGACCAAAATCAGAACTGTGCAGTTAATTTTCAAAATCTAGTCTTAGTGAGGAAAAGAGGGAGTTTCTCTTTGAAGTAAGCCTGGGCTCTAGGCCTACAGAAGCCACTAGAAAAATTTTAGAAGAATGATAAGGTAAAAGTATTAGACAATAAACCTCTTACTCAATATTCCTTACTGCTGATAAATTATACTATCGTGGAATACACAATTTTATGTGAATAATGCCAGCAGAGCTCCTTTCAGTACAAAATCAAGTAGCACTCCTGTTTCCAGGCACATGCTACTTCCTGTTTACCACACCCACCCCTTATGGCAAATGAAGTGGTATAATAATTAATTTGGTCTTTGTCACGCATCCTGGTAGGGAGCATCAAAAGCCCTTGAAATTCCTTGAATGATGAGCATCCATGTTATGCTAATGAGGTGTCTCACTGTAAGCCTGTTTTGTTTCAGGCTAGGGGCTGGTCGCCAGAAAGACCAATAACATGCTTAGAGTGTCCCTTCAGCTGCCTGATCTGCGGGACGATGAGAGGGGCTGGAGATTGATTCAGTCATGCTTACATAACAAAATCCCCAAAACCCTGGATGAGGAGGCTTAGTGTAGCTTCCTGAACACATCAGTGTGCAGTGAGGGTGGGGAGCAAGGAGACATGCCCTGATTTCCACAAGAAGAAGGCACAGAAACTCTGTAATCCTTTGCAGCCCTCACACTATGTGCATCCTTTATAACTAAGCTGCAATCAGAAATATAACAATTTCGAGTTCTGTGAGCCACTCTGGCACTTTATATAACCTGAAGGGGTCATGAAAATACCCAAATTTGCAGCCAGTCATTCAGACATGTGGGTGACATAGGATACCCTGAGGGTTGTGGCAGAAGTTAAAAAAAAAAAAAATAGTGGAGGACTTTGTCCCTAACCCATGGAATCTGTGCTAATTCCACGAAGTTAGTGTTAGAATTGAATTGCACTATACGTAGTTGGTGTTAGATCAGCTGGGGATGAAACAGAGTAAGTGGGAATATTTTAATAAGATTAAATTTCTAAAAACTTCTAAAGAAAGATCATTTGAATAAAGAAAATTATGGAAATCTCTAAGTAATTGTGAAAGGAAAAAAAGAAGTTAGAAGTTCACATCACATTTATCCTTTCTGAAAACAAAAATTTGAACTTGAACTTGACCCTGTTAGCAAGTGTGCCACAGAGGATTTGTGGTATGTGAGATTAATAAAATAGGAATATGTTTCCTTTTCTAGGGTATAATCACACACACATTTGGTATTCTATTTAGTAATATTTGTATAATCATAATATGATAATGCTATTTGTTGGTTTTCAATCTCTAGACTAATCAATATATATACAGTACTTAATGTTGGTGGCACATTAAAAATTGCTTAAGTATCTTATGAAAAATAATAATCATGGGCTCAACACCAGAGATCCCAATTTAACTGGTCTGGGATGAGGCTTGGCATCAATAACTTTTTTTAACATCCATAAATGATTCACACGCAGTCAGGGTTAAGAACCATTGCAATAATAGCATGGGACACTTAATTATACAGAATGAAATGTAAAGGTTACAAACCTTGATGAAGTAAAAGAAAAGAACGGAGTAGCTGACAGAGGTGCGGGAGTAGGGCAGAGAAAAATAATGGACAGAGGGTAAATTTAGCAGTCTATTCAACGTGGCAAGAACCAGGGGTGTCTATTTAATGTAGGTAAAGAAACAGAAGTTGAAGTATATTATTTACAGTCACAGTGATAACCACAGAAGCATTTAAAAAAGAGCAAAATGGGCTAATTAAGGAAATCTGTAAGTGATAGGTTAGTAATGAATGTAGAATACAGACAAAGAATCTAAAATTGATTAATCAAGAAATAGAGGCGAGATTCCTGTGCCTCCATGTTCATTGCAGCATTATTTACAGTAACCAAGACATGGAAACAAGTTAAGCATTCATTAATGGATGAACAGAGGAAGAGAATGATACACACATGTGCACCTGCACGTGCACGCACAAACACACATACACACACACACACTCCACAATGTGGTATTATTCAGCCATGAGAAAGAAGGCAATCCTGCCATATTTGACAACATGAAAAGAACTTAAGGCATTACGCTAAGTGAAATAAGTCACACAGAGAAAAACAAATGCTGTCTGATTTCATTTATATGTGGAAACTAAACAAATAAAAACAATGATCTCATAGATATAGAGAGCAAATTGGTGGTTTCCAGAGGCTGGGATGGGGGATGGGTGAAATGTGTGAATGAGGTCAAAAAGAACTATAAGATAAACACGTTCTGGGGATATAATACACAACACGGTGACTATAAATAACAATAAGGTGCTGATATTGAAAGTTGCTAAGTGAGTATATCTTAGAAGTTCTTATCACAAGAAAAAAAATGTGTAACTCAGATGTGAACTAAACTATGTCCCAATACACACAAATATCAAATCATTATATTGTACTGTACAAAACTAATAGAATGATATATGTCAATTAAAAAAGAAATAAAGGCATAAACACTTTGGAAGAGCCAAATACATAATAAATTATGGCCACCCATGGAAAATGATCCTGGGAAGGGATGGAATGGAGGTAAATTTTGGCTTTTAATTTTGCATATCGGGTAAGGTGTGGTTATTTTTAAACTAGGACCATGTGCTGCATTTAAGGTTTTTTTGTTGTTGTTGTTTGTTTGTTTGTTTTTTATTAAAACAGTACTTCTCAAAGCTGCTATCTAACTTTACAATTAAAGGTCATAAGGAACTTCTGCAATATAAAGTAGGGAAAAGACGTAAAGTCAGGCACAATATTATATCAATCTTTTCTTTTGAAAACAAAGGTCAGAGTTTAACCATCACACCCTTCTCTTTGTTAACTCATAAAGTCAATATGATTCTGTTATTCAACTTGAACCTAGAAATATAGAATATAATTATTTTATAGTGGGCTATATTGTTATTCTAGATGAGCTTTTTAAATACTTTATATTTCAAAAAATGAGACAGAAACACATTTTATCAAACCATCAGATTTTCATAAAGGATTTTTAAAGAAATTAATATTACTATTGCCTATTCATTGATACACAATTTCTATAACTCAAGTACAGATAGATTTACTTTTTTTTCTAGATGAGGACATTGCCCATTGTTCATTCTTCCTCTTTCAGTCACTATGATCTAAAAATATTATTTGTCTGCAGAGGAAAAATAACATTTTCTGGCTGAGTTGTCAAGTACTTCAGAGTTCAAGGACATAGTAAATAGATCCCCAGTTAATATGGATTGAAGTCCTTTCAAAATGGCAATTCCTAAAGTTACATAGCTCATATTGAAAGGACATAATTCCTAACCCAATTTTTTTTAATGTATTTTACCATTTCTGGGCATTGTTTCTATTATTAATAACAATAAACTATTGTTGCATTGTGTATTATAAAATGTTCATAAAGAACTTTGAAATACTTTTTCTCAGGTAATCCCACAAATAGTATGTAGAATTGATGCTATATCCTCATTTTAAAAATGATAACATTAAGACTTAATGTAACAATTTTCTAGAAATCTGCAGATTTTAATGAGAAACAGAATTTTATCCAATTATTCTGCCCCTCTCCCCTGGCTCATACTTCTTTTCTGACCTCATTGGGTTGAAAGAAATAACTTGTTTTGCGACTCTCATGTTCTTATGTATAGACCATTGGACCATTGGGTAGTTTAACCAGAAGTTTAAGACCATATTATCTGTACTCATTAAACATTTATATTCTAGTAGAGAGTTAGATCCTTGCAAATTTTCCATTTCAGAATGATGTGGGGAAGCAAAATGACAATCTAACTTCTTATTTTTGCAGGAACATTCAATTTTCTTAGATTAAATGTAATTTGCCTTGCAGCACTTAGAAATATATTTAAATGTAACAAATATTGTTAAGCCCTGACAGTAGACAAAGCGTTCAGCTAAAAATGTGTTTTATGGAAAATTGGTTAAGTTTTGCCCTGCTGCTTCATAAGCCTCCACCCCTTGAGGTTGAAGCATTTAGGGACTGAGTAACTCCAAGTTCAAAATTGATTTACAAAATGAGCATTAAAAATTATTTTAGTTTCAATGATTATGAGAGCCAAAGCTTTATTTACATGAGCCAAATTTAAGAGAGATAAACTCCAGAAACTTCCCTTTAAATATCAAGAACCAGAGGCTGGCCCATCAACAAAACAAAGCTTTTCTAAAAGTATAAATTAAAGAAGGTACTATATACAAAGTTCTTACAGCTTCATCTGTCCCTTCAGGAGGTAAAATATCTTTTCTGGGATGGTTTGGGAGCAGAACTAGTAAAAGGAGGTGGTGGGGCAGGAGGAGAAAAAGAAGGTGGTGAGAGAAAGAAGAGAGCAAGAGGGTTGTGATGCATGATGTGAATACGTGGCCTTACCCTACTCCTCCTTCTGGGATTTGAAACCCCAGGATGGTGGTAGAATGGAGAATAAGACCTAAATCCCAGGTGAGTGGTGTCTTTCCAGCTGCTCCTTGATGGGGAGCACCTTCAACAAGTGCCCGCATAGAGACCTGGTCAGCCAGGGGAGATAAATGGAGCTCCTTAGAGGAGGTAAGTGGCCACAAGTTAAACCAGTAGTGGTGACAAAGCACTGGCAATGAGAATGGCAGGGACAACAGGTTAGCCTCATCTACCCTGCAGGAAAAAGAAGAGAGGGAAGAAGCTTGGATTCAAGTATTTTTACAAAAAAAGAAGGAAGGTTCAAGATTATGATATTTATAAAATTTTATCTTTTTGCAGTCATCAAGAATAATAATAAATACAGAGTTATATTGTGTTATAGAAAATAAAGTTGCATTTCTACACATCTCAGAGTGAAAATTGTAACCACCCTAGTTTATAAATGGCAAATAGTTAAGTTAAAAGACTATCTAGAGAAAATAATCAATATTATATTTTTGTTTTGATATGGTAAGATAAGAATGTCAAATCCAGAATTTAATATGAAGAAGTCAAAAGTATTTCTGTGTATAAACCAAGGAAAGGCAATATAATAAGTTTTTGGTTTCGTCTTTTAATTCAACTTTTTGTTAGAATCTAAAAAAAGTTATATACTCTCATACTGTTCTAGAATAAGCTATATCATAACATTAGCTTGGTAATTCTGATTCTTAAAAAATGGTTCTCTAGTTTAACAGCGAAATTTTTAATTCTAAAACTTTTAATTCTCAGAATGTTCCTCTCTCCTTGAGAATCTAATAGCTGTAAGATTGATGTGAGTCAAAACTTTTGAAAAATTTTTGTATCACTAGTCCTGTACCACTAGCACTATCTCCCCATTCTTTTTCTTTAGCTCATTTGGCAACAGCCACACTTATCTTGAGATTCTTTAGAGACTTCTGCCTTAAAGCCTCTGTGCTAGCTGTTCCTTTTGCCTGGAATGCTCTTCCCAAAAATATCAATGTGTCCTCCTGCACCTCCTGCAAGTCTTTGCTCAGATAGCACCCTGTCCATGAAGCTTACTCTGACCCCCTTTGAACACAGCAAATGCACCCAACACCTCTTGATCCCTCTTACTGTGCTCTACCCTTCTGTTTTCAATACCACCCATTACCTTCTAAATAGTATGCAATTTATCTATCCATTCCTTTATGGCCCCCACACTCAAACATGAGCTCCAGGGGGGCAGAGGTCTTTATCATCTTCATTCATTGATAAATCCCAAGCACCTAGAATAGTACTCAGAGAAGGTGCTCAATAAATACACAATGAATGAAAGGATGTTATCATTTCACATCCAACCTCAAATACTTCTTATATGTCATTTTATCTTCAGAATAAATCCTTTCATGTAGGAAACAAGAGCTGTTCTCTCAATTTCTGAAGATCAAAGGGGTCTGAAGGGTTCAGTGACTATCCTAAATTCTAGACTATTTCTTTCACACATGCACCAAGCCCTTATTTTGGAACATTCGTTCTAAGGGTCTGTACTTTCGATTTAATCCAGCTTGCATTTTTCCTTAAAAAGTGCTTTTGTGGGGAGTCTTGGTGGTACTGTCAGTTAAGCATTGGATTCTTGGTTTTGGCTCAGGTCATGATCTCAGGATCAAAATTGAACCCTGCAATGGGCTCTACACTCAGCACAGAATCTGCTTGAGTTTCTCTCTCCCTTTCCTCTGTCCCTCCCCGTCTTAAATAAATAAATATACCTAAAAAAAAAAAAAAAAAAAAAAAGAAAAAAAGAAAAGAAAAAGAAAAAGAAAGAAAGAAAAGAAAAAGAAAAAAGAAAGAAAGAAAGAGAAGAAAAAGTGCTTTTGTGCATAAGGGCCCATCCTTATGCAAGTATCATTTGCAGAAACTCTGAACACTGATCAGAAATTAATGTAATGTCCCAAGATTCCTAAGACTCTTAGACTCTGCCTGTTTTCATTTTACATCTTTTAAAACTCTTAGGACCTTCACTTCTACCTTGGTCTCTTGATGGTCTGGCCATCTCCAGTAATCAATTCCCCTTGACCTACACCTAAATGGCAGGCTTGTCCCCTTCACCCGACCATTTACACTCCTCTGAGAGGCCCCTTCATCCTTTATTTTGTAAGGGAGTAGTTTTCAACATATATCTCTTTATTTCCAGGCCAATAAGTGTCATCCACAACCCTTCTTTGTCCTCAGGAACTCTAAAATCAATCATTTCATGATCCCTACCCCTGACGGCAATTAAAAAAAAACAAAACAAAAAAAACCTTTGATGACTAAAGGAGTTAATTTTGTTCATCTTACAACCATGAGGCAAGTTTCTAAAATAATTTAAACAAGGACATTTTCTTCAAAATGTCATTAATTACATTTAAAATTTCAATGCTTTAATCTTGACCTAGAGGAAAAATTTTGTATCAGTCTAAGAACTCCATGCCCATTTTCCTTGTCTACAGCCAGTGAAGACTGTGAACTTTTAAAAAATTCTGAATTCTAACTTTGCAGACACTCAAATATTGTCTCCATTCCAACTTCTCTTCTATGCCCTCAATAATCTCACTTCTGGGACCTTTCCCCTTCAGTCTGGTTTTTCAGCTGTTTAATAATCCTTCTAACTTCCCTTGACCCTGCTCTACAGAGTTTCATCATGATCATTTCAATTTTGCTGCTACTTTTCAGCCACTTCTTCTGGCAGAAAAGTAATTTTTTTTTTACAAGAATGCAATATATCAGATATCTACATTAAGGTGAAGCACATATAAAGTCTTTTTTTTTTTTGTCTTTTTCTTTTTTTTATAAAGAAAATGTCTATGGTGGACTTGATGATAAGAACAGAAATGATATCAGGGCCTCTAACTTTATAAAATCTTAAATATGAAGAGCATTAAATAGAATGCTCATCAAATCATATTCATATTATATATGTACTACATACACACACAGACACATACACATTCATGCACATACATTAAGAGGGAATAAGGAAAGCAGAAAGAAACAGAGCTAGATTGCATTCTTTACTAAAACATAATATCCTCATGCTATCTATGGCAATTTTTTTTTTTTAAATGAATGACTGGGATGAAGAAAGAGCAGGGCTTTGGAATTGTAATTTATTTCTGAGACAGAAGGATAATTGTGCTCTCCAGCTCAGTAATTCTCAGTCTTAGTTGAGTTACAGGCAAGTACCGACAGGACAAACTGAATAGTTGAATTCAGGCAGTATAAATGATAAGAAAGGCATTTGACTAAGAAACTATTAAGTTCAAAGATGTGAGAAAACTAACATGGCAGTGTGCTGGCTCAAACATACAATCAAACCCATGAGCTTCCACAAAACACAATTTCTTGGTTGTTACTTGACTATTTTTCATACTGATAGATGTTTTGCCCTTGGGGTGCACTGCTTTGCACATAAAGAATGATTCTGCTTTGTTCCCATTAGTTTGAAAGACAAGACAGTGACAGGGTGCAGAACAGAGTCCAGTATGAACACTGTATTCAGAACAAACCCACTTTCAAAAGCCCTATTCCGATGATAAAGAAACAGATGATATTTTTTTGTGTCTGAATTTGTGATCCCTGCAGTATGAGGGGAAAGACATCGAATGTGTTCCCTGAATAGCAATGAAGTATTGGAAAGCAATGACATTCTAATCACTGCTTCAAATGTCAGCGCAAGGATGCCGTGGGTAGCAGCCCCAGTACATAAGTTAACGGCTTTACTGTAAAACCACAAGGGAGCAATTAATGGGAAGCTGTTACTAACCTTCATGCATTCCATTGCTCAAGTGTCTAGAGAAAAGGTCTAATTATAGTTCTAACCTTTCCCAATGGGCCATGAATGACTCTCCAAATATAGGATGTTGTGTAAGAAAAACTATGATGAAGACATAGAATTGACATATAATTGAATTCCCTAACACAATGTGCCCATAGTAGAACAACAAATCATGCTGGTAACTTGATTTTCACCAGTTTTTCATTAGAACAAAAATATTAAACTCTGTGAAAAGATATATGATTAAGAAAAATGGAGTGGTCAAACATTTAAACCTGCACATAAAAGATATAGCAAACAGGATCAGAATATACATTATATCTTAGCTAAAGCATAACTATTTAAAAAATAAGTATTTTATTTGAAGGAGGAACCAAAGCCAATATAGAATGTGAGACTTAGCAGCCCATTAAGCAATGTGATTAAAAGGTGTCTGGTTGGAAAATATTTTCATCCCCCAACAAATTTCAATAATTAGAGACAACACAAAAAACACTTGCTTATAACAAAAAACAAAAACAAAAACAAAAAACCTACAAGCGCATGAACACTTTTTGGTGGACACATATTTCAAGATGATAGAACATTTATTGTTCCAGGTTGGATACCTACCTCTTAGAGTGTGGAAATTGACATTTCCATAAAGTCAAGAGACCCTATTCACTTACAAAACATTCATGAAGTTCTTCCTTCAAGGCAGCTACACTGAGAAGGATAACAAAACCACTACTTTCAAGAAATTCATAATGTATGCAGAGATTGAAGAAAATACTGAATGAATTTATAAAGCAAGGAATACAGTAGGAACACTGTGAGTGCCTGGCAAATCCAGTGGTACATGATACCCAGACAGGCTTCCTAAGGAAGTTGGGGCAGATGAACTTGCTGGACATTCATTCAGGGAGAGGCTATTCTCTAGTTGATCCTTACTTATTCCTCTCCTTGAATACAAGAGGAGAGAATTATTGCCTCCCATTTCATCAAAGAAAAACCTACAGATCTTCAACAGCCTAAGAAGTCCTACAGGATCAACTCCTCCTTTCTCTCTCCACTCCTACTCCCTTCCCCCTAACCCCCACTTCAGTTTTTTACTACTTTGTCCTTTCCTCATACTGCTCCAGCCAGACTGGCCTGATCCACAAACACTCCCCAAACTCAGGCATACACTGCCTCAGACATGTGTACAGCTCTTTGCTCTACCTGGACCATTTCACTCTGCCTGGACCGTTCACTCTTCCACCAGACATCGGCATAGTCACTTCCTGCACATTTCCAACACGAAGTTCTATAACCTGCACTCCAAGCACTCTTCTTCGCACATTTCCCTTACCTTCCTCCAACTTTTTTCACAGTATTTATTATCTCCTAAAATGTATATATTTGTGTATACATACACACTTACATATATACACTTAGCTACACACACACACACACACACACACACACCTTAATTGTGGTTAATTTTCTCTCTTTCCTGCGAGAATATAAGCTCCCAACAGGCTGGAATCTTTATTTTCTTCACTGATGTATCTCAAATCCCTGGAGCAATTCCAGGTACAAGACAGATGCTGGTAAATATTTGTTGAATTGAATCAAAACTTCCAAAAGTTTTCAATAAGTAAATTTTTAATTATTGATTCATTTTGTAATGAATTGATAAATAATATATATTTCCCAATTTATAAAGCAGTATCCTTTTCTTTTCATGTATATAATCTGGAATCATAGTCATCTATTTTTAAATCGGTTTTTCAAACACATTTAATTTCCTTCTTTTTTTTTTTCCTCGTAAAACACATTAATATAATTGTGGTTATTTGAAATGCATTATTTGGATAAAAGAAACAGGAAATGGAAAATGGGTAAATACTTACAAACACTTCCTTTGTTTTACTTTAGATTCCTCAAGTCACTTTTACAAATGTAAACCATGTCTGATAACTTGGAAATAAAAGGGTTTTAAGAATAATTTGAAAAAGGGGTGCCTGGGTGGCTCAGTGGGTTAAAGCCTCTGCCTTCAGCTCAGGTCATGATCTCAGGGTCCTGGGATCGAGCCAGCTCTGCATTGGGCTCTCTGCTCAGCAGGGAACCTGCTTCCCCCTCTCTCTCTGCCTGCCTCTCTGCCTACTTGTGATCTCTGTCTGTGAAACAAATAAATAAAATCTTTAAAAAAAAAAGTATAATTTGAAAAATACAATAACATAGGTCTTTCCTAAATTCTCTTTAACAATGCAATTAATTTTAAAAGTGGTATTATATTAGTATCATTGATACAGTTTTAGCAAATTTTATTTACATTTTAATCACAGGTCTATAATAACTTTAGTTTGTAAAATGTTTAGGCAGAAATAAACTTTTTGATTCTTTTTTTCTTTTCTAGATTATACATACATGCATATAGGGATACCTATACATACACTTATTTATTGATTTCATGGATGTTTGCTCAGCTTAGCCCCAAAGGGAACCCATATGATGAGTAATATAATAATCAGGGGCATATATCTATTATACCTAGTGGCATAGTGTTAAACACTAAGGAACCAAAATTTTAACGTAAAATCAGTGATTGGATTATTCCATCAATCTAAGACAATAATAAGAAGTATTGCAATGCTTTTTATTCCAACTATTCAAAGCATAGATGCTCAATAAATTCTTGTTAGGAAAGAATGACATTTAGTTTATATAGTTTTTGTAAAGAATATGGTTATTTCATGGTGTCTTTTACATAAGAAAGAGGAAATAAACTATGACAAAAAGTTAGACTCAATGCTTATTATTCATTTATTAATTTTACAAATATTTATTAATCACCTATTGGGTTTCACATGTTATGCTTTAACAAGATAGAAAGATAGAGATAAAATAGACTGTGCAAATACTAGAATACTGGAAAAGAGCTTGAACTTCATGGGACAGAATTTTTAATGGTGAAGCATGACATTGTGTGTAAATATCAAAAATATAAAATAGTATCATATGTCCTTCATTTTTTCACAATCCACTTAAGTATATAAAATTTATACACAAATAAATTGTGTATTTGTGCCTTGCACTGTAGAGTGAGCTTTAACTGCTTGTGTCTTTCAATAATTTTATTCATTGTATATAAGGTGTCAAGCGTCTGGGCATAAGTTTTGTTATAATATGAATTTATCATAAGTTTTTAATATTTGTAGGATAAATATTATGATGACCTTTCATCACTTCTTTTTTTAAGATTTTATTTATTTATTTGAGAGAGAAAGAGCACAAGTGGGAGGAGTGAGAAGGACAAGCTAACTCCAAACTGTGCATAGAGCCTGACAAGGGGCTCGATCTCAGGACCCTGAGATCATGAACTGAGCCAAAATCAGGAGTAAGATGCTTAACCGACTGAGGCACCCAGGCACCCCTCTTATCACTCTTAATGTTAATGATTTGTGTCTTCTTTAATTTATTCTAGTCTCTCCTCAAATAACGTTTTTTACTATAAATAAGAACTCTTCAACAGTATCTTTCCATTTTGGTCCTTTCATCCTTTGTGCTCATACATTTCATTTAAATTCAATGATTTCCATTTTAGCAAGACTTTTTAGTTTTTTAAACAGATTTAAAAGAATTTAAGAACCTTCATTTTTATGTACTTGTTTACCATTCCAGGTGCTCCTTATTTTTTTATGGATCTCCATTTTTTTCTCTCATTTTTCTTCTAACTTGAAGAAGTTCCTTTAAAATATTTTCTGGTCTGCTAGATAATGACTTCTCTCAACTTATGTTCCTTTTTTTTTTTTAATGTTTGCTTTCATGTTTGAAACATTTTTGCTAAATACAGAATTCTTGAAAGATAGGAGTTTGTTTGTTTGTTTAGTACTTTACAGATGCCCACACCACCGTTTTCTGTTATACAAAGATCTGGTGAGAGATCCACTCTCATTTTTTTCTTCATTTCTTTCATGTGATGTATCTTGTTTCCATCAGCTCCCTTCAAGATTATCTCTATATTTACTTTTCAGCATTGTATAAGTTTGTTAGGGCTACCACAGCAAAGAAACACAGACTGGGTGGCTTACACAGCAGAAATGTATTGTCTCATAGTCCTGGAGGCTTGAAGTCTAAGATCAAGCTGTCAGCAGGGTTGGTTCCTTCTGACGGCCTTTAGAGAGGATCTTTTTCAGGCCTTTCTTCTTGCCTTATAGATGGTGTCTTCCCTCCATGTCTTTATGTTGACTTCCTTCTGTACATTCCTGTGTCCAAATTTCCTCTTCTTAAAAGGACATGGTCTTATTGGATTAATGTGTACTCTAATATCTCATTTTAACCTAATTATCTCTGTAAAGACCTTATTTCCAAATACGGTCACATTCCACAGTATTAAAGTTAGGCTTTCAACAAAAAAATTTTTTTGTATGGGGGGGTACATAATTTAGCTCATGACAAGTATTTGACTAGGATTTGCCTCAGAGTGTTCTTTCTCTAAGCTTTTTGGATCTGTGGTTCTTTGGCTTTCATTAATTTGGATGAATTATTGGCTATTGTCCCTTTCTAATATTTCTTTGGTCCTGATTTCTCGCTTTTCTCCTTCTGTGACTCAATTTCCTTTTAACTACATGATTTTGTGTTTTCCCACAGCTTTTGGAAGCTCCCTTCTTACTCGCTTTTTATCTTAAAATTTACTGATTATTCCCTCTTTTATGTTCAATCAGCTAAACTCTTGGAAAGAATTCTTCATCTCTGAGATTGCATTTTTCATTTCTAGCATTTCTACTTGACACTTAATTATAGGTTGCATCTATCTGCAACATTTTCCCATCTCTTCATGCATATATTTTCCACTAGACTCTTTAAAATATTAATTATAGCCATTTTGAAGTCCCTGTCTGAATATTATAACATCTGAACTATCTTTGAGTCTGATTCTTCTGATTCTATTGATTGCTTTATTTCTTGACAATGGTTTGATTCATTTTTTTTCCTTCTTGCTCTTTTAATATGCCTCAAAACGTTTGATTGGATGCTGTATAAAAGAACACTATAGACCAAAGTAAGTAATGTTTACACCCAGAAATGTGCACGCCTTTCTTCTGTCAGATTGTAAATTTGTAGGTGGGGAGGTAGGTCATGGGAAGGTGCAAGCTGTTGAACCAAACCAGTATATAGTGGCATTAAGCTTGGATTTTGTTGTTGCCATAGTTACATTTAGAGCAACTCAGATGTCAAATTCCTTCACACAGACTGTTGTGGCCTTGGAGTTAGACTAAGAGAATCTCTCAGTGTTGCTCTGCTTGCTGCAATCTCTGCACCACTGCGCAACAAAGAAGGTGGCTCTTCACGTTCTCTGCTCTCCTCTAGCCATAGACTGCTTTTCTTCTTTTTCTCAGTTCAAATGCCATGATATGGGCAGAGGATGTTTTTCTATTCTACTGCTTCAGCTTCAGCCATAATCATGCCAGCTACATCCCAGCTACTGGGATAGACCATCCTCAGCATTCCTGGTTCTCTTCCTTTATGCCAAAATGCTTTTAGTATATGAGGATCTTGGGCAAGAGTAGCTTTCCTTCTCCTCTCCCACAGGCAGTGGAACTGTAATCTGTATGTGTGAAACCCTGGGCATGAGTGGGTCTCCTTCCCCACCTTCAGTGGCAGATGCTTTTACTGTTATCTTTCCTGTGGCAGCACCCAGACTTTTTGTGTATTACTAGGGGAAGCAAAAGAGTTTCCTACCTCACACCCAGCAGTAGACATCTTTTGCTTCTTAAAAGGAAAAAGGTCCAGAATACAGGTGGATTTCACACCTGTGCACATGCTAGACCACCAGTAGGTAGTATTACCACATGCACTACCAAAGGGTCCTTTCTGGTGTCCTCTGCTCCGCTCCCAGCTTTTCTCATGGGCATCCAGTGAAAGCCATGGAAAAGAATGGTAAAGAAGTACAGATTCTCCTATGTCTGGGGCTTCCACAGATTCCAACTATTATGGAGCACACATCCAAACTTCAAAAATTCATTTAAATGTCAGCTATTTCTCTGACCTTTACATTTGGATGGCTGCCACCTCGTCCTCCTGTGGTCTGCCAAAGGCTAAAGTTTGAGTGTCCTACTCTCTTCCAATGTTTTTTGTGGTTCTATACAAATCTTACAATTATTTGTTCTATTTCTGAAAAATGCTATTGGTGTTTTGATAGGAATTACTTTAAATGTGTAGATTGCATTGAGTAGCATAAACATTTTAACATGGTTGTTCTTCCAACCCATGAGCATAGAATGTTTTTTCCATTTCTTTGTATCATCTTATTTATTTCATCATATCATAAAACATTTCATGCTTTATGGTTCTCAGAGTACATGTGTTCCACCTCTTTGGTCTGGTTTATTTTTAGGTATCTTAATATTTTTAATACAATTCTAAATAGGATTGTTTTCTTATTTTCTCTTTCTGCTGTTTCATTATTGATGCAGAGAAATGCAACACATTCCTGTATATAGAGTTTGCATCCTGTAACTTTTTTGAAACCATTTATAACATTCTAGCAGTTTTTTGGTGGAGTCTTTTGCATTTTCTTTGTATAATATCATGTCATTGACAAATAGTAAAAGCTGTACTTCTTTCCTGATTTGGATGCCTTTTATTTCTTTTTGTTGTCTGATTGCTTTGGCAAGGACTTCCAGGACTATGTTGAATAAAAGTACTGAAAGTGGACATTCCTGTCTGGTTCCTGACCTCACTTTTTCCCCATTAAGGATGATTTAGCTGTGGATTTTTCATATATGGCCTTTATTATGCTAAGGTATGTTCCATCTAAGCCTACTTCATTGAGGGTTTTTATCATGGATCTATGTTGTACTTTGTCAAATGTTTTTTCAGCATCTATTGAAATGATCATACACACAACTGAAGTGATGTAGCACACTGATTGATTTGCTCTTCCAGGGGATTTATGAAATTCCAGTTACCTGGTGGCCTTGCAACCTCAACTCTATGATGAGTTCAAAGTGATAATTTTGCACATTATATAGCTTTTCTCTAGTTGTTGGAGCGAAAGTGGGATTTTCTGTGGCCTTCTACAACCTAGATAGAAGTCAAACTGTACTCAGGTTTTGGAGGAACACTAACAAAATGTAATTCACCCAGATGAGGTGAAGGTAGAATAATAGACTTTCTTCTACTTCTCTCTGTTCCACTGCAACCCTCAAGTCAAGCCATGAAAATGGCTTCCATATTGGTCTGCAATTCCTGCTCCCTTACTCCTTAATCTAGTCTGCAAATAGTAGTCAGAATAATCTTTTTTAAAATACATCAGATCATGCACTTTCACGGCTATGAATTCCTCAGTGGGGGAACCTGTGTGGCTCAGTTGGTTAAGTGTCTGCCTTCGACTCAGGTGATGATCACAGGGTTCTGGGATCAAGCGGCACATAGGCCTCCCCGCTCAGCAGGGAATCTGTTTGCTCCTCTCTAACTGCCCTTCCTCCTTCTTGTATGAGCCCTCTCTCTCCCAAATAAATAAATAAAATCTTTAAAATAAGTAAATAAAAATAAAAATAAATGCCTCAGTTCTTTCCTATGAACATTAGATAAAATGTGTTATCCTGATGATGATGATACAAACTTGCCTCATCTTTTCATGACCCACATTTCAAACACCCCTTTTGTTACATTTTTTACTTTTCTTCTACCATTTCCTTCTGTGTTTGAGTTTTTTTCCTATCTTAGACTCTCCATTGATGCTTTGCTTTTTCTCTGAAAAACTACAACCAACTACGTAAAAATTTACCCTCGAAACACACACACACACACACACACACACGCACACAGGGGTTTCATGTGTCTGGTTCCTTCTTATCTTATTCACATCTCAGCTGAAAACCAGAGATACGCTTTCTAATTTTCTCTCTACCAACATTATTCTCCATCTCTGTGTATTCTTTGTGACACTTACCAGAATGTACTTGTGTGGCACTTTGCTTGTTTGCCTTCTCATTTATTTATGATCTTTCCATTCTGCTGCAGTTTTCATGAGGACATGGACCATTTATGTCTTGTTGACCAGAGCCTATGCTGCACTTAAAACAATGCTCAGCTTACCATTCGTTCAATAAATATTTGTAAGTGCAGGGCGCCTAGGTGGCTCAGTGGATTAAGCCGCTGCCTTCTGCTCAGGTCATGATCTCAGGGTCCTGGGATCGAGTCCCGCATCGGGCTCTCTGCTCAGCAGGGAGCCTGCTTCCTCCTCTCTCTCTCTCTCTCTCTGCCTGCCTCTCTGCCTACTTGTGATTTCTCTCTGTCAAATAAATAAATAAAATCTTTAAAAAAAAAATTTGTAAGTGCATTTAGAAAGTAAGATACCTTATCATTATATATTATTATAGATTAAGTATTATTGGATACTAGGTACATATAAGTATATTATTTTATATTAAATACTGTAATATAATTAGACTAATTTAACAATGTATATATGACTGGAGAGAGGAACTCTAGACAAATGATGGAATTCAACCAACAATGGGATAAAATCTAAAAGTTAATCTCTCAGAATCTAGGTGGATTGACACCCAAATGACCCTGAGTGAGTTTCTAGCTATTTCTTAAAAATAGAAAATATTTATGTAAAGAAATATGTGGGTGAATGTAATTTTCTTGGAAAAAATATCCAGGGATATAAATGAAAGTCAATTTGCAACCTCCTATTTCATAAGAGTCTGTTCTTCAGGGATTTTTCAACTTCATTTTGCAGAATCAAGTAGCTCAGTTATTTTGAATAAGCATATGTACTTTTAAGTGGTTATTCAAACTGAATTGCCTGAGTCTTTTAGGGTTTAGTGCTCACAAATGTTATATAGAACCAGGAAGAAATGGATAGTAAAATTGCAGGGACTCACCAAATTATTAACATTTTATTCTACTGTGAGCAAGAAAATAGGATCAAGTATATTTATATAAGGTAGAATGGTGTCTTAGAAGATGTGAGTCATCCACATTCTGACATATGCTTAGGGATATATTGAAAACTTGGTTTAGTTTCTGTTGACGTATCATAAAGTAGAAGATTAAAATAATGTTTACTAACTCATCTAAATAAGGTTGTTCATTAAAAGTGACCCAGTGGTCTGAAGGATCTTGTGTCTGCAGTTTATTCTTTGGCATCGTTTTAAAATCTTCCAATAAATAGTTAAAAAAAAAAAAAAAACCTTTAAATCCACCCTTGACACATTTCAGAACTTTGCTTTTCATTAACGCAATGAGTAAGCATGTGAAATTTTATCTCTGGAGGATTTACTTCTTTACAAAAAGCTGAGAGAGTGAAAATGGAATGGTGCAGGGGCCTCTTTCTGAAAAGTCCTAACTTCTGGGACCAGATAATGTAATATGAGGCACAACCCACCGATGGCCTAGTTTTGACTTAGCTACTGAAATCATATTACTAAACATAAAATAAAGTATATTTTAAAATTAGGTGGTATTTATCTGAAATATTATATTTTTGTAATCGTTAGACCTTGGAGACAACAGCATATAAAAGGCACTTTCATAATCAACTAATAATCATCTACTGTCCTTTTAGCCTTAAAAATATGTCAACAAAAACAACATCAACAAAATCTCAGCCTTATTTAAAAAAATAGGCAGAGGACTTGAACACATATTTTCCTATAGAAGACGTACAAATGGTTAATAGGCACATGAAAAGTTGTTCAACATCACTAATTATGAAGCAAATACAAACCCAAACTGCAATCAGATATCCTCTCACACTTATCAGGGTGGCTCCTATTAGAAAAATAACAAAACAAAACAAAATAAAGTAAAACAAAATTTAAAATGTTGGCAAGGATATGGAGAAATTGGAATCCTTGTACAAGGTTGGAAGGGATGTCAAATAAGGCTGCAGCTACGTAAAAGAGTTTGTCTGTTTTTTCAAAGTTAAAAGTAGGATAAGCATATGATCCAGCATTCCTGTTTCTAGGCAGATACCCCAAAGTAATGAAAGCAAGGTGTGTAGGAGATAGTTGCACATTCGTGTTCATAGAAGAATCATAGACAACAGCTAAAAGGCAGCAGAAATGTTCTGTTCACCAATGGACAGATAAATAAATGAAATGTGGTATGTATATATATATATATATATATATATATACACACACACACACATACACACAGTGGAATATTATTCAACTTTAAGAAAATAAGGAAATTGTGACACCTGCTACAACATGGATGAACCTTGAAGACATCATGCTAAGCAAAATAAGCAAGGCACCAAAGGACAAATATTATATATTATATATGATATATGATATTATATGATTCCAGTTATGGGAGGTACCTAGAGTCATCAAATTCATGGAGACAAGAAATAAAACACTAGTTTCCAGTGCCTGGGTGGGGGGATTCATTGTTTAATGGGTACAGAGTTTGAATTTTGCAAGATGGAAAAGAATTCTGCGGATGGATGAGGGTGATGGTTGTACAATATGAATGTATTTATTGTCACCTGACTGTATGCTTAAAAGTGGTTACAATGATAAGTGTTCTGTATATTTTAAAATTAAAAATAATCCTTTAATTCAAATTTTTAGAAGCACAAATATATATATATATATACATATCTCAACATTTTTTGGTATAAACGCTTTAAGCGTCTCTAAACGTTACAGTTGTGTCCATTTTATTCATCGCCTTATCTCTGAGTTTTTGCACACATTAGGCAGTCAATAAATACTCATGATTTAATTTGGTAACTGAGTAGGTCTCCATATGACCCTCCTGAGACTTACATCGTCGGCTATGATTGGTACTATCATCAAGTCCTTTCAGAAACACAGAGGTAGAAATTTCTGGTTTTTTATTGCTGCTCCTCTATTTCGGGCAATTATGCACAAATAAAAACAGGCAAGCAAAGACTAGAGTGATTCCGTGGTAACCCACATTTAGAACTCCGATGGTGTCCATCATGCGAACTATTCCCAAGTGAACGATCCATAGATGGAACAGCTCTTTAGGGCATTACATAAACCTGCCAGTTTAATCTAGTCAGGGCTTCAGAAATGAAACTACAAGTTAAAATGCTGTTGGTTGGGGGGCAGGGGAGAGTGAGAGTGAAGAAGAGATGACAAAGGGAAAAGTAAGGTAATTATAAGGAGGAAGGAGAATATCGGCGAAGCAGAAAGGTATAAAACTCACGTACAGAGAGCATCTAAATCCTGGGGTGATGCAGGCATTTTTCTGTATGTCTTCTCACCTAATTCTCCCAAGAACTCTGCCAATTACAACCACCATTTTTACAAATGAGAAGACAAGATTTGGAGAAGAGAAAGGGATGTCCTTTCAGTGGCAGATCCAGGAAATGAACACCAGTCTTAATGATGTAAACTAACATTATTCTGCAGCCAGATGAGTCACCCTAGTTCACAGACAGTGGTCAGAGAGGTGACAGGGCTTTGAAGATTTCAAGATTCTGTGAAAAGGGATTTTAAATTATGCATTCAGTTTTTCAGGGACACTAAGTGGCTTCCACGTGAAGCTGTGTCCAGCGATCATAATGATAAAAAATAATTGAACCAAATAAAAATTGTCTATAAATGTATATACATGAGCAAGAGCACCTCAGGCAGGCAGGAAACTGTGTTTTCCGCCTGTGCACAAACAGAAATTGTAGCACTGCCTTTTTGCAGAAACTGGGTTGTTACGGGGTAACTCAATTAGTAAACCTTTTAAAGTGTCGTCCCCAAATCAGCCAGAAGACACGATGACTCCTCTTGTGATTAAGATTTAAATTCTTTAAAAAAAAAAAGATTTAAATTCTTTTCTTCTCTTGTGCTCGTATCAATTTTATGTTCTCTCTCCCCTTCCTATTTCCCCTCCTACTCCATTCTCTGTACTTTTCTTTTACAAAAGAAACAACTTTTTCACCTTTACAGAACTCTAGCACTTTTCCCTATACAGAGACAGCAGCAAGCAACTTTACCACCAAGTGAGGTGGAAATTTTATATGTCAAACAGGCTGGTGGGAGAGGCCCCTGGAGCCAGAAGATGAACGATGCCTCTCTGTGTGCATTGCCTTGCTTCACAGCAGCTCACGGAGTAAGCATTCATTTTCTTCAGGGGCATTGCTACAAAGCACATTTCTGGAACATTCTTAAGTGTTAAGTCAAACCTCAGTCTTCCAGCAAGTCTGTCTCAGGAGTGGAGAGACGAGTTTAGGCCATGACAAGCAGAAAACTGACTTTGAAGTATTTCTCACTTGCGTTTCCTCCATGTCCTTATTTGTCTTTTTTGAAGTGGAAAGTAAAAGGGAAGGGACAGCAGTCCGACTGTTACATGAGAACTTGGAGAAAGAATGCATTTCACCGAAGAAGCACTGCAGTTAGGCAAAACAGAAAATGTGAGCCTTAGAACTTGCGGACACCCATTCCCCTTCCGTCCTATCCAGCCCTCCACAATGATCTAAAACAATATATACAGTCCTGATCCGGCCTCTCTTGCCCTGTTAGTGGGAGGATACGTGACTTTTCCAAAGTACTTGTCATCTACTTGGCAGTCATCAGAATGATCAGTGAAATGATGTCATCATCAGAAAACACGATCTTCCTACCTCAGAATGACAGGACACATGAGTCGGTATTCTTGGGCCTCCCTGAAAGCTTGTACAGTTTTAAAACTTTAAAATTTTAATACCTTAGACTATAGGTGTGGTAGACTTAAACAGTAAATGGCTTTTAAAGGTAAATTGATATTTTTTTCTCCACATCCAAAAACCATGAACATCATTTATCCTGGTCAAATGTGGTTCTCATTTTTCAGCTGTCACAGCATCTGAAACAAAGTTCTTTGCAAACAATTAGGTAATGGCAATGCCTTGTGCTTTCATACATTTGCTTTGAAATCTGCTTTTAAATTCTCTATCATATCTCAATCTTTTGTGTTTGGTTTCATGAAAACCTGATCTATGAAGCATGCAATTTTGGAAGAAATTTATTAAATAAAGTAATGGGCACAGCATTTAAAAGACATTAACATGGAACCTATTTTTAAAATTATTACCATGCAATAAGTTGTTTAGGTTACTTAGCCATAAATTACTAAAGCAATTTAGATACTTAGGATATATATTGGCTTTCTATAGTTCCTATAACAAAAGATCACCAATTTAGTAGCTTAAAACAATGTTTTGTTTTACATTTCTGTAGGTTACAAGTCTAAAACAGATACCATTGGACTAGGATCATGGTGCTGGCAGAATTGTGTTCCTTTCTCCAGGCTCTAAGAGAGAATCTATTTTATTGCCTTTCCAGCTTCTAGAATCCCTCTGTATTCTTGGACTCATGAAAGGTCATTTCGAAAGTCAGCAAAGCAGGCCCAGTCCCTCTTACATGACCATCTCTCTGGTTCTCTCTTTTCCACTTTTATTTTATTTTTCCTCACTTTTCCACTTTTAAGGGGTCATGGGATCTGATTGGGCCCGCCCAGCTAACCCAAGATAATCTCTCCATATCAAGGTCGGCTGACTAGCACTTCAATTGAATCGGCAACCTAGTTCTCTTTTGCCATATAAAGTGACATTCACAGGTTCGAGATTGGAATGTGGACATCCTTTGGGGATTGTTATTCTGTTGACCATAGTATGCAATTATTTTAGCAGAATATGATAGCTTATTATTATTATCCTTAGTCTAGTATACTGTTAATGTATCTAAAATACGAGTTAAATAACACATAACTATAGGATTATGTATTCCACGCTTAATGATATAATCCATGTTAATTTGAATAGTACAGCATTATTTGTGCACTTCTTCTAGGTATCACAGCCAAAATAATTTCTCCCCATGCTATATTTAGCAGTGAAATATAAACTATGATAAAAGAAAAAGAAATAAGTACGAGCAGCAAGTTATCAGTTTCAAAGGGCTAATTGCTTCCTGACTAAAATCATTGCTAAGGGGGTGCCTGGGTGGTTCAGTCCTTAAGCATCTGCCTTCAGGTCAGGCCATGATCCCAGCGTCCTGGGATCCAGCTCCATATCTGCTCCCTGCTCAGCGGGGAGCCTGCTTCTCCCTCTCCAGCTCCCCTGTGCTTGTGTTCCTTCTCTTGCTCTCTCTCTCTGTCATTAAAAAAAAAAAAAAAAAAAAAAAAAAAAAGTCACTGCCAGGGATGGAACCAGCTGTGTGTCATGCAATCTGGATCACTATGCCAGTCAAATCTGGACTCCATGACAGTCTCACCAAGACCAACTGAGGCCAAAGACTGGAACTGGCCCTTAGGATTTTACAGGAATCCAGATTCAAAATTCCTGAGTCCTGAGAGTCCCAGATCAGATCTGGCCTCCAGAATGTGGTGATGCTTCAGAGTCACTCTTTACCCTGAGCACCAGGGAGAGCGATAACCTTTGCCCAAACAGCTACCGTGTGTCAGGTACTTCTCAAAGGAGTTATATAACCTATCACTATTTGTACAAATATTATGCTTTGTTTGAATATTTTTGCTTGCATCAATTTTGTCCTCTTCACAGCCCTCAAGATAGATATCTTTGTCCCCATTGTAGAAATGAGGGAACAAAGACTCACTGAGTTATGAAGTTGGGATTTGAATACTGGCCTTTTTGATCCCAAAGGTCATATTCCTTCTCTTATATCACAGCATGTCTCCAATCCAAAATTATGACACATCATTAAAAACAGGAAACTAAAGCAGAAGTTACATATAAGCTTATCGTTCACTGAAGATAAATCTTGAGTAACAGTTAATCTTATGGGGCGCCTGGGTGGCTCAGTTGGTTAAGTGTCTTATTTTTTATTTTGGCTCAGGTCATGATCTCAGGGTGGTGAGATGGAGCCCTGCCTCAGGATCCGTGCTCAGTGGGGAGTCTGCTTCTTTCTCTCCCTCTGTCCTCCCCCTGCTTGTGCTCTTTCTGTAAAACAAATAAATACACCTTAAAAAAAAAGTTGACTTCAAATAGTTCTCAGGTCTATGTAATTGGAAATTTCCAGAGTAATCTCAAGAGTTAATCTCATCTCTCTTTTACTTCAGACCTCTGAGAGGGTGGGTATGATAGGCTGAGCAATGGCCTTCCTAAATATCTACATCTTAACCCCTGGAATTTGTAAATATGTTATGCTACATGGCTAGGAAAAATTAAGGTTGTAGATGGGATAATATTTACTAATCAGTGGGCCAGATAGTGATCATACTGAATTATCTGAGTGCACACAGTGTAATCACAAGTGGCCCTAAATGGGAAGACAGAGGCAGAAATGTCAGAGCCAGATAAAAACTTGACTGACCATTGTCAGCTTTGAAAATGAAAGGGTTTCATGAACCAAGGAATTTGAACAATTTCTAGAAGTTAAAGAAAAGCAACGAAAAAGATTCTTCCCTAGAGCCTCCAAAAATGAGTGCAGCCCTGTTGGCACTTGGATTCTAACCCAGGGAGACCCATGCTGGACTTTTAACCTTTAGATCTGTAAGATAATAATTTGTGTTGTTTTAAGTCTTTAAAGGTTTGTGGTAGTTTGTTACAGCAGCAATAGAAAACTGATACAGTGGGTATCAGTCAGGGGACAAAAGAACCAGGCATTGTAAAGGGGCTATGTGACTTACTATTTTCATGACCCAGAAGTTCGTCTGTGAAGGACAGAATGGCATACAATTGGTGGTTCTAGACCTAATGTAGGATTGAAGACAGGAGAAGTAAAAATACATTCATTGGGCTTCTTAGGAGTTAAAAGTATGATTTTTTTCTTTTGGATATTATAATTCAATCATTTGCTTAGCCTTTTCTTATTTATATCATAATCTCAATATAAAGAAAATATCACTTTCTTTGCATTCTTCATAATCAAATAAGAAGAGATAAATATTTGAAAATTATTAAAATAAAGCAATTCTTCAAGCTCCTTGTTTTGCACATAGCATCGCTAGTTGATCAGAAGTAACTTGGACTAAAAGAAAGAAAGAAAGAAAGAACTTGAACTAGATGTTAACATCTAGTACAATGTCAGACTACATTGCCCCCCAAAAAACATAAAAGCAAAAATTCACCTCAAGGTTTTTCTTCCTGTATTTCTCTATAAAAGTATATTTCCTCTCCTCAGAAATATCTTGAGTTATTTTCCCAAAATTATCTTAAATTATCGGAAAAATCTTAATTATCAGAAAAAAAATTTCTTCCTCTAAATAGAAAAATGACAACCAAGCAATGCCTATGTCAAAAATATTAGAAAAGTCAGAGACACCATGGGCTTTTATCTTAATACTACTATTAGTGGAATTAAGTAATTGTAAGGCATCAAAGCCTAAATGCCAAGGTTCAACAATTCAGATGGGGTTTGCTTTGTGGGAAATCACTGGTGAAAATAATTGAAGATGGAAAAGGGTAGGCAGTTTTGAAACTAAAGAAGAGTTAATAAAGATGGGAGTGGTTGGGGGAAAACAACCTCTCTGTGGAGATGTCTCTGGCAGGGCTAACCAACACCTCCACAGGCCTGATTTCCCCAGTGGTGATCTCTGAGCGCCAGGGCTGGGCCGTGGACCCGAAATGGATGGCAATAATTAGATTCTGATGAGTGAAGGACTCACATGAGGGCCAATGTTTCTGGAGGAGTTAATGAAAGGAGAGGAAATCACCAGATTTCACAAGGATGTAAATGGATGCAGAGCCTCCAAGAGTTTTTTAAGTGACTGGCTTCTTCCCACTCACCTAACAGCACATTTAGAGGGGGAAATATCTTGCACACTGAAAACTGATCACAACTGGAGAATTTTAATATGTGCACACTTCCAGTTGTAAGATTCAGGGTCACCCAGGAGCTATTATTCAAAGTCAGTATCAGACCATTTAATTTTCTGCTTCAGTTCCTTTCTGCTTCTCCCCCTCCAACTCCAGCCTAATGGCCATACCCCATCTTCTCTTTTTGCTGTCCTTCTGCCGTTTTTAAGCACTGTTTGTACTCTGAATGGAGTTTTATGACTGACGTCTCCACGTACTGTATCTATTTTCCTTAATGAAACCCTAGCTGTAGCAGGTGCTAATAGCTCAACAAGCATTTTATGGTCCTTATAAAGAAAATGTGTAGAGTGGATGTGAATGTACTTAGCACTCAGCTTGGTAAATAGAAAATGGGACACAGGCAGTACAGTTACGGCTGTGAATGATTTGTGATGACTTTCATATCAACTGTTTGTTTGTTTTTTTTCCCCCTCTTTTGTCCCTTACTGGAAGCCCCAGAATCCATTTTAAGTTAATTCCAAAAGCTAGCTCTGAAACAAATTGTATAGTGACAGGTGAAAAATGTAAGGGGAAAAAAAGCTGCCAGGGGCTATAGTATGCCAATGCGTTAATCCACTTGGACAAAAGGCAGCATAAGATGTCTGACAACACACCCATTTGCCTTTAACTGTCTGTCACTTTTCCGTTTGCTTCTCTTAATACTCATATCCTGATTCATTTGATATTACAATTGCTTTCTAAACGTCACCATTTCCTCTTACCCACATCCATTTCCAGTTGAGAGACTTCATTTTTTCCTTTTGTTTCTTTTGTTTTTCCATTGGTTCCATTTCTGGGTTAGCATTTGTGGCAAAGGATCAGATTTGTCGGGCTGTAGGTGAACAGAAACAGGTATATGCACTAACTGAAGAAATAGTACAACCAGCTGTTCCTGCTATTAGCCCAGCAGCTGTCTCCCGCTCCGTTCATCCTGGTGGGAAAACTAATAAACCTTACAAGTTTTTTTAAAAAAGGGGAAAAAAAAAGAAAAAAGAGAAAAATGAATGTGCTTTTAGAACTACTGTTCTGGCAGTAGATTGACTAGAGAATGGTTGAGCAGCAAAGAATCATGCGTTTCTACTGTGAAATCGGGTACCACTCCATTTCAAGGACAATGTGACACCTGAAGAGGAGCTGCTTGTGTGTCCCTCAGATGCATAGGCACTTTCAGAAATCTAAACTTTTGGGGAGCTTTTCAGTCCTTGAGTAGTTCATTAGCTTTTCAACTGCAAACCACTGATTCATTTCAACACCCAAATCACGGAAGAACATGACTTTGAAGTAAGTAGCTAATCCCATGATATGTCTATCATTTTGTATCAAATAAAACTCAGCTAAGGACAAGGATTCAAGTACAGGTGTCAATTAGTAAAAGATGCCTTGAGATTGTGAGTCCCAGAGTCAAGTTTACATTGAAACAATGACATTAATGGTAATTGAATTAAGAAAGTTTAGGTTACCTGGATTTTTTTTTTTTTTGAGGAGATATTAAGATCATTCCTTAACTCTGTAATATTTCCATAGCAACAATAGAGTATTGTAATGTACACTTGAGTCATAACAATTATTTGTTGTGTGTGTATCATAATTATTTGAGTAATAACCATCTGAGTAATAGCTACCAAGTGCTTAAGAAGTGCCTAATATTTTATTTAACCCTTGTGAAAACCTAATAAAACTGTCCTTACCCTGATTTTAGAAAAGAAGAAACTGTGGCTCAGAGAATTGAAATGCCTAGGATTCAGTAACAAAGATAGTGAATAGTAAGGCTGAGATTCCAACCTAATTCCATGAGATTCAAGAGTCCATGCTCCTTCCCTTCTGCTATTGGATCTCCTCATGTAATACTGCTATGGGTTGAATTGTGTCTCCCCAAAAAACATACATTGGAATACTAACTCTTAGCACATTAGAATGCAATCTTATCTGAAAATGGGGTCTTTACAGAGGCAATCACATTAAGATGAAATCATTGACATAGGCCCTAATCCAGTATGATCAGAGTCTCATAAAATGGAGAAATTTGAACAGACATGCACACAGGAGAACACACTGGAAGATGAAAGGCAGACATTGGAGTGATGTGTCTGTAAGCCAAAGAATGCCAAAGATTGCCAGAATACCCCTGGAAGCAGACAGAAATGGGACAGATTCTCTCCATGGCCCTCAGAAGGAACCAACCCTGCTGACACCTTAATCTCAGACTTCTAGCCTCTGAAATAATAAGATAATAAAACTGCTATCTAAACCATCCAGTTTGTAGCACATTATTATGGCAGCCCTGGGAAACTAATACATAAATATAAATAGACAAATAAATGTGTAAAATACACATACATATAATATATAAAATACTAAAATGTAATATGTTCTTTGTATTAGGTGTTTTATTTATAAACACTTTAACAACTATTTATTTATTTTCAACTATTTATTCTTTCAGTAAATTTTTGAGATAGTTTTAGAAATTAATTTGTAAGGAAACTAAAGAAAAGAATTTAAAAATCACATAAAACATGGAAACACATCAGTTATTTAGCTTTTCCCTATCTAGCTGCTTTAGGACATGAACCTCTCTACCCTGTGTTGTCTGCCCTCCCAAAAATGTATAATGTCACAAATAGAGCAGAAGCTGATTTTTTGCTCATGTAACAATATTGGTTAAGGGAATAGGTCAGTGGTGCATGCCTACCCTCCATTTGGTGTTCCAGACTGAAAAAAGAAATCTGTGGCTTTCTAAGGTCCTTCTAGGATTTATCTCCATCCTGTTAGCCAGGGCGAAAATAGAATGGAGTGATCCTGAGAAGCCAATTGAAGCTGGGCCTGAAAGTGGAACACATCACTTCCACTCACATTCCAGCCATCAGGTTACACTTAATTTTAAAGGAGTTTGGGAAATGTCATTTGTGTGACCTGGAGGAAGAGAACATGGATTTCAGGAAATAGGTAGCTATTAATGATGCAAATTAGCAGGCCCTCAATGCTTAGAAATCCTAAATCATTTCCCTAGTCCATTCCACCTCACTTTCTCCTGGATGACAGAGGCTCACGTTCCTCCTCAAATTCCAACACCTCCCTCTCAGGTCTTACTTTGTGCTGATAACCTTGTACCGGTCTCATAACCTCCCCCGACATCTGCCAACCAACCAGCCTTTGTACCCACACACTCAGTCTTCTCTCTTGTTATTGTGGATGATTTCCTCACCACCCTGTCAAAGGCAAACTCTCTGGTTCCTCCTTCACGATACAACCAACAATTCTTGCCTACTCAAATACATTACTCCAACAATTCTCTTTTCACTCCAGTTTCATCAATGTTCCTCTCTCAATGAGATCAATGTCATCATCAAACATATAATAATCTCTCCCACTAAAAATATCCATTTACTGTCTCATTTTTCAGCTTCACTTTATAAGAATTTGCTCAGAAGGGTTGCTTATACTCTCTATCTCTAATACCATTCCTTCCATTAACTTTGAAATTCACTCCAATCATTCTTACCACTCTACAAAAGTAGCTCTTGTCCAGGTCAAAAAAGAATCCCCACTGCTATAACCAATAATCAATACTACATTCTTATCTCTCTCAACAGCACTTGACACACTTGATTACCATTGCTTTTTTGAAACACTGTCTTCACTTGGCTGCCGGAATGTCATCCTCCCTGGCTGCTCCTCCTCATCTTCCCGCTAAACATTGGAAAGCCATGTTGGAATTTTCATTCTTTTATATCTCTGTGATTGACTGATCACTCAATAATCTGTTCTGGTTTCATGACTTTAAGTCCATCTACATGCTGGTATCTCTCAAATGTGTGTGTCTACTTCAGACTTCTCCTCTGGACTCCAAATCCATATATTTAACTGCTTACTTGACATTTCTAGGTGGAAATCTAATTGGAATCTCAAGCTAAATATACCCAAAAATGAATGCTTGATTCTTATCATCCCCGCAAACAAGTATTTCCTCTTCCCTAATCTTCTCAGTATATGGCAAGTCCATTCTTCCAATTTCTCAGGCCAAAGAAGAGTCTGATTTTCTTCATCTTTTGTTTATCAAATCTTATTGATCCTACTTTTAAAATGTATGCAGGGCATTTCTTTTTTCTTCTTTTTTTAAAATTTTTTATTAAAAGATTTTATTTATTTATTTGACAGAGAGAAAGAGCACAAGTAGCAGAGAGGCAGGCAGAGAGGAAGGAAGCAGGCGCCCTGCTGAGCAGAGAGCCCGATGTGGGGCTCGATCCCAGGACCCTGGGATCATGACCGGAGCCCAAGGCAGATGCTTAACCGATTGAAGCACCCAGGCGCCCCTATGCAGAGTATTTCTTACCATTGCTGCTTCTACCACCTTGATCTGACCCATTATCAACTCTTAGTCAGCAAAATTTTTGAAACAGCTTCTTAGTCACTTTCCCTACTTCCGTCCTTGCTCCCCAGCAATCCATTTTGAAAGAAGCAGGCAGAGGAACTCGTTTAAACTGTTAGTCAGATTGTAGCACTTTTCAGCACATACTCAAGGACCATGAAAAAAAGTCAGTCATTACGTAACTCAGCCAGACTCTGTATGTCTGGCCGCATCACTCACCGTTTTTGACCTCGTCTCCCACTCTTCCATTCAGTCCAACCCAGCTGTACATCGTGATTCCAAATAAGTGAACAAGTACACTGCAAGTATGCTCCTGCATTAAGGCATTTGCTCTTGTTAATCCCTCAGTGTGGAACTCTTTTCTCCAGATGGCTACATGGCTGGCTCCTTAATTTCTTTCAGATTTCTCCTCAAATGTCACCTTATCAGTGAGGTTTTCTTGACCTCCTTATACAAATACCAGTCCTCAACCACACCAGCAAGCCCCATACCTTTTATCTTGCTTTTAATTTCACTGCAGCGTTTATTCTTACCACCTGACATATCATATCTCCTTTTATTTATTCCCTCAAGAAGCAAGGACTATGTCTTTTTTCCTTAATTTCTAGTTTCCATGTCAACTGTGTGACATGATGACAATAGCTATAGTCTTCAAAAAACGCTTATAGAAGCTCTATGATGAAATTCACAATTTTTATTTTTTCATTTTAGACCACAGTTCTGAAAAGAGTGGATTTTGGGAAAAGGAACCAAGAAACTGCAATAGTAGGGAACAGAAGGAAGAGAACTTACCAGAAGACAGAATTAACAAATCAAAAATTAACCACAATATTGAAAATTAAGCTTTTAGAAATTGTGTTGATTATGTAAGAACATTTTCTCCTTTTTTCATAATGAGTTATATCAGCAAAATAAAATAATTTTAGAATCTAATTTTACCACATTTAGAGCCTCCTTCTGGAATAAATTACAATCAATGAAAGTCTAAGTTTGCTTTACAGATAAGTAAAAGTGTTCACTATTAATATTATAAAAAACTTCATAAGTTTTCTTTCCCGGAATTAAAGAATTTTCATTTACATTAAAATGATTTTATTTGTAAAAATATTTTTAACACAGAGATATGCCTATTGTGTAACATTAAATTTGCTGTAATAAAGAGAATGATTCACAATAAAATATTACACAGAAATTCACGATGAAATCCTTCTTAAACAAACACATAAGATACTCTAAATTTGAATATCAGATCTAACCTAAAACTGAAAACATAATTAAATAGGAATCTATCTGTTAATTGATGATTTTGTCGATTCACTCTGGATTCTCCTGTGTACTGTATTATATTCAGTCAACTATCAGGTCACCTAGATTCTACTTGCTAATCACCTCTTTTAAGTTTTTGTTTTAAGTTTTGCTTTAGCAAAACAAAAGCTTTGCAATTTTCTTATGACAAAATAGAATTTCCTCATTGTTAGAAAATTAGAAGTATATAGACTGACATTGTTTGTGTTTCTCTAGACAAACAAACACCAAAAACAAAAAAAGCCCAACCACCCAAAGAGAATTTTCTCCTTTTTATTTTACTCTTCTAGGCATGTATAAGCAGCGATTTTTGACTGGTCATACTGCTTCTGATGATGTACTTCTAAATGTAAGATTCACCCAGCCCATTCACCCCATATACTTTTTTGGCACCCATTGGTAGATGCAAGGGTAAAGAATGCTAAGGGAAGAAAGTAGGCTTATGGGATAATTAGCTAAATTGTCTTTTCATTTTTAAAAGAAACAAAAAAGATAACAACAAAATAGGGTTTTGCAGTTTTAGGAAGCACATAGATCTAGTATGAGACCTATCACATTTAATTCTACTTAAATGAAACATAGTCTCGAGAAACTGATTTTGAGAGTTATTCAACCATCAGATGATATGCTCAATCACTCCACAGTCATTTATTGAGGGTTTTCTGTTTGTCAGGCACTTTGTGAGGCTACATGTGTACAACAATGGAGGGCATCCAGGAACACCCTCCCCACCCCCTACCACTACGGGATGCACTGGAGAACCAGCAAGGAGGTTCAATGCCATCTGGTAAGTATTATGATGGAGGTATTTGTGGACAGCTAGGGATGCAAATTGTATAATAGCTCTCTCTAAAGTCTGTTATAGGTCCCTGTGACCTTTAAGTTCTGTAGCAGAGATAAAGCCAAAGTGGTTAAAGGTTCCAGAGAATAGAGAGGACAATATCTAAATTTGGGATGTGCTTGGAAGAAGGAGGTAGAGTTTCAGCAGGTAGCAAGAGGACAGGATACTTCTTGAAGAAGAGGAGTCAGAGTACAGATTCAATGACATGGAGAAGTGGACCATAGGATTTGATCAGTGTGCGGTCCTCTCTGCAAGCAAACAGGACATGTTTCTAGGAATTGTGACACAGAATGTGTGAAAGACCATTATGGACCCATATTCCAGGCTGTCTTCCGCCTGGCTGGCTTTCAGTTTCATGAGCAGTGGAGAATACTAAAGGAAGTAAATATTTAAAGATTTCCTTTAGAAAATAGAGCTTTAAACGTGTGTCCAAGACTCATATTTTTACTTTTATTTTCCTAGTAGAAATACTTAGTGAATTTGCTTTTAAACCAAGCACTTAATATAAGAGAATAGTAGGAGAAATCCCTGACCGTGAGTGACTTATAATTTAATCATAAACAAGCTATAAACAGGAGGGGAGGAGTCAAGATGGCGGAAAAGTAGCAAGCTGAGACTGCTTCAGCTAGCCGGAGATCAGCTAGAGGGCTTATCTAAAGATTGCAAACACCTGAAAATCCATCGGCAGATCGAAGAGAAGAAGAACAGCAATTCTGGAAACAGAAAAACAACCACTTTCTGAAAGGTAGGACCGGCGGAGAAGTCAATCCAAAGCGACGGGAAGATAGACCCCGGGGGGAGGGGCCGGCTCCCGGCAAGCGGCGGAGCAACCGTGCACAAAATCAGGACTTTTAAAAGTCTGTTCCGCTGAGGGACATCGCTCCAGAGGCTAAACCGGGGCGAAGCCCACGCGGGGTCAGCGTGGCCTCAGGTCCCACAGGGTCACAGAAGGATCGGGGGTGTCTGAGTGTCGCAGAGCTTGCGGGTATTGGAACGGGAAAGCCGGCTACAGAGACAGAGCCGACAGTAAGATCACAGCTCCGTGTTACCTTGAACCGGTCGCAGGCTCGGTGAGCTCGGAGCGCGGCCGGAGGTCAGGCAGACGGGAGTAACTGGGCGCGGTTCTCTGAGGGCGCACTGAGGAGTGGGGCCCTGGGCTCTCGGCTCCTCCGGGCCGGAGACCAGGAGGCCACCATTTGTATTCCCGTCCCCCGGAACTCTACGGAAAGCGCTCAGGGAACAAAAGCTCCTGAAAGCAAACCCAAGCGGATTACTCACCCCGGCCCCGGGTAAGGGCGGTGCAATTCCGCCTGGGGCAAAGACACTTGAGAATCACTACAACAGGCCCCTCCCCCAGAAGATCAACAGGAAATCCAGCCAAGACCAAGTTCATCTACCAAGGAGTGCGGTTTCAATACCAAGGAGAGCAGCAGAATTCCAGAGGAGGAGAAAGCCAAGCACGGAACTCATGGCTTTTTTCCTGTGATTTTTTTTTAGTCTTGCAGTTAATTTAATTTTTTCTTTTTCATTTTTTTTTTTTTCTCGCCTTCAGGTAAAATTTTTTTTTTAACTGTTACCTTTTTCTTTTTTAACGATTTTATACTAGTTTATCTAATATATATATTTTTTCTTCTTTACATTTTTCTTAGGTGTATTCTTTTTTTAAAAATTCTTTTCTTTTTTTTTTCTTTTCTTTTTCTTTTTTTTTTTTTTCTTTCTTCCTTTTTCAACCTCTTTTTATCCCTTTTCTCCCCACTCACGATTTTGGATCTCTTCTAATTTGGTTAAAGCATATTTTCCTGGGGTTGTTGCCACCCTTTTAGTATTTTACTTGCCCCTTCATTTACTCTTATCTGGACAAAATGACAAGACGTAAAAATTCAACACAAAAAAAAGAACAAGAGGCAGTACCGAAGGCTAGGGACCTAATCAATACAGACATCAGTAATATGTCAGATCTAGAGTTCAGAATGACAATTCTCAAGGTTCTAGCCGGGCTCGAAAAAGGCATGGAAGATATTAGAGAAACCCTCTCGAGAGATATAAAAGCCCTTTCTGGAGAAATAAAAGAACTAAAATCTAACCAAGGTGAAATCAAAAAAGCTATTAATGAGGTGCAATCAAAAATGGAGGCTCTAACTGCTAGGATAAATGAGGCAGAAGAAAGAATTAGTGATATAGAAGACCAAATGACAGAGAATAAAGAAGCTGAGCAAAAGAGGGACAAACAGCTACTGGACCACGAGGGGAGAATTCGAGAGATAAGTGACACCATAAGACGAAACAACATTAGAATAATTGGGATTCCAGAAGAAGAAGAAAGAGAGAGGGGAGCAGAAGGTATACTGGAGAGAATTATTGGGGAGAATTTCCCCAATATGGCAAAGGGAACGAGCATCAAAATTCAGGAGGTTCAGAGAACGCCCCTCAAAATCAATAAGAATAGGCCCACACCCCGTCACCTAATAGTAAAATTTACAAGTCTCAATGACAAAGAGAAAATCCTGAAAGCAGCCCGGGAAAAGAAGTCTGTAACATACAATGGTAAAAATATTAGATTGGCAGCTGACTTATCCACAGAGACCTGGCAGGCCAGAAAGAGCTGGCATGATATTTTCAGAGCACTAAACGAGAAAAACATGCAGCCAAGAATACTATATCCAGCTAGGCTATCATTGAAAATAGAAGGAGAGATTAAAAGCTTCCAGGACAAACAACAACTGAAAGAATTTGCAAATACCAAACCAGCTCTACAGGAAATATTGAAAGGGGTCCTCTAAGCAAAGAGAGAGCCTACAAGTGGTAGATCAGAAAGGAACAGAGACCATATACAGTAACAGTCACCTTACAGGCAATACAATGGCACTAAATTCATATCTCTCAATACTTACCCTGAATGTGAATGGGCTAAATGCCCCTGTCAAAAGACACAGGGTATCAGAATGGATAAAAAAACAAAACCCATCTATATGTTGCCTCCAAGAAACACATTTTAAGCCCGAAGACACCTCCAGATTTAAAGTGAGGGGGTGGAAAAGAATTTACCATGCTAATGGACATCAGAAGAAAGCAGGAGTGGCAATCCTTATATCAGATCAATTAGATTTTAAGCCAAAGACTATAATAAGAGATGAGGAAGGACACTATATCATACTCAAAGGGTCTGTCCAACAAGAAGATTTAACAATTTTAAATATCTATGCCCCCAATGTGGGAGCAGCCAACTATATAAACCAATTAATAACAAAATCAAAGAAACACATCAACAATAATACAATAATAGTAGGGGACTTTAACACTCCCCTCACTGAAATGGACAGGTCATCCAAGCAAAAGATCAGCAAGGAAATAAAGGCCTTAAACGACACACTGGACCAGATGGACATCACAGATATATTCAGAATATTTCATCCCAAAGCAACAGAATACACATTCTTCTCTAATGCACATGGAACATTCTCCAGAATAGATCACATCCTCGGTCCTAAATCAGGACTCAACCGGTATCAAAAGATTGGGATCATTCCCTGCATATTTTCAGACCACAATGCTCTAAAGCTAGAACTCAACCACAAAAGGAAGTTTGGAAAGAACCCAAATACATGGAGACTAAACAGTATCCTTCTAAAGAATGAATGGGTCAACCGGGAAATTAAAGAAGAATTGAAAAAAATCATGGAAACAAATGATAATGAAAATACAACGGTTCAAAATCTGTGGGACACAACAAAGGCAGTCCTGAGAGGAAAATATATAGCGGTACAAGCCTTTCTCAAGAAACAAGAAAGGTCTCAGGTACACAACCGAACCCTACACCTAAAGGAGCTGGAAAAAGAACAAGAAAGAAACCCTAAGCCCAGAAGGAGAAGAGAAATCATAAAGATCAGAGCAGAAATCAATGAAATAGAAACCAAAAAAACAATAGAACAAATCAACGAAACTAGGAGCTGGTTCTTTGAAAGAATTAATAAAATGGATAAACCCCTGGCCCGACTTATCAAAAAGAAAAGAGAAAGGACCCAAATAAATAAAATCATGAATGAAAGAGGAGAGATCACAACTAACACCAAAGAAATACAAACTATTATAAGAACATACTATGAGCAACTCTACGGCAATAAATTTGACAATCTGGAAGAAATGGATGCATTCCTAGAAACATATAAACTACCACAACTGAGCCAGGAAGAAATAGAAAGCCTGAACAGACCCATAACCAGAAAGGAGATTGAAACAGTCATTAAAAATCTCCAAACAAACAAAAGCCCAGGGCCAGACGGCTTCCTGGGGGAATTCTACCAAACATTTAAAGAAGAACTAATTCCTATTCTCCTGAAACTGTTCCAAAAAATAGAAATGGAAGGAAAACTTCCAAACTCATTTTATGAGGCCAGCATCACCTTGATCCCAAAACCAGACAAGGATCCCACCAAAAAAGAGAGCTATAGACCGATATCCTTGATGAACACAGATGCGAAAATACTCAACAAAATACTAGCCAATAGGATTCAACAGTACATTAAAAGGATTATTCACCACGACCAAGTGGGATTTATTCCAGGGCTGCAAGGTTGGTTCAACATCCGCAAATCAGTCAATGTGATACAACACATCAATAAAAGAAAGAACAAGAACCATATGATACTCTCAATAGATGCTGAAAAAGCATTTGACAAAGTACAACATCCCTTCCTGATCAAAACTCTTCAAAGTGTAGGGATAGAGGGCACATACCTCAATATCATCAAAGCCATCTATGAAAAACCCACCGCAAATATCATTCTCAATGGAGAAAAACTGAAAGCTTTTCCGCTAAGGTCAGGAACACGGCAGGGATGTCCATTATCACCACTGCTATTCAACATCGTACTAGAGGTCCTAGCCTCAGCAATCAGACAACAAAAGGAAATTAAAGGCATCCAAATCGGCAAAGAAGAAGTCAAATTATCACTCTTCGCAGATGATATGATACTATATGTGGAAAACCCAAAAGACTCCACTCCAAAACTGCTAGAACTTATACAGGAATTCAGTAAAGTGTCAGGATATAAAATCAATGCACAGAAATCAGTTGCATTTCTCTACACCAACAGCAAGACAGAAGAAAGAGATATTAAGGAGTCAATCCCATTTACAATTGCATCCAAAACCATAAGATACCTAGGAATAAACCTAACCAAAGAGACACAGAATCTATACTCAGAAAACTATAAAGTACTCATGAAAGAAATTGAGGAAGACACAAAGAAATGGAAAAATGTTCCATGCTCCTGGATTGGAAAAATAAATATTGTGAAAATGTCTATGCTACCTAAAGCAATCTACACATTTAATGCAATTCCTATCAAAGTACCATCCATCTTTTTCAAAGAAATGGAACAAATAATGCTAAAATTTATATGGAACCAGAAAAGACCTCGAATAGCCAAAGGGATATTGAAAAAGAAAGCCAACGTTGGTGGCATCACAATTCCGGACTTCAGGCTCTATTACAAAGCTGTCATCATCAAGACAGCATGGTACTGGCACAAAAACAGACACATAGATCAATGGAACAGAATAGAGAGCCCAGAAATAGACCCTCAAATCTATGGTCAACTAATCTTCGACAAAGCAGGAAAGAATGTCCAATGGAAAAAAGACAGCCTTTTCAATAAATGGTGCTGGGAAAATTGGACAGCCACATGCAGAAAAATGAAATTGGACCATTCCCTTACACCACACACAAAAATAGACTCAAAATGGATGAAGGACCTCAATGTACGAAAGGAATCCATCAAAATCCTTGAGGAGAACACGGGCAGCAACCTCTTCGACCTCTGCCGCAGCAACATCTTCCTAGGAACAACGCAAAAGGCAAGGGAAGCAAGGGAAAAAATGAACTACTGGGATTTCATCAAGATCAAAAGCTTTTGCACAGCAAAGGAAACAGTTAACAAAATCAAAAGACAACTGACAGAATGGGAGAAGATATTTGCAAACGACATATCAGATAAAGGACTAGTGTCCAGAATCTATAAAGAACTTAGCCAACTCAACACCCAAAGAACAAATAATCCAATCAAGAAATGGGCAGAGGACATGAACAGACATTTCTGCAAAGAAGACATCCAGATGGCGAACAGACACATGAAAAAGTGCTCCATATCACTCGGCATCAGGGAAATACAAATCAAAACCACAATGCGATATCACCTCACACCAGTCAGAATGGCTAAAATCAACAAGTCAGGAAATGACAGATGCTGGCGAGGATGCGGAGAAAGGGGAACCCTCCTACACTGTTGGTGGGAATGCAAGCTGGTGCAGCCACTCTGGAAAACAGCATGGAGGTTCCTCAAAATGTTGAAAATAGAACTGCCCTATGACCCAGCAATTGCACTATTGGGTATTTACCCTAAAGATACAAATGTAGTGATCCAAAGGTGCACATGCACCCGAATGTTTATAGCAGCAATGTCCACAATAGCCAAACTATGGAAAGAACCTAGATGCCCATCAACAGATGAATGGATCAAGAAGATGTGGTATATATACACAATGGAATACTATGCAGCCATCAAAAGAAATGAAATCTTGCCATTTGCAACAACATGGATGGAACTAGAGCGTATCATGCTTAGCGAAATAAGTCAAGCAGAGAAAGACAACTATCATATGATCTCCCTGATATGAGGAAGTGGTGATACAACATGGAGGCTTAAGTGGGTAGAAGAAGAATAAATGAAACAAGATGGGATTGGGAGGGAGACAAACCATAAGTGACTCTTAATCTCACAAAACAAACAGGGTTGCTGGGGGGAGGGGGTTTGGGAGAAGGGGGTGGGATTATGGACATTGGGGAGGGTATGTGATTTGGTGAGTGCTGTGAAGTGTGTAAACCTGGTGATTCACAGACCTGTACCCCTGGGGATAAAAATATATGTTTATAAAAATAAAAAATTAAAAAAAAAAAAAAACAACAAGCTATAAACACATGATTGATTAAAGAACACGAGTTAAAAATACAAAGCATTTTTATACAGATACAGACCACTATATAACAGATTTGACAATGAGTTGGTAATAACATTAAATGTCTCTAAATATTACCTTTTAGTGAAACACCCTAGAAGTTCTTTAGTGAATAATCCCAAGCATCTGTAGATCTTAAAATATTCCAGGAGTTTTTTAATAATGAGAAATATAAGATCACTTTAGAAAATTTCACTTCCATATTAATTTACTTTCCTGGGTAAACTTATCAAAAACAAAGAAAAACAAATATTTTTTATTTTCACATTTCTACTGTGAGTTTCATTTATGTTATTTAACTTAATCTTCCTGACAATGTTACTATTACTATACCCATTTTTCATTTCAATTAAGGTTCAGAGAGGTTAAGTGATGTGTCACTGATGATACAGCTGGAAAGTATAAGGGTAAGGGTTCAAAACCAGACCCAACTCCCAAGCCCTTCTCTTGATGTTATGCTGTTCTCTGCAGAGGCAAATAAATGGAGATTTTATTTCTGCTGATACAACATAACCCCTCTAAAAACCTCAGCAACTTGGCTTTAAAGTCTCCTCTTTTATAGTAAATAATATTTACATGTGTACAATGCTAACTACATTTTCCAACCCTTAGGAAAAGCAAATTTTATAGTATTAAACAACTCACATTAGAAATAATTTAATTTATGGTGTATTAAAAACATAGTAAGGCCCACATTTGTTCTTCATATGTTGTAATTGCCACTTTTGGGGTTTAGATATCTGCCAGAGGATTTATTTTGAATTCCCAAATGTAATTTTACTGCAGTATTTCAACATTTGTGAGTTTCATATCTTTGAAAGTTGCTTAGTTTGATGCTATCTGTGGAATAGCCTCCCATTTTAAAACATAACAATCTGTCTTCAATTTATCATGTGGCTACTTATCAATGTTATTTTAAGAATGTTATTATTTAACTCCTGCTATGCATTTTATTCTAAACAGTGGCCACAGCCCCAACTTTTTCTTCGATTTGCCAATTTCCTCTTATTTAGGAAAAAAAAATCAAAATTTAGTAAAAGTCAGTATCCTTTCAGTAGGGTATATTCTTGGGTATAAAAACTAAAGCGGGTAGAATGGGGAACTGAGATTTAATTTTTTTCCCTTGTTATACATTTAGGATGAGTAAAATATAAATATCACAATTTAATATGGAGGGGAAAGTAAACCAGATTTTCTTTGAAGTTTGTTTCATATCCACAAAACAACTCAGGTAGCTTGCTTTCTGACTTTCAGAAAATTATAACAATGGCATTATGTTTCCAGAAGCAAAGATAAAAGCAATAAACATCCATTAAAATTTGCTACTTTTCCAAAATTTCTCTTTTTGGTAGAATCAATTGCACTATAAAAACAAAAACAGTTCCACAAGACCAAAATAGGCTGGAAACTCCATTCTGAGGCTCTCTGGTGTCTTCAGTCTGAAAGTCCTACGTTCCTCCCCTAGAGATAGTAGCACTTAGGTTTCCAGGTTTCCAGTGAGGATGAGATATAGTATCTGGAAAGCATCTGGCACGAAGGCTAGCTCATGGCAGCTATTCCTGTAATATGCTATTATTCGTTCTTCTTGCATTCTGTATCATATTATGAGATGATAGGCCCTGCTGCACCCACTTGGGTCCATAATGAAGAGGCATTTTTTTTACTGATCAATGTTCTGATTCCTTGACTGGCTTATCCAAATCAGCAGGAGCCACTTTCCTGATGTCTTCACCCTCTGCAAACACGAATACAGGTGCACGCGCCACCACCATTACCCAGAGGCCCCCAAGGTAGATAACTCGTCCAAGTACTTGGCCCTGGATTAGTCATCATCCAGAGGATGCTAGTTAGTCATGCTAATTATGAATAGGTGTATTTCCCCCCACAGCTCTATTGCCAGCACATAGCGGTACCCTGTTCCAGAATGGCTGAACACCTGCGAGAGCTGCCCTGGGGTGAAGGATAAGGGTGAGACCAGAATGAGCCTTTTATCTGCATTTGCTTCAGCCCAGGGGAATACGAAGGCAAAAAAAAAAGTTGCTTGAAGTCTCAAATGACACATGTTGTGTAATAAGCAGTGAAAGAGGGGCAGTGTGGTCCCACCTCAAACATTGCCAAACCAAGGATAACCACGTATTTGATAAAATAGAAGCCAGTCACTTTACCTCCCTGTATTGCAGCTTATTAAATAACGATGCTCAGAAAATGATACAGACTTCCTTATTAGTGGAGGTGGCGGAACGAGCAAGGGCTCTGGAGTCAGTCTCAGTTAGACCCTAGCACAGGGCTTGGACGAATTCCCTGACCTCTTTAAACCACATTCCACTCGTGTGCAAAATTGGCATAGTGCATATTTTTATATATAATACATATAATGCCTGGCATAGAGTAAATATGCCATAAATAGTAACTCTTTGATGTCTAGCTACCTTCTATCAGCAGCAATTTCTTTTCCCTCTGAAAAACCAGTATAACATCAGTGTGAAGCTTGTTACAACAATTAGAAATAACATTTATAGAGTACTCTGACAAACAGTTGGTGCTAAAAAAAAAATGGTAAAAAAAAATCATATTTTGGAGATGGAGGAAGGAAGATTCAAAATAGCGATTAAAAGAAATTGAATGCTCTATCTGATTTCCTGTGGCTACAGTCCTCTAAAATACAGAGCAGTGCTACCCCACAGAAATATAATGCCAGGCACACATGTAATTTTAAATTTTCTAGTGACCACGTTAAAAAAGAAACAGGCGAAATTTATTTATTTAACCCAGTAAATCTAAAATACACATCTCAACATCTAATTAACATAAAATATTATTAATGATAATGATTATTAATGATAATTTGCATTTTGTCCCCCCAAAGTCACCAATCTGTTGTGTATTTTGCATACCTCACGCATACAGCACAACACAAATCAAACTAGTTATGTTTCCTTCCGTAATCCTCAAAGACACTGTGAAGAATATTGGGTTTCTCACGATGGACAACCTGTGGGTTTGAGAACATTCTATTTAAATATTAAGTACCCAGGTTCCTTGAGCAGATTGGAGACTCAGGCAAATGATCCCATGGATATACGCAAACTGGTTGACTAACCATAGTCCACTTGACCATTAGCCACAGGAACTTAATAACTATTTGCAGAATAAATGGATCATGGTCTAGACTAGCAATTGACTCCTAAACCTGGTTGTTCATAGGAATTACCTATAAAACTTGTGAAAAATAGATTCACTGGCCTCAACCACGGAGATTCTGACAATTTAGGTGTGGCTTGAAGTGTCAACATTTGTGCTTTTAACAAGAGTTCCAAAGTATTTCTGATTTACTGGCTCCACTTGGGAACAGGTACAATTCAAGAATCGTCCATTGCTGAAATCTATGTCTCTGATCACATATTAATAAATTCAATCATTGCAGGAGGTACTGAGAGTCCTTGGTGTAACTTCCAGTGCTCCAAAGACGGACCAGGAGAATCAACCCCCCATGTCCATTCTCAGAGATCGCTAAAATATCTTCACTCACTTGGCATATCAACGAGAAAAACCCAAGATTTTTCTCTAGCTGGTTCTTGGATTAGAAGTCTGATGACAATCAACGTCAACCTCTTAAACACTGAGTAAAAAAATACATGGTTACTTAATATAATATTTCCATTGTCAATGTTTACTGATTAATAATGGAACAGCCCATTTTTGTGTATGTCTACATATTACAGAGCCAAAGTAGTAGGAGTTTCACACCCTCTTATGTTTTACTTTTTCCTGATTTTCAAGAACAGTAAAAGCCAAATATAATAGGAAAAATATTCTCAACTGGTTTTTTACAACTTTGTGGAATGAGAGATGGAAAAATACATTTTTATTTATGCCTATTTATCCCTCTGAGTTTAAACTAATCCTGAAGGGTTTGAGCAAAGAGCCAGCACTGCTAATACACTGGACCAACAGGTGATTTTAATTTACTTGCTATAAATTGTTGAGGGGGACCTATGCTAAGTCCGTTCTCATTAATTCATCTAGTCTCCTTTCCCGGAGTGAAAGTTGCTGATTGCACAGATAGGATTCAGAATGAAAGGCTGAACTGAGCAGAATATGGAGTGGCAGCTTTTTGTTGACGCTATTGGGATGCTCTCCCATTGGATTCAATGCATCAAAAATCCTTCAGGCTACAGCAACCATAAAACAATGCTGGGGGAAATTAATGAGGTTTCCAACATTTTGTCCAACTAAAGAAATAAAAAATGTATTAGTTCTTCTTTGAACATTTATAAAGAGCTAAACTTTTTTCCGAAATCTCCAAAACTCAGAACATAAGGAAACTGCCTAAAATAGGTGTCAACAACACTATGTTCTTATCAAGATGTCCCATCTCTATTAGCAGGAATTCATTCCATAAACAATTATATATTTCCTTTTATATCCAAGACACTGTGTTATTTAATGCTGAGAACAAGAATAGATATGATATGGTTCCTGTTAGGTTCAAGAATTCCAAAAGAGGAAATATTCTGAAGAACACCTATAGAAAATCTCAAGACTTTCAAGTATTCTGTCTCCACTTGATCCCCCACATGTGGTTTAATCTCTTTTCTCACTTATCTTCTATGGTTTCATATAGAGAGTAGCTGCAGGTGTATTTGTTGCCTCAGTTAGGGGTATCAAAGTGACCCTTAAGAGATAGCAGAACTGGAAGGTGTAGAAAGAGGTGATGCTTCAGAGCTTATTAGGAAAAACCTGAGTGCTCCTAAATATAAGATCAAAATTAGACACTGTACATTACTGGTAAAGTGGCATGCATTGCAAGTCATGCCAAATCCTGTCCCAAGTTCCCAACTCCAGCATGTATCTCACCCACATCTCATTTCTTACTGCCTCTGTTTGCCCCAGTTGAGGAGGCAGTGCCACAGACTGGGTTATAAACAAGAGCCAGAGTGTTAGAGATATAGAGTTCAATTCACAGCTTTGCTTCTTAGTAGTTAAGTGATATTGGCCAAGAGCTTACCCTTGCTAAGTTTTAGTCCCTTATCTGAGAAATGGGGATAATAACAACTACTCAAAAATTTGAGGATTAAAAACATAATGACTCTAGAGCACCCGCATGGCTCAGCTGATTGAGCTTCTGACTCCTGATTTCAGTTCAGGTCATGATCTCAGACTCCTGAGATTGAGCCCTGCATTGGGCCCGGTGCTGGGTGTGGAACATGCTTGGGATTCTGCCTTTCCCTCTCCCTCTGCTCCCACCCCCCACCTTTTCCCTCTCTAGTAATAATAACAACAACAACAACAACAACTCTAAAATGTATTCACAGGCTCTGGTACTTAATCAGTGATTATTGTATGGTGGTTAGTCTTATTATATAGACGCCTCAACTATGTTTATGCCAACCTATTTCTACCAAGGCCCATGGTAAATCCTCAACTTCAATCAACATTTTATTTGTAGTCTTGAACCATGAGCTTTGCCCTATATCCTTGCCCATTCTTCCAGAGATTTTCTAATCTTAGTCCTTGTTATAAATCCACAGCTTTTGTTCAAACCCTGCTGTAGTAGTAACCATCCTAAGCTGTCATGTGTAATCAGAGTAATCTGTGCTCTCATGAAAATTACAATCTAGAAGGAAATAAAATATAGTTATGATCAGAAAAGAAATAGTTGGTAAGCTCAGCTGGGGTGGTCTGCTTGGAGGCGGTGGCATTTAAACTTGACTTTCACATGCTGAGTTAAGAGAACTACACACCCAGAATACAGGTAGTAACATTAGCAAAGGCGCTAAAGCATAAACACACGAAACGTTCTAAAGTAGTAGGTGGCACCATCTGTTTTGTTCAGAAATAGTCTTTCCACTATTTCTTTTGAAAACACAGCCCATAATCCTTTATCAGAAGCCACTGGGGTCAGATATGTTTTGGTATTCAGATTTTTTTCATATTATAAAAAGGGGGACTGCAATACTATATATTAAAAATGCCCTGTTTTAATCACCTAGTAATCACCTCATAATCAAACAAAGTAGTATTTCTACACCAAACATGCAAAGTGACATACATAGGAAATAAAAAACCTCATGTCAGTTCAGATCAGGTTTTGCCACCCAATGAGTAACAGAAGAACATTCAGTGTTAAAAATTTTTGAAATTTCTGGATTGTAGATAAATTGTGGATTAGGGTCTACAGAGGGAGAGGCAGCCTGAAAAGTGGGTTGGGAGCATATTATAAGAGGGTTAAATGCCTACCTGGGGAGTCAGCTTTCAAGAGAAACTGATGGGGCATCCTTACAAATAACTTCACACATTCAACTTTTAGGCATTTTTTAATGTCTTTTTTGAAAATATAATTGTTGTTTCTACTATATCTTATTACGTGATTTTTTTCCTCTTAGCTTTTATATTAATGTGTTAATCCATCAATCAAGTCCCTCTTCTTACTCCTCTGTGACATGTAACAGAACTAGTCTAAACTGTCACTTAACTATAACGCTTTCTATTACTATTTCAAAATTTGCATAGAGTAAAACTGATGGCTTTTGGTTTACAAGTCTATGTGTTTTAGCACAGGTAGAAATTGGTACAACCATGACCACAATGAAGGTACAGATTATCAGCCACTTCCTCTCCCCACTGCAGTGACTATTTCTTGCCAAACATCACGAGGAATCACCACCCCGTTGCCTCCTTCTGTCCTTCTACAACATAGGAATACTGGCTGCATATTCCAACCAGAATCAAGGACTGCTGTTGGCCAAGATGTCTGTGATCATTACTCCTGTGTTGTAGGGGTTCCCATTTTCTGAGGATTGCTGACCACTGGGTCATTAGTTTCTCAACAGTTTAATGTGAGCCAAACTTTTTTCAAAAAGTTACTCGAAGTATTGATCCCTACTGACTTTTGTGAAATACAAATGCAATTCTATTCAAGTGGAACTTCTTGAATGAGTCTTCTAGCACCCAAGTTTGTATACACACACCTTCCTCCATCAGACCTCCCCAAGCATGTATTGTTTGGTTCCAGAAATAATCTCTGCATCAGAACAATTTATTTAGGCTCAACCCATACTTTAAAAAAAAAAAAATACCAAGTTCATTTAGGATGAACGAATGCTGAATTTCCACCTTAAATTTTCAGATAAGTCGGGTAAGTGGTGTCTGTAACTTTGACTATGACACTGAGGAGTAATTGCTCTGTGGCCTGTGGGTATGAGAGAAAAACTCAGATATGAAAATACTGAGCTGCTTGGTGCTGTGTTTTAGAGGTTCAAGGTTCCATATTGCGTAGAAACCAAACAAAGACCCTTATTTGTGCCTCCCCAACTCATTGTGTTCCAGTCTCAGACATGTCAGTTCCAAACTGCTCTTTACAGACTGGTCCATCTTCAGAGCTCTTTTTATCACCCAATATGGCGCACATCTTAGAAAGTTGCTTAAAACAAACTTTAGAAATGAAGGTGCCCAGCTCAACCTTGTGAAGTTTTGGGAAACAACACAAATGAATCAAACAAAAATATAACTTAGAACCTCCAGTCAAAAAATAAAATGTGTGAGATTTGGGGAAGATTAAACACGTTTTTTTTTTCCTTTTTATAAATATGTTCAAGCTTCAGAGTATTCTTTTTTCTTTTCTGATGTAGTTAAAAATAACTCAAGGAAGAAAACATTCAGTGACTTTTTGAATTTTTGTGGGAAGGTACGTGAAGGAGCCCTTTCAAGGAAGGACGGCTGAAAGGTAGGCACAGAGTTTGAATGAACTTATCTCCTGCTAAACTGACAAGGTTGTATTTCCCTAGAGCAGGACAGAATGACACTAGGACTATACATTCTCTACCAGTAGAGTTCTTGTCATAGATTTTATATTAACAAAAGGAACACATATTTTATAGGCTATGAAATTACCCAGTTTTACCTCTACAAGGCAACTGGGAGAGCAGTTTACAGGTGGAGAGGATATCATAAATGAACACTGGACTGGAAACATCACAATTAATTCAATAATTGTTTTTTATGAAGTGCTTGCTGAAATGACTGCTAGATTAAATGAGCCCCAGTAGTGCAGTAGAGTTAGCAATGTCATCTCTAACAGGGGGAAGAATGTTAATCTTATAACAGTTTACAGATGTTTTTTATGGAATATCTCTAACCCCAAAGTTCTGACAAAATGAGGCCACCCTGATTGTACAAGGACAGTCTCCACACGGCAACAGTTCTGAACAAGTAGCAAATCCTCACTAATCCCTCTGGAATTCATTGTAATGACACTAATCATGCTGAACTCATTGGGCATTAATATAAATGTTGTATGTGACTCCATGGGAATCCAGAACAAAACTCCTCAAATATCCCACATCTATTCCCCTGAACAACAACAACAACAAATGGATTGTGGCCCAGGTATCCAGTTATTGTGAATAAATAAGTTGCTCATTATAACACCACCTACTGAATACAATTTATTTATATCAAAGTATGTGCCCCATGTGAACAAGAAATGATTTGTAATTCACTGGTTTTCAGTACCAGCTAATGGACTCAAGAAAACAAAATAATTCTAAGTCAAGAGAAATGCCCTCATTTCTCAGGCACCAAGAATCATACTTCTGGCAATGACGAAAACGCAGCAAAGGTTCTTTCAGTGAAAATCCTGAGAGTGTGAAACAGAGATGCCTTGCTTCTTCAGGGATCAACCTTACTTTGATTCCCACACGTGTTACTGACTGGGCGTGACCTTTAATGGCTGCTATAACAGTAATTCCCTTACAGCTCGGAAAAATTGTGTTCTCTCCCCTGGGGGCCCTGAGCTTCCCCAGCACGGTGGAGTTGGCTCAGGGCGACTTGGGACGAAAGTGCTCAAGAGATGAAGAAAAGCCGCAGAGAGAAATACGGAGAAAGGAAGCAATTTTCACATATGTGTGTTTAGGAGGAGCAGTATCTCAGAAAAGCCATCATCGGCTGAATCTCTTTTGAGACAGCTTGATTTTGAAAATTACAATTACGTTATGGTCTCCAATCATATTTGCATAGCGATTGCAATTAACAGTAACATTATCCCAGCCACTCTCTGTGGAAAAAAAAGAAATTAAATGCCCACGACGCTGCATTAAGGGGTATTAAACTGGTGAGAGTCCACACTGCTAAAGAGAATTCTATGAATGCTTTGATTTAACTTAAATAAACGTTGACTGGAGTGAGCGATCTATTCCACACTAAGCATCTTGACCGAAGCACGGCTCAGATGTACGGATTTATCCTATCTCTGCGTGGAAGTAGAGAAGTGTTATATAAGAGCTCTGACAGAAAAGTGTACACTGGAAGCACCAGTCACAGAAAGACAGGCCAAAAGCACTCTATTAGATTGATAAAATGAACTGAAATCTCTGGGTGGACACTTTTGCACCGCACCCGCAATATTATTCTTGATTTGCTAGGAAGAAAGCAATTTATTCTGTCACTTTCTGGGGACTTAGAACTAATTGGCCTTTCATAGTTATGTGATTCTGCAAATGAGCATAAAAGTGAAAGCTGACAAAGATTCAAACAGGAAATCTGAATCTGCCTATTTTCATAAGTATCTTATAATGGTTTGTAGAAAGGGACGAGATTTTGATTAGAATAGCAAATTTCTTCATGCAAAGGGAAGTGCTCCAAATTACCCATCACTGTAACAAACAGAAAGATTGCTCTTCATTCAGGCTCCTGGATGAAAGAAAACAAATGTTCTTTTCTGAATCCTACCCCGCCAGTTCCTGCAGACGGTTCGCTGCGGTCAATCAGCATTGTCATCAGTGGGCGTTCCTCGGGGTATGTGACCTCTCGGGGCTCACCGTCTCTTTGTTGCTTCTCCCACCCCAATCCCACTAGAAAGGGCATGCATAATACATCACATCGTGGAGACCAGGGAGACGGCGTGTCTACAAATGCAGCAGCAGGAGAAAAGAAATAGAAAGAAAAATAACTGAAACCTCCTACAACCTTAATAGAAATGAAGCTGGAAAAGATTAAGCTCAACACATGAAAAAAAAAAAAAAAAAAAGTCCTCAAAACCTGAAAAGAATGTTAAGGTATTTTCACAGGGTCTGGCACAGATGACAGAGGGATCACCACGGAAGGGAAACTGAACAGAAAGAAACCAGGGCAAACATGAAGCACCATTTCTCAGGCACAAAATGGACAGGGGGGCTTTGCCGAGAGCGGCAAACAGATCGGGGTCATGAATGAAATGTGAGTCCAACGTGGCCAGAAGTCAGTTTTAGATATTTTTTGGTTTGACTCGAATGTCTCCCCTGCCTTCCCCTCCCTCTCCTCCCCTGCCCTCTCCTCTCCTCCCCTCTCCTCTCCTTCTCTTGCCTAATGACCAACCAACCGCCTCTTCTCTCCCTAGCTATCCATGTGACAAAATTTACAGGAAAAGCTGTGGGTCAAGCAGACCAGTCTGGGGTTTACCCTCTGTGGTTGTGCATTTTGTACAGCTCTGCAGACCCCGGGAAAAACTTCGATTTCAAAAAGGCAACTTTCCTGACTACCAGTCTTTTTGCCATACGGAGGCACTGAAGCTTCTTTCTTCCCCCTGAGCTTGAGCTTTCAAAGTTATTTTCCACTCTGATGATTACAGACAGGTCGACAGACAAAGAGAAAGGGGTTTAAAATAGGCAGCGGCCACTAATACGTACTTTGCTCTTTCTAACCAGGGAGAAAGAAGCCTAGGGGTCATTGCCATTTCTTAATCATCAATGTCAAAACAAAACAAAAAACAAAAACAAGAACTTTCTGGAAACGCGGGCATAAAAATGCATTTATACTGAAGAAATGAGAAGAAAATAGACAAACCGTGCTCAGGGTCCTATGATCCTAGAGGAAAATGGGGACAAGGGAGACGGTTGGTGACCACGAAATTGTGAATTTGTGACAAGTATCATCGAAAAATAAAAATAAGAAACATGTTTAGAATACGTTTGCTATTACAGCATCTATAGTCTGAGAACTGATTCTACAGTCAGTGCCTTTCCTCACAGGCCCTTCATCCCCTGTCGACTCTTCCGTGTTCTGAGAAATCTACTTTTCCACAGGTTTCCAATGTTATATTTCAAATTGCTGGTCCGTTAGTGCTGTCTCTTTCTTCCTTTACTTTACATCAGGCTGCCATATTCAAATTTCCAAACATTGCAAAAAAAAAAAACAAAGGTAAAATTCACTCTGCATTATCTTATTTCAGGATACTGTAGGAACTGTAGGAACTGTAGGAACTGTTGACCTAGGGTGAGGTGAAGAGCCACAGGTATCAAATTCCAGGGTCAAAAAGGAAAAAAGATATATATAGGTAACTCTGGTTTATATTTGGTGAACTTCTTTCCTTATCACTCATCTTTCTCAAAATTATTCTATATACCTTTACATGTGTTATTAAAAACACAATGTTATAATGTTTTTAAGTATGACTTTAAAGTACTGATCACTACTGCTTATTGAAAGTCTGCTTTGTGCTAAACAGTATGTTGCATGTGTGCTTTACATAAATAATTTCTCTTATTTGCAAATGGTCTGCAGTCTTTGTATCTGTCGTCTGCTCACACAAAGAAGAAACTAAGGCTTGGCCAAGGCCACCCCACTAGTGAATGGTGGCTGGCTGGCATTCAAACCCAAGCTTCTCCAGGTCCTAAACTGACATTCTTTCCCTGCTATCATGTCATCCTCCCCACCACCAGTTAGTGCCTTCTGGAAACTAATTATTCTGCAAACTGAGATAGAGTTAACAGATTTATTTCTTAGAGGATAAACCACAGAAGGTTTCAGTGACTGTCCTATGATGTCCCATAAATGAGTCAGCGAAGAACCAGAAGACGGGACAGACGTGTCAGACCATAGAAATAGCCATAAAAGATTTATTGAAGACCTACAGCATTGGCTTCAGGGATGGAGGGGAGAATGAGACGAGTTATCTGTCAACCAGGACCTTAAATTCTAGAAGGTAAAACTAGCCTAACACGGATATGAGAAAATACAATAGACTACAATAAATGCCTATATACTTGATCTTGTCAGAGAGTAAGAAGATTCATATACTTATAAACTAACACATCTTTAAGCACCAAAAAAACATTGTTTCTAATATTCAGTGTTTGATGGCATTCTAAACTCTATTACACACTTCCCTGACTTCATAAACATAGCTTATTGCACATAATTTTCCCTTTCCTTGATGACTTGGGATCGTAATTCTGCATCGCAATCACCATACTTTGGTGGGGGAGCACAGCGTCTCCGGGAATTACTGAGTCCTAGAAAGCCATCTACCTGGACACCAAGTGGTCCCAGGCTTTAGGACCTCTAAGGTTTTTTTTCCCTGCACAAACCATCCTCCCTGTCAAATGTCCTTCCTTACTAGTTCCACTGTAACTTTCTTAACTCTAATCTGCTGGTCCTGGGCATGACATGCAAGGCCTCTTGTGAATGTATCTTTGCCTGGTTTATTCAGTTTTATCTCCTAGGGTTTCTTTCCTCTTGTTAAGGCCTTTCTCTATAATTATATTTTAGCAATCCAGAAGTCTCTTCAGTTTCTAAGCATAGATATATGCTGTTTTATACTTCCATGGTTGTGCCTAAAATGCTTTTTCCTTTACTTGTCCACTTAAAAAAATAAAATAAAATAAATGACAGCAACAACAAATACCCTTATCATTCTTTGAGCCCAAACTTAGAAATAAGAATCTCCAGGGGCACTTCCTGGTACCATTTCCTGAGTCCAGGGTAATAAATCATCTGACTTATTTCTAGGCAACTCCAACACTGGGTGTATTTTTTAGCTATACTACATTGAGTGGCATTTGGCAGGTAATTTCTTTACTTATAAGTCTGTTCTCTCTACTAAACTGTAAAATCCTTAAAGTTCTCAGCCCTTTTTGCATGCCTGGCATTTAACTTACGGTGTGGTATAAAGTAGGTGCTCAGCAAACATCTGCACACCTAATGAATGCTGCCTGGATTTTGACACAAACCCATACCTCTCCTCTGGAACCCAACAACTGAGTGCTGGGAGATTTGCCTTGGTGCTTCAAGGCCAACCTCTGGATGAAGAACACATGGTTAATTATAATTAATTGTGTGCTACAGAAAACATGTACATCACACTAGACTTTCAGTCCAGGGAAAAGTCCCCTAACAGAGCAGCCCCCAGGCAAGACTCCAGGAAAGATTTGAACTCGAAATGCCCCACCCCACTTCGGCTGATGTGCAGACATCTGGCCCGCACCGATAGCCTACAGCTTGTTCGCGAAGTTTATGTAAGGTAAGTAGCTAGGCATCTCTGTAAAGACCTTAGATCTCCTTGTTGGTCTGTAAAAAGAAAGTGTCTGCCATGATGGGAAAGTTTTTGACTCTAGTGGTGTCTTTCAGAGTTACTGAGAAGCAGGAGGAAGGCCACAAAGTTCACTCAGAGATAAACTGAAGCAGAAGAATAAATAAAATCAGCTCTGGAAGAATCATTATGTCAGGGTCATGCGCAAAAGCGAGAACTTCCGCCCCTGAGGACCAATGTGGGGAAGGAAAGGGTTCTGATTCTTTTTTCTGTGGAGCTCTCATGCCTCTTGTGGTAAGACTGGATAGGACTCCTTTTGGCCGCATTACTCCTGCAAATGTCTAACAGTTAATGCTGGAGGAGGTTCTCTGACACTCGACTTGGCGTCTTGCCAATCTCTCACCTCGAGTCAATGTAAATCTCCTAGTAAATGGCATGACTTCTTTCAAAGTTGAAAATTTCCATTTACGTTTCTCAGTAAGTTTTCCTTTGGCCCCAGATTTTGCAATGTTGCAAAATATGCCAGTGGCCTTAAGGCGGTGCCCCACAGGTTTAAGAAATACAGGAGGAAGAATAGAAATATTTTGTTGTTTTTGTTTTTAATCTAATCTCAACTCCAGCTGTCTTACTTGATGCAATTTTCTGTTATAATATGCAGCATTTGGAAAAGCATTTCAAGACACAGAAACCTTAAAAAAAAAAAAAAAAAGTTAAAAACCGAAAAACTGTTCATCAAAAAGGACAGTCAAAAAATCCACTGTAGCAGGTTATAAATGAATTTCCATCAGTACAGGCACAAACACAGAAACCACTTATGTAAAACACAAACCCAAAGCAGGAGACCTTGGAATTGCATGTTACAATACCCAGAGCAATTTGTTTTATGTATGTATGTCAATGTGTCATGGAAAATGAAGCCACAAACCATGCTTCTAAGTGAGCCATTTCATAAAGCCATGCTATTTAGGATCTTAATGCCTTTTTCTTTTAATCTTTTTATAAGATAATTTCCCCAGTATTGAACGGCAGGACTTGATCTAACATTTTGTTTACTTTATCCCATTTCAGTGATACATTAGCGCAGTGTTGTCGCCTTGCAGGGGCTTTCGTTTGGAACAAACTGCAGAATGTTCTTATTTTAAGCCTCTCACCTTCAAATTCCTTTTCTACATTTCCTTTGCTTTGCTTTTCCAAGGGAATGACTCTCCACGCCTTCTTGATCAAGACAGACAACCTAATGGCTGAGTGGGCTTTAATTTCTACACTTCTGGCATTCAAACTTGATTTGCATTGTCATACGGAATTATTTGGTATTCAGTATAAAACCCTATTTCTTTCTCTCCTTTTTCCTCCTCTTCTCTCGACAACCAACCACTGGGAAATTATTGTCAACGTCTTAAAATGATTTCCCAATGATTGCTTGTTAGTACAATACAATTTCTTTCTCAGTCCTGGTCCCTCTTCAGCTCTCTTCTGGGGCCCAGTGAATCCCCCTGCGGCTGCGGCACAACCGCAGACACGCTCCAAGTATGTGGGTCTCTCTACTCCTCTCTGCAGGGCACTTAGGGGTATCTCGGTGAGCGAACGGGATTAAGGAGGTGGGTGTAAAAAAGATAAATGTAAATGAGGAAGGCTGTGAATTTAAAAAGAAAAGGAAGATGATTCTCTACAGATACTTTAAGGGCTTCTTTACCGACAATGATTAACCGCAGACATTTAGTTCATCCTCTTTTGCGTGCCTACTCTGTGCAAGAACATAAGACAATGGAGGATAGGAGAAAGCAAACGGCACCCTTGCCTTCAAGACCCTTGAAGTGCAGCCCCAGGGACAGATATGTGAGCAACCAGCTGTTATTTGAGGCAGACAGTTATGGGCTGTACATAAAAATGGGCTACAGTGAACCCAGTGGGATCACGGGCTGGTGGTAATTCCTTCTGACTAGAGGACAAAGATGGAGGGGTGCTTGTCCCATATCCATAGGAGGAAGAATTCAGGAAGGGAAGGAAAAGTGGACAGATCATAAAAAGAGAGGAGGAAATGATCTGGGGGTGAAAAGAGAAATGGGAATAGGAAAAAAAAAAAAAGGAACAAAATGGCAAGAAATAGGGCCAGCTTTAATTTCCAGAGAATTAACCTGGGACATCCGTATAACTCAGGAGGCTATGAATCTACGGACTTTCTTTTAAGTGCCAAAGGCATAAACTAATCTATTTAATTAGAAAAATATGCTTGTATTGCACTCTGAATAATTTCCCAGAGGAAAACTTGTTTCTTTTACAGTTAAGTTTTTGTTTAAAGCCTCCCCCACCGCCCCCCATTCTCCTGGCTCTACCGCAGAGCCCACACCTCTTCAGCAGGTGCTCACTCCTAAGCAATTATTGTCAGCCGGGATGTGAATATGACCCTTCCAAGATCTCACATTTGTTTTTTGGGTACTGAAATAGAAACACATTAACCTAGATATACCTGAGCCCTCCAGCAGGTACTTTATAATACGAAAGAAAAAAATCAGAACTCAAAAGGCATTTCTTCACTGGCTCACCAAATCTTCACAATAGCAAATAATTCAGTAGAATAATACAGTAGATCTTGCTATCTTACAAGGGAGTGAAAATATTCAAAATAAAGCAGAACATTCCCAGCCACTTCACCAACCTCTTTCAGTAAGTCTGTACACTCTGGGACACCTGGGGTGGCTCTGTCGTTAAGCCTCTAGCTTAGATCATGCTCCCAGGGTCCTGGGATGGAGCCCTGCATCAGGCTCCTACTCAGCAGGAAGCCTGTTTCTCCCTCTCTCACTCCCCCTACTTGTGTTCCCTCCTCGCTCTCTCTGTCAAATAAATAAATAAATCTTTTAAAAAATAATAATAAGTTTGTAGACTCTAAAAATACCCTCTCCTATAGCAGTAGGGCAAGGTGCTTAGTCTTTCTTCGACCTGTATTAAGAGCAAAATAAGTTTGGGTACACTACAAACTGAAACAAGATAAGCTCCTTTGTACATGCCACACAGTCAGGAATGCTACTAAAAACTTCAGTGCTTTATCACGCTCTTGCGAAGTAAAGAATTTGAACTTATTCATTGGACCAACACAACAATCTATTCCATTTAAATAAGATGAAAAGGCTCCACATACACTTCCTGCAATTTTGCTGGAGATAAAAAGGATACATGCTCCGTTCTTATGTATTCCCACCTACTTCTATACTATTAGGTCTTCCTACATTTACATACGTGGAACAGTCTCTGAAGATAAGCACCAAATTGAGGATGATAAACTCAAAATAAAAACCCAAGGGGTGTCTAAGTGGCTCCGTCGGTTCAGTGTCCCAAAACTTGATTTCTGCTCAGGTCACGACATCCGCATCCTGAGATCGAGCCTCGGTTGGGTTCACTCTGGCCACGGAGGCTGCTTAGGATTCTCTCTCTCCCTCTCCCTTTTCCCCTCTTCCACCACACACATGCTCTCTCAAATAAATATATAAATACATACATACATACATACATACATACATACATAGAGAGCCTTACATAGGAATGAAGCAAAAGTAAGCTGGAGATGTAATGGATGAGGAAAAAAAGGAGAGAGACTGCTGAAACTTTGCAAATACTAACCCTTTATGCTGAGAAAACACATTTTATAAATCTTTGTAGTGATAGCAAGCAAAAATTAATAAGTCTCAAAACCAGCTTAAGTCATATTTTCCCTTCCTTTAATTCTAAAAACAGAAAGGGATAACCTTGGGACATAGTGTAATGTGCTCTAACAAGTGATGTGCTTTTGGACCCATGGAGCTTTATAACCTAGAGATTTTGTGTCCAGAGTCAACCCTGTAACATTATTAAATACTGTGACCAACTATTCATTTCAGGGGGTTTCCTCACATCCAAGTGACCAGAATTTGAACCTGTATTTTGGTGGCTAAAGGCAATGTATCTCATTATAAATAAAGAATGGGGTTTAAATCTCAAGGAAGCTTTCTTAATATCTATTTTTGCACTGAATATTAAGTACACTTCAGCGTATTTTTATGAACACCTATGACTTACAGCTTCAAAAACATGTGTATGTAATTGTCCTGTTTTATAGGTTATTTGAATGCATGTGCCATAATTCTTCACACATTCTGTATACATATGTGTAAGTGACTCAAAAATTCAATGAATGTCTTTCTAAAGGTTAACAAAAGTGTGATGAAAGCTTTATTTTTATTTGCCTTTACTATGATTTACTGCTTCGCCCAAACCATAAAACCATTCTTGTAACTAACAACTAGATCTGTTAAAATGATCTTACCCTAAGAATCATATAAACACAATTTGCAAGTTATTTTTATATCAAATCAACTCCAGTTTGACACGGTTTCCTCAATTACTAAAAGGCATGCTACGCTCACATAAAAGGATTGATATCCCGCAAACGTGCTGCCGTGTGTTTTTTCCTGGAAAACTCAGAATAGGATCTGTCAGGTATATCCGCTAGCGTAACAAACATGTCACCCAGATTTGCATTGGGAATTAAAACATTCTGTAGCCTGACAAAAGGCTGTGTGTTTCTAGCAACCGTGACGAAAAGAAGGCATTGCGATACCTAGATGTTGTGAGTTAAAAGTCCCTCATCCGACAGTTTGAAAAAGCACTGTAATCCCACCATGAAGCTTCCCCGAGTGGCAAGCCGAGTTCCAGAGCCGCCGCCACGGCATCCCCAGGCCAATCATCCAGGCAAGTCTAATTCCATCCCCGGCAAACCCAATGTTGCCTTATATTCTTCCGTTCACACATCAGTTATATTGGAACCGCGAAGGTAGGAAAATGTTTGTGTGGGAGGTGAGAAATGTCATTGAGATTAAAAGTGCAACCCACATTTTCTCTAATGTCACATGCGAAACAGTTAATACAGTACTCATGAAATCATACTAGAATCACGGTGCAATAAGCAAACGATGTTGTTAATAAGCCTACAGGACAATACTATAAAACTTACCCCGTTATTTTAATAAAAAGAATTGCATTGCTAAGTGAGGCACAGAGCTTAGAATGCCTCCATTCATATAACACGTTCTTCATAATCCGCCTCAACTAATTTCACTGTATTACCCCATTTCTTAGTTTCAAAAGAATGCCCAGCAGATATTTCTAACACTATTTGTACACTTCAAAATAGATCTGCGCGTTTTAAAATCATAGATGTGTGATATCGGAAAGAAATTTTCTTCTGCATAAAATAGAAGAAATACTGTAATCAACACAGTTTTGTTTAAAATGCCACAGGCTACACTTGTTTTTCAGGTCATTAATGGGAAACAGACATCAACTTATTAGCAGTTCCATAGGGCAGTATTTTAGAAATATTTCCTATCACTTAACTCTGTGTGTAATTCAGTTGTGTCATTATCCCCATAAGGAAGGCTTTTCTGTAAGAAAGATGTGACAGAAACCAAATAAAGTGCTCTTCACAAATGGATAGAATTTAACTCGTACAAATAAAAAACAGATTGCCCGGCAAATGTTCTAATAACTTTACTTTTTTAAAAACACAGTGTCCATTAAAGTTATTTATTAAAAGTGCTCCTTTTATTGAGTAAGTGCAACTGGCATGCCAGATTCAACCTTATACATGAAGTGCAGTCCTACCTGAATATCTCTGCTTCAGCATGATGAAGGGAAAAAAACAAATTCATCATCAAGGAATATTAATGTTTCTATGAGACAAAAAAAAAAAAAAATCAAGAAGTGACTAGGCTACTGCTTGTAAGCTGAAACCCAGCACTGTTTTTTGGCCATCTTATTACACAACACTACATTTTTCATATATTCACCTATTTCAATTGTGCTAACGATATGCTAAAGACATAAGCACATCTCTACGTATGTAGATTCTACACCAACAAACAAAAACTGAATGCATTCTTCACACCAGAATATTGCCTTCATGTATTTGATCTTTCCCTCCAACAACTAGGGGTTGAACTTAATCATTCCATTTCCAGACAAGAAAAATGAGACCAGAGAAGTTGAGTAATGTAATCAAGTCACACAGCAATCACAGACAGGATTTGACTACAGATCTGACTGATGCCAAATTATATTGTTAAGGACTGTTAGCAATGCTAGAACGAATTCTGTTCATTATCTTTCTCCAAAATAGAAGTAACTCAAAAGGTGGCTTTACTAACTAACATCTTTTGGTCTCCAAGGAAGATGGTTTCTTCTGTTTTCTCCCTACTTAATATACAAAAGCCAACAATATACTCAAAGACACCGTGGCCTGGAGAGTGCTCACTAAGGCACATGTAACTCAGTACTGAGCCCTCTGTGGGGTGAAGAGAGGGGTCGAATACATCCAGGCCCCATCTTGCTGGAGGAAGCACCATTTTGCAATTAGCCTGAGCAGAGGCACCTTTCTGCAATATACACTAAATCCCCGTTTGTAAAAGCCATTGCCCCAAGTGCTATCAACACATTTTTTTTTTTTTTCCTAGTGCGGGATATAGGAATTTATCAAACATTTTCCTTTCTTTCTGATAAATCCAATTTTTTTTCCAGGCAGAATAGACATAAAATATAGGCCACAGTGAAGTCCGTTGCTAGACTAGGGACTGGAGAGAGGTGATTCGGATCAGTCAATTTAATTCAACACTCATTTATTGATGGGAGTGACTCAGTTGTTGATGGGTCTTTGAAGGAGGAGGAGTTCTCTGGATCTTTATGGAAAAAGATGCCTGGAAAGATGAATAGTGAATTGTCATGCCAGAGCAGAGAATGAACGGAGAGGTGTTAAGAGCTGCTACACCTCATCTTGGGATATCATTCTTTTCCTCTTAGGGAGACACAATGTTTAAGGAGGATGTCTGAGCAAGGTTTGAAGGAGGAGTAGAAAATGAAATATGTAGGAGCACACTAACCCTCCTCGTATCTGTTCTTCTGTAATGATTTTTTAAGTTTGAAAATGCTGGTGCTTCAAATATACATTCAGCATTCAATAACACAAAGAGAAAATGAATTACAAAAGGCATCCTTTGGCCTCTTTACAGTTTTACCTACATCCTCTCTCTTATAACTGGTAAATGGTTATACTAGTTTCTTACAAACTCCGTCTGAAAGTCATTTTTCTACTTTCTAGCTCTGTGAATTTGGTTCAGTAATTTATCCTTTTTGAATTTTGATTTTTTTTTCCATCCCTTACATAGAAATCATACCTATAACAGGATTTCTGTAAGGATTAAAAGAGGCAAAGTATATAAAACCCTTGCACGAGGTCTGGCATTTTATGAGCTCTTAATAATTGGTGGACAAGACTGTTTTGCTTTATTGGCTGGTCTATTTGTTCTATGGCAAACATAACATGTGTAAAATGCCTGCAAGAAATCTGACTCTACAATATTTTAAATCAACAAACTTAGTTTGATTTCTAGTTTCTTCAACTACACTTTCTTCTCATTTACATGGCAATCTTATTTTTAATAAATGCAAAGTGAAGCTGCCACCTAAAGCTCGTAGATCTGATGAATGGAACAAAAAAAGAGTACATTTTCCTCATGTTAGTGCATAATTGCTCTTGCTTAAAATTGATCCCTTCAGTTTCAAACCTCGCCTGAGAAGCAAGGAAGGCTATCAGTGTAGGCCAAGATTATGTACTAATCATGTATTCCATTCTTTAAAAAGCCCTACTATGGGAGAAAAAGCTGTAGGATTTTTATAAGACAATCGCAACAAATTTCCTTCTGCCTCCTTCCTCTCTCCGTGAAAATGAGAAACAGTATCATTAGAGGAAGACAAGAGGCAGGATTCAGAGATAGACGGGCTCTGAAGAACAAAAGATAGCTAACAGTCAGAGATAATTCAAACAGCGGGCTTTGATGTTTTTTTTTTTTTTTTAGCTATCCTATTAAATACTTTTTCTTCTTGCACATTCCAATTGTACCAAATATGAAAAGCCTGTATACAAAAGAAACAATAAAATGCTTGTTAATCTAATAACAGAATGTCAAGAACAGAAAAACTCCCCTACACAAAGTGTTATTGAGATTGCCTACACCACAGACAGTTTATGATCAGAAACCTTGAGGGAAAAAAGGCCATCAATAGAAATAATGTTTCTACTGTGAGCTCATGGTCACAGCAAGGCTACAAGACCAGGGACATAAAGCCCTATTAATTGTACTTCCCAGGGGTCACCAAATATCTCTGTTTGCCTGCAAGAGCCCTGATTTATACCTTTTATCCAGTGTAATTATTAATAGAGTACCTTTAACTCCAAAAGTGTCCCAGTTTAGACAATAAATTACATAGTTGTGCTAGGCTTACCCATACTCCCTTTTACTTCCTTCTCCTTCTCCAAAAAATAAAAAAATAAAAAATAAATTAAAAAATACTGAAAACCAGGGGCAAGCTATTTTAACTCTTCAAGTTACGAGAAAGGGAAGAAAAAAAGTTATCTGTTTTCTAAGCTCAGCTACTCATTTGCTGCCTTTCATTTTCTTACAGCGGGGAAGATTTCTAGTTTGAATTAAATTTGACATGGCCCCATTCATCCACAAAATATTTTGGGCAGAATTATCCCTATTCCCCACCACCCTCTCTCTTATGAGTTCCTGCCTGACTCTTTGGCACAATGTTGAGTCTGCTTCCTGAATTCTATTTGATATTTTCAAGGAATTATATCTCACATAAGGACTCCTTAATATAATTGCTGTTTCTTTAAAAAAAAAAAAATCAAATGTTCAACTTAGGTTATATAGCCAAGAATAGCAGTTTGTATCAGCTGCAAGAAAGACTGAGCACCTTACAGCAAGAGCCCCTTAATCAAAAAGCAATCTTTTGGGATGAGTTAGTAGTACTTTGCCTCCAGCACTAACTAGATCCCCTACTTTCATTGTATATTTCCACAGGAGTCTAATGATGAAATATATTAGATCTTCTCACAGGTGAAGTAGAATGCACTTAAAGCATTGCCTTCCGAGGGTGGCATGGTGCTTCTGAAAAACGGGCGGGGGAGGTCAGCAGCAATAACTGTATCCAAACCAACAATATATTTTACAAGCAAAAATCTTGACAAAAAAGAGGGGAGATATCCCCTCTCCTAGGAATGTTCACAGGAAATTCGTTAGGTGTAATATTGCAAAGAGGAGAAACACAAAACAGTTTGGTTTTGTAATAGGTTGGGTCTGGTGGTACAAATTTTCGTTTAAAAATAAAAAGCTTACCTTTTAGTCATGAGGATGTCCCCAAACTTTATCCAGGAAAGCTTCACAGCAGCAAAGGAAAAAAAAAAAAAAAAGAAGAAAAAGAGAGTCCATTTGAGGAAAAATATTCTGGGATTGGAGAATAAAGATTTACATTCATCCATGGGCTTTATCTGCTCTAGATCTACAAAAAAACACAAGCATCAGATGGTGGGTACGAATATAGAAGGTTTGAGTCTTTATCATTTGCACACAGAGGGCATGGATGGCATTTAATTGAATTATTTTGTTTGTCTTTTATTTATTTTCACAAATGCATTTAAGTTCACGTATAATGCACACATACAAACAGACAAAAATGTTTGCTTTCTTTTAATATACAACCTTACATACACATACCAAAAGCACCCTCACACACATCAAGGTTTTACAGCACGTATGACAGGCACAGTAGCTCTCTTCCCCAAATCAGGGTCTTATGAACCACCCTCCCCCCAACATGGTAGGGCCCTAAGAACAGGACAGGAGGTAATATCTTAAATTTTCGCTGTACCTTCAAAACAGCTGCAGCTTCCTTTCTGTTCGGCAAGTAGCCTAAAGTCAAACAGATAAAAACAAATCATGAATCAGGGTGAAAGGCTATAAATATGCTATATTTGTTTTCTTCTGTTGGTTTTCTTTTTGTTTGTTTTGTTTTTAACCTTCACTGATTTGGGGGAAGTAATTAAGTGTTTTGGCATAAAAGATCTCCTGCTGGGTGATAGGCTACATGGGGAAGGAAAATTAGACAAAAGGTAGTGAGTAATAACCACAAATGACTTTATAGCCCATTCTGTTTGAATGTCAATAGAATCTGAAAGCAAGATTTGCAGAAGATAATCAGCAATGACTCCCCCACGTATAATCAAGAATTGACTATAATCAGCTATTTGCAAACTCTTACCTGCCACTATGATTTCTTATCTTGCTAGGAAAAAATAGCATGGTGACCCAAAAGCTCAAAATTACAAATGGCAGAAATTCCCAAATATAAAAGGCATTCACTAACTTTCCTAAATTTATCAGTCTTGAATTAATTTGGCAGATTCTTAATGACTTTGCCAAATGATGAAGTATGCATTACATAACATTGTATGAATTATTGTAAGCTTTTTTGAAGCTTTTAAGGCTTCAAAGGTGAACAGAAGGTGATAAAATAAGTAAATATAATGATACATTGTTCAACTAATGACTATATAAATAACCATTATATTGTAAATAAATAAAGAATAAACAATAACTTGAAATTCAGGTAAAATATAGAGTCTCTCATGCTTACACTGCACAAGAAGATGAAAACTAGGTTCCGATTTGTTTCCTTAGTACTGAAATATTCACTTAGATGAACAAATTGGAAGAGCAGCTGATAAGAAACAATAATTGTTTGATACAATATTAATTCAGTTACAATGTCTTTCTCCCGTATACCCAGGCTAATGAGCTTAATCAGACAAGGCACTGCTGAAAATGGACTTAAAATTACAAAACTCTGCCTTCTAAATTTAGATATGGATTTCTTTAAAGGGTCTTATTTTTTTTTTATTCCAAATTATAATCCATAAGGAAAGATGCTACTTTCTATCAGAAATCATATTTCTCAAGGGAGACTGACTATATATAATCAGTGTGTCTAACTAACAGGTAAAAGAAAAAATCAGTTGGTGACGGATTTTGTTAAAATGAAGTCACTTCACCCACATGATATTTACCACATTATAATTCCTGGTCACGCTGAGCACTAGGAAACCCTGAGTAAGCCACATTGATGGTTATTAAGACACTATGCTAAAGAAAAATATTTCCCAACAGGAGGTACTAATAAGATAGCCAACAGCAAACAAAAAGCACCAAAATGAGAAATAATAAAAAGACTGCAACTGTGTTCAAGCTGGATGCTTCTATTTAGTAGCTAAAACATCACTGATAGACTACAATCTATTTCTTCAATGTCCAAGGGTTTAAGCTGTTAACAGATATAATTCCAAATTTTATTCAGTATAATTTGACAAATACCTATGGTGTGTCTAAAACATGCCCAGTTATATTCAGAGGACTCTAAAAGAGATCAGTTCTAAAATGAGGGGAGTCATCCAAGGCAGGGGCTGTAGATGTTTGGAAATAGAAACCATGAGGAACAAAAACATAAATATTATATTTAATTTATTTATATTTATAAATAAATATTTTATTAAAAAGCAGTTATTAATATTTAATTACAAGCCATCTTTTAGCATCAGATTAAAAATTATTGATCAGTATTGGAATTTTCTAAATGCCACACTATTTCAAAGTTTCACTGGGAACCACCAGATGCTCCCAGCCGGAAATTAAACCTCCTGAGGAAAAATTGCTTCAGCTAGCCATGCTTTCTCTTCCTTATCACCCTGAAGGGTGCATGCTTTGCCAAATCTCACGTACCCTTCTTTCTGTTTGTGTGATTGTAAGCAACCTCAGGTCAGTCAGTTTCTACAGTGACCCACGGGGCAGAATGGGTTTCCTCCACACATTCCACTGAGTATCCACTCCCTTTGGGCAAAGAGTTGTCTAGAAGCTGAGTCAGGGAAGCTGGAATGTTAGGGTTTGTGAGGAGTAAGTTAGGTAGGCAAGGTCCTCTGTTTCTCACACCAATATTTTTTGCCCTATGATCTTGCACTTTTTCTCCTTTTTTTTTTTTTTCCTGACACCTTCATTCTAAAGTATGTTCTCTGGAAGATTCCCATGTGTCTTTGCAGATCTGGAGGGCTGGCTCACAAAGCTGTTAGATTTATATTCGTATGAAAGACTAAGACACAGTTTTGTTTTATTTTTTTAACTTTTTTTATTTTTTATAAACATATATTTTTATCCCCAGGGGTACAGGTCTGTGAATCACCAGGTTTACACACTTCACAGCACTCACCAAAGCACACACCCTCCCCAATGTCCATAATCCCACCCCCTTCTCCCAACTCCCCTCCCCCAGCAACCCTGAGTTTGTTTTGTGAGATTAAGAGTCACTTATGGTTTGCTAAGACACAGTTTTAAGAATGAATTTATCCTTAGAAAGGGAGCATCAAACCACACAAATGATGTCCAAAGACAATGCTTCAGAAAAAGAAGTGAGGCTTTTTCCCCCCTTGGGTTTTCTCCTGACTTCAAGCAAGAGGAAGTTCCGTTGACCAGACGCCACTAGATTTCAAAGACAGAAGAGCCACTGGAAAACTCCGAGTGATCTTCCTTGGGGAGAAACACCAGCACGCAGCCTCTCTGATGGTGGCACAGGCAAGGGACGGCAGCATGATTGGGAGTGCAAGGTCGTCATTCAGAATCAACATTGCAGCATCTTCAAGCATGGAGTCAAGTGATAGGAATCGTAGCAACAGCAATTCAGTTCAATGGAGCAGCTTTTATTCAGGGCCAAGTCTCGTGCAATATCTGTGAGCTTCTAGAGCAGAGACAGTCGCGTGGGTCCGTCTCAGAGCACAGGAGGCATAGCTGCCGTGACAACTCTCTCTACTGGCGGTGACAACTCTACCGCAGTGACAGTTCAAGGATCTTCCTCCTCTGTGAGCAGGAGGGAGAGGCCACACAGCACCCCAGAGAGCAGAGGGCAGAGCCGTAGATGAGAGAAATGGCATATATGAGACACCCACTGGGAAGCCCCAGAGTGATGGGAGACAAGCAGTTAGAAGTCCCTCTTTCATAGTTTATGCCTTTCCCTCCTCCAAGGGGCCTTGCGTACTCTCCTTTATCTGCGTTAGATTTGCTCCGATACTGTTTAATAATGCTGAGCACATCTCTCATCATACTCTATCTTAATTGTTTCACATATCTCCATCATTTAACACAGCCTTGGCTTGTTCATTTTGGGGGTGGTGTGTGGAGGGGTAGACACATTTATGCTCCGTTAGCACAGTTGCTCCTGTAGAGGAGGCAGATGTTTGTTGAGTGAATCGATGACTTAACAAACAAGATCTCAACTTGCTTCAGAAAAAATCTCCACCTACACATGAATGTTGATCATCTAATTTCATATCTTTACTGGCCATGAGCTTTAGGGCTTCGTGGTAGACAGACTGGAATTTGGGATATGGGAACGAAGAAGATTAGGGGAAAAACATATATTGCATCTTTCCGGGGCCTGATTTGCCCCTTTTGTTTTAATTAAGATTTTTATCTTCTTTGTCTAGGCCTGAAAAGGGGAAAGAAGAGAGCCTGCAGGACGTTAATATGGAGGCATCAGCAAAGATACAAGAAAGTGCATAAAAGGGCCAATTCAGATTAGCTGAGCCTCCTCAACAGCCCACAGCCCACAGTGTGATATGGTTTTCTGGCTCATAAGAGAGACAGTTACCTTAATGTTTGGAGAATTTTCTCTAGGTAAATATTTGTTCTAGATTTGGAAAGCAGTAAGCATCATCACGTTCTTGTGAACATGTTTTCCCTTTTAAAAAAATAAATAAATAACTGTCTTCACACGAAGCAGTAGGAGACCCCATCCTGCCGGGCCTGCAATCAGACTGACTTCAGTTTCCCTCACAGACCACTAACCAAATCTATGATCCATGCTGGTTTTTAAACTGCACCACGTTACATTATTTGGCAGAATTACATCAGACATGAAATTTGTATCTCTGTCTCATTAGGAATGATAATAATTATACATCTGCTCATCATGATAAATTATTACATCAAATGGAAAGGACGGGCCTGCCTAATACTGTAGGAGACTTGTATTTGCTAACCCTTCTAATATTCAGAAACTTTAAACAACCTGCATATCATTTAAGTTCATTTAAGTTCTTGGAAGAGAGGAGCATGAGGCAGCAAGTAGAAAATCTTGGCCCACATTTGCGACGACATGGATGGAACTAGAGGGTATTATGCTTAGCGGAATAAGTCAATCAGAGAAAGATAATTATCATATGATCTCCCTGATATGAGGAAGTGGAGATGCACGTGGGGGGTTTGGGGGGTAGGAAAAGAATAAGTGAAACAAGATGGGATCGGGAGGGAGACAAACCTAAGAGATTCTTAATCTCACAAAACAAATTGAGGGTTGCGGGGGTGGGAGCGGTACGGGGGGAGAGGGTGGTGAGGTTATGGACATTGGGGAGGGTATGTGTTATTGTGAGTGCTGTGAAGTGTGTAAACCTGGCGATTCACAGACCTGTACCTGGGGCTAATAATACATTATATTTAATTTAAAAATTTTTAAACTGAAAAAAGAAAAGAAAAGAAAATCTTGGCCCAGTTTTTCGCATTCTGGGGACAAGGGCAGCAGAGAGTATGTGGGGTACTGAGGTGAAGTTCCCAAACATAGACTCTGCAAATAACAGCACTCCATCAAAGACCGTGACTTATACCCACATGCACGTTTCTTTAGTTTCTTTAACCCACATGCACACAGGAAGCTGAGTGCAATTTCATTAGACATAAAGATAATACAGTATGACCGGAAGAATGTCTGATTTAGATGGACCGAAATCTCAGCCCCTGCCTAGATTTACTGCCAGTTGAATCAGAGCAGGTCCCATCATACCTTAACCCTCAGTAACTAACAACACCTATAAAATGGAATTGATATTAATGCTGCTCTGGGTAGTTAGGAAATTTTAGCAAAAGAGAGCATGTGAAAAATTAAAAAAAAACAACTTGGAAATAGGAAGACCTCCACAAATGTCAGAGTTAATGCATTTATGTCACTACCTTATTCTAGATAGATTTTCATGTAGGTTTTAAGGCAGCTACATCAGTAAATATAACATGCTTGTCACTTGGAAGACAAAATATCTGGGAGTTGACTTCATTTTTTGTTCTCAGGTTTCATCCAGATGTTTTGGCACTTTGGAGCCAGCCTAATTTTTTTCTGCCTGATGCATTTCATTTCTGCAAGGACTGCCAGAATTCTGGCTGACTATAATAAGTCACATTAATTCTTATCTTTTTTAGTTCAATTAATGTTGCCATTGGAAAATCAAGATGCAATTAGAATTTCTCTTTCGGGGAATTCTATCTGCGTGTGAGACGGTGGTAATGACGGCGTGAGGGTGCTGGTAGGGTGTTACTTCCAAGTAGCTGTCCTGGAAATAATGAAGGAATACAGCAAGCATAGCAGAAAAAGCAATGAATCAACTACAGATGGAAAGAGGTATTTGTTTAAAAAAATATATATATATATATATGTATATATACATATATATATATATAAAATCTCAGGAGGACAGAGAGAAAGATTCGAGTCTATTTTCCTCACCAAATATGCATATAAAGTGTAACTGTCCTTCATCCTATGAGATCAATCTGCTAAGATCCCGTTTCTGTGGCTAAAAGCCCCCTGGGCACACTTGAAAGCTACGCTTCGGTGGGTGGCTATGAGTTGCTGTTCACATTCTGCTGTCACCTGGGGCTCCGCCTCCTCCCCTCCTAAGGTACATGCCACATTTGCTCACAGGGCAAACTCAGAAGCCGGGTCATCTATTGGGAGCTGTTTCCCAGACTTCTGTAGCTGTTCCCCTCTGCCTCTGGAATGCTCTGCTTCTACAAATTCTCCACATTTACTTCATCCATGTTCCCCATGATTTGCACTTTCCTCCATTTTAAGGATCCTCATGGACCCTCCGCACAGTAGGCACTCAGTATAGATTTGCTCAACCATGTAGTGAATAAATGAGTAAAAGAGGTCTGCTGATACCAAAGAAAATTCAGCCATTGTGTTGCACTTAACACGATTCCTGAGTGGGGGCATGTCAATTCAGAATTATCCATTCGTGCATTTTAATGGTCATATTTAGCGTGCTTTAATACCCCAAGCCAGCTTGATATATTTAAAACTTAACAGAAATTAGGCTTTTAGAAATATCATCTTTTTGTCATTCTCTTCTTTGATCATACAGCTGTGTCTAAAAGTATGTCCATGGGGTTACGGTGCTCACAGAGTGGGCGCCCTTCCCCTAGCCCAGCCCAACCCCCAGGAAAGGAAGAGCCCTGACTTGAAATCTACTCTAGAATAGGGATACAGAGATTGCCGAACTACTGGCCATAGTCCAAATCGAGCCCACACAGTCTATTTTTGTACGGCCCTCAACCTAAGAATCATTTTTACACTTGTAAATGATGACATACGATAATTGCATGAAATTAAAACTTGAGCATAAATATAGTTTTATTGGAACAAAGCCATGCTCATTCATTTCTGTATCGTTTATGGTTGCTCCTATGACAGTAGAGTTGCAGTTGTGATAGGTACCTTGTGGCCTTCAAGTCCTAAAATGTTTAATATCTGCCATTTGATAAAAAAAAGTTTGTCAATCTCCATTCTAGAACCATGGCTATAGTTCACTGTTTGTATTTCACACAATCAATGCAAATGTTTGTTTAATAATTATGCGTACAGGCCAAGTCAGCTTCTGTCTATGTGAGATTATTTCAAGAGTCTTAGTATTCAAATAACATCTATGATGACAGAAAGGCAGTAATGACACATTCATTTTTTTTTTTCCCTTTGGGAGAAATAATATATGGCCCAGCTCTAACTTGTAAGACATATTTGTGCAAATTAGTCACCCTTTATGGGCATCCTCTGTGGACAGCAAATTATAGAAAGCAACCCATGCCTCCAGGAAAATCCAAACCTGTCGAAGATGCAGGACAGGGTAAACTGAGTGATGCCAGGATTTCATTCTCCATTCACCCCTCAGATTGATGTCTGGGGCAATATATTAAGAGTACAATGATAATCGGTGTCCTTGGGTATCACATAAAACCATATGGTCTTAATGTTTCTAATGTGACTAAGTTACCACTCTGTTGTAACTCACTTGCTATATACATTCTTTAAAGGATTTTGATGGAGAATTTGTAGAAACTACCTAAGTATGAAAGGGACTTTCAGATTCTAGGATCAAGGCAGGTTTGCAGATAAAATTCAAGAGGAAAGCTGGTCACCCAAAAACTTGTCCATTATTTCATCAAGGGCCAACCAATGTCAACTGTCCAGGTATACTGAGTCCATCCTTAGGAGCACCTTGGATGTTTACTGTATTTTTTGAGAACTCGGATCTTTCAAAACTTAACACTAGGGCAAGGTGTTGTGAATATATGAATTGATCTTTCAGCTCAGCCAAATAGTTTATCAGGCAAATAACTGCTCTCCAGACCTTTGCAACAGAACCTGGTGAGAATTGTCATTTCAGTCTATTACAGGGGAGCAGGACTCCCCCTCCCACTATTGAATGAAAACAAGGAAGTTGGCAGGTCAAAAGATTATCATAATATACAGCCTTTCAAATCACAGTGGAGATTACAGATCTGGGCACTTGCTTTCCACCCAATCAATAATAAACCAGTTCTCATTTTCCAAAGTGGGATTGGTTTTCTGTGTTAGCCTCAAAACAAAAACACACTGCTTAGCCGATGTCCAAGACAGCCCCTCACAGCCTGGCCCTGGACAGCATGCTGTCACCGGGTTTAGTCAAGTGTTCATAAATTTGTTTATTTCATAAACAAACAGCTTATTGCAGTGAATGGAAAGGATGCCCGATCTAGGCAAAAGGAAAGCAATTTCGGTGTCTCACAGAACTCCTGGTCGCAGGGCAGCTGCTCATATCTTCCCCTTTCCCCCTAGTACCAGCTAAATCTCTGTTGGTTACAACCCGCAAAGCACAGAAAAAAAAGTGGTTATAATACACAAGTGGTCAATGAGGCAGCCTTTAAGGAAAAACACTGCTGATAAGATAAACAGCTTGTGATGTCCTTAATTATAATATTTCATACTCATTTAGCCATATCCACATCACAGAGCTAACAAAGTGGATTTCAAACAGGAAATAAGACTCCTTTCCCACCAGCCCAGAGGCCTAATTATAAAATAGCAACCTACTTTTTCTGTAGTGAATACGGAGCTTTTTTTTTTTTTTTCCCCTCCAACAGAATTTATTGAGCTCATTACTAGGCTGCTTATGAAGTGATTTGAAATGAGGCAACATTAAAGCATTCCACAAATCCCTTGTACTTAGTCATCCTGACACTTTATTTGAACTCAGAGCATTGATAGGGAATAACTGCGGCAGCCCCACACTTCTGACTCTATTATCTGACAGGAGGTCTGGAATCCAAAAAATGATATATCATCAAACTTTCTTAATCATCACAATAATTTGTCGGAAAGAACCAGGTATAATTCGAGCAACACCAGAGGGGCTTTGCTGCTAGAAACCAGGAGAGTGTGGCGTGTGTTAGCCTTGGAGGAACAGAGCCACATTAATCAGGCAGTGAAAGGACCGAAGGCAGTGTATGTGCATGTGTATTTTAAGAAAAATTGACAGATAGGATTCAAAGCCAAAAGCACTGAACTCCCTGCATGCTATTAGAACAACTCTGACTTCTGTTCTCTTGTAATCCAAGAGGCAGTTGTAGACTGACCCTCACTGGGTTATCGCTGAGGCTAATACAGCAATGTTAAAAACTGGATCTGCAGAAGTTTCAAAGAGGAAAAAAAAAAATCTCTGAAGAAGGACACAAAAGTCCATGGCAGTTGACTATCTGCTATGTGAAAATATGGCTTATTTTTTGCCTTTTATTGCCTCTTTCCCTAACTTACTGAACAGTAATGAATCAGAACCTTAAAAAAAAAAAAAAAAAAAAAAGGTCTCCTGTTATGTTTTCTATCTCATTGGTCCTATTCATATCCTGATGAGCCGTCTGCCTTCAAAAAAATGTCAGTGTTTAAGGAGAAATTTCATCAAAGAGAAGGTATATGGGTGCATGTGTGTATCTGAAGTGGGGGGAACATCCAGGCTGTAAAAATAATGCATCTCAAATGCAGTCCTCCCCTTAGAGTGGGGCTATGTCTTTTCAGTGATAGCTACTACTAATCCTGAGTACATTTTCTACCACTGTTCGAAGTCCACTGGCCATACTTAAAGGTCAAATGTGGTTGTTTCACCAAGGACACATTGGAAGAAACTTCAGAGCAAAAGAAAGGACTTCTGGTTTTTCTAGCTCAGGCCATGAAGTAGTACTGCAGCATGACAGTAGGTTCTAGGGAGTCCCATCTGACTAGAATACCAGAACATGTGGTGTCTACTATTACCCATGAGATCTTTAACTTTCACAGTTTAAATTCCAAACCAAGTCCATTACATCTCAACTGAAAATATGTCCCTCAAATGACTTCCCTTAGGAAAATTATGCATCAACATCCCTTAAGAAAATATGAATGAGTGGACAGTACCTGATATAATATTTTCCTCAAAAGAAAGAGGAGCCTTTGCTCTAGGCACAATCTCCATTATGCCTTCATATACTGAATGTTGACTACACGCAAGGATTGGGACCAAGTTTTGTAGTTGTTTTTTTTTTTTTTTTTTTTTTTTTTTTTTTTTAAGGAAATCCCATGAATTCCCATCTAGAACTTCTTTTGGTTCACAGCTGGAGAATGGGAAGGAGCAAAACATGGGATTTAACATATTCTGTAGTTAAACTCCAAGAGGAGCAGACCCCATCATTGATATGTAATGTGCACATCACCAATAATTCTTAGGCACCATGCCTGGATTTTCCTAGATTTGATTCCTGAAACTCTTCTCACTTACTCTTTGAACATCCTGGTCTCATAAGTCTTAAAATAATCAATGCTACTCACCTGCATTTCCACTCATTTGTACTATATCTACTAGTATAATGGATCTCAGTATCACTCAGAACCATTGTTCCTCTTAGAACTTGGATTATCGGGGCACCTGGGTGGCTCAGTGGGTTAAGCCTCTGCCTTCAGCTCAGGTCATGATCTCAGGGTCCTGGGATCGAGCCCCACATCGGGCTCTCTGCTCACCAGAGAGCCTGCTGCCCCCTCTCTCTCTCTGCCTGCTGCTCTGCCTGCTTGTGATCTCTTCCTCTATCAAATAAATAAAATAATTCTTTAAAAAAAAAAAAAAGAACTTGGATTATCTACCATGGCTCCCACACAATCCCATCAGACTTACTATTCATCATGAAATGCTTTTGTTCTTTGTTCCCTTTTCCCACAAATTATCAGCTCTTATTTTGATTTTTATTAATGCCCTATCTAGGCTCAATCCCATAGGACTCATGTCAAATATATAAACATTTGAGATGGTGTTGTACAAATGATCAGGAGCTAAGGATCTGGTGGGATGCCTGGGTGGCTCAGTAGGTTGGGTGTCTGCCTTCAGCTCAGGTCATAATCGAGAAGCCCTGGGACTGAGTCCCATATCTGGCTCCTTGCTCAGCAGGGAGCCTGCTTCTCGCTCTGCCTGCCACCCCCACCCCCACTTGTGCACTCTCTCTCTCTCTGACAAATAAATAAATGGAATTGTGTAAAAACAAAAAAAACAAAAACAAAAAAACAAAAAAAGCTTGATTTCTTTGTCTCTGTCTCTCCACCAGTAGAAAGGTAATAAACACTTCAGTATGCCAGACTCTGTGGTAGACACTAATGATTCAACACGGAAGCTATCAAAGACTTTTAAGTAGTTAAGTGATATATACTTGCTTCTTCCATGACCAGCAGTGTGACCTTAAGTCTAGCAATAATCTCTCAATGCCTCAGTTTACTCAACTTTAAAATGATGATAAAAATAATACCTCCCTAAGAAAGATTGCTAAAAAGATTGAGGTGTATTAAGCTACAAATAAATATTTGCCATTAGTAGTAAACTATGTCCATGATACAATCTTTTATACCACTGCAACTATCTAAGAAAAGCTGTCTCTATTCTCTGATTTTTAAAATTCTGTTACTAGTTCACTTATTACACTCTCAAAATCCTGTTTTCATCTTTCATTCATTCACAGAAATATTTACTAAACCCCTCATAAGTACAGGGTCTCTACCAGGTGATGGTGATACAGTAAAGTAGATAAACACAATTTCTACCCTGCCAATCCTTGCCAAGTATCTCCTCAAAATTGCCATTCTTAATGATTATTCACAGTCCCTTCCTTCTTGGCCTCTAATTAAATATTTTAAAATATTGGACAGCCTATTTTTATCAACTTTTTCCATTCATTGGCATCTGTATTCTTTTAGTTCTTCTATTTTTCTGATCCTGCCATCTAGTCTCTTTCTGGAGCCTCAGTTTCTCAGTCTTTTATTATGATCCTATACAGCCCTCTGTCCCTACAGTATCTTTCTCATCAAAGTTCTCCATTCTCAGGGCTCCTGTTACTACTTCTTTACAAATGACTCTTGACTTTCTGACCACTTTATCTTCTGACTGCTTTCCTGATTTCATTCACTGCTTCTTAGTGTTTATTAGTCAACACCAACAGGGTACCCTGACAAGTCTTCAAAGTCAACATATGTTGAAATTACTATTCCATCTTTTACAAACACCTAGCCCCATCTCCTGAATTTCTTACCTTTTATCTCATATACCTGAGTTTGAACCTTCAAAGCCATATGTTATTCTTTCATTATTCAACCCACCTTCCTCATTCTTTAGCTGATTCCATGGATTCTATCTTTACATAATATTCTATATTATTAATATTATTATCAGTGCCATTATCCTTGTTCAGACTCCTCTGCACCTCTCACTTGAACTATTATACTCATCTTCTATCTATCCCCACTCCACACCCCTCACTCAGTCTTTTTATCTCTTGATTCATCACAAAGGATATTGCTGGATCCATGTTCTGCAAGCTGTACTTGGGTTTTGTATTGCCTTTTCTAAAAAGTTTAAGGTTTCTCCATCACCCAACAAAGTCCATCAACACTTCTTAAGCCTAATATCTAAAGCCCTCTATACTCGACACACAGTACCTTCAAAAATAAGGTCTTCCGGGGTGCCTGGGTGGCTCAGTGGGTTAAGCATCTGCCTTCAGCTCGGGTCATGATCCCAGGATCCTGGGATTGAGCCCCACAAGAGTTTGAAAAGCACTTTTGTACTTATTATCTTATTTACTTTAACACTCATAAAATGCCTTATGATGTAGATATTGTTATACATAAAAACCCTATGTTATTCATAAGTCATAAAAGTGTTACAGATGGGGAAACTAAGGATCAGAGATTTGAATTTTTCTTAAGTTACATAAGCATTTGTGAAGCAGAAGTAGGCAGATTTGATGAGAGGATTTTGACCTAACAGTGCAATAAACACATCTTACTTTTGCAAGTAATAATACCTCTCATTATTCTCCTTTATGAAGCACAAAATTTAAAAAATATCAGAAATTGTGGAAAGAAGTTGGTGAAAGGAATTAAAAGTCAGCAAACCTGCATTTAAGTTTGGGCTTTTTATTAATTTTTAAGTCTATTGACAACAGTATGCTTTATTTTATTTTTCTGCAAGACAGCCTCATACTTCCTGAAGCACATTTACTTCACAAAGAAATAATGAAGAGTAATGGAATTATATCCATTTTAAGTAATTAATTCTAAACTATATAGCTATCTTCTTTGATATAATGCATCAAAACTTTATTTTATTTTATTTTATTTTTTTTTAAATATTTTATTTATTTACTTGAGAGAGAGACAGTGAGAGAGAGCATTAATGAGGAGAAGGTCAGAGAGAGAAACAGACTCCCATGGAGCTGGGAGCGTGATGTGGGACTCGATCCCAGGACTCCAGGATCATGACCTAAGCCAAAGGCAGTCGTCCAGCCAACTGAGCCACCCAGGCGTCCCTCAAAGCTTTTTTAAATAATCATTAGGCATTTGTATTATCCCTACTTGTACAGAGAGGCAAATGTAAAGTTAAATATCTTCTTTAAGTAGGTTCACTATCAGATAAAAACTCAGAGCCCTCAACTTACTCAATCAGGTAACATTTTTACTTCAGAGTAATCTATCAAACATCTTTAGTTGAGGAAAAAAAAGGGAGTTCCATAATATCAGCTCACAGTTTGTGTTTCTAAATAAAGCAACCGTATATTTATATAATAAAGAAGACACAGAGTTCACAGCTCAAAACGTCGGAAATAATTTCAAGGGCAATTATAATAAATCATTCAACTTTCTATGGAGATTAGATCTTTTTACACCAAAATCTATATTTTTCACAATTTGCTGCTTTCAGAAAGGCAGAGAAGAAAAAATGAAAAGGAATAAAAAAGAAAGAAAGAAAAAGGAAGTAAGGAAGAAGGAAGAAAGGGAAGGAGGGAGGAAACTGCCTTAAGAACTGAGTGATGACTCATTGCCAGAGGAACACACAGTGTGCCATCATCACCTGCTCATCACTAAAATGGAGAGGGGGTGTTGTGGTCAACAGAGTCAAGCAAAGGAATTTTGAAGAAGCAATGACAGGCACTACAGCCGCTACACTCAGGACCCACTGATCATGGTCTAGTTAAACATGCTATAAAATTTTTCTCAGCTTAGACAAAGGGCTGAGGAAAATAACTCCTCAGCTGTTGTCTGCTGATAACTCGGGAGTAGTAGAAGGAAACTTTACCTGTGTCCTCCAGGAATTCCTGATTCTGAGCTCCCACGGCACTGGATATGAAACTTTAAAAATCATTTTATGTTCAAAAGTATTTGTAAGATGTTTATTTCTTTGGGTATAACAACATATCCTTTACAAAGACTTGAATTCAGATGCTATTAGTCACAGAGAAAAACAAAACAGACCCTGAACTAGAAGGAAAAGCAAACTTAAGTTAATGATAAATTCCACGCAGAATTAATATAATTTTTTAAAAAGGTTTAGCAAGAGAACTATAGGTGACTCATTGAGATTTGTGCTTGCATTCAGTTTATCACCAGTACATACATATGTGTTTGGTGACAATGTGCAGATCAATCTTCTGATACTTTTCTTACTTTATTGGGAGAAAACATACTCATGACTTACAGACATCTCATTGTATTTAGCAAATAACAAGTCTAGGGTTTCTCCTTTTTATCTGCCTTCTTCCAAAATTTAAAGTACAAATCAGCTCATAATTCCAATTTTTGGTCTTTAGATCAAAGTTTAATCTAATGAATTTCTAATCACGATGTATGGAGCTGGTGGCAGAATAAATAACTCCCTTTTAAAAAGATTTATTTATTTGTATATTTGAGAGAGAAAGAGAGAGAGAGAGTGTGAACAGAGGGAGAGGGATTTTAAGGCAGAGGGAGAGGGATTGAGAATCTCCAAGCAAACTCCCCAACGTGGGGCTCTGTGGACCTAGGACCCTGGGATCATGACCTGATCTAATATCAAGAGTCAGACGCTTATCTGACTGAGCCACCTGGCCACCTCCAGAATAAATAATTCTTATTTCCCACCTCCTCTCACATACCTTACATTTCACCTATTGGGTCATCCATCATCAGTTTGAGCCACATATGTGTCAAAGTATTTCTTTTTCCTGGTTAATTAAAAATAGGAATATTAACTAAACAAACAACCCAAATCATGAAAAGAACTCATGCTTCTCTCTTTTTTTACTTGATCTAGAAATTAAAATAAATAAATTCTGCTTCTAAAGAGTCCTATAATACTTTAGTTGTAAAAACTAGTTTGTTGCTCCATTTGAGATGCAGGTCTGCCAACATTTACAGTTAAAATGCATATTTTAAAAAATGAGACATGCTCTGATAGAAGCATTATCCTGTATGACATAATAGCTAACAAGACTTCTGTCCAACTGTGACATTCTTTACCACAACTGAAAGAAAATGTGTTTGCATTTCTTTGCAAAATAGTTTCTTTGTTGTTCACAGTTACAACATAGATTCAGAATGTATTTCCTATTACTATTATTTATTCTCCAAAGCTTTTTACTAAGAGAAGTCAGAGTCCTTGTATATAGACTTCGGCTTTTGGTACCTGTGTTTCTTCTGTCTAGTAATGAAGAATAATCATACACAGGACATAAGCAACATCCATCAAACAGATATAGTTAGGAGTAAATGTTTCATAATTTCTGACAGCTACAGTGTACTGCTAAAGTATAATCTTATTTGATAAAACACAAACTTATTTCAGCAGTTAATCTGAGCTTTTCATGGATCTAAATACTTACCATGAATAGTTTATTAAATGTGGTTACTTCTATTGTTTAATTAATGTATTTAGATCTTGAAAGTTATGAACACATATATGAATTTTCTTAATTTATAAAATTCTCATTAGGAAACTAGATATATTGGAAAATATACTAAAGAATGTAAATTTTTTTTTTTAGTTTTAATACGTCTTAAAGAGTATGAACTATGTTGTTAAGAGCTAGGAAATAAATAATTATATAATTGTTATCAATAGAGCCATTGGGTAGTTTTAAAAAAAAAATCAATGAATTAAAAATCCATCTACACTGACAGGTCATCAGTGGGATTAATGTGGTAGAATGTCCTTCTGGCAAGGAATCAACAGCTGGATGAACAAAGACGGGGTCCTTCAGTAGCTCAATGTCATTGCAAAGATGCTGAGATACACAGATATTGTTAGCATTATGGAATTGTGTGTTTTTCTATCCCAACTGCCATGTATATTCTCAACTTGCTGGGGGTCAACATAGAGGAAAATGCTTAGCCACTATAGTTTTTACGAAGCAAGAAGTGGGACGTGTAATACAGAGAATGTGAATTTAGCTACCCTAATAGAATAAGGAGGTAGAATGATAAATGCAAAGGCAATTTTTTATTTCTGACAGTGATAAATCACACGTTGGGTAAGTTCTGTCCAGAATTACTGCCTTGCCTGAACCAGTGACCCATTCACCATCTACCTATAGGAATAAAGATCACTTTCTATTTCTTCGTCTTCTCTTCTCTCTCAGATTATCTTTCTGAAAGTTGTAGATTCTATACAACTACCTGTGGGCTGTTGAATTCCCGTATACTTTCCTAAGTCTAAGTCATTTCACAATTGGTCTGGGAAGTGGTTGGGAGCATTGGTGGAACTCATTCAGACAGCCTTCTGATTACAGATGGCCTAGGTCTCTAAAGGTTGTGCTCAGCACAGTCTGCAGTGAAAGCCTGCAAGCCGAAGTTTCTCTATGAGTCAACAGAGCTGGACAGCCTCTTCCCCCTCAAAATACAGTGGGCCTCCCTGTCCCATCTGTCAAAAAGAGGAGGAGGAAGTAAGAAGCAGGCAAAGGAAAGGAAAAGACGGCTCTTCTCACATGTCAGTATATATAAATATTCTATCTGTGACATCAAGCTCTTGAGCACTAAGATCAAAAATCTCAGAGTTTTGATGGAAACCACAATGACAGCATCACTACAGTAAGCAGACATTGCCTAGGGCGTTGAAGCATCCGCCCTCTACTCTTGTTCACCACCCTTTCCCAAGAATTCAATCACTATTTTGCCAAACTCGCTTTTCCAGTGTTCAGAAGTAGAAAAAGAAAAAAAAAATCTTATTGTTGGAGAAAGGGGAATTTAGAGTCCAGTACTCATTCTTACATGCATCTGGTAGAGGCCCCCTTTTATTAACACACTGAGGGTGGAGGGGTACTTCTCAAGGAACACATAAAGAGTTGGTCTTTTGTTCACCTACTATCTAGAAACTTCAACTTTTAAAATGGCGGAGAAGAAAAGCAAGTGGCATTTCAGAAGAGAGATACTAATGCAAAGTGATTGGAAGGAGGAGTTTTGAAGTTAGGCAGATTTGGTCTCCAATTCCACCTCCTGCATTTAATGGCTCTGTGTGCTCTTTCCATCCTATGTCTTCCAACCTTTCATTATTTCTCTCTATATTAGAGGGCTAAGAAAACACAAGGCAACAGATACTTCCTGTAGAGCTAAAGATTGTCTGGAGAGCTTTAATATAAGGACAGGAATAAAATTAGTGAGTTCAACTGAAAAGTCAATTGATTAAAAAAAGCATCATTTAAAACCCGTTCGGTGTAGGATCATCTCTTGGCACTTTCTGACTATAAATTTCCAGAAAGGAAAATCTAGATTTCATGCTTGAGTGATGCCTCTTATTATGAAAGCCTAGCTGAGCCAGGACCATGTTTCTGAAAGTAGCAAGAAGAAAGACTTTTGTCAGAAGAAGGCGGCTTACTCTCAGCATTGATTTCTAAAAGTTTGGAGAAGTGGCCTGGCCAGCTTTATGTTTCATCTTAATCTACTCTGTAATGATTCCCCGGCTCTGGTAGATCAGAAATTTGTTACAATCATTCAGATCCCTGATGCCTACCCAGCCTAGGGCTTGGCATACAGTAGGGGCTCAACAAATGTTTTTGAAATGAACTATGTGTTTGTACTGTATGACTTCCTGGGGGAAAACCTATTCTTTCCCATTCTGAACTGTCTTTATTCAAACTTCTGAGAGTATAGCCTGGTAATCTTGGAGTGATGATTGGGGCGGGTGTGGGGGGACCTTCTTCACCATCTGATGGTTCTACTCGGTGTAGTGTGCTGATTAGACACGGCAGTTTCTCTTATTGTTTTGTGGCTCTGGATGGAGTCACTCATTACTTTCTTCCACAGCCATGTATCCCTCTCCTATTCAGTCCAAGGGTGGGGGCCTTTTTCTATAAGCTTACAAAGCAAACATTTTAGCCTTTGCAGTCTATTGGATGTCTTACAACTATCAAGCTCTGCTGATGTAGCGTGCATGTAGCCATGGACAACACAGAAGCAAAGGGGCATAGCTGAATTCCAGCACAACTTTATTTACCAAGCAGACTTTGGGTCGTAGTTTGTTTGCCTGATTTGGTATGTATGGGCTGTGGTCCTTAATTTATTGTTTCGCGTATTCTGATAGTTCTACCCTCCAGCATTTGGTCAGGGTCAGCTCTTTTCTCTCTTTTTTTCTACAAGCCATCACTTTTGGGCTCACTGTTTTGCCACCCAGTACCTTTATACTCATGATCAAATAGTTGGAGTGCCAAATTTTGCTATGTATTCTAGGCAGTCAGTTCTTTTAGCACACTTCCTACTCTGTCCTGTGACAGTTAATTTTTCTACAATGACAAGTGATTCTGTCATGTAACCATACAGAAAAATACAATAATGGTTGGCCACCTCTTTCACTGAAGCAGTCACTGATCTGTTGAATTGTTTTAGCAGGATATTATCTCGCATTTCGATTACAGTCAGTAATTAAGCTTCGCTTGATTCTTCTAATGCTGTGGAGCCTCAAAATATCCATTCCTTCATAATTTTGACCTTCTGTGAAGAATCAAATGTTATAACTGGTAATTTACCTGCTCTCAGTTGCCTTTGTCTGAGCAGGGCCCTATGTTTCGGGCTTTTTGAGAGAAGAGAAAATTATGTAGAGTTAGTGATCATTAAATTATCTTCCACAAGGTCCCATGTTTCTTTGAATCATCGGCAGAAGGTTCTTTGGTGCTATTTACTTATGGAAAAGCTGTTCCTCTGTCTACCATCAAGGAATGTGAGTATGGGAACAGAAAGTATATGCTGTATAATGGAAACTTCACAGCTTAGAAGACAATTAGGGTAAAGGATTCCTTCAGATTGTATCAGTCTTCAGACAGAGAATCATGACAGATGTCATCTCAGGAATCTTTTGCTTGCCATCTTGCCTTTGGTCCCATGGAGCTACTCTCACTTGTGAATGATATAGAGCTGTGGCTGAAACTGATGTACACTTTGCCACAGGCTCCTTTTTAAATCCGTACTATTAGTTTCTATTTTTCTCAGGCAATCATGGTCGATCCACCTCCCCCAGGAATAAAAGGTCTATTTATAATGCTGCCTAACTAATATATTAAAATGCAAAATGCTGTTCCCAAAATAGTGGTAGTTTTATTGCCTTAGATATATAAAACAGTTTGATTAAAGAAAAAAAGATAAAATATGAGGAGAAATTATCATCCGTCCTTCACAATAAAGAAAAAAAAAACTTGCTCTTAATTGCTGAGATTCTCAGTGAATGGTTGTTTTGGCTCAAAGAAATTAACAAATAAATTTTAAAAAATCCTCAGTGAATGCAGTACTGTCAAAGTATCAGAGCTCCATGGTCATTGAATTAAGCTCTGGACAAGGGATTTAGCTTTGTGTATTTGGATCCCCACCTCAGTCACATGCATTTCTTGGCTCTCACCTTTTAGAATGCCTTGACCTTCTCGTTTGAAGCTTATTTATCAGCAATGGGAACTGCGTACATTCACTGTTGAAGGGATCAATAATTCGAGGTCCTAGGTCTTTCCAAATTTGACCATCTTTTCTTGCAAACCTGGCAAATTCTGCCAATTCTGAGAAACTAGTCTGAGATACTAGATTTAGAGATGGCTGAGGGCATTTCCCATTTCATTAACATTTAAAACACATTAAAGACTAGTAATAAATACAGCAAGCACAGTCGATGGATTTCTGTTCTAAGTTGAGAGGGAAGGGAGCTTGGGGGGCACTTCCTGCTCTTGAAGAGTGATAAGGGAAGAGAAGGATCCTACAACGCCTAGATCTCAAGATAGGAGTATTACACCAGGAAGAGAGTTGAAAAAAAATCTTGTAGAAGAATTGTCTTACAGCCGATGTTGATGCTATTGTGAACATTCTAAAGCTGACTTTTGGGCGTGGGAGAGTGGGGAGGGAGAAATGTAATCACCCTGCTGTTTCTCTTGGCCCTTGAGAGAATGGCAAAATAAACATACCAGGGTCTGTACACAGAGGCTGTCAGCAGTCTGGGCACTGTGCAGACCACATGTGAAGAGAGTAGTAGTACATAGAAGTGAATGAGTCTTTGTTTCCATAGTTCTTCCAGAGATGGAAAGAAAGGAGAAAAATTGTATTATTACATCAGAGAACAAATGTAAAATAAAAGCTAACAGTAGATACCCAAGTAGACTATATGGAGACCATGATTAGGGTTTATATTTAGTCTGATCTCCTTCCTTTAGCTATTCTCACTTATTTTTTAAACATTACAAGGGAAAGGGACAGAGCACATAAATTTAGCTGATGAAGGAGAAAATGTTCTTGTGTTTTGTATTAACACTAAATTTAGGGCAACAGTTCTATGAGTATCAATCTGTCTCTAAGGCAGTCAGGCTACTTGAGCAAGGTGGTGGGGTCTGGCGACTCAGTATTCTGCGTTGTATCCTGCAGCCCAAGGAGCAGGAGGCTCTTCTCACCACAGCTACCATGAAGCATGATTGGAAATGACAGGCAGTGAAATTCAGATGACCCGAATTTCATGGTCTGATCTGATTTGACTAAGCCCATACTCCATATACTCAGCAAGTATATACATATTTCAGGGAAGAAAATGCTTAGCTAATTAATGATAACTCACTCAACATGCATTTCCAATGAAAATGCTTTTATTGAAACTTCACTACAGCACCATCTTTCTTCCTGATCTCCTTTGACTAATAATGGCTATCAGAAATAAGACTAAAACTTTATATTCATTTAATGAAATCCTTCAATGAGTTTGATTCCATTTTTTAATTTTATAGAGTAAGTTAGGTAATATACCTAAGAGCACACAGAGCCATTAAATGCAGGAGGTGGAATTGGAGACCAAATCTGCCTAACTTCAAAACTCCTCCTTCCAATCACTTTGCATTAGTGTCTCTCTTCTGAAATGCCACTTGCTTTTCTTCTCCGCCATTTTAAAAGTTGAAGTTTCTAGACAGTAGGTGAACAAAAGACCAACTCTATATGTGTTCCTTGAGAAGTACCCCTCCACCCTCAGTGTGTTAATAAAAGGGGGCCTCTACCAGATGCATGTAAGAATGAGTACTGGACTCTAAATTCCCCTTTCTCCAACAATAAGATTTTTTTTTTCTTTTTCTACTTCTGAACACTGGAAAAGCGAGTTTGGCAAAATAGTGATTGAATTCTTGAAGGATTAGTCTTTGTGATATTTGTAAACTCATTGTTAGGCTGAAAATTGCTTTTTATTTTTTTTAATTTTTTATTTTTTTAAAGATTTTATTTATTTATTTGACAGAGAGAGATCACAAGTAGGCAGAGAGGCAGGCAGGGAGAGAGAGAGGAGGAAGCAGACGCCCTGCTGAGCAGAGAGCCCAATGCGGGACTCGATCCCAGGACCCTGAGATCATGACCTGAGCCGAAGGCAGCAGCTTAACCCACTGAGCCACCCAGGCGCCCTGAAAATTGCTTTTTAAACAGTAGGTCACCCTTGATATTCCATTCACTAGTGCTCCCTTATTGCTGCATTTTCACTGCAATTTAGCTATAACAAATAGAGAGGTTCTTTAATGGATCTTTGCTTTCTCTCACCCATGTGGGAAGTGCCAATTCATAATGCTACTAGAAAAATTTTCTCCTCAAATTTATCTACTACCTTTCATTCACTCCCTCCCTAAAAACAGATGATGGATCTGTGATGCCTATTAAGTTAAATTTCAAGATCTCAGCCTAACATGTCATAACCTGCACTAATTGGCCCCCTCCTGTTCCACCGACTCCATCTCACACATGGACCCTGGTGATTCACTCAAGCCAACAGCCAGCCATACCCTGCATAAAGAGGCGGCTCCACTCTGCCTCTTGACCTTTGCATTGTCCTACACACTTCCCAGCCTCTCTTTCAAGGACCATTCCTTACTCCTTCTGAACTTAACACTCACTTCTTTCAAGACGTTGGCCAAATTCTGCAATTGTCCCTCTGAAAATGTATGCATATATTTATATATACCTTTCATTATCTTACTCTCCCAAAATAAATTAGAATGTCTAAAGGACAAGAACCTTAACATCCATAATCCCCCACCCTGACAGTGGCACACACATTGCAGCCTGACTGACAGACAGCATGGGCCAGTTGTATCATCTATCTTTCCACTTGCCCTTAGTATATTTTCTACCTGTTTCTCATGGTTTTATCTATTTAATGTTTTGTTATGCTCTCTTGAGGTCCTAACACACTGCTGAAAATGAAACATGGATATGAAATCATTACAATAGGGGCACTTAGGCATTTTGCTGCAGGATTTTTGATTTAAACAATTTTTTTTTTTGTGCTGGTATGTGCTTTTTTGTCTCATCATCCATCATGTTTGATAGTAAGCCACTGCCTCTGCCTTTTACTGATTTGCACAAGAGCCCAGTAAGATATTCTCAGCCCGATAGAGATATTCAGGGTCTTGAAATAAATAGGTTCCATCAATATTGGTGATTGTGGACTAATTCAGATGTGTTTTCCTGCAAAATATAGTGGGCTTTGTTTGAACCTCATGTCAGATTATCCACGTTAGTGTTGATCTGCAGCAGAGACGGGCACTGGCTTCTCAAAATATCTTTTAGCTATTACCTATAAATGCTTGAAAGAATTCACAAATGCAGATACCTTGTTATGCATGCTGCTTCCCGAAACCGCCTCTGAGACACCAGATGGCACAGCAAGAGCTGTACAAGTGACAGATGATAAAGTGTATCAAGCCACATAAATTAACCTCCTCATGGCCATAGTATCAGATGCCACAGGGAAAAGCAGGAGGACTGAGGAGCAACTGCACTATATTACCCACAGGGATGAATTTACAATCCATCTGGGGTCTCTCATGTGAGGATACAGGAACCCCAGATGGCCTGTGAATTTTGAACATTTGTGTATGCAGGGGTTGTTTAATCTTTCTGGAAATTAACTGACACTTTGGTCAGGAAGGATGCCTTTGCCAGCACCAAAGCCATGTTTCACTGGGCTCGGACAACTTCTGAATATCATTAGAGGAAATATCCCCAGGCTCACCATGCCGGTGCACCATGACGGCTTCTAGGCCAAAAGAGTGAGGAAGGGGCCTGTTTCCTGGATGCGCTTCAACCCAGAGCTAATGAGGCCATACCGTGTGTGGTGTTACTAAGTTTCATAAAGACACCAAGGGACATCACAGGGGACAGAACAACTGCCCACTACTGAGTTATAAGAGCCTGAAAGCATTTAGAACCAAGTAGAACATACAGAAATAATCATGGAAGGATATATTTCTCAAGCTTGTAAACTGGGAGTTAGGTCTATATTGGCACCACTACTCCTGGAAGGTAAACTGCTTTCCGCTGAGCAGTTGTAGAAAGAAGCAACTGCTATAAAACCATGCTGGAAGCAGGAGTATAAAACAGTTTTTAAAAATGGACTGGCCGGATGGGGGGAAAAAAAAAAAAAGGAAAAGTAGATAAGTTAAGGAAGTAGGACAAGTAAAACATTAATAAAAGCCAGTGAGGATATGGGCTGGAAGCAACAGGGAGCACATTATTATTGAATGAGTGATGTCTGAACAATCTGCATCTGGAAGGTCTGTTATGGGAAAGCAACAAATCAGACCCGAGCTGCCTGCCATGTGGAAGGCTGGCATCAGTCTTTAGAAACTAAGGACCAGAATAATCCCTGGATAAATAGGGATCCAGACCCAGCAGATTGCATTATCAGAGTGAGCAGAGTGGTAAGAAAACTGGGATTACCTAAAACCATTGGTGGTAGAAGGAAGGAGGGAGCCTGAGACTATAATTCCATGAACTGGTCATACAGTAGGACTACAGGCTGGGACTGAGGAAGGAACCCAATAGCCAGAGGCCAGGACTTCTGGGGAAACTGCTACTTTAGGCTACAGTTGCTCCTGGGACCTTGGGCCAGAGCTGAACCTACAAGTAAGAATTCAAGTCAGTTCTTCTGAAAAAGCCTCCTTTTCCCCCCACATTCACTTTGATTCTCCTTCTTCCACTCATAGAAATTGGTGCTTACCCTTACCTTGTCATTGTTAATTGGCTCTATCTTTGTCTTACTTCTCCATCAAATGTGACTCCTTGAGGTAGGAGCTAGTATTTGTATTCTAAATATTTGGCACATGGTAAACACTCAAAAAATAAATCATTACCTCAACAAATGATCAAGTATTGATGCAAATACTCAAACACAAGATCACCTGTGAGGCTGGAGAACCATGTGGAGCCATCACCTATGACAGGGCTCCGTACGTTATGGCCACTTCTTGCCCACTGCCTGGTTTGTAAATGATTTTTATGGATGCACAGCCATACTCACTTGTTTACCTATTTTGAAGAATCACCACAGAGCTGAGTAGCTGGCTCACAGAACCTAAGATATTTCCTATGTGTCTCTTTATTGAAGTTTGCAGACTCCTCATCTATGGAGTTTTTGAAAATACCACTCCCCAAGCCCACTCTGAGATTCTGATTCAGGAGTAGGGTGCAGGCATGAGTGTGAGTGTCTGTATTTGTGTGTATGTGCAGTGTTTTCAGGTAAATGTATTTTCAGAAGAGCCACACACACACAAAAAAATTCTGATGTACAGAATTCACAGAAGAGAAACACCCAATGTCAGGCTCAAACTACCTGGAGTAAGAGTTGGAGGTTTAAATAAAGTGACATCGTGCTGGGGACGTTAAAGGGTCCTTTTACACTTACGTAAAGTCCTACTGACCTAGCCACCAGGGATGACCTTCCAACAAGAATTATTCCATGTTGAAATGTAGATGTTTTATTTCCCAGGGACATTGTATGTGAAATAATTCATATTTAGTGGAAAAAAAAAAAGCCTTTTCACAAAATAAACTTTAAGCACTCCATAGGGCCAAGGGAAACTTTTAAGATATAAGTGATTACGGGAAGTGGATTCTGAAAGAAATTGAGCACGAGGTGCTGCTGGAGGTCTCCTTAGCCCCTAGGAACTGTTCAGGGGACCTGTGGCAAAGGGAGTAGAGAAAGGGGAGTGAATGGAAGGACAGAATTCTCCAACCACAAGGATTGCCCAGGGCCATCCTGAGATGTTAAGAAGTTTTTGATGTCTTGTTACTGCTTTGTGGCTGTTGCTATTCTAATCCATGAGAAGGTTCCTTTGCCTCTTCCACCAAAGTCCAATCTATTCTCTTCTCTCTGTCTAGATTTCCACATCTCCACCTGTCACCTACTCACTTCCAAAACATGGTTTGAAGTGTTGCATTAACCTGACAGACCTCCTCTTAGATGCACTAGCCTATCTGCTCTCTCTGCTTCCACCCTTTCTACTCTCAGACCACTGCTCATCCTACAGCCTGGGTGATTTTTCTAAATATAATCCATGTCATATTTCCCTTATGCTTAAGTGTCTCCTTGACTTCCCAAAAATGCTTAGAATAAAATCCATCATAGTTCAATGAGGTTAGGTATGCCCGAGGTCACATAATGAATTTGATAGGAAGCCCTATTTAGATATTAAGCAACCAACTGTTATCTGGTATGGGACCAAGAGACTTTGCTCAGCTTGCCAGAAACTGATTGTTCCTGGCACTCACACACACATCTCTTTTTGCCTTCACCGTGCCTATCCCTAACTCAACACTGGCTCCTGCCTGAAGTCCTCTCCAATCTGATTGACCAACTAAAGTGAAATAGGCCATGCCTGGTTATAGTGTCAGAGACAAGAGGGAAGTAAGTTAAATGGAAAACATAATAAGAAATAAACATTTCTTCATGATAGTAAGAGCCAAATTCGATAGTCAATGGTGCAGAGCCTCCAACAGAGAGAGATATAGGCATGACTTTTATTGAGATATGAAAGACACATCTTGGTATGTATATACTTCTGTTATTTTCTTCTTATCTACATATACAGATCCATGTAACAGCAAATCTTAAATATTCACCCATGTCAATTAGATGGCCAAGATTTTGCTTACATAGCCATGCAAGTCTGGCCACAATGAATGAGCCAGTCCCAAAGCTTGACATAAGGGAGGCCAGTGGTCTGTCATATGAGACAGTATGAGTACTCTAACTAGCAAGAGAAGTGTACAACGGAAAAACCCTCTAATTAGATCTTTTCTTGGGAAGTTATGATCCAAGGCAAATAGATACATTCACATGAAAGAGGAAGAAAAGAGCAAAAAGACTCCTGAAGAGAAGGAGGTATGCATGAGCCATAAAAGAGTGAGAAGGGAGAGGCAAAGGAAGGTATCAGCTCTGAGAGCTATTAGGAGATTGAGAAGAATGTTCCAGTTCTCCAAGGAGCTTTTTTGTCACAAGGTTTTGCATGGATCCTTACCTCCTTAATAATATATAAATATTGCCTGGGTGACTGGAAGTCATATGATGATAGCTCTATTCCCTGAAAGATCTCAACTGAGACAGAACTTCCTAGCAACTCCTCCCTCATTTCTTGGACATTTGACATGAATTTTCTGCAGGATGTCTGACATCTTTCGTAGGTACCTCCCCTCTGTTTCCTTGATGAGAAAAATGGATCAGAAAATATGTAAATTCTTTAGCATAAATAAATCATAAGCAGACAAAAACATCCAAGTTCACACCGATTATATTTTTCAGTGTCCCTGATGTTTAATAGAGTATTTTCATCTATTTTAAGTGAAGAAGTCCTTTGTGGGTTCTACTATTAATAAACAGAAGTCACCAAAGTGAAATGGGATAGATTAAGATTTCCAACTTAAAGTTAAGTTCCTGGTCACTTACTATATATTTCTACGTCCCACCACCTAAAGAGCAAGTTGGATCACTCCCTGGAATAATAAAATACCACAGTCTGGGTGGATTTAACAAGAGACATTTTTATTCTCAAATTCTGGAGACTGAAATTTCAAGATTAAAGTGTCAGCAGGGTGGATGTCTGGTGAAAGCTGTCTCCTGGGGGTGCAGATGGCTACCCTCTCACTGTGTGCTCATGAGGCCTCTTCTCTGTGCATGTGCAGAGAGAGAAAGAGAGAGAACTCTAGTGTCTCTTCTTCTAAGGACACTCCTCCTATGGGATTCAGGACCCCATCCTTATGATCTCATTTACCCTTAAATACCTCCTTAGGGGTCCCATCCCCAAATACAATGATATGTAAGTTAGGGCTTCCACATACAAATTTGGGGTGACACACATATGTGGTCTGTTGTACCCACTGTGAAAACAGGAAGACAATACCTTTTTCTCAGATCCTTTTTATCATATACCTTTTGGTGAAAAAAATCTTTTTTTCTAAAAGACAGGATATGGGGGTGATTTTTCAGTGAGTGTTCCATTATTAGTATTTCAAAGATAGGCAATTTATATAAACCAGAGTTCCACTGCTTTCAAAATAGATTTCCACCCTGAGATCACCTTAGCATCAGTACAGTGAAGATTCTTCTCTCAGAGGTAACCTTGGACTGGTATGACTGCTCTAAAAATAAGCGAATTGTAGGCTGAGCTTTCGTCAGACCTTTCTGAGAACTCCTAAGCCTGCTGCCTTCACTCAGCTGGACATTTTGCTCAATGCCAAGCTTATGTGAGGGGTTTTATGTAAATTCTGGAATTTTCATCATGGATTTTATATGCTAAGCCCCATTTTGGTTAATCTCTATGGTTCTTCATGTTCATAGAGAAAATCTTAGATGCCTATTCTCTCAAACAGAGAAAGACAAAATGCTTTTCATTTCTTTCAGAATAGAACAGATTGTTCCATTCATTTCCAAGTGTCTCTTCCCTTTGCAGTTTGGATAAGGCACACTTTTCTTATTTCCTTGATGTTTCTCATTTTTCTTTTCAAGTTCAAAATATAGGTATATAAGAGCCATGGGAAATTTAGATATTTTATTTGATGTAAAATCATAGTTTAAGTAACCTCCAACTTTTTTATAGGAGACAACTGGAAATAACCATTATGTGAATCTTAGTAAAAAACCTTAAGCCTATCACCTGAACACAGACCTTTACCATATACCTGTCCCATATACAATTTTCTGACACAAGGTCACATAAATCAAATTTGACCTTTGTTTCTCATCTTCTCTCTTATTCTGATTTTAAGTTAGTTTGTCCACAAAACTTACTTCTTCTATAAAATTGCAGTTTCCCAATAGGGTCTCTTGTTGTTTAGCAAAAATGTATGGAATGTTCTGGGGTACCTTGCCATACCCTGAGATTATGAGAAACCCAGCAGTCAGGCTTCTGTCAGTCATAATAAAGAGCAACAGCCCTTTATGGTTTCAAAGGATTTTTGTAATTTTGTAAGCACGTAATTCTTACAAAAACATAGTAAGATAGATATCATTACCCCATTATACCTACAAGGAAAGCAAGAAACAGATTTAAGCCAGTTAACTCCTCTCAAGTATCACAGCCACTAAGAGCCAAAATCCAGGTGAGAGCCAGTTTTCTTTACTAGAGCCAGAGCTCTTCTCATTAAATTATAGCTGTTACCATTTAAAATTCAAAAGAAAAAAACAAAATGTTTAGTTTTCTTGGAAAATTGGTAAAATAACTATTCAACAATATGCTTAGACAATTAACAAACATTTATTCTCCTTTTAGGGAAAAGTACTACAAGTATGACTCTTCCTCTAGTCAAGCCCTTTTGCTTACAAGTATCAGAGACAACCTCAAGTCACCTGCAGTGGCAGCAATTTATTTTCAGGATATTCTCCCATAGATAAAGCTGAACCTCAAGTCTCTGAAAAGTAAGAAGAAAATGTGTTTCTACAGCTACAGGGACTATAGCCCCAGAGGTCATGAACCTTCACTGAAAGCCAGTCCTGCCTTCCCCTTGACACAGCTGCACTCCTTCCTCTGTAGTCCCTGTGTGTTTTACATCTCATATGTTTTGCTGACTCATAATTTTGGCTTCCTTCTTACTTGTGTGTGCATATTACCAAGGGTAATAAGCTACATAATGGTCCCCCAGGATGCTTATATCCTAATCTCAGAAACCTACAAAGGTTACTTTATATGGCAAAAGAGACTTCACGGATGTGATTAGGTTAAGGAGTTGGCAATGGGGAGATTATCCTTGATTGCTCAAATGGGCCCCGCTTAATCATAGGGATCTTTTTAAGAGGAGGGAGAAGTTCAGAGAGATGGACAATGGAAGCAGAAATCTGAAGATGCTTACAGTACTGGCTTCAAAGATGCCAATGAACCGAGGAATGCCAAGTATACAACTCTGGAATATGGGAAAGATAAGGGAATAGATTCTCTCCCGGAGCTTCCAAAGTCCACACAGTTCTGTGGACATTCGGATTTTAGCTCCAGTGGAACCCATTTTAATCTTCTGACCTCCAAACTAAGTGAGAATAGATTTGTGTTGTTTTAAGCCATTAAATGTGCTGTGATTTGTTATTAGCAATAGGGAACTAAGACTCTCAGCATAGCTTCACCTGCCTACCTTTATAAAAGATAGCCCCAGCCTTCATTGCTAGTGGGCTTTTTGCTGGGGTATTCCTTGGTTTAAATTACAATAGATTTTTTATTTACAACTAATTTGGTTTATCGTGTACATGTGTACACCAGGTAACATCAGATGTGGCTATCCAGCCTAAAAATTGGTGGGGCTTGGGAGGATGATCATGCATTATCTCATCTCTGAGATCTGGCTGAGATCTGCGATCTGGCTGAGAGTCTGAGACCATGTAATACAAAAACACAGCAGCTGAACTAATTCCCTTTCATCGGGGGCTGAGGATGGGGCATGCCCATGTCCAAGGGGCTGAGGCAGGGCAGAGTATTTCTGCTGTAACTCAATTTTCATTTAAATTGTAACTTGTTAGCTTTGTGTCTCCTACATAGATATGTCTAATTGAGCACCCTTCATTTAATTTGAAAAGAACAATATTCACTGAGATATGATCCCAGGAAGAGAGAGATTGGTGTTTAATCTATAACCCCTTCCTTCCCTTGGACAAAGTCTGAAAGCCAGGGGTTCCAAAGAACCCACATATCCAGAATAAGCTTCCAGCTCACAGTTGTAGTTGTGTGGCCGCCACATCTCTGAGGACAAGCTAGAGGTTTCATTACCCAAATGGTTGGCTTATTTCTCAAAAAAAAGGCTGAAACAGAAGTCCCTCTCCCAGCCTCAATGCCCTGAGGGAGGGAGCATTATACCGGAAGCAACTAAAACGCAGTCCCCTCCAGGGGAGTTAAATCACCTGTGGACTCAGAGATTCACTTCTCAAAGGAGAGAGTTGATCTATTTCATGAGTACAGAATTACTGTCTTTATTTTTAATTTATCAAAACATTTAGGCAGAAGAAAAATGTCCTTGAAAGCTCATAGAGGAGACATTCATCTAAACCTAGAAGCCATGCTGTCAGTTTCTTTCTTGTTTCTCCTTTTTGATTCAAGCGTAAACTAAAAATTTCCTTGTGTGGAAATATTTAACATCATACAACTGGTCAATCTCTATGGTGAGAAATTAGAATGTATTTATTATAGAGGTCTGTATATCTAATATTTTAAAACAATTATTCCTTCTATTATTTCCGTTTAAATAATGAAGTTGGTATGACCAAATGATCACCATTTACTTCATTATATTCTTTATAAGGCAGCTCCCTAAAGGATAGGATAAAAAATAAGTTAACTTAATGCAAAAGTTGTATTCCTGCTAAACTCTTTTACTGTGATTTTAAAGAAATATATCTGAAAATTACATCTACATAAATTTCTAGTGGGACAATCATGTGAACATAAAATCACATAAGTTAGAAACACGTATTTCTGGAAAATGCCAAATCAAGCCAAAATATAAGGAATATATTTACATATATTTTGTATAAAATATATCTAAATATACATGGTTACTATATTTATATGTGTTGTGTTGTATATATTTCTGTATAAATTACACAACTGACCCTAAGACAATGGGGGTATAAGGGACACCAACATACCATGTAGCCAAAATTCCACATAAAAGTTTTGACTCTTGCAAAATTAACTTCTAATAACTTCTGTTGATTGGAAACCTTACCAATAACATAAACAGTCAACACATTTTGTATGTTATATGTATCATATACTATCTTCTTACAATAAAATAAACTAAATAAAGAAAATGTTATAAAGAAAATCATAAGGACCAGAAAATACATTTACAGTACTATACTATATTTATTGAAAAAAATCCACATGTGAGTTAACTCACACAGCTTGAACCCAGGTTGTTCGAGGGCCAATTATATTTCTATATAATAGTATCTGTAAAGTAGTCTTTCATTTAGATTTAAATCAACTGAATTTTTGACATGTTATGGTAATACAGTAGGGTGGTAAACATAAATCAAAAACATTTCGGGGCGCCTGGGTGGCTCAGTGGGTTAAGCTGCTGCCTTCGGCTCAGGTCATGATCTCAGGGTACTGGGATCGAGTCCCACATCAGGCTCTCTGCTCAGCAGGGAACCTGCTTCCTCCTCTCTCTCTGCCTGCCTCTCTGCCTACTTGTGATCTCTCTCTGTCAAATAAATAAATAAATAAAACTCTAAAAAAAAATTTTTTTTCACAAATTGCAATTTTTTTTAATAGCTTTCAAATTTCTCCCTTTAGACTTGTTTTGTTTTCTCGGTTTTTGTTTTGTTTACTATAGCTTCTTACTAATAACCATTTAGGCTTCAGATCTCATCACTTCTCCCTATGACCTCAGATCAGCACTGGCTAATGAAGCTTAGAAGTGTAAAAACCCTAAATGAGGGCTCTTGGAAGGAAAAGATGCGATGGGCTATAATAGTCAATTCTTGGATAAAAGAGAGGATAAAGAGAGGGCTACTAACATTGGATTGCAGTCTTCTCTCTGATATTTTGGAAAAGTAATGTGAGTACATAAATTGGAATAATGTTTTCTTTTTTACTTTTAAGTGAGCACATGTTTCTTTTTTCTGATTTCTTAAAGAAGATTTATCTTCTTACTCTTCCCTTCTTGGAAATCTTGATTTATATTCTCTGAATACATAGCAACTAGTATGAGATGACCCAGGAATATGATGTCAGCCAAGAGAAACCAAAAATCTGCATATAGAGAATTAATTGTCCCCATAGTCACAGAATAGATACAACAGCCCAACTCATTTGGACCATATTTCAGTTTCCCCAATGGCATGCCTGCAGATGCATATTTATAAATCCATCTCATTTATACCAGTCATAATGATAACAATCTATTGTCATAAAATAACAATATGTAGCTCACATAAGCCATTACCTCCATGTCAGCTAATAATTGACTTCTTGCCCCCAAACCAGTTCCTTTTTCTTTTTAAGCTATATTCTCTCCAGTGCTTTCTACCTCATCTTTTGAATATCTTCACCTGATAAAATTTTATTTAACATTGTTTTTATAATTTACATTATGAAGAAAATATAATAGGTATATTGAATATGTTTTTCCAAATTATACAACCCACTCCATTTACATGTACACATGTGTGCTCATGCACATGCACATACACACACACACACACACACACACACACACACACACACAGATTCTTCCCCACACTATATCCCAAGGATCAATGTCTATCCATTTGGTAAATCATCATTTAAAGGGTGGCTGCTAATAGACACATGAAAAAATGCCCCACAGCACTTGCCATTAGAGAAATACAACTCAAAACCACAATGAGATACCATCTCACACCAGTCAAAATGGCTACAATACACAAGATGAGAAACAACAAATGTTGATGAGGACATGGAGAAAGGGGAACCTGCTTACACTGTTGGTGGGAATGCAAGCTGGTACAGCCACTCTGGAAAAGAGTATGGAGGTTCCTCAGGACATTAGAAATAGACCCAGCAATTGCACTATTGAGTATTTACACAAAAGATACAGATGTAATGAAAAGAAGGAGCACATGCACCCTAATACTCATAGCAGCAATGTCCACAATAGCCAAACTGTGGAAGGAGCCAAGATGTCCTTCAACAGATGAATGGATAAAGAAGATGTGGTTCATATATACAAAGGACTATTACTCAGCCATCAGAAAGGGTAGCTATCTACCATTTGCATTGACATGGATGAAACTGGAGGGTATTATGCTAAGTAAAATAAGTGAATGAGAGAAACACAACTGTCATATGGTTTCACTCATATGTGGAACATAAGGAATAGTGTAGAGGACAATAGGGGTTGGCGGAGACTGAATGAGATGAAACCAGAGAGGGAAAAAGCCATATGAGACTCTTAACTCTGAGAAACAAACTGAGGGTTGCAAAAAGGAGATGGGTCAGAGATAGTATAACTGGGTGATGGGCAGAGATAGGATAACTGGGTGATGGGCATGGGCAGGCACATGATGTGATGAACTGATGTTATACTGAACTGATCAACCATTGAACATTGATTATATAACAAACCAATGAGGCATATCTTGGCTAATTGAATTTAAATTTTAATATAAAGGAGGTAGAGGCAAGATGGCAGAGGAGTAGCAGACTGAAATGACATCAGATCCCAGGAGTTCGGCTAGGTACGTATCAAATCATTCTGAACACCTACAAAGTCAACAGGAGAAAGAAGAGAAGAAGAGCAGCAATTCCAGGAGCCAAAAAGCAACCACTTTCTGGAAGGTAGAACATGCAGAGAAGTGAATCTGAAGCAACGGGAAGATAGACCATGCAGGCAGAAAGGCCAGCTCCCAGCAAGCATCAGAGCAGTAGAGCACAAAATCAGAACTTTTAGAAATCTGCTCCACTGAAGGACATCACTCCAGAGGTTAAGTGGGGGTGGAGCCCTCACAGGGACAGTGTGGTCTCAGGTCCCATGGGATCACAGAAAGATCAGGGGTGTCTGAGTGTGGCAGACCTGCCAGGTTTTGGAGCAGGGAAGCCAACTACAGAGACAGAGCTAAAGAGTGAGTTTTCAGATCAGAGTTACCTTAAACCATGATCCAAGGCACAGTTGGACCTCTGCTCTTTGAGCAGGGAACACACAAAAGTGGCAGATTCAGGGAGACTCACCTTACTCCTCTGGAAGAAACAGTGTGGCAGGAATCTGCTGGGTTTGGAGACTCCAAACAGGGACATGCACCAGGATAGAAACACTCAGTCACAAGCTGGTGAGCTCAGAGTGCGGGCGGAGACCAGGGAGACAGGAGAGATTGCTTATCTCTGAGGGTACATTGGGGAGTGGGGCCCTGAGTTCTCGGCTCCTCCAGGCCAGAGACTGACAGGCTGCCATATTCATTCTCATCCTCCAAAGTTGTATGGAAAGTGTTCAGGGAACAAAAGCTCCAAGAATGAACCCAAACAGATTATACAGATAAAGGAGAACAGTGAAACTCCAGAGCCAGAGGAAAACAATGAATATAATTCATGGCTTTTTCCCCATGATCCTTTAGATTTGTAAAGTAAAGTTTTTTATTTTTAATCTTACTTTTTTCTTATTCTATTTTTTAAACGTTTTTTCTTTTTTAAACTTTTTTCTTCTTTTTCAAACTTTTAAAGTTTTTTAACTAGTTTATTCTAACAGTACCATTCTAAAAAAAAAAAAATCATTTTAAACCTTAATTACTATAGTCATATTTTATCCATCATTGTATTTAACTTTATGTTTGTATACATATAGGGTTTTTTTTTCCCTAAAAATTTTGGGATACAATTTCTTCTAATACATAAAAATATACCCTTATCTAGCACATGGTTTTGTTCTAGTCTCCATCCTAAGCATGTTCCTTCCTCATTTTTTTCTTTTAATAAGCTTATCTTATCAATTCGTTTTTTAGAATTTCTTTTAATTTTCACCTTACATTCATATTCCATCCCTTCATCGTGTTTACCCTTATTTTTTTTTGTGTGTGTGTATATATATATATATATATATATATATATATTATTTTCTTTCTTTAAAAATGTGGGAGGTTAGTTTCTTCTAAGAAACCAAAATATACCCAAAATCAGGTGGGTAGCTCTGTTCTATTCACCAGTGTAATATATTTATATTATTTTTTTATTTTTTTATTTTAATTTCTCTTTTTATGCCTTTCTTCTCACCCCAGTTTTGGATCTCTTCTGATTTGATAAGTGTACACTTTTCTGGGGTCTTTGCCACCATTTTCGTATTTTATTCTCTTGTTAATATATTCCTACCTGGATAAAATGACAAGGCAGAAAAACCCACCATAAAACAAAAACAAAAACAAAAATAACAAGAGGCAGTACCGATGGTTAGGAACCTAATCAATATGGGCATAGGTAATATGTCAGAAACTAGATGTCAGAACAACAATTCTCAAGGTGCTAGCTGGGCTTAAAAAAGGCATGGAAGATATTAGAGAAAGACTTTCTGGAGAAATAAAATCCCCATCTGGAGAAATAAAACAACTAAATTCAAACCAAGTTGAAATGCAAAAAGCTATTAATGAGGTGCAATAAAAAATGGAGGTTATTATTGCGAGGATAAATGGGGCAGAAGAGAGAATTAGTGATATAGAAGACCAAATGAGGGAGAATGAAGTAGAATAAAAGAGAAACAAACAACTACTGGACCACAAGGGGAAAATTTGAGAGATAAGTGACACCGTAAGACAAAACAATATTAGAAAAATTGGGCTTCCAGAAGAAGAAGAAAGAGAGGCAGAGGTATATTGGAGCAAGTTATAGTAGAGAATTTCCCTAATATGGCAAAGGGAAAAGGCATCTAAATCCAGGAGGTACAGAGTATGTCCTTCAAAATCAATAAAAATAGGTCCACACCCCATCATCTAATAGTAAAACTTACAAATCTTAGTGACAAAGAGAAAATCCTGAAAACAGCTCAGGACAAGAAGTCTGTAACATACAATGGTAGAAATATTAGATTGGCAGCAGACTCATCCACGGAGACCTGGCAGGCCAGAAAGAACTGGCATAATATATTCAAAGCACTAAATGAGAAAAATAAGCAGCCAAGAATACTATATCCAGCTAGGCGGTCATTGAAAATAGAAGGAGAGATAAAAAGCTTCCAGGACACACAAAAACTAAAAGAATTTGCAAACACCAAACCAGCCCTACAGGAAATTGTGAAAGGGGTCCTCAAAACAATGAGAGAGCCTACAAGTAATAGATCAGAAAGAGACAGAGACAATATACAGTAACTGTCACCTTAAAGGCAATACAATGGCACTAAATTCATATCTTTCAATAGGTATCCTGAATGTAAATGGGAAAAATGCCCCACTGAAAAGACACAGGGTATTAGAATGGATATAAAAACAAGTCCCATCAATACGCTGTCTCCAAGAAACTCATTTTAGACCCAAAGACACTTCCAGATTTAAAGTGAGGGGATACGTGCTCACTTTGGCAGCACATATACTAAAGTGAGGGGGTGGAAAACAATTTAGCATGTTACTGCACATCCAAAGAAAGCTGGGGTGGTAATCCTTATATCGGATAAATTAGATTTTAAGCCAAAGACTGTAATAAGAAATGAGAAAGGACACTATATCATACTTAAAGGGTCTGTCCAACAAGAAGATCTAACAATTTTAAATATCTATGCCCTAATATGGGAGCACCCAGTGATATAAACTAGTTAATAACAAAATCAAAGAAACACATCAACAATAGTACAATAATAGTAGGGAACTTTAACACTGAAATGTCACTGAAATGGACAGATCATCCAAGCAAAAGATCAACAAGGAAATAAAGGCCGTAAATTGTGCACTAGACCAGAGGGACATCACAGATATATTCAGAACATTCCATCTCAAAGCAACGGAATACACACTCTTCTCTAGTGCACATGGAACATTCTCCAGAATAGATCGCATCCTGAGTCACAAATCAGGTCTCAACTGGTACCAAAAGATTGGGATCATTCCCTGAACATTTTCAGACCACAATGCTTTGAAACTCAAACTCAACCACAAGAGGAAAGTTTGGAAGAACTCAAATACATTGAGACCAAAGCACACCCTACTAAAGAATGAGTGGGTCAACCAAGAAATTAAAGAAGAATTTTTAAAATTCATGGGAACAAGTGAAAATGAAAACACAACTGTTCAAAATCTGTGGGACACAGCAAAGACAGTTCTGAGCAAAAAGTATATAGTGATACAAGTCTTTCTCAAGAAACAAAAAGGGTCTCGAGTACACAGCCTAACCCTACACCTAAAGGAGCTGGAAAAAGAACAGCAAAGAAAGCCAAAACCCAGACGGAGAAGAGAAATCATAAAGATCAGAGCAGAAATCAATGAAATAGAAACAAAAAGAACAGTAGAACAGATCAATGATACTAGGAGCTTGTTCTTTTAAAGAATTAGTAAGATTGATAATCCCAGATCAGATTTATTAAAAAGAAAAGAAAAACGACCCAAATTAATGAAATCATGAATGAAAGAGGAGAGATCACAACAAACACCGAAGAAATACAAACAATTATAAGAACATACTATGAGCAAATATATACCAGCAAATATGACAATCTGGAAGAAATTGATGCATTCCTGCAGACATATAAACTACCAAAGCTAAACCACGAAGAAATAGAAAAACCTGAACAGATCCATAATCAGTAAGGAGATTGAAGCAGTCATCAAAAATCTCCCAACAAACAAGAGCCGAGGGCCAGACGGCTTCCCAGGGAAATTCTACCAATCATTTAAAGAAGAATGAATATCTATTCTCCTGAAACTGTTCCAAGAAATAGAAATGGAAGGAAAACTTCCAAACTCACTTTGTGAGGCCAACATTACCTTGATCACAAAAACCAGACAAAGACCCCACCAAAAAGGAGAATTACAGACAAATATCCTTGATGAATACAGATTCAAAAATTCTCACCAAAATAATAGCCAAGGCGATCCATCAGTATATTAAAGGGATTATTCACCATGTCCCAGTGGGATTTATTCCTGGGCTGTAAGGTTAGTTCAACATCCACAAATCAATCAATGTTATACAATACATTAGTACAAAAAAAAAAAAAAAGAACTAAAACCATATGATACTTTCAGTAGATGCTGAAAAAGTGTTTGTCAAAATACAGCATGCTTTCTTGACAAAACTCTTCAAAGTGTAGGGATACACGGTACATACCTCAATATCATCAAAGCAAATACCATTCTCAATGGAGAAAAACCTGAGATCTTTCCCCTAAGGTCAGGAACATGAAAAGATGTCCACTATCACCACTGCTATTCAACAGAGTACTAGAATTCCTAGCCTCAACAATCAGACAACAAAATGAAATAAAAGGCATCTGAATCGACCAAGAAGAAGTCAAACTCTCACTCTTTGTAGATGATATGACACTTTATTTGGAAAACTCAAAGACTCCATTCCAAAACTGCTAGAACTCACACAGGAATTCAGGAATGTGTCAGGATAGAAAATCAATGCTCAGAAATCAGTTGCATTTCTATGCACCAATAGCAAGGTAGAGGAAGGAGAAATTAAGGAGATGATCCCATTTAGGATTGCACCCCAAACCAGAAGATACCTAGGAATAAATCTAACTAAAGAGGCAAAGAATCTGTGCTCAGAAAACTATAAAGTACTCATGAAAGAAGTTGAGGAAGACCCCCCAAAATGGAAAAACATTATATGCTCATGGATTGGAAGAAAAAATATTGTGAAAATGTCTATGCTACCTAAAGCAATCTACACATTTAATGTAATCCCTATCAAAATAACATCAATTTTTTTCAAAGAAATGGAACCAGAAAATACCAAAGAGGAATGTTGAAAAAGAAAGCCAAAGCTGGTAGCATCACAATTCCAGACTTCAAGCTCTATTACAAAGCTGTCATCATCAATACATTACAGTACTGGCACAAAAACACACATGTATGGACACACAATAGAGAGCCCAGACACAATAGAGAGCCACGAAATAGACCTTCAACTTGATGGTCAACTAATCTTTGACAAAGAGGAAAAGAATGTCCAGTGGAAAAAAGACAGTCTCTTCAACAAATGGTGTTGGGAAAATTGGACAGCCACATGCAGAAGAATGAAACTGGACCATTTCCTTATACCACACACACAAAAATGGACTCAAGATGGATTAAGGACCTCAATGTGAGACAGGAATCCATCAAAATCCTTGAGGAGAACACAGGCAACAACCTCTTCGACCTCTGCCACAGCAATTTCTTCCTAGAAACATCACCAAAGGCAAGGGAACTGAGGGCAAAAATGAACTATTGGGACTTCATCAAGATCAAAAGCTTTTGCACAGCAAAGGAAACAGTCAACAAAACCAAAAGACAACTGACAGAATGGGAGAAGATATTCACAAATGACATATCAGATAAAGGGCTAACATCCAAAATCTCTAAAGAACTTATCAAACTCAACACCCAAAGAATAAATAATCTAATCAAGAAATGAGCAGAAGATATGAACAGATCAGTTCTGCAAAGAAGACATCCAGAAGGGCAACAGACACATGAAAAGTTCTCCACATTACTCGGCATCAGGGAAATACAAATCAAAACCATAGTGAGATACCACCTCACACCAGTCAGAGTGGTTGAAATTAACAAGTCAGGAAAAGACAGATGTCGGCAAGGATGCAGAGAAGGGGTAACCCTCCTACGCTATTGGTGGGAATGCAAGCTGGTGTAGCCACTCTGGAAAACAGCATGGAGGTTCCTCAAAAAGTTGAAAATAGAGCTACCCTACGACCCAGCAATCACACCACTGGGTAGTTACCCTAAAGATATAAATGTAGTGATCCAAAGGGGCACACGCACCTGAATGTTTATAACAGCCATGTCCACAATAGCTAAACTATGGAAAGAACCTAGATGTCCATCAATAGACGAATGGATAAAGATGATTTGGTATATATATATATATATATATATATATATATATATGTATATATATGTATATATATGTTTGTCTTTCTCTGAATGACTTATTTTGCTCAGCATAATACCCTCTAGTTCCATCCATGTCGTTGCAAGTGGCAAGATTTCATTTCTTTTGATGACTATATAGTATTCCACTATATGGAATGTGTAAGCCTGAGGATTCACAAACCTGTATCCCTGGGGCAAATAATACATTATATGTTAATAAAAATAATTAATAAAAATTGTTTTTAAAAAGGTGGCTGCTATTAATGAACCAAAATTTGCTGACATATGAATAAGATTTTATATTATGCACAGATAATCTTAAAGAAGGAAAGCTGCAGTGGCCTTGGGATACATAAAATACTATTCCATGACTTCAAAATTAAGAAAAGATATTTAATAGAAGAATGTCTAGTTCACAAAAGTCATAAAATAAATTATAAACAATTATTATGAAGGTGATGAATTGGAAACATGCATCCTGTGAAGGAGGTTTCTAAGCCATTAGTAGAACAGCAACCAAGTAGTTCTAAATGGTTAAAGAAAGAAGAAAGCAGAAAACCTGCCATTCCAGTATTTTTATTTAAAAATAATGTTAAGAGGCACCTGGGTGTCTCAGTCAGTTAAGTGTATGCCTTCTGCTGAGGTCATGATCCCAATGTCCTGGGATCAAGCCCCACATCAGGCTTCTTGCTCAATGGGGAACCTGCCTCTCCCTCTCTCTCTATTCTCCCCCTGCTTATGCTCTTTCACTCTCTCTGTCAAATAAATAAATATATCTAAAAAAATAATAAAAAATAAATAAAAATGATGTTAACATGTATCCTATAAAACTGAATAAGCCAGATTAATATATCAGCATGGGCTCTGGGACTCTGGGAACAGGGGAAAATGTAAATGATATCCTCAAGAACAAAAGATAATAAATAAATCATTTTTTAATAAAATACCTTATTAGAGTTTATAACTTACAATAATAGACACAAATATATTCCTTACATGTTTCTCTGTGTCCCTTCTCTCTGATCTCTCAAAATTTGAAGGCTACTACCCAAGTTCACTTAATATCATTTCATTTAACTATCTTTCATACTTCGTCATTTCCAGAATGTCTCTTCTAGCTATTAAAAACATTGACTTTGCACCACCAAAAAAATTTCTATAAGAAAAAAGGTGTGGAAGTGTCCATGCATGACACTCTATTTTATCTCTCACTGAGTACAAATTAATTTCACTCAGTAAACAACCAAAGAAAGGCACATTAATCCCAACTTTGCATACTAAAAATGTAATAATCATTAAAAAATGTCACTACAACAGAACAAACAGCAATCTTAGAAATACATGAAAGTAGACTATCATCCATACACAATTTAGAGAAATATTTAAATCTCATTACTTTATATAAATAAGGAGACCTAAGCTTTTATTTCATCCTCACAATTTACAGCACTTAACAGTATGTCTTCAGCTTAGGGAACAGAAGATCCTTTTCTTGAAACATGAAGAAGTCTAAGAATCTTAATTTGGAGAAAATCACTGAAGAGAACTGAAGAGAATCTGAGAACTCAATGAAAAATGAAGAATAGACTTCCCCACTAGCCCCTAGGAGGAGAACACAGTCTGCTGGCTATTTTATCTCTCTAATCTGTTAAATGTCCACCAGGATTGGACTTCTTCAATACCAAATATTTGGAATACCATGGATCTAAGGATATTTTTTACCCTGGGAGGATGTGAGAGGCAGAGAACTCTGGCTTAGAATTCTCTGCTCAAAGGGGACAGTACAATCCTTTGGAGGAAGACTCAACTCTCTGGGTGGAGCAGGAGCAGAAGATCTAAAGATGTGACTTCAGCTCAGATGTGAGCAAATAATATTCCTTAGAAATGATGCTGAAACCCGGATAGATAAAATGAACCACAAGTAAAACCTGTGAGCACAAGCTGGAGGAAATGAACTGTTTCATGTGAGTCTAATTTAACATGTTGCTCAGTTGTGCTGTCCCATCTAACACAACAGTTCACAGATGAGCTCCAAAGAGAATATCATCAAGCTTTTGGATGAATGGTGGCTATCACGGTATCTCAGAGATACTGAGAATGTAAACAAGTTCAAGAGCAGTGTCACCAGACTTCAGTTGTGCAGGCACGATTATCAAGAAAAAAGTAAGATAACTTAAGGTTCCTAATGTTTTAAATAATGTGGCTTTGGAGTTCATTTGTTCACTAGGTAATGATAAGACAAAGTTTTACTAATAAAACAATTAACAGTGTGTTCTCCCTGACTGGCTACCAGACTATTTGAGTTTTAGTTTCCTAAATATCTTTCTTCTTTCCTGATTATTTTCAACCTTTGAAAAACCATTCACTAGTGATTTAGCTACATTTTTCCTCTCTGTCACCAATTAGTATTGGGAAAATATGGAATTAAAAATTATACAGCAAGGAAGCCTTAGAGGTTAATCATATGTAATATATACATATGGAAAGAACTAAGTAAGTGCTAAACAGCAATTCTTCAGCAGTTGGAATGAGTTTTAATTATGAGGTAGTTGGATAATTAAATGTTAACAGGCAGTGGGAATAAATTGGCAGGCTTATAAAAAACAGCACATGGCTAGACAATGAAGGAAGACCCTTTAACATACAGAAGATAAAAGGGAAAAATCCTGTGGGAAGAACTTTTCCCAAAGGAAACCAAAAAAGAAAAGAAGAGGTGTTAAGGAATGTGCATTATCTTTTGCCTGTCTCCCATTTCCCTGTGAAATATTTTCTCTATGTAAAGAGTACAAGAAAGACCCTGTGAGAACTGAGGTTGGCAAAATTTACTCTAACAAAGAAAGAAAAGGGAGAACATTTCACCACATCTTTCTCTCTATCTCTATCGCTATTTAAATGTTTCTATTTCTTACAGAATAAAAACCTTGATAATGGAGAGAATGTTTTCTCTCTGTTGTCTTGAGTTGGTTCAAGTTGTTATACTTTATTAATATTCTCTTTAGTTTAGATTTAGTTCAGTTATGGGGCATATTTGAAACAGAATCAAGAAAAAAAAAACAGTCTATTTCCTTCCATAATGAAATTGCTTAAATTCAGTAGACCTCTTAAGGCTAAACAAAGTATGATGGAACTGTTCAAGTGTAACATTTCAAAGGGCCTCACCAGCATGTTTACTAATACCACTGAAGCAGCCTCTTTGGGCTACTAAATATGACCAAAGCAGACTATCTGAATTAAGTACAGGACAATTATTGCTGTTGCCACTCACTGACTGCTCCCCCAAGCCCTACCTTTACTTTCAAACATGTTTTCAAACTCTTTTTCTCTTTCACACACACACACACACACACACACACACACACACACACACACACAGCATCTTTATCTCCTGAACCTGACTTCTTGTTAACATATTAATACGTTGATGATTACTACTTACATATATTAGTAACCCAAATCAGTCTCAATAGTAACCACACCTAGAAATAGAAGCAAACCTTTTGATACCTATTTTCCCACAGTTTCATAATAGAAAGGAAAATTTCTAATGCTTCTCAGAAGACCAATAATCAACAAATTTGTCCTTGTTTTTTCCCTACAGTTCAGTTTAAGTAGAGCACTGAACAGTTACACAGCAAAGATATGTGGGACGATCCACTGGGATCATGGAATAAAGAAATAAGATCTAAAGTTCTTATGCAGCTGGAGAAATACCTGAACAAATGAGAATAAATCATCTATGCATAAGCAAAGAAATATCTTGGGATGTTTAGCAGAAAATGTGTGAAATAAAAATTTTAAAAAGAGAGAATATACAAACTACAAAGAATGCAAGAAAGGAGCATATGGAAACTATAATACTGATTGGGAATGAATTCAGCAAAAAGCTAACCTCAAAGAGAATAAGTTAATTCCCCATATATGTTAAGTTTTCTGTTCAGTTGGCTATTTTGGAAATTAGTGTGGATGACTCACAGGCAAAACACTTCCTCCAGAGATTTTTTTCTTTCTTTTTTTTTTTTTTTTCTTCAGTAAATAAATAGTGGCATGAGAATTTCTATTGTGAGGGCTAAGTAACCCCCATAAAGCTGATCTGGGAACCGAGATTCCTATGCCTGCCACACACCTTGAAACAATTCCAAAAGGATGCATGAATATGGAAAAACCCAAAACAAATGCATGAGGCATGTGTCATTAACCTTCTCTTTACTGTTCTTAAGAAAGAAAGTAAATAAAAAGAAATATTTATAACAGATATACAGTTCTTCTTAAGTAGGAACAGTTACTCAGTAAAATAATAGTTAAATTTTTTGAGCCCTTTCAATGTGCCAGGCACTGTTGAGCCCTTTTCACAGACAATTGTTTTAATGTTCACAATAATCCTATGAGGAATTCACATCAGTCAGTCTAATCAGGAAACAGAAACTACCATCATATATTTTAACAGAGAGAATATAATAAGAAGAGTTGTTAACTAGGGACTGAAGAACTGAAAAGACAAAAAGGAAACAGGGAAGTAGTAAGTACCAAAATCAGCTTTTACCACAAAGGCTAGAGGAACAGATGGATGAGTTTACAATTACTTAAATTTAGAATCTTGAAGGAGGGAACTTGTGGAGCTAAAACTGAGATTTCTGAGGAGGAGGACACTGCTTGGCCAAGGCTAGTATTTCTGATGAGGCTCAATGGAACTTAAGCTGGAAAAATTATATATATAGAATGAACTGCTAGGATGATCTGATGCTCAGGGTGAAGAGTATTGCTAGTGTGAAACTAATACAAATAGAAAGCCAAACAGGCAAGTGTACCTTCTTTAATTTCTAATCCCTCAGATTCTCTCTATCAGCCCCCTTCTTATGATCCTAACAAGGGGGAAGACAGCAAAGGAGATGTGTGCCAGTCCTGACATTTCAAAGGAGAGTATAGGAAGATAAGCGTAAGGTCAACTGACCATAGCTAGATCACCAGCGCAGGAGGGGTAGTGAGCTAGTACTTGATGGATGAGGCAGGTGAAGTAAGAGAGTGGTAAAATGTCTCACACAGGTTCTCACAGTACGGAAGCAGGAGAACAAGGATATGCAAGTAGTTTGACTCTAGAATTCCTTACCTCATCTCTAGAGTTGTGACCATTCTTTCTATCTTTTGGAAGAGGGTTCAACAAGTTGCCCTGAAAAGACCAGTCCACAGAAGCCAGTATCCATTACCAGCTAAGCTACAAAGGGTATGAATTTCAGTAAGTTGCTTCACTCTGAACCTCAGAAATATTCATTATTATTAAACAAAACAATTGAATTAGGTAATACCTAAGATTCCTTCGAGTTTAATAATCCATAAAAATAAAAGAAGCAGCAGCCCAGGAAAATATCTAATCCCTAAAGTGCTTACAAATAAATTGTGACATGGGTTGTAGTAACTCTTGCTTATCAATATTACACAGAACATTTGTACATGGAAATAATTGCCCTTTTTTGTTGTTGATAGTGCTCAGATTCTTCCCCCATTTAGTTCAGGAGCATATAGAATGTTCAGCCACAAGACAGACAAGGATAGAAATTCTGTATATCCAAACATAATATATTCCTACCACATGCCATATTATGCTAGATGCTTAAGATAGAAAGATATGGTTCCTTCCTTCAGTGATCTTATAATCTGAATGCATATGGAAGCAAAACAGTGAATAGGTATTTGTTATATGGTATGATATGAAGAGGAAGCTGTGGACCACTGGGGCACCTGACAATTGTTTCTTAAGTTCATATGGGGGGTGGGTATGGGGATGGCTATACGTCAGGAGCTTTCTTAGAGCAGGTGGCTTCTGAGTTTAAAAAGAAAGGAAGGAAGGAAAGAAAGACAGACAGAAAGAAAGAAGTTAAATAAAGAAATGTGGTGCAAAATATGATAATGGATGAGAAAATGTTGCATAAGTTGTACAAAGCAGATAGACCATTATTACTTATATTACTGTTATTAAAAATTATACTATAGAAGGTAACTGAAAGGGAGAAAGTACACTTGGAAGCTGCAAGGGGTTCAGTATTGGTTCAGTATTGCTACAATAAAACATCAGGCAGGGGCAGATGTGAGGATAGCAATAGAAAGAGATAGATATGTAGGTAGCAGTCAGGTTACTAAAGTTTCTGATGCTGAGCTAAAGAGTTTGAGCTGGACTACTAGACAGCCATGAACAGGAAAACCACTGATATATGCCATAATATGAATGAATGTAAAAAAAAAAAAAATACACTCAGATGGTGCCTGGGGTGCTCAGTAAGCTAAGCACCTGCCTTCAGCTCAGGTCATGATCCCAGGTTTCTGAGATGGAGCTCTGAGACTGAGATTCAAGTTCTGGCATGACCACATTCTAGCTCCTTTTAAAAAGTTACTCAAGCTCCCTAAGCCCCAGTTATTAATTTATAAAAATAATAATGTTCTTACCCTGCTCAAGACATTATTAGTAGTAAATGATAACATGGGTAACTCTCCAGCCAAGTGTATATCCTATTTTAAGCTGTGCATTAGATTTCTGTGTTGGTATTATTAACCTTACCTCTCAGGCCAGACCTCAGATTTCTCATTTGTAAAACAATCCCAGTGACATAGGGACCACAGGAGTTCCTTCCAGCTCTAATATTCTAGACCACTGTATCAATCATCAGTAACACGTTAGATTTCTCATAAATGGTTTCTTTGTGCAGGGTTCCCACAGAAACAATTGCCCAAAAAAGCTTTAATAGAATGGTCTTTCATTCAACACACGCTTATCTAGAGCCTACATTCAGTTTATACAGTGTTTGTTGGAATAGGTGTAGATCCAGCCTAGAAAAAGGAGACCACAAGGGCAGTGCTCTGACATGAACATTCCAGGTATTCAGAGAAGACAGAAAGTAGGGGCCTCCTGAAATGTGAGCAGCTCAAATGTGGTGTTCTGGATGACATGCCCCCTGGTTCAGGGTCAGGTATATACGTGCATAACCAAAATCTATTCAGGTGTGGGTTGGATCTTCTTAAAATAACTCAGATATAGTTCAATTTAATGATTTTCTGACTTCCCCACTGATCCTGCCTTTGTTAACTAGCTCCATTAACACAAGTCACTTTCCACTCTACACCAGGAAGGTGAAAGGGGAGAGTTTGAATAGAACTGAATAATTCTTTACTTAATCATGCACTATCTTTCCAACTGACCTTTTCCTATTCTCATTACTCCAGTTCCTTTTACGAATGAACACTTTCTATGGAATAATTAGCCTTCTCTGTCTTTTTTACATTTAAGTGACTCAGTTTTATAACAACTCTGTAAGAAAAGTGTTCCTCGCCATTCTTTGGTAAACAGAAGACAAGAAAGTGGATTAAGTTTCTGAATACAGAACAGTCCCAGTACAAATTACAGCTGCCCAAACTATTCTCTGTTCCCTGACATACATGCAGAGCTACTGCAGCATTTCTTGAGTCTTCAAGGGGTTACCAAGCCAGTTCTGAGGCAACCATTATTCTCTGATGAAGAGCTCCTGTGACCTCCACCTCAGGCATTAGAAAACTTATCTATTTCTCACCTCATTCTTCAAAAGAGTGAGCTAGCTTTGGAACCTAGCAGGTAAGAAGTTAAAATGCACTCCATTAAAATAAAATAGTTTTTGTGGCAGAAATTGCCTCTCCCTTTTGAGCTGACCCACCTTATTGGAATGAGAACACATCAGAGGCACGGATGTGAAGACCAGCCGTGGAGAAAATTAAGGAATGTGGAAAGTATGGCCTTGGAGGTGGAAATCTAAAGCAAATCTGCATAAGTGCTGCATAATTGATAATGAACCACTTACTGGTCTTGCAAAAAGTGCTAATGAAATGGTTGCTTTCTGCTGCATTGACTATTTAGCTATTGTTAAAATGTGAGCAATTTAACTTTTAAACTTTAGTCACCAATAGCACCTAATTAATTTTTAGAGTTGGTAAAAGCACCCTTGTGGTGCCAAGGGCTAGCCTATGCAAAATAATGAAGGTGGCCATTAGTCAATCTCTAGAACATCCAAAACCAACATTTGATGGCTGTTTTTTTTAAGTCTCTCCCTATTTTTCGTCATGTACCAGGATTTTCCTGTTCTTTCCCTCACCATCAAAATCTGCTTTCAAAAATAGACGAGACAAATCAACTTAACTAAGATACTAAATATTAGTAATAGTTTCAATGTCTTACCTTTCCAAAGGTATTTATGTTTTAATAAGAACTGAACCCCCAGGATACAAAGGTAGCTGTTAAAATGGAGTAAATATCAGAACCATCGTGAATATGCTAGAGCCATGTCAACACATACTCACAGCCTCCTGCTCAGAAATTCTGATTCCAAAGGTTTGACTGTGGCCTAGGAAACTCGTGTGTGTGTGTGTGTGTGTGTGTGTGTGTGTGTGTGAAGTAGAGAGAGAGAGAGAGAGAATGTGATAATAGTATACATCACTATGCTTTCTTCAACATTTTCTCTACTGTTCAGATATAATTGCTTACATTTTATAAATCATAGAACTACACAAGTAAGTTGAAAAAAATTGAATTAGGACCCTAGGCTTACCAGTAGAGGCAGCAGTGCTCCTGTACTATCTCAGAGCCCATCTAGAATTTACGCTGCAGTAATAATGACTCTTGAAAAGGCAGCCTTCCTCTCTCTTAGCTGCATCATATTAAGTATAACTATTGATAAAAGCGTATAAACTCATCTCTTCTCCTTAGTGGCCTGCTGGCTTCTCAACTCACTTAGAAGCTAGTTCTTCATTTCTCATGTGCTTTTTTATATTACTAAAAAGTCATTAATGGGGGAGGAGTAAGATGGTGGAAGAGTAGGAGACCCAAATATCATTAGGTGCCAGGAATTCAACTATATAGTTATCAAACCATTCTGAACACCTACAAACTCAACAAGAGATAGAAGAGAAGAAGAGTAGCAATTCTAGAAACTGAAAAACAACCACTTTCTGGAAGGTAGGATGTGTGGAGAAGTGAATCCAAGGTGATATATGGGAAGAGAGACTGCAAGGGAGGGGCTGGCTCCTGGTAAGCGGTAGAGCAGCTAGGTACAAAATCAGAACTTTTAGAAGTCTGCTCTACTGAGGGGCATTGCTCCAAAGTATAACTGAGAGGTCGAGGGGGCAGGCACACCTTCACTGGGACAGTGTGGTCTCAGGAGCCAAGGGGGTTACAAAAAGACCAGGGCTATCTGAGGGTAGCAGAGCTGCCAGGTATCAGAGCAGGGATGCCAGCTATAGAGATGGGGCTGAGGAGTGTGCTCTCAGCCTGGCCCCTGGTAAAGGTGGTACAATTCTGCCTCAAGCAAAGACATTTGAGAATCACTGAAACAGACCCCTTCCCCTGAAGATTAGCAAGAACATCCATCCAAGACCAAGTTCACTGATCAATGAGAACTGCCAAACTTCCAAAATTAGAGGAATGCAGCACATAGAATTCATGGCTCTTCTCTCATGATTCTTTAGTTTCTCAAAGTTAATTTTTTTTAATTTTATTTTTTTCTTGTTCTATTTTTTTTAATTTTTCCTCTTTCCTATTTTAAACTTTTTAAACTATTTTACCTTATCAATATCTTTTTTAAAAATCTTTTTAAATTTTCATTGTTTTAATCATACTCTATGGCTTCATTATATTTAACCTTACTTTTTCTATATATATAGGTTTTGCTTTTTTTTAAATGTTGGTATACAATTTCTTCTAACAGATCAAAATATACCCTAAATCTAGCACATGGCTTTGTTCTAGTCTCCAACCTGATCACTTTCTTTTCTCATCTTTTTTCTTTTTTTTCAACCAACTTCTCATCTTATGAATTCATTTTTAGAATCTTTTAAAATTTTCATTGTTACAGTCATATTCCATCCCTTCATGGTGTTTAACCTTATTTTTGTGTGTGTGTGTATATATATATATATATATATATATATATATATATATATATATGTTTTTCTTTCTTTAAAAGTTTGAGAGGTAGTTTGTTCTAACAGACCAAAATAGACCCAAAATCAAATGGGTGGCTCTGTTCTATTCACCAGCCTGATATATACATATATATGTATATATGTACATATATATGATTTTTTTCCTCCTTTCTTTTCCCCTGGTTTCAGGTCTCCTCTGATTTGGTTAGTGCATATTTTGGGGGGTTCGTTGCTACCCTTTTAGTATTTATTATCTCATTCATCTATCCTTATCTGGATAAAATGACAAGGTGGAAAAACTCACTGCAAAAAACAGAATAGCAGGCCATACCAATGGCTAGGGACCTGATCAATAAGGACAATAGGAAGATGTCAGAACTGGAGTTCGGAATAACAATTATCAAGGTGCTAGCTGGGATCAAAAAAAGCATGGAAGATACTAGTGACTTCCCTTCTAGAGAAATAAAATCCCTTTCTGGGGGAAAAAAAAAAGAACTAAAATCAAACCAAGTTGAAGTAAAAAACGTTATTAATAAGATGCAATAAAAACTGGAGGCTCTTACTGCTAGGATAAATGAGGCAGAAGAGAGAATTTTTGATAAAGAAGATCAAATGATACAGAATAAAGAAGATGAGAAAAAGAGAGATAAACAACTACTGGACCATGAGGGGAGAATTTGAGAAATAAGTGACACCATAAGACAAAACAATATTAGAATAATTGTGATCCCAGAATCACAGAAGAAGACAGGGGCAAGGGGGCAGAAGGTATAGTGAATTATAGTAGAGAATTTACCTTATATGGCAAAGGGAAAAAGCATCTAAATCCAAGAGGCACAGAGTATTCCCCTCAAAATCAATAAAAATAGGATCACACCCCATCATCTAATAGTAAAACTTACAAGTCTTAGTGACAAAGAGAAAATCCTGAAAACAGCTCAGGACAAGAAGTCTGTAACATACAATGGTAGAAATATTAGATTGGCAGCAGACTCATCCACGGAGACCTGGCAGGCCAGAAAGAACTGGCATAATATATTCAAAGCACTAAATGAGAAAAATAAGCAGCCAAGAATACTATATCCAGCTAGGCGGTCATTGAAAATAGAAGGAGAGATAAAAAGCTTCCAGGACACACAAAAACTAAAAGAATTTGCAAACACCAAACCAGCCCTACAGGAAATTGTGAAAGGGGTCCTCAAAACAATGAGAGAGCCTACAAGTATTAGACCAGAAAGAGACAGAGACAATATACAGTAACTGTCACCTTAAAGGCAATACAATGGCACTAAATTCATATCTTTCAATAGGTATCCTGAATGTAAATGGGAAAAATGCCCCACTGAAAAGACACAGGGTATTAGAATGGATATAAAAACAAGTCCCATCAATACGCTGTCTCCAAGAAACTCATTTTAGACCCAAAGACACCTCCAGATTTAAAGTGAGGGGATACGTGCTCACTTTGGCAGCACATATACTAAAGTGAGGGGGTGGAAAACAATTTAGCATGTTACTGCACATCCAAAGAAAGCTGGGGTGGTAATCCTTATATCGGATAAATTAGATTTTAAGCCAAAGACTGTAATAAGAAATGAGAAAGGACACTATATCATACTTAAAGGGTCTGTCCAACAAGAAGATCTAACAATTTTAAATATCTATGCCCTAATATGGGAGCACCCAGTGATATAAACTAGTTAATAACAAAATCAAAGAAACACATCAACAATAGTACAATAATAGTAGGGAACTTTAACACTGAAATGTCACTGAAATGGACAGATCATCCAAGCAAAAGATCAACAAGGAAATAAAGGCCGTAAATTGTGCACTGGACCAGAGGGACATCACAGATATATTCAGAACATTCCATCTCAAAGCAACGGAATACGCACTCTTCTCTAGTGCACATGGAACATTCTCCAGAATAGATCGCATCCTGGGTCACAAATCAGGTCTCAACTGGTACCAAAAGATTGGGATCATTCCCTGAACATTTTCAGACCACAATGCTTTGAAACTCAAACTCAACCACAAGAGGAAAGTTTGGAAGAACTCAAATACATTGAGACCAAAGCACACCCTACTAAAGAATGAGTGGGTCAACCAAGAAATTAAAGAAGAATTTTTAAAATTCATGGGAACAAGTGAAAATGAAAACACAACTGTTCAAAATCTGTGGGACACAGCAAAGACAGTTCTGAGCAAAAAGTATATAGTGATACAAGTCTTTCTCAAGAAACAAAAAGGGTCTCGAGTACACAGCCTAACCCTACACCTAAAGGAGCTGGAAAAAGAACAGCAAAGAAAGCCAAAACCCAGACGGAGAAGAGAAATCATAAAGATCAGAGCAGAAATCAATGAAATAGAAACAAAAAGAACAGTAGAACAGATCAATGATACTAGGAGCTTGTTCTTTTAAAGAATTAGTAAGATTGATAATCCCAGATCAGATTTATTAAAAAGAAAAGAAAAACGACCCAAATTAATGAAATCATGAATGAAAGAGGAGTGATCACAACAAACACCGAAGAAATGCAAACAATTATAAGAACATATTTGAGCAAATATATGTCAGCAAATTTGACAATCTGGAAGAAATGGATGCATTCCTACAGACATACAAACTACCAAAACTAAACCAGGAAGAAATAGAAAAACCTGAAAAGACCCATAACCAGTAAGGAGATTGAAGCACTCATCAAAAATCTCCCAACAAATGGAGCCCAGGGCCAGATGGCTTCCCAGGGAAACTCTACCAAATATTTAAAGAAGAATGAATACCCATTCTCCTGATACTGTTCCAAAAAATAGAAATGGAAGGAATACTTCCAAACTCACTTTATGAGGCCAACATTATCTTGATCACAAAACCAAAGACCCCACCAAAAAGGATAATTACAGACAAATATCCTTGATGCACACAGATTCAAAAATTCTCACCAAAATACTAGCCAATAGGATCCAACAGTTTATCAGGATATTAAAGGGATTATTCATCATGTCTAAGTGGGATTTATTCCTGGGCTGCAAGTTTAGTTCAACATCCATAAATCAATCAATTTGATACAATGCATTAGTAAAACAACAACAACAATAAAACAAAACAAGTTCCATATGATACTCTCAGTAAATTCTGAAAAACATTTGACAAAGTAAAGCATCCTTTCTTGATCAAAACTCTTGAAAGTGTAGGGATAGAGGGTACATACTTTAATACCATCAAAGCCATCTATGAAATACCAACAGCAAATATCCTTCTGAATGGGGAAAAACTGAGATCTTTTCCCCTAAGGTCAGGAACATGGGCAGGATGTCCACTACCACCACTGGTATTCAAGTAGTATCCGTACTCAGGAAACTATAAAATACTCATGAAAGTTGAGGAAGACCAAAAGAAATGGAAAAGTGCTCCATGCTCATGGATTGGAAGAACAAATATTGTGAAAATGTCTATGCTACCTAAAGCATCTACACATTTAATGTAATCCTTATCAAAATACCGTCAATTTTTTTCAGAGAACTGGAACAAATAATCCTAAAATTTATATGGAACCAGAAAAGACACAAAACAACAAGAGGAATGTTGAATAAGAAAGCCAAAGCTGGTGGCATCACAATTTCAGACTCCAAGCTCTATAACAAAGCTGTTATCATCAAGACAGTATGGTGTTGTCACAAAAACGGACACATAGATCAATGCCATAGAATAGAGAGCCCAGAAATAGACCCTCAACCCTATGGTCAACTAATCTTTGACAAAGAGGGAAAGAATGTCCAGTGGAAAAATAAAAACGGTCTCTTCAACAAATGGTATTGGGAAAATTGGACTGCCATATGCAGAAGAATGAAACTGGACCATTTTCTTACACCACACACACAAAAATAGAATCAAAATGGATGAAAGACCTCAATGTGAGACAGGAATCCATCAAAATCCTCGAGGAGAACACAGACAGCAATCTCTTCAACCTCAGCCGCAGTAACTTCTTCCTAGAAACATTGCCAAGGGAATGGGAAGCAAGGACAAAAACGAGCTCTTGGGACTTCAGCAAGATCAAAAGCTTTTGCACACCCTAGGAAACAGTCAACAAAACCAAAGGACAACTGACAGAATGGGAGAAGATATTCACAAATGACATATCAGATAAAGGGCTAACATCCAAAATCTCTAAAGAACTTATCAAACTCAACACCCAAAGAACAAATAATCCAATCAAGAAATGGGCAGAAGACATGAACAGATAGTTCTGCAAAGAAGACATCCAGAGGGCCAACAGACACATGAAAATGTGCTCCACATTACTCAGCATCAGGGAAATACAAATCAAAACCACAATAAGATACCACCTCACACCAGTCAGAATGGCTGAAATTAACAAGTCAGTAAATGACAGATGTTGGCAAGGATGTAGAGAAGGCGGGGAACCTCTACGCTGTTGGTGGGAATGCTAGCTGGTGTAGCCACTCCAGAAAACAGCGTGGCGGTTCCTCAAAAAGTTGAAAATAGAGCTAACCTACAACCCAGCAATCATACTACTGGGTATTTACCCTAAAGATATAAATGTAGTGGTCCACAGGGGACTGTGCATCCCAACGTTTATAAGAGCGATGTCCACAATAGCCAAACTATGGAAAGAACCTAGATGTCCATCAACAAATGAATGGATAAAGATGATTTGGTGTATACATATATACAATAGAATACTATGTAGTCATCAAAAGAAATGAAATCTTGCCTTTTGCAATGACGTGGAACTAGAGGGTGAAATAAGGCATTTAGAGAAAGACAATTATCATATGATCTCCCCGATATGAGGAATTTGAGAGGCAGAGTTGGGGGGTTTTGGGGGTAGGGAAGGAAAAAGTGAAACAAGATGGGATCAGGAGGGAGACAAACCATAAGAGACTCCAAATCTCATGAAACAAACTGAAGGTTGCTGGGGGTAGGGAGGTGTGGAGAGGGTGGTTGGGTTATGAACACTGGGGAGGGTATATGATATGGTAAGTGCTGTGAAATGTGTAAGCCTGAGGATTCACAGACCTTTACCCCTGGGCAAATCATATATTATACATTAATAAAAATAGTTTTTTAAAAAAATCCTACCACCCAAGACACATGTCCACAGATCACCGAGAATAGTCTAATTCAGATTTTCCTTACTTTTCAGAAGGCTATCTTCTACAGACAGCTCAGAAATAGTACCAGAAATTTTATATACTATCTAGCATTTCTGTCCTTACTCATTCACAGAAGAAAACTGAAATTTTCTAATCCAAATTCTGATATTTACATATTTACTGTGTATTATTACTGTATGTTATGTGGGCCTGTTAAATGAATGGGGGGAAATCATGATGTTATAAACTCATTTTAAAGGCCAGTTTTCATATTTTCTGACAAAGAAAAGAAAAACAGATAAGGAAGTCAACTTTTGTTTCAAATGAATGAATTTGAATTCCTTTTAAATCAAATATGTCACAACAGAAAGGAAAGACTAATTCACAGAATCCTGGAGGATTACCCATAAATATTGAAAGAAAGCCCACTTCCTAGACCTCTGAGATATGAAAGTTTATTACATTCCCATCACATTCCTTTCACATACAGAAAATATATATTTCCTTACCTTTTAAATCCTGAGAGCCACAATAATCTATGCACACACTATCCCTGTTTATTTATGATACTGAACAGGTTAGGATGAAAAACACTGCACCCTTTTCACTGTGGATGGCTGATCTTTGATCTTTACACCCTAAGAGAGTTCTTCTACAAATTCCTCTAAAGTTTCTCCATGACCTGCTGAGCTCCTATATCACTCTATTTTAAAACACTTTGCTGAACTCCTTCATTTTTAATAAAATGTCACTGTTTCCACTTTGGACCATTGAAGGGCCAAAAGTTCTTCCCAGGTTCTTCCTGTTCTCACAACAGATTTCACATAAAAGTAAGACAAGTTAAATGGATGAGAGCAGTAAAATTCCATGGTACTCAGAAGAATAAAGCCTCGGGCAAACTGAACTCAGAGGACAGGATTGGACATACGGGTTTTGCTAATCAGAATTCTTTGGGTATTGGGTAAAGTCATCGGCTTGTGGACCTAAGGATAAGACACCACATTTGTTAAGAAAGGAGCTTCATTTCTCTCATTCTTTTATCTCCACCACCTCATCTCTAGTCTTGAGCAGAACAGACACTTGGTAAATGTTTGTGGAACAGAATTGCCTGTGTCGTAAAAGTAATTACAGTACTGAATGACAGAAACGTGCCAAGGATATGACTGAGGAGTGTCAGGGATGCCTTCAGTTGAAAATCAAAAAAGATACCAGATCTTTTTTTTGAAATAATAGTCACATCATCATACTAAAAATAGATTTATCACTTATTCAACGGTGTTTTAAAAGTGTGTTATACAGAGTTCTAAAAATGTTTTATACATAGTTCACATTTAATCCTCATAAGAACTCCAAAAGGTAAGTAGTATCATTCACATTATCAGTTGAAAATGGGCAAATTCAGATCAACTACACCCCATAGTTAACAACCCTTGAGTCCTGGAGTCAAGGTGAAGCAGAGCCCTGACTGACTCCCAAGCTGAGAACCTTCCCATAGCCCTGTGCCAAGTCAGTGTTTTCTTGGGGCATCACATGGCATTTCTCTGAACTAGAATTCAGGCTGTTTCTAAAAGGGAAGCATTTTTCAAACCATACTTTAAATCTTTCCACCTAACTGTACAAATGAATGCATTAAAAATGTTGGGATGGTTGTTCTGAGTTTCTGCCATGGAGAACTTCAGCTATTTAATAGAACTGAATACTCAGAAATGGTACAGCAGCCACCAGGTGAGAAACAAGGTGGAGAGTTGCCTTAGAAATGAGGAAATATGCAATTTCTAGCTCAGAAAGTGCCCATTTACCCTGTAAGAATGAGTGCCCTTTGCCCTCTTCACTCTATTGGTATTGGTTGGGGATAAGAATTTAGTCCTCCAGTTTAGCCATTTCTATTAAGATACTGACATCCTTTTTGATTTTCCTAAGTAAACCGTCTATTTTATTTCATAAACCAACTCCATATATCAGTTCCATTTAATGCCTCCATGATTCTGCAAGAACAACAAAAAAAGGAAGCTATTTATTTGTAAACATGTATAAATTTTGTTCTAAAAGTAATCACCATATTTACATATTCATTAGAATTGCCACTCTAAGTGAAATGGGGACAGTAGCTAATGGCATAATTTTAACTTTGTGGATGACCAGTTTTGCATAAACAAAATGAGATTATTAACATTGAGTCTGTATAGCAACTGTAAGGAATTAAAATAAAAGAGACACATTTCCTTAAAAAGTTTTTTTAAGGAAACAAACTGATGAGTAACATCAAAAAATAAATCTTCAAAAAATGTAAATCAAAGCAAATACTCTAATTTCAATATTTAAAAAATAATAGCTCATTCTTAAGAAGAAAAGAAAATAGACAAATTTCTAGAAAAATATAACTAATAAAAAAAGAAATAATTAAATTACTAAAGGGCTACAGTGAATAGAGAGAATTACAAATCATAAGAGACTATGTCCAAAAGTTTAAAAATTGGATTACACTTAAATGTCGAGGAAAATAGATGCAAACAATGATTCAGGAAAAGGAAGAAACCCTGAAGAGATAGGGAAAAAAAAAATCAAGGCTTCAGTTTTTAGAGCTGTTTTAGGTTTATAGAATTGAGAGGAAGGTACAAAGACTCCCATACACCTTCATCCCCCCACACAAGCGTAGCCTCCCTCATTGTCACTACCCCTCACCACTGTAACCAAAGATGAACCTACACTGATACATCATAATCACCCAAGTCCATAGATTAGCTGAGGGTTCAGTCTTGCTATTGTACATTCTCTGGGTTTGAACAAAAGTAGAATTCACTTTTATTTGAATATCATACAGAGTATTTTCACTGACCTAAAAATCCTCTGTGTTGGACCTATTCATATCTCTACCTTACTACCCTTGGAAACCATAATCTTTTACTGTCTCCATAGTTTTGTCTTTTCTAGAATGTCACATAGTTGAGATCATAGATTTCATACTGGCTTCCTTTACTTAGTAACATAAATTTAATATCCCTCCATGTGTTTTTGTCATAACTTGATAGCTCATTTCTTTTTAGAATTGAACAATATTTTTCTGTCTTGATGTACCACAGTTTATTTATGCATTCACCTACTGAAGGACATCTTGGTTGCTTCCAGGTTTTGACAATTATGAATAAAACTGCCACATATAACTCTGTATATGTTATTGTGTAGATATATGTTTTCAGCGTATTGGGGGTAAATATCAAGGACCATGATTACTAGATTGTATGGTAAGAGTGTTTAGTTTTTTTAAAGACTGAATTCGTTTTCTAAAAAACTAAATTTAGGGGTTTTTTTTTAATGTCTTTTTTTCGAACTGTCTTTCAAAATGGCTGTACCGCTTTGCGTTCCCACCAGCAATGTATGAGAATTCTTGATATTCCGCATCCTTGCCAGCATTTGCTGTCAAGTGTTCTGGACTTGGGTCCATTTGAATCACTGGGTAGTAGTATCTCATTGTTGTTTTAGTTTGCATTTCTCTGAGCAGATACAATGTGAAGTATCTTTCCATGTGCTTATTTTTCATCTGTATATTTACTTTGTCAGCTGTCTGTTAAGATCTTTGACCCATTATCTTTGATAACCCATTATCAAATATATCTTTTGACAGTATTTTCTCCGAGTCTGTGGCTTGTCTTCTAATTTCTTGATATGGTATTTAAGTGAGAAGAAGTTTTTTTGTGGTTGTTTTTAAGGTTTTTTTAATTTATTTGAAAAAGAGAGAGTGAATGCAAAATGAGGGAGCAGCAGAAGGAGAGGGAGAAACAGACTCTCTGCTGAGCAGGTAGCCTGATGTGGGGCTCAATCTGAGCACTCTGGGATCATTGCCTGAGCTGAAGGCAGATGTTTAATCAACTGATCCACCCAGGCACCCCAGGAAGTTTTTAATTTGAGCAAAGTACAGCCTACTAAGTATTTCTTTCATGGATCATGTTTTTGATATTATAGATAAAAGGGCATCACCATTCCTAAGATCATCTACTAGGACTTTTATAGTTTCGCTTTTTAAATTTAAGTCTATGTTCTATTTTAAGTTAGTTTTTGTGAAGGGCATAAAATCTATATCTAGATTCATTTTTTTCCCATGTAGATATTCAGTTATTTCAGCACTTTTTAATTAAGAGACAATATTTTGTCCATTTATTGCCCTCTCTCTTTTGTCAAAGATCAGTTGACTATATTTATTGGTATCCACTTTTGATCTCTCTATTCTGTTCAATTGATCTATTTGTGTATTGTTTCACCAATACCACACTGTCTTGATTAGTGCCTTTATAGTAAGTCTTGGAAGTTGGATAGTATCAGTCCTCCAATTTTCTAACTCCACTCAATATAGTGCTGGTTATTCTAGGTTTTCTGCCTCTCCATATAAACTTTAGAATTAGTTCATCATTGTCCATAAAATAATTTGCTGGGGATTTTGATTGAAATTGCATTAAAGCTATAGATCAACTTGGGAAGAACTGACATCTTGACAATACTCCATATTCCTATCTGTGAACATGGAATATTTTTTTATTTAGTTCTTTAATTTCATTTATCAGAGTTTTATAGTTTTCCTCATATAGATCATGAACATACTTTGTTAGATTTATACCTAAATATTTCATTTTTGGAGTGCTGATGTAAATGATACTGTGTTTTTAAGTTTGAATTCCACTTGTTCCTTTTTGGTATATAGAAAAACAATTGACCTTTATATATTAACCTTGTATCCTTCAATTTTGCTATAATTGTTTATTAGTTCTAGGACTTTTTGAATGACTCCTCTGGATTGCCTGCATTAATGATAATGTCATCTGTGGACAAAACAGTTTGGTGCCTTCATTCCCAATCTGTATTCCTTTTATTTTCTTTTCTTGAATTCTTGCATTGGCAAGGACTTCAAGTATAGTGTTGAAAAGAAGTATTGAGAAGGGATAACCCTTGCTTTGTACCTGATCTTAGTAGGAAAGCTTTGAGTTTCTCCCAACTATCTGATTTTAACTCTAGATTTTTTTTATAGATATGCTTTATTAAGCTGAGAAAGTTCCCCTCTATTCCTAGTTTACTGAGTTTTTATTCCTAGTTTTTTTTTTATCATGAATGGGTGTTGGATTTTGTCAAATGCCTTTTCTGTATCTATTGATATGATCATGTGATTTATCTTTTTTAGCTGTTGACCTGATAGATTACATTAATTGATTTTCAAATGTTTCACCAGCCTCCCATACCTAGGATAAAACCTACTTTGTTGTGACATATAATTCTTTCTTTGCTTCTTGGAATTTGATTTACTAATATTTTTTGATGATTTTTACATCTATGTTCATTACAGACATTGGTTTGTATGCCCTTTAGTTTTCTTGTAATGTTTTTGTCTAGTTTTGGTATTAAGCTAATGTTGGTCTCATAGAATCAATCAGGAAATATTCCCTCTACTTCTGTCATCTGAATAAAATTGCAGAGCATTGGTGTAATTTCTTTCTTAAGTGTCTGATAGGATTCACCAGTGAATCCATTTGGGTTGGTTTCTTTCTGTTTGGGAAGGTTATTAATTATTGATCCAATTTCTTTAATAGATACAGACCTATTCAGATTGTCAATTTCTTCTTGTGTGAGTTTTGGCAGTTTGTGCTTTCAAGGAATTCGTTCATTTTATCTAGACTATCAAATTTCCATTTTTCTTTCCTTTTCTGGCATATCAGTTATACTTTTTTCTTTTTACATTTTTAATGATTGCCCTAGAGTTTCCAACATACATTTACAACTAATGAAAGCTCATTTTTTTTTTTTTTTTTTTTTTTTTTTTAAGATTTTATTTATTTATTTGTCAGAGAGACAGCGAGCGAGAGTGAGCATAGGCAGACAGAGTGGAAGGCAGAGTCAGAGGGAGAAGCAGGCTCCCTGCGGAGCAAGGAGCCCGATGTGGGACTCGATCCCAGGACGCTGGGATCATGACCTGAGCCGAAGGCAGCTGCTTAACCAACTGAGCCACCCAGGCGTCCCATGAAAGCTCATTTTATGTAACACTAATTCCTACAAACACATAAATAACTCTTTCCTCCTATCCCTGTCTCATTGCTGTCAATTATTTCACTTATATAGAAGCATACATAAGCAAATATGTATTCTGCTTGTGTGTGTGTGCATACACAAATATATATATATATATATTTTAGTAAACATATATACTTAAATACACTTAAGCATAAATATCTGAATATATTGTTGTATTATTATTTTGAACAAATTGTTATCTGTTATCTCAATTAAGATTTTAAAAAATACAAGTTTTTATTTCACCTTCACTTATTCTTTCCCTGATGTTCTTCCTTTCTCTATGTAGATCTGAGTTTCTGAACTACTTTCTTTTCCTTCTCTCGAAAGAATTTGTTAACATTTTTTGCAAGTTGTGTCTGTCAACAAGTTCCCTCAAATTTTTTTTGTATACGTGTCTGAGAAAATCTTTACTGCTCCTTCACTTCTGAAGCATCATTTCACAGGGTACAGAATCCTAGGCTGGGGGGGGGGGTTCTCTCAACACTTTAAATATTTCACCCCACTATCTTTTTGCGTGCATGACTTCTAAGAGAAGTTGGATGTAATTCTTACCTTTGTTCTTCTGTAGGTAAAGTGGTATTTCCTCTGGCTTCTAGAAGATATATATATATATATATATATATATATATATATATATATATATGAAAATGATATGCTAGGTATAGTTTGGGGGAGCATATATCCTGCTTAGCATTGTCTTTGGTTCCTGAATCTGTAGTATGATGCTCGGCATTAATTTGGGAAAATTCTCGGTCATTATTGTTTCCTTTCTCTCTTTTTTTCTCTTTCTTATATTCCCATTATATGTATGTTACACATTTTATAGTTGTCATACAGTCCTTGAATATATTTTTCAGTCTTTGTTTGCTTTCTGTTTTTGAAGATTTTACTGGTGTATGTTCTAGTTCAGACATTCTTTCCTCAGCTATGTCCAGTCTACTAATAAACCCATTGAAAGCATTCTTTTGACCTCCAGTATTTCTTTTTGGTTTTTCTAAGGCTTTCCATCTCTCTGCTTATATTGCCATGATGTCTACTTTGTCCATTAGAGCCCTTAGCATATTGATCATAATTGTTTTAAATTTCTGACCTGATATTCCAACATCTCTGGTTCTTCCGGTTCTGATGTTTGCACTGTCTCTTCCAACTCTGGTTTTTGCCTTTCGGTATGCTTTGAAAATTTTTTTTTCTTGGTAGCTGGACCAGAAACTGCTGTAAATAGTCCTTTAGTAATGTGGTGGTGGGGTATGGGATAGGGGAAGCATTCTATTGTCCTATGAGTAGGCCTCAGTCTTTTTGTGGGCATATGGCTCTAGACTATAAACTTCACAAGTATTTCTTGTTTTTCCTCTTTTCTCAGGTGGGATAGGATGGCTAGAGTAGGCTGGAGTTGGCTATTTCCCCTTCTTCAACATGGAAAGTTAGAATGGAATGGAGTTAGATATTTCCTTCCCTAGGTCAGTTAGGCTCTTGCAGTACCCCAGTGGGTTAATCTCCGATTAACTAGTTTACAAGTGAAGGTAGGCCTTGTTAAGAACAGAGTACTCTGGCATATTTCAAATGGTTCTTTTTCCCTTCCCCCTGCCAGAAACCTGAGGAGATTTCTCCAACATTTACCGTATCTGATTGAGCTCCTGGAGGTAAATAAAGCTCACAATATTGCGGGGGCCCCCCTATGCTGGTGTCCACCTGGAGTTTTGAACTCTCAGAATTTTCTGTGCTGAGTTTTTAATAATTTGTCTACTATAGTTTAGGTTTTTCTTCCTTTATACTGGTTTCTGCAGCAGTTTTTGCTCATGTGTCTTTGCTCAGGTAAGCCACAGCTCCCTGTATTCCCCTATCAGTATGTCCAGGCTTGACGGCAATAGTTGGCCCTGTGTCCCTCTCTTTGTGTAAAGCCAAAGAGTTGTTGATTTTTTTTTTTATTCTGTTCAGGTTTCTACTTGTTCTTAAGACAGAGTGATGACTTCCAGTCTCCTTATGACTTCCAAGCAGAACTAGAAAAGGGAATTCAAAAATTTTTTTTTCATTAAGAGAGACTAATTATAAAAATTAATTTTACTGGTAAGTTCCCTCAAAGCTTAACTAACACCTAATTTCATCAACATATGAAATTTGGCAGAGTATATGGAAAAAATGGAAAGATACCAAGTTCATTCTATAAAGCCAGCATAATGCTGTAACAATGTAACAGCAATATTACAAAAAAAGATAATTATGGACCATCTTGCATGGGAAAATAGATCTGAAAATTCTGAATAAATACTAGCCATAAAATTTAAGTATATATTTATAGAACCTCAAGTTCTAAAAGAAAAAGAAAAAAAAGACTCTCCTATGAATGTAAGGATTATTTAGTATTAAGAAAATAATATTATATTCAAATCAATCAGCCAAATAAGAGAAGTCATGTCATCACAATAATAAGGAAAAAAAATGGATGATATGCAAAATTCATTCCTCTATTTTTAAAAGACTCTTTAAAATTAAAATCTATGACTTGAAGAAGAGTTTTTAGTTATTTTCAAATTATCACAGCCTCACTACAAAATTTTAACAATGCAGAAATGTACATACTAATAAATTCCTATCCCTAACCACCCCTGCATTTCCCATTTGTCACCTCCCAAGAGATGAGCACTAGCAACAGGTTGGTTTATAGCCTTCCAGAACTCTTCAGTGAAATAAATAAATGGGCTAATGCATAGATACACACATATATATGTCTATAATATGATTCCTTTTAGTAGATAAAACTTAATATACAGAGTTACACAGAGACAGAAAATTATCAAACCATACACAAAATACATTATAAATAATGCCACAGTCTAGAAATGTCCTCATGCATTAATAATAAGGAGAATTAGTAACTTGAATGGTAAACATACTTTAGATATTGAATGTTTCTAGCTATTACCAAATCTACTTATGAAAAGTTTGTGTCAATTTAAATTTCTTTAAAATTTAAAATTTCTTTTAAAATTCCTTCATTCCCCCCAATTCATCACTTCTGGTTAACCAGTCTTAGGAACAAGAAATTATGGTATTTTGTGTACAGGTATAGGGAAACTGCCTGGATTGGCATCCAGTCTCCACTACTTTTGAGCTGTGTGAACTTGAACAAGTCACTTAACCTGTCTGTGCCCCCGTTCCTAATCTGTTTTGATTAATAATGATTAAGAGATCATTCATAAAAAGTCATAAAAATCTTTGTCATTGTACTTTCAATATAATTACTTTGTGGGAGTGTTTTATAGATATAGAATGTTAATGCTTTGCCCACTATGTATGCTTTTTTTTTTTTAAGATTTTGTTTATTTATTTGACAGACAGAGATCATGAGTAGGCAGAGAGGCATGCGGCAGGGAGGGCAGGCTCCCTGCTAAGCAGACAGCCTGATGTGGGGCTCAATCCCAGGACACTGAGATAATGACCTGAGCTGAAGGCAGAGGGTTAACCCACTGAGACACCCAGTGCCCTGTATACTCTTTTTTAAAATCCCTATCTATAGTTTGCCATATATCTTTATATTTTAGGTCATTTATGTAGTGACAATTTTAACATTTTATAAAGCTCCATTTTTCCTACATTGCTTCTGGATTTCATGTCTTTCTTGAGAAACTTTAGCCTATCCTACATTATATGTATATATAAAGCACTCATATTTATTCTAATTCTTTCATATTTTATTTTATGTTTAGTTCTCAAATCCATTTTGTATTGTGTATGTGTGATATGAAATAGAAGTGCCTATTCTGTGATAAATTATCACAGAATTATTATTAATTATTATTATTATTATATTATTATACTATTATTATTATTGTTAGTTATTTCAGTATTGTTTATTCATTTATTTGGTAAGCTATATGTCCCCATTGATTTGGAAAGCCAATGTGTGAATTTTTATAAACATTCACACACATATTTCCAGAAGACTTTTTTTTTTTCAGTAACACTAATGTATTTGCCTTTCTTGCACTAGTGTACACTTTCAAAATTATCATAGTTTTATATACACTGGATTTTATATACACTGGCCAGCACCTCCCCTTTGAAGTGTCTCAACTATAAAGTATGGTGAAGCACTTACTCTGACAAATGAAGAAACAGCTTATCAGTTCACATAAAAATCACCCTGGGATTTTTATTTATAATGTGCTGAATTTATATATTAAGTTATGAGGAACTGATTATCTTTGCATTTTTGAGTTCTTTCAACTAGGAATTAGAATGTCTTACCATTAATTTAAGCTTTTTAAATAGCCGAAAGTTTTGTGATCCTCTTCACAAATATCATGCATGTTCTTTGTAAGTTTATTTCTATTTAATATATTTCTTGGCTGTCATTAATGGGATCTATTTTCCATTTTCTAATTGATCATTATTGGAAAATTTTAAAACCACTGATGTATGTATGCAGATGAATATTAACACATATCTCTCTCAAATCAACAAATATCTATCTATCTCAAGTCAGCATACTAAATAGCAAACTACTAGATGCTGCCTTAATAATATTAAAGAAACAACTAGCTAACTGCTATCACCATTACTATTAAATTTTGTTCTATGAATCCAAACCAAAGCAATAAAACATGGAATGGGAGGGAAAAAAAGCAAAATTCAAGTGAAGGGGTCTGGGTGGTACCCCCTTCTACACGTGAAAAGTTTCTCCCTATCTGATGGAGGTAGAGAGTGGCTGAAATACAGCCATTGTTCTGCTTAGTGCACTGCATCCTCTGAGTGTGGCTGCAGACATCCTGAAGAAGAAGCACTACTTTTCATAGAGGCTCTATCCACACACTATACCAGAAACCAGTGTAGAGATGTCAGCCTAGATAGGCCCTTTTTATTCTATTTTTCACAAAGGTTACTTATAGATTTGCACAGTCCTGGAAATGAGAAAACAAATTATCACTATTTTAAGATGATTTAGAGTACTTGGGCTAATGCATAGATACACACATATATATGGCTATAATATGATTCCTTTTAGTAGATAAAACTTAATATACAGAGTTACATAGAGACAGAAAATTATCAAATCATACACAAAATACATTATAAATAATGCCACAGTCTAGAAATGTCCTCGTGCACTAATAATAAGGAGAATTGGTAACTTGAATGGTAAACATACTTTAGATATTGAATGTTTCTAACTATTACCTGGAAAATCAGAGAGAATAAGTTAAAAAGTCATTTCCATTAATATATAAGTCTAAAAGTCATTGGATACAAGATATATAGCTATTTACATTTATATAAAGATCTATATTATAGTCAGTAAAATGTTCAAATATATTATTTTTAAAAAATAACTTACAATAGCACCCAAAAGCACAGAATTCCCAAGAGTATATTTAATAAAGAACATGAGGAACTTAAGTAAATTAAATTGTATAAGACTACTGAAAATATGAAAGAGGATATGAGTTAATTAAAAAGTAATAGTTTTCCTATAGTTCTGAAAAAATATTTGAAAAACTTAATGGGCATTGAGAGCAAAAATAAACACAGAAGACATCTTTGAGAGTCCGAGGCCAAAGACTGCTGTGCAGACAACTATCCATCTTTTTCTGTCCTTTTCTCCCAGTGTCTCCTGACACCCACAGTTACAAATTGGACCCGGGGAGGGGCAAGAGTTTCAGGTTTGAGCAGGGCCAAGGGAAGAAAAATGTTGATGAAGATAATGATTTCTCAGCTGACCCCTTGAACTCAATTTGAACTCTTACACTTAGAGAAATGAGAAACAAAACAATTTTTTATGACCAACTTCATGAACATCCAAGCAATAAATGATGGTCAGAAGTTAATCACTTTGAGACTCTGGCACAAACACAGCTGCCTGTGGATCATGGTGACCATGTGCAGAGCACAGAGGTGGTGAGGAGGCACTTCTTGTCTTTGCACAGGTGCGTGCTCAGCATCAGCATCTGGAAATGCTGAGAGGAATGGAAATGGCACCCTTGACAAGACCTGCTATTTCTATCCTGAGTAGATCCAGCAATGCAAGACACTTCATAAACAAAAGAACATGACCAGAAGAAGACAGAGCATGAAAGGAAAAATAGAGATGAGGGTTCCTGACCTCAGCATTGTTGACATTTTGGGTGAGATAATTCTTTGTTGGTGGGATACAGGGGCAGCAGGGACTGTTTGGTACACTCTCAAAAATTTAAGAATACCCTGGACTCTACACATAAGATGCCAATAGCACACCCACAGTGACAGCCAAAAATGTCCCCAGACATTGTCAAGTATACCCAGGTGAGTGAGGGTGGGGGTGGAAAGAACCAACCCAGCTAAGAACCACTGATGGAGATTGATTGATTAGAAATCAAACTGAAACACTGGGGTGGGTGTGTACCCCTTTGAGATTCTCAGAAATAAATGGTAGAGGGGCCTTGGTAAATACTAATTTTGATGTATACACATTTATGCATAGATCCATAGGCAACCATATGAGCCTTTCAAGAATGTTAATGATATTGTTTGGTGGGTTAGGATAAATGGATGACTTTCATTATCTTAAAAACTCTTTTAGATTAGTTTTGTTCATTTCTACATTTTTCAGTTTTCAAAAATGAACATGTACTACATATATTCATTTAGCTGTGCTTTTTAGTGCCTGCTCTGTGCCAACTAAACTAAAAAGAGTTCGGGTTTGGGAATTCCAGGCAGAAGGTGAAGTGGTAGACAGACCATACACAATAGGCATCGTAAATAATTATATAAGTTAGAAAGTGGTAAATTCCATTTTTAAAAAAATGAGTTGAAAGGTGATGTCATTAAATAAAAGTCATTCTTAAAAATCTAGAGAGTGCAGGATTGACGTGGAAGCATTCTGTCCTCTTTCACAACCACTGCACCTTCTATTCTCCACTCCTGAGTGTCACTAACCTTTCAAACAAAATGACCTTACTGTGGATTCAGGCAGTTGTGTTTTTCACTGAGCCCCTAAAGGCATCATGAGTTGAGCATGGATTCTCATTCTATGATAAAAATCGGTCTCAAACAGCTTTAGCAATAGCCCTTCCAGTCCTTAGAATAGACACTGACATCTATTTTCCAAAACTCTTATAGTTCTCAGGCCATTTCACTACCTGAGGCACAGATTTGCTTGAAACTCCTGCCATGATAGCTGGAGCAAAGCTGTGTAATGCCCTTCAGGACATTCTGGAACACAGGGTCCAATCCTGGTGGGAATGACTAACAATCCTGTGAGTTGTGGCTGCCAGCTGGTTGCAACTTAACTTGCTGGGAACAGGGGTTATTAAATGACTCATTTAAACCTGAGCCAAATACCAAATAAGTGGATAATGTATTCAAATGGTCTGGAGGAGAGCAATGGATGATATGTTTATTTCTATCTTGGTAATTAGGTAGATCAGATCTTAGATAAATAAGAGAGCAGTAGGTGTGCGGGCTTGAGGAAACAACCCGCCTTCTTTGCAGTACGTATAAGAGAAGAGGTTGTAATGCTTCATTTAACTTAAGCTTGTCACACAGGACTTGTGTTTTCTAACACAGCAGCAAAATAACATAGGTTTGGGAGAACTTGGGTTAAATAAATTGTTTCATGATCCTACTTCTACTGAGAACTGACAGAAGATCCTCTTCAGGATCTGCCCAAAGAACATCCAATGGAAAATATTTTTAAACATTTTCTGTTGGTGTCAAATGAAAACCTAAAAAAAATAATAATAATAATAAAATAAAATAAATAAGATAAATAAAATAAAATAAAATTGAGGCTTAACTTTATTGTTGTCCTTGCTGAAACCTTTTTTTTTTTTTTTCAAGAGGTTTCAAGTGCGTTTGTAAACCTCAGAAAGGCCAAGTCCAGGCTGTCAGTCTTTTGAAAGTTTTGCAGTAGACAGCAAGGTCTTCATAAGCATGAAGACGTCTTGTTTCTGGTAAACTCTATTTTGAAAAAAACAACCAAAAAAAGCCCACTGACTTTACTTTGAAGACTTTGCATCAGTCTCTGGAGGCAAACAGGGCAGCAGTCCAGAATTTTCTTGGCCGTCAGCACAAAGGAGTCTGCACATCAGTAACAAGGAGAAAAGGCAAACTTCAGCAAAAACAAAGACCTGTCCTGGTTTTAAAAGAAAGACAGAAAGAAAGAAAAACAGGACATATGATCACCTTAGTCAGCTTCCAAGAATATGAGGTAGCTCCAAAAAGAGTGTAATGTTCCATTGTAAATGAGAAACTATAATTACACCTAGCAAATCTGGAGAGAGAAATCCATGGAGCCACCGGATGCTAACTGTGGATAGGCAGTGGGGTAGAGAACTTGAATGAAGACAGGCCTGGAGTTACGGGCCAACGGGCGGTCCTGTCATTATCGTTCTAGTGACCAAACCAGTTTTTTGTGAGTCTGTAAGATGGGATTCCATACAGTACTGAGATGAAACCAGGGCTTCCCAGGAGCAGGAAAGCAGGAAAAGACTCCTATGACTGTCAGATATCTCTGAAGGGAATTATTCAGTCTGATTTCCCTCTAATAACTTGTGTTGTCTTTAAAGGAAGATCGAAGGGCTGCTCCTAGGTTGTACAGGCACCTATCACGATAGGGCAGGAAAGCTGCCCATGCGGAGAACTGCTCTGGAAACTTGTTCTGTAGAAGTAGAAAATCCATATGTTCTGGACCAGAATCAGGTTATACAGAAACTTCCTAAACCTATTATCCAGTCTGACAACTAGGCAATAAAAAGTCACTCTGTATTTCACATTTTTGTGGCATTTGCATTCCTTCTATCTTCTTGCTCTTGGTCTCAGCAATGAAATTAATTTCAGTGGGGAGTAAGGTTGGAAACTGGTGGCTTACCTCAGGACATGACTGTTGCTTCTGTTGTAAAGAAATAGGCTGCCAAGCACATTGGGAAGGATGTCATTATCAGTTCACAACTGTGGGAGCCACCTTTACAACCTTTGTTTATTTTTACAGTCCAAATAGTCATATAAGTATGTCAGTCAAAGGCATGTTTCCCTCTTTGTTCACAAAAGTTCATTCATGTCACTGGATACTGGATATACCCTTTAGCCTCATCTTGGTTTATTCTGTGAAGAAAGGTTCAAAGTGAACCCTACCATGAGACCAATTTCCGTTTTTGCATTTATGCAACAAGAAAACTTCATGTAGTGTTCTGATTATTATTTTTATTATTATTATCACATATTATGGCAGTTTTATGGGAGTTAGGCAATTTTCATTTACTTTCCTAATGGAATTTATGTTTACACCTACGTGTCCCCATCTTATCCTATGCAAAACAATCATAAAGGAGTACTTGGTGATCTCTGAGCACTTAAACAAAGGTATCTAATATATGGAGTCATGACTCAGAAAAGAAAGCCAGATCAGCCCATTTTTATTGGGGAAAATCTAAGCAGACTTGAAAATCACTGATCATCTCTAGTCTGATGATTTAAAGAATCACTGGTAGAACTGTTGGTGCAATTAAGAATGAGCATGATTAAATCACAGGAGCCCTGGGCTCTGCCACAGACGAGCCTATGGGGGAATCTCAACAAAGAATCTCCTGTCACTCGCTTTCTCAAGAAGGTTGCTTGGTGCACAAAGTTAAAGCCATTCAAAAAGAGATACTGCCATTCCTCCACTCACAAAATTTTATTGCTAATGGAACGTGATATAGCAAAGAAGGAAAAGGAAAAGGAGAGTGAAAATCAGTACACATCTATATCTTCTGCTGTTGCCTTTTCATAAACACAATTCTTAAATGGCCCAAATATAAGGTAGAATTGGTCAGTAAAAAGACGGCAATGTTCATCCTGTAGAGACTTTATAAACACCATTGCAACTCTGCTCAAAGCAGTTTGTGTTCACGTCAACACCTACAAACTGAAGTGACTGTGCGCTGGGGATATAGTATCCTCTCTCTGGCACCTTATAGAGAAGTGTGGCAGGTTCCTCCTAGTGGTCTGGGACACGGGTCTCTCAGAACACATCTACCTTAGCTTTTAAACTTTCAGTTGGGCATCTGGTAGTTAAAGTTATCTTTAAATACAACAGGGACTAGAAGAGAAAGAGCACATTTGAGAGAGGAGTTATGATTGATTTGGGGTTGCCGTTGAGACATCCATGGGGAGATGTCCAGCAGGCAGTCAGAACAGCAAAAGGTTGAACCATCCTGATTCTCCTCATAGCACTACAATTACTCCTTCTGAGACCCTCTCTCTAGCTCACCATTAACCCATCCCATAAATGTGCAAATTTTATAGCATTAATTTTGAACATTCCATGTACCCTGTACTTCAAGTCAGACCATTTACAATATAGCCTATAACTGCTGAAAATCCACCTAGCTTTTTTTTTCATATGATTCAACTTAAACATTATTTACATTATACACTGCAAAGTTAGTATTAAAAAAATTCTTCATGTGATATATTTATCAACCACTAGAAAAACCAACAGTTAAATCATGAATCACCAGCAGAAAGATTCTGTTATATTCAAAATGACAATTTTAAGATACAAACATTAGAGGATCTCAGTTCTCTTATTCTCTGGGTCTTTCTCTTCTTTAGCTCCCTTTCTCTCTCTTACCTATGTATCCATATATTTATCTATAGATAACTGATGACATCCAAATTTATGTTCACAAATATTGTTATTCTATGAAATCCATCATGTGCCTTATGCTTTATTTATTAAATTGTTAAAATACTAAGTTGGGAAGACAGACAACAGTTTCTTTTAAAGTGGACCTTCTTAAAATGACAAGTCAATTTAGATAGTGGCACTAGGAAATTGAAGGCAGCAAATTTGTGTTGGGGTTGAATTGGACTTTTTTTAGTTAAAACAATTTCATTGTATAACCAAATTTCTTACTGGGTTCCATGAATGACCTGTAATTTCACTTCCTTGATGAGAATAGTCCAACTTTTAAAATTAACATACAAAATATGCAACACAAAGACACTCTCTCTATATAATATAAGCAAATTTGAACTATACAAAGACTTCATTATGTAGGCTGATTTTAAAGGATTTTTAGCTCCAGGGGACGTTAGAAATTTTGAGTACGTTTAAGCTATGTGGCATCACTGTCCTCAAATTTAATTTACCAAGAATCATAGACCTAAAAGGAATTCATTAATTTGCTTTTTCTAATTAGAGTTGGACTCTACTCCTTTGTTGAAGACATTTATATTTAATCATATGAATAGTTGATAAATACACCATTTCAAAACACTGCAGAATGAATCATTTGCTTCTGGCTTGCTCTCTCAGAATCTTGCCTATTCAGAACAACAATTTCCAAATACATAAACTCCTTTTAGTGTTGTATCACTGTGATAGTCTCCAAGTTGTAAAGGCCCCTCTACCAAACCACACACATGCATATTTTTTCATTTTTTCTTTGTGTCTTAGGAGACTCCAGTGCAGTTATACACAACACAGAAACAAGATTAAAAAAAACAAAACAAAACAAACAAACAAAAAAAAAACCTGAAAGCTCTGTTAGTACATACCTTCGCGATACAAGATTCCCTTACCACTTCTTCATAATTGGGTCCAGACCCTTTGTAAATTGTCCGGCCATTGAAACTTCCATCTGTTCCCTTGGGTCTCTACCCCTGGCTCTGTTATGTAGTTTAACACACTTTACTCTTCAAAAATTTCCCCTGACATTCAGCCCAAATGTTCTTTAGTCTCACTCACAATTAATACTCCCCAGGACTGACCTTTGTTGCAAGTACAATAAACCATCGCTTTTTCTCCTGAGTGCTAACACTCTTTACACCCTGTGATCCCTCCCCTAACTCTTAGATGTCAGTGAAAATATTAAAGTGGACTCAAGATACACATTTCAGTGCAGCTCAGCTCTTTGATGATAACTGTTCTTAACCTTCAGAAACCAATTCGATCATTGATCCATTTGTTCAACAAATATTTTTTGAGCACCTACTGTGTACTCAGCATTGTGCTAAGCACTGAACCTAAGGGACATAGGCCTGTCAACTGTCCTCATTTACACTATTCAAAGTCCACTATTGTTGTCTGCCACATCACTCGTAGTAATAGGCTCAGCATGAATATAATTTTTTTCCTTTGCTGAAAACTTGATAATGTCTTCATATAGCAAATATTAGCGAGTATTATATCTCAAACTGAATACCTCAATGAAAACCAGACAATATTCCCTTATTTGGTTCAAGAGTCAGACATTTTGAATATTTTATTCCAGAGGTCAGAGATTCCTTTTGTTCTCCTGTCCAACTATAAACTGCTGCATTCTTTACTCTTAACACATAAAGACTATTGTTTATAGCTTTCATGATGAGAAAACAGAAAGTCAGTGGAATTGTGTCTAATTTCTCTGATTGCTTTTATAATAGATGTAATGAAAGCCTTTAAAATGTATTCTTTAAACTCAATTTCTCAGAAGTGATTAAAAAAAAAAAAATCCCCAAAACATAGAAAGTGAATCAGAATAAGAGGACACTGTCCAGGCACCCTTATCAACATATTATTTCAATGATTTATTTCCTCTGCTACTTCCAGATCCTTCATTTCATTGGTTGTAAATTCACCCAAGAAAAGGAGACTTCGATAACTCACATCCAAATGCAAGAAGACCCCAGTCCATTTTCTTCCAAAATGAATGCCTTCAGTTTTTCTCTTGCTCCCAAAATTCTTTGCCTTTTGTGATCCTGACAGTAATTCTCTTTTCCTGTAGTTCTAGGATCATTAAGAAGGTTAGAATTCATCAATTTTACTGATTCTAATTTTATTATCCCCTGCTTTCCTAAACTATTACTCCTTTATGGTCCCTTTGATGGTGGCAGTCCCCATCCAACAGCTACCTCACTGAAGTTTTCTGCATCATCTTTACCCATTTGCTTTCTTTATTTCACCATCATCAAGTTTTATAGATTTAGCAGTCACATGTATCTTAACTAGGGTCACCGTTCAAGTTGAAGATGTAATTCTACAGGTGTGCTCAAATACTAAGAAGGCTCATATATAAGGAAGGAGACTGAACTATCATGTGAACAAAAGAGGCACAGAAGAGTTTTAGGCATGGAAGTGAAATTACTGAAGTTCACATTTACTGAATTCAATGCTGAATGTATAGACTAGGTATTTCATAACTTGGTTCCAATTATTTCTCCAAATATTAATAACTGTTCCTTGATAAAAGTGTTTCATGATTAAATCAACTAGGAAATGCCAGATTAAAAACAGATTCCTTTCTTTTTTTTTCATTTTCTTATTGTGGTAAAATAGACATAACATAAAATTTGCCATCTTGGTTTTACTTTAAGTTACAGTTCAGTGGCATTAAGAACATTCCCCCTGTTGTCAACTCTCATTACTAACCATCTCCAGAACATTTTCATCTTCTCAAACTGAAACTCTGTACCCATTAAACAATATCTCACATTCTCCATTCCCCCAGTCTTTGGTAGCCACCATTTTACTTTGTCTCTATGAATTTGATGATTCTAGGTACCTCACATAAACAGAATTGTATGGTATTTGTTCTTCTGTGATTGGCTTATATAAGATCTTTAAGTTTCATTCATTTTATGGCATACATCAGCATTTCCTTCCTATTTAAGGCTGAATAATATTCCATTGTATATATGGTTGTATATCAGAATGTATATACCACATTTTACTAATCTATTCATCTGTTGATGGACATTCAGGTTGGCTACTACAAATAAGACTGCTATAAAAATTGGTGTTTAGGGGGAACCTGGGTGGCTCAGTGGGTTAAAGCCTCTGCCTTCAGCTCAGGTGATGATCTCAGGGTCCTGGGATCGAGCCCCACATCGGGCTTTCTGCTCAGCGGGGAGCCTGCTTCCCCCCTCTCTCTGCCTGCCTCTCTGCCTATTTGTGATCTCTGTCAAATAAATAAATAAAATCTTTAAAAATTGGTGTATAGATAGCTTGAGTCTTTAATTTCAGGGTTTTTTTGGTATGTATCCAATAGTGGAATTATTGGATTGTATAATTCTGTTTAATTTGTTGAGATACTACCATACAACCAGTAGGGCTTTTTTGGTTGTATGATCTTTTAATAAGCAAGAATATATTATGATTTTCTAAGAGGGACACTTACTAGGAGCACTGCTTAGCCACTAGCTTTATTTGACTATGAAGTCTTTTCAACTTGCAGGTAAAAGTGCATAAAGGAGTGCAGTTGGAAAAAGGAAAAACAAGCTTACCAAACTACAAAGTATGTGCAAATAATAGTGAATATTTTGCCATCCCAGATACCCCACAGAACTTCCTACCATCTCTTACACAGAGATACCCTTTTATTGTTTGAAGCTTATGTGCACCCTCAAGAAATCTATGTGCTATTTGAATTTACCTAGTGCTAAGAGAAAGCTTTGTTCAGAATTTGGTAATACATAAGTGCAGCTGAACAGAGAGATAAAAAGAGACAAAAGGACACATAAGAGAAAGGAGAAAGAAAAGAAAAGTAAATATTTTAAAGCACTTAGAATGCTCTGGTCAAATAATAAGTGCTATATTCATGTTTATTAAGTAAAGGAAAGAAAAACTGAGTAAAAGTAATTTTTAATGTTTTTAAATTTATTTTAGAAAGAGAGAGAGAGCTAGGGGAAGGGACAGAGGAAGAGGAAGAGAGAATCCTCAACCAGACTTCCCACTGGAGTCTGATGTGGGGCTCGATCCCAGGGCCCTGAGATCATATCCTGAGCTGAAATCAAGAGTTGAGGTTTAACCAACTGAGTCATGGAAGAGCCCCAAGTGAAAGTATTTTTAAAACAACAGAAATGGAAAAATACATATTGTAGGTTCCTGAATTTCAGGGCATGGCAGGGCTAGTTGCTTTCCACTCCTCAAAAGGCAGAAGAATGAGAGGAGTTAAAGACCGTTCCTTGCACCTCTCCACACTCAGTAGCACTGAAGCTGTTTTTGATAAATATCCAGTGTCTGGAAAGTTAAAATATTTCATTCATGGTTCTTAGATTTTTGCTAGTCTGTAGGAAGATTAAAATGGGGGAAGGAAATGTTGGAATTTTAATTAGGTACTTCATCCCTCTCAATATGGAAGGAATTAATGTTGCATCAGTAACAAGATTATATATTTCTATTATAACTTGTACTGACCTAAAAGCAACCATCTGAGTTATAATTCTTTCTGTCTTCTGTACACAAATTCACTTGTTTTGGTTCATTAATCAAAACCACCTGGTAATATAAAACAAATTGGACTATTAACGAAATGCTGCAAACTCATATGCATTAAGACTGGAGCACATGCTACCTAAAGATGGTTCATCCCCTCTGCCTGTGTGTTGGGAGAATCTGCCCGTGAGAATTAAACACTATGTTCCTTATTAGCATCCATCATGATAACACCTAATCATACAAGTAGTGTTCAATTTCTACAACAAAGTAAAAGAAATGATGCCCAGTATCAACCTTGGAAACTGGTATATCCTAACAAAAGTGACTGTTAACACTATTTGCATTTTTCTATATACATATGCATTTACCAATTTCAGAACACATCTATGTCTCTGATGAGTAATTATCAATTAAAAAAAAGTCACTCCTATAGAAAGAACATTTGGCTATTCACAATTGAGACACACAGAAGATTCAGATAATGTTATGTATAACTTACCACATATGTTATCAATTATTTGAAATATACTTAACAGAAAACATACTGCAAATAAAATGCCATGAAAGCAAACATGTTTTCTGAATAACTACATTTGTTTTTACAAATCATGAGTTCCCTTAAAATCTGGCCAAATGAGGCTAAATTATCAAATGGACTGAATGGGAAGACTGACATTGTTTTCACAAAAGCAATATTCCAGGAGAGAGCAAATGAATTCTGTAAATTGAGTTGGTATAAATCCATGTGCAGTAGCAGGAAGGCAGGCAAAGCCTGGGATCAGAGGAATCAAGATGGCTAGATCGGGGACCTAAATGAGAAATTGATATTGTCTCTCTAATGTTAAATCTTATTTTTTATAAAAGCCATGACACTAGGTTGTTGACTCTTAGACTGCCACACCAACTGAGGTCACTTTTGTTTCAAGCCTCCACATTAAGATTCTTGTCCTTTGAGAAATAACAGAAGAACCTGTAAGTTTCTATAAGGGTCTCTTAGTTTCTATCTAGAGAGAGAGAATCTTCCATTTCAAATCAGAGACTGACCTATCTATACATGGAATATTTTACAAGTTCCTCCACTGAAACGGGAAAAATCATCAGATTTTCTGGATTTTTAAAACATAGTGTATACAAAGTTCAAGACTCCCGCATGATCTCAGGATCCTGGGATCGAGCCCCAGCATCTCTGCTTAGTGGCTCTCTGCGTAGTGGGGAGTCAGCTTCTCCCTCTCCCTCTGCCTGCCACTCCCACAGCTTGTGATCTCTCTCTCTCTGTGTCAAATAAATAAATAAAATCTTAAAAAAACAAACAAACAAAGGGCAAGACCCCCTTATTGTGCTAGTAACTCTAAGATATCTTTAATAATATACTGAAAACTATTTGTAACATTTATTTGTTCTTAATATATTTATGAAACACAATGTGCTAGATACTAGTCCGGGTGCTGAGGCTACAGAATTGGTGGGAAAAAAAAAAAATTACTGTACTCATAGACTTTGGGAGAGTTAGGGGAAACACCAGACAATCTACAAGATGAACTGCATGGATACTGTGTGAAATGGGGACAATAATGAAATAAATATAACAAAATAATGAAAACTAAATGGAAAAAGGCAAAGAATGTGGGAAGAGTTGCAATGTTAAATAGGACGGCCAGGGAAACAGCAAGTGTACAGTCCATGAGGTCAGAGAGCACACTGGTGTGTTCAGAGATCAGCAAGAAGGCTCCAAGTGGCTGGAGCAGGTGAAGAAGTCAGAAGTGGCGACGTGGTAGGGTGCAGGGAGCAAATCTTGTGAAGACGGCTGTAGAAGATTCTACACCGTCACTCCAGTCTTCCGCAGATGCGTGCTTCCCAGGACACCCCTCGTATGGAATTCAACACGAATTACGACCCTGGACTAGAAATCTGTGCTTCTGCCAGCCATTGTGAGGACTTCACATCTGTGCATTTTCCAGTTGTTGCAAATAAAGTTATTGTGCTTCTTTAGGACTGTAGAAACACACTGAAGAGTGTGAGACATAGATGTGTTCTGAAATTGGTAAATGCATATGTATATAGAGAGAGTGAAATGTCACTTCTTAATCAGACAGGGCCACAATTTACATCCGAGTTTGAAATTGCCCTTGTGAAGCACAGTACCTCACCCCTAGGTCATATAAAGGCCACCTTGAAGTAGCAGTTTTAATCACCTGTGCTTTCATTTCAGTCTTAATGTGATTATCAAAGTTAAATCGTCTCATTGTTATTTTACCTACATTCCCAAGTATCTTCTCTGGAAATTAGAAAATGGCTATTGCATGTGGAACACCATCAACAGGTGATTAGAGCAGCCAATTTGGTCGATGGAGATAAGCAATTGAAGTTGAGACTTTCATCTAGCACAGCTGTGGAAATATCCTGTGTAAACAAGGTCACACAACACCCATACTCTTCTGCCAATACACATGGCCACAGTAAATTGGTCTAAGAGCCATCTCACTCTGGCCCTTTTCCAACTCAGTGATGAATCCGTTTATCAAAATCACTGGCAGGTAAATGTTCTAAGACCTTGACCAGGGTATTCCTTAAACTTTAAGAGATGTAACACTTTGTAATGTATTTTCAAATTGAAAGTCACTTATCCTCTTAGCACCCCACGAGGGTTTATGAACCAAATGCATGCTAAGAAATATTTTTGAAAAGAACCAGTTAGGGCTTAGATGGAAAGCTTCAGTGTGGATTGTGGTATACTCCCAATTCTATCTAAAATAGGTTTTCAGAATTAAAAGTTTAGGGTCCTGTTTACTCAGGGAAAAAGAAAAGTGAAGCTGAAGTACTGGAAGTGGGATGCAGTAAAACTCTAGGACTTCATCCAACTATTGCTTGGAAATGAAAATTCCCTAATGGGAATAGGCCTTTGAAATGGGACATCTGGGTTTTACTAAGTGGATAATTAAAAGTTTGAAATCTTGCCTGGAAAATGGGACAAAAGCTCAAATTACCAAGATAGGTGAGACATTCCCCACTGTCTTTATCATAAGAATGGCAGGGGTCCAGGCTCTAACAAAGCAAGGCAGAGACTGTGTGGAGCATTAAACCACCCAAGGATAAAGGGAACTTTGGAATCTGATTTCTTGGGGATATTTGTCAGAAAACATGCTATACTTCCTGCAGCTAATGAAATATCTGTGTTCCAAGTCCAGCATGGAATGACTATGCTCAGCCAGGTAAATCGTCATCCTAAAGCACTTTCTGGACTCGTGATCAAGACTACTCTTTCCCGAATCATGATCAAGATTTGGGCTTTCCAGGGGAATGGCCATGCACCAGCTCAGAATGAATGTCATCATCTAGTAGTCCAACTGGGTGACCAACTAAAGCATATAGATGAACCTCCAGGGCTCAAATTTAAGTAGAAATGTCTGGTTGTGCTTTTTTTCTGATAACAAATAAGATTTAATATAATATAAGATAATAAATAAGATGAGAATTCAATTAAATATAGACTTCGGGTTGTTGTCCCAAACCAGCTTCTCCCCATATTACACATAAATATGTATACATATTATACATATACAATTTTTCTGTAACATTTTTGTTTAAAGTACACTGCATAGGGCACCTAGCTGGGTTGATGGATTAGAAATAATGGACATAGAAAAATGTTCAGGAAAAATTATTACCGTATTGCCATGTTCTAGGATGTGTCTCGTAATAATGACATTCTACACAGCAGGATCTGCCATCCATTGGGACAACTTATAATGCCATCTGACAGTTAACATTAGTATCTTTAGGATCTCTGCATCACAATCCTCCAGGAGGCCGTGAAGAATCATGGTTCAAAGCTTAAAATGTATCACTCCACATGCAACTTTGTAAAATAGTAGGAAAAGTATAATTTTATAAAATAGTAGGAAAAGTATAATATTATGGTAGAAATGTGAGCATTGTACCATGCTAAGAAAATGTTTAGTTAGTTAGTAAGTGTGAATTAGTTTTAATTTGGCACCCAAAGTAAGAATTTCCCAAGGCTAAGCACTAATGCACATTAGTGCTTCACAATTAGAATTCAGAAATATTCAGCATTTGTCCTAATGTTGCAAATCTTCCAGGAAAAAAAAAAATTAACCAATCAAGTCTATTTCAATCTTATAGTAAATTCTGACATCAGTTTATTCTTTTTGCCATACACTAAAAGGGGTGTATGCAGTGTAAAAGAATAGATTAAAGAAACAAGGCAAGAGAAATTTCTAAGTTTGATCTTGTCTATTCTACTGTTTGACATTGAGAAACATGGTGAAGCTCTCTGGGTTTCAGTTCTTCTTTGTACAAGAACTATAGTATGGCTCTTCTTTATTAATCTTCATTAGTAATTTAGTAATCTTTATTAGAAATTGTTTAATATTTTACAAAAAGCAATTAAACAAACAAACCTGGAACATCTGGGTGGCTCAGTCAGTTAAGCATCTACCTTCAGCTCAGGTCTTGATCCCAGAGTCCTGGGATCAAGTCTCACTCCTCAGCAGAGAGTCTGTTTTTCTCTCTCTCTGCCTGCTGTTCTCTCTCTCTCTCTCTCTCTCTCTCTCTCTCTGACAAAAAAAAAACAAAACAAAACAAAACAAAAAAAAATCTTTTAAAAAATAAATAAAATAAACAACCAAACCATAACACTAAGCCAAGGACCCAATAACCTGTTCACCATCTGCCTATCTTTGCCTGATGGCCTAGTCCCATTTTTCAGGCCAGAACATTGTGGAGGTAAGTTAAGTGAGACCACACATCTCTTTCCTTGCTTCCGGATCAATGAGAATAGTCCAAACATCTCACCAGCAAGGATATGTCAGTTGCATTGGCACCACATTGAACCATCTTTGAACTTAGGTCCTGACCAGGAAGATTTCAGTGGAGGACAGAACAATAGAAAGATGCTTTCTAAATACTCTTATCAGCTGTGGATACACATAACTGAGGAAAAACATCTGGAGACTGCTGGGCCCCACACTCTGACAGAGCAGGACATTGCCATAAACTACCTCCTCATCCCAGCACACATTATATCCCCAGGGTCGATGTCCATTATCCCACTTATATCACCAGCAGCCACTAATACCATCATTCCATATCATTCTGATCCTCTCTTTAAAGAGAGATTACTATTTACTATGACATCCCTAAGTCAAGGCTTCAGATGGCCCAAGATGATAGTCATTTTGTGTCCTCTCTGCACTAATTTTCATTCACTTACACCTATGCCCACACTTGCCTTAAACAAAAAAGAGGGACAGAGAACAGAAAATGAGAACCTATATATTGGAATTGAATTATTTCGGTGTCATATCCTAGCTACCACTTCAGATGGATATTAAGAGTAAGATCTTATTGGGAACCTAGAATGAATACTGTGAACCATCAAAGAAATCCATCCCTTTGCTCACTTATTAGTTGAATAAATCAATGTGTTCTGTTTGTATCCAGTTGCATGACTAGAGCATAATCTCTCAGATTCTGGATTTCTTCAAATTCCTTATTTTTAAAATGATCACTTTTGTAATATAGATTAAAAATGGTCCTATTTTTTCTCCTCATTGAAAGTATCAAAGATTAGTTTTTTAAAAAGTTTTGTTTTTAAGAAAAGTAGTTGAAACATAACTTCTTAACAGATGCTAAAACTTAACCTAACTGGACTCTGAACATGACATCTCAAAATAAATAAAGCAATACGATGAATAAAAAACTTTAAAAAGCTCAGTAGTCATAAAAGTAATTTGCCCCATAAAGTTCAATGCTGAGGTCTGGGCATCCTTTTGTGGTTTAAAAGACTCCATAATTGAATCAAGGTATAAAATACAAGACCAGTACAAATAAACCTTTTAAGTGTTTTGTTTTGCTTCAAATATGAGTGATACAATACTAAATGCAACTATCATGAAATCTCAAAGCATGAAAAGCAGTTTCAGCATGCTGAAACAATCTAAATGCAGGTAGATCCACCCCCCCCCCATCTCACTATGGAAATCGTGGCTGTAATCAATCCTTCACCCCAATTCTGAACACAACAGTATAAATGTTGAAGACTTGCCTGGTGCTTCCTAAGTTTACCCCACAACTTAAAGTCCTTGAAGAAATTCAAAAGGAGGAGAGAACGAACCCCGTTCTTCCTAACTCACAAATAGATGGCTTTTTGCCTTTTCTCTGCCTTTAGTCAAGAAAAATTGCAGAGACACAGGCGGCAGTGTGGGGGCGCTGTCTGCAGGCTCTGGCGCCCAAGAATTGATGCCTGTGAGAGACCCTTGGGGAGTACACTCCCAGAGTTTGCTTAAGGTCACAAATTCTCTCTTGCACTTCTGTAAATACCAGGAAGACGTAAACATGAAGAAAGGAAAGAAAAAGAAAAAAAAGTCACCAGCAGAGCAAAAGGATGTTAATGAAGAAGAATAGACTGGAATTAGGAAGAGAGAAGTTTTAGCCTAAATCTCAAGGGGGAAAAAAAGAACTTACTGATAATAAGCCCACTGGATTAGAGTACTGAATGATTTTAAAAGATATAAAAATCTCAAAACTATTTAAAACTGATGATTTATGAAAAAGTACAGATACTGTTAAAAAGGACCAAGGCTCTAGTAGCTTGTGGAGGAGAATGTAGCTATTGATTATACACCTAGTTTTATGATTTAGCATTTTGGGGGATGTTCTTTGACACTGAAAATCCCTAGTATTTGCATAGCCCTTACAATTGTTGCTCTTAGCACTTGAGACACATTAACTTATGTTATCCTCACAATAACCCTACACAAGAATTTTGATTTTGTTCATTTTTACAGGTGAGAAATGGAGGCACCAAGGAGCTAAGTAACTTGCCCAAAGTCACACCAGCAATTGAGCAGTGGAAAGATTCAAACTGGAAAATGACATGAGTACTCCTGTGTGGAAAGGAACAGAAGAAATATCTTGGTTTAAAATACCCAGTTATTATATAGCTAAATTCATAGTTCAGCAGTTATCCCTACACATGGCCAAATGAGACAAAATTATGAAACATGTAAAATTTGTCTACTCTGTATCTTTTTCTGTCCATCTTTTGAGACTAGCCCTTCCTTAGAAAGCTCTCCCACAGCTCTTGGCAATGAGAATCTTCATTTTTTTTAACCTTTCTTCATAACAGTTATAAAATGTCAGGTGTAAAAGGATTTAATAAACATGTTCCAATGAAAGAAAAGAGACCATGGCCAGCTAGTATATAATTGATATTTAACAATGGTAGGCAATAATGGTAAGGTATTTCCTCTTCCCAAAATATATGATTGACTTTCTAGAGTCAAAAATTCTGGAATTTGTCAGAGATGGACTTAAAACCTTCACATTGCATGGGGTGCCTGAGTGGCTCAGTGGTTTAAGTGCCCAACTCTTGATTTCAGCTCAGCTCATGATCTCCAGGTTGTGAGATCCAGCCCTGCATCAGGCTCTGCACTCAGCACAGAGTCTGCAAATGTTTCTCTCTCCTTCTCCCTCTGCTCCCCCACCTTAAATAAATAAATAGATACATACATACATAAAATCTTTAAAAAAAAAAAGCCTTTACATTGGTCTTTGCATAACTGAAAAAATAACTTCACAGTTAATGTAGTATGTTTGCAAAGCTGATCTCACTTGCCTGTGCTCAAGTTAGTGGTAAAGAGAGGCAGAGAGATGGGGAAAGGACATGGATAGTCTTGCAGAAGATTAAAACAAAGGTTGATGCACCATTTGATTGGGAGCAGGGAGGTAGAGGCAGTTTCTGGGGTAGAGGGTGGAAAGAATGAGTGAGGAAAGACAATCCTACACAATGGAATTTCTACACCGCAGCATTCCACAAAAACCAAGAGCCAGCTCAGCAGGGAACATCTGCCAGTTGCTTCCAAATGAAGGAGAATCATTCTTCCAATGAGAAAATAGTGATGAAGGATCATCTCGGACTGGGAATAAAATTGAATTTTTACAGTGCCAACATCAGGCTTATTTTTTAAACATTCCCTCACCATTTGTATGTGCGGTGAGACAAAGTGGAGCAGGGAGGCAGTTCCTCGGAATTAAAAGCATATTGTAAGAACAGTTCCATTAAGTGTCTAACTTAAAATACAGAAGTTTTATTAGGTTGAGCCATATAATATTGCCTTTTCTGTAAACCAAAAAATAGTTAAATAAAAGCAATTTCACATGGTTCAAACTAAAAGAATGTCTTACTAATCAATTAATAGCTATAAATAGTGTTACCTAATATTTGTAGGTTGTGTTTGTTATAAAGTGACTTTCCTCTGGTCACATAGCTGGCAAATGGGGAGTTTTCTGACTTGTGAAGTCACAAACCATGAGTGTTTTCCCTACAGCATTTATTCATTCAGCAATTATACGCTATTTGAACATTTACCATGCCATGTACCATAGTACAAAGGTCATAGTTTCACCTGGAAGGATCCCTTGCTATTTTTCACCCAAATGTTGGCCCCCAAGAACAATCAACTGCAAAGATTTGAGTTTGTCCAGTGAGAGTCAGAGTGAACTTGTAGGGGGATGAATGGAGATAAGAAATGATGCAAAGGAGATTCAGACCTCATAACAAGATTTGCCTGTCTGTTTGTTTGTTTGTTTCCCAAGAAAACACATGTGCATTTTAGATAGCATGATGAGCTAAGAAAGGGAGGCTAGTCTGGGCAGGCACAGCTTTAAAAGAAGGCCATCCACTCCTGCCCTGTAGTCATAACCTACCTGGCCTGAAAAAGACCTGCCATGGGGTGGGACAGTAATGCTGGAGACAGAAACCATCCTTCCTAGGGCAGTGGGATGTGAGCTTTGCATCAGCAACATTAGCATCACTCCGGCTTTGGTTAGAAATGCACATTCTCAGGCCCCACCCCAGACCTACTGAATCAGAAATGCTGGGGGTGTGGTCCAGCAATCTGAGTTTTACTAGCTTTGCAAGAGATTGGCTGGTGCAGCAGGATGAGGAACTCTGTTTTAGGGAAAACGAGAGATCCTGCTGGGGTTTACAAAGGTAACTCAGTAGATTAAGTGTCTGCCTTAGGCTCAGGTCATAATTTCAGGGTCCTCAGATCAAGCCCCACATCAAGCCCCTCATCGGGTTCCCTACTCATCAGGGAGTCTGCTTCTCTCTCTCACTCTTTTTCTCCGTTTCTGTCAAATAAGTGATATGATATGATATGATATGATGATATGATAGATAAGAAGGTTAAGGGAGTACAGGAACTCAAAGAAAAGCAAAGAATGCTCCAGTCAGAAATAGAAAACCTATGAAGTTCTCCATTTTTTTTATAAATAAGCATGAGGTTCTCAGCCAGTGGGCCCTGAGTCTAGGAAAAAAAGAAATACATGTAACAACAACTAACACTTACTGAGAGCTTACTATGATCCCAGTTATCAGCTAAGTACTTCCTGTAGGTTCATTTACTCCACAAGACAATCCTAGAGAGCAGCTATTTAGCAGATAAAGCAACTGGAGAGAAGTAAAATAACTGATCAGCTAAATAACTTCCAATTTCCCATGCATCGAACAAGTCATGGAACTAATTGGAAATGAGGCAGTCTGACTCCACTCCACTGTCTCGCTATAGATCACAAGACACCTTAATGCGTCAGAGCTCACATTCCCAGTATGAAAACATGCCCATTCACATTGTTCCGTAAAAAGACTGTAGCTCCCACAATAAGGTGAGAGAGAGAAGAAGAATGTATACTCTCTTTGCTGAGCTTCCACGTAAACCAAATACTCTTTCCTTTTAATTTAGGGAAATTCATCCATCGGAGAACAAAGGATGTAGCTCCACCTAGTGGATAAATGTCCCCACTTATTTAGAAAGGCCTTTCCGTTGTGCAAAGAGCACAGTAATGAAAATAGAAGCTATTCCTGACAAATTGCTACAAAGGCAGCAAGCCCAGCTAGGAGCGGAGAATTGGTTCAAGAAGCGAGCTGAGAGGAACTCCTCTTCAGATCATGACCTGTTCTGTGAGCTGCCTGTGCAACAGCCCATTTTGAAGGAACACAAGAAAGGACACGCCCAGTTAGGAATCCTGTTATCCCCTCATACTCTCCTCCGGGCACTGCTTTCGGGCTCAGTGAATGCAGAGAATGCCATCTGACTTCTGTGGGTCTTACTGTAGGGATGGTAAAGAAGGATTATGTGTGCAAATAGAAAATGCTAATTCTGCTTAACTAGAACAAACCCCAGTGAGGCTTCATTGAATGAGACACCTTTTCATTCTCTGCACATTCTTCTAAGATGTTTAAGAATGCAGAAAAGAGGGCTCCTATGTGGCTCAGTTGGTTGAGCAAATGCCTTTGCTTCTGGTCATGATCCTGGAGTCCTAGAAGAGTCGGAGTCAGGCTCCCTGCTGGGAGGGTTGGGGTGGGGGGTGTGCTGCTTCTCCCTCTGACTTTCCTCCTCTCATGCTTACTTTCTCTCTCATTCTCTCTCTCAAATAAATAAATAAAATCTTTTTTAAAAATAATGCAGATAAAGAAATGGAACACAGGACAGTGAAGCAATTTGCCTTAGTCTGTTTAGTGACAGGAAGATCAAAATGACAGATTTTACCACGTTTAATCTAACTCTAGATCCAGATCCCCCAAGAAAAGGGGCCATTGCTGTGTGTTCCAGAAGTCATTCAGATTCTTCAGGTAAAACTGCAACTTCCTGTTACTCCATGACCTGCCCCAAACAGATAAAATTCCAATCTGCTTTCCCAAGCCACCCACAGCAACATTTTTCCAAAGTATAGAAAATATCTGTTAGATGATAAGGGGGCTCCACGTTGCCTTAAGCTTAGGAGACACACTGGATTGGAAAAAACAAAAACAAAATCCTGTCAACTAAATCCAGAGCCTTCTAGCTGTTTAGATGGTGAATCTCCAAAGGAAGGGTCTGGTCCACTCCATTTGCTCAGGTATCTGGCCAAGGAGCATTTCTTCCATTTTTGGCAGAGTACACAGAAGAACTGGCAATCAGTGGGACACAAAACAAGGAAACCCTAACCTGGTGAGTGGTGAGCTTCTCACAAACACTTCTCTCTTAGTTCACATCCTAAAACATGCAGCCAAGCAGACTGTTCAGGTCAGTGTGGTGACTTCAGTCGCCAGTATTTAAGATATCCAAAATAACATGTCTCTGAGGGAAGTTAAATATCCGTTGTAATTTTCCAATATAATTACAGGCAGTTACTTCTTATTGGCTAGCTCCACCAGTCCAGGGAAATGAGATCTCTTTCAGGCCTTCGCAGAGCAAAAAAAAAAGGACAATCTTTTTCCATCTCCTCCTTGGCACACATCTCTGAGTACTGCCGTCTGGCCCATCTATAGTTCTAGAGGCCCCCTCCTGTCTCTGAGGGCTGATTCTTTCCTTCAGCAATTAAAGATATGTTTGGTGGCCTGGCAGACAAAAGTTCTGGGAATTCAAGGAGACCTAAGACAGGGTCTCTGCTCCAGGAGAGCCTAAATTCTTATTTCTGGGATTGCATTTATCTGCTTAGCTGTTGGCTTTGTCATCTGACTCAGAGGGCTGTGGATCATTTGTGGGGTTCTTCTGCTCCCTTGGTAGCAGCCAAGGGGCCCTACTGCAGCTTTACTCTGGATTTTCCCATGGTTTCCCATAACCCCCACAATTGTTACCTTTGCCCTTGCTTTTTTGCTGAGCTGGCCTGTGACCACTGTTGGAGCTTCACTTGAGATTTTTTTTTTTCAAGATTTTACTTAATTATTTGAGGGAGAGAGGGCATGAGCAGGGGGAGAGGGTGAGGGAGAAGCAGACTCCCTGCCGAGCAGGAAGCCTGATGTGGGGTTGGATTCTAGGACCCCAGGATTATGACCTGCGCTGAAGGCAGATGCTTAACTGACTGAGCCACCCAGGCGCCCCTCACTTGTGATCTTTGCTTGTGTTTACCATTGCATCTCCATGATATGGCTACTCTCTCCTTGATAATGGGAAAGCCTGCTTCTACGTTTCTATGATTTTGCAGAAACAGGCACCAGAGGGAGAGAGAGAGACAGAGAGGTAGAGGCCCCAGTCACTGCAGTATTGGTTTTCTCTTCAGTTCTGTAAAACCAGGAAGCTAAGGAGCTGTCACCCAGTCCTCCTTTTCCACAAGGGGACTCTGCCCAGACTTGGAGACGAGCTACGTGCCATCCTGCCCGCAGCCCAAGGCAGTGCCCTCAAAGCCCTTCCCCACCCATAGCAGCCTGCAGCCAGCCGACGTAGAGGTCCTACTCTGGAGACCCTTTTCAATCACAGGCTATACTTATCTTTGCAGCTCTCCTCCCCATCCAGACAGGATCTTGGATCACTTCAATTTGACAGAAATGTGCCTCTTTCAAAGTCATTCCTGGGAAGGAGAGAGGGAAGGAAATTTTATTCTTCCTTTCCTCCCTTCTGAGCTACACAGTGCATTTCCCCTGGACTCAGAAGACCAGGTTGTTAACATAATCGTGGACTTGCCCAGGAACAGAACTGCCTTTTTTTTTTTTTTTTTTTAAGATTTATTCATTTATTTTAGAGAGAGAGAGAATCTCAAGCAGACTCCCTACGTGGAGCCTGACGTGGGGCTTAATCCCATGACGCTAAGATCATGACCTGAGCAGAAATCAAGAGTAGGATGCTGAACTGATTGAGCCTCCCTGGTTCCCCCAGAACTGCCATTTATAACCTCACTTCTGGGAGATATGGCAATGCCTAGAGCACAGGTTCAGGCACGGAGGCTGGAGGGCTGTGAAGTAAGTCTATTTGGTGATTGAAGGGATACGTGCAAGGTTCATCCTACCTTCTGATGTGTAAACTTCTGAAATGAAAGTGTATGAGTTGGGGGACTTGATTTATTTACTTATTAAAGATTTTATTTATTTATTTGAGAGAGAGAGAGCATGAGAGGGGGTAGTGTCAGAGGGAGAAGCTGACTCTGTTCTGAGCAGGGAGCCTGATGTGGGACTCATTCCTGGGACTCTGAGATCATGACCTGAGATCATGAGATCATGAGCCGAAGGCAGTAGCTTAACCAACTGAGGCAGCCAGGCACCTGGGACTTTTTTTTATTTAGGCACTGATTGAATGATCCTCGAAACCCACTGAAAATAAAAGATTAAGGATGGTCTGAAAGGAAACCTTGTTACAGAGGACTACAAACATGAGATGTATGGAAAGGCAAACTGCAGCACCTAGGTCATAGGTGGCAGAGAGCCCCATACCAGAGACACAAAGTTGACCTCTGACAACCCAAGCAGCAACAGTCTTGCCCCTGATAAGACTTGGTCCTTCCTCTGTATGCCAGGATAATAGCAGTTGCCAGCCTCATGCCTTGCTTTGAAAGGATGCTGACTCCTGCCTGAGATAATCAGAGGAAGAAAGCTCCAGTCTAAATTCCAAAAGAAAATTAGATACTTAAATGTCAGTTTTATTTTCTCTTTTACCATTGAATGTATTATGTAGACAAAGATTAAAAAAAAAAGACCTTCAAGAAGTTTCAAAAGTTCATTGTTCTTAGGAATAAATACCAAATTCTTTAACATGGTCTTCAGGGCCCTATACTTCCCATTGGCCTCCAAGCCTTGTGTCATATCCTCTTTCAGACCCTCCTAGGCACCATGCTACTTCCTGCCCCAGGGTCTTTGCACAGCTGTTCCCTCTACCTAGAACTCACTTACTTTTCCACAACTGTCTATACCCCCATTCACCCAATGAAGGTCTATGTACTCATCAGTGGTAAGCACAAATACCACTTCCTCAAGCACTCCTTCTCCTGCCCCTGACATATACTTTCATAGCACCCTTTGTTCCTAGTGCTTTTCATAAAGAAAAGTAAGTAGTTAACTGTATAATTCGCTGATTTGTGCCTATCTCCCCCCACCACACAAGCTGAAAGAATTGCAAATGAAGGCAGCCAATTCTGAAATGAAAGAAGAAAGAAAGAGTAGATCCTTAAAATGAATTTGAAAGAAACTTCCCTCAGGTCACGCCTTCTACAGAGAGAGGGTACTTCATAGGATCACAAACACAAACTCTGGAGTCAGACTGCCTGGACTGTCATCTCAGCTCTGCCCTTTAGCAACTGTGTGATTTGGGGAAATCTGCCCAACCTCTCTTTTTCAGATTCCTTCTTGGAAAAATGAACTATTTGCACCATGTAACCTCTAACTCTACTATTTGTTTTGTTTTGTTTTGTTTTTTGAACTTTCAACCAGATGGCAGGCTACCTGAAGACATGGTCTGCTTAGAATAAACTTGTATCTCCTACTGGGCTGGACAGAGTCCTCTGTCCATGGTTTGGAGTTGCGGAGTTTATTTCAGTCCTTTAAAATGAGTGGAGGTAAGCACAATGCTTTCAATGACCATTCAGTGCTCTGAAACTGTTTGGGCACTATTATTTTAATTTTCAAAGCAGTAAACACAATATGATTTAGAGACTGTGAAGATAATGGATGTATTTTGAAAAAATTGTTATGTTGGAGTTGCTGCATCTACCTTTGCATTCCCTAATGTTCCTTTTCCCCGCCAAACTCAGAAACAGGAACATAGATCATCCCTCTTAATGGAATACTTTCCAAAATGTTCATGTGGTATGAGGTAGATACAGATATATATATCTATATATAGATACACACACACATACACACACACACATAGAGACATACGCACAGATATACTTATACCTGAAAGCATACACACACACACATAGGCACACACACACGCATATAAGTGAAATCTCACCTTATTTTGCCCTGATAACTTTAACCATCAATGTGTAGAGAGCACCACTCAACATAATTACAATCAGAAGGATCCAAATTCTGACACTGCAATCACTCAAACTTTGGATTTCTTCCTAAATCCTAATATTCAAATGTCTTCATGACCAGCCACATCTTCCCAAAATACACAACAGGAAGTGAAAGAAGACATACAGTGTGAGTGAAGCTCGTATCATTATATTTCCTAATTGGCTGTTCCCTGCACAATCTGGTTGAGGAGGGCAGCTCCACAATGCTGAATGTTGTTCGCACCACATATTATTGGTCTTGCCTACTCTTATAAAACATATGGATATGCATAAATATTTAGAATGAAATGCAACAGCCTATGTAATTAGATCACTAGAAAAGCAGGGAAACAGAATTGAGGTTGTCTCTGAGTACCAAGCCCAGCTGTTTCAAATTGGTCGCCATAGGACCAGTTAGGGAATGACACCATCTGATCTTCCCCATGACTGCAAGGAATAAATTGGCCTCATGGCAATCCAGGATAACCCAGGGTCTCAAATATCCTCGGTCCATAAATTCTACTAGCCTGCTTGCCTCCACACTCGATGCACATCTCTCTAGCTGTTTGTGGTAGTTCAAACATAAAGGCAGGAACAAAGACTGGGTATAGATCTGCTCATGAAAATTTACTCAAGTCCAAGTTTGGCACCTGACTCATTTGTCCCCTCCAATGAATGATTCCACCTGATATTACTGCAAAGTAACATTTGCTTTTATTTGTTTCTATTTATCTACTATAGATTTTAAATGATTTTGCTTACATGTTATCCCCAAGTTCATGAGATAATTTATTACCTGATATCTACAAAGTGACTCCATTTACTATTATTATAACCGTGTCATTCTTCCAAAGCTTCTCCCTAGAATATTATGACAAAATAGCAAGAACATAATTTTAACACACATAAAAATTATTACCATGCAGCTGTGCAAGTATTTCTTTCCTGTCCTGAGGTCCACAATCAATTCTATTTGTTCATGCTACACAAAGAGAGTAATAATTTAACACCCCTTGATTTTTTTCTCATTCCTGAAAACTATTCAGGGGGTAGTAAAAGGCCTCAAAAGCCTCAGCTTTGTGCCAAATATCTGCAATAGTCTTTCTGCAAAAACTCAAATGAAATAATTAAGAAGCTGCTTAAGCAACCATTTGCCACAAACCAGATTGAAGGATTTGAAATATGTACAAATATTTTTAAATAACCCCCCAAAGGGGAAATTCGTACTAATAAGTGAGGACGGCAGCAGCCCCTGCTGCCGCTCTGCATCCTGGGAGTACATATGCGTAAATACAAACACATTCCAACATTTTTCTTCTTCCCTAAGGTATATGAAAGAAATACTCTGATTTTAACTGCTACAAATCTGGGGCAGAGCCTTTTCTAATAAGATTTCATAATCTTCACAGCACAATACTCTCTATGTTCGGGCAATCCCACGACTCCTAATTCCCCAGCAGTTAGCGTGCTAGCGTGAACTTCTGAGTCTCAGATAACATTACGGCTGTGGTTTATGCCCTGATTGATAACATAGTCAATGGAGGCAACCTGTCCCAGAGAAAGGATCCAAAAAGCTTTGCATAGTGTTTACGATACAGATAACCTCCTGGCTGACATCTGTGGAGGAAAACCTTTGATGGATGAAAGAGGCTATAAGATCCTGCGCACCCAGATAGCTCTGGTGAATTTCTCGTATATCACTCTTTAGACAATTATAGCACTTTCGTCATTTTATTTGGTCACAAAAGCTTAACTGATTTTTATAGCAATATGTTTTGCAGAGAGTATTTGATAAATATAATGAAATCATTTTATGCTAGATCCCAGGAGACAGGTCGGGGAAATGCTGTTAAAAAACAATATTTCTTTGTTATACATCATATTAGGCCCTGTACTGTTACTGGAGCCTGAGTCTAACTGGAATGTTCAAGAGCCTCCCTCACCAGTATATCCTCGAATTCCTTGCTCCTCAAACTGGGTCCCCCAGAGCCCTGTATCAGCATCACCACAGAACTTGTTAGAAATGCAGAATCTTGGGTTCTACCCACATTTGCTGGAGCAGAATCCAAATGTTACCCAGATCCCTGGGTGTTCCTACATGTACTAAAGCTTGAGAAGCACGCCTCTATTCCATCTTAGAGCAAGTGGCCACCACACACTGAAGCCAGTAAGCTCCAGGAGGAAAAGGGATGTGGTCTTTGAGAAACCAGCTTCTTTTGTATCTGTTCCTTCTAGCATCCTTTCCACAGTAGTTGAGCGTTGGCTAATAGACCAAGACCAAGAACTGAAATGGTTCGAGTAGGTCGCCAATTATTTGGAAGCCAGTAAACACACAGTGGAGTCATGCAAAAAGGGAAGAGAAGGCCGTTCCAGAGAATGTGGTAAAAGAATATTATGCTGAAGATCTTTAAATTGCCCCAGGGCAGCTGAGTGAGGGTGGTGTGTGCTGAGCAGAACTCTACACACTCCGGAGTTGCTCAGCCTCTCAGGGGCACCCGTAATACTTGCATCTTTAACCTACCATGATTCCATTCATTCCTGAAGTCTTCTCTAGTCTTTTAGTGAATATTCCACCGAAAGCAATGAGTTTCTACACAAAAGGCTAATATGACATATCTAAAGTAAAAAGAAACCAAAAAAAGAAGAAGAAATAAAATATTATTGAGACTTTGACTTCTGATGCACTTGGGAAGTTTCTGGTTATAGAGAATGCAAGATCATTAGCATGTGTGTCCTCTTTAGAGATTATCACTTTGAGAACTTCTTAACTGATTGAATTGAACATGAAGTTCTTGAGCTGCCAAAAGGACTTCTTTAGACAATTTTAAAAGATCAATAACCAGTGTACATAGCACACTGTCTATCAGCCTCCCTTAAAAACCAAGTGGAGTGTCCTGTGAAGAATGTTGGAGATCAAATTGGTCAGCACCATGCAGGGGGTTGTTTCAGGAAAGCTCCCCAAAAGATAGAATGCTTTGCTGAAGAAGTTTTTAATCTCTAAGTGGCGGGTTTCTGGAAGAGAAACTGCTGCATTCTTCTATCACTAGTAAAGGGACTATCCAACCTGACGGTTTGAGCAAGAAAGCCCAAAACTTACCAGCTTTCATGTTTTCCAGGAAATAAAAAATAACAGAACTGAGATATTTTATTTTATTTTATTTTATTTTATTTTTACTTTATTTTACTGTTGAAGTATTTGGGCCAATCAAGAACAACTTGAGGGTCCTATCACTATTTTGCATTCTATCAGGCCAGCTGGTGGCCAAGTTGGATACACCACAATGCTTTCATAAACGGATAGACATGTCTAACATGAATGATAGGGCCCAAATCTTTTCAAAGTTATTATATTACCATCTAAAAGATCCTTCAGCCAAACTGCCATAGGGCCACAACCAAAGATCCAAAAAACAAAACAAAACAAAAGTTGATTATTGTTGTTTCTATCTTTTCCTCTAGCATTATTATACTTGATGAAATTGAATAACAACATCTAAGATATTGGTGTTTACACTTTATAAAACACTGTCCCATACTATTTTAGTTAATGCTCAGACTGTCTCTGTGAGAAATTTATTAACATCCCGATGTTAAAGATGAAGAAACTCAGTTCCCAGAGTTCTGCCCAACATCTCAGGGTAACAAGTAAAAGAGATATTGTGTTTCCTTCATAAAGGGAGTCAATGCTATACTTAATTAAGAAGGAGATATGTTAACAGTGTCTCCCTAATTCCACCAGAAGAAATTCAAATTTTGTGGGAAAATGTACAGAGGTGAATAGTAAGTAAAGAATTCATGCCTTCATGCAGTATCATTTCCCAGAGTGATCCCACCATGAAGAGGTTTATTCCCTATTCTTAAAATGCAATTCCCCTCTCCCTCTCAAGTCTTATTCATCCCTCAGAAGCCAATATAAGTCCCTCCTCCTCCTTAGCCTTCTTTGCACAGGAGTCAGAAGTGAATATTCTTTCCCTCAAACTTAGATGAGAGGAATATTGACCAGTTATGACCATGATATATCATGCTTTGTGTGATTATTAGTCATGTCAGTCATGGGTCTTCTTGCCTATTTTGAGCGTAAGCTTTGAAGTGCAGGAGCTGTATCCTATGGGTGGAAGGAACAATGTAGCCTCATGTGGAAATCATGGACTCTGAAGTCAACCCTATCTAGGTTCAAATCCCAGTGGAAACCTCCTTACACTTCTCTGACAATGCTTAATATCATTATGTCTATATTTTTATGAAAGACCTCAGGTTATCCGGATGATAAATGCCACATAGCTTAAGTCCTAATTCAAAGCATGGGCAGCTAACTTGTTCTCAAAAATGTATAGTACAAGTGTGGTCCATTTCCATTTAACCCAAAGGGCCACATTCTAGAATTAGCTCCTGCATGTCCTTCTCTTATTGATAACTTTATCCATGACAGATCTTTTGCTGGTTTACATATTAATCTTATGCCATTATCCACCAAAAGAACCTAAAGTATTCAGCATACACCTATAGGCTTAGGTCAGTGTGCCACATATCCTTATCTTTAAACAGTGACAAAAATATTTGTCTTTCAGAGACATTGTGTGGATACAACTGAGATAATAAGTTTACACAGTTAGTCATTCATTCAGTAGTAGCCATTCATTAATTCATTCAGTCTCTTTCTACTGGATGACTATGTTACACCTTCCCATCTGTTCCCCAGTCTCCAACATCTCTCTCTCCTCACTTTTGGCAGATGAACTTGCTCCCTGTCCACCAAGAAATTAGAAGTAGCACAAACCAACTTCTTCCCACAAAACCACCTCATCTACTGTCTCAGTTGTTTCTGAAAACCTAGTGTCTAGCTACCATCTTATTACTTTGGTGATGGGTCTATGCTCCTATCTAAGGATCCTCTACGGATCTCCAGACCCCAGCCATCTCTCATCTACACAAGCACATCACTGTAATTGCCACCCCTCTCCTTAATCATCAGTTTCTTCCCTCCTTATAGGATCATTCCCATCAGTTACATAAATATGCCAAATATTTTCCATGCTGTAGCTTTGATTCCAGTGAATAATAATAATAAACCCTCATTGGATTCCACATCCAGCTCTATTTTTCTGCTCTCATTTACAAGGAAAATACTCAAAAGAATTATCTACACTCTTGCCTCTAATGCTTTACCTCCTTATCTTGAGACCATATAATCAGGCTTTTATCCTTAAAACTCTGACAAATGGCCCTCTTCAAGGTCTTCTCCGGTGTCCTCAATGTTAAGTAGTTAATTCTCAATCCAATTTCTCGGGTTAGAATTATCAAGAACACTTGATATAGTTGATCACTTGCCATTTCTTTTCCCTCTCCAGCTTCACTGAAGTGTAATTGACAAATAAAAATTGTATATATTGAAGGTGTACAATGTGACATTTTCATGTGCATATACTTTGTGAAATGATTGCCAAAATCAAGCTAATCAACCTGTCATTTCACATAGTTACCTTTTTTGATGCAAATAATTAAGATCTACTATCTTGGCATATTTCTAGTACACAATTCAGTATTAAGAATAGTCATCATGCCATACAGAGGCTATCCAGAACTTATTCATCCTACAGAGCTGAAACTTTATACCCTTTAGCTAACATTTCCCCACTTCCCACATGCTCCCATTCCTGGTAAACATTATCTTATTCTCTCCTTCCCTCCATCTGAGGGCTCAACTTTCACTTGTCCTTTCTTGAGATGCTTTATCCACTTGGCTTCAGGGTCACCACACACACAAGACTGTCCTTCTTTCTACCATACTAGCCACTCCTTCTCCAGCTCCTTGGCTGATTTTTCCTCCTTTCCCTGCATGTCACACATTATGGCAGCAGGGTTCAGTCCTCAAAGCTCACTGTTCACTCACTCACTGTTCAGGTGATCTCATCATCATATCTCCTGTCTTCAAATAGACATTGATAGACATTGATAAGCCTTCCTGATTTACACCTTCAACCTGAACTACTCCCTTGAATCCAGGCTCATTTCTTCCATCTGCCTTGACATCTTCTCTTGGATGCCTAGTAAGTATCTCAAATTTAGCATGCACAAAAGTCAAACTTCTCATCATCATTACTATCCTTATGTCAGTACACAGCAACTCCATCTCTCCAGCTGCACAGGCCAAAAGACCTTGGAGTCATCCTTGACATTTCTCTTTCTCCCACACCCCATATCCAATTTATCCGCAGGTTCTATTGGCTTTTGCTTCAGAATCCTTCTTCTCTTGAGCTTAATCTCTCTCATTCTATCATCAACTCTATCTTAGGCTGTTGTAAAGCCTTCCGACTGGTTTCTTTGCTACTCCCTGGCCTTCATAAAATCATTTCTCTACACAGGAAGTGGGGTGATCCTATTAAAAGTTAAATCTGACCTTGTCAAAGCTCTGTTTAGAAAGCTAAAATCCTATCAGTGATCCACCAGGCCCTGTAATCTGACCCTACAACCCCTTTGCCCAGTTTCTCCAACCTAGTGTCCCCTTATTCACCTCTCTCCAATTGCACTGGCCCTCCTGCCATTCTGACAAGCCCAGCACATTCTTCTCTCAGTACTTTTGTGCTCCCTTTTTTCTCTGCCTGAAAAGATCTTCTCCCAAATTTCTTCATGGTTTTCTTCTTCACTTTATCAACAATGACCATTTTATTTACCTCATGACCAGGGAGGTCCTTGCTAATTCTCCCATATGAAAAACACCCCTACACATTCTGCATCACTCTTTCCTTGTTTCTCCAAAGACTTTATCATTATCTGGCATAGGATATACTTAACACACTTATGTTTTCTGTTTCTCCTCATTAATACTTATTGAATGAATGAATGACTAGCAACTACTCCCTAACTTTCATTATTACCATCGTCATCATCATCCCTTGTCCCTCAAAGCCACACCGCAGAGCCTTCCCCAGGAGAAGTATATTGTTGATGACATACATGTCATGAATGCATGGTGATAAACATAAATTTCTGCATCCTCTTAAGTGTTCCTAGATTTATAAGCCCATGGTTTATACAGAAGTCAGTCCTGGGTAAATTTGCTGGCAATTAAAGACCTCCTACCCACTTAACAGTTATGGAAGAAGAGGATGATTATGATGATATTTTAAGGCAAATATAGTACAGTACTACACACTGAACAGCACATGAAAAAAAGTGTGAGGTTTTTTTTCTTCCTTTAGGTAATCTATAATAGTTACTCTGGCCTAAAAATGAAACTAAAATTTGATCTTAATATAACTGTCTAATATGATGGTATCTTTTTTATATTGTCCTTAGCAAAAATTCCAGTATATATAAAAAAGTGTTAACATCCTCTGTTTTGCCTACCATTTGACTGCTTCCTGCCATAGAAACCCAATGTGGGAGATAATGTAAACCTTTTACCATCAATCAACAATTATTTTATTCAGGATTTATTGGACCATAGGCCTTTTCTATCTATATTATGTCATCCTTTACATTTGTTTCATTTTCATAAAGCCCTATTTGTAAATTCTTCATGATCCCAAATAACCATAACGATTAAGCACATAATAATTGTAAATTGAAAATCTATGTATGGGATTAGCTCAATTACTCATTTTGTGAATAATTCAAGTCCCCAAAGAAACTTACATTCCATTGCTGTGTTATTTATTCTGGAATTGTAAATATAGCAACACTTTATTTATGTAGCCTCCACCAAATTGGAATTTGAAGTGCAGACAAGGTAAAGGCTGAAGGTTATTTTTTATTATGATGCTCTTCTTAATTAGTTGAATAATTTTGTAACAATATATAAAAGAAAAAAATACTAGAGAAAAAAACAATTTTGCAGAAGTCTCAGAAATATTAGGAATAAGATTTTTGTTTTGTTTTTAAGGTAAAAGTACTTAAATTTGTCTATTAAGTTACTTTGGTATCATTGAGTAAAGTATCCAAACGAAGAGCAGAATCCTTTCAAATCTTTCAATGGTTACCTCAACTCTTTGATTTTATTATTTTAATCTATAAGTACTTCCAGCAGATACTAACACTGTGGTTTATGCTACATGTAGTTTAGAAGTAATTAACTAGGGGCTACTGGGTGTCTCAGTCAGTTAAGCAACTGACTCTTGATTTTGGCTCTGGTCATGATCTCAGAATCTTGAAATCAGACCCCACCTCAGGCTCTGTGGTGGAGGTAGATCCTCCTTATGATTCTCTCTCTCCCTTTCCCTCTGCCCTTGGCTTTCCCCAATGCAATCTCTCTCTCTCAAAAAAAAAAAAAAAAAAATTAACTGAATTTCCATTAAAATAAATCCCATAATTCAACATGCTTAATATTTAAGACTCGCTCTTCCCCATCTAGTCTGAGTAATGTTTTAGTACATAAGAATGCTGTAGGAAACATTTTAAGGATCACGAGCAAGTCTGCATAAGTCATTCATCTGGCTTTACCTTTGATGAAATTTTGTTTTCAGTTTAAAGTAAGCATATTTTAGGGGCGCCTGGGTGGCTCAGTGGGTTAAGCCGCTGCCTTCGGCTCGGGTCATGATCCCAGAGTCCTGGGATAGAGCCCCGCATCCAGGCTCTCTGCTAGGCAGGGAGCCTGCTTCCTCCTCTCTGCCTGCCTCTCTGCCTACTTGTGATCTCTGTCTGTCAAATAAATAAATAAAATCTTTAAAAATAAATAAATAAATAAAAATAAAGTAAGCATATTTTAGTGAATTTGTTTTGTTGTTTTTGAGAAGTCAAATTGTTTTCCCAGGTAATTTTGTCACCACAAAAATCAGTAAGATTCTATTCTATATATTCTATTGTGAATATTCTATATTTCACTGCAAGAATCATTAGCATTACATATAATGTCAATACTTAGTGTGAGTTCAATGAGGACAGATAACTGTCCTGATAACTAACTTGGAAGACATTGGTTTAACCTTCCTGTGTTAAAAAAAAATGCAAAATATATCTCCTTATTGACACTGAATATTTATTAATTCACTATTTAGTGGCTTGTTTGTTCTTTTCATTACTTGAAATGCCTCAAGGAGTCATCAGAGCCACAGATCAAATAATTTAGGCACAAATCATATGAATTAAACCTAGCTCAGCAGACACAATGTTGGTATGTAAGAAAAAATTATATTTTGCACCTGATGGTCAACAAACTAGCAGTTTTCTTTTCCAGACGGGAAGGGAATTTCAGTGGCAAGGGTCTTCTGAAACCTTCTGCGTCTGCTTCCCTGAGATTCAGAAATGGCCTTGTATGTTCTCTCAGAGCCTCAAGGCTTGAAAGTCATCCAAAAGCTGGGGACCAATCTAAAGTGGATTGGCTTATACCCAAATTTAATGAAACTTCCTTAGAGGAAACTGATTTCCCTCATTATCTTTTATGTAGATAATATGTGGAATTAATTCTCCTTCACTAAGTTATCATTACATCAAGCAGACAAACAGATACAATGTTATTAAAAGTAATGGAACGAGTTCATCCACTGTTAACTTTAATGGTTTGTATCCTCTCAGGTGTCCCAGAGAAATGCCTCTGTCTCACCACTTCAGCAGAGTTAAGGTCAGGGCTAAGGTTACCAAATTTCATGCTCACTAGAGAAGGCTCTGCTCTCTCTCAGGCCTTACTCCCCTGGAGCTCTGAATGAAGCTGGGAGGAGCAGACCTAACTATTCGAAAGACTGCTTTCCAACTGTGACGGTAACAGATACAGGTATGTGTTTCTACATATTTATTTTGCAAAATAATTACAAAATATTTTTACAAAGAAATTATAAAGAGACATACATGAAATATTTAACTTTAACATTTGTGATAGGGTTTTCCTTTCTAGGCCATGGAAATAGTATTTCTTTCTAAATATTCAGCAATCATGCTTACATACTTATTAATATTCAGTGTGAGTAAAGGCTAGGCAGGTAACACCTTTACATTTTAAACATCAATCTTGTTGTTCATTTTCCTGAAGTAAAACCTAATCAACCTTTCTTTGCTGCAAAAAAGCTTTTACTAAGCATCTCTTGGCAGTATAAAAAAAAAAAAAGAGAGAGAGAGAGAGAATTACAGAACTATAAATGCAATGCAAAGGATATACACATGCACACTGATAATATATTCATACATAATACTTACATACATAGCATATAAAATACACATATTGTAGACATACCCAAATATGGAATAGGCCATCACAGAAGCATATAAAATATGTAAAACAATAGTCTACTGCAGAAACATGTGCTTACCTCTATTTTAGTTTTATTCATTCAACAAGCATTTATGGAACACCTGCTCTGTATTAGGCACTATATTGGCAAACAATAAAGATGTTGTGCCCTTAAGAAGTTAATGAATGAAGAAGGAATGCAAACTTAAATATCAGTAACCATAATTTACATGATAACTGATCTACACAAAAAGTTGTTGGCCTCAAAAAAATTAAGGAGAAAAACAAGATTTCCCGACAAAATATAGTAACAGGGACCAAATTTACCCTCCTTTTGAATTAAATAACAGACAAAATATGTAAAACCATGGTTTTCCATTCATTGGAAGTGAAGTGAAGTGATCCCCAAGAAACATGAAACAAATGAGGAGAGCCCTACCACTGCCCCACTACTTTCTGGAGAAAATTCCTAGGTGGTGATACAGGGGAAATCCAGGCTGAGCCCAGTGAAAATCCCAAGTTGAGAAGCCAGAGCTAGTTTAGGGAAGCCAAAATACCTGGTGCTTATGGGGCAGAATACTGAAAAGGAAGAGAGATTCACAGAAAGAGAATTCCAGAGATCTGCAGATGGTCCCTACTGAGTATTCAGTTAAGTAGCAAGCAGTGCATTCCTGCGGGAAAATGACCTGAGGTCAGGGAAAGAACTACCTAAAGGATTAAATGTGACACTACCCAGGGATCTTACAGAGCCAGGGCAGATGCCTAGCTCCAAAACCCAGAATGGAAAATCTCATAAGTTAAATAACTAAGGAGTGAGAACAAATAAATACTACATAACAAAGCTTAAAGGATGACTCAAAAGATTAAACAATTACTAAGTACTTCAACCACATTCAAGTATAAAGCCCAAGAAGATTTTTTAGAAATACAACACCCAGCAATCACAATGCCTGGCATCCACAAAAAATTATCAACTATGCAAAAAATAAGGAAAATACAACCTATAATGGGAAGAAAAAATGTCAACCAATCAAAACTAACCCAGATATGACAGAGGTGACATTAAAAAAGTTATTATAACTGAATTCTGTGTACTCAAGAAGCTACAGGAATGACTGAACATTTAAATAGAAGATATAAAAAAACTAATTTGAATTTCTAGAAGTGAAAATTACAATGTCTGCTTTGTAAAATACACAGGCTGGAAATATGAGAGATGACATTTTCAGGAGAAAAGATAGTAAACTTGAAGACATAGTAATCAAAACTACAAAGTGAAACACACAAAGAAAAGAAAGACTAACAAAAAATGAACAGACACTCAGTAAAATATAAGACAATATTAAATGACCAAGTACTTGAACAATTGGAGTTCTTAAAAGAAAAGGGACAGAAAAAATATTTTTAAAACATAACAGCTGAATATTTTCCAAATTTTCTGAAAACTATGAATACACATATCAAAGAAGATTAACAAACCCTAAGCACAAAATATATGTAAAGAAAACCCTACCATGACACATATAAGCCAATTACTTAAAACCAATGATAAGAAAGAAATATTAGAAGCTGCTAGAGAAAAAAACTATATGCAGAAACACAACTATATGAATGACAGCAGATTTGTTGGAAACAATGAAAGCAAGAAGACAATAGAGCAACACCTTTAAAATATTAAAAAAAGAAAACCCTAAAATTCACTATCTTACAAAAATACTTTTCAAAAGTGAAGGTAAATTAAGGACCTTTTTGAAATTTAAGACTTTGTTTTTTAGAGCAGATTTAAATTTACAGTATCAAAATTTGTGCTAAAATAGTACTTAGAAGGGAATTTGTAGAATTAACTCTTCCTTAAGGTGCTATCTTTGGAAATCAGAAAACAAAATAAGAGAAATTATATTCAAAATAAGGAGAATAAAAGAAATAATAAAGAGCAGAAATCAATGAAATGGGAAACAGAAAAACAACAGTAAAAATGAATAAAGCAAAAGCTTACTTTTTTTGAGATCAATAAAACTTATAAACTTCTAGAAATACTGGTAAAAAAGAAGGGGACACAATTTACCAGTATCAGAAATGAGAAAAGTAAAATCAATACTTATTCTACAGTTAATATAATAAAGGAAAGTTATAAACAACTTTATGACAATAAATTTGACACTTAGATAAAATAAACATACTCCTTGGAAAATACAACTACCAAAGCTCACTCAAGAGGAAACAGGTAAGGTGACTAGCCCAACATCTATTAAATAAATTGAAATTTTCATTAAAAATATTCCCACAGAGAAAACTCCAGGTACACATGGCATCAAGGGTAAATTATGCCAAACAATTCAGAAAAAAGTGTATCAATTACATAAACTCTTACAAAAAACTGAAAAGGAGGAAATATTCCAACTCATTCTATCTGACATTAATCTGACACCAAAACCAGACAAAGATATTACAAGAAAAGAAAAGTGCATATTTCTATAGAAAGATGAAAAAATTATTTGTAAAATTTCAGTGAATCAATCCAAGAATATATAGAGAATAATATAAAGTGCCCATGTGGGTTTACCCAGTAATTGCAAGTTTCATTTCTCATTTGGAAATTGATAAATGTCATCCATTGTGTTGACAAACTGAAGAGGAAAAAATATGATCATCTCTATAGAGATGAGGTTATGACAAGGAAAAGGTTATGACAAGATCCAAAATCCAACATTTATTCCTGATTTTAAATAAAAAATTAAATCTCCCATGAAATTGAGAATGTAAAGAAATTTTCTCAGACTAATAAAAGGTATTTGTAAAAAACCTACAGCTAATTGCATTCCTAATGTGACTGAATGCTTTCCCTTTAAGATTAGGAATAAGACAATAATGTCTTTTATCACCATTTCTATTCAACATTGTAAAGAAGATCAAATCAGGAGGCAAGAAAAAGAAAATATAAGCCTTCCACATTGGAAAGAAAGAATAAAACTGCTTTTAGTCACAGATGACATGACATTTACCAGGAAAATCTTGTGGGTTCTACAAAAAAAGACAGAACTAAAAAGTGACTTTAACAGGTTGCAGAATATGAGACCGACATACAAAAATCAACTGTCTTTCGTTATACTGCTAACAACAAATGGGAGGTGATATTAAAAAGACAACACCATTTATAATAGCAAAAAAAAAAAAAAAAAAAAAAAACACTGAAACACCGACAGACAGACTTGACAAAGGGTATACAGCATGTGTACACTATAAACTACAAAGTGTTGCTGAGATAAATTAAAGAAGACTTAAATAAATGGAGCAATACACCATATCCATAGCTGACAAAATGGCCTAAAGTTCATATGGAAATGTAAGGGCCTAGCATAGCCAAACCAATATGGAAAAGAAGAATATAGCTAGAGGACTATTCTACTGGACTTTAAGACATTACAAAGCCAGAGCAATGAAGATAGCACAGCACTGGCATTAAGATAGACAAATAGGTCAATGGAACAGAGAGTACAAAAATAGATCCACACATACACTGTCAATTGATTTTCATTAAAGGAACAAAGACTATTCAGTGGGCGAAGGACAAACTATTCTACAAAAGATGCCAGAACAATTAGGTATCTATATGTGAAATGTGAGCATTGATCCATACTCTACATTATAGTCCTTAGTTTAAAATTTAAAACACACATAAACACACACACAAATTTACAACATAACTTCTTAAAGAAAGCATAGAAGAAAATTTTGTGACCCGGAGTTAGATGAAGATTTTTTTTAAGATAAAATGCAAAAAATATCTCCCATTAAAAAACAAGAATGATAAATTGTACTTCATTTAAATAAAAAACTTTTGCTTTTCAAAAAAATGATAAGAGGATGAAAAAGAAGCCACAGCAGACTGGAAATAATATTTATAAATCATATTTCTGACAGAAGATTTATATCCAGTATACACAAACCCTCAAAACCCAGTAACAACAAAACAAACAGCTCATTAAAAAGTGTCTGCAAATTTTTTTTTTAAATACTTCACCAAAGAAGCTATAAGGATGAAAAACACATGAAAAGTGTTAAAAAGAATGTAAAGCAACTCTCATACATTGCTAGTGGGAATATAAAATTGTACAGCCACAATGGAAAATACTTGGTAGTCTCTTAAAGAGTTATATACACACTTATCACACAATTTAACCATTTCACTTCTAAGTAGCTACCAAAAGGAATAAAAGCAAATATCCCCATAAAGTCTTCTATTTACAGCTGCTTTACTTATAATTGCCAAAAATTGCAAACAATCCAAATGTCTATTAACAGGTAAATGTATTTTTAAAAATTGTGATGTATTCATAAAATGGAATACTACTCAAATATAAAAGGGAATGAACTATTAACACATACAACAATAGGAAACAATCTCAAAATAATTAAGCTGAGTAAAAGAAACCAGACCAAAAAAAAAAAAAACATACTGTATATGTTTGAATTTATGTAGCATTCCAGAAAATATAGTGCAACCCATAGTCACTTAAGGCAGATCACTGATTGCCTAAGGATAAAGCTGGGTCAGGGAAACGGAGGAAGGGGGTAAGGAAATTCCTGGGGGTTAATATGTTCATTATCTAATTGTGGTCGTAGTTTCACAAGTCTATAAATGGTTAAACTTAACAAATTGTACACTTAACTCATCTGTATATCAATTATGCCTCAATAAGCTGTTTAAAAAGAGAGAAGGGACTTTGTAAGTTCAAAAGTTAAGGTGAAGTATAGATCAGAAAAGAATCCCAAGGTGAGACAAGGAGAAATCTGTTTCTTACCTTCTCTGGGACACCCAAAGAAAAGAGGTATTTAAGAAGGATATGGTTTTCAAAATATTGAAAGAATGGATGCTATAGTACATCCAGAATATACTATCAGAGCACTCTGATAAGGGATGAAAGGAATGAGATTCAGGAACACAGAATCCAGGACATTAAGGGGGAATGGAGCCTCAGGAAGTGTTTCCTGGGATACTCCAGTACCTTTGAGGCGGAGAAGGAGCCTGTGGAGAAGAAAAGGAATCTTTAACCAAAGAAGGAAGGAGCTGATGAAGCAAAGTTCTAAACTGACAGGTTGGTATGGAATAAAAGTGGATCAGGACACTTCAGAAAAAAGGAAACACTTGTCTTCCACTGAGAAGAGAAAGAAGAAAGATGAATAAAATCTTGGGTAAGTGTTGGAGAAGAATTCATAAAGACACATGTCCATATAATGATATTTCTTATCTTTTTAGTGAAAAAGAAGGTCAAGATAATTAGCTCAGTTGTATTATGAGCTTTAGAGGAGGCCTAGACATTTAGAGTAGTTGCCATAGGATCACCTAGAGACAAGATGTTGGCAGGTAATATTGAAAGCTCAAGCAAGTTTAAAAACCACAAATTACTATAGAGTCAATAAGCAAAGAGAGATGATTTTTTTTTTTTATTCAGAGAAAACAAATGGTTAGTTTGACCAAGATTTGGAGGTTTGCCAGTGAGTGCAGCCAAAGGTGAATGGGGAACAGGATGTGGTTGCTTCCTAAAGGATATTCGAAATGGTTTCCATAGTTCTGACACATCCATTCCATTCATTGAAAAAAATATATATATTTACTTAGGTTCTGGTAAACCTGTGTTGTGGAGCATGCAAGAACAATTATCTACAAGGAAGGTTAAAAGTATATAATCAGTAGGAGAATAAATACATTTATTGATTCCTATTCTTTGCTGTGGACATTAGCATGCAATTGAATCACAACATCTTAAAGCCAGAAGAGATTTTAAGGGTTATAAAGTTCAACACTATCACTTTATTGATGAGGAAGCAGACATAGAGAAGTCTGGGGATTTTTCCAAAGGTAACAGGAGATAGAACAAAATCCTGTGGTTTCCATTAAGTGTTTTAGCTAGTCACCAAGCTTCTTTTTCAAACTTGCTAATCGACATTAAGGCAATGTATTATACATTATACCTGGAAACACCAAACACATGCATTGTTTTGGAGAATAATTTTGGTTAGAGGAACTCTGCTCACCACGAATTTAAAAATACACTAGCACTGGGACACCTGGGCAGCTCAGTCAGTTAGTGTCTGCCTTCAGCTCAGGTCATGATTCACTGGAGTCCTGGCATCAAGTTCCTCATCAGGCTCCCTGCTGAGTATCTTCTGGAATACTCCATTCTCCCTCTGACTACCACTCCCTTTGCTTGTGCCCTCACGCGCTTTCTCTCTCTCTCTCTGTGTTAAATAAATAAAATCTTAAAAAATACACCAGCACTGGCCATATCGCCAGGTATCTCCAGGGAACTTGTTTAAGTAAATTTTAGACTTGAGATAATATATTAAACATTACTTAGCATACTTATTCCAGCTCTAATACTGTTCTTTTACACTTACAACTGAAAATTCATAACTATTTTATTTTATTTTATTAAGATTTTATTTATTTATTTGACAGACAGAGATCACAAGTAGGCAGAGAGGCAGGCAGAGAGAGAGAGAGGAGGAAGCAGGCTCCCTGCAGAGAAGAGAGCCCGACTCGGGACTTAATCCCAGGACCCTGGGATCATGACCTGAGCCAAAGGCAGAGGCTTTAACCCACTGAGCCACCCAGGCGCCCCTGAAAATTCATAACTATTTTAAATAACGCTATTACTTAAGTTTTTCCAATTTCTAACTAATTTCTAATTATAAGGTAAATGCCATATCAGGAGTTGGTTGGGTCTAGACATTCTGGGATTACAGCAAGAAAAGAGCAGAAAATTATTCCCAAATGGGAAATTAGATTATATATTCCTTGACGTCAAGGACCATACCTGTTTTGTATTACTTAACACTTAGAACATTATCAACTATACAAAAGGTATTCAAAAATATTTATTGAATGAACTCACAAAGTGAGACAGATGGATACAGTTTATCCCACAGGGAGATGCGTATGCTGTTCAAAATAAAGGCAAAATCAGGCTCAGTTCATTTAGGTACTGAGGCCTGCAAGAAGGTCTAATCTAGCAACTATAAACACAGGTAAAAAGAAACTTCAGTATTTGGTACTGTCAACAGAGCCCAGAAATCCAAGAGCAGGAGAGCTATTCTAGTTTTCACTAGGTCGTGAGGACTCATCCATGGCATACAGAACATCCTGGGTGTGGATGAACAAAGCAAGGATGAACTAAAGGGAAAAAAACCTGGAACAGCAGGAAAAGCCCCAGATTTGGAGTTAGAGACACTGGGTTTGAATTATGACTCTGTTATTAACCAACAGTGTGGACTAAGCAATTTCCTTGACCCACTACTATTTTATAACCTTCTCCTTACTATTGTCACCAGTAACCCCTTAACTGCCGAAAGCAATGAACACTTTCCACACTTTCTATAGCTCACACTCTGCTCTCTTGCCATTTGTATACTTGTTCCTCTAAGCTCTCTGCTGCTCTGTTACCATTTCCTCCCTGGACTCTCTTTTTGAGTTTTGGGGAATGGAGGGGTTCTTCTCCTGGCCACCCTCCAAATATTGGCATCCCTAAGGATTCTGTCCTCAATTCTTTTTCTTTCCCATTCTGTAAAATTTCCCCAATCTCAACGACCAATGCTTTACACACTTTATTTCTAACTTTAGCTTAGATATCTCCCTTAAACTCAGACCCATATATTCAACTTCCCACGAAGTATCTCCATATCCAGATCTTGCAGGCACTTGAATCTGGGAAACAAGATGGCCAGAACCAAATTTATTATCTTTTGTCTTTGCCCCCTTCCCACATGTCTCAGTCCATTCAAAACTAGAACAAAAATACCATGGTTGGGTGGCTTAAACAACAAACATTTATTTCTCATAGTTCTGGAAGCTGGGAATCCCAAGATCAAGACTCTGACAGATTCAGTTTCCACTAAGAGTTCACTTCCTGGTTCATAGTCACCTTCTTGCTGTGTCCTCACATGACATATAAAGAGAGGCAGTTCTCTGAGGAAAACTCTGAGGAGATCAAATGAGGAGAGGGCGTCTCTGGTAAGGGCTCTAATCCAGGGCTCCATCCTCATGACCTAATCACTTCCAAAGACCCCACTTCCGAATGCCATCACCTTAGGGATTATGTTTCAACAAGGGGCTTTGGGTGAGCACAAATGTTCTGTCTATAGCATCACTTTAATTTCCAATTCTTTCTGCTCCCTTTTCCATGCTGTCTAATAGCACTACCTAGTTACCCAAACCAGTAATGGTCCTAGATGCCTCAATCTCCTTCACCTTTATATATTCAAGCTATTGTTCCATCTTTTGTTTTCCATCTTTTAAATATTGTTCACATTTTCCCTTCTTTCTACTACATGTACTGCTACCCAGGTCAAACCAACTTGTTATTCTAGTGCTTTCTATACATAAGACTTTGTCCATTCTCTACTCAGCTTCCAGGGTGATCTTTTTCAAATGCAAGTCTAATTTCAACATGTTCCTGGTTAAAATGGTTTTACTCCTTATAGCTAGCTGACTATATGTTAAAGTAGTCCTGGTATAATTATTAATAATACCTCCTTTTACTATGTATATTATATATGAATATATAATGTAGTATATAAGTGTGTATATATATATAATATGCTATATATCATATGTATAATATACAACCATTCTACCCTTACTTTAAAGGATAAAGTCCAAGCCGATTGTCATAATGTGCAAGGGGCCTTTCATAATCTGAACACTTTTTACCCCTTCAGATTCATATCTAGTCATCTTCCCTCAGTTCCAGTTATATTGAATTACTTGCCGATTCTCTCTTACTACATATGCTCACATTTTTGTGTTTTTGTGGAGAAAACCATCTCCACTGAAGTCACTGTATAATCTCCACTTATCCTTTAAGACTGAAATAGAAGATTTTCTGTGATACCTTACCTGAGCTCCATGACATCTCAAGAAAGAATAGACTACTTCTTTTGTGAATCTATTTCTTGTATAACTGAATGTCTTTCTTTCTTTCTTTTAATTATATCAATCTTTATGAAACTATGATTCCCAAGAGGTCAGGGGCTATGTCTTATTTACCTTTAGCTTCTCAACACATAGCACAGTGCCTGGCACACAGAAAGTTCTTAATAAACATTGAAAGAACAGATGATTGTATTAATGAATATGTCAGAAAGTTCTTGTGGATGAGAGAATGGAAAGGAGCAGAATTTAAAGGTCAAGGCAGTGAGTCAATGGCAACATATGTAGGTTTATTCCACCCCCTGTGTCTTTAATCTCCCAATTCAAATTCCATTATGTATGGAAGTCTTTGGCTTTGAAATACTACCACCAGTAAAGCTGCCCTCTGGCACTACTGGATTGCACAACAGGAGAACAGGGAACCAGATGCCTGTAGGATTTATTTTCTTTTTCAAATTCAATTTTCAATTAAAATAGTAGGAAATTTCCATTTAAATAATTTTTGATTCGTTAGAAGCCTGAAACCCAGAATGAGTCAATCCTAAAACAAATAAATACTATCAATAATTTGAATTAGGAAGCGTCCCTCCCACCCACATAGAGCAGCTTATTTATTTAGGAGTTCATGGATTCCTTTCCCAGTAGTTTACTTCACTATTTCATAGTTCTACAAGCCTTATTCCAAGAAGATCTTTGACTCCATTAATACACCTCAGAGAATCTTGAGAGCTAAGCTGGTCTTTGGAGATCCCTAAACCTACCCCTTCATGTTTACAGATGAAGAAACTGAAATCTAGAGAATGTGAAGTACCTAAAATCACACTTCCTGTGTAGCCAGGCCTTTCACTTCTCAGATAGTTCCCTTCAACACCCCCATCATTTACAGAGTCAAATAAAACCAATTCAAATGAGGCAGTATAAATGTCATATCCTAAACATGACCTAACTCCACTGTTGTTGGAAATCTTGCATCACCAGAAACGCACTCAGTGTTCCACGAGTCATTTTTCAAGAAGCCAGTTTGAGGAAAAAATCACCTCCTTTACCATGTGTATGTCATGCATTTTTGTTCCCCTTCTCCATGCATTCCTCTCTAAAAAGAGGAGCGATTTCTGTTTCATTTCCATTTACAAACAGAACTGACAACCAAGAAATGATTAAAAGAACCTTATAATCCTTTGGCCTGTAAGCCACTGTGCTTTATATGAAATAATCATCATCATTCTTTTAACTTCTCTACTCTGGAATCTACCATCCTTCTCCCTCTTTAAGGTGATAATTATAGTAATGACCCCACCATCAGGTATTTCTTGGGAATTAATGATCAACTGAGGTTAATGGCCCACAGACTAGCCATGGTCCATCAACTCCACCCAGCCTGTCATTAATCCCCAGGAAATGTCCTGCTTCCCAATTGTTATTGCTTAATTTAGACTCTTTTCATTCTCATCAAGCTTTACAATATTGCTACATCTACCAAGAAGCTTTGTGTTTTATTTTATTAGTCTGTGTCCTAATGGTTCAGCAAGAGTGGTTTCCCTAAACTGGTGATCAAATAAAAGGAGAATGTACCTTATTAAAAGTTACCTTAAAAGCCATTAAACATCTCTAGACCTTTTAATATCTATATATTTTATAGACAACTTTTAAATCGACAAAACAGATAGAGTTCTGCGTTCTTAAAAGTATCATCCCAACTCTCTTCCCACTTTTCCCTTAGCCTTCTCTTTCCTTCACCTCACAGAATAAATCCAATCACTTTATTTACTTTTACAAGTTACTCTTCCTGGTTGGAAGCAGTTTTAAACTCTAAATGGTGTCATAAGTTGTCTACAACACTAAATGTTACATATCCCTTACAAGCAGTTCCCAGACATTATACAGCCCACAGCATTGCCACCTCTTTTCCTTGCTATACCTGCAATGCTTCATTTCCTTCGAGATGCACAAAGCTTCACTGGCCCTCTTTTTGGTTCATTTCCCTCCTCAGTTTGATGAATGGAGCTACAGCAAGGCTAAGGGAGGTAGGAGTATAAGGCATGGAGAGAGGTCTAAGGGTAGCCTATAACAATCCAGAGCTCTTTCAGCACCAAAAACAGAACAGTTTTAAAAATCCAGCCAGATTCCTATAATGAATATGAATATATATATATATGAATATATATATATATATATAAATATATATATATATATATTCCTATATTCCTATAATGAATATATATATTCAACAAATAATATTTAATAAAAATGATATGTATATTGTCTCATTTTTCTATGAGTACAAAGCATGACAAGGAAAAGCTGTGAAGGGAGGAGGGAATCAGTGATTCTTGTGAATTCTATAATAATTCTTTTAGTGCAAGTAGAACACTATAACAAATATTAAGGATTCAAAAACAAATATAGTAAGACATACTCATTTGCAAGAACACCCAGGAGCTATGAGATTTAGTCTTAGGTCTGCTAGTCATTAGTTAAATGACCTTTGGCAAGTTATTTCTCCTTCTGGGTCTCAGCTTCCTCATATAAAAAATAAGGTATTAAGCTAGATAACTTCATTACTTTTCAACAATAACATTTTATGATTCTTTGAATCCATAATCAACTGTTAGAATAATCTCATAGTAGAATTAAATTACATATGACCTGGATCTTTTTCAAAATAATTATTTTCTTCTACTCCAAGCTCATACATTTATTTTTACATATACTCATTTATTGAATATTAGAACACATATTGTGAGGTAAACAATGTATGATAGAGAAGAAATACAGCAGTGTTAAAACAACAACAACAACAAAGAAATGAAAACAAAAGAGGGTACATGGAAATCAGTATGTGATCCCTGCTCCTATACCAAGTTATTTACAATCTAGTAAAGGAATTAGAAAGTGATACTAACAATGGCAGGTGGAGGTAAGCAGTAAATGAAGAGGGTTAAAAAAAAAAAAAAGAGAGACATGGATCAGGAGGTAGTTGATAAGATGAGAGAAGGAGAAGAACCTGGTCTGTATTTTAAGCTTAGGGTAGCCAGAGTCACTGAGAGAAAGAAGTGAGGTTGGAAAGGCCCTCAAGGCTATGTCAAGTTGGACCTCAGAGTTCATAGTAAGGAGTTTGAGTCTTATTTTAAATGGAATGGGGAGCTATTCGAGACTTTTAATAAATGACTATTGGCCAGAAAATTAATTTTTGGCCTTCCCAAGAAGAGTCATTGAGGATATTACTGAAAAAAGATGGGAAACTGTGTTTGGGCAGACAAATCTCACTAGTGACAGCAATAAACAAATAGTTTTATTCAGTGAACAAATGGAACAATGGAAAATGAACAATGGAAATAGAAAGTATTTCAATTTATTGAAGTTTGAACAAAACATTTTTTTTTAATTTTTTATTTTTTATAAACATATATTTTTATCCCCAGGGGTACAGGTCTGTGAATCACCAGGTTTACACACTTCACAGCACTCACCAAAGCACATACCCTCCCCAATGTCCATAATCCCACCCCCTTCTTCCAAACCCCCTCCCCCCAGCAACCCTCAGTTTGTTTTGTGAGATTAAGAGTCACTTATGGTTTGTCTCCCTCCCAATCCCATCTTGTTTCATTGATTCTTCTCCTACCCACTTAAGCCCCCATGTTGCATCACCACTTCCTCATATCAGGGAGATCATATGATAGTTGTCTACAAAACATTTTAAAACTACACATTTAAACTTACCTGTGTTAGGTAAATGGCAATGGTAATTAGTGGAATTAGATCTTCTATGTCAAATTTATACTTATACAAAGAAACCTAAATGTTCTTACCCCTAAAGTATGAAGTAATTTTCACTCTGATATATTTCACATTTGGAAAGTGTTCAGAATTCAGTATAAGTACAACAGGTATACTAAGAAAGAAGGGACTTAATCTGTACAAATATGCAGCCAGCAGAATGTTCAAAACAAGAGCAAGATCCAGGAGTCATTGAGGATATTACTGAAAAAAGATGGGAAACTGTGTTTGGGCAGACAAATCTCACTAGTGACAGCAATAAACAAGCTTACCCTGGCTTTTAGAAGAGTTTGGTATGCTCCAATCTACTATGTGAGATAAAATCTTCAAAGAGAATTGATAAAAGCCTCAGCATTTGGGACTTTTAAACTCAGACCGAAGAACATATTAGGAAGGATTTTCAAGAAATCAGTTCTGCACTGGGAAGAAACTGAACTCCATGACATATTTCATCCTTATACTTTTCTACTGTTCAATAAAACTTTAAAGAATGGGGGGGAAGGGTGTTATTCATAATTCTTTTTATCTTCACATATACAGGACTTTTTTCTCTCAAGAATAACTATACTAGTACAACTAATAAAACTGAAAATATACCTTGTATTATAGCATTGGAATTTTAGATGTTCAGTGGGTAAGACAACATCAAAGAAATAGATACAACTTTCAATTGACTGGATCTTAAGGAATCATGAGTTTTTACTGAGACTGGAAGCAAATTATTTAGCTTTTTTATGGCTCAGATATTTCAACTATAAAAATGGGATACTAGGAGAAATCACTACACAGCATGTTTACACATTAATCAAACTCTGATCTATGTTTATAACATTTATAAACATATAACATGGTTATAGCATAAATAAGTTATAAACACATGAATTAATAAATAAGTATATGCATACTTTTCAGTCAAAACTCTTTACCTAGCAAAATGAAACTGGTTTAAGTGAAAAGGAGAATGTATTAACTCTTGTAATTGAAAAATCTGGAGGGTAAATTCAGGCACAGTTGATTCCAGGAGCTCAAAAAATATTTCCATAAGAAAACTCTGTGCATGGGCATAGGGGATGGGGTGGAAGTAGGGAAGTGTTGACAAAGGGGTTAGACATAAATGTATACTGGCCAGGAAAAAAAAAAAAAAAAAAAAAGAACTGCCCATTTAAACATAATATGGATTAAGCTCAGCTGCTAGTAACAGGAGTCCAAACAAGATAAAAAAATTGATTTCCCTCAGGATCAGGCAATCCTGATGTGTCTTAGAAACTTCTCCATCGGGACACCTGGGTGGCTCAGTTGGTTGGACGACTGCTTTCGGCTCAGGTCATGATCCTGGAGTCCCGGGATCGAGTCCCGCATTGGGCTCCCAGCTCCATGGGGAGTCTGCTTCTCCCTCTGACCTTCTCCTCGTTCATGCTTTCTCTCACTGTCTCTCTCTCAAGTAAATAAATAAAATCTTTAAAAAAGAAAAGAAACTTCTCCATCATCTGGAAGCCAAAATACTTTTAGATTTTTGCTCTGCCATCCTATAGTGTGGCCTTTGTCCTCATTTTTCAGGATGGAGTCCTAGCCAATGTACCCAAATTCCAAGTAGCAGAAAGATGGAAGGAAGAACGGTGGCAATGGGACTCAACAGCTATCTTTGTCAGAAACTTCTTGGAAATGACCACACTAGACTAGACTTCCACTTTCTCTCTGGGTCATCTTCAACTGCAAAGCATGCTGGAGCTTGTAGTTCTTATTCTAGGAAGCTATGTATCACCTACCTAAACGTTGCAGGGTCCTAAGAGGGAAAGTAGCTATATGGGAGTAAGAAACTAAATCTTTGATATAAAATTGGCGCATACACACACGGTAAAACATAAATACCATGAGATCAGGAAATTTTCAGTTGTTCACTGAAAACCAGATTGTGGAAAAGTTCTTGAAATATAGTAAGCAATCAATAATTATTTGTTACCAAAATCAATCAGGGTACCTGGGTGGCTCAGTCAGCTAAGTGTCTGCCTTTGGCTCAGGTCATGATCCTAGGGTCCTGGGATGGAGTACCACATCAGGCTTCCTGCTCAGTGGAGACTTGGCATCTCCCTCTACCCCTCACCCCTGCTCTTGATCTCTCTCTCTCACACACACACACACACACATACACACACACTCTCTCTCTCTCAAATAAATAAATAAAATCTTTTTAAAAAATGAATGAACCAGCAAATACATACATATATAGAAAAACATGTAAAATGTGTCGATTGTAGCAGAAGTTCACCAAAACTCCTTGATAAATTGCAATAGCACGAAAACATCTTAAAAGCAGTGTCTTCGTCTTCCACCAATGATATGAATGAAAAAAGAAAAACGAAAAAAAAAAAAAAAAAAAAGAACCATGAGCTATAACATCACACAGATCTGGACTGATAATCACAGGTTCACCACTTACTAACTTTGTGTTGTTGGGAGATATCTGATCTTGCTGTACTTTAAGATGTAAAATTGAGTATAATCTAAACTTGCAAGAGAATTTAACTGAGTTAGAATTTGAGAAAACACAGATTATAATACCTGACACATAATAAATTCTCAGTAATGGTCACTCCTTTTCTGTTTTCAATTAAATTCTGTATTGCCATAGAAAAATTGTCCAATTACTCCCATTCTCTCCAAGATAACTTTCAAAAGAATCTGTGCTTCTGAATGTTATCCTTGGATAGGGTTGTTTGGTGCTCACATGTAAAAGTAGGTACTAGAAATCTGAGGTCTACAAATTTTTAGCCCAAATCTCACTTTGCTAGATTGTTATGTACAAATATATTCATATTAAACCCCTTAAAAGGAGCCCAAGTAATGAACAAAGCCTTTAAAAAGAATGTTAAATATTGGAACATGTCTCTGTCAATCATGGGCATATTTTTGTTTTTACATATATATAGACATGTAAAATAAGGCATTTATTTGATTATGTTTTTCAACTTGTCATAGTTTGGTGGTCTAGTACAAAAATCTAAACTGAAGAAATGAAAACAACAGAGCTATGAAGAGATAAAATAATGTAACCTGCTTCCTTAAAAATACAAACACAGAATAAAACATGGGAAAAAAAGTTGGCTTAATTTTTAAAAATCATTAAATTCTGGTTTGCCTTTATTGATATAATTCTAAAAAGAAAAAAAGGATAACTACGTAAAGTAAATGAATCCTAGTGAAAATACAATTTTATCCTTCCGGAGCTGTCTGAGGAAAGATTTGTGGTAAAGATAATCATGAAAGGTTGAATTTACTGAAAAAAATGAATTTTGAATTAGGTCAAGCATTTCTTCAAAGCAGTAGAAACACTTAAAAACATCCAACCTGTCAAGTGAAAATCAAGTAACAGTGTTTTCACTGTCACTATGAAGTGAACTAAAAAGAACCAAGAAGACAGCTCCATAAAAACTGTAAATTGCTTTTAGGATTTATATTTTCCCATCCTTTTCAAAGTAGCATTTAATAAAATAATCTGGTTCTTACTCTAATTCAATCCTAATAAAACAGAGATTCCCTGGTCCAATTTGCTATTATTTCTTCATTGAGCTTTAAGCACCTTTCATCCTGAGAACCAGAGTCTTATTATCAGAAAAGAAGTTTACACTTAAGTCCAATAAGTGTTATGAATTTTTGAGGGAGCATAGCAATGACCTCCCTCTTAAGCCACTTGTGTAGACAGCACATAAAATGTTATCATGCCCTGGGAATTCGCTTGGTTGGAGTTTGTAAAGCTTTTGCTGTGGTTTTGTTTCTGGATCAAGAAGAGCAGAGAGGGAGCTGGGTTTGCTGAGTGCTTCCTTTGGGCTATGCACTTCACAAACACTGTAACATTTTATCCTCAAGCAACCTGAGCAAACTGATGTTAGTGTTCCCATTTTACATTTGGGAAATTGATAATCCCAAAGCGATCCAGCTTGCTAAAGATAATCTGCCTAAGAGTGACAGAACCTGACTCAGGCAGAGCTCACATGTGTTGTCTCCACACCCTTACTTTCCAATTGAGGCAAAACAATGCAACTTCCCCAGTGTAGATAGCTAAGAATGGCTAGCAAAAGGATACACTTTGCAGGAGGAAGTGAAAGACCTCTTTCTCAGATAGGTAATTATGATAGCATGTAGCTCAAACTAGTGAGAATGGGTAAAGGATTTATAAGAAGTTTAGTTGAGCCAGGCATATTTTCAGTCTGTCACCAGATTCTCTTTATCTGCCCTCTCATGCATCCATAGCCGCTACAGAGACCAAATCTGAATTTGTGGATCCATTGACCTGGAATTTCATTGACCAGATATTTATGAACATTTTATTTCAGATGTGCCACTAAAGCATTAACAAGCGTTGGATTTCATTTCGATGGGTCCCTTCTTTTCTGCAGTAATAAGGGTAGTGAACCTAGTTCAGATAGTAGTATCTTCTCCTTGTTGAGAGCTTACTAGGCATTATACTAAGGGCATTTCAACATTATATTACTTAATCTTCAACAAACTTCTCAGGCAAGAAGTGTTATTTCTGCCTCTAAAAGTCATAGGCAATATGGTCTAAGAGTTTAAACAAACCAGTAGAGGTATAGCTGGTGACTGGCAGTGTGGAGACTGGAAATCTGGTCTGTCAGGCACCCAAATTCTCTGTGTCTCCATCACTATTGGATACCTTCTGTCCCCTACCCTCACCTCTTCCCAAGGATGGGCTTAGTCAGGCTTCAGAGTGGGCACCACAGAAATTATGGCAAAGAAATCTTCTTTAATTTTATACACTAACTGTTTTCTTTAAGTTAAACCAAAAGAATTTCTTTTTCTTCTTTCAGTATCCCCTTTTACTGAAATCAGCTTTTCTCCTTTTACCACCTTTCTGGGACCAACACAATCTAAAAAATGTTCTTGATATTTTAAAAAGTTTGTTAAACCCCAAGGTAAGATGGAAGTTTCATTCCCACTCTCTCTTAAGCAATCTGTTTCAGAAACAAAGAGCCCACTCATGAGAGAGACAAAAATCTTTTCCTATTCACTTTCTTCATTTATCTCCTTTGGAATATTCCAATTCTTTTGTTAAAGGAGAGTCTCAGAATCTTTCCCCTTTTATTACATTAGCAGTTTCTCATTTATTTTCAGCCCTCTCCCTTTATCAGCATTTTTTTTCGTATCTTAAAAGCAGAGTTATGAATTTTCTGTCCCTTTAGACTTTTTATGAGATAGTAAAAATCTAACTCCATGGAGACTTTTACCTTATTCAATTTTTTACTCAGCTTGCATGTCTGAATCAAATCATTCCAGTGTTAATTGATTGCAAATACTGGTTTACTAGTTCACAACTAGAAATAAAATGTGATGGATTCGACCTTGTCCCTCAGGACACATATCACCAAATCCTTGCTGGGAATTGTATTTTTTTTAGAGAAGGTAAGAAGAGAAGCAGCAGATGAATTGTTTCGGTATGTCATTTCAATGGATGGGTGTCAGAAATGTGGAATACATTTGTCTTTTTTCACAGAAGCTCTGGACACTGTTGTCCTGTGATATGAATCTCTAACCTAATGAACAAAGCTGGCTTTTACATGTTTCACTTGACAATCTCCTTCTCACTTTTTTAATGTCTCTATTTATACATCAGAGGGAGTATCTACTAATGTCCCACAATATTTTAAAATGAGAATATTGTGTGACTCTGAAAATCAACTGACACATTTTAAAACACATAGTGGGGTAAGGAAAATATAACCTCTGTTACTGATGGAAAATTTTCCTGCTTCTCCTGCCTGTCATCCTAATTGAATCACTCACAGGAAGACTTCCTTTTAACTGCTGAGAATATCCTAATTTGGGTTTAAAGGGGTTTCTAAATTACTTGTATTTCCTATTCACATGTGGAGAGTAAATACTCTATAGAAACTTGAGACTTGCTTGTAAAATTAAAATGAAGCCAGCAATGTTTCAATGGTATGACTTCCTTAATTATTTTCTTTTAACCAAGCTAAATAGAAGTTCATCAGTTTTATATCAGGCACTCCTATGAGACTAAAAACACTTAGCAGCCAAGGTAAAAAAATGTCTTATGTGGGAGGTTTCCAGTCACCTCTTTGAGATAAATCAACTGGAAAGCCTCAAGAAACAAGACTAGGGTATTAGCTTATTGGTTTGGAATCATCTGGCCACAGGTCCTAATATATAGCTTCTAGAAAGTCAAATATGGACAGCAGGTAGTTTCAGTTGTGGCAGATCCCAGCTGGAAAAGAGGGAAGCTTCTGTTGTTGTCATGGATAAGCTGATATTTCTGTCACCCTTACCAGCTTCAAAATCCAAGTTAAATCCTTGCTATATAGAACATTCATGGTTTAGGATTACTATAGAAAGATCAGAGCCCTAAATATTCACTAAGTGGATTCCAATAGATAATCTGATCTTAGGACTTCAGAGTGCCAAAACAGAGGAGCAAAAAATCAAATGTATCTGCCTTTTTCTCCCCTGAAGGTCCTCCATTTTTCAGGACCTGAGACAGTAATAACAGGTGTGACAAATACTTTTTTTTTTTTAATAAAAGGGCAATTAACACACCTTAAAACCTCATTTACAGGGCTCTGGGAGATTTTTAGCCTTAGTCCCTGTGTCCCCATGTTCTCTAGTCTTTAAGGATTACATTCCCAAGTAATTATTTGAAACCCATCTTGCATGACTTCAAAGCCTAATATCTTTGCCAAATCTTCCTCTCCACTGAGGGCTCTCTTATATGTAAATAAACAATTAATGAAATAGAAAGACATAGTGTTCTGTACATAGTAATAGATACAACAAACACTTTTGCAAAAAATAAAAGCAGAGTTTAAAGTCCATGTCATTCTTGCTAGAGGCAAGATGGCAGAGGAGTAGCAGACTGAGATGACATCACATCACAGGAGTTCAGCTAGATAATTATCAAACCATTCTGAACACCTATAAACCTGAATAGAATAGAAGAAGAGCAGTAATTCTAGGAACAGAAAATCTACCACTTTCTGAAAGACAGGACATGTAGTGAAGTGAATCCAAAGTGATAGGAAGATAGACTGCAGGGGGAGGGGCAAGCTCCCAGCTAGAAGCAGAGCAATGGAGCACAGAATCAGAACGTTTAGAAGTCTGTTCCACTGAGAGACATCACTCCAGAGGCTAAGCGGGAGTGGAGCCCTTGTGGGGATAGTGAGATCTCAGGTCCCATGGGGTCACAGAAAGACTAGGGGTGTCTCAGTGTGGCAGGGCTCCCAGGTATCAGAACAGGGAAGCTGACTAAAGAGACAGAGCCAAGGAGTGAGCTCTCAGCTTGGGTTTACTTTAAACCATGATCCATGGCACAGCTGGACACTGCCCTTTGAGCAGGGACCCCACAAGTGGCAGATCCAGGGAGACTCACCTTTCTCCTCTGAGCAGCACAGCAAGAATCTGCTGGGTTTGGAGACTCCAAACAGGGATGTGTGCCAGAGACAGAAATGCTCAGTTACAGGCCTGGTGAGCTTGGACCACAGCCAGAGACAAGGAAGATGGGAGGGATTGAGCACTTTTCTCTGAGAGCACACTGAGGAGTGGGGTCCCAAGCTCTCAGCTCCTCTGGGTCTGAGATTGGGAGACAAACAACTACTGGGCCATGAGGGGAGAATTCAAGAGATAAGTGATACCATAAGATGAAACAATATTAGAATAATTGGGATTCCAGAAGAAGAAGAAAGAGAGAGGGGGCAGAAGGTATATTGAAGCAAATTATAGTAGACAATTTCCTTAACATGGCAAAGGAAACAAGCAACAAAATCCAGGAGGCACAGAAAACCCACCTCAAAATCAATAAAAATGGGTCCACACCCTATCATCTAATAGTAAAACTTACAAGTCTTAGTGACAAAGAGAAAATCGTGAAAGCAGCTCAGGAAAAGAAGTCTGTAACATACAATGATAGAAATATTAGATTGGCAGCAGACTTATCCACAGAGACCTGGCAGGCCAGAAAAAACAGGCATGATATATTCAGAGCACTAAATGAGAAAAATACGGAGCCAAGAATATGATATCCAGCTAGGCTATCACTGAAAATAAAAGGAGAGATAAAAAAAAAAAAAAAAAAAAAAAAACTTCCAGGACAAACAAAAACTAAAAGTGGGGTCCCAATTTGCAAACACTATACCAGCCCTACAAGAAATATTGAAAGGGGTACTCTAAGCAAATAACAGCCTAAGAGTTGAAGACCAGAAAGGAACAGAGACAATATATAGTAACAGTAACATTACAGGCAAAACAATGCACTAAATTCATATCTTTCAAGTTACCCTGAATCTATATGGGCTAAATGTCCCAACCAAAAGGCACAGGGTATCAGAATGGATAAAAAACAAAATCCATCAATATACTGTATACAAGAAACTCATTTTAGACCCAAAGAAACTTCCAGATTTAAAGTAGGGGATGGAAAACAATTTAGCATGCTAATGCATATCTAAAGAAAGCTGGAGTGGCAATCCTTATATTAGATAAATTAGATTTTAAGCCAAAGACTATAATAAGAGATGAGAAAGGACACTATATCATATTTAAAGGGTCTGTCCAACAAGAAGATCTAACAATTTTAAATATCTATGCCCTACTATGGGAGCACCCAATTTTATAAACCAATTCATAACAAAATAAAAAAACACATCAACTATAATACAATAATAGTAGGAGGCTTTAACACTGAAATGTCATTGAAATGGACAGATCATCCAAGCAAAAGATCAACAAGGAAAGAAAGGCCGTAAATTCAATATTGGACCAGATGGACATCACATATATGTTCAGAACATTCCATCCCAAAGCAACAGAATACACATTCTTCTCTAATGCACATGGAACATTCTCCAGAATAGATCAATCCTGGGTCACAAATCAGGTATCAACCAGTACCAAAAGATTGGGATCATTCCCTGAACATATTCAGACCACAATGCTTTGGAAATTCAAACTCAACCACAACAGGAAAGTTGGAAAGAACTCAAATACATGGAGGCCAAAGAGCATCCTACTAAAGAATCAACAGATCAACCAGGAAATCAAAGAAGAATTTTTAAAAATTCATGGAAAAAATGAAAATGAAAACACAACTGTTCGAAATCTTTGGGACACAGCAAAGGCAGTCCTGAGAGGAAAATATATAGTGATACAAGCCTTTCTCAAGAAACAAGAAGGGTCTCAAGCACACAACCTAACCCTACACTTAAAGGGGCTGGAGAAAGAACAGCAAATAAACCCTAAGCTCAGCAGGAAAAAAGAAATAATAAAGATCAGAGCAGAAATCAATGAAATAGAAACCAAAAGAACAGTAGAAAAGACCAATGAAATTAGGAGCTGGTTTTTTGAAAGAATTAATAAGATTGAGAAGCCTTGGCCAGACTTATCAAAAAGAAAAGAGAAAGGACTCAAATTAATGAAATCATGAATGAAAGAGGAGAGATCACAACCAACACCAAAGAAATACAAGCAATTATAAAAACATATTATGAGCAAATATACGTCAGCAAATTTGACAATCTAGGAGAAATAGATGCATTCCTACAGACGTATAAACTACCAAAACTAAACCAGGAAGAAATAGAAAAACTGAACAAACCTATACCAGTAAAGAGATTGAAGCAGTCATCAAAAATCTCCCAACAAACAAGAGCCCACGGCCAGATGGCTTCTCAGGGGAATTCTACCAAGCATTTAAAGAAGAATGAATACCCATTCTCCTGAAACTGTTCCAAAAAATAGAAATGGAAAGAAAACTTCCAAACTCTTTTTATGAGGCCAGCATTACCTTGATCCCCAAACCAGAAAATACCCCACCAAAAAGGAAAATTACAGACAAATATCCTTGATGAACACAGATGCAAAAATTCTCACCAAAATACTAGCCAAAAGGATCCAACAGTGCATTAAAAGGATCATTCACCACAACCAAGTGGGATTTATTCCTGGGCTGCAAGGTTGGATCAACATCTGCAAATCAATCAATGTTATACAATACATTAGTAAAAGAAAAAACAAGAACCATATGATCCTCTCAATAGATGTTGAAAAAGCATTTGAGAAAGTACAGCATCCTTTCTTGATCAAAACTCTTCAAAGTGTAAGGATAGAGGGGTACATACCTCAATATCATCAAAGCCATCTATGAAAAACCCACAGCAAATATCATTCTCAAATGGAGAAAAACTGAGAACTTTTCTGCTAAGGTCAGGAACATGGCAGGGATGTCCATTATCACCACTGCTATTCAACATAGTACTAGAAGTCCTAGCCTCAGCAATCAACAACAAAAAGAAATAAAAGGCATCTAAATTGGCAAAGAAGAAATCAAACTCTCACTCTTCGCAAATGATATGATACTTTATGTGGAAAATCCAAAAGACTCCACTCCAAAACTGCTTGAACTCATACAGGAATTCAGTAAAGTGTCAGGCTATAAAATCAATGCACAGAAGTCAGTTTCATTTCTATACATCAACAACAAGAGAGAAGAAAGAGAAATTAAGGAGCTGATCCCATTTACAATTACACCCAAAACCATAAGATACCTAGGAATAAACCTAACCAAAGAGGCAAAGATTCTCTACTCAGTAAACTATAAAGTACTCATGAAAGAAATTGAGGAAGACAGAAAGAAATGGAAAAGCATTCCATGCCAATGGACTGGAAGAAAAAATATTGTGAAAATGTCTATGCTACCCAAAGCGATCTACAAATTTAATACAATCCCTATCAAAATATCATCAATTTTTTTCAAAGAAATGGGACAAATAATCCTAAAATTTATATGGAACCAGAAAAGACCCTGAACAGCCAGAGGAATGTTGAAAAAGAAAGCAAATTTGGTGGCATCACAATTCCACACTCTAAGCTCTGTTATGAAATTGTCATCATCAAGACAGTAGATCAATAAAACAGAATAGAGAACCCAGAAATGGACCCTCAGCTCTTTGGTCAACTAATCTTTGACAAAGCAGGAAGGAATATCCAATGGAAAAAAGACAGTCTCTTCAACAAATGTTGGGAAAATTGGACAGCCACATGCAGAAGAATGAAACTGGACCACCTCCTTACACCACACACAAAAACAGACTCAAAATAGATGAAAGACCTCAATATCAGACAGGAATCCATCAAAATCCTTGAGGAGAACACAGGCAGCAACCCCTTCAACCTCAGACACAACAACCTCTTCAACCTCAGCCTCAGCAACTTCTTCCTAGAAACGTCACCAAAGGCAAAGGAAGCAAGGGCAAAAAATCAACTGTTGGGACTTCATCAAGATCAAAAGCTTTTGCACAGCAAAGGAAACAGTAAACAAAACCAAAAGACAACTGACAGAATGGGAGAAGATATTCACAAATGACATATCAGATAAAGGGCTAGTATCCAAAATCTCTACAGAACTTGTCAAACTAACACCCAAAGAACAAATAATCCAATCAAGAAATGGGCAGAAGACATTAACAGATAGTTCTGCAAAGAAGACATCCATTTGACCAACAGGCACATGAAAATGTGCTCCACATCACTTGGCATCAGGGAAATGCAAGTCAAAACCACAAGGAGATACCACCTCACACCAGTCAGTATGGCTAAAATTAACAAGTCAGGAAAAGACAGATGTTGGCAAGGACATAGAGAAGAGGGAACCCTCCTATGCTCTTGGTGGGAATGTAATCTGGTGTAGCCACTCCAGAAAAAAAAGTTGAAAATAGAGCTACCCTACAAACCAGCAATTGCACTACTGGGTATTTACCCTAAAGATACAAATGTAGTGATCCAAAGGGGACTGTGCACCCCAATTTTTATAACAGCAATGTCCACAATAGCCAAACTATGGAGAGAATCTAGATGTCCATCAACAGATGAATGGATGAAGATGATTTGGTATATATACACTATGGAATACTATGCAGCCATCAAAAGAAATGAAATCTTGACAATTGCAATGACATGGATGGAACTAGAGGGTATTTTGCTGAGCAAAATAAGTCAATCAGAGAAAGACAATTATCATATGATCTCCCTGCTATGAGGAATTTAAGAGTCAGCGTTGGTTTGGGAGGTAGGGAAAGAAAAAATGAAACAAGATGGGTTTTGGAGGGAGACAAACCATAAGAGACTCTCAATCTCACAAAACAGAGGGTCACTGGGAGGAGGGCGATTAAGGAGAGGGTGGTTGGGTTAAGGACACTGGGGAAGGTATGTGCTATTTGAGTGCTATGAAGTGTGTAAACCTGTATCCCTGGGGAAATAATTCATGATATGTTAATTAAAATAATTAATTAAAAAAATAAAGTCTATGTCATTCTCACTGTGATGCTTAAATCGCCCTCCATGCCCCCCCCCTAAAGTGGAGGGGGTTTATGGCTTTCTCCTCCATGCTTCCAGGAGGCAATGTCCATTTCTCTATTATATACAGTACTTGGCACAGTCAAGTATGGAGATTTGGGTTTATGTCTTTCTCTTTTCCCACAAGACACCACAAAACACACACAAGTCTTCATAGCCTTGACACATAACACAATTCCGAGCCTATCGACAATGCTCAATAAATTTATTATTTTTTTATTATAAATTTATTTTTCATATACTTTTGTTTGAAGGAAAATCCTAAAAGAGTTAGTAGTTTAACTTCTAACAAATGTAAAGTCTTTATTTGTGACAGACAAATTATCCCAAATTTGATTTTCTGATAGACTAAAATATCATAAATTTCTCCCTTGGACTAGATTCTTAGAGGGCAAGTTTGCCTCAGTGACTCTGGTTTTTCACATTCATGGGGGCATAGGAGAAATATGAGTGACTGAACTTATCCATCACTATATGCTAAGCAGAAAAGAATAGGAGAGAGAAAAAAGGAAGAAAGATATTTATTGAAGCCATTTATCAACAGTGCAATGTAAAAGTTAAACATGAGAGAAAATAGACTGGAAAAAAATAAAAGGACTTACTGCACAAATTAGAAATGTTCATTTAATTGATTCTTAGTTTTATATATATATATATATAATATTACAGATTTAAATATATATGTATTTGAAGATTTTATTTAGGGGAGCAAGGGGAGTGTGAGAGGGAGAAGCAAGCTTCCTGTTGAGCAGAGAGTCAGATGCCTGGCTCCATCCCAGGACCCTGGGATCATGACCTGAGTGGAAGGCGGATACTTAATGACTGAGCACCCAATATATTTTTAAAAACAAAAACTATCACATTATTTTGATCTCATATCAAAACATGCTTCAGGTCTATTTCCTTATGCATCCATTTTACAATCTGCATTTTAGATTTTTTTCTTTAAAGAAAAGCAAAATGTTTATACACAAAATTTCATTAAATAGTGATACCTCATCTTGTACATGGTCACAAATTAGTTCATTCCCAGCCCCTCTCCACCTAGGGAGATCCACTAGGTCACTGTTTTTCAAATGTTTTACATAGCCTCAAAACCTTTACTTCAGACCAAGTCTTACCATAATCATTAAAAACAAAAACTGCCCACATGTCCCCACTTCCCCAGGCTGCTGCAAGGGCTCACAGTGGAGTTGAGAGCTGTTGTCTTAAAGACCAAATGATTCCTAATAGTAACTGAGGCTATCAGAAAATCTCCCAGTAACTAAACATCCAGCCCAGTATCATAGACATTTATACCTAAAACAAACAACCAGGAAAACTTTATTCACTCTAATTAGTTTATTTAAATAACTCATATATCCATGATGATGAAAATATACATCGGTTCCCTTATGTCTGTAAAAGGTAAAAATGAGAAAAGCAAGCAGTGATTGAAAATTAATGTGTTAAATTATTCTTCTGTTTTTGACTCTTCTAATTTTGTTTGGTTCCCTGGGATTGTCACTGTGACACAGTCTCATTGTGCTAAAAATACACAAAACTCAATGTCAAGATACATAAATAGTAACTCTGTAGCAAATGATAATACACAATTTGTATTTCACTCTACAGTTTACAAATTTCTTTCACATGATATTTAATCCTTGCCAATCCTTAGCAGCAAGCACCCCTATTTTGCAGATAAAGAAACTAAGTCTCTTCAACATAAAACAGCCACTTACAGGAGACTCAGGATTGAATTTTTTTATTCCCAGAAAGACAAGAGCTTTTCTACCATGTATTTTAAAGAATAATTTTCAAAAGGGTAAAATCATGGGCACCTGGGTGGCTCCATAAGTTAAGCATCTGCCTTCAGCTCGGGTCATGATCCCAGGGTCCTGAGATTGAGCCCCACATTGGGCTCCCTGCTCAGCAGGGCATCTGTTTCTTCCTCTCCCTCCACCCCCACCACTTGTGCTACCCCCACCTTCTCAAACAAACAAATAAATTCTTAGAAAATAAAAAAGGTCAAATAATGACCCTCAGACAAATAGAAAATACATGCATGTCAAAGGTTTAAATTAATTTATTAATGCTTGAAGTAAACAGTAAAATGATGGAACCGGTTCAAAGATCATTTAAGAAGCTAGGTGTATATAGGCAACTTAACAGATTTCCAAGTTAGGTACAAAACTGGTTAATGTCTGACATGGCCAAAACTCAAAATTCCTGGGGTTATCTTTTTCAATACCCCAAAGACATTTACATCTCTACCAGACAAGACTCTACAGGTTAACTATTGCTGAAACATGCTCTTAAAATAGCCCCCAAAATAAAAGGTCAATCTCAGCTCTGTTCAGAAAGAGCACCCTGTATTTCCTTTTGCTTATTCTACATTTCAGATAAATTTTCTGACATTATATTATAGCTGCTTTACTATAGACAGAAGAAAACTTAAAGACACATTGCTGTGAATTTTCAAAT